>NC_045956.1:21871059-23144809 GCF_010909765.2 Amblyraja radiata
ACCTCATTGATTTGCTATTATATTTTAACCGCATCATTGAATTATTATCAAACTGATTGCGATATTCGGACAATTTCATGAATGAAATTTCTGATCATATTGATTCCTAAAACATGCAGGACATTAAAACCAGCAGTAATGATCTTAGTTAATTAGCCAAACCCGATTGTTGTCTATCAATACACTCGTAAAACAATGCAGCCTGTTCCAGAATAGCTCATTTACTCATTGTAAGCTGTAACCTCGACCATAACAATGGGCTCTTAATTCACACTGAAAGAAGTGACAAAGATATTTTGAGTTAAGCCAATGCTGGGGAGGAGAATGTGATATTAGCAAACTGCCGGTGACTCTGTTGTGAGTGTTTCTCTGTGCTTTTGATAATTAAGTATTTTTGGTACTTTTGGTAATTGGACTATGACCTTGAGCAGCCGCTCAAACTCTTACTTTTCAATTTAGGTTTCAAAAAGAATGGAGATTGGGGGTATTAGTGGGGGAAGGGAGCTGTAAATTTATATTTCACACCGGTCAACCATTGCAAATGAGATCGCAGTCACAACAAATGAGGCACTGGGTGTGCAGCTTGTAATCATGAACATGGCAACTTTTGTGTTTCATTGCAGAGGGGAGCTGCACCATGAAGCAGCAATGGTGGTTTACTCTGTTACTCCAGCATTTTGTGTCTATCTTCAACAATGGTGGCACTGTGTCAGGTAAGCTGCTGGAATACTAATTATTAAAAATGTTTTATTCTTTCACTAACTAAGGTGTTGCCAGTGTTCAAGGAGTGGTCAGCTGAGCAACATAACTTATGCTCATTAAATTGCTGTTTTCCAATTATGTAACATTATTTAAAAAAACATTTTTTGATACGAAGGACCGAATGCTGAACTGAGAACAGAAATAAAGGCATGTGTGAACCTATAATTATTTAGCGACCAGAGAGATGGGATCTTAAATGTGTTCATTGGGTGATGGATTTAGGACGTGTTTCCTCAGATTACAGAGTTATTATTCAAAATTATTTCGAATTGCTGTTTTGTAAATTAGTATGTAGTACCGAGTAAAAGATAGACAGAAAAAGCTGGAGTCACTCAGCGGGACAGGCAGCATCTCTGGAGAGAAGGAATGGATGACATTTTGGGTCAAGACCCTTCTTCCTACCTAGTTGATCTTACTGCCCAGTCAGACACACAAAAATGACTGGGCTTGATCACCGAGTTATTAGGTTTAATAACAGCTGCCTTTAAATATTTATTTGACATTGAATAGAGTTTTTAATAAACACTCTGAGAAGGTGTATGATCTATCAGAAGATGGCCAATTGCTTAATTTACCCAGTAAGTGTTTCAGCTTTTGAGAAATTTTAGAAGATTTTAAAAGATTTTAGGAATTTTAGTGATTTTAGAAAGATTTCGGAAGATCTTAGAAATCACCAAGTTATGACGAAACCTATCCTTTGTACCTCCTCTGGGAGCCCAGAGAAGTCATTGTTTTCTTGCTGAATAGCGAAAGGCTTGGATAGAGTGGATGTGGAAAGGATGCTTCCACTGATGGGAGAGTTTAGGGCTAGAGGCCACAGCCTCAGACGTTAAGGACATTCCTTTAGGAAGATGAGTAGGAATATTTTTAGTCAGATGGTAGTGAATCTGTGGATTAGCTAAAGTTATTTCCCTTACAAAGAACAGCACAGGAACAGGCCCTTCAGCCAACAATGTCTGTGCAATACACGATGCCCAAAACAACTCTTATCTGCCTAGTGAATCTGTGGAATTCATTGCCACAGAAATGCTGTGGAGGCCAAGTCAGTGGACATTTTTAAGGCAGACATAGATAGATTCTGGATTATAATGGGTGTCAGGGGTTATGGGGAGAATACAGGAGAATGGGGTTGAGAGGGAGAGATAGATCAGCCATGATTGAATGCAAGCTATAATGTCACGATGCGATAAATTATATTTTGCACTCTGGCAATTTTCTATAGAAAAAATGTCATTAAGCTCAAAATAGTGTAGAGAAGATTTACAAGAAATTTGCCAGGACTCGAGAATCTTAACTATAGGAACAGGTTGGGCAGGCTGGCTAATAAATGAGAGAGTCCAAGCACAATGTTGGCACAATTATTGGTGAATATTATGTGCATGAAGAATCACCTAGAATTTTTGACAACCGTGTACACTGTTTACAATGCCACCCATGTTTGTGTCATCTGCAAACGTGTTAATCATGCTTTGTACGTTCTCATCCAGCTATTTGATGTGGATGACAAACAGCAATGGGCCCAGCCCCGAACCCTGAGGCACACCACTAGTCACAGGTTTACAGTCCAAATCCAACATCATCCCCTGCTTCCTCCCATGAAGCCAATTTTCTCTCCTGAATTTTAAGATGCACAGGGTTAACAATGGCTTGGTCGTGTGAATTTGATACAAGACTGAGGTTTGTGGTGGAAGGATCATATTCAGGCTGGAGAGCTGTGACCAGTAGAGTTTGGTTCAAGTTACAGATACAGCATGGAAACAGGCCCTTCGGCCCACCGGGTCCGTGCCGACCAGTGATCCCCGCACATTAACAATATCCTACACCCACTGGGGACAATTTTGTTTTACATTTACCAAGCCAATTAATCTACAAACATGTCCGTCTTTGGAATGTGGGAGGAAACAGAAGATCTCGTCGAAAACCCACGCAGGTCATGGGGAGAACGTTCAAACTCCGTACTGTCAGCACCCGTAATCGGGATCGAACCCGGGTCTCTGGCGCTGCATTCACTATAAGGCAGCAACTCTAACGCTGTGCCACCGTGACAGAACCGCAGGGTTCTGTGCTGGGATGGCTGCTGTTTGGATGTAAACATAGGCGGGTTGGTTAATAGGTTTGCTGATGACACTGAGATTACTGGGGTCATGGACTGTGAAGAAGGTTGTCACAGTGGACAGCGGGATATAGATCAGCTACCGAAATAGGCGAAGATGTTGGAGAAAAAGTTTAAAGGTGCTGTCCCACTGCGGTGACCTAATCCGTGAGTTCTGGCGAGTTTGCCCTCGACTCATACTCGCAGCATGGTCGACACGAGGTCCTAGGAGGTCTTTGTAACTCTCTTTCATGCTCGAGAATAGTTCCTGCGCACTCGAGGCCTCAGCTAGGTCGCGGCCTTTTTTTCAACCTGCTGGAAAATGCCCGCGAGTAAAAAAAGCTTGCCATGGAAAAAAAATCAATATTTTTTTAACTCGTAGGTTTAGTAGAGGTAGGTCGTAGTAGGTCGGCATGTTATTCGTAGGTAATCGAGGGTAGTCGAAGGTAATCGAGGGTAATCGAAGGTAGTCGTAGATAGTCTTCAACATAGTCGAAGGGAGGTCGAAGGGAGGTCGAAGTAGAGCGACGGAGATCGTCTTCACTCTCCACTATTCAGTGTCCAATTTTCCCGAAACTAGTTGAAGCTAGTCTTCAACACAGTTGAAGGAGGTGGAAGGAGGTCTTCCACATAGTCGAAGGAGGTCTTCAACATGACACTTTTCAAACTCTCCTAAACTCTTCTAAACTCGCCAATTAGGTCGCCGCAGTGGGACAGCCCCTTTATCCAAGCAAGTGTGCGGTGTTGCACTTTGGATGGTCAAATGAGAAGGGAAACTATACAACTAATGGAAGACCCTTAACAGCATTGATCTACAGAGGTATCCTGAGATCCTTAACTCCCTGAGAATGGCAACACAACCAGATAGAGTGGTAAGGAAGGCATATGGTGTGTTGTTTGGCATTATGTATAAGAGTCAGGAAGTTCTGATGCAGCTTTACAGGACTTTGGTTAGGCTGCATTTGGACTAATGTGTGCAGTTCTGGTCACCCATTACAGGAAGGATGTAGGGGCTTTAGATAGGGATCAGAGGAGGTTCATCAGAATGATGCCTAGAGTAGGGAATATTAGGCGATACAAGGAGAGGCTGGGCAGACATAAATTGCTTTGTCTGGAATGCTAGAGATTGCGGGAAGACCTGATAGCAGTATATAAAATTACGAGAGTCATATATAGGATAAACAATCAGAATCTTTTTCCCAAGATGGAAATATCAAATACTAGAGGGCATAGCTGAGGTCAGAGGGTCAAAGTTTAAAGGAGATGTGCATGGCCTGGAAGAGAGCCTGGACATGTTGCTGAGGGTAGTGGTTGAAGTGAATAAGTTAATGTTAGTGGCATTTAAAAGACGTTAGGATAGACATATGGACATACAGGGACTGGAGGGATAGGGAGTATATGCATGTAGTTAAATAGTCTTGGCATCATGTTTGGCACAGACATTGTGGGCCGATGGGCCTGCTCCTGCACTGTATTGAGCCTCTGCCCCACTGCACCAGAGATCCGATTTCAACTCTGACATTGGATGCTGTCTGCGTGGAGTTTGCATGTTCTTCCTGTGAGTACGTGGGTTTCCTCCAGGTGCTCCAGTTTCAATAGTTCAATAGTGCTTCATCTGTCACGTACCTTGCCGGAGATGCGATTGTTTTCCGGATCGTATCTCCGGTCACTCTGCGGCCTAACATCGTGGAGCTGGAGACCTTGCTCGGGACTGACTTTGAACCCCACTTATCATCGGAGCCGATTCCTTGCCTGGGATCATGCTCCAACCGCGGCCTGCGGACTTTAACATCAAGGAGCTCACAGTCTCGGGTTGAGACCGTCGTCGGGTAGCTCCAAAAACCGCATGACATTCGACTAGCCCTGACCCTGGGTAGATTGCCCGGCGCGGCGGAGCTGAGATTCCCCCCCCCCCCCCCCCCCCCGATTCAGGAGAGGAGCTTGAGCGCCCCGAAGAGGAGGCCCGCCGCCGGCTATGGGAGTAAGATCGCCCCATCAACGCAAGGTTAGAGGCCCCCATCAGCTGGAGAACAAAGAAGAGAGAGATTGAACTTTTTTTTGCCTTCCATCACAGTGAGGAATGTGGAGGAGTCACTGTGGTGGATGTTTATGTTAAAATGTATTTTGTGTGTTCTGCTGCTTTTTATTGGTATGACTGTATGGCAAATGTAATTTCTTATATGTTGCAAAACATACTTGGTTAATAAGTATGATTATGGTTGTGATTATGATTATGATTATGATATGCACTGCACAGTGAAATTAATTTTGCATGTATTACACATGCAGGCGCCACAATTTCTGACACCATTATTCAAAGTCTAAAGTCCGGTGGGCCAGCGTGCTCGATGTACTGGAGCAGTTCCCGTGAACCAACGTCCCTCTCCTCTCCTCGCCCGGCCATGTGTGTCCCAGGGGGCGCCTCCTGCAGCCGAGATCCCAAAGACGTGCGGGTTTGTAGGTTAATTGGCCTCTTTAAATTGCGCTTAGTGTGTAGTCTTCTTCTTCTTATCGAGTCCACACACAAGATTAGAAGTTGTTCAGCCAGAGCTGAACACGCTTCTCGGCATCTGCATACAATGGTGTCTGTCATGCACTTCTTGTGCTTCTTGTGTGTGGTGGTGGAAAGATTGGTGGAAACAGGGTCGCGATGTGAACGTTCTTTCCTTGACCCCGGTGTGCAGTGGGATAACTAGTGTGAATGAGTGATCAATGGTCAATGTAGACTTGGTGGGCCAAAGGGCCTGTTTCCATGCTCTATCTTGAAACTCAATTAAACTAAACTTTGATTTAATATCAGCTTATGCTTTTGTGCTGCCATCATTCCATATTTCCACTGACATTATGCTTTCGCCAAAATTATTTGCAGTTTTGGAGCCATTTGCTTGGCTATTTTGCACTTACTAGTCTTGGCTATTTTGCACTTACACTTCAATGTTAATTCTTACATAATATAGAATGTCTGATCATCTGTTAAACAGCATACAAACTTGTCTCACAGCACTCATTCCAATGAAGTGCCACATTGACATGGTTGTGACAAACTCTTCAACACCACTTTCTGATCAGCAATGATCTTGCCTAAACTTTGGCTTTGGGTCCCAAATTTGTAACAAGGTACAGTCGATGCTAGATTAACGTGTTTGTGAAATCTCTTTATCACCGCATCAAAACCTCTTTGTCACCTTCTCTGTCTTGCCCAATGTGAGGGAGCCTTTCAAGTGGCACATATATATCTAATTTTACTTCTGAGTCACGTGAGTGACTACGTGAAGAACCCGCCAGGACGCATGCGTGTTATATCGTCTAACGCATTGCGTACGACTGGCAGGGTGAACGTGATTCTCCTGCCAACAGTCAGACCTGAAGGTAAGTTTTTAAAACTTTTTCCAGGTTTATCTTCCTACAGGAACCTCTACCTAAGGTTTAAGGTTTAAAACAGGACCTGCAGGTAAATTCTCAGGTTGTCTAGTTCTATTTCTGTGAGGATGTGTTACAGGAAAGGAACCATGGACTAAGTCCAAATGGAGACTGACTGCGGAGGACCGTGGGAATGCGGGCAGTCAGCAGCGGTTGGCTACACCTGGATCGCTAATCGATCATCAGGCTCCGACCTGGCACCTGCACAGTCGGAATCGACACCTCAGACTGACGGGAAGGCCAAGCAAAGTCGGACAGGCCCGATGACTCGGACAAGTCAGGCTGTGAAGACTCACCGCCGGCGGGAGCTCTGTGATCGCATATCCCGCATGGAGCGGTTGATGGAGCAGATGCTCCAATGTGACATGCTCCGGTATATGGAGTCTAGTCACCATGGGATCCTAGGATGCCCAAGGCAGCACCTTATTGAGGGCTGCATAATGCATCTCTCTCGACAGAGGGGAGCATTAGGAGTCACTTCTGGGCTGACTCTGAAGACAGGGGTTTTTGGCTGAAGATACCACAAGTGTGCAGGGGGTGCAGGAATAACACAACCAGCAGCAGGAGCTCGACGAGGGCCATCGGGCTCAGGAAGGCCACATCGTCACACAAGACCTCACATCTCCGGCGGCAGCACCCCTACGCACCCACCAGCAAACCACGGTGCACTGAAGCTGGTGAAAGCTTGAAGGCTGTACAACCAGGACAAAGGTCTTTTTTAGGCCATAGCACAGAACGGCCTTCCTGGAAGATGTGCCAACCCTGTACTCGAGCTCCTTTACCTCCCAGGAGCAGAAGTGCAAAATCATGCACACATGGTTGAGGCAGCTCCTGGGTCGGGTTGCATAAGTCCTCCCATTCGGATAAAGGTATGGAGCCATATCGATGACGTCTCCCGTCACAGATACAGGTTGGTAATACTTAAACTGGTTTGAATATTTACACTGGTTTGGGATAACATAACATTAGTTTATACTGCACAACAGGTATGGTGGAGTTTGCCTTTCAAGGCAGGCTCACAATATGGGATGTGGACTGATCAATGTCAACAGCCTCAACCCGCATGTGCAGTATAGACATTTCTGAATAACTTCCATGTGATCATTTCCTTTCACAGAAGATATTTGAAATTTAACTGGATGAGGCAATGATACACTCAGCAGCGTTGCAAAATGGGCTAACTTCAGTTTCCAGATTATTACTAAATCACTACAATCAGTGCTTCAACTGCACAGAGCTAACAAATAAGTGGCATGGCCAATCTGGATGATATTGAACATACTGTATTTTACTAAATTAGCCTTATCAGCCACATAGCTATATTTGAGAAATTGAGGTTCTCACCCGTCCAGTTAAATTCAAACTAAGTTGATACCAACTGAAACTATTGATTATTGGGATACAATCAAACCATTTATTTGTCTGGGATCAGCTCTGAGACAAAATATTAGACCTCTGCTATTCTCAGCTGAAACTAACAAAGTCACAATGATGGACGAACAGTATTCAGTGTTGCTCCACTAAAAACCTCTCATCTGTAAACTGATGCTATTGCCCAAAGATGGGAAATCTACTAATACCATCTCTAGTTACGGAGGCAGATGGGATTAGCATGAGTTATCAAGTGTTCAGTTATGGTATCAACTGCCAATGGACACCAGGTGCATTCTGTGCATTAAAGGGCATATGGATATGCATAACCTGCAAGCACAAGTCCAAGGTGATACACTTTGGTGGTGGTATATGTTAATCACAAAGGTACAATCAAATCAAAGTATCCGGTGATAGTTTTACCTAACCGCATTTAGCACTGGTGTATTATCATGCAAAATCAAGGACAACACAGAATGAATGTGTGATCACAAAGCATTTAATAACATTGTGGATCAATGGAACACTAACGATTGAGATGCTTGCATCCAGGCTCAATCAACAGTTGCAAAAAATACAAGGCATATTAGTGGCAAAGGGTGCATTCTCGCTACACAAGGGAGGAATGTTCTTTTATGTCTTCCTCCATTTGGCCTCAATAGACGGGTCTTGCAAAATTCAGCAAGATTCCCGCTTCCGGGTTTCATGGTCCCTGCCTGGGTTATATACCCATGATTCCCGCTGATGTGGGGAATGAGCATAAAACCTCACATGGTTATTTCCGGATAAAAAAAATGCTGGTTCAGTTGTGATGTTGAAACCATCCTCTGCATGATATAATCAATTCATAGACTTACAGACTCTGAGAGACCGTTTCCTGCGGCTCGGGTTGTCTAACCATAAGCATTAGGAGTGCCCACTGCAGATTGCAGGAATAGCAGCAAACCGAATAGGAGATGGGAAGTATTGTTTATTCTTCTTTACGTTTAACTCGGCACGGATGACTGACACATTGAAATTCAGTTTTATGGGATTATAACATCAAGTTAAAATTCCATTTACTGTGCCTGAAGTACCTCCTCATCATTTGGCTGCGGAGAATATAAACCACTCTTTCCGGTCTCACCCGCTGACGTCTAGATTATGAAGGGTATCGTCAACTAAAAACCTCCTAGGCCTAGGGACACAGAGATATGGGTTGTTAACATTGTGCTACGTCATTTCGCCAATAGGCACCAGCAACATCCCTGTCCTTGGTCAAACTCGCGTACTTGTGGTTATGCCATGGCATTGAGTACAGCGCTGCGGGTCCAGTCATTGCTACACTGGATACAATCATATCTGTGGGCTATAATAATATGTTTTGTTTATGATTAGTCAAGCAGAGTAGACAGGGACACAGACCAAACTAGATGTTGCATATCCCATGGACCTTGGGTTGCGTGTGATCACGCATCTACACCAGTATGTCAAGGTCCCTAAGAGCCTCATAGACTCTGACTAGCAATATTGTTAGTTACATAAAACCTCGTTTCAAGGAATCACTACGAACCTTCTCCAGAGGGTTAAATGGGTCTGGCATATACAGGAGTGTACATTGAAATTGAGTCCCACTCTACCAGGACCGCTATACCTCAGCAGCAGGCTTATGGACCACATCCTAGCGGCTGCAGGATGGTCAAACTATTAATCTGTACAAATATTCAGAATAAACCCATTGCCAGATCGGGGGTATTTGCCAACTCTATGTTAGGTATGGTTCATACTTCCTCCAGGTTGAGGGAGGTTACGATTCCCACTATTGTTCATCAATAGCATCAACATGTCTATATCTATGTCATGTCTGAATGCTATATTAATGTTCAATCATCATTGGCCCACTGATGCTGTGTATGATGCCTGGACTCGTTTCCACGGCATGAAATCACAGAGCTTTAAAATCTTCACGTAGTCACTCACGTGACTCCGAAGTAAAATAGTAAGATTAAACGAGAACTTACCAGTTTGAAGTTTGATCTTTATTTTATGAGGAGTAACGTTGAGGGATTACGTGCCCTCCACGCCCACCCTCGATCATAAAGTTCAACTGGTATCCTATTTCTCTAATCTTACTATGTTCAGTTCATTTACTGTTATCTGTGATTTCACACCGCTGCTTTGAAGATTGACACGCATGCGTACTGGCGGGTTCTTCACGTAATCCCTCAACGTTACTCCTCATAAAATAAAGATCAAACTTCAAACTGGTAAGTTCTCGTTTAATCTTACTATTCTATCCTGAAGATAGGCACAAAAAGCTGGAGTAACTCAATGGCTCAGACATCATCTCTGGAGAAAATGAATAGATGACGTTTTGGGTCATGACCCTTCTTCAGACTGAGTCTTCAGACCGCTTCCCCAGACTGAAGAAGAGTCTTAAACCACCAACCATGGTAGAGCAGGAAAAGGGTGCATTGTATGACCATTTGTAGTGTGACCTTTGCTGGCGTTGCAATAGAGGTTGAGACTGGCCATGCTTTGCCGCATGGCGACTGGCTCCACAAGTTGGCTAACCGAGTTGTCCCCTTACCCCATCTGGAAATGATGATTGTCACAGCCAAATAGTTGGCAGCCTGTGCGGACTGGGATATACAGATGACAATGTGGAATTCATTGCCACAGAAGTCTGTGGAGGCCAAATCAATGGATATTTTTTTAGCCAGAGATAGATAGATTCTTATTTAGTGCAGGTGTCAGGAGAGTGAGGTTAGCAGGGAGAGATAGATCAGCCATGATTGAATGACGGAGTAGATTTGATGGGCCGAATTACCTAATACTACTCCTATCCCTTATGACCAATTCTGACTGTGTGAGGGTGAGGTGATGCAATGTGTGGAGGGATGTGCCATTCGACCTCACTGCCTTTGCCTTGCATGTTAGGTGACTGGACCATTTGCACCATCATCTCCAATCAGCTCTTGAAGATTTGATGATTTTTTTTTAATGCAGATGTCTGGAATCTGAAACAAAATCAGTAAAATCCTAAACTTAGTAATTCCCATGTTCACTGTCCCAGAAGGTCAGATATTCTTCACACTGTCTGCTGGATCAGATGCAGAATTATTCTCGGTAGCTGCCAAAGCCACAGCCACAACAGGTATAGGGTGGCTTCATTTTGGGGTCCCTAGTGAAATGAAAAGGGAGGCAGCAGTGCAGTTAGCAATATCTAGATACCGCTGTCACAATAAATGTAGGTGGCATTTATTCTAGGTTGGAGGCAATACGTGTGTGATTCCTGCACCTCTTTTCAGAAGCTATTTGATTTATGTCCAAGTTGCTGCTCAACTCCCACCACTGTCAAATTCCTGTGGTTCATTCATAAGAAGGAGCAAGCAGACATCTTTTCCCTTTTAGGTTAAAGAGTCTGGGTTGGAATGCTCTTAGATCTTCATAAAATCTGGAATAGTAGAGGAAAAGTAACCAGGCCCTTCAGCCCACAATGTCTATGCCGAACATTATGCTGTCACAGTTGGTTTGTGAGTGGCTGATAAAGCTTTCCTCACCACGGTAGAGTCAGTTACACACAAGATCCATGGCATTGGATCTGAATTACCGAATAACCGATATCTTGTGTGCCATTAATAATCCGATTTACAGAAACCTGGCTTTACGCAAATTCTCAGCTACATTTTAAAAGCATTTTACAAGGCAGTAATAATAATAATAATAATAATAATCATAATAATATGATTCAAGGTATTTATTAATGACTGGAAACTCTAAACTAAATTAAACTAAAGTAACTGTAATTGAGGTTGTGGGATAGAGGGCAAACCAGTGTTTTTCTTCCTGGGGGATCAGTGGGTAGAGTGGGTTCAGGCAAGGCTGCAAGCTTGGGAAAAGTTATATATTTGGGAAGGGTTTCACATAGTTGGTGTGTACAAAGAGAGCCAAGAAGTACTTATCTTAAAGGGGACCTACTTAAGTCGGCCCAACTCGCCCACACCGGCCAACAATGTCCCAGCTACCTTAGTCCCACTTGCCTGTGCTTGGTCCATAACCCTCCAAACCTGTCCTATCCATGTACCTGTCCAACTGTTTCTTAAAAGATGGGATAGTCCCAGCCTCAACTACCTCCTCTGGCAGCTTGTTCCATACACCCACTACCCTCTGTGTGAAAAAGTTACCCTTCGAATTCCTGTTAAATATTTTCCCCTTCACCTTGAACCTATGTCCTCTGGTCCTCAATTCCCCAACTCTGAGTAAATGACTGTGCATCTACCCGATCAATTCCTCTCATGATTTTGTACACCTCTGTAAGATCTCTCCTCATCCTCCTGCTCTCCATGGAATAGAGACCCAGCCGACTTAACCCCTCCTTATAGCTCACACTGCAGACCTAAGACTTTTGCCTCCATCACAGTGAGAAGATGCTAGGTGGACTCACTGTGGTGGATGTTAATATGTGTTTATTGTTGTTTTTATTGTATTATATGTATGACTGCTGCAATTTCGTTCAGACTTCGGTCTGAATGACAATAAAGGCATATCTATCTATCTATCTATCTATCTATCTATCTATCTATCTATCTATCTATCTATCTATCTATCTATCTATCTATCTATCTATCTATCTATCTATCTATCTATCTATCTATCTATCTATCTATCTATCTATCTATCTATCTATCTATCTATCTATCTATCTACACCCTCTAGTCCTAGCAACGTCTTCAGCTTCAAGAACACAGTCAGGATATGAGCTCTGGATGGTACCCAAGTCATACCTAAGCAGGCAATCTGATAGCCTCTTCTCTGATTACCACAGAGGTGGAGCTAGCCACACATGCAGGAAAGGGGAGTCGTGGAAGTGATCCTCAAGTGTGCGTGAGTGCTGTTAGCTGCCTTTGCACAAGCCCGCATACTTAATTGTGTTGCACCATCAGACATTCCACATTTGTAGGAAAAATCACAAACTCACTGAAACTCATATAGACCAAATTTTCAAATATATTTTTCATTAAAACAGGCAAAAGGATTTGTTCCTCGGAATTACTAATTGTGATATGGGAACTCAAAAACATAATATAAGATTACATTAAGAGATGATTCAATGAATTAATTTTAAATTGCTTATGTTCCGTTCAAAAATCTAATCGAGAATTGTTGAATGAACCATTTAGGTGTTGGGTGATGTTTCGAGTCGAGACCCTTCTGAAGAAGGGTCTCGACCCAAAATACACCCATTCCTTCTCTCCATTCCGAACTCCCACTGAGTTACTCCAGCTTTTTGTGTCTATCTTCGGTTTAAACCAGCATCTGCAGTTCTTTCCTACACAATTAGGTGTTGTGACAACTCCAAAAAAAGAGTAGGGATAAGTCCAGCAACTAGTGGTCAGTCAGTTTAACTCCGGTGATGGGAAAGCTTTTACAAATATTGATATGGGATTGGGTCAATAGTTACCTTGATGAAAAAGAGGGAGTTAGATGTGGCCCTTGTGGCTAAAGGGATCAGGGGGTATGGATAGAAGGCAGGTACAGGTTACTGAGTTGGATGATCAGCCATGATCATATTGAATGGCGGTGCAGGCTCGAAGGGCCGAATGGCCTACTCTTGCATCTATTTTCTATGTTTCTGATCAATTAAGGCAGGACAGCATGGATCATGTATTTATTTAACCAATATTTAAGGGGTGAAGATTGCAACCTTCACTTAGTCCACCCTGTCTCGACTAATGCAATCAACCTGACGTGCACAAACAAGATCAAATAGAACAAGTTGACCACCAACTTTAGGCTGTGCATGCCATACGCAAGAAGAAGAAGCCCAATATTTAAGCAATTTGATAGAATTTTCAGATGAGGAAATGATTGACATGATATACAGTACATGGACATCCAGAAGGCTTTTGATAAGATGCCGCATGACCATAAAATTGAAATGCGTGACATAAAAGGGGCAATGATAGCATGGACACAAAGATGGCTACATAAGAGACAAAAGAGGATAAAAGTAAATTGTTATTTTACAGATTGGTGATTGTGACATTGCCCGAGATTGGTGTTAGAGTTATTTCTTTTCAATCGATATTAATGATCTTCACTTGTTGCTGCACACTACAAGTTCTAAATTTGCCAACTTCACATGATTTGGCAGCATTGTGAACTGCGAAGAGGGTAGAGATAGCTTGATGAAGGATAAAAACAAGCTGCTTCATGGGGAGATAGGTGAGGTGACGATTTTATCAGGACCAATGATGAGAGGCAATATAGAATAATGGAAAGTGTTTTAAAAGTAACATCGGAGCAAAGGAACTTGAGGGTTTATGTGCATGTTATCGGAAATGGCAGGGCAGGTTGAGATTTTATAAAAGTACACAAAAAAACGAATAGTCTGGACATAGTGGATTGTAGCAGGGCTTTACCATTGGTCTATTGTGCACTGTGCTAAATGACCAAAATCTCTGGAGAAGTCGAATTTCACGCTGTTTGACGCCATAAATCTAGAGTTAATCTGTGAGGAGTGGCTGCACCTAATTTACACAAACGTTGGTTCTTTCTCTAAATTTGAACTGAAGCCTCTAAAATATGTAAATTAGGAACAAAATGCTCATTGAAAGGCCCAGTCAAGAAATTAAATGCCAATAATTAGGGAATATTGTACGCTTGCTCTGCTCAGGATTCTTCAACAACCCACAAAACCAACATGGGTGGGGAAGTTTTGTTGATTGCTTGTCCTCAATGGAACGAGTGACGATGAACTGTTTGGTTTAGGTTTACATTACGTGGACCAAGGTACAGTGAATGGAATGATTTGGATGCTGCTCAGTCAGATCAGATATCATACATAAATACAATCAAGTCAATCTCTAGTACAATAGGTAGAGTAAAGGGGAAGATACAGAGTGCAGATTATAGTTCTCAAAGTTGTAGCACTCCAGTTCCAAAGACAAAGTCTGCAATGGGGGTGGAGGTGAATCAGACAGTACCCTAGCTGATGGAAGGACCATTCAGAAGTCAGGCAAACAGAAGGGGAACTGTTCCTGTCTGGTGCGTGTTTTCAGGCTTCCCCCCCCTTCTGCCGGACAAGAGCAAGGAGAAGAAGGAATAACTGGGATGGGCCAAGCCTTTGATTATGTTGGCTGCTTTTCCGAGACATTGTGCACTGTAGATGGATTCAGTGGTGAGGAGTCTGGTCTGTGTGATGGACTGGGCTACATCCTCAACTCTGCAATGTCTTCTAGTCTTAAGCTGAGTTGTTCCCAAACCAAGTTGTGATGCAACTTGTAGAAGTTTGTATGAGTTTGATATTTGCTTGCAACCCTTCATCCCTCTCAACCTCTCCAGTCTGCATCCCTCTTGAATTTTTCATGTCAGTAAGAGAGTCAAGAGTGTCTTATTGTCATGTGTCCCAGATAGAACAATGGCCCTGCAGCAGAAGCCTCCACGTTGAGGCCAATGAACTGGCCTCAACTACCTTCTGTGGCAGAGAATTCCAGAGACTCACCACTCTCTGTGTGTAAATGTTTTCCTCATCTCGGTCCTAAAAGATTTCCCCCTTATCCTTAAACTGTGACCCCTTGTTCTGGACTTTCCCAACATCGGGAACAATCTTCCTGCATCTAGCCTGTCCAACCCCTTAAGAATTTTGTAAGTTTCTATAAGATCCCCCCTCAATCTTCTAAATTCTAGCAAACGAAGAAGAAGAAGAGATAGAACAATAGAATTCGTACTTGCTGCAACACAACAGAATATGTAATGGCCTAATATTGACTTCTTTGCTCGGTTAACTGTGGCGAAATGAACAATTTTAGGAAGTATGAAAAATAAAGGCAGCACCATTTTTACAGCTTTAGTGTCACTTTGAGGGCCAGATATAAATAATGTATCACTCCACAGAACTTGCATGCATACTTTCTGATATCTGTAGGAAGGAATTGCAGATGCTGGTTTAAGCCAAAGATAGACACAAAATGCTGGAGAAACTTAGCAGGACAGACATTCCTTCTGGAGAGAAGGAATGGGTAACGTTTGGGTTGAAGTCTGAAGAAGGGTCTCGATCCAAAATGTCACCCATTCCTTCTTTCCAGAGATGCTGCCTGTTTCTCCAACATTTTGTGCCTTTCTGATATCTTTTTTTTTGCCATAGAAGTCGGTATGCTAACATGTGTCTTACTTCACAGATATTTTGGTCGGATATTATAAATTATGAACTGGAAAACCTGCCCAGGCTAACTTTTCCACCTGGTTGCTAGGATTCAGTAAATTATTCCAATTTTTCTAATTTTGAAAGCTTCTTTTTCAGGGCCAGTTCCCGTTAACTCATTAGAACCAACAGCTTAACAAATGTAAATCCCAGAGGGAAAGGTCACTTATTCTTCTATGTAAAAAGGTAATGAATTAGGAAGTAGGCGTGCAGGTTCTGTGGAATGCTACATTAAATTATGACTGGTCAACAAAATGATACTTTGACTGTAAAGATAAAGTCATCTTCATTTGTCATGCCTTCTAAAAATGTAGGTTGTAAGCATTATTCACTAAGTATAAAATTTATGTATCTTTGTATTTGAAAGTGCTTGACAAGAGTTTGTTCTGAGCAAGTCTGTGTATAACATTAGTGCCAGTCAGTGCTACCCCAGTTGACAGATTTATAGCCTCCATTTAAGCGTCTTGTGTGTGATGAAAATGGCAGGTGTGGTTAGCAACAAACGGATTACTTCATACGTGACAGCCACGAACCAGACAACTGTCAGGGGTAGCGTGGTTCTTGTAATGAACACCACAGATAGTCACCGCACCAGGAAAAGGCAGTGCATGTTAACTTTCGGTCAAATAAACATCTACCATAGACACACTACAGGGAAGCATTCTGAGGTTGCTTTTGTTTTTGCAAACGCATTGCTATGAAGACGTTAGGAATCTGATTCTCACAACTTCATAGATTTTGCCTAGAGTCTGCATTATTTCAGAACACATGACATGGCGTAAACTTTGCTGCTATAATTGCAATCATTGGCTTTCCGTGTTCAGCAGCGGGCCAGGAGAAAGAAACGTTCTCATTGCATAGAGTGCAGTGGGGTCATTTGATCAAATAGAAGAGTCATCAAATTAAGGTTATTATCATATGGTGAGGTACAGGCACAATGCAAATGCTGCTTGCAGAACCACAGGTATGTTGACTTTGATAACATATAGAACATAAAATTGTACAGATTAAAAAGAAAGAGACTGTGCTAAACATGACATTCGCGCAAAATCACAATTGGAATCAAGTCGGTGGTAATGCTGAGGTAGGATGAGGGCTGTACAAGTTGGTTCTAGAACTTGATGGCTGCAGGAAGCTAGCTGTTCCTGAACCTGGTGGAGTGGGACTTCATGCATCTCCTGTACCTCCTGTCTACTGGTGGCATTGAGAAGAGGGCATCGTCTGGATGGTGGGGATCCTTGAAGAAAGATTTTGTCTTCTTGAAGCAGCACCTCATGTAGATGCTTTTGATGGGCTGTGCCCATGATGGAAATAGCTGTGTCCACCACCCACTGCAGCCTCCTTTGTTCTTGTCCATTGGAATTGCTGTAACAGGGCCGGATGCAACCAGTCAGAATACTTTGTACAATGAGTCTGTAGCAGTTTGTTAGAGTTCAAGTTCAAGTGAGTTTATTGTCATGTGTCCCGGATAGGACAATTAAATTCTTGCTTTGCTTAGCACACAGAACATAGTAGGCATTTACTACTAATATTCTAAAAATGTAGTATTTGGTGACATGCTGAATCTCCTTAAACCTCTGGGAAAATGGAGACATTGCTGTTCCTTCCTCATCATACACATCCGAGTGCTGGGCCCTAGATGTTATCCGAGCTCATCCGAAACGTTAACACATAGGTATTTGAAACTACTAACTATCTTAACCACTGACCCGCCATAGAAAATTGGGACTTGGACCCCAGTCATCCTTTTCTGAAGTCAACAATGAGTCTCTTATTTTTGTTGGTTGAACAAGAAGCTTTTGTTGTGGAAGCACTCGACAGTATTCTATTTCACCCCTGTACCCTGACTCATTACTACCCATGATTCAGCCATCAACAGTGGTGTTGCTCGTGAATTTGTACATAGCATTGGAGCTGTGCTTAGCCACACAGTCATGGTGTGAAGAGAGTCGAGCAGGGGATGAAGCATGCAGAATTGAGGTGTATAAAATCATGAGAGGAATAGATCGGGTAGATGCACAGAGTTTCTTGCCCAGAGAAAGGGAATCGAGGCCCAGAGGACATAGGTTCAAGGTGAAGGGGAAAAGATTTAATAGGAATCTGAGGGGTGACTTTTTCACACAAAGGGTGATGGGTGTATGGAACAAGCTGCCAGAGGAGGTAGTTGAGGCAGGGACTATCCCAAAGTTTAAGAAACAGTTAGACAGGTACATGGATAGGACAGGTTTGGAGGGTTATGGACCAAGCTCAGGCAGGTGGGACTAGTGTAGCTTGGACATTGTTGGCCAGTATGAGCGAGTTGGGCCAAAGGGCCTGTTTCCACACTGTATCACTAGGGAAGATCACTATAAAACATTGTATTATATTAGCTCATTTATAAATAGTTGTTATATCTCAAATCCATGACAGTTGGCATTGATTTTTATCCAGGTCTTTTGTCCCCAAACTATTGTCGGCCAAGATGTCAATCCAAGTTCAAGTCCAAGTTCAAGTTTGCATTGTCACTTAACTAATTAATGTACAGCGATATTTGAGTTACCATACGGCCATACTAAGTGAAAAGAACACAATACACACATAAAATAAAATTTAACATAAACATCCACCACAGTGGAATCAACATTCCTTACTGTGATGGAAGGCAATAACGTTCAATCATCTTCTTCCTTTGTTCACCCAGGGCCTTTGAACCCTCCGCAGTTCGCTGCTACAGACGGTCCGATATTCAGGCCCTCTCGTCGGGATGATCGAAACTCTGACGTCAGGACGGATGGGAACATGGGGTTCTCGAGTCAGCTGCTTCTTACCGGAGACCTGGCTGGTGTTAAAAGATCACAGGCCCCGTGGTCGGAGAACTTCTGTCGATCCTCGGCAAAGGATCGCAGCTCCGTGATGTTAAAGTCTGCGCCACGTCTGAGGCTCTAGGCTGAGAAGGAACTGTCTCTGAAACTGAATCTAGAACACATATCTGCTATGTTATACGTTCTATTACACGTATCTCCACTATTTGGCATTCAAAGTGGGCAAGAGCACTGTAAGATCTTGGATCTAAAGCAGGTGTAGATGAATAACCTGTGATTTATCTATCATTAATTGTGGAACTTTGACTTCCAGCACAGTGTATCCATGAGAACTGCTTTCTACTGCAAAAGGGATATCTTAGAAATTGTCCTCTGGTGATATTATAGTGCTGCCTTCATGTTTACCTCATCCATTATCAATTTACCATGTTCATCGTTCATGCATGTAGTGTGGTTGAAAATATCCTATAACATCTACATTAACGATCTGAACACTCCTACCAAATAAATTCAAACTGTAAACGCCATGCTACTCAACCTTAATCAGAGTACTTAATGTCCTACACACCAAGCAACCAACTGGACACTGAATGAGTTACAGTTTTACACTAAATTATGATGAATTGCTTGCAATTCAGCACAAAGGTGTTTTAATCTATTAATATGTCCTAGATTGAAATCTAAGTCTCAGGGCTCATACGTGGGGATGGAAAGAAGGTGGAAAGAAGGGGACGAAGGCAGAGGGAGGTGGAGGAAGTGATGCATCACTCAGTTTTATTTACAAATACTGCAATCATTTGAATTGTTGCTTTTGAAGTATTTCATCTCCTTGATTGAATTTGTGTGTTGGCTGATGATTTGCTGTGGTAATCTCTTGAAGATGGTGCAAAGAGAGACTTCAAGAAATATGATTCAACTTCCAACTGGAAGGAAATGTTAAAAGACTACTGAATTTTGAATGTTGTCCACACATTAAGGTGCTGTTAGGATAACTGGTGACGAGGATAAAAAAGATTAACCAGGCTAGTCGTAGCGATAAATGTTACTTATTTACAAATTTAGTTTTTTTCCCCTAGAAGCAATGGAGCAGTGCAATTGATTGAGACTCTGTTGGACTTCACCAGTTCAGTTGCATCAGTTTATAATAATGTGTCAAAATAAGTACAATTGGAGCTTTAAAATCTTTCAATAGTGTAATTAATTGTACGGATTGAATGTGTGAAGGGAATGCTTCGATACAGGATGAAAGGTGCCACTTACTTTGAGATTGATCCCAGAAATGATTAGGTTGACATATGATGAGCGTTCGACGGCACTGGGCCTATATTCGCTGGAGTTTAGAAGAATGAGGGGGGACCTCATTGAAACGTACAGAATAGTGAAAGGCTTGGAAAGATTTGTAGCGTAAAAATTAGTAGCATTCAGAAGATCATAAGAACATAAGTCATAGGAGTAGAATTAGGCCATTCAATCATGTTTGATCTATCTCTCCCTTCTTACCCCCATTCTCCTGCCTTCTCCCCATAACCACTGACACCTGTACTAATCATGAATCAATCTATCTCTGCCTTAAATATATCCACTGACTTGTCCTCTACATCCTTCTGTGGCAAATAATTCCACAGATTCACCACCCTCGGACTAAATAAATTTCTCCTCATCTCCTTCCTATAAGAATGTCCTTTAATTCTAAGGCTATGGCCTCTAGTCTTAGACTCTCCCACTAGTGGAAATATCCTCTCCACATACACTCTATCCAAGCCTTTCATTATTCTGTACCTTTCAATGAGTTCCCCCCTAAGTCTTCTAAACTCTTCGAAATTCTTCTAAACTCTTGTATGTCCACCTCCAATGTGGCAGTGAGTCAGAGTGCGAAACAGCTGAGTCAGCACCAGCAGACCTTGTGTGCACATGAGATAAATTGCTGGACATGGCAACTATGCAATGAGTTTTGAAGTGAATGTAGCAGAGAACATATGCGCTGCTGAGCCCTGAAGATGTGCGCTCAGTAAGAAGAAACTGCAATTTTTACAGGCATCTGATACTAACCAGGCAATGGAGACCGTAGAATTCAAGCACATGATATGCAACATCATCTGCTGACTTTAATCCCCAGCTCTTTCTACTCTATTGCATGTCGTACTGATGTGCAATGCAGTTTTCCATGCATAGTATAGTTTTGAAATTTCTCAGAGCAGTTACATCATGAAAGCTAATCGTACCATCAGCATTAAATCTTTTTCCCAGTGTGGAAATGTCAAAAACTAGAGGGATGAGCTAGAGGGTGGGAGGGCCAAAGTTTAAAGGAGATGTTCATAAGTTCATAAGAGATAGGAGCAGAATTAGGCACTTCAGCCCCTCCAGTCTACTGCACCATTCAATCATAGCTGATCTATCTAACCCCATTCTCCTACCTTTTCCCCATAACCCCTGAAATCTGTACTAATCAAGAATCTATCTATCTGTGCCTTAAAAATATCAATTGATGGTATCCACAGCCTTCTGTGGCAAATAATTCCACAGATTCACCACCCTCTGATGAAAGAAATTCCTCCTCATCTCTTTCCTAAAGGAACGTCCTTTTATTCTGAGGTTATGACCTCTAGTCCTAGATTCTCCCACTAGTTGAAACATCCTCTCCACATCCTCTCTATCCAGGCCTTTCACTATTCAGTAAGCTTCAATGAGGTCCCCCCTCGCCCTTCCAAACTCCAATGAATACAGGCCCAGAACCGTCAAACGCTCATGCCCTCTCACCCCCACTCCAGTGTGTGCTTTCAACATCCACAGCTATGGGCAGTAACTGCTTCCTGAATCTACTATCTCCTTCTCTGCCAGTGTCGCCCCATCACCGCCATTGAAACCTCTGCCCTCTGTGCCCCCACCTGCACCTTTCAGTTTTGTTGGAGATACAGTATGGAAACAGGCCCTTCGGCCCACCGAGTCCACGCCAACCATCGATCACCCATTCACACCAGTTCTATGTTATCCCACTTTCTCATCCACTCTCCACTCATCCACTAGGGGGCAATTTACGGAGGGACAATAAAACTACAAACCTGCACAGGCACATCTTTGGGTCGTGGGAGGAAACCAAAGCACTCGGAGAAAACCTTCTTCAGTTTGAAGAAAGGTCTCGACTCAAAACATCACGCATTCCTTCTCTGCAGAGATGATGCCTGTCTCATTGTGTTACTCCAGCATGTTGTGTCTATAATAATAATAATGGATGGGATTTATATAGCACCTTTCTAATACTCAAGGCGCTTTACATCGCATTATTCATTCACTCCTCAGTCACACTCGGTGGTGGTAAGCTACTTCTGTAGCCACAGCTGCCCTGGGGCAGACTGACGGAAGCGTGGCTGCCAATCTGCGCCTACGGCCCCTCCGACCACCACCAATCACTCACACACATTCACACACATTCACACACAGGCAAAGGTGGGTGAAGTGCCTTGCCCAAGGACACAACAACATTATGCACTCCAAGCGGGATTCGAACCGGCTACCTTCCGGTCGCCAGCCGAACACTTAGCCCATTGTGCCATCTGTCTATCTTCAGTGTAAAACAGCATCTGCAGTTCCTTCCTACTAATTTCCTCATTGCCCTCCAGAAGTAGAGATGTCGGTGTGTCTTGGCTGTCGCATGAATGTGGTTGGTCCATAACAGAAGGTTAGTAAGATTAATGCCAAGCAACTTGAAGCACTCAACCATTTTAACTTCAGCACCATTGATGCTGATTTGGGCAAGTACACCACCATGTTTTTTTGAAGTCGCTAACTAGCTCCTTCGTCTCGCTAACATTGAGGGAGAGTTTATTGTCCTGAAACAATGTTACTATATTCTCTATCTCCTTCATGCATTCTGTCTCACATTGTTTGTGATCTCACTGGTGTCATCTGCAAACTTGTAGATGGTGTAGAGCCGAATTTGGCCACACAGTTTTGAGTCAAGTGTCATTAGAAGTGTCTGCTTGTCATTTTCAATGGCCACTTATGATGAAACTGACAGAGTGTGTTCTTATGAGAAGAGGGTTTCTGCTTTCTGTGGGAATGTTACATGGAAATAGTTTTTTCCCGCAAGCTTTTTTTTTTGCCAAATACAGCTTTTTCTCTATTTGTCAATTTCCATAGTGTTTTTTAAGTGTTTTTCTTGTTCCCAATCGAAGTTGGCCCATGTGATACAAATATTGTTCCCTAATTCATCAATTGCATTATATCTAATTTGTGTTAGAGACTTTGTAATCCTACCAGCACTGAATAATAAACTATTGGCGGTAGAATCAAAATATTTTATTTTATTATTGAAATTCTGCATTTGAAGCTAGAATGAAGAATACATTGTCAATTTAGTATTCCTTGCATTCCTAGATATTACCCAAATTTCCGCAATCTCAATGAAATTTGCACTAGACAATGAACCAGCTAACCTCAGCTGATTTAGCTCAGAATCTCATGCGTATATGGACTGACCTTTCGCAGACTCAGAGGAGGCAGGGAAGAGGACATTTGATCCATCAAGTCTGTGCTGACATTAGAGCTAGCCAGCTAGCTGACCTCCCCAATCTTCTCCCCATAGCTCTACACCTTCCCTTTCAATTACTCATTTGTCCCCCTTTGAAACAGCATCCACTACATTTTCCTCTCTACCCAACCCCCATGGCAACATATTCCAGATTCTAACTACTCCATTCATAAAGCAGTTTGTTATTAGGTCACTTTTGGTTCCTGTGCCGATCATTTTAACTCTGTAGTTGGACACCAAATGCTGGAGTAACTCAGCGGGGCAGGCAGCATCTCTGGTTAGAAGGAATGGGAGACGATTTGGGTCGAGACCCTTCTTCAGACTGAGTTTCTCCAGCATTTTGTGTCTATCTTCGGTGTAAACCAGCATCTGCAGTTCCTTCTTGCACATTTAAACTCTGTTCTCTTGTTCTTTTCCTATCTGCCAAAAGGGAACAGCTTTCCTCTATCTGCTTTTCATACCCTTTATGAGTCTAAGTAACAACAACATGCCCCTTCTCAACCTCCTCTGATCCATAGCAGTTTACCTATTTAATTTCAGTCTATCCTCACTGGTATAATTTTAGAAAATGCCTCTGACATGCTCACTGGACACAGAACTGGGTATTATATTTCTGACATCGTTAAAGAAATATTTTATTAATTTTCATCATGCGTTCCTTGGGTCATGTATTTTTTTTATATAGCCCCGGGCCCCATTTGCCTTTTTCATACTTTTCAAGCTGCCCTGCCAATTTCAATAATTTATACAGATGTATTCCTTCTCCCCTCTTTTCACACAGCTATTTTAGAATTGTGATCTTTGGTTTTTATACTGCCTTTGCTTAATCTTCCTAATAAAATGTACCAGTGCATTTTACTTGCCACATGTCCACCTATTCTACCAGTCAAAATCCTCCACACTTCTATGTTTCTGAGCCCATAAAAGGGATTTGGAAAGAGTGCCATGTACTTGTATCCCAAATGATGAATATATAGTAAGAAACATTCTAAAGAGTGCTAAGCCCTGATATCCACCATTGGACACTACACTCCAGTTGATAAGCATCTGTTCATTCCTAAGCGAAACACAAACTGCTGAAGGAACTCAGAGGGCCAGGTGGTATATGAGGAGGGACAAATAACGTTTCAGGTTGGAACCCTCCTTTGGACTCCGTCTGTTCATTATGACCTTGTTTCCTGTCACTTTGCCTGTTTTAGCTCCATACCGCCACTACACCATATATTTCAAAGGCTTCAATCTCAATAGAACATAGAATATGGAACAGTAGAGCACAAGAAAAGGTCCTTGCTGGATTTACCTTGTACTAAACGTTATTCCCCTATCATGTATCCACGCAGTGTAAATGGATCGATTGTAATCATGTATTGTCTTGCTGCTGACTGGTTAACATGCAACAAAAAGCTTTTCACTGTACCTCGATACACGTGACAATAAGCTAAACTGAACTGAATCTTTGGCCCACAATGTCTGCGTCAAACTTGATTACAAGATCCTCACTTATCTACATGCACACAAACCATATCCTTCCATTCCCTGCATATCCATATGCCTATCCAAAAGTTTTTTAAATGCCACTGACACATATGCTTCAAACACCAACCCCATCCAGGCACTCACCACCCTCTGTGTGGAAGATTTCAACCTTCACGCGGTCCACCCTGTTTCGACGAATGCAATCAACCCGGCATGCACTATCAAAGAAGATCTAATAGAACAAGTTGTCCGACAACTTTAGGCTGTGCACGCCATATGCAAGAAGAAGGAGACCACCCTCTGTATAAAAAACCTGACCCGCACATCTCCTTTAAACTCTGCCTGCCTCACCTTAAAGTGAAGCCCTCTGTAATTAGATTTTTCCATCCTGGGAAAAAGATTCTGATTTGTGATAATCTTTATCTTCAACGTTCTTCCCTTTATCATGCATCTTACAATATGGATGGCATGATTGTAATCATATATTGTCTTTCTGCTGACTAATTATCTGCTGACTAAAAAGCTTTTTACTGTACCTCAGTGCACATGACAATAAACTAAACTACAATAAATGTACATTCACTCCACCTAACACATTTCTCCCATCCAAAACTCTATCAAATTAACTACAATTATTTTGCCTTTAATAAATCCATGTTCATCAATTCTGTTCAGATCGTTTACATTGATACCAACGTTCAAATGTCATCTGGTTTCTTTCCGGGTTTCTTTCTACTTCTCCTTAGGCAGTCCCCAAGGATCAAGGGTACCTTGATTTTACCCTAGTTCCGTGGGGCCTGAGGTAGCTAGTGAGACCAATGTGGAACTTAGTTGAGTTTAGAGATTCAGCGTGGAAACAGGCCCTTCAGCCCACACTGACCAGCGATCCCTGCAGACTAACACTATCCTATACACACAAGGGACAATTTTTACATTTATACCAAGCCAACTAACCTGCAAACCTGTACGTCTTTGGAGTGTGGGAGGAAACCAAAGATCTCTTAGAAAACCCACGCAGGTCACAGGCCACAAACTCCGTACAGACAGCAACCATAGTCAGGATCGAACCCAGGTCTCTGGTGCTGTAAGGCAGTAGCTCTACTGCTGCACCACCGTGCCACCCAGAACTTACAGACTCTGACATGCATGGAACTGGAGGTGCTTGATAGGAATTTAATTGTAGTTTGAGAGGTGTTGTGCTCCTTCTACCATTTATTTTGGACTTCATTTTGGCTCCAGACAAATTAACTCCAGGTTCTCACTAACATTCCCGCTGTGTCTTCTCAGCTTTCAGTGGCCATCGGCCAGGAACGTAACAATGATTTCCTTACACTATTCTGAATAAACAGCTGAGCAATGCCATGGGCTTTTCAATCTCTAGTGTGATGATCAATCCGCCTCTGAACAAAGCCTTAAAAATAAATTTTTTGGAACGGATTATTTTTTAAGAATTCAACCTTTTTGTTTTTGAGTGTAAAATTGAAATTGGTTTGAAAAATGGGAAAGAAAAGTTGTTTTTGCATATCTTCCAGCTGTCCACTACGTACATCGTTGACCACTGCTGTTGTTGATATAGACCAATCTGTTAATGGTTGGCTGGAAAGTTATCCATTGGCTGAATGTGGTAAATTCACCATTCCTATGATAAAAATCTGATGTGTGAGGTGAATAAATATGAATCTTACCCCGATGAAGGCTTTCAATATTTAATATTGCTCCAGGGGAGAGTAGCATGGTACTTTGCAGTGGCAAAGACACAATATAGTGAATCTGTGGAATTCTTTGCCACAGAAGGCTGTGGAGGCCAAGTCAGTGGTTGTATTTAAAGCAGAGATTTATAGATTCTTGATTAGTATGGATGTCAGGGGTTAGGGGGAGAAGGCAGCAGAATGGGGTTAGGAGGGAGAGATAGATCAGCCATGATTGAATGGCGGAATAGACTTGATGCACCAAATTGCCTAATTCTACTCCTATCACTCATGATCTTGTGAATATAGTTACAGGAATTGAGATATGATGCATATCTATTGTGTGTCTGTTAAAGTAGAATTGGCAACAAATGCAACGTGCTGAGTTGTCCTAATCTGGAAGAATAAATAAGTGCAATTTAGAAATAATCTTCGAGCTTCATAATATAGTTAGTGGAATAATCTTGAAACTTCTAACACTGGCGCACCCGAACAAAATCTTTCCAAGGCAGGCAAGGCTGGGATCAGAACTAAGTATTTTTCACAGTTATCTTTTCATCATCTGATTGAATAGATCGTGGCTATTTATGAAGTGTGCTGCAGTATTTTGAGCAGTACTAAGATTCACTGAAGTGGTTCAGCTGTGGGGAATGAGGCTATGTCTGATGAGATCCATGTGTTCTCATTCTACATTTTTCATATCAGGACATCATTTCACAGATGCACAATCCACTTCTGTTAGCAGCGAGGAGCTAGAGATGAATTATATACAGACATGGAAACTCTTACCATTGATACAAAATGCACAAATCATGTAATCCATGCCAGACTGGGTCTGTAGGACTCCAAGCACCTTGCTCCCTCCCCCTTGTCCACTTCTCTGTCTAGAAATCAGTAAGAGATAGAATGGAGAGTTGAGCATGATTATAACACAGGAACAGCTAATGGATAACAGAGATTGTGGCGCCATGCTGTTCATACCATGCTATCAAGATATGACATGACATGAAAAATAACATGGTGAAACGCTCCGAAAATGTTCTCTTTAGGAATGCTTATTTTTAGAATGCCCAACCATCGGGTATCAATATAAAACAAAGTCACCTACATTTTTTTAAATAGCAGAGCATGTCACATATCATGTTTCTATATATATCAGTTTTAGAAAAGATTTGTATTTTTGTTCTCTTTATTATTAAAATAGAAATAATCAAATTCTTCCCATTTTGTACATGTAGCTGTGAGGCATTTAAGCCACGGTGAACCAGGCAATCATTTATCTATTTGCTCTTTTCAAAAATGCTGTCTGCCCATTGCACACTGAATAAAAATATGGAATATATTATCAGGTATTTATTAATGCTCTAATTATGTCTGATCAGCAAATGGAAATCGATCTTGATCATTCAATGAAGATTTATTCTGATTGTTCAACAAGGTAGCTCTGCAAATTAAATTAAGTTAAACTCTGTGAGCTATATAATTATAAACTGTGGATTTTATATTCTTTAAGCTTACTCAATCATTTTGTCTATAATTGTGTTAATCCCATTGACAGTGATTTTCAGTTTACATTTATTATAATAACATATATTTTTCACATCTTTATCTAAATAAGCAAATGAACAAGTAAAATGGCTGAAATATGTTGAAAGCTACAGTTCTGTGGTTTTGGATCATGGCCTGAAAAGTTTGCCAAAGATATACAATTGTGCTGCACCATTTCCAAGTGTTTCTGCAGGATGCTTGGTCACACAACTCAAATTTCCTATGGAGATTACACTACCATCTGTGTTCTTATGTTTCACTTCTAACATTTTGAACTCCTCCAGAAATAAGAGTCCCAGAGTTGGTTCTGCTCCTATCCTTCAAACTATATCTTGCAGATGTTCCTGACATTTTCTTTCATCGCATCATCAGAAAAGCATGTTGCCTTGTTGGACTTGTCAAAGGAGTATCAAAAAACTAATGACAACATGTCAAACATAACTTTTCTTTTCTCCCCTTGGAAGCCCTGAAACCATGTTATATTAGAGTTACCATGCGACAATGGGTAGATTCAGTGCTTAGTGAAAACCTTGAAGATTTTTCATGAAATTTGATTGTGCACTATTTTATCTAATGCGTTTAATTCAGTGCGCTGATCCACACTCCATATAATGCTCATTACTACTATTGAACATAGTGGAACTGCACTTTATACTTATATCATCACAACCCAAAAGAAATCAGCTATTTAACACAATAACAACATTGAGTAATAGAGTAAGTGAATTACACTTATTTTACGTTAATCAATACTGACTGACATTTAATAAGGACTGACTAGAGTCTGCTAATTAACTGGGTCCGTTTAGTTTTTTTAGAAAAATAAAATGTAATGGATTTAAGGTAAATTGAGTGGTAAAAAAGGCACATGGTATGATATCCTTCATTGGTTGTGGCATTGCATATTGGAGTCAGGAAATCATTATGTACAGTGCATTCAGAAGGCATTCAGACCCCTTCACTTTTTCCACATTTTGTTACGTTACAGCCTTAAGGGCCTGTCCCACCAGCATGCGACTGCATGCGGCGAGCGCGACCTAACGTGGCTGCTTGAGCCATTCGGCCTCACGGGGCCGGTCCCACTTCGATCGCCGGAGCCGTATGGAGTTGTGCAGAGCTGGTCCGGACATTGCGCGGGGCTCCGAAAAATTGACACTGTCCAAAAATCCCGCACGCAACGGCATGTCGGCCCGCAGCCGCATTGAGACCATACGCAGCGCCTCGACGCCGTACGCAGCGTCTTGACGGCATACGCCTAGCACGTGGCGTTGCACGATGACGTCACCGCCCAGCGTGCCGTTGCGTGATGACATCACCGCCCGTCGCCATGCGACGTCCAAATTCAGTTGGCCCGCCTCCTGCCCAGCTGATTGGTGAGTATAATGTCGGGACCAGCTCCAGACGGCTCCGCGGTTGGAAGTGGGACCAGCCCCGCGAGGCTGTATGCCTCAAGCCACCACGTTTGGTCATGCTCACCGCATGCAGTCGCATGCTGGTGGGACAGGCCCTTTATTCTAAAATTGATTTTTTTTTCATCGATCTACACACAATACCCCATAATAAAAAAAGCAAAAACAGATGTTTAGAAATGTTTGCAAAGTTATTAAAATGAAATAACTGAAATATCACATTTACATAAGTATTCAGACCCTTTACTCTGTTGAGGCACCTTTGGCAGCAATTTTTTTATTATGGAGTATTGTGTGTAGATTGATTTAAAAAAATGAATTTAATCCATTTTAAAATAATAGCCCTGTCCCACGGTACGAGTTCATTCCAAGAGCTCTCCCGAGTTTAAAAAAAATCAAACTCGTGGTAAGCACGGAGATTGAATGTAGCGGGTACGTCGGAGCTCGGGGACGTCTCTTAGCGCTAACGGCAGGTACTCGGGAAGACTCGCTAAGGGCAGGTAAGCACAGGAAGACTCGTGAAGATTTTTCAACATGATGAAAAATGTCCACGAGAGCCCCGAGTACCGACGAGTGGTCAATACCGTAAATCTCCGAGTTCGAATCATGGTAAACTCGAGAGAAATCTTGGAAATAACTCATACCGTGGGACAGGGGTTTAAGGCTGTAACGTAACAAAATGTGGTAGAAGCGAAGGGGTCTGAATACTTTCTGAATGCACTGTAGTTTAAAGGACTTTGGTTAGGCCACATTTGGAATAGTGTATGCAGTTCTGGTCGCCCTATTCTTGGCAGGACGTGGAGGCTTTGGAAAGGGTGCAGGGGAGGTTTACCGGAATTATGCCTGGATTAGCGGGTGTTAGCTACAGAGTGGGGTTGGACAGACTTGGATTGTTCTCTCTGGAATGCTTGATGGTTGCGGGGAGATCTGATCAAAGTATATAAAATGAAGAGAGGCATAGATAGAGTGGACAGTCAGAATCTTTTTCCCAGGGTGGAAATATCAAATATCGGAGGGCATAGCTTTAAAAGTAGCGGCACGAAGTTTAAAGGAGAAGTGTGTGGCAAGTTCTTTTATACAGAGGGTGGTAAGTGCTTGGAATGCACTGCCAGAAGTGGTGGTGGAGGCAGCTACAATTGTGGCTTTTAAGAGGTTTTTTGATAGGCACATGTATATGAAGGTATATGGATTATGTGCAGGCAGATAAGAGTTAGTCTTGGCATCATATTCAGCACAGACAGGGATGTTCCTGTGCAGTACTGTTCAATGTGTAGGAATAAACGGCAGATGCTGTTTTAAACTGAAAATAGACACAAAAAGCTGGAGCAACTCAACGAGTCACCCATTCCTTTTCTCCAGAGATGCTGTCTGGCTTGCTGAGTTACTCCAGCTTTTTGTGTCCATCTTCAGTACTGTTCAATGTTTATGTTATATCTCGAACGTCCAGGAATGAAGGAAATTGCAGAGAGTGTTAGACATTGCCCGGTCCATTACAGGTACTGACCTCCCCAAGATTGGGGGGATCTATAGAAGATGCTGCCTTAAAAATGTGAAGTAAAGAGTAAAGAGAGAAATTGGAAAGAAACTAAACAGAGATGAAGCTTTTTGGATCAGGATACAAGCAACTGCAAATGCTGGTTAACTGTGGATCAGGAATTTGGAACTTTGATTGTGTAACAAAAGCAATTTAGTTTAGTTTAGTTCAGTTTGGTTTCGTTTATTGATAACAGGTCCTTTAGGCCAGGAATCCATGCAATCCATTAATCACCATCAGTTGATGCTGAATAAATTAGTCTAATATCCATTTACTGACCATAAAGAAATAAAATATTTTAAAAATGTTAATTATTCTCATACCTGAAGTGTTGAATAAGCTATTCATAACTAAACCAGGTCTGTCCAAAAAATAAATAATATGAATAATATGATTTTTAATCTTTTAATTCATTAAAATGCACACTAACAAAAATTAAAGCTTTATATTACTTCAACTTAAGTAGAATTGTAATTATCCAACTAAAATTGGATTTTTAAAATGTTGTTAAAAGAAATCAAATGAAAGTGAACATTATTTTATTGAAGGTAGACAAAATGTTTAAGAAGGAACAGCAGAGGCTGGAAAATCGAAGGTAGACAAAAATGGTGGAGAAACTCAGTGGGTGAGGCTGCATCTATAGAGCGAAGGACCCTTCTTCAGACTGATGTGAGGGGGGGGGGTGGGGAGGGGGGGAGAAGAAAGGAAGAGACGGAGACAGTGGGCTGAGGGAAAGCTGGGAAGGGGAGGAGAAAGCAGGGCCTACCTGAAATTAGAGAAGTCAATGTTTATACCGCTGGGGTGTAAACTGCCCAAGTGAAGTTCAAGGTGCTGCTCCTCCAATTTACGGTGGGCCTCACTCTGGCCATGGAGGAGGCCCAGGACAGAAATGTCGGATTCGGAATGGGAGGGGGAGTTGAAGTGCTGAGCCACTGGGAGATCAGGTTGGTTATTGCGATCCGAGCGGATGTGTCGGGCGAAGCGATCGCCAAGCCTACGCTTGGTCTCACCGATGTAGAGCAGCTGACACCTAGAGCAGCGGATGCAATAGATGAGGTTGGAGGAGGTGCAGGTGAACCTCTGCTGAATCTGGAAAGACTGCTTGGGTCCTTGAATGGAGTCAAGGGGGGAGGTAAAGCGACAAGTGTAGCATTTCCTGCGGTTGCAAGGGAGAATGCCAGGAGAGGGGATGGTTTGGGTAGGAAGGGACAAATTCACCAGGGAGTTACGGAGGCAGCGGTCTCTGCAGAAAACAGACAGGGGAGGAGATAGGAAGAAGTGGCCAGTGGTGGGATCCCGTTGGAGGTGGCGAAAATGTCGGAGGATTATTTGTTGTATGTGAAGCTTGGTAGGGTGGAAGGTGAGGACAAGGGGGACTCACCTGCTGAGTTTCTCCAGCATTTTTTTCTACCACCTAATATTTCATTGAACAACTTATTTGGAAAATATGATTTGTCTTGGTGGCAAAAGAACTTCCTCCTGGTTCGCAATGAGTATTTCAGCCACCTAAAAAACAAAGGGAATGATTTTCGCATGTCAACTCCAGAAAAAAATGCACGACACAGTTTTGGCTACATTGCCTGGCTGTTTTGGACCACCCCATAACCTTTGACTTTAATTGACGGGCCAACAGTTGATTGCTCGCAACTTTGGCTGCCCACGAAATTCATTTCCCTCCAGCTTCTGCTACTTGATGGTGCGCAAGCTGTGATCTTAACAAAGGGATCCAAAACATATGGATCTGTCCTGGTCCCTCAATACCACCAAACTGATCAAAAAGGCGCATCAGCGCCTTTACTTTCTGAGGAGGCTTAAGAAAGCTGCTGAATTCAGAGTCCCGTCGCTAGCTATCTTTAGACTCTCCCATTTGTATACATTTATTTGCCTATGTACCAGTTTAATTCATCCACAGTCCACACATTGTTAACCAGTATTTTTATTTTATTTGTATTTTTACTCTGTATTTTTATTTTTATTTCTACTATCTTGCACTATGACCAGACGCTAAACTGCATTTCGTTGTACCTGTACTCGTATTTGTGCAATGATAAGAAAGTTGAATTGAATTGAATTGAATTTCCGATACCAATGCACACTGGTTTGAAATTAAACTGTGCTTCTGGTTTAGAATTTAGAACTTAGAGATACAGCATGGAAACAGGCCCTTTGGCCCACCGAGTCCATGTCCACCATCGGAAACCCGTTCTCACTAGTTCTGTGTTATTCTATTTTCCTACACAACAGGGGAATTTAGAGAGGCCAATAAACCCACACATCTTTGGGATGTGAGAGGAAACTGGAGAACCCAGAGATAGCCCATGCAGTCACAGGGAGAACATGCAAACTCCACACTGACAGTACCCGAGGCCAGGGTCGAAACTAGGTCTCTGGCACTGTGATGCAGCAGCTCAACCAACTGCGCCACTAGGCCACACAAAAATTCTCAGTGATGGACAATATTTAAGACCTCTGCACATCTTGATCAGAGTTTGGGGCTGAGGAGCAGGGAAGACAAATTTAATCCAGATAATAGTAAACAGAGCCATTTTTCGTCTGATAACCACTGTGATCAATGGTAGCACATTTTCTAGCTTTGTTGCATTTTCCTTCCAGGTTCGATGTAACTATTGGTACCACAGGGTTAATAAAGTCAACAGTTACTTGCTCTGTTCAGCCTGAAGTGTGATTCATTTCAGATTCCTTTGAAGTGTCCAGCATAACAGAAACGGCAGCACAGTGGCGCAGCGGTGGAGCTACTGATTCCCAGCACCAGAGACCCGGGTTCGATCCTGGCTACGGATGCTGTCTGTACGGAGTTTGTACGTGATCCCTGTGACAGCGTGGGTTTTTGCCGAGAACTTTGTTTTCGTCTCACACTCCAAAGATGTACGGTTTGTAGGCTAATTGGCTTGGTATATATGGAAAACGTTGTCCCTAGCATAGGTTAGTATTAATGAGTGATGATCGCTGGTCGTTGCGGACTAGGTGGGCCGAAGGGCCTGTTTCCGCGCTGTATCTATCAACTAAACTAAACTAAAGCAGTCTTTATTCAATATAGATGGCTTCAAGTGTTATAGGAACCTCAGTTATACAACAAAGATGATGGAAATATACACAATCAGAACGTAATCTGCAGCCCAGATTATCTTTGTATCGTGATAATCTGTACAGGTATAGTTGCATCTGTGGCATCCAGCTACTATGTGGAGAATTCCCCAGTTATATCTGACGTACAATGAGCAGGACAAACTCCATTTGGCTACATACACCTAATCAGTCAATCATCAGCAAACGGTTGGAATATTTCAGTGGCAGTGCTATCAGCAGCAACGTGTGAAATCAACTGTGGTCAACGGGCTTCAAGGGGAAAACACTCCACTGGTTGGAATCGTGTCTTGCACAAAGGAAGGTGCCAGTGATTATAGGCGGTCAATCAGCCCAGCCCCGGAACATCATTTCAATAGTTCCACAGGGTAGTCACCTTAAACTCAACCATCTTCATCTTGCTTCTTCGATGATCTTTCTTCCATTACGAGGGTGGAGCTGAGGATGCTGATGAGTGTAACACATGGAGTGTGAATTCCATTCACAAAAGATCAGCAAATGAAGCAACTTAAAATGATAATATTTAAGTTTGGGTTATTATGACAAGTCACACGACATCAGTTTGAAGAAGGGTCTCAACCCGAAATGTCACCCATTCCTTCTCTCCAGAGATGCTGCCCGTCCCGCTGAGTTACTCCAGCAGTTTGTGTCTACGTACACGTACCATGCATTGATCATCTTCAACAAGAGAGAGAGACTAACCACCTACATTTGACCTGGAATGGCATTACCAATGCTACCTCCTTCACCACCCATATCCTGGGGATCACAAGAGACTGAAACTCAGTCAGAACAGCCACTACAATGCTGTGCCTACTAAAACCAGTCAGAGGTTAAGAACCTTACAGCAAAAGTATTAGAATTATCATAATCCTTAAGCGATTGGGCAGGCTAGATGCAGGAAAAAATGTTCCTGATGTTGGGGGAGTCCAGAACCAGGGGTCATAGTTTAAGAATACGGGGTAGGCCATTTAGGACTGAGATGAGGAAAAGAAATGTCACTCAAAGAGTTGTGAATATGAGGAATTCTCTGCCACAGGCAGTGGAGGCCAATTCACTGGATGTTTTCAAGAGAGAGTTAGATGTAGGTCTTAGGGCTAATGGAATCAAGGGATATGAGGAAAAAGCTTGAAAGGGGTACTGATTCTGGATGATCAGCCATGATCATATTGAATGGCTCAAAGGGCCGGATGGCCTACTCCTGCACCTATTTCATATGTTTCTATGTTTCTAAAATGATTCACCTCTTGATAGATAATTCATAGATAATTAACGGATAGAATTCAGAGTTACCTGGATGAGTGTAGGCCTAACAAAATCCAGAAACTCACCCAGGACAAAGCATCCTGTTTAATTGGCACTCCATCCACTGGGTCATTCATTCCATCAACTGCCAGCATGCTATGACGGCAATGAGGACAATCAATAGAATGCACTGCAACTACTCACCTACTCTACTTGGATGTTATCTTCCAAACCTATGACCTCAACAACTAAAAGGGACAATGACAATGGTGCATGGAGGCACCATCTCCCTCCCACATGTTCCGTTCTATGCAACATAATGCATTTCCATTCTGTCATCGTCACTGGGATTCATTCGAGGAATTCCCTCTCTGGTTTGACCGGAGGAATCATGTCACCAGAGGGACTCGAATCAAAACATGTCTACCACACCAGCTTCTCAAAGGCAATTAAGGAAGGCAATAAATGTTGACTCTACCAGTGGTGACCAGTTCCCATAAAAGAAGGGTCTCGACTCGAAACATCACCCATTCCTTCTCTCCAGAGATGCTGCCTGTCCCGCTGAGTTACTCCAGCATTTTGTGTCTATCTTCAGTTGAAAAATAAGCTGGTTTAGAGTGTCCAATGTGAGAAAAGCAGAGGAAGTTTTCAAAGCTCACCAAGTATTCTTGGCATAAATATTCAGTTTGGACAAAAGTTAAAAAGAAAGTACAAGATTCATTGATTTTGTATGGATTTTACTGGCAGTGTCAGGAATATTGAAAATGTAATGGAATAGTTGTGTGACTGGGATCAACTTATGGCAGAGGTTTGGATAGATCAGCATATCTAGCCACAGTGATTTCATACATTAGAGTCTTCATCATCTGAAGATTATTGAGTTAAATAAAGTCATAGTAAAGGTGGCAATGTTAACCTACAATGAGCAAAAACATCACTGGAAGCACTAAAGGTGCTAAAGTTAAGGATAATTGTAGATACCTCAGGGCTTTTACCCATATGCAAAACATTGCTCTGTTCTAATGTCTAATAGTAAATACAATGTAAATATCTAAAACACGATAGAAGGACACACGGATGTGGCCTGTTCAATGGATTATTTCCAGCATTTTTAGTTTTAGTTTTAGATTTCCAACTTCATTAGTTTTGTTTTGATTTTCATAGTTAAAACTTCACTCTCAGAATGCTGGTTCCAAACAAATTCACTGTATCCATCCTCACTTGCAACGATGGCAAGCATGTTTGCTATCTAATTGTTAAAAATAAATTGTGCAATAATGTAAAATACATTTTTCTTTTTACTGGAAAAATTGTGATATTGAAATAATATTTCCCCATCATTGCTATTCTTGGAAATATCCGTACTGACAGTTGAGTGACGGGTAGCAAAACAGTGTTAAGTTATGCAGCGCTCTGATTTTTGCTTGCTTGAAGAGTTGATTGCCATTACAGACATGAGCAGGCTATCAGTAAGAAGTATAATAAAACTGATATGAATTAAGTCCTTTACATACAAAGAGTCATTTAGAGAGTGTAGGTGATGAATGAACCAGAAATAATATGGGTCAAGAGGCTACACAGCGCAGTTGATAGGAACTGGTCCAATATGTTATGTAACAACACTCTGATAATGGCAGAGTTCCATGATGTTGCTATGGGCTAATGAAGTGCACTATGGAGATTAGAAATGGTGGTGTTGACAGAGACAGTTCAGATGGTTTAGTTTAATTTAGTGATACAACGGCCCATCTTCGGCCCACCGGGTCCGCGCCGACCAGCCATCCCTGCATATTAACACTCTCCTACACACATTAGGGACAATTTTTCACATTACCAAGCCAATTTACCTACATACCTGTATGTCTTTGAAGTGTGGGAGGAAACTGAAGATCTCGGAGAAAACCCACGCAGGTCACGGGGAGAACGTACCAACCCCGTGCAGACGGCACCAGTAGTTGTGATCGAACCCAGGGCTCTAGCGCTTAAAGGCAGCAAATCTACTGCTGCACCACCATGCCGCCCCTACAGGTACAGGTAAGAAATTAGGCAAATACCAGGACAAGATAGACCTTCCTTTAAAACAAAGTGATATTGTATGTCAAACCAAATGTGACAAGTCAAAATATGAGTTTTAATCTAAATAACTGCAGTGAAAATTGTTCCATTTGAATAAAACTTTAACTCCTCCAAGACTAACGTGGCCTTAGAAACACTCTTTTCCCACCTTCTCTCACATCTGAAAATCAAAACAAAAACTGCGGATGCTGGAAAACTGAAATGAAAATTGAAAATGGTGGAAACACTCAACAGGCCAGGCAGCATCCGTGTGGAGGAAGAAATATACTCTGTCCACAGGTATTGTCTGATCTGTTGGGTGTTTTCAGCATTTTCTATTTTATTGCACATGCCTTTCTTGCTTCCAACCTTCTCCATGACACTTTCTGATGGACCTTCCAACCATCTTGATTACTTTAAATCTTGTATATTCCCTCCTTCCTTCAAAAGCTTCCAGAAAGTTAATTTCTTTGTTGATTTTTTATTGTTGCATCTGCATAAGTGCTCTCTAGAAAGTTGGTAACTGATGAATATTTTAATAACTTTGTGACATTAAATACACAATGTTCTGCAGATTTCTATTTTGAAAAATGATTTAATTGAAAAATATCATATATAAGACTAAATTAAACGCGTAAAAATTAAAAATTAGCAAACAAAAATAAATGTAGCTGATATTAATGGAGAACACAGCTGTGGTCACAGTATGACATTTTAATAACACAGCAATCTAAAAACATCTCATTATGAGTTAATTAAAAATAGCTTTGACTGTATTGTTTCAGAAGCTCAAAATAGCATCTCATCTCTTTGTAGGCAGTCCCTTGGGGTCAAGGACGGCTTGTGGTTTCGGACACTGTGGCTTCTGACGTGGTTGATAAGATCATTGTGAGACCCGCAGACTCTGACACTGATAGGGGAGGAATGACTTGAGTGGATGGGCGAGCTGGTTAATTTGGAAGCTGAGATGCTTCTTGCACCATTTTGTAGGCTTGTGTGTGATCCAGATGAATCGAGATTCTGAATGCCATCCTAAATGCTCCTTCTCCATTTCGAGTGGCCACGCATCTAGGACATGTTACGCTTTTTCCAGCAGGAAAACTTCCTCAAATGGGTTTCATATCCACCTCGCAACTTTTTATGGAAACTTGGAATAGAATGTCTGCTTTTGGGTATTCAAACGATGTGGCCTGCCCATCGAAGCTGCCAGTGTAATCAGGAAGTCGATTCCTGGACATATTTGAGTGGGAGACAACATTGGCATCAGCTCATTTAACCTGCCAGTGAATCTGAAAATCTTGCAGGAAACTACATTAGTAGTGACCCACTAGTACTTTCTTGCAGAACCAACATTGGCAGTAACTGTGCAAAACATTAAGTAGGTCTCAAAGTGAGAGGTGAGCTGGTGATGGTGACGGTGGAGATGGTACTATATTTGTCCCATGTACTGAAGCACAGTGAAAATAATTTTTATATACAGTTTAGTACAAGTATCACTATACATAAGCACTTAGATACATTTCCGATACAGCTCAAATGTATAGTAGTACACTAATACAGTATACAGCCTCGCCAGTTGGGCGCCATTTTCAGGACCCAGTTGTTGTAAATGCAGGGATCTTGATCTGACCATGAAGGCCCATTGTCCTGGTGGTGTTGCAGGGTCGGCCTGGCCAAGAATGGCCGTGGTGTCAAGAAAATAATAATCAAGAACATTTTCACAGCGGCAATCAGGGGGAATATACTGGAGGATCAATCTACTAATAAGATAGGTGCAATAGGCTTGTCTTAGTGGGTGACTTTAACTTCCCCAATATTGACTGGGACTTGCTCAGTACCAAAGGCACAATTTGTGAGCTGCATCCAAAAGTGTTTCAATAAAAAGTATGAGGATAGTCCAACCCGAGAAGGGAATGTACTGGACCTTGTGTTGGGAAATGAGCCTGGCCAGGGGAATGGTGTTTCAATAGAAGAGCGTTTTGGGGATAGAGAGCACAACACCATAAGTGTGAGTCAGACTGAGGCCAAATTGTAGGAACAACACCATATTTCGCTTGGGCAGTTTACAACCCAGTATGATTTTTGATTTCTCTAACATCAAGTGACCCTTGCACCCCTTTGTTTACTCATTTACTCATTATCACCTTCCCTAAGCCTGCAATGGACCATTGTGGGCTCCACATTTCCTTGATCATCGTCGATGGCTTTGATCTGTCTTTTTACATATCTTTCATAAATTTGCTCTATGTATCTTTTTCATATCTCTTGGTTCCCCTGACTCGCAGCCTGAAGAAGGGTCTCAACCCAAAATGTCACCTATTCCTTTTCTCCAGAGATGCTGCCTGATCCGTTGAGTCACTCCAGCTTTTTGTGGCAATACATAATTTTTAACATTGTTTTGAATAAAGAGAAGACTGGACCTTGCGGGAAGGTACTAAATCGGAGTAAGGCAAACTACAACTTTAATAGGCAGGAGCTTGGGAAGGTTCACTGGGAGCAATTGTTATTGGGCAAATCCGTATCTGACATGTGGGAGTTGTTGAAATAGTTAATTGAAGTTCAGTACCAACATGTTCCAGCAAAGAGGAGCGATAAGGATGGAAAAGTAAAGATGACCAAAGAGGTTGTAAGGTACACAAAATTGCTGGGGAAACTCAGCGGGTGCAGCAGCATCTATGGAGCGAAGGAAATAGGCGACGTTTCGGGCCGAAACCCTTCTTCAGACTGATGGGGGGTGGGGGTGGAGAAAGAAAGAAGGAAAAGGGGAGGAGGAGGAGGAGCCCGAGGGCGGGCGGATGGGAGGGTGGGAGGAGACAGCTAGAGGGTTAAGGAAAGGGAGGAGACAGCAAGGGCTAGCCAAATTGGGAGAATTCAATGTTAATGCCATAAGGACGCAAGGTCCCCAGACGGAATATGAGGTGCTGTTCCTCCAATTTCCACTGTTGCGCACTCTGGCAATGGAGGAGACCCAGGACAGAGAGGTCGGATTGGGAATGGGAGGGGGAGTTGAAGTGCTGAGCCACCGGGAGGTCAGGTAGGTTATTGCGGACTGAGCGGAGGTGTTCGGCGAAACGATCGCCCAACCTACGCTTGGTCTCACCGATGTAAATCAGCTGACATCTAGAGCAGCGGATGCTATTTCCTTCGCTCCATAGATGCTGCTGCACCCGCTGAGTTTCCCCAGCAATTTTGTGTACCTTCGATATTCCAGCATCTGCAGTTCCCTTTTGAACAAAGAGGTTGTAAACCTGGTCCAAAAGTAAAAGGAAGCACGTTCAAAATTTAAGAAGATGGTATCAGGCAGGATCTCTGAGGAGTATAAATAAATGAGGAAAGAACTCAAGCAGATGTTTAGAAAGGCCAAAAGTGACAACAAGCTCGATCTGGTGCATTGGATTAAAGAAAATCCTAAAGCTTTTTATACGTATATTAAAACCGAGGGTAACCAGGGAGAAGGTAGGACTGCTCAAGGATAAAGGAGAGGTCGGAGTTTGGGGATGTAAGCGAGATGCTAACTTACTACTTTGCATCTGTTTTCATTGAGGAAAAGGACATAGAGGACAGTGAAATCAATGTGGAGAATACTACAATGCAAGGGGACTTTGAAATTAAGAAGGAGGAGGGGTTGGGGATCCCGAAGAATATTAAGTTGGATAAACCCCCAGGATCTGATAGGATTTATCCCAGGTATTTGGGAGTGGCGAGAGAAGAGATTACGGGAGCCTTGGCAAAAAACTTGGCATCTTCTCAACATTTAAAAAACATTAATAAGTCTTTTATTGTTTATCGATGGGAAAAATCCTCTTGCCCTGACAGCTGGAGGGGGACTGAGTAAAATGGCCAAAAATCACAGCCGTAAGTGGTAGCATTTTTTCTAAAATCAGTATACAATGCAAACAGGATGTGATCAAGTTTAGACTTTTAATTATATAGATGAGAGGTATAGATACTATAGGATAGATAGTCAGAGCCTTTTCCTCATATACTCGAGAGCATTGCTTTAAGGTGCGAGGGGCAACCTTTAAAGGAGACTAGACCATGGTGGTGGGGGGGGGGGGTGGGTGGCCTGTGGCGTCACACACACACACGAAGGGGGAGGGGAGAGAGGAGGGGGAGGGGGCAGAGAAGAGGGGAGGGGAGAGGAGAGGGGGGGAAATGGATGGGGGATGGGGGAGGGGAGGAGGGGGAGGAAGCGGGTGAGAGGGGTGATAGGGGGGCAGAGTTGGGGGGAGGGGGAGGAGGGAGAGTAGCAGGGAAGAGAGGGGGGGGGAGAGTGAGGGGAGGGAGAGAGAGGGGGAGAGAGAGGAGGGGGGAGAGAGAGGAGGGGGAGAAAGGAGGGAGAGAGAGAGGGGGGAAAGAGATGGGGAAAGAGGAGGGGGAGAGAGAGGGCGTGGGCGAGAGATGGGGGAGAGAGAGAGAGAGGGAGGCAATGAGAGACAAAACCCGAGCTGAGGCGTGAGCGTGCGTTGACCAAAGCTCTCAGGTACAGCACCCGAGCCGAGCCGCGAGTGGGCGAATGTCTTCAGTTGACAGGTCAACTTTTGAAGAACAGGGGGAGGAGGGAGGGGTGGGTTGTGACATCAGTCACAGTGTGAGCAGACTGCAGGCAGATCCATTGTCACGTCATCAGTGAAAAAAGAACAGGCGTTTTGAATACAAAGTTAGATCGGATTTGTGAACATTGTTATTATTAACTCAATAAATAAAGCATGACATTTTCAGGTAAGCCGATTTTTGACTCCATGGGGTAAATCTCTACCGGAATATGTAAATATTTTCCCTTTAGCGCGTTGTTTCTTCGAGTAGATGTGATCACACACAAACAAATAAATAAATACTCACACACAACATCCAAGATCAGCGTTTTATAGTTGTAAGGATGTACAGGCAACCTTTTTTTGCACAGAGGGTGGTGAGTGCCTGGAACACGCTGCCGGGGGGTGGTGGTTGAGGCAGATATGATGGTGACATGAATGAAACATTTAGATAGAGATATGGATTTGCAGGCAGTGGAAGGATATGGATTATGTGGAGGTAGATTAGGGCTGGTCTTGGCATGATTTTTAGCACAGACATTATGGGCTGAAGGGCCTATTCTTGTGCTGCACTATTCTATGTTTTATGTGACTGTTCTAGATAGCCTATGACTCCGACATATAACAGAGATCAGGAATAAATGCCAACAAGTTTTTTTGGATATCAAGTCATAATTCTCAAACTCATTTCTCATGGATGTTCAATGTCTTTGATGACTGAAGAACAAAATACAGCACAGGAACTGGCACTTTGGCCCACAATGTTTGTGCCGAACATGATGCCTAGTTGAATTGATCTCATCTGCTTGCACATGATCGATATCCCTCTTTTCGCTGCCATTATTTGTGCCTATCCAAAAGCCTCTTAAATTATCTGCCTTCACCACCACCCCGGCAATGCGTTCCAGGCCCCCACCACCCATTGAGTACAAAGCCTGCCCTGCACATCTCCTGTAAACTTCCCCCCTCTCACACTATAGCTATGTTCTCTAATGTTGGGACATTTTCACCATTGAAAAAAGGTTCTGACTGCCTACTCTATCTATGCCTTTTTATAATATTATATACCTCTCAAGTATCCCCACAACTTCTGAGATTCCAGAGAAAATAATCCAAGTCTATTCAACCTCTCCCCGTAGCTGAACCCCTCTAATCCAGGTAGCATTCTGGTAAACCTCTTTACCCTTTCCAAAGCCTCCTCCACATCCTTCCTATAAACTCCCAGAACTGCACACAATACTGCAAATGTGGCCTAACCAAATTCTTTTAGCTACTTCATGACTTTCTGACTTTTATACATAATGCCACAACTAATGAAAGCAATCATACCATGTGCCTTAATTACCACTATTTATTTGTGTTGTTACTTTCAGGGAGTTGTGGACGTGGACTCAAGATCCCTCTGTACATCAATGCTGCTAAGGGTCTTGCCATTAACTGTATAGTCTCTCCTTAAATTCAACCTCCCAAAGCGCAATGCCTCACACTTGCTCGGGTTAAACTCCTCCTGCTATTTCAGCTCATAGGATCTTATTGACTGAAGGGAATGGTGTATAGGTGTTGGTTGGTTGTTGGTGGACTTGACAGGTGGCCCCAATGCTACAGCTGTTCGAATAATGGAATCTCACCCATACAAAATTCACAAAACACCATCCAAAATTTTGAGATACAGAATACACATTTGTCTAAAGGAATTGATGTGAAAAAAAAAGAAATAAGAAAACACAATTTATTTTTCACCTTGCATTTTCTAAATCAGGCACAGACGACACCGCGTTGCGTTGTGGAAGATTGCAATTTTCTTGGAATGTGACCTCAGGGATCTGTATGTCGCTGATATCAAATCTAAGGTCCATTCTCTCATTTGCGTTAGTGAATTAGTCGCCGATGACTTGAAACTTGGCCTATGAATGTGTGCAAATGGAAGTGCCATCTGTATTCTACAACCCATGACTGCAATTGGAGTGAACTTGGTTCTTACGCGGAGGCAAAGGAAGTTGAGCTGTTTCCAATTGGCCTGCAGACCAGCTCAGGAAGCTTGTTAGAGTTGGGTGCAGCATTATGGCTGAAAGGAGCAAGTGCTGGTATAGTGGGCGGCACAGTGGCACAGCTGGTAGAGCTGATGCCTCACAGCGTCAGAGACCTGGGTCCTAATCCCGATCCTGACCTCGGGTGCTGTCCGTGTGGAGTTTGCACATTCTCCCTGTGACTGGGTGGGTTTCCTATGGGTTCTCCGGTTTCCTCCTACGTTTTAAAGGTGTGTGGGTTTGTGGGTTAATTGGCCTCTGTAAATTCCCCCTGGTGTGAAGGAAAATAGAATAACATAGAACTAGTGAGACCAGGTTTCCGATGGTCAACATGGGCTTGGTGGGTCAAAGGGCTTGTTTCCATGCTGCATCTTAAGTTCTAATATCTAAAACAGTTCACAGTTCAATTTCAAACCAGTGTGCATTGGTATCGGATATGTTTTGGATCTCTTTGTTAAGATCACAGCTTGCACGCCATCAAGTAGCAGAAGCTGGAGGGAAATAATTTTGAGGGGAGCTAAATTTGAGAGGAATCTTCTGTAGGCCCGTCAATTAAAGTCAAAGGTTATGGGGTGGTCCAAAAAGGCCAGGCAATGTAGCCAAAACTGTGGTATGTGTTTTTTTTCTGGTTGATATGTGAAAATCATTCCCTTTGTGTTTTAGGTGGCTGGAATACTCATTGCGAACCAGGAGGAAGTTCTTCGGCCACCAGGATGAACCATATTTTCCAAATAAGACTTGTTCAATGAAGCAATGTTCACTTTCATTTGATTTCTTTTAACAAAACAAAAATTATGTTACAATTTTAGTTGGATGTTATTTACAATTCTACTTTAACGTAAGTAATATAAAGCTTTTACTTTTGTTATTGTGCATTTTTGATTAAAAATAATTCATATTATTTGTTTTTGGCTAGACCTGAAGTTTAGTTATGAATAGCCTATTCCACATTTTGGGTATGAGAATAATTAACATGTTTTTAAATCTTTTTATTCTGAGCTGTTTTATGGTCAGTAAATGGAAAACAGACTAATTTATTCAGCATCAAAGCAGCCTATAGTGCTCGGAAACTGTACAGGCCTTGTGTTAGACCCATCAGCTGATAAAAGTGGCTCTTGGGATTACCAAAGCTGTCAAATGATACCTTCTGAAGTGCTTGTTTGTTTATAATAAGAATCTCATCTATCTTCGGGGAGTGGGAGTTCTGGAAGGCCCTAACACAAACTGCGAGGGTGATGTCTACCTGTAATGACACTGTGGAGAAATCAACACATTTGACAGATGAAGCAAATGATCTGACAATGTAATGGTGTGAGTGCAAGGAATGCACACCGCATACAAATAAGCTTCATTAGTCTTCAGCTTATATGCCTCATCATTATGGCAAGGGTTCTACCCTTTAACACAGCACTCATATGCCTTTATGTCCTTCACGCTTTTCCCCAGTGCACACCCGATTGCTGAATGCTGCCTGTGTTTATTTCAAGAAATAATTCTCAATTTCATTTGAATGGGGAAGAAACAGTTCATTTCATGTTAGAGTCAAGAAAAATATCCTGACAAATCGACATGCATATAATGTTTAATTATATTGTTAAACTGCGCCAAATAGGACAGGAGCATTCCAGCTACAGATCTTTCACTTTCTCTAAAGGTTTGTAAAAATAATACTCCGTTAAATTGATTGCCTGCAAGAGACTTTCGAGACACTTGTAAACAGACTTGAGATAAGCATTCTGTTTTTTTCAGCTTTGGCAAGGAGACATTAAATTTCAGGCATTTCCAGAGCCAAAGGGTATGATAACCTAGGTCAGTGCGAACCCTCCCACCCTATAAATCACCATGGACACACACCCTGACCGTCACTCCCACAGATTGGACGCATTGGACACAATCTTCCCATCTTTTACTTCTGTACTTTTTTGCTGGACTGAACACCAGATTCTGAACAACAGACTGAACACCAAATTCTATGTGTATGAAGGAATTGTAGATGCTGGTTTAAACCAAAGATAAGCACAAAATGCCGGAGTAACTTAACGGGACAGGCAGCATCTCTGGAGAGAAGGAATGGGTGACGTTTCGGGTCGAGACCCTTCTTCCGAGTTACTCCAGCATTTTGTGCCTACCAGATGTACGTGGCTTATTTATGCATTCAGAGTCAAGAGAATCAAGAGTGTTTTATTGTCATATGTACCTGATCATCTTCTTTTCGTGTCCAAATGTTGGCCTCGCTGTCATCGTCCGTCCTGAAAAGGACGCAAGCTTCCGGCGACAATCAGTGGGAGCCATCACTTGTCGCAGTAGATGATGGTCGCAGCAGAATTAGCTCAGGATACTTCCAGTTTCCAGCCACCCGACGTGGACGCTTCTGCTATGGGGCCATGTCCAAGATAGAGCAATGAAATTCTTACTTGCAGCAGCACAACAGAATATGTAAAAATATTACTCTGTAAATAATATAATAAAGAAACGTTTCCAGGATCAGGTATTTGATTGTCAGCCAAAGAAGCTGGGCATGCATTCAATGATGAAAGTCGGAGTAAGCATAGTCAAAATTAAGATCTATACTCCAACGTTTCATGCAACGTAAATCTGCTTACTTTGATATGGTAAAACATTAAAATAGCATAGCACATTTTGTAAAAAATCACCAGATATTTTTTGAAGAAATGTCACTTGTTAGGTTTCATTTTAGCTACGTGGCGAGCACTTCAAATGAATGGTATAATGAGCAGCCCTAAACTTAGAAGTTCTGGCATCAAATATGAAAAAAAAACTTTTAAGATAAATTTTAAGTATAAAAAAACTATAGTTGTAGTGCCTCAGGTCGTGTCAAAGCCCTTCACCGCAAATGAAGTATTGTTGAATTATCATCACGGTTAACATTTAAAAAAGACTCCAAAGATCCAAAACAAGCTCCCTTAAAAAAGTATCTTAGAAAAATTGCCAAATCATCTGCTCTCTGACTAAAAGCTTTCACTCTCATCTGCAAGACTGGTTCCAAAAATGTAATCTCTCTCAGTTTTTATTGCGTTCAATACTCTGAGGTGGAATGTGAAGCTTCAATGATCTCATACCAGTTCACTTGACATATGGAAAATAAAAATATTTACAGTTTTGTGATATATGTCAACCTAGTTAAAGAATTACTACCAGTAAAACAGTAATCATAAATTTTATTTATCGTATTCAACACTTCCAAAGTAACTATGTCCAGAGTTTTTTTTTAACTTCCTTTAAGAACTTTAATTCTACTGATTTTACGTGCAAGATGCATTTATTCCTGATGGATAAAGTGTTGGAAATAGAAACAAGATTTATTGGACTTGATCTGCAGATTCCTATATTTACAAACTTACTAGATTTCTCCGTCTAAGAGGTGGGAATATGGGGAATGAGGCCAGGAGCGGCAGGCCTGCGGCCAATCTCTTGGAATCCCACAGCCAGTCTCTGGATCGGTGCAGTGGAGGCGTCAGTAGTGGGCTTTGCGGCGGTCATCGAGGAGGGCGGATTGGCAATCGACGAGGAGGTCGATTCAGTGGTCGATGAGGGCTCCGGCAATAGTGGCCGGCGTGTGTCGAGGGTGGCGACAATAGTGGTCGGCGTTTGTCGAGGGCGCTGGTCGTTGAGGTCAGTGGTCGTTGAGGGCATCGGTCGAGGTCGACGAACATTGAAGGTGCCGGTGGCCGAGGTCGGACCGGCGGCTGAGGTCGAGGATGGTGTTGGCGGTCGAGGACCCACCACATGGGTGCTGGAGGACATGCCGCTGAGAACAAAGGAGGAGCCGGCATGGGGGAACCATCATAATGAGGGGGGGGAGGGGGAAGAACAAAGGAGGACCTGGCGTGGGATACTTTGTCGGTCCCCTTTTTGTGGCAACTCTTTGTATACCTTGGTTATGCAAAACAAAGAATATCACTGTGACTTGTCACGTGACAATAAAGTATTCATTCATTCATCTTATGCACTGGCCTCGTAGACTCCATGAGGGTTTCCCTGCACAGTGCAGGTGTCTCAAATCTGAGATTTACCTGGACCAGAAGACTGCATTTAACCCTACACTTTGCTCTGTGCTTAACAGCCAGCAGATGGGAGCAGGAATCTGCTAGCTTCTAAATAGAAGATTTCATGCTTCAACTTGGATTCCCCCCAGCTTGTGACATCTATGGATTACTAGGGTTCTTCTCAAGAGCTTTGAAAGTTGGAGAAATGTCTATATTCTCATTTAATTCACGAGGGAGATCCATTTCCCATTATCTTATCTTGACCCATCCAGGTTGACTAGTAATAGGGGTCCCCATATCTAGGCCGAGCATCTAGAAACTCCATCAGATTGGCGGATTTGAGAGAAACACACTGCATGACAGGGGAGGACACAGTTTCACTCCTCCCCTGGATCCTTGGTCAATTTGTCTATTATTTCTCATAGCATCCAAAATTCCTGTGGTTAGCAGCCTGGCCCACAGCTATATGTGCATTCTAATTCCATTTATGGATAAATACCTGCCTGCCTGGGTCAGCTTTGTATTAGAGTTCAACCACACCATTAAGCTTTAGGTTTAACTTTACCTGCCAAATGTAGTTTTGAACTAAGAACAAAGATCACTGATGACTGAGTAATGTATGTCTACTTTTTTTTAAAGTCAATTTTTTCCCTTAAAAAGCAAAAACATTCCTAAAAAAAATTAAAAAATACCAATTAAAAATTACACCTAATTTATGTTTCTCTCCAGGTATTCAGGCCAAATATTAATTGGTCTGAAAATGCAAACAGTTTGAAAGTTTGAAATTAATTAGCTTGAAATTAATGAACAAAAACTGATATAGTTTCAGATGTCATTGAAACTAATGTGAGTTACTGCTTAATAAACCAAAAATGACTATTTATTAACTGTGACAACTGTTTACTTTGGTCCAAACTAAAGCACATTTTTATATCTTTCCTTTCCTTCACAATTACAAGCATTTACAATAAAGAAGCTTTAGGAAAGATGTCATCAAGTTAAATATTTGAACGGGGCTAATCGGACAACTCATTTACCCACTTTTTCCAGCTCAGATGTGAATAAATCTTTTTAACCAAAATAAATTATTTAGAATAAAAAACATATACAAAATAAGAACAGTGGAAGAATTCGTCCAACGTTTTCATACATTAATTAGCATTGTATTTGGGAGTATCCACAAAAAATATCATTATTCCCTTACAAATTAGTTGTCAGGGAAGTAGAATTTTTTGCGGGTGATGTGTGACAGTTCTTATCCAACAACAATTTATATCTGTGTAGTGCCCTGTTAATTAAGTTATTAAAAACAAACAGGGGTGAATTAATGTCTTAACATAGTATTTTATAATTAGCCATTGTTGTCGTTGATAGTTTATGAATTGACACATTCAAAACTAAACATTATGTGCTGCATAGATTGCTCAACATAATGAGCCTATGGAAGGGTTAACATTCAAGACAAACAAAATAGCACTATCTCTGTGGGTGGCCATCCAGTGAACTGAGCTAAAGAAATGTGTCAGGGAATTAATGATATCTTGTTCTATGTCACTTTGACAATGTGTCCAGTGAAGGTTACTGAGAAAATTGTCAGGTCACAATGTCAGATACGACAACCTCTTGTGGGAAAAATGCCATAGATGAGACTACTGCCTAGTTTAGAACTCTCCAACATGTGCGGAAAGCAGCTTAATAGGTAATAGTTCTATTCCTTCTTAGTGTACGTTCATCCTAAAGACACGTTGAAACTAATCGCATAACTTACCATTTTGTTGCTCATCGAGGCTTTGAGTTCAGGTTTTTCACATTGCAGTGTTTTCCACCATATTCTGCAATGAGCTTGCTGCCTGGACTGGAGATGAAGTCACAATTCAATAAAAATTGGATTTTATACCTCACAAACTCAGAGATATCAATGATGGTGAATGGATTTTGTTGTGTTGGTTCTGATGCTGAAATTTCCCTTGTCAACACAGCACAAGTTATCTACCGACCAAAACTCCCTTGACACTGCTGAAGCAGTAACAACCAATCCATGACAGTCATCTTTTCAGCTATATTTTTTAAACACACGTTATTCTTGTGATTCGAAAAACCTAAACAAGCTGAGTAACCAGGGGTGTGGCACGATGGTGCAGCGGCAGAATTGCTGCCGTACAGCGCCAGAGACCTGGGTTCCATCCTGACCATGGGTGCTGTCTGGATGGAGTTTGCACGTTCTCCCTGTGACCGCGTGGGTTTTCTCCTGGTGCTCTGGTTTCCTCCCACACACCACAGATGTACAGGTTTGTAGGTTAATTGTCTTTGGTAAAGATTGTAAATTGTCCCTAGTGTGTAGGATAGTGTTAGTGTACGAGTATCGCTGGCCGGCACGTACTCGGTGGGCTGAAGGGCCTGTTTCTGCGCCGTATCTTTAAACTAAACGAAATAAACAATACTGAGAAACCAAACAAAGTAAGGGAAAACGGAAGTTAACAATTCATTCATAGACCCCCTCTATCAACAGGAAGGGAAAATGGCTTTCAACTTTTAACTCTGCTTCTATTTGCACAGACTGCCCAACCTGTTGAATGTTTCTAGCATTTTCTGGTTGGGATGTTTGTGCCTTCAGGCCTGGTTAGGCCTGTTTTTGTGCCTTCAGGCCTGGTTGGGCCTGTTTGTGCATACACTTTGAATTCGGCTGAGTTAGGGTACTTATATAATGAAAATGTCCTTTGCACTTATATCAGTATTCCAAATTCTCATCCAAATACCAGAAGATGAGATTTTGCCTATTTCAGAAACCTGGGAAGAAAGCTGTGAACAGCATAAAACATATTTCTTCCCAAACACAGTGCCATATTATCAAGCTCCAGTCTGATAATTCATCCAAACTGGCAACAAAGTGGCACTCCTTCAATAGAATATTGGATATTCTTTTCAATAAAATATTAACTTAAATTCTGTCTCAAGGTCTGGCTTGGGAGGTAAGTCCACAATCTTCCAAATCAGAGACAGGAGTGCCATCCATTGAGTTAAGCTGCCACTTATCTTCCAGCTTTGTCTGAGCACTAGGTATTAAGATGTGTGTAAATAGACTTTCCATTGTATTTCTGGTGAAATTACAATGACGAAACAGGAGCCCTGAAATATCCTCTTGCCCACCAACATGGATGATGGTACCTTCAGATGCTGTGATTTCTTAAACTCTCCTTCCAAGCCTTTCCTCATAATTTCAATTTTCCTAATGTTTTACACAGATCCTAGTTCACATCCATCTCGCTTCTTCCATGAACTGTTCAGCGACAATATTGCTTTATCAAAGCTGTTCATAAAGGGCCTGCATGCTAGTTGAATCACTTGCTAATAGCTCAAAAAACATTGAAGGACAATTATTATAGTGGTAGCATATTAGCTCATTTTTTAAAATTTGTGTTGAAATTTTAAACTTAGTTTAGTTTAATTTATTGTCACGTGTACCTACAGTAGGTACGGTGAAAAGTTTTTTGTTGCTAGCTAACCAGTCGGCGGAAAGACTTGGGATATGTGTTGTAGACTGTATGTTCCTGCAATTAACCAGTGAGTAATGGTATAAAAAAAATCATTCACACATTTTGGTTGAAACAGAATTTAGTCATTAAATTATTGTTGCATTGAAATTGCAGTTGGGTGAATAATTAAATAGGTGTGGATCAAATTTAATCAACCTTATGCAAACACATATGAGCAGATTATATTTACGTAACAATTCAATTTAAACTCCATTACTTCACCAAACTTACAAAGAATCATTAAAACCAACAAGACAACTTCTTGCGCTGGTGAAACTAATTACACTCATTTTCTGTTTCAATCATTTCTCAGGGCAGAAGTATTGCTAAATTCTACTGAGACCAAAGCTTGTTTGACTAACCAATGGATGGATGATGTAACACATAAAGGGTACGTAAGCATTGTGGGTCAGTCTGCTCTCTTGATCTGCTCACTTACTGTGCAATTTTAGAAACCCCTATTTTTTCCCACTTTCAGCATCATCACTAATTCCTGTCCAAGAGACGGCCATCTTAGACAATAAACAATAGGTGCAGGAGTAGGCAGTTCGGTCCTTTGAACTAGCACCGCCATTCAATGTGATCATGGCTGATCATCCACAATCAGTACCCCGTTCCTGCCTTCTCCCCATATCCCCTGACTCTGCTATCTTTAAGAGCCCTATCTAACTCTCTCTTCTGGCAGCGAGGATTACCTCAGGCTAAGCAAATGTTCCTGCTGGCAGTAACTAGGGGAGTTAGGATACTGAGCCACCAGGTGGACACGTTGGTTTGTACGTTCTCCACGTGACCGCGTGGGTTTTCTCCCAAACTCCAAAGACGTACAGGTATGTAGGTTAATTGGCTTGGTGTATGCAAATTGTCCATAGCGTGTGTAGGATAATGTGAATGTGCGGACATCGCTGGTCGGCGAGGACTCGGTGGGCCGAAGGGCCTGTTTCCATGCTGTATCTCTAAAACTAAAACTAAACTAAAACTATTCCCTTTTCAAAACAGGATTCCATGGACTCACTCTCCATTATGTTCCTCCTATTCATCTACAATTTGCCAATTTGTAGGTTAATTTGCATGAAAATTGCCCCTGGGCTGAAGGTAGTGGATGCGAAAATGGGAGAACATAGAACTAATATGAATGGGCGAGCCATGGTCCGCATGGACTAGATGGGCTGAAGGGCCTGCTTCCATGCTGTATTTTTTAGCCAGTCAAACAATCAATCAAAATGGGAATTTTAAAAAAAATGGCCTTGCATTTATACAGCAGCTCCCACAAAATTATTTACAGCCCGTGAAGTACATTGAAGTAAATTAGAATGAAGTAGTGGCATTTATCGAGGAAATATTAGTGCAAATGAAGTGTTTGGATTAGATAAACATACTCCATCACATTAGCAGATATTTGGATTACCTGTAAGATTTTCCTCCAGCACTTGACGTTTTTCTGGGAATTTGCATTATTTTGTTTAACATAGGAGTTCCATGGGACATGGTATTACTTTTGTGTGTGCTGTCAAAAAATCATTCTGTAAACTTGTTCTTCAAATAGAAATGAGTAGGAAGGAACTGGAGATGCTGGTTTAAACCGAAGATAGACACTAAAAGCTGGAGGAACTCAGCAGGACAGGCAGCATCTCTGGAGAGAAGGAATGGGTGACGTTTCGGGTCGAGACCCTTCTTCAGACTGAAGAAACGCCACCAATTCCTTCTCTCCAGCAATGCTGCCGGTCCCGCTGAGTTACTCCAGCTTTTTGTGTCTATCTCCAGCAGAAATGATAGTTTAGGAAGCAATTGGCATGCAAGAGATAACCACAGTTTCTGATCCATTAGAATTAGTCACGCACCCTGAATTTCTAATGTCCCTCATTGTCTTTTTATATTTGCTTCTGTCTTGTTATGGAATGTTCTTTTTTATATTTCACAACTGTTTCCACAAGTACTATGACAATTTTCATTCCGTCACACCATTGCACACACCACCAGAGCAAGGCCAATTAAAAGCTGTGATGGCACTCACTTCTTGTTTGTATGGACCACATGCAGTTCTGTTTTCAGTCCTTTAAACTGCACTCATGAAAGAGGAATTAGAAGCTGTATAGTTTGAGCTGCAGATAATCCCCGGCTGATTAACACAATTCTCATCAGCCACAGCTTCAGGAAGTGCTCATCTCGTGGTGTTGATAAGACGTTTCAGTCACAAAACAGGCCAACAAAAACATTGCTGTAGCTGAGGCTTCTCATCACCAGGAGCCAGGCCTCCACACCCAACCCCCACCCACCCCATCACTGACAAATAACCCCCCTCCCTGCCCCCACCCCACCCCAGCTGCTCCCACAAGCTCACTTGGTCAAACCAACTGTGGCTGCTTTAAGATTGTCACAGAGCATCCCTGATCCACCCCAAAAGCTAGTCACAAAATGCGGGAGTAACTCAGTGGGGCAGCCAGCATCTCTGCAGAGAAGGAATGGGTGACGTGTCTGGTCGAGATCCTTCTTCAGACCTGAAACGTCACCCATTCCTTCTCTCCAGAGACGCTGCCCGTCCCGCTGCGTTACTCCAGCTTTTTGTGTCTATCTTCGGTTTGAACCGGCATCTGCAGTTCCTCTCTACACAGGATAGCGACAAATCTCATGCCAAAACTGTCGGCTTTCAAACACTGAAAATGAACAAACAAAAGCTTTAAGAATGGACTCCAAATGTATTTATTCAATGGATTGGATGTCCTGCTTTTAATAAGAACTAAATTTGATGGCAAGCAAGAAGTCTGTTGTCAGAGTATTGCTTGCAGCAGTGATATATCAATCAACTTGAGATTAACCAGAAAAATCTGCATACAGTTCAATATGTGCCCATCTGCAAAGTCTGTAATGGATATGGTGTCTGGCTGAGCCCCCTTGATTAATTCTGCACACGGACCATTAAAAGAAACAAGGGAACTGAGGTTTACAAAGCATATCTAATGAAAGTGAACACAGTGTAACCCTTGCCAAACACAGGATGTTTTCTCCCATCAGTCTGGTCGGTGTAAATTAGTCATTTTTGGAGTGCCTATCCATTAGCTCCATGCTGACCTTTTCACTTCAGCACCCACCACTGATTTGACTGACAACCCATTCAGATATCTCTGAAGTGTATGGATGCCTTGAGCTTCTCGCAATTGAGTATTATTGGCTGTCAGTCAATTGAATCCAAAAAATGCACAGGCACATTTAAGTTAGCATTAGGCTACCTAGGTAGAAACATTTTGGCATCACAGTTTCAAGAAGTTTGCAGTAGAATTGCAGTACCATGTCTACAATTACACACAAGTGGGGCAGGAATCATCTTTGATTATGACTTTATCCTACAGGTTTCTTTTCTGTTGGAAAATATTGTAAGTATAATCGGAAACAAACAGCACAGACAAGTTACTGTTGGGTCCTGGACCCTTCTCTCCATTTTAAAATTGTGGTATTTTACCAATGGATGAATCATATTCCTATTCCTGTGCTTGTATTTCGCCTAAAACTAGCAATAAAATATTAATTCTGATTGCCTCAATAGGGGGACTTGGCAGAACGCAGCCGCCCGACTCATCACCCACACCAAATCCTGGCATCACATCACTCCAGTCCTCAAACAACTTCACTGGCTTCCCATCTCCCACCGGATCACCTACAAAATCCTGATCCTCACTTACAAAGCCCTCCACCATCTGCCACCCCCATATCTCACTGACCTCCTCTCCCCCTACCAACCCTCACGGTCCCTCAGATCCACATCAGCCGGTCTCCTCTCCGTCCACAAGTCCAACCTCCGCAGTTTTGGGGACAGAGCCTTCTCCAGGGCAGCTCCCAGGCTCTGGAACTCCCTCCCCCAACTGATCCGCAATTCCGTGTCCCTCACCATCTTCCAGTCCCGCCTCAAGACCCATCTCTTCACCTCTGCCTATCCTTAGCCCCACGTCCCCCTCCCTTTTCATCTGTGCATTAATTGCCTCATATTGTGTTTTGAATTGAATTCTGTCTTTACTTTGTGTACTAGTCATGTCTCTACTATTTATTTCATCCCCCTTACATGTTTTTCCTCTACCTGCTAAATTTTTGTAAGGTGTCCTTGAGACTCTTGAAAGGCGCCCATAAATAAAATTTATTATTATTATTATTATTTAAGAGTCTTTCTTTTCACATTTCAATTTGGCTTGATATACAATTAAATAAAAAATCATACTTTGTGATTCACCGAGTCCGCACCGCCAAGCTATCCCCACACATTAACACTATCCTACACACACCAGAGACAATTTATACTTAATACCAAGCCAATTAACCTACAAACCTGTAGTTTGGAGTGTGGAAGGAAACCGAAGATCTCAGAGAAATCCCGCGCGGTCACGGGGAGAAGGTACAAACTCGACAGCACTCATAGTCGAGATCGAACCCGGGTCTCCGGTGCTGCAAGCGCTGTAATGCCCCTGTCCCACTTAGGAAACCTGAACGGAAACCTCTGGAGACTTTGAACCCCACCCAAGGTTTCCGTGCGGTTCCCAGAGGTTGCAGGTGGTTGCCGGAGGTTGCAGGTAGTGGAAGCAGGTAGGGAGACTGACAAAAACCTCCGGGAACCGCACGGAAACCTTGGGTGGGGCGCAAAGTCTCCAAAGGTTTCCGTTCAGGTTTCCTAAGTGGGACCGGGGCATTAGGCAGCAACTCTTAATATTAGCTCTGACTCATATGGTATATTGTCGTGATTTAGTCAGAAGGTTCCATGTCCAAGTCCCTTTCCAGGGACACGAAAAGCAAAAGTTAGTTTCAGCGTGAGCTGTGCTTCCTTTCAGATCAGATGTTAACTGATTCCCCATGTGATCTTGCAGGTGAATGGAAATATATCTTATCCACTACATTGAAGGAAAACAGGGGCATTAGTCCTGGTGATCTGACCAATATTTGTCCTGTTAATAATGGTAAAACAGATAATCTGTGTCTGTCAGCATCCCTGTTGTTTCCTGAGCTGTGAGCAAATTGACTGCTGTGCTTGTTATATTACGACAGAGAATGCACAATTTCATTGGTTGAATTTTGTCTTGGGATGCCTTTAGAGAAAAATGCTCCACTTAAAAGCAAATGTTTCTCCTTCTTATTTAACTCTTATAGCCCAGACATTATTTAGGTAATTCTAGGTGCATTGGCCCAGGCCTTCCTATAACATGCTGCCCAAAGCTGAACATTCCACATCGAGTCTAATCCGGCCCTCGTAAAACTGTAACAGACCATCCACCACCTTATTCGTTCATTCTCTAGATATAAAGACTGGCTTTCCGTGTTTTTTTGATTATTTTCTGTACCTGTATAGGTAAGTGCATCTTTGTCACCTTGCTTCTGGTTTCTAACATTTCAGAAATTCTGACTTTTTGAGATTGAATTTGGATGACCTCGTGTTTACCTACTTTCAACTCCATATGAAAGTTTTGCAGATTTGTTGAATCAATTAATACATATTTGCAATTCCACAATATACATGTACATGTCTTTAAGATGAGCCTGATTTGTTACACAATGCCAATTGCCAGTTGCCATCACTCAGTGACCTTTCAATACCCACATTGTTTTAACTGTCTGTTGTATTTCAATGCATTGTAATGGGTGCTGTATTTTTGATAAGATTCGAGGCACTGAAATGTGCTGTAAACAAACAAATGCAAAACCTAGTAGTATATTAGCATCCTTTATCATGTCTCCCGATAAAGCTGAATAGCTACCATGTAGTCCTAGAGGATTAAAAGACTTTCCCCATGTTAAGAGTCTTATGTGAAGTCTTGCACTGAGGCTTAAAGTCTTTAGGCTGTTAAAAGTTCTCCATCACTCAGCCAGTGGAAGTAAAGCTAACAGTTTAATCCCTGGGTGGAATTACATTTTTAAAAGTTGTTTTTGATGTACTGGACAAACTGAAATAGTTAGTCACGAAACTGCTACTCAGAGTTCCTGTACAAATGCTCGAGGAATTTATGCCTGGAAGATTTCTCACAGGCTCTCTGTTGAACAGCTGCCGTGTCTTCCCAGACAATCCAAAGACTGATTTTTCAAATACATTAAACATAAACCAAAGAGAATTTGTCTACATGTGCTGATTAATCTGTGACTTTTCCACATTGTATATTAGATCATATCAGATAACTTAAGATAAAATAAAGCTCTGGACACTGAAAGGGTGATCTATGTTACAAGACATGAACCAGATTACTTTGGAAATGTTCCTGTTAGTAGGGAATTTTCACCTTCTCGCACTGCAATCGCCACTCACGTTACCTTACTCTAGTGAGCCTTGACTCCAATTGTTTCTGGTTGAATTGTCAATAAATGACAATGCAAGTCAGTCTGGTCGTGACCATACCCAAATCTCGAAAGAAAATTTCCAACAAACGTTGTTTCTTCAGATATTTCTTTATAAAATGTCAGAATGAACAAAAATAGATTTTGTTTGATATGGAGGAGCCAATGTTCCTGTACCTTTGAACACAAACTAATCAAGTATTTCCTATTTGCAAGGCAATTGGCATTGATAGTGGTAAATTACATTGTGATTCCATTGCTGCCAAATGTTGGGAACATTAATATCATCAAACACACAAATTCTTAATTTGTGTAATTACTGAACAATGAAAAAAAATGATAAAGTTGCTTGTTGCTAATATCCATCTCACAAATTCTAAGGAATGTTGAACTCCTAGACTGTGGACAATTTATATCCTGGCATTGTTTTTTAAATGTATTTATTTGTTTATGAGGCATTTGGACAGCCAGACGAACAGGCAGGGAGTGAATATTAATGTCCACGCTTTCAGCAAAAACTGCGGCATAAGTATTGGGAGTAGGACTGCTAACTGCTCTTCATTAATACAGGCTCCAGTTTGCTACTCTGTTGGGGATCATTGTATGCCAGAATTCAAAGCAAGTACTATGATGGCTTAATTACTTATCCTAAACCAGCTAAGATATTAGAATCCCTTAAAATGACATCAGCTGGAGTACATACACTTCCTCTTTAATATAATGTAATTAAATCAGCTCTGGCACATCTGAAGAAGGGTCCCCACCCGAAATGTAATCTATCCAGGTTCACCAGAAATGCTGCCTGACCCGCTGAGTTACTCCAGAACCTCGCTCTTTTTTGTAAACCAGCATCTGCAGTTTTTTGTTTCTACAGTCGTAACATGTTTGCCTCAGAAACATAAGGTCATGGGTTCAAGTCTTGTTCCAGGCTAAGAAGTTCAAAAATCTGGAATTAAGCTACTGTAAATAGGAAACAGCAAGAGAGTTCAGGCTCTGTCTGCTATGTAAGTATTTTGATGAATAACGGTGGTTATCACAGGTGTCCAAGGGAAAATTCATTCCATGAAAACCATCACAAGGAATATTACCAGGTTGTTATAATGTTATTGATGTGTGTGGTGGCTTGCTATGGGCAAATTGGAGGTTATGCTTCCAACATTCCCACAGTGCCTACTGTGTAGGGAGTGGATGCAAAAGTGAGATATCATGGAACTAGTATGAATGAGTGATCAATAGTTGGCATGGACTCAGTGGGCGGAAGTGCCTGTTTCTATGCAGTATCGTTCGATCAATTAATCAACGTCAAATAACAAAAATCTTGTGTTTGCATTTTCATTTTTATATTAAAAATTGGCAACTCTTAGTCCTTGTTAATATTTGACTGTTTTATTCCTAAGTGTGATCTTGTTGGAAGCAAGGGAACAACAACAGTACCCCTGCAGATGAACAGCTGCATCTGCATTGGAATTACATTTTGTGTTAAGAAAGTGATTTGTTTTGTGTGAAGAACAGGAGGCCAGTGAAGGGGAGCAAGAGATGCTGAAGGTATTGTCATGAGGGGGAAATAAAAGAACTGCTGCCATCTTAACAAGCTGCTGGAGGACCTTAGCAGGTCAGGCAGCGTCTGTGGAGTGAAATGGACAGTTGACGTTTCTGACTTGAAACAATGTCTGTCTATTTCCCTCCGCTCATGCTGCCTGACTGAGTTCCTCCAGCAGTTTGTTGTTTTGCTCAAGATTTCAGTATCTGCAGGTCTCTTGTGTCTACAGTCATCTTAAATTATAGATAGCAAGGAAGCAGTACATGTGAGTGAAATGATGGATGATGTGAGAGAGATTAACAGATGGTGCGAGTGGGAAACACAGATGAAAGATAGAGTAAAAATGACAGAAGCCAAATGATGAGGGAGTAAATGAGCAGACTGAGACATGCCTCTCGCCAGATTCTGCCGGTGAAAACTCTGCAGACTTTGTCTTTACTAACACGATGGCTAAGCTAACAAGGAACTGTCAAGATCAGGAAGGGGTTAGGTTCAATTGCAAGGCACAATATGCTAGCCACAACCATAAAGCCACTACAATTAGAGCTGCTATATATGGATTAAGAGGGGAAGAAATAACAGGTACTAGTTCTCTGTCCCTATTTAGCGATTGCTGCTACATCAGCTTATGTGTTCATGCTGTCTGAGTGTAGGATCAGACTCAGTTGTTTTCAACCACATTACCCTCATGGTGAATATTCTGCTAGCACTCGCTGTCCAAGATCGTATGTGTAAAATGGTTTCTGCTAGTGTGTGTGGTGATCAGTGCCAAATGAACTGTGTCCCAGGAAAGGAACAATACTTGAAAGGTGAAGCATAAAACTGCTGAAGAAACTTGGGCATTCTTAATGGCCATTGAAGTTCGACGTAGAATCGGGGAACAATTGACGTACAAAACATCTAAATATCGCCTACAGTAATAAATTAAATTCATTTAACTCTTTACACTTTGCTGCTTTCTAATGGAGCAGAGTAGCAATACGGATGATCTACAAAATGGGGGGTTTTGGGTACTTACTAAACACACAGCATGTAACAAAGAAGGATAATACGAGCAAAATCCTTTACATTGTAAACAGAACTGCTTTTGATAATCCAATGGAATGGGAAATGAACCTAAAGGCAATTTGATAATGAACTTAACTTTCAATAACTTTCCTGAATTAATGCTAGATACAATTACAGCTATGGAAACTGGAAGCACAGTAGTTAATACTGGACATAAATTAAACTGATTAAAAAACGTTGTAGTCCTAAGTGTATTGTTGGGTTTTTGTGCCTAATGTGATGGCCAAGAGCATTATGTTCTGAACATAGAGTGTAAATATATACAATACATCATCATCCCAAAAGATTTGTTAGTTGGTCTGATGACTCAAAGTTCAACTGGAGGGCAATTATCCATAGCCAGAACGTTTCTTTACAGATTCAAACCAGATTGTGAACACATTCCAGCATTTGGAGCTCTGTGCATGGCTTCCTCTCTAGATGGCAGTCTTTAACTTTATTCCCAAACCTCCTGCCGAGATGCCAAATATGATCTATTAATTCCAAATACTGGTTCCAAATCAAGGCACTAACTGCTATATATTGAGCTTACATTATCAAGTCATTTGCTTACATCAACCTTGAAAAGTCTCCATTCAATTGTACAGAATGAGCAGATAGGTTTGTAAAAAAAACCAAAGGGCACTCATGAGAATTAAACATTGTGGACAATTGAAATAAAATCAAAACATGTTAGAAAGCCTCAGTATGTCGGGTAGCATCTGTGGATAGGGAAACTATTTTTGACAGTCTTCTGCAGATGTTGCCTGACTTGCTGACATTTTCTGTTTTATTAAAGGTTTATACAGGAGCTTGATCGCCTCGACGAGGAGGCCCGCCGCCGGCTACAGGAGTAATATTGTCCCATCAACGGAAGGTTAGAGGCCCCCGACCGCTGGAGGACAAAGAAGGGAGACATTGAACTTTTTTTCGCCTTCCATCACAGTGAAGAATGCGGAAGAGTCACTGTGGTGGATGTTCATGTTAAAATATATTTTGTGTGTCCTGTTGCTTTTTATTGGTATGACTGTATGGCAAATGAAATTCCTCGTATGTTGCAAAACATACTTGGCTAATAAAATATGATTCTGATTATGATTGTGATGTCCTTTTGTGTACTGGTGTAATTGCCATATCGTTACGTAATTGCCAGCTATTTATATTATGCTTCAGAAATAAACTTATTTGTCAAACACTTTCAACAGTGCACAATCTAGTCCATGTACATACATACATACATACATTTACTGTACATACGGTTATGCTTGTAAACCTCCAGGGTGGTGCTGATGTCTCAAAGACATAAACACTAATCTTTAGGACAAGGCTGCAGCCTATCCAGGAAAATAAACAAAGGTAATTAAAAAAAATACACATTAAAACTTGAGTATTAATGGATGCCTTTGCTCACTATCAAGAAACATATTGATTTGGGGAGTAAAAAGTGTTGCTTGATAATGATCCTTTTGGGAAAAGAAGCGTATTGGTTTTCAGTTAGTGTGAAAAGGCAATGCATCTTGGCAGCACCTTGGCAGAGCGGAGAATCGTATGACACCGAAGGTAGACACAAAATGCTGGATTCACTCAGCGGGACAGGCAGCATCTCTGGAGAGAAGGGATGGATGACGTTTGGGCCGAGGCCCTTCTTCCGACTGAAGAATGACATTGGCATATGACATCAGCAGGTACATCCATCCAGATGTGGCAATGTTACACGTGGGAGACTAAAGGGCTTTAAGCCTATGACAGATGACAAAGATGACAGTAACTGTCTGTTGAAGTTCGCAGTGTTCAATAGCCTGATGGTGATATTGGTGATATGGAGGGATATGGACCAAACGCGGGCAGGTGGGACTGGTGTAGCTGGGACATGTTGGCTGGTGTGGGCAAAGATGAAAGGTGTCAGAGGTTAACCATATAACCATATAACCATATAACAATTACAGCACGGAAACAGGCCATCTCGGCCCTACAAGTCCGCGCCGAACAATTTTTTTCCCTTAGTCCCACCTGCCTGCACTCATACCATAACCCTCCATTCCCTTCTCATCCATATGCCTATCCAATTTATTCTTAAATGATACCAACGAACCTGCCGCCACCACTTCCACTGGAAGCTCATTCCACACCGCTACCACTCTCTGAGTTATGCGGAGAAGGCAGGAGAATGGGGTTAGGAGGAAGAGATAGATCACCCATGATTGAATTGTGGAGTAGCTTTGCGCCGAATGGTCCAAAACTACTCCTATTCCTTATGACCTTATGAAAGGTAACAAAAAGGGCAATGCATACTCTACCTCTAACAGAAACAATTATTCAATGTCTGAAATAAAATGGAATTCAAAATATTTTTTTCACGACACTGCTCGGATTACTTTTTTCTCTTCCATGTACCACCATACATGTTTGTTTGGCTATGAAATAATTTACTGAGTTACAAGAGAGGATGGCTTGTAGAAAATTTGTAGTCTTCCTATCTGCATATATGGTGTCTCAGAAATTCTATCTTATATTGCTGGCATAGTTGGCAGCACAGTGACATAGCTGATAATGCTGTGCTTCCAACACAGCCGACTATTTGCATGCTAGTCACGGGAGCAGATCTACAAACTCATATTACAATTGCTCCACACTCTTAATGTCTATTCCCACAGCAACATTTCTCACTTTAACTAGCATCCTTGATCGGACTTTGCTGGCTTTACCTTGCACTTAACATTATTCCCTTATCATGTATGTAACAGCAACTTCTTAACTTTCCAACGACCAACTTTTAATTGCCATTACTACTCGGAGATGTAGAAGTGATATAGCTTACGCATTCACTGATAGTAAAAACGTATCTTCCAGTCGTATTTCTTGATTCATCGGTCCTTTATTGAAGTAGTACAAACAAATAAATGATTCATATCAAATATTTCATATTCCAATACTAATTGTAACTTTTTGTTCCTACTACCTGTTCCTCTGTATCGTGTGGCGTTATGTGGTAAAAACTATTGTCTCTTCCATTCCCCGAGGCTAAACAGACTAGCCTACTCTCTGTGGCTATGATAGCCTCCTCAGATGTAGACGCACCATCGGGGTAACAAATCCCACCCACAAGCATACAAAAAAGATACAGATAGAAGTCTCTATACAAAAAACTATAATATACTAGCAATAACTAACTTAAGCATGAATGGCTCCTACAATGTCTATACAATGTAAATGGATCGATTGTAATCATGTATTGACTTTCTGCTGATTGGTTAGCATGCGACCAAATATTTTCCCTGTAACTCCTTACACATGACAATAAATTAAACTGAAACTGAACTGAAGCTGGAGCCTCCCTGCTCCAGAAACACAGGTTCCATGCTGACCTTGGGTACTGTCTATGTGGAGTTTGCATGTTGTCCTTGTGACCGTATTTGATATAATTTGATATAATTTTGATATAATTTATTTGCCACACAACCAAGGTCGGTGGTATTTGGGTTGCCAGCAGTGGTACAATAATAAAGAACACAACCACAATAAAATTTTTACACAAACATCCACCACAGCATTCATCACTGTGGTGGAAGGCACAGAGCTTGGCCAGTCCTCCTCCATTTTCCCCCGTGGTCGGGACCTCCACCCTCCACAGCCGTTGCTGCGGGCGTCCAGATGGTAAGGGACAAAGTCAAAGTCAAGGTGAGTCCAGGATCGGCTCTTCCCAACCAGAGACCGCGGCTTCAGGCTGGTGTAGGCCGCAGGCCGGCGGTCAAAGTTTTAAAGTACCTGCCGTGCCGCCGCCGGAAGCACCGCAGTCTGCAGGGCCGGCGGTCGAAGCTCCCCTCCAGGGGAGATGATAAGTCCATACCACGCCCGCGGTAGAAGATGGCCGCGGGCCGGCGGTGGAAGCTTCTTCTTCCACCCAGGTCCCCAACGTGAGATCCCGGGCTGTAGACGCCGCACCAGCTGGAGTTCTGCAGACCGCGGCTTCAGGCTGCCGGCTGCCGCAGGCCAGCGTAACGGAGCGCTCCCCTCCAGCGAGGTCTCACCCGCTCCGCGCCGAGAGTCCACGCTGCGCCCGCCGCTGAAGCTCCGGGCGCGTCTCCGGGAAAGTCCGCGCCGATCCTTGCTGTTAGGCCACGGGGGAGGCGACCTGAAAAAGTCGCCTCTCCATGGAAGAGGCGGCCGAAACGGTTTCCCCCTCACCCCCCCCACACCACCCCCCACACATAACACACAAAGAAACATTAAAAACACACTTTTAAACATACTAAAAAAAATAAAAAAAGTTAAAAAAAGACGGACACGCTGCCGACAGGCTGCTGCCAGTGCAGCGCCCCCTACCGTATGGGATTTATCTGGGTGTGCTGGTTTCCCCGCACATCCCAATGATGCATGAGTGTGTAGGTTAATTAGCCTCTGTAAGTTGCTCCTAATATGTAAGGATGAGAAAGGGGGATTAGTGTAACATAGAACTAGTGTAAGCATGTGATCGATCGATGGTTGGCGTGGACTGGGTGGGCCCGATGACCTGTTTCAATGTTCATTCTTTAACTAACCTAATATTCTCAAGGGAATCAAGAGTCTAAAGTGGTTTATTGTCGTACAGTATGTCCCGAAATGGAACAATGAAATTCTTACTTCCAGCAGCATAACAGGTATGTAAACATAGTACTCAACAGTTTCCATAACAAACAAAAAAAAAGTTAAATAAAGTCAAAAAAACAATATAGTGCAAAATCAAAAACAAAGGCCCAAGTCCCTCTGTACACTCAAGGCAGTTCATAGTTTGGCGTTTTATTGAAGTTCGTAGTGTTCAATAGCCTGATGGTGATATTGGTGATATGGAGGGATCTGAACCAAACACATGCAGGTGGGACTAGTGTAGCTGGGACATGTTGGTCAGTGTGGGCAAGTTGGACCAAAGGGCCTGTTTACACACTGTATCACTCTTTGACTCTATGACTCTATGACTCTATGGTTATTGAGAAGAAGCTGTTCCTGACCCTGGACATTATAGTTTTCAGGCTTCTGTACCTTCTTCCTGATAGCAGGATGTTAATTATTTTCATAAACACCCAGCATGGTAGGACTACAAGAACGCAGTGACTTTTAATTTAACATCAACAAATATTACCTTGGAATTTGTCTTGTCAAACAATAATTGCTGTCATCCATTAGCATTTGTAAACCTATCCACTGATTGAATCGATGAGGGAGAAATTAGAGCCTTCTAAAAAAGCAAGCAATGTGACAACATAAAGATCCATTTGTTTGCAAGCATTCCTAAAATTGGTTGCCACTGAAATTTTAAGTCACAACAAAATTGGTTGATCTGGAATGGACTGAGGAGGTGCATGATTATATTTTAAATCTATTTGAAGATGTGATGGGCCTAGGCGAGGGGAGGTTACAATTTTACTTACAGGACTCGAATGAGGGCTCATATTCTTTTCCTGCATAAAGGAAAACTCATAGATCTCCCTTGAGGGCCTCTTCTGTCTGCAGACCAGTTGCACATCTGCTTCAGCTTGGCTGGAATGCAACATGCCTTCCCCACTCAGGTCCCGGTTACACTGAATTATTGTCACCCTGATTTATATAAAATCACAAGGTCTTTGACTGCTTGGAGTGTTCACTAAACTATGTACTGACCCCGGTTGAAACTGAGAATGCTGGAGAAGCACTAAGTTACAAAAGGAAAGACAACCCACCTTGTCTCACCTTCAAGGGCGGCATGGTGGCACAGCAGTAGAGTTGCTGACTTACAGCGAATGCAGCGCCAGGAGACCGGGTTCGATCCCGACTACGGGTGCTGTCTGTATGGAGTTTGTACGTTCTCCCCGTGACCTGCGTGGGTTTTCTCCGAGATCTTTGGTTTCCTCCCACACTCAAAAGACGTACAGGTTTGTCGGTTAATTGGCTTGGTAAATGTAAAAAATGTCCCTAGTGTGTGTAGGATAGTGTTAATATGTGGGGATCGCTGGTCGGCGCGGACTCGGTGGGCTGAAGGGCCAGTTTCCGCGCTGTATCTCTAAACTAAAAAAAAACTAAAACAGTCCATCTGCTCAGTTTCTGCTGGGCGTACAGGGTTAAAGCCAATCCTGTTTGATAAGTTACAACAAAAAAGTGACTTGGATTGACCTGGAGTAGACTGGTGAAGTTTATACATATGTAGAGCTAATAAGACTTGATTTTTCAGTCCCTGTAATAAGTCGGCACTGTTGTTATCTGTAGTGGGATTGGAGTGGTGAAAGGTAGGATAGGTACGTCATCGGGGTCATCAGGTGGGCACCCTCCTTCTTTGACGTTTCATTGATAAGCCCACAACATCTCCAGAGGGCGCAACGGTGATACCTGGCGTCCCAGTTGCACCCCCCTCAATTCCATACCCTCCTGTCTTCATCTTGCAGCCCAATTGTTATCTCTCCTTTTGATCCAAATTCAATTACTGCTTTTTTTCTGCAGAATTTGATAATGACTTGATTGCTTGTTGGAGCGAACGACTTATCACCCCCATTTTCTTTAATAGCCTGGTCATAGATGTAGAAACAAATCCCCTGCATCCCACTTCGACTGGGAAAATCTTGGTCTTCCAACCATTCTGGGCAGCTTCAGTTGCCAGTTCAGAGTACTTGGTCTTTTTTCCTCTCATTAGCTTCTACAACACCATCTTCCCATGGAACTGTCAATTCCACAACGTATGCCAACTTGGCTGATGTGGACCACAGGAGCATGTCTGGCCGGAGTGTTGTAGCCACAATGTCTGGGGGAAACACAATATTTTTTTCTAAGTCCACTTCCATTTTCCAATCCTGAGCAGGCTGCAGAATGCTTGCATCCATTGATGTTATCTAGTGCTCTGGAGGTTGGCCTGCTGGTACAAATGTTGTGAAGTGGACATTTCCTGCCGATGTTTGTGTGGAAGCATTTGTGATCTTATTCTTCTGTTCCAGGATCTTATGCTTCAGTTCCAGTTGTCTGAGAAATTGGTTATGCCGCCAAGTGTAACGCCCTTGGCCGAGGCACATAGTGCATCCTGTTAAAATGTGCCTTAGTGATGCAGGTGCTTGGCAAAGGGAGCAAGCGGGGCCTTCTCCGAACCACTGCTTCATGTTCTGGGGTGATGGTAGAACATCATAAATGGCTACGATGACAAAACTTAGCTGAGATCCTTCCATTTGCCAGATGTCACACCAGCTGAGTTTCCTCTTTTCCAAGCTCTCCCAGTTAGTCCATTGGCCCTGCTTGGCCATTGAGATAATAATAATAATAATACATTTTATTTAATGGGCGCCTTTCAGACATCTCAAGGACACCTTACATAGTAATCGGAATAACATATAATCGGAATATAACAAGTAATAAAGACATCACAGAGACACAAATTAAAAACAGAATTCAATCCAAAAACAGAAAATCAAAAACACAGTGTGAAGAGAGAGCAGCGGCAGCCAAAGCGCGCCAGCGTCCACTCTCTCTTCACGGCAGCCATATTGGACACAGACCTACAGGACTACAATTAGACAAAAAAATCATCCCCCCACAATGGATACCACTGTGGAGGAAGGCACAATGTCCAGTCCCCATCCCATGTTCACCCCAAAGTCAGGCCTATTGAGGCCACCGCAATTGCCTCTACGGAGGCCCGATGTCCCTGGCCGTTCTCACCGGGTGGTCTTGCCCCGGCGTCGGGAGAGTCCTTTCGGCGGCTGGGCTACCTGGAACGTCCACTTCCTGGTTGGATCCCGCAGCTGCCGAAGCCGACAAGGCCGTGCCGGTTTGGAGCTCCCAGGCTCCCGATGAAAAAGTCGGCGCCGCCTCTCCGCACTGCCGCCTCGCCGCCTCTCCGCACGCCGCCTCTCCGCTCCGCAGACACGCAGCCCGGAGATGTTGCTCTCGGCGGTCCAGCTCGCCAGAGCTCCAGCACGTCGCTCCAGCGTGGCGACCCAGGCAGGGCATCGCCCGCTCCGCTCCGCTCCAGCGCTCCAATGCTGTGCCGCCGCCGAGGCCGAGGTGCTGGGCGGTCCCCGCCAGGAAACGGCGCTCCAAGCCCGCAGGTAGGCCACGAGGACGGGTCGACGGGCAGCCCGGAGAAAAGGCTGCCACACCGACCAGGTAGGGACCTAGAAATAAAGTTTACACCTACCCCCCACATTAAAAAGACCATATCCCCTACAAACAAAAAACAGGACTCACTAAAAACTATAAAAAAAACGGATTTAAAACGGACGGCTGCTGGCTAGCAGCCGTTCACCAAGATGGCTCCTCCTCCTGATGGCCTTGACGTGTCGCTCTGCCTCCTCCCATCTTCTCACCTCCTCCACCACGAGCCGTCTCTTCTGCACTGATGTTGCCTTGTGCCATTGAGGAGATTTAGGGAAGAGCCTGAGCCCGGCTCTCCCGTGTTGAATTTGGCCAACCATCCCTGAAATGAAGAGCATACTTAGCACTCTGAACGGCTTCAGATGGGGCCCACTTCCTCCCGTTGTCACACTGGTGGCCGCTGTTTGAATAACATTATCTTCAGGTTCAGTGAGGGTCATGACCAAACTTGCTTTAGTGCATTTGAACTCTTTCACGTCCTGCAATGGGTAATTCCAATTTGCCACTCCCATACAGTCCGAAGCACTTGAGCATCGTGGAAGTCCAAGCCACTGTTTCACATGTGTGCTGATCATTCTTTCCAGCTTTTCCACTTAACAAAGTGGAAATTTCCATCTGGGGATTTCATACATGGTTAAAGGCCACATGATTCTTGATAGTATGCCAAATTGGAAGCACCACAGCTTGAGTTTTCCTGGTAGCAAGGTCCTGTTGATGCGAGCTATGTGTGTGATGGTGTCCTTCTTGAGTTGTCCAAACTGCTCGGTGTCCTTGAGCTTTGCATCATACCATCGGCCCAAGCTCTTCACTGGCATTTCTGAAACAGTTGGAACAGGTATTCCGTCAATATGAAATCTTTGATCCTTGACTTGACCTTTGACAATGGAGATGCTTCTGCACTTGCTGGGTTTAATCTTCATCCTTGCCCATGTGATGTTTTGATGAAGTTTTACCAGAAGTCTCTTGGTGCAGGGGATAGTTGTTGTTAGTGTTGTTATATCGTCCATATAGGCTTGTATAGGTGGCAATCGCTGACCACACTGGTCGGCGCGGACTCGGTGGGCTGAAGGGCTAGTTTCCGCGCTGTATCTCTAAACTAAAAAAAAACAAAAAAAACTGTCCATCGGCTCAGTTTCTGCTGGGCGTACAGGGTTAAAGCTAATCCTGTTTGATAAGTTACAACAAAAAAGTGACGGATTGACACTGGTGATGTTTATAACAATTGTTATACCGCTAATGAGAGACAACGCATCTGATTTCCCAATCTTTATCCAAAATGCTTTTCAGGAAAACAATTTTTTTCCTCATCACTTTATTGAAAAGTGTCATTTATGCAAAAAGAAATCTGTAAGACTTTTATGTAAAAGTGGAAGTGCTGGAAGTAGAAGGGCTTGTTAAGTGGATGGGGAGTTGACACTAAGCACAAGAGATTGAAGGTCTTGCTATTGGTCTTGTTCTTAAAACTGAGCCACAGAACTTATGTCTGGTTGTCCAATCTGTCCATCAATAAAATGACTATCTGCACCAAATTTCACCCCTCGATGTAAAGCATTGTGCTCCTTGGCCTTCTTCATTTATGTATGTAACTTCTATCATCAAATCTTGATTTTGGATGGTTGACAATTTCAAAAGAACAGAATTTGAAGGTGTTGAATGTCACCTACATATCATAGAATGGATATGAACATAGTAGGAGCTTGCTGGACCTAGCCATCTTTCTGTCCTCACTCATCTGGGCTGAATTCGGGGGGGGGGGGGGAAGGGGGGGGGGATGATTTCAAGGACCTTCTGTACCTTGTATTTGACAAATGAATCTGTTCAATAAGAGTATACCACAAGTAATCCTCTGCTAAGGATTTCCCTCCTTCTCCCTGTCTCTGAACCTCACTGGAACAAGTGGGCGATGGAGCTTTGTGTTCTGTCAATGATATGTTGTTGAATTAGATTAGTTTAGTTTAGTTTAGTTTAGAGATACAGCGCGGAAACAAGCCGTTCGGCCCACCGAGTCCACGCCGACCAGCGATCCCTGCACATTAATACTATCCTACACACACTAGGAACAATTTACATTAATAGCAAGCCAATTAAAATACAAACCTGCATGTCTTTGGAGTGTGGGAGGAAATCAGAGTACCAGAAGAAAACCTACCCAGGTCACGGCATGAACGCACAAACTCTGTCCAGACAGCACTCGTAGTCAGGATCGAACCTGGGTCGAACTCCGGCACTGTAAGACAGCAGCTCCACCGCTGCGCCACTGTGCCATCCTGGCCCAGGAGTCGTAATTGTAGGCCCAGAAGTCCTATTGAAATCATCTGAACTGGCATAAGATTGCAGTGACTTCCCCATGCCAGGGAGTGTCCGCAAGACTGGGATCTCCCATTGGTTTCCACCGGGAATCCAGTGGCAGACAGCAGTGACAGATGCAAACCTTCAGACTGTTGGGCTCAGTAGTGGTGAAAGCTGAGATCTGCTCGACTTTCCATGGATGAAAACTGATGGCTCCGACTGGAACCAGTGGTGTTCAGCTATCAAAGCCTGCCCCAAAGATACTGTTGTTGTCCTTTAAAATTCCTTTCAAAATACCTCAATAGGAGCAATGAACTCATCACACATTGCTGAATAAGCAAATGGAGGGAGGAAACTGAGTTTGAAAATTTGGATAATTGTATCATTTAAGCATTGTGTAAATAGGCACTGTTAGAATGGTTGTCCATTATTATCCCTCTGAATTTCATACAACTGTGAAATCAGTAGCTAATTCCATTTGAAGCAGAATTGCAAGAACATAGATATGTTTTATCAAAAGATAACAACATTAGGCAGTAATCATTTTTAAGCGGCTAGTGGTTAATATTACGTACTCAATATAAACTTTGAAAATGTGTTTAAAGGACGTTTCTCATGGTGGATTCATCTCTGTGTATTCTGAGCTGATAATATTAGTATTTCTGGAAGATTGTCACAATTTCCCCCACTACTCACTGTGGAGACGTTCATCCAAATTTAAAGTGCAGAACCCTGTTCTGGTTCCAGTCATTGTTCCTGACAGTAACAGTCTGTCATTCTTGTTAACAATAATTTATCTTAATTGGTTCATGGTATATGGTACAGACAGGGCTATACACAAAACCAGACCAAAGGAGCAAAAAATTAATCCGTGTCAAACAAAGTGCAAATAAGGAGCGGACTTTTGGGAATTCTATCATGTGCCATCATTAGATAACATTTTTATTTCTTTATTGCTTTTAGTGAATACAAACATTTTAACCAAAGGAAAGACTGTTTTCCTTGACACTATACTGAGTGAAATTGATAACTGGGAGAAATATAAATGTAATAAAAGAACATATGATATCATCACGCTTCATTTACCGTTAGATTTTTCTTCAGAATTGGTCGAGGGGCTATTTCTTTAAAACTTACAGCAATTTACCGATGCAAATTCTAATGGTAAATGTATTGCAATGATACCATATGTTATGATCTCAATGTTGTGGTGTGCATTGACTTTGCGAATATAAGAACTACGGAAACAGTATAATTATGTGAATAAATGCTAGTGACTATAGACGAACCTGTCCATAAATTGACTTGAAGAATATTTTGTATATAAATGAGAATCATGTGCTTTGCCCTCATGCTCAAGACTCAATGAGCTTTTATTTTATATAAATTGTGTGCTGAATATATTGCTTTTGGATTTGCGTGTCTCAGCAGCTGCAACCAGAGTGAACAGTTGCTGGGATTCACTTAGGTACGTTACCAAGATGACTTTGCAAGTGCAAATCTTCTATTTCCATGGGTATACTTTAGTTTAGTTTAGTTTAGTTTAGAGATACAGTGCGGAAACAGACCCTTCGGCCCACCGAGTCCGTGCCGACCAGTGATCCCCGCACATTAACGCTACTCTACACACACTAGGGACAATTTACACTTATCTATCTATTATATTACTAAAACTTTCATCTTGTTTGTTTGTATATATATATTTGTTTGTTTGTTTGTTCCTGAAACTCCACCAAAACGGTACACGATAGTGCTACAATTTTTGGCCCACCTCACTTACCATTGTCCTTCGATGTGCATTAGCCAAGTTTCGTTCAGATTGATGTTCTATTTTACAAGTTATTGACATTTAAAATTTAAATTAATTTTATATAGCGCCTCCACTTGCCGGCTGCGCCTGCGCAGTTGAGGAAGGCTCGTCAGCCCCGTCACAATTGAAAATGGTGCCGGTGACGCGACAGTGATGCAAAATGATGCTGTCTACCCACGCATGCGCAGTGGGCCCGGTATCCATGCATACGCAGTTGGGGAAGGCTTGCCGGGCTCACCACCATTTTGAGATCACCATTTTGACTCGCATCACAAATACAAATTACAAATACAAATTGCCTTTATTGTCATTCAAACAAACAGAGGTTTGAATGAAATTTCATTTCCTGCAGTCATAACAGTAAAATAAACATTAGCACAGATAAACACAATTAGCACAATTAACACACATAAAACAAAATAAACACAATTAGCACAGTTTCACACAAACATCCATCATAGTGAATCTCCAAACACCCCCTCACTGTAATGGAATGCAAACATCTTATCTCTTCCCTGTTCTGTGTTGTTCTCCCGTATCGAGGCGATCGAGGCTCTTGATGTTAAAGCTCCCGGTGGGCGTTGGTAAGACCCACAGCCGATTAAGCCGCACCGGGCGATGTAAGGCCCTGTGACGGGCCGATTCAAACCCCGCGATTCGGGGCGGGCGAAGTTGCCGTTGCGGGAGCTCCTGAAAATCAGTCTCCCACCAGGGACCTGCGAGCTCCTGATTTTACCATCCACAGAGCCTGCGGCCGGAGCCTCCGAAGCTCCACAGTAGAGTCGCTGCCACCGTGCCACCACAGCCGAGTCAGCCAGCTCCGTGACGGTAAGTGAGTCTGATGGTAAGTGAGTCCGCAGACTCTGCGACTGGAGCCCTCAGGTTGATTCCGGTTGGAGGCCGCCTGCTCCACGATGTTAGGCCCCAGCGAAACGGAGACATGACAAGGAAAAGGTCGCGTCTCCGTTCAAGGTGTTTCCTAATTAAAGTTGCCTTGCCTAATGAAAGTTGCCTTGTCTAATTAAAGTTGCCTTGTCTAATTAAAGTTGCCTTGCATAATTAATGTTGGCTTGCCTAATTAAAGTTGCCTTGCCTAATTAAAGTTGCCTTGCCTAAGCAAAGTTGCCTTGCCTCCTATATAACTAGAAGTCTAATCTTGACTTTTCCTGTCTTAACTTGACTTAAACACTTCCTGTTTGCGCATTTTATTGATTTTAGCGAAAACGCTACCCGGGGCGGCTGTGATTTTTGGCCATCTTACTCAGTCCCCTCCGCTCATCAGGTGCCGAAGATTTTTCCCATCGATGAAAGAGTTAAAATAAAAGAGTTATTAGTCTTTTAAAATGTTGAGATTCTCTCTCCTGTCAATCACGTCATGAAGGCCACGCCCCTTCTGGTGGGAGGGACTATAAATCCCAGAGGTGTGAGCGTGGCTCAGTCTCTGCAAGATGGAGGAGGGAGCGCTCACGACTCGCTGTCTTTAATGGCCTTGCAACCTGCTTGAAATGGTATGAAACTGCACTTGAATTTGGTGGCCTTGCACCCTGCTTGAAGTGGAATTTCAAGGAATAGCCGTGAGTCAACTGCCAGCCCACCAGCCGTGAGTGAGTGAGCTGCCAACACAACATGCTTGAGTGACTGCGCCGCCAGCCCAATAATCCATTCCACAATGTCCATACTAGCCCTCTGGAAACCAGTCCCTTCAGCCCACAACACCCATACTAGCACTCCAGAAAGTCCCCCCCCCCCCACGACTGGCCACCAATATTGGAATTGGTGGAGAGGTGGAATATTGCATTGGGGGACCAGCCCTTCCGTTTGATGCTGGGACCCAACGGGTCCCACTTAGTCTAGTACACAACTAAAAATAAACCAAAAACATACTCTAACATGATAGACAGACGGACTGCAGCAACAAGGCGCCGCCACATGACAGGGATCTCTGACATCACAATGGGAATGGGTGAGTGGTGGAATAATGCGTTGGGGGAACAGGACCCAAAAGGTCCGCGCTTGGTCTAATACCACGTAAAAGTGGACAATTTACACTTAAATCAAGCTAATTAACCTACAAACCTGGACATCTTTGGTGTGTGGGAGGAAATAAGATCTCAGAGAAAATCCACGTGGCCACAGGGAGAACGTACAAACTCCGTACAGACAGCACCTGTAGTTGGGATCGAACCCAGGTCTCCAGCGTCGCTAGCGCTGTAAGGCAGCAACTTTACTGCTGCCCCCTTATTGTTATGAATCTCAGAAAATCTACATCTTGGATGTAGTGGACTGCCTGAGACTAAGGGCTCGATGTTAAACAGGAGCTGTTGCATTTTGTATTTGAGAGACAAGAGAGAATACAACTAAACCAAAATGTTGGCCCAAGAAACTGCAGACGCTGCAATCTTGATCAAAACACTAAGTGCTGGAAGAACTCAGCGGCTCAGGCAGCATCTGGAAAGAGAATGGACAGGCAATGTTTTGAGTTAGGTTCCTTCTTCAGAGTGAGCACCGTGCTAAATGTAACAAATTCTAACAATTTAACGTATTTATTAGGGGAATAAACAGCAAACTATGATGAGGTGGTTCAAACAAAACTTGATATAGAACTGCATAAGGGACGTTCAGACAGACATCTTGGTAATGTGGTAACCTGAAACGTCACCCATTCCTTCTCTCTGGAGATGCTGCCTGTCCCGCTGAGTTACTCCAGTAACATCTTGGGGGAAAAAATAGGGTGGAGAGGTTCAGGTAAAAAAATTCCAGATCAGGTTAATAATGCAGGCAGCAATTCAAGTCGGCGATCTTCAAGAGACCAGAAATGGAGGAGCACAAATATCTCAGAAGGTTGTGGAGGAAGGAACTGCAGATGCTGGTTTAAACTGAAGGTAGACACAAAAATCTGGAGTAACTCAGCGGGCCAGGCAGCATCTCTGGAGAGAAGGAATGGGTGACGTTTCGGGTTGAAACCCTTCTTCTGCCAGAAGAAGGGTCTCAACCCGAAACGTCACCCATTCCTTCTCTCCGGAGATGCTGCCTGTCCCGCTGAGTTACTCCAGTTTTTTGTGTCTATCTCAGAAGGATTTAGGGTGTGAGTGAGACACAAAAACAAAGATGGTCAAACCTGTGGTGGAATTTGAAAATAGGGTGACAGTATTAAAACCTTAGTGATGTTTTAAGTGAGACAAAGCAGGTTAGCAAGCACAGGGTAATGTGTTAAGAAGGGGTAGCACAGTGGAACAGGGGTGGATCCTGACAACGGGTGCTGTCTGTATGGAGTTTGCACATTCTCCCAGTGACCACATTCCAAAGTCATGAAGGTTTGTGAAAATTGTCCCTAAAGTGTAGGATTCAACTAGTGTATGAGTGATTGCTGGTTGGCATGGACTCGGTGGGCCAAAGGGCCTGTTTCCATGCTATATCTCTGCACTAAACTGAACTTATGAGGTAAGGCATGGCCTGCAAAGTTTTGGATGTCTCAAGTTCAAAGAAAACTTTACATGAGAGCCTGGCTTGGCAGTACTTATTGTACTTCCGGTGGCGCTGGTGCCAGCAGCCTCCACCTACAGCCCGGTATCTTTTTGTTTTTTTGTTTATTTAGTTACGTAAAAGTGTGTTTTTTTGTGTTTTTTTGGTGTTTTTATGTGGGGGAAGAGGGCATGGTGTGGGGGATACCGTCCTTCAGCCGCTTCCTGGTGAGGACGCGACTATTATTCGAGTCGCGGCCTCGCCCCCCCCCACCCCCCCAGCGGCCTACCTACTGGATTGGCGCGGCCTTTCCTGCCGGGATCGACCAGAGCTCCAGCAGCGGCGGGACAGCGCTGTAACATCGCGGGGCTGGCGATGCCTTACCGGGGGTCGCCGTCTGGAGCCCGGAGTGCTGGACCTGCGGCACCGACATCATGGAGCTGCGGTTCGCGGAGCTCCCAACGCGGGCGGCGCTGATGGACAGCGCGGGGTCCTGCGACTCTGCCAAGCTCGGCCTGCGGACTCGGGAGCTGCGGACTCGGGAGCTGCGGACTCGGGAGCTGCGGACTCCGGCTGCGGGAGGCGGCTGATCTGGAGGTCCGGGTCGCTGAGGAGGAGGATGTTCACCGTCGGGGTTCGGCGTCGGCGTTCCACCAGCCCGGCGTGAGGGCCTGAACATCGGCCACCCGGGGCGGCGACTGCGGGTGCTAGGAAGGCCTCGACCACGAGTGAACATCTGGGAAGAACGGAGGGGAGGCTGGCTGGACTATGGTGCCTTCCTCACCTTGGTGCCACTGTGTTATGTTGTGTCGTGGACTTTCAGTGTTTGTGTTTTTTTTTTAATTATATTTTTAACATGTTTTATTATTTAATATTGTTTATTTATTTATTTTTATGATACTGCCTGTAAGGGAAATTCATTTCGTTGTCTCTAACTGAGACAATGACAATAAATTTGAATACAATACAATACAATACTTGAATTATCACATCCAAAGCATAGGTGAGGTTTTTAATTGGTGATGACCTACAGGAGAGGTAGAGTCAGTTGAGTTACAGTAGTATAAATAATCTTGACGTGGATATGTATCTAGAAGCTTAGTCTGCGGTCATAATGGACATCAGTACTGCAAACTATCTGGTTAAGCTTCAGAGAATTGTCAGGTAGAAGGAAGGGGCTACTGTCCAGTAAACAAAGCTGTTCTGAAGGGGTCTTAATATAGTGGCAATGTGGTTTTCGCAATACTTTGTTGGAAGACACCAATGTACTTTCTGCTGGCAGCCTTCGGTGTACACGTGCAAAATGATGGCATGTTTCTGGGAGTGGTCATCAATAGGCAGCAGGTGGATGAAAAGCAGAAGCGGAGAGACATCCTTGAAGGTGATTCTCTGTAGGGACTGAGCAGAAGAGATTAGAATCAGTTAAGCACAGTCACTAACAGCTGCATCAAGGTGGAGAGACATTGCAGAAAGGGTCAATCATATTGAAGATTGTGGATTGGCCTAGACAGGAAGAAATGGGTGGATTTTGTCATCAGAGCATCAAGTCATAAATGATAGGAGCAGAATTAGGCCATTTGGCCCATCAACTCTACTCTGCCATTCAATCATGGCTGACCTATCTCTCCCTCCTCACCCCATTCACCTGCCTTCTCCCCATAGAGCAGAGAATGTCTTTTGTGATTTTGGTAACAGCAAAATATTATTTTGTTATCATAATCAACAAAATTTGGCTGTATAGAAACCAGATTAGAGAGAACCAAATACGTTGTTTGGGAAAGATTGGCACAGATTGGGAAGCAATGGGACTCTCGGAAGTTTCAGAGAGAAAGGGGAGGTTGGAAATAATGCAGGATGTACAAAGATGGAAGGGTCAAATATCTTGTTTTGAGAAGATGCATCACATCAGCTCCTTGAAAGTGGGGAGGTGTGTGCTTGAATGGGAGGAACTGTTTCAAACTGTTTCAGTGGGTGGCAGTGTGAACTGTGAGGAGGATGCCATGAGAATGCATGGTGACTTGGACAGGTTGGATGAGTGGGCAGACGCATGGCGGGTGCAGTTTAATGTGGATAAATGTGAGGTTATCCACTTTGGTAGCAAAAACAGGAAGGCAGATTATTATATAAATGGTGTCAAGTTAGGAAAAGGGGAAGTACAATGGGATCTGGGGGGTCCTTGTTCATCAGTCACTGAAAGTAAGCATGCAGATACAGCAGGTAGTGAAGAAAGCGAATGGCATGTTGGCCTTCATAACAAGTGGAGTTGAGTATAGGGGCAAAGAGGTCCTTCCACCGTTGTACAAGGCCATGGTGAGACCACACCTGGAGTATTGTGTGCAGTTTTGGTCTCCAAATTTGAGGAAGGACATTCTTGCTATTGAGGGAATGCAGCATAGGTTCACAAGGTTAATTTCCGGGTTGGTGGAACTGTCATATGCTGAGAGAATGGAGTGGCTGGGCTTGTATACTATGGAAATTAGAAGGTTGAGAGGGGATCTTATTGAAACATATACGATTATTAAGGGTTTGGACACGCTAGAGGCAGGAAACATGTTCCCGATGTTGGGGGAGTCCAGAACCAGAGGCCACAGTTTAACAATAAGGGGTAAGCCATATAGAACGGAGATGAGGAAACCTTTTTACACAGAGTGTTGTGAATCTTTAAGTCTCTGCTCAGAGGGCAGTGGAGGCCGGTTCTCTGGATACTTTCAAGAGAGCGCTAGATAGGGCTCTTAAAGATAGCGGAATCAGGGGATATGGGGAGAAGGCAGGAACGGGGTACTGATTGGGGATGATCAGCCATGATCACATTGAATGGGGGTGCTGGCTTGAAGGGCCGAATGGCCTACTCCTGCACCTATTGTCTATTGTCTATAAAGAAGAAAATTGTTAAAAATATCGGCAAACTTGAGACCCAAGAAGTGGAATGGCCAGTATTTGTGAGGATGAAGAAGCATGAGGTGAATCGTATGCTCATGGAGGTTTTTAGGGCTATTAGGAGAATGAATGAATGAATACTTTATTGTCACGTGTGACAAGTCACAGTGAAATTCTTTGCTTGCATACCCAAGGTATACTTGCCACTCCAGCATTCCCTTTCCCATCCATGTGCCTTTCCAAATGTCTATGAAATGTTGGTATTTTACCTGCCTGAGCTATTTCCTCTGGCAGCTCGTTCCATATTGATTTCCCAAAATGCAACACCTCACACTTACCTGAATTAAGCTCCATTTGAGGGTCAACACATTGGCGCAGCAGTAGAGTTACTGCCTCACAGAGAACCGGGTTCGATCCTGACTACAGGTGCTGTCTGTACGGAGTTTGTAGATTCTCTGTGTGACACGTGAGTGTTTTGTCCGGGTGCTCCGGTTCCACCCGCACTACAAAGACGAACAGGATGGTAGGTTAATTGGCTTCTGTAAATGATAAATTATCCTTAGTGTGCAAACTTACTAATCATGCTCTTTAGATTTTCATCCAAATAGTTGATAATGGTAACAAGCAACAATGGGCCCAGCATAGATCCCTGAGGCATAAGACTGGTCACAGGCCACCTGTCCAAAAAACAACCTTCCACCACCCTCTTCATTCTACCATGGAGCCAATTTTATATCCTATCAGCCAGCTCTCCCTGGAACCCATGCAATCTTAACCAGATACCAGAACAGTGTACCATGCGGAACCCTCATCAAAGGCCTTGATGTCCACATTGAATAACTACTTTGGTTCCGTCTTCACTAAGGAAGACATAAATAATCTGCCGGAAATAGCAGGGGACTGCGGGTCAAAGGAGTTGGAGGAATTGAGTGAAATCCAGGTTAGCCGGGAAGTGGTGTTGGGTAAATTGAATGGATTAAAGGCCGATAAATCCCCAGGGCCAGATAGGCTGCATCCCAGAGTACTTAAGGAAGTAGCTCCAGAAATAGTGATGCATTAGTAATAATCTTTCAAAACTCTTTAGATTCTGGAGTAGTTCCTGAGGATTGGCGGGTAGCAAACGTAACCCCACTTTTTAAGAAGGGAGGGAGAGAGAAAACGGGGAATTACAGACCAGTTAGTCTAACATCGGTAGTGCGGAAACTGCTAGAGTCAGTTATTAAAGATGGGATAGCAGCACATTTGGAAAGTGGTGAAATCATTGGACAAATCAGCATGGATTTACAAAAGGTAAAATACGAATCTTATAGAATTTTTCGAGGATGTAACTAGTAGCGTGGATAGGGGAGAACCAGTGGATGTGGTGTATCTGGACTTCCAGAAGGCTTTCGACAAGGTCCCACATAAGAGATTAGTATACAAACTTAAAGCACACGGCATTGGGGGTTCAGTATTGATGTGGATAGAGAACTGGCTGGCAAACAGGAAGCAAAGAGTAGGAGTAAACGGGTCCTTTTCACAATGGCAGGCAGTGACTAGTGGGGTACCGCAAGGCTCAGTGCTGGGACCCCAGCTATTTACAATATATATTAATGATCTGGATGAGGGAATTGAAGGCAATATCTCCAAGTTTGCGGATGACACTAAGCTGGGGGGCAGTGTTAGCTGTGAGGAGGATGCTAGGAGACTGGAAGGTGACTTGGATAGGCTGGGTGAGTGGGCAAATGTTTGGCAGATGCAGTATAATGTGGATAAATGTGAGGTTATCCATTTTGGTGGCAAAAACAGGAAAGCAGACTATTATCTAAATGGTGGCCGACTAGGAAAAGGGGAGATGCAGCGAGACCTGGGTGTCATGGTTCACCAGTCATTGAAAGTAGGCATGCAGGTGCAGCAGGCAGTGAAGAAAGCGATGGTATGTTAGCTTTCATAGCAAAAGGATTTGAGTATAGGAGCAGGGAGGTTCTACTGCAGTTGTACAGGGTCTTGGTGAGACCACACCTGGAGTATTGCGTACAGTTTTGGTCTCCAAATCTGAGGAAGGACATTATTGCCATAGAGGGAGTGCAGAGAAGGTTCACCAGACTGATTCCTGGGATGTCAGGACTGTCTTATGAAGAAAGACTGGATAGACTTGGTTTATACTCTCTAGAATTTAGGAGATTGAGAGGGGATCTTATAGAAACTTACAAAATTCTTAAGGAGTTGGACAGGCTAGATGCAGGAAGATTGCTCCCGATGTTGGGGAAGTCCAGGACAAGGGGTCACAGCTTAAGGATAAGGGGGAAATCCTTTAAAACCGAGATGAGAAGAACTTTTTTCACACAGAGAGTGGTGAATCTCTGGAACTCTCTGCCACAGAGGGTAGTCGAGGCCAGTTCATTGGCTATATTTAAGAGGGAGTTAGATGTGCCCCTTGTGGCTAAGGGGATCAGAGGGTATGGAGAGAAGGCAGGTACGGGATACTGAGTTGGATGATCAGCCATGATCATATTGAATGGCGGTGCAGGCTCGAAGGGCCGAATGGACTACTCCTGCAGCTAATTTCTATGTTTCTTTGTTTCTATAGACGGCAATTATAGCCCTGCTCGCATCAAGCTTCTTGGTTACTTCTTTGAAAAATTTGATCAAAATTTGTGAGATATGATCTCCCACATATAAAACCATGCTGACTGGTTGACTTCCTCCAATATCTCTTTTTTGTTTTGTTTCAGATCACAAAATTATCCTCCAAACTATTGAGGACTGTGAGAATTCCCATTTCTTTGAATATGTAGGTTATTGTCCAAATGACACGCAGAACTTTGTCCGCTCAAAGTCGGTTACCCTTCACTATGGGACATTTCACACGACCCTACCCCTCTGGCTCATTTGATGGCCTGCTCTACAAATGTGCCTTTCCGGCTTGTGATGATTTCTGCAAATACTTCGGTCATGGACACTTCAGCCCGCTTACTCCATGACCAATATCATCGATTAGTTCCTTCGCTCGTTGTGCTGCAGTGTACATGTATATCTGAATCATACAGATTGCAAAAATCGTAACATTCAAAAAATGCTCTTAATATTCACTTTATGCCTTTGGAAAAATGCATCCACCCCAACGCATAAAATGTGGATCACAAGCATGTCTGAGACGTTACATCTTGAAGATATAAGACCCATCTTAGCGGGAAAATCAGAGCAATTTTTAAAGACATGGTCTCCTTTCATTGATTCATTACAGGTATAGTATGGTGCAACACAACTCTGGAATTAAACCGACTCACGAACAGGGTGATGGGTGAGGTGAGAAACAAAGCAGGTATATCAACACGTAATGGTCCCTTTTTTATTTTTCTTTATTATTTTTGGTTTTTGTCTTCTTACTCTTCTATAGGCTTTTACCCATTCACTCCTGGACTGCACTATCTGGTAGTCTAGGGGTTTACACATCACTATTTATTTCACTTTCTCTCTTTCTCGCTCTTTCTCTCTTCTTCTACTTCTTTCTTGTTAAATTTAAAATAGAAGATGTACATTAAATGTATTTTGTCATATGCTGCGGTTTATACTACTGTACATTGCTTCTAATATTCACTTTATGCCCTGAAAGGTCATTGCACTGATTTGGACGAAGCCCCGTTTTCAGGAACATCACCGTTCCATTTGTTACAAAGTGATTTAACCAAAGCCTCTGACTCTTGTCACTTCATATTTTTCCGTCGCTTTGGCACCCAACCTTTGCCCTAAAGTTTCCAGAAAGATCTCATGATTAGCTTGTTTAAAAAAAAAGCAAAAGGCAAGAAGAGGGAGACTGGAAATACCAACCATATTCAATAAGAGCCCAGGTAGTGTTCCAATGCCCTCACGGGAAAGCTGATGTTATTCAGGAATAGCTCCCATGCATTATTTTCTGGGTCTGCCTGTGGACAGATTGATTGAAAGATACAGTATGGATATATGCTGCACCTCGGCCCACTGAGTCAATGCTAACATGCGATCGCCCTTTCACATTCGTTCTATTTTCGTATCCACTCCCTACACGCATCAGGCGGAATTTCACAGAGGCGATTTAAGCTACAAACCTGCACGTCTCTGGATTATGGGGGGGAAACCGGAGCACCTGGAGGAAACCCATGCGGTCACAGGGAGATTGCTCACGTATACCTCCTGGTCCAGTGCTCAAGATGCCACTAACTAGTGGAGATGTGTCGGGTTTCCTCCACTAAAGCAAGCAACTGTTTCAGTGTTTGTTTCAAAATGGACATGGGGTTGGCTGCAGAGCTCTGCCATGCTAACAGTTGGAACCCATGCTTTAATGTAAATTAAATGGTTTTGCTTTTAATTGTCTGCTGTATATCGTGCTTTTGCCATGTGCGAGCAAAGCACCCAGTCAAATTCCTTGTATGTGTACTTGTATGGGACGACAGGTGGCACAATGGGATAAGTGTTCGGCTGGCAACCGGAAGGTAGCCGGTTCGAATCCCGCTTGGAGTGCATACTGTCGTTGTGTCCTTGGGCAAGACACTTCACCCACCTTTGCCTGTGTGTGAATGTGTGTGAATGTGTGTGAGTGATTGGTGGTGGTCGGAGGGGCCGTAGGCGCAGAATGGCAGCCACGCTTCCGTCAGTCTGCCCCAGGGCAGTTGTGGCTACAGAAGTAGCTTACCACCACCGAGTGTGACTGAGGAGTGAATGAATAATGCGATGTAAAGCACCTTGAGTATTAGAAAGGCGCTATATAAATCCCATCCATTATTATTATTACATGGCCAATGAATTTATTCAGATTCTGATCCTGATTTTGATTCTAATACATCTGAACAATGGAGGAGTCAGGTGCAAAGCTTGGTTGTGGGCTCTCAGCTGCAGTGCACGGAACATCCGAGCCTTCTGGCCTCAAGAATGCACCCATTATTCTACAGTTCACAACTATCAATGAATTGTTGTTCCCTAAATGTCTACAATACAGCCTTAATCTTTGATTTAGACCATAAGACAGAGGAGAAGAATTAAATCCATTCAGCCATTCAAGTATAGTCCGCTATTCAATCATGGCTGATCTATTTTTTCCCCCTCAGCCCCATTCTCCTGCCTTTCCCCGTAAACTTTGACACCTTTCCTAATCAAGAACCTATCAATCTCCACTTTACAAATGCTCAATGTCGGCCTCCACCGCCATCTGTAGCAATGCATTGCACAGATTCACCACCCTCTGGGTAAAGAAATTCCTCCTCCATTCCAAAGGTACATCTTTTTATTCTGTGGCTGTGCCCTCTGGTTCTAGACTCCCCCTCTACTGGGAACGTCCTCTCCATGTCCACTATGCCTAGGTCATTCATTACCTGGCAGGTTTCAATGAGACCCCCCTCCCCCTCAGCTGTAACTAAATTGGATTAAATACCAGCAAAGTTTTATTGATACACCTAAGTGTATTATATATGCCGAGTGGCTTGTTCTATTATCACAGTTACATTCTCAGCTACTGGAGTGAATACTGTCCTTCGTATCAGTTTGCAAACAATCACTTCATAATACACCTATCTTTCAGCCTGTGTACTGAAGAACAAATTGGAATTAAGTCGTGAACAGTTCAAATGCTGCCGGATGCAAGGCCATTTAATTCCAGTTAACATAGGAAAACCAATTCCTATTGATCTGAATGGGAAAACTAACATGCAGTGTAAAATAGCCTTGCTGTATGGGCTGTGCACAAACAGTGTTGAGGCAGTCAGTAATCCAGAGGAAAATATATTGGTCCAAACTGCAGCTGTGTAATCAAAGGGCTTTAGAAGCAAGCTACAAGCAAAGATGACTGGCCTAATAAGTGTGATCCATTCTGCTTTATGGCTGTACTTCTCGCTATTAGTTGAATGTCATATAGTTATATCTCGCCATTATATGCAAGCTGTAATATAACTATAACGGACAGTAAGTGGCCTTTGCTTCAAATCGAAAAGCTTTCAATACACCCAGGAATTAAATCAGAGTAGACATATGTGGGTAAACAAATATTGACTTAAATCACAAAAGGAAAAGCTATAGACAACATGGCCACCACTTACTTATGCATTTTGCTGTGGTGTATAAACAGAATGTGTGCTGAGTAATCAGGGGATTGATAATATATTGTCCGAATATAAATGAAGTTGGCACGACGAACTTGGAGACCATGGCCTCTGCAGAAGTTAAGCTCTGCAGGAGCAACAAAGGATGATAGGTTGTGTTAGAAGCCAGCACTCAAACATGCAGTTGCTCAGAGATTTTAACTCTTTCAAGAATGCACTTAATTCTGTAGCACATGGATCAGGTGTTTTCTTATTTCCAAAGCAGCATCCTATGCATGTGAGGCATTCTGTATATGTCAGGTTGAGGGACCAGGGGAAGGAAGTTGCTGAACTGTCCCTGCTTGCCCCAGAAGGCTGGGAATCGGAGAAGAGGTGGAGGGATTCGTCAACAGCGGTGGATGCTGGACTAAGGGCAGGTGAGAAGGACAGGGGGGCTTAACCCTCCGCCCTCGAGGTTGGATGTGGGAGGCACCTCTGGGGAAGGAAGGTTGAAGATGGCCCAGTCACGAGAAGGCCAGCTGTTCACAGGACAACTGGTTGGTGGCAGCAGCTGCAACGGGCCTTTATGACCAACTGCAGTTGGGACTGTGAAATTGTGCCATAACCTGGGGACTATTACCTATAGACTCTATGGGCTGTTTCTATGTATTGTGCACCTATTGTACTGATGTATGGCAATAATCTTCTGGTCTGCATGCAAAAAATAATAACAATTTCACTGTAAATTGGTACACATGCTAATGAAGGAACCATGTTGATGAAGGCCTCAGCAGAGACAATGGGTGCCAGAAGTAAGAAGAGTAGCTATAGTGTAGATGCATGCAGTGTACATACGTGTTTGAGGCCAGCACTGATTCCTCTTGACCTGAAAAAGTTGAATATGTTTCTAACAACAGGAAGTTACTCTGCCAGTACTTTTAATAAAGAATCATCCATATCAATTGCTGCAAAATTTCTGTTGACTGATGGTTTAATTTTGCAACGTTTGATTTTTTTTAGTTTAGATTAGTTTAGAGATCATTCCTAACTGTTACTGTATGTCATATTGTCACTTGCAGGTGGAGCACCAAGCCAAATTCCTTGTATGTGAATACTTGGCCAATAAACCTATTCATTCATTCATTTATTCAGATACAATGCGGAAACAGGCCCTTTGGCCCACCAAGTCCACGCCAACAAGTAATCCCCACTAGAACTTTTTTCTAGAGTTCTTTATGGTTCTTAATGTCTTCAGACAGTGCTATGGCAGATGTTAAAGTCTTATCCTCACAACAAAACTGCATAAATTATCTCCTCTTAGATTGCAAGAAATCATTAGCGGCCATTCTGCTTGGAATGAAGCAAGGCTGGGAGATGAGAGGTCCCAGAGAAGAGGGAAACATGGTGAGAGAGATAAAGAGAGATACAGACACAGGAGGGGTGTTCACGGGAGGATGGAGAATCTGCCCAGAATACCAAGGGAACAATATTAAGGCTTGAGCCTCAGAGAGTGTGGATGATTGTGTGAGATGCAGGCACATCCTGAATGGAACCCATTAGTTATATCAGCCACGAAAGAGCAAGGCAAGGACTGCATTGTCAGAAACTGGCAAAGTAAATGCAAAGAAATAAACTGTTTATAGAACTAAAGGGGAAAGATTGTTCTGGCAGTGTAGAATGGAAATGTTATTTCATCTATTATTTCATAAGTTGTAAAAGTATAGGAAGTGCCTACTAAGATTGACATTATACCCACAGATCTTAATAAACCAAATATACGGGTTGATACTCTCTATTCCAGCTCCCTTAGAACATGACTGGTGTCAGAGCACATAAAAGGCTGGATCACAGAAAGTGCCATGAAAACCTCCTTGTCAGTTTCCAAAGCAAATGTCTTAAGTAGTCTTCCGCTATGAACTGGCAAACTGTAATATTGTATAAGTATCAAGAGAGGAGATTGCATTGTCAGTTTCTGAAGCAAATCTATATAGTGGTCTCCCACTGTGTACCAGCACTGTGTCCCAGCAATTCTCCTGCCTTCTCCCCATAACCCCTGACACCCGTGCTAATCAAGGAAATGTTTTCTCTGCGTCCTCCAGTTTCGTCCCACATTACAAAGACATGTCATTTTGGTAGATTAATTGGCTTCTGTAAAGTGTCCCTTGTGTCCCTAGGATAGAACTGGTGCACAGGTAATCATTGGTTGACACAGACTTTGTGGGCCAAAGGGCCTGTTTCCACGCTGTATCTCTAATCTAATCTAAACTAAACTAAACTAAACTAAACTAAACTAAACTAAAGTAAACTAAACTAATATGTCAATATTCAATTTGGGAGCAGGCTATTGCTCTGTAAATAGGCAGGATTAATGGATCATTTTACAATCAGGAATCCTCCAGGAAAGAATGATCATAATGATAAAACATCTCCTATTGAGAGTCGACCAAACAATGGAGTAACTCAGCGGGACAGGCAGCATCTCTCAAGAGAAGGAATAGGTGATGTTTCGGGTCGAGGTCCTTCTTCAGAGAATAATATGGTTAGGTCTGGATCTTATGGTGTTAGTTTGAACACAGCCAGTAATATACTGCTTTGAGAACGTTGACTGAGGAAGATTAAGAAATTAGATTTAAAAAAATATTCGGTAAGTAATTGCAAATTCTAAAATAAATAGTTATTATTCTGAGTGAATACACATTCCCATGAGGAATTAAAAAGGCTAGAAAAGTGGCATTGCCATGGTGAACTAGAGGAGTTATAGATGGTGTTAGGTTAAAAGAACAGAGTTACAATGTTGTAAAAATAATTAAAGTATATATTTGGGGTGGGGAGGGTAAAAATCAAATGTGGAGTACAGAACTGGAATAAGTTGGGAAGAAATATAAAACATGCATAAGATGTTTTACAAATAATAAAATAAAGGATAACAAAAGTAAACTTGGGCTTCTTGGTAAGTGGGTCTCACAAGTGATTATAGTGAAGAATTAGGAAATATTTAAAGTATATATTTGGGGTGGGGAGGGTAAAAATCAAATGTGGAGTACAGAACTGGAATAAGTTGGGAAGAAATATAAAACATGCATAAGATGTTTTACAAATAATAAAATAAAGGATAACAAAAGTAAACTTGGGCTTCTTGGTAAGTGGGTCTCACAAGTGATTATAGTGAAGAATTAGGTAAACTGATACGAAGGACAGCATTCACTCATAGTTAAGCATATTTGTTGCATCTGTCTTAACAATAGATGACACGTAATAGAAACTGTTTGGTTTCACCAATAGAAACTGTAGTGAGTGAATGATATAATGACAATAACGACTTCCATCTAGACGACCAATTTGGAAGAACCCACCACCAGCTGATTTCACCATCCAATCAGCTTGGAAAAGGGAATGGGAGTCCAAGGACGTCCCAAATAAACATCTGGTGTCAGACCCCACCCTACCGGTCCCTGGCACCAATCTCCCAAGGAAGCAGTGGACGACGCTGAATAGATTCAGGACTGGACATGGCCCCTGCTTGGCCAGCCTTCACAAATGGGGCAGCAGTCCAACCCCATGGTGTGCTTGTGGAGAGCAGCAAACAATGCAACACATCATTGAAGCATGCCCTCAACAAAGACTCAAAGGAGGACTTGTCACCCTTCATACAGCAGATCAAGAGGCAACTGCTTGGCTAAAGGACTTTGCATTCGCTAAATAAATGATAAATTAAAATAATAAAGAAATAGGTTCTGGAGGAATGAATGTCCAGTAAAACAGATAAATCCCTTCCATTCTGCTGAGTGGGTCAATATTTGGTTGGAATGTGTGTGTGAGAGAGAGAGAGAGAGAGAGAGAGCGCAAGAGAGAGTGAGAGAGAGTGAACGTGAGAGTGAGAAAGACAGAGAGAAAGAGAGAGGGAAAGAGAGAAAAATTAATAAAGTGGATGAAAAAGAGAGTGAGAGGGAGAGAGAGGGAGAGAGAGAGAGAGAGAGAGAGAGAGAGAGAGAGAGAGAGAGAGAGAGAGAGAGAGAGAGAGAGAGAGAGAGAGAGAGAGGATGAGCATGTATGTGTGCGTGTGTCTGTATGTGTGAGAGAAAGCATGTGTATGTGCGTGGCAAAGTGTGAGTTTGAGTTTGTGCGTATGCCTGTGTGAGAGAGGTTGTGAGAGAGTGTGTGTGAGAGAGAAAGAGAGAGATCCAGTTTCTTTCCTCTTTCTCCTTCTATCCCTCTGCATCCTCTTTCTCTCTCTTTTTTCCCATTCTTGCTTTCTCCTTCCGCACTTCTCCCTTTTCCATCCCACACTTACTCCTGTTTCCCAGCAGAGTGAAATGGCAACAGGAGTCACAACCGAGGTCAACAACAGCTGCAATCCAGGCAGTCACAGTGTGTAGGAAGGAACTGCAGATGCTGGTTTCAACCCAAGATAGACACAAAAAGCTGGAGTAACTCCAGGCAGCATCCCTGGAGAGAAGGAATGGGTGACATTTTGGGTCGAGAGCCTTCTTCAGACTTCAGTCATAGTGTGTATCTGATGAGCTTTGTCTTTACGCCTGCATCTTTATTAATGCCTCATTGCTTCTCTGAGTATGAAATATCCCATTTCCCTGTTCTCTGTACGTGCTTATAACGTAAGCCTACTATACAGCAGGAGTGCCTCCCTCTCCACAATACGACACTGTCACAGAAGCTTTTGCAGATATGCAACATGTATTAGATTCAGCATGTAAACAGTTTTCTGTCTTAAACAGATATCATGTCCAAGTGTATTCTGAAGACAATACACATATGGATAGGAAGGAACTTTAGATGCTGGTTAACACTGAAGAGAGACACAAAATGCTGGAGTAACTCAGTGGGACAGGCAGCATCTTAGTATTGAAGGAATGGGAGGAGTTTCGGGTTGAAATCCTTCTTTTCGGGTCTCGACCCAAAATGTCACCCATTCCTTCCCTCCAGAGATTATGCCTGTCCCGCTGAGTCACTCCAGCATTTTGTGTCTCTCTTCAATATAAATATGGATATGGAGACACAAGGAAGCAGGGAAGGTGGAGAGGATTAAGGACAAGAAAGGGGCATCTGATGTCCTTGTGCAACGGAGAGGTGTCTAATGTTTTACGTCTGGATCGATGCTTTCATCCTGTAAATGATTAAAACAGTGCATGGGGCCCTTTCCTGCTCTCATTACTTATGTTCCTCGATTCTTCCACTCCCTTTTAGGAACACTTGTTTTATTTTAGGTTGTAATTTTAACAGTATGGCCACATTAACATCTGTTCAAGCCAGAGTTTCTATGAAGTGGATTCCAGTAACATATCACCATCAGTGTAGGAACTCAGTGACAATCAGCAGTGTTAAAGCATTTGAAAAGTCAATTGAGCACCCACTGCTTGTTGGGAAACTCGATTGAGTGGTTTACTGGGATAGGTGACATCATTCTGCAGGAAATAAAATATCAAGGAAATCCAACCCAACATTTTGTTTTGTGAAAAGTAAGGATCACACATTATGGTGAGGTACAATCGATAAGGGTTCCAACCTGAAATGTTGCTTATCCATGTTCTCCATAGATGCTGCCTGACCCGCTGAACACTTTGTGTCCTATTTTGTAAACAAAAATCTGCAGTCCCTTGTTTCTACAATAGTTAAAGGTCGGATTTCAATTGGAATGTTTCAAAATGTTCTTGCTGTTTACATCATTTGCTTTATACGCGGGCCTGGAAGCTTGCCGAAATTGCCTGTCGGAACAATGTCAAACATACACTCTGAATTCATATAATGTCTGCTTTCCCGAACCTGAACTTCGGTGAAGAACCACAGTAAGATTCTGAGAATGTAACTCATAATTTTTCAGGAATCCCAATGGATTTGGCTCACTAGGTGTCTGGACTATGAGCCAGCACTTCAGAGTGCAAGTAGGATATGTGATTGAACTTTAGACTTTAGAGATACAATGTGGAAAAATAGGCTCTTTGGCCCACCGAGTCCGCGCGGAACAGCGACACTAGCACTATACACTAGCAATAACACTAGCTATCCTACACACTAGGGACAATTTTTACAGAAGCCAATTAACCTACAAAAATGTACATCTTTGGAATGTGGGAGGAAACCAGAGCACCCGGAGAAAACCCATGCGGTCACGGGGAGAACGTACAAACTCTGTACAGACAAGTATAGCAGTCTGCCAACTGTAATGTCCAGGTTCATGAACAGCTTCTTCCCAACAACCATCAGGCTATTGAATGTTACGAACTCCAACCAAACTGAACTACGAACTGCCTTGCTTTCGCAAAGGACTTCAGGCTTTATTTTATTTTTGCTTGATATTGGTTGTTTTTTAAAAAACTTATTTAACTTCTTATTTTGTCGTTGGTTTATTTTACTATCTATTGAGTATTGAGTTTGCAAACTTGTTGCGCTGAAGCAGGTAAGAATGTTATTGTTCCATTTTGATACACATGAAAATAAATACTCCCCCCCCCTTGACTCTCTTGACTCTTGGTGGGTGCTTGGAATGTGCTGCCAGGGGTGGTGGTGGAGGCAGATAGATTCAAGATTCAAGGCACAGGAGCCTGAAAACTGTAACGTCCAGGTTCAGGAACAGCTTCTTCCCTACAACCATCAGGCTATTAAACACAACAACGAATAAGCTCTGAGCTCTGAACTGCAAAAGACTAGATTTTTATTGCATTTTATTTGTTATTTATTCAACTTTTTCTTTTTTTCTCTTCCCCGTTATGTACTATGTTTACATATTCACATATTCTGTTGTGCTGCAGCAAGTAAGAATTTCATTGTCCCACCTGGGACATATGACAAAAAAAACACTCTTGACTCTTGACTCTTGAGATCCGATTTAATTGTCACATGTACCAATTAAGGTACAGTGAAATTTGAGTTACCGTACAGCCATACTAAGTAAAAAGCAAAAATACACACAGCACAGAAAATAAAATTTAACATATACATCCATCAAATTGGAATCCACATTCCTCACTGTGATGGAAGGCAATACATTTCAGTTATCTTCCTCCTTTGTTCACCCGTGGTCAGGGCCTTTGAACGGGGCCGTTGCTGATTGTCCGCTGTTCAATAGACAATAGACAATAGGTGCAGGAGTAGGCCATTCGGCCCTTCGAGCCAGCACTGCTATTCAATGTGATCATGGCTCATCATCCCCAATCAGTACCCCGTTCCTGCCTTCTCCCCATATCCCCTGACTCCGCTATTTTTAAGAGCCCTATCTAGCTCTCTCTTGAAAGCATCCAGAGAATCTGCCTCCACCGCCCTCTGAGGCAGAGAATTCCACAGACTCACCACTCTCTGTGAGAAAAAGTGTTTCCTCGTTTCCGTTCTAAATGGCTTAAGGGCCTGTCCCACGTGCATGTGACTGCATGCGGCAAGCGTAACCTAACGTGGTCGCTTGAGCCGTACGGCCTCGCGGGGCCGGTCCCACTTCGATCGCCGGAGCCGTATGGAGTTGTGAGGAGCTGATCCCAACATCGCGCGGGACTCCGAAAAACTGACAGTGTTCAAAAATTCCGTGCGGCAATGGCCTGCCTACCCGCAGCCGCCTCGACGCCATACGCAGCGTATTGACGGCGTACGTCACGCGCGAACTTCCCGCGGACTTCGCTCAAACTTCACGTTACTCACTCGACCCCGCTTCCGGTTTGGTTGCGCTCGCTGCATGCAGTCGCATGCTCGTGGACAGGCCCTTTACTCCTTATTCTTAAACTGTGGCCCTTGGTTCTGGACTCCCTCAACATCGGGAACATGTTTCCTGCCTCTAGCGTGTCCAAGCCCTTAACAATCTTATATGTTTCAATGAGATACCCTCTCATCCTTCCAAACTCCAGAGTGTACAAGCCCAACTGCTACATTCTCTCAGCATAAGACAGTCCCGCCATCCAGGGAACTAACCTTCAAGCCCTCACATCTGGATGAATGAAACCCCGACGTCGGGACGGATCGGAACGCTCCCGGTATGGAGCTCCCGAGTCGGCCACTTAATTCCGGAGACCGCTGCTTCACGGTATTAAAGTCCACAGGCCCTGCGGTCGGAGCTCCAACACCGGCGATCTTCGGCAAAAGATCCCAGGCTCCGCGATGGTATGTCCGTGCCGCGCCCGTGGCTTGAAGCTCCGGGCCGGTCTCCAGGAAAGGCCGCACCACTCCACAATCTAGGCCGCAAAGGGGGGGCGGAGATGTGACACGGAGAAAGATCGCATCTCCGCCGAGATAAGTGACTCTTAAAACAAACATTCAAGACATACTTAAAATAATAAAAACAGAGCAGGGACAAGACAGACTGCTGGCGAGGCAGCCATTACAGGCGCCACCCGGTAGTGAGAATATGATAATGATATTTTAGAAGTTTTTAGGTAGGCACATAGATATGCAGGAAATGGATGGATATGGATCATTTGTAGGCAGATTTTCTAAGTGTTCCAATTAATAATGGATTTTGTCATTTCCACAATGGCAGGTCCTATGCATGCCCAGATTATTTTTTGATTTATATAATTCTCACAAGCCTCCATTATTTATTGCTTTACACTCCATCATACAATAGATTCAAGGGATCTAAACACAACTTTGGCCACAACTTCTTTCCCTTGTTTCTAGGATTGGCATCTAGTTCTACTTAACTTGAGTGACTTACATGATAGAAACCTGACTGAGGAATTCAAATAATTTCATGTTGCTCTGAGTGTTTGCATATTATCTGATGACTTTTCTTGTCCTCTAATCTCTGTTTTGCACCTATTTAATTGACACCAAAGCCATCAGGGAAACAAGAAAAGCTGCTTTTGGTGTTAAAAAATGTTAAATTCCCATAAAAGATGAATTGCTGAGCAAATTTGTATTTTCAATGTCAGTGTTCCAGCAATTAAGTTGATGCAATTTTTCCCAACTGCAAAAGTCTAGGATGGTTTCTCAGATAATGCGTGATGAAAAGTGGAGACTCATGATCCTTGATATTATTCACAGGATTTACCAGTCACTGCCTCAAAAAAACAGCCAGCATCATCAGAGACCCACACCACCCTGGCCACCCACTCATTTCACCCCTGCCAGTGGGGAGAAGGTACAGGAGCCTGAAAAAAGTAATATCCAGGTTCAGGGACAGCTTGTTCCCTACAGCCATCAGGCTATTAAACACAACAACCTACAAATAAGTTCTGAACATAGACTATTATTGTTATATTTAACAGTTATTTGGGAGCAGATATACGCGGGAACTTGCGGACTTAACATTGTGGTGCTTGCAGTCCCTTGGTTAGGGACCGACTTCGGGAGCTCCAGGCCTCAGAAGTTTCGACCACCCCGATAGCGAGAGCTTCGTGGGCACTTCGATCGCCGGCTGTGGGAGCTTCGATTGCCCCTTCCGCGGGAGAATAAAGAGTGAAGAAGTTTAAACTTCATCACAGTGAGGAACGTGGGGAATCCGCTGTGGTGGATGTTTATGTTAACTTTTATGTCGTTGTGTGTCTTATTGTTCTTTTTAGTATGGGTGTATGGTAAATCGAGTTTCACTGTACCTTAATTGGTACACGTGACAATAAACTGACCTTTGAACCCTTTGATATTCGCACTATTATTGTTTGTTTGTTTTTTATATGTAGGTATGTGTGCGTGTGTGTACACACAGAAATATATAATATACTTATATGTATAAGTGGGTAAGTGTGTATATACACACACTAAATTTCTTCTTGTTTATTATATTGTTTACAGTTCATATATCTATATTACTAAAAGTCTGATTTTGACCACTTCCTGTTGTTCTGAGTATTGATTTTAGAAAAAACGCTGCCACTTACAGCTGTGATTTTTGGCCAACTTACACAGTCCCCCTCCGCTGCGCAGGGCAAGAGGATTTTTCCCATGGATGAAAAATAAAAGAGTTATTAGTGTTTAAAAAATGTTGAGATTCTCTCTCCTGAATATTGGAATTGGTGGAGAGGTGGAATATTGTGTTGGGGGACCAGCCCTCCCGTGTGATGCTGGGACCCAACGGGTCCCACTTAGTCTAGTATGTTTATATATTCTGATGTGCTGCTGCAAGTAAGAATTTAATTGTTCTAAATCTACACTTATACTTAGCCCACTAACCTACAAACCTGTCCGTCTTTGGAGTGTGGGAGGATCTCAGAGAAAAACCACGTGGTCACGGGGAGAATGTACAAACTCCCTACAGACAGCACCTGTTGTCTCGGGTCTCCAGTGCTGCAAGTGCTGTAAGGCAGCAACTCTACAGCTGTGCCACCGTGCTGCCCTGTACCAAATCTGTTGGGGAAAAATACCTTGCCAGATGAATAATTTGCATTGCCCTAGACAAAGTGCTGTCCTTCGGAAACATGGGAAAACATAGTGGAAAAAATTCTATCTGAACCATCAAAAAAGCATATTTTGGCATTTTGGATTTTCAGCATTTAGGTTGGCTCTTCGTTACAACGTCCAGGTCCTTGGTGAATGGAAATCCGATGTACTTGTCCAATATTAATGTTAAATCTAATATTAAATTTATTGTACTCTTAGCAACAGAGGCTGGGGGGGGGGGGGGGGTTGCTGTCAGAAGTACATAAAACTATGAGAGGCATAGATAGGGTATTTTTTCCTAGGGTGCAAATCTCAAAGGCTTGCGGGCATACTGTATCTTTAAGGTGAGAGAGGCAAAGTTTAAAGGAGATGCGTGAGCAAGTTGTTTTTACAGAGAGTGGTGGGTGCCTGGAATGCACTGCCAGGCGTGAGGATGGAGGCAGATATGGTGTGGAGAGCTGAATGTGCTCGGAGCAGTGGACCAGGGTATCAGGATGTGACCAGACCCTGCTAAATGCGGAAAGGGCAGAAGAGGAGAAGATGTGACTGGGCGCAAGATCAATTTGGAAATAAATCTTCCTCCATGCTACCAGAGAGTGAAAGACGTTGAATCTGTCCAAGTGGGTGTTTTCAGTTAACCAGTTTTCCATGCATTCATTTTTTTCACTGATGTATCCAATAACCAGATTACCCATCTCATTCAAGGAAATGGACCTCTATTCCATGATGTACTCCATTTAGTTTACCTGAAGGCACAGGACTAGAAACTGTACTTAACAAACTGCTCCTGAGATGCAGAAAACCAACAATTTCATGTGGGGTTAATGGGGACTGATTTGGTGCATATGTTCGACCAGGAAACAAGTGCATGTGTGTTGCACTTCACATGCCTTGATTTTGCAAGTTAAGCTCCCATACATTTGAATACAGTGCAAGGTCTGAACTTACCAGCCAGAGACTAAAACTGAAGTCCTTAAAGAGATGTTACCGAACTAAAGCCATTACTGGATATAATGGAGACAAAAGGAACCGCAGTAGCTGGTTTACAAAATAAGACCCAACATGCTGGAGTGACACAGCGGGTCAGACAACATCTCTGGAGAACATGGATGGACAACGTTTCTGGTTCAGGATCCTTCTTCAAACTGATTGCAGTGGGGGGAGAAAGCTGGAAGAGAGATAGTTTCAGAACCAAGCTTGGCAAGTGATAGGTGGATACAGTAGAAGGGGGGAGGAAAGCTGGGGATGCAAAGACAAAAAGTGTGAGATAAGGATCTAGGGATAGAAGAGGTGTGAAATGTGAGGCCAGGGTGAGCACCCGAGGTGTAGGGAGATGGGGGAGGGGGAAAGGGAGAAATGGGTGTGCTTCCAGATGGGGCACAGAGAAGAGAGGGGGAAATAAAGGGGGGGGGGGGGGGTAGAAGGTGGGAGGTCATTGTCAGTTTGTTAACCAAAATTAGCAAATGTCAATGTTCATACCATTTGGTCGTAAGCTATCCATGCGGAATATGAGATGCTATTCCTCCAGTTTGTGCACAGCCTCACTCTGGCAATGGTGGAGGCAAAGGACAGAAACATCAGTATGGGACTGGGAATGGAGTTAAAATGTTTCACATCTGATAGTTCTAGCAGGCCTTGGCAGACCGAGAACAAGTGTTCAGCGAAATGGTCGCACGTGGTCTTGCCGATGTAAAGGGGCCACATCAAGTTCACCCGATGCTGTAGATAAGGTTAGAGGAGGTGCATGTAAACCTCTGTCTCACCTGGAAGAACTGCTGGGGTCCCTGGATGGATGCGAAGAAGGTTGTACAGAGGCACGTATTGCATCTCTTGCATAAGTAGACGATTTGGAGTGGACGATTCGGTTGGGAACGGATGAGTGCACCAAGGATTTACGGAGGGAGCAGTCTCTGTAGAAAATGGAGAAGGGTGGGAATTGGATTATATACATTGAAGGTGGTAGAAGTGATGGAGAATTATGTGTTGGATGCGGTGGCTGGTGGTCTTCCAGGGGAACTTTATCCTTGTTCCATTTAGGTGGAGCAGAAGAGAGAGCAAAACTACGGGACACAGAGGAGACGCGAGTGAGGGCTAATCTATGACAGTAGGGGTAAACCTCGTTTACTGAAGAAAGTGGACATCGCAGATGTCCAAGAATGGGAAGCTTCATCTTGAGAGAAGGTACAGCAGAAACAGAGACATTGAGAGTAGGGAATGGCATCTTTGAAAGAGGCAGGGTGGTAGCAGGTATAGTCCAGGTAATTGTGGGAGTCAATGGATTTATGTGAAATAATGGGATTGCTTGGGATGACCTGACATGAAGATTATAAAAATATATGGGAAACAGGCAGCTAACCTCACTAGAACTGGAATTGACATCATAGCAACTAAAGTGGGTAACGGGTGAGAGGATCATAGATTACCCATACATTATTGAAGGTTTTATTGTGTGTGGCGTGAATGAGGAATGAAGGGAATTGCATCACAAGACAGAGATATCTTAACACATCTAATTACAAAGTGGGCAAATAAAACGAGTTTACCTTTGGCACACTCCTCCAGGGGGAATAAGCCTACAATGATCCTATTAAAACAATCAATACTTACTATCCTTTGATAACATTGCCATTTATAATCTGCATGAATTAATGGATTAGAGTTAAATATCTGTGTACTACATCACTCGTATTGATAACACATACCTTACATGATATTATAGATCTTATATCTGAGCTTATAGAGGTGTGTAAGATTATGAGAGGAATATATCGGTTAGAGATGTACAGAGTCTCTTACCCAGAGCAGGTGAATCGAGGACCAGAGGACATAGGTTTAAAGTGAAGGGGAAAAGAGTTAATAGGATTCAGAGGGGTAACCTTTTCACACAAATGGTGGTGGGTGTATGAAACATAGAAACATAGAAACATAGAAATTAGGTGCAGGAGTAGGCCATTCGGCCCTTCGAGCCCGCACCGCCATTCAATATGATCATGGCTGATCATCCAACTCAGTATCCCGTACCTGCCTTCTCTCCATACCCTCTGATCCCCTTAGCCACAAGGGCCACATCTAACTCCCTCTTAAATATAGCCAATGAACTGGCCTCGACTACCCTCTGTGGCAGGGAGTTCCAGAGATTCACCACTCTCTGTGTGAAAAAAGTTCTTCTCATCTCGGTTTTAAAGGATTTCCCCCTTATCCTTAAGCTGTGACCCCTTGTCCTGGACTTCCCCAACATCGGGAGCAATCTTCCTGCATCTAGCCTGTCCAACCCCTTAAGAATTTTGGACCGAAACGTTGCCTATTTCCTTCGCTCCATAGATGCTGCTGCACCCGCTGAGTTTCTCCAGCATTTTTGTGTACCTTCGATTTTCCAGCATCTGCATTACCTTCTTAAACATCTTGATTCTGTAGTCTCTTTTGGTTTTTGTGACGTTGGAGCAAAAGGTTAAGCATAAGCTTAAAAATAAAAAAATATTGGCCTTCACTAGGAAGTCAGCTTTTTAAACTATCACCCACTCTTAAAACTGCTTGTTGTGAACAGCGAAAGGTGCTCTCAGGACAATGTGGCTGAAATTTACCTCTAATGCTTCAAACAAAGTATTTTATGGGGAATGGCAACATCACTTGCAGCCCTACTGTGGCAGTTTACAAGGGTATCACATAACATGAAATACCTGGCTGAATTTTTTGGTGAAGTGAAATGACCTGGAATAGTCTGACTGCGTCTCACTCAAAGAAGTCATCGATTCTGTTGCAGAGTATTGAAAAATAAGCATTTTGCAGTTGAATTCTGAGGCATTGGAGGCTTAGGTCAATTTGGCACTGTCTCATTAAACAATACTGGGACTCTTGTCGGAAATGTTACATCTCGAAGATATGAAATTCATCCTATTAGGCAAATCAGACCAATTCTTAAAGATTTGGTCTCCCTTTATCGACTTAGTACAAGCATGTGGTGCAACACAACCTTAGAAATTAATTGTTTCAGAACCGGGTGAGGGGTGGGTAAGGATACGAAGTAGGTATATCCCTTTCAATTTCTCTTCTTTTCTTCTCTTTTTTTCTTCGCTATTCTTTTTTTTTCTTATTTCACATCACTTCACATGAGTATATGAGCAGGGAGGTTCTACTGCAGTTGTACAGGGTCTTGGTGAGACCACACCTGGAGTATTGCGTACAGTTTTGGTCTCCTAATCTGAGAAAAGACATTCTTGCCATAGAGGGAGTGAAGAGAAGGTTCACCAGACTGATTCCTGGGATGTCAGGACTTTCATATGAAGAAAGACGGGATAGACTCGGCTTGTACTCGCTAGAATTTAGAAGATTGAGGGGGGATCTTATAGAAACTTACAAAATTCTTAAGGATTCAAGAAGGAACTGCAGATGCTGGAAGATCGAAGGTACACAAAAATGCTGGAGAAACTCAGCGGGTGCAGCAGCATCTATGGAGCGAAGGAAATAGGTGGCCGAAACCCTTCTTCAGACTGATGGGGGGTAGGGGGGAGAAGGAAGTAAAAAGGGAGGAGGAGGAGCCCGAGGGCGGGGGGATGGGAGGAGACAGCTCGAGGGTTAAGGAAGGGGAGGAGACAGCTAGGGCTAGCAAAATTGGGAGAATTCAATGTTCATGCCATCCGGACGCAAGCAACCCAGGCGGAATATGAGGTGCTGTTCCTCCAATTTCCGGTGTTGCTCACTCTGGCAATGGAGGAGACCCAGGACAGAGGGGTCGGATTGGGAATGGGAGGGGGAGTTGAAGTGCTGAGCCACCGGGAGTTCAGGTAGGTTATTGCGGACTGAGCGGAGGTGTTCGGCGAAACGATCGCCCAACCTCCGCTTAGTCTCACCGATGTAAATCAGCTGACATCTAGAGCAGCGGATGCAGTAGATGAGGTTGGAGGAGATACAGATGAACCTTTGTCGCACCTGGAACGACTGCTTGGGTCCTTGAATGGAGTCGAGGGGGGAGGTGAAGGGACAGGTGTTGCATTTCTTGCGGTTGCAACGGAAAGTGCCCGGGGAGGGGGTGGTACGGGAGGAAAGGGAAGAATTGACAAGGGAGTTGCGGAGGGAGCGGTCTTTGCGGAAGGCAGACATGGGGGGAGATGGGAAGATGTGGCGAGTGGTGGGGTCACGTTGGAGGTGGCGGAAATGGCGGAGGATTATTTGTTGTATTTTCCGGCTGGTGGGGTGAAAGGTGAGGACTAGGGGGACTTTGCCCTTGTTGCGAGTGCGGGGATGGGGAGAGAGAGCAGTGTTGCGGGGTATGGAAGAGACCCTGGTGCGAGCCTCATCTATGGTGGAGGAGGGGAATCCCCGTTCCCTGAAGAGCAAGGACATTTCCGATGCCCTGGTGTGGAACGTCTCAACCTGGGAACAGATGCGGCATAGGCGGAGGAATTGGGAGTAGGGGATGGAGTCTTTACAGGGGGCAGGGTGGGAAGACGTGTAGTCCAGATAGCCATGTCAGTCAATGGGTTTGTAGTGTATGTCGGTCAGAAGTCTGTCCCCTGCGATGGAGATGGTGAGGTCAAGGAATGGTAGGGAAGTGTTGGAAATGGTCCAGGTGTATTGGAGTGCCGGATGGAAGTTGGTGGTGAAGTGGATGAAGTCAGTCAGTTGTGTGTGGGTGCAGGAGGTGGCCCCAAAGCAGTCGTCAGTGTAACGGAGGTAGAGGTCGGGGATGGGGCCCTGGTACGTATTGAACAAGGATTGTTCAATGTACCCGACAAAGAGGCAGGCGTAGCTGGGGCCCATGCGCGTGCCCATAGCTCCGCCTTGCATTTGGAGGAAATGGGAGGAGTCAAACGTAAAGTTGTTGAGGGTGAGGACCAACTCCACTAGGCGGAGGAGGTTCTTAAGGGGTTGGACAGGCTAGATGCAGGAAGATTGTTCCCGATGTTGGGGAAGTCCAGAACAAGGGATCACAGTTTAAGGATAAGGGGGAAATCTTTTAGGACCGAGATGAGAAAAACATTTTTCACACAGAGAGTGGTGAATCTCTGGAATTCTCTGCCACAGAAGGTAGTTGAGGCCGGTTCATTGGCTATATTTAAGAGGGAGTTAGATGTGGCCCTTGTGGCTAAAGGGATCAGGGGGTATGGAGAGAAGGCAGGTACAGGATACTGAGTTGGATGATCAGCCATGATCATATTGAATGGCGGTGCAGGCCCGAAGGGCCGAATGTCCTACTCCTGCACCTAATTTCTATGTTTCTATGTTTCTATGTTTCTACCTTTATTTCTCTTTCGGGCTATATGGCCTTATTCTCTCTCTCTCTATCTCTTGCTTTTCTTACTCTTCTTTTTTACTATTAAATTTAAAATAAGTTGTACATGAAATGTAATATGTTATTCATGTCTTATATTATTGTACACTACTTCTAATAAAAATATTTAAAAAAATCAAAACAACACTGAGACTCAAGTATCAGATGTATTTAATATTACCATAAAGAATGGCGTGAAAGGCCAGAGAACACAAAATGTATCATTATAAACAGAACAGTGGAACAAAATCAACAGATAGCTGAATAACTGACGGGTGATGACAGTAATCACTAAAAGGGTGACACAATTATGTCTTTCTATCATTGGTCTTGCGATTGTGAAGCCTGTTTGAGCTATCAATACAAATGTTAGTGATAATCTTATAATCCCAGTTCAGTTCAACATCTTTGCAGGTTAATCTACCGCGAAGATTAATTGATGTTGGTTAACTCACTCACTTAACGTTGACTCCGGCGAATAAGACACAAACTGTACCAATCAGGAATTCTTCAATGTCGACATAAAGCATTAATCACGAAGAATCTGGCGACCAAGTGACATTTGCTACCAATGAACACAATTTTAAGCATCCTTTATGTGTTGCCATTTGGGTCAGATTGCTGGGCTCAGATAACTCTGGTTACATTTCTGCCAATAAACTACTCTTGACAAGAATGCACGAGGAAGATGTAACCCTGTGATGATATTCTACAATTATAATGGGGTTGAATTAAAATTGCAATTAAAATTGTAGTTGTTTTTTACCCTCCAAAGTTGGTAGGAACAGAGTTTCAATTAAACAAACAAGCCAAAGATCCTGAAGTGTGGGAACAAAGTGAAGATGGAGATGCCTGTATCTCTAAACATTACAACAACATTACAGCGCTTTAACTCTAGCAGATATGAAACATCATTAAGTAGCACAAGGCCTTAGAATGGTTTTACTGGCAACTGGAACACAATTACCAGAAAAAAACCCCTAGGATTATAGAATATTAGCTGCGAGGAGGTTAGAAAAACGTGGATAGTTTTCTCCAGAAAGCTGGAGTTTGAGGGGAGGTCTGATAGACCTAGATAACATTTTGAGAGGCCGAAATACAGTCGACAGTCAAAACTTTTTCCCCACGGTGGAAATGCCAAAGATGAGAAGGTAAGAGGATAGTCATTAGTTTATTGTCACATGTACCGAGGGACAGTGAAAAGCTTTTGGTGCATGCTAACCAGTCAGCAGAAAGACAATACATGATTAGGGGAATATCTTGAATAACATTTAATGCAAGATAAAGCCAGTAAAGACCGATCAAAGTTAGTCCGAGGGTCTCCAATGAGGTGGATATTAGTTCAAGACTGCTCTCTAGTTGTTTGTAGGATATTTCAGTTGCCTTATAACAGCTGGGAAGAAGCTGTCCCTGAATCCGGAGTGTGCGTTTTCACACTTCCATACTTAATGTGCTGCATTGGCAAAAATAATTTCACTACATCTAGGTGTATGTGACAATAAATCAACCTTTGAACCTTTGAACCTTTTTGCCCGATGGGAGAAGGGAGAAGAGGGAGTGGCCGGGGTGTGACTCATCCTGGATTATGCTGCTGGCCTTGCCGAGGCAGCCTGAGGTGTAAATGGAAGGGAGGTTGGTTTGTGTGATGGTCTGGGCTGCATCCACAATTCTCTGCAATTTCTTGTGGTCTTGGATGGAGGTGTTCCCAAACCATGCTGTGTTGCATCCCGATAAAATGTTTTCTTCATCGCATCTGTTGACGTTAGCGAGAGTTGTTGGGGATATACCAAACTTCCTAAACCTTCTAAGGAAGTAGAGGTGTCGGTGTGCTTTCTTGTCCACTGCTTCAATATGGGTGATCCAGGACAAGTTGTTGGTGATATTTACTCTTAGGGAAACTTTCATCCATCTTTACTTTGGCGCCGTCAATGCAAACTGGGGTACGTGTACCGCTTCACTTCCTGAAGTCGATCACCATCTCCTTTGTCTTGCTGACGTTAAGAGAAACTTTGTTATCTCATCACGAGGTCACATGGTCACAAGGTTTGCAATCTCCTTCCTGTACTCATTATTATTTCATTGTTATTCTTTACTCATTATTATTACTTCATCTCATAATTATTTGATATCCGACGCACAATGGTGGTGTCGTTTGCAAATTTGTAAATTGAATTAGATTTTGTACCTGGGTGCACAACAGTTGGTGTACAAGGAATAAAGAAGGGGGCTGAGAACGCATCCTTGTGGAGCACCAGTGTTGAGGATTATTGTCGAGGGTGATTTGTTCCCCATCCTCACTGATTGGGGTCTGTTGGTCAGGAAGTCGAGGATCCAGTTGCAGAGATGAGTGCTGAGTCCAAGTCCCGCGATGAGTAAAGTTCCAAGGAGATGTGCAGGACAAATTAGATTATTTTAGATTATTTAATGACCACACAGTCAAGCTGGTGGAATTCAGGTTCAGTACAGGATGTTACAAGGTAGGCTGATTCCCGTCAAACATAACATAAAACACAACATCATACAATATACAGTACATGCATGGGGAGGATATGTGCTGTTATCATAGTGTGTTCAGAATTCGGATTGCGTGTGGGTAAAAACTGTTTTTAAATCGAGATGTCTTGGCAGGCAGTGAGCTGTAGCGCCTTCCTGATGGCAGCAGGTGGAAGATGTGGTGAGCTGGGTGGGAGGGATCAGAGATGATTTTCTTCACCCTTGACACGGACCGTTTGTGATGGAGTGATTCTATTGATGGAAGGGGAGTGCTGATGATTTTGGATGCTTTGTTAACTATGCGTGGTGAGTGCCTGGAGTGCACTGGTGGTGGTGGAGGCAGATACGGTAGTGGCATTTAAGCTTTTCGATAGGCATATGCATATATATATGTAGTGAATGGGTGAGTATGGATCCTGTGCAGAGAGATTATATTTGTTTATCTTGGCATCATGTCCATCACAGACATTGTGAGCTGAAGGGCCTGTTACTGTGCTGTACTGTTCTATATAACATTTTGAATTCATCTCAAATGTAGTAAGCTATCCCAAAATATTTCACAGAACTGTTGGTAAAATACAAAAGTGAATGTGGGATGACATTAGGAAAATGTTAAGAGGTGGAATGGTTTAGAATAAAAATTCTGGAGTTGAGGGTACTGAAGGCATAATTGCCAATGAGGGAGTGAAGTGAGCTGTGAGGCTGATAGAAAGGAGAAGAGAGTGGGGGTGGGGTGGGGGGTGGTGGGTGGTAGAAGGTGAAAACATTAAGCGGTTCAGGCAGGGATGGCAGAAGATAGGGTGAGATGATTGAGTGGGATCCTGGCTTTGATGGCTAGTGAAAGTGAGGCAACTGACTGAGAGTGCAGGCGTTAGACCAAAGGCCAGAGCACGATGCTGTCTTAAAGGTCTCAAAGACATGATCTTTGTTACATAAACAGTTTATAATATTAATATTATTGTTCCTTCACTCAGATATGCTGTCAGGCATATTGGCTCATAAATAGCACGATGCATTGACCGGCTATTCTGACCTCTGGATGACCCAGGTACTTTCCCCTGCAACCGCAGGAGATGCAACACCTGTCCCTATACCTCCTCCATCGACTGTCCAGGGTTCCCGACAGTCCTTTCAGGTTAAGCAGAGGTTAACTTCCACCTCCACCCAACCTCATCTATGGTATCCGTTGTTCAAAATGTGGACTCTTATACATTGGTGAGACCAAACGTAGACTGGGCGATCGTCACTGAACACCTTCCATCAGCCGGCCTGAACCTACCTGATCTTCCGGTTGCTAAACACTTTAATTCCCCTTCCCATTCCCACACTGATCTTTCTGTCCTAGGCCTCCTCCATTGTCAGGGTGAGGCTAAACGCAAATTGGAGGAACACCATCTCATATTTCGCTTGGACAGCATACAACCCAGTGGTATGAATATTGTTTTCATTAACTTCAAGTAACCTCTGCATTCCCTCTCTCTCCATCCCTGCCCCACCCACGTTGCACCAGCTTCTCATTCTCACCTAGCAAACAGCTGACAATGACTTGTTTCCTTCACCATTGTTACTTATTTTGCATATCTTTCATTTATTTGTTCTATATCTCTACAACTCCGTCTATACTTCTCGTTTCCCTTTCCCCTAGTCTGAAGAAGGGTCTCGACCCGAAACATCACCCATTCCTTCTCTCCAGAGATGCTGCCTGTCCCGCTGAGTTGCGCTAGCATTTGGTGTCTATCTGGATGATCAAGTCTGTTTCAGTCAGAATTCTAATATGGTTCTCCAGTGGGTGTAGAGGTGAAAAAGCAGTAGGACTACAAGAAACAAGCAAGTTAAAGCATAGAATAACCTTACTTTGAGGGCTCACAAAAATGCTGGAGAAACTCAGCGGGTGCAGCAGCATCTATGGAGCGAAGGAAATAGGCAACGTTTCGGGCCAAAACCCTTTGAGCGAAGGAAATAGGCAACGTTTCGGGCCGAAACCCTTCAAAATTTACTTTGAGGGCTGATTTGGAGCACAAAACCATCATCTTCAATACCCATCACAACATTGTCCCCTCCCACCCCTTCCACTGTCATTATTCTGAACCTGATACAAACAATTAATATCTGAGCTGCTCCCCTTAGTCTCCATGTTGACAACTCTCAACATTGCAATAATTCTAATTGAAGATCATCATGGTAATAGACACAAATTCCCCTTCTATGATGGGCATATGGAATGAGCTGCCAGAAGAGGTAATTGAAACAGGTACCATAAACACAATTTAAAAACATTTGGACAGGTACATTGAAGAAGACTGAAGAAAGGTCTCGACCCAAAAAGTCGCCTATTCCTTCTCTCCATAGATGCTGCATCACCCGTTGAGTTTCGCGAGCATTTTTTGTCTACCTTCGATTTTCCAGCATCTGCAGTTCTTTCTTAAACATTGATAGGCAAGGTTTAGGGGGATATTGACCGAATGTGGGCAGGTGGAACTAATGTAGATGGGGCGTTTGGGTCAGCATTAACAAGTTGGGCCGAAGGACTTGTTTCCGTGCTGTATGGCTCTATAACCCTATGACTCTAAATTCTGAGCCTCTCTTCACAGATGCTGCTTGACCTGCTGAGTGATCCATGAGTATGTTTTATTTCAGCTCAGTAACAGGGCCAACCTTAGCCCAGTTGCTATTAAAGTCCACATTATAATGTTGTCCCTATTGTGTGGGTAGTGATAGTGTACAGGGTGATCATTGGTCGGCATGGACTCCGTGGGCTGAAGGTCTTGTTTACATGTGTAAGAAGGAACTGCAGTTGCTGGTTTAAACCGAAGATAGACACAAAATGCGGGAGTAACAGGCTCTGGAGAGAAGGAGAGAAGGAATGGGTGACGTTTTGGGCCGAGACCCTTCTTCAGTCGCTTGTTTGCATGCTGTATCTCTAAATCTAAAGTCTAAACTTTGCTTGATAGATGGAAAGCAATCAGGATCAATAAATTTGACTGATTATTTTCTGTTATATTCCGAGAACATTGATTAAATTTGCATGCCCCCTCCAATAGCTGAATGTTGGCCAGTGTATTACATACATTGTTTCCTCAATATAGTTTGAATATTGAATTGAGAAGCTTCTTGCATTAGTAATGCACTTCAGTGCACTTTTTTTGTGAGTGATGAAGATGTATTTCCAGAATTATTTATTTTTCTTCAATTGTACAATTTTCAGTAGCAATGCCAAGTAGGCTTTCCGTTTAAAAAAGAGACAAGCTTATACTAATGATGTGTGGAATCAGCAAATCCTGGCATGAATCCACGAGCTAGAACTTCTTATCCACAGGAAAATCTAAACTTAACCCTACTAAATATTAATACTTTATACTGAATAATGATCTCTCTCTCTTATCTTCTCATATTGTTCATATAAACGCACACACACACATATATATGAAGACTCTCATTTCACCAATCTATGTCTAATCAAACTAGATCCACTATTCCACCTCCTTTTTCCTTCCTTCTCCCCGCCACCCCCTATCAGTCTGAAGAAGGGTTTCGGCCCGAAACGTTGCCTATTTCCTTCGCTCCATAGATGCTGCTGCACCCGCTGAGTTTCTCCAGCTTTTTTGTGTACCTTCGATTTTCCAGCATCTGCAGTTCCTTCTTGAACAATCCACTGTTTTAATGGTAGCCACGTTTCTGTTCACAATTCGAATGATAGATCTGAGTTTTATTTTTGTTTTGTTTTTGTTCAATCAAATCACCTCTATCAGAACAACAGACAGCCAGCCATGTCATCTCTGGGTGCCCGCTCTACCACCCACCAAATGGAGCTCAGGGCCTGGCAGACATTGATGCAGGGACATCAACCTGGCTGCTTAACACCCGGCTTGAGATTTAACTATTCCTTAGGTTTATGTTTCATTCGCAAGAAGAAGAAGAAGAGGAAGACCTCTATCAGACACACCATACAAAACATCAAACAACTTCAAGTGAAAATGACACTCAACACAAATCCTTTGCTTTAGTTCAAAAAAGCATTATGATAGAAACTGGCCCCATTCACAGAACTAGTCACCAGGTGAGTGTCAACTCTTAGCGCTTCTAAAAACTTTGAAATATTTGTCGTATTTAGTAATTATATTAATTCATTTAACCATTGCAAAATGATTTTCCAAAAAGCTCATGATCTAAACTAGCGTTGTCCAAAAAAGTTGCTCCTTTTCCATGGCAACAATATTTTAGCTGCATTTAAAACACCCCCACATACATGCAAATAATAGGAGCAAATATACTTCACTTGAATTTACTTTGCTAATATCCATCATTATTCAGAACTAAAGGAAGTGAAGCATAAACAATAATAAAAAAATTGTGCACACTCAGCTTTTCATCTTACAATTTTACCAACAAATGAATAAATAGTCAAAAAATGCGTGCATATACTGTGCACACATTAGTAATCAGTCATGTTGAAATTTCAAACTTTAGTAATGAATTGGTCAATATTGTTCTAACTGAAAAGGATTTAGTTCCTCACAAAAGAAGCATGGAAATCTTTTTCTGGAAGTTTTGTAAACATGCAACATCATCATATATCTTATATTGAAAATCGAATCGTATTATGAAATATGAATACAATGCAGTGATGAAAAATCACGGATGGTCCTTCTGGTCAATGTCCTGCCCCATTTTGGAAATTATTCCTTTGATGTAAAAAAAAGAATCGTTACATTCTCATAGTTATTTTTGAATGTGCAGTAACTTTGTACTTTTGACGAAACTCTAACAGGATCTGGACTTCAAACTGCACATCAAAACATAACCTTACCACTGCAGTTCTGTTCCCATAACTGACATTGTCAGCCATCACACTTACAAGTAAACTTAAATGATGTAACTCGTGAGTTAATAATTCACCTATTTTGCATTATAAAAATGCATGATTGAAAATACAAGGCCTGATTTCAAATTGAGTCTATATATCGGCGAGACCAAGCACAGGCTCGGTGATCGTTTCGCTGAACACCTCCGCTCAATCCGACTAAACCAACCTTATCTGCCGGTCGCTAAAAACTTTAACTCACCCTCCCATTCCCACACTGACCTTTCTGTCCTGGGCCTCCTCCATTGTCAGAGTGAGGCTAAACGCAAATTGGAGGAACAGCACCTCATATTTCGCTTGGGTAGCTTACACCTCAGTGGAATGAATATTAGCTTCTCTAACTTCAAGTTACCCTTACTTTTCCTTTCTCTCCATCCCTCCCCTTTCCAGTTCTCTGACTGTCCCTGATTACATTTTATCTCTGTTTGCTCTGTTGTCACCATCTCTTAGTTAACAATGATCTATTCTACATATTTCTTGATCTCCAACTCTTTTGAGGACTCATTTTCACACCTTGAACTTCCATATCTCTGTGTCTCCATCTCCCCTGACTCTCAGTCTGAAGAAGGGACTCGACCTAAAGCGTCGCCCATTCCTTCTATCCAGAGCTGCTGCCTGTCTCGCCGAGTTACTCCAGCATTTATGATCAGACATTGATTATGTGATGAGTTAGGCGCACGTGCATAACTCTTTGCTAATTCAACTGAATTGTTTGCATGGGTTTCATTTACACAATGTGATTAAGATTCTGTCTCTTTGGGGACATGGTTGTAAAGGAGAATTTGTCAGATGGGGAAAGTAGTATTGGTGTGGCAGTTGTTGAGTTGTTAGGGTTGACAATTGTTGGCCAGACTCTTTTATACCCACTCATCCTGCTCCATTCTCTTGCCTTTGATCACCTGACTCCACCTTGCTTCACTAATGGTAGGTGGTCTTGGAGAGGAGGATGTTCCTCAAACTGCAGTGCATCCTGGACAATACAGCTCACCCCTCCATGACACACTGGTCAACCTGAGCAGCACCTTCAGCAACAGACTGGTTCCACCAAGATGCAGCACAAAAAGCCACAGGAGATCCTTCTTCCCTGTGGCTATCAAACTGGATAACTCCACCCCCTTCTGTCATGGGGTAGACTTTCTACACTCCCCCCCCCCCCCCACAACAATCTTTGCACATCCCCAATCCTTTGCACTCATCACTTTAATTTCATGTTTCCTGTATTTTGTGTTTTTATGACCATTGGCAGATCAATTTCCCTTCTGGGATGTATAAAGTTCTATCTTATCGTATCGTATTGTATCATAATCAGTAATTTAAACTTTTTATCCTGAGCTAGAGGGAGAGGTCGGGCAGGCTAGACCCTGGCTACACTCTCATTTCATTCCCACCATGGGGAAGAAGGTACAAGAGCCTGAACACCGTGACAGCCAGGCTTAAGAACAGCTTGTGGAGGCAAGAACTGCAGATGCTGGATTAAATCGAAGATAGACACAAAATGCTGGAGTAACTCTGCGGGACAGGCAGCATCTCTGTAGAGAAGGAATGGGCGACGTTTTGGGTCGAGACCCTTCTTCAGATGGTATTGTGAAGAATAGCTTGTTCCCAATACCATCAGGCTCTTGAGCACTACAAAATAGTGACCTCAGCAATAATGAAATTCTGTGGACCATCTTTGGTTGCACTGAAGATATCATGGTTTTATTGCATCAGTATTAGGACTATTAATTTATTTAATTAAAACAATTATTATATATTTTGCTGTGTATTGCGCCTACTGGCCTATTAAGCTGCTGTAAGTAAAAAAACTAATTGTTCTGCTGTCAGTACATATGAGATTTAAACTCTTTTGATGCAATTGATGTTTGGCTGTATTCCTTGAAGCACAGGAAGCTGAGGGGTGATGTTATGGAGCTGTATAAAACCACAAGGGCAATCGACATGGTGGATGTACAGAATCTTTATCACAAGGTAAGGGAATCAAGATTTAGTTCAACAAAGAAACTGACAAGTTACTAAAGAACTATAGCTCCGCCTTTAACACCATCCACCCCCATAAACTAGTCACTAAGCTGGACCACCTGGGCCTCAACACACACCTGAGCAGCTGGGTCCTGGACTTTCTCACCGGCCGACCACAGACTGTGCGCATGGGGAGGCAGGTCTCCTCCAGCATCACCTTGAACATCGGTGCACCACAGGGCTGTGTGTTGAGCCCCTTCCTTTTCTCCCTCTACACTCTCGACTGCAAACCCACCCACGAGGCCAACACCATATTTAAGTTTGCAGATGACACCATCGTGGTAGGCAGGATCACGAGTAACAACGAGGCCGCCTACAGGACAGAGGTAGAGAACCTGGTGAGCTGGAGCCGTGAGAACAACCTGATCCTCAACGCAAAAAAAAACAAAGGAGATGATCCTGGACTTCAGGAGGAGACCGAAGACCTTCGTCCATCAGCCCATCACCATTAACGGCGAGACAGTGGAGGCTGTGCAGAACATCAGGTACCTCGGGGTCAACATCAGCCACGACCTGACCTGGACCGTCAACATCACGGCGACGGCCAAGAAAGGACTTCAAAGGCTTCACTTCCTGAGGTGCTTGAAGAGGGCACGTCTCCCACAACAGCTGCTGGTGAGCTTCTACAGGTCAGCCATTGAGTCAGTTCTTACATACTGCATCACAGTATGGTACTCTGGCTGTACCGCAGAGAACAGGAAAGCTCTCCAACGCGTCATTAAGACTGCTGAGAGGATCACTGGCACCCAGCTCCCCAGTCTGGAGGACATCTACTGGACCCGCTGCATCCGGAGGGTCAAGGGCATCATTAGAGACAGCACACACCCTGGACACTGTCTCTTCACCCTCCTGCCCTCAGGAAGACGATACAGGACACTGAGCGCCCGCACGACAAGACTGAAAAACAGCTTCTACCATAGAGCTGTGATACTACTGAACTCTATCCCCCTCCCACACTGATCCCCCCCCTCTCTCTCACACACCCGCCAATACTCCTGTATGTTTATGGTTATAGTTAAATTTTTTAATAGTTCTTTTTTAAATTGTATTTTTATACTTATATTCCTGTGCAGCTGGAGGACTGCTCCAACAGAATTTCGTGTCTTGTACAATGACAATAAAGATTATCTTATCTAAGAACTAAAGGAGATAAGTTGAAGATGAGAGAGGAAAGATTTAATAGGAATCAGAAGGGTAACTTTCTCAGAGAGTGGTGGGTATGTGGAATGAGCTGCCAGAGCAAAGATGTGCTGCGGGTACAATAATAACATTTGAAATATACATTTGGATAAGAAAGGCTTAGAGAAATATGGGCCAAGTGAAGGCAAATGGATCTAGCTTAGATGCAGCATATTGTTAGCATGGACTAGTGTGGGCCAAGGATCGATTACTTTATCACCCAATCTGCATTTGCCACGGATTGTTATATAGAATTAGATCTTGTGGAATTGGGAGCAATTTAAAAGGGACTGATGGTGGGTTAATTGAAAGAAAACCCACAAGGAATAAACAGATTATTTTTAGTTATGTGGATTGTAACTGGCTGGATACTCCAACACACAGTGTTTACAATCTATATCAGCAACTTCGGCGAGGGTATTGACGGTAATTTATCCAATTTTGCTGTTGATATGAACTAATGTGGAAAGTAAACTGTGAGGAGGAGAGCAACATGATACAAACATTTAAATAAGCGTGTGGCAGATGGCATATGATGCAGGAGAATGTGAGAGAATCCCCTTGAGTCAGAAAAATAGAAAATAATATTATTTTTAGTTTGATTGAATTGATTAATTAATTTGATTGACTGGAGGATGTAGGTGGTGAAAGACCTCGAGAGAAAGTTAACATGCAGTCACACAAAGCAATTAGAAAGTTAAATGTTACGAGAACATTATTACTGAAGGATTGGATTAAGACTAAGGAAGTCTTATTGCAATTATATGGAGCCTTATGGGCCTGTCCCATTTAGGAGATTTTTCAGGCGATTGTCGGCGACTGTCAAGTTGCCGGCAGTCGCCTGAAAAACCGGCAACTGGAACGGAGACTGTCAGACTGGAACACTCACACACACACACTTGTTATGCAGGCGGGGGACAGGGCAAGCGGGGGGACCGCTGTCTAAAAAATTTACACGGTGCAAAGCCAAGGTGAAACAGACACTGGATAGGATAGATTGAGTAGACTAAAGGGGCTGTCCCACTTGGATTACCTAATCCTAGACGAGTTGAAAAAAATGTCAAGGTCGTGTTGACTAGCTGAAATAATAGACCTCCTACGACCTCCTATGACTATGTCTACGACCTCCTACGACTATGTCTACGACCTCCTACGACCCCCTCAACCTCAGTCTTCCACATCTAAGACCAACTACGACTAGCTACGAGTGGAAATGATCACATGATAAAATGATGTCATGTTTGCATTTTGTTTCTCAGGCCAGTTAGCGACCTACGACTACCTACAACTACCAACGACTATCTACGACTCCCTACGACTACCATCACGACCTACTACGATCAACCTACGACCTACCTACGAGTAAAAAGTATCAATTTTTTGCATGCCGACCTTTTTTTTTACTCGTGGACATTTTTTATCAGGCTGGAAAAAAACGCCGCAACCTACTTGAGGCCACGAGTACGCGGAGACCACTCACGAGCATGGGGAAGAGTGACCTACGACCTCCTATGACCTCGTGGCGACCATGCTGCGAGTATGAGTCGAGGGCAAACTGGGCAGAGGTCGCCAATTAGGTCATGAAAGTGGGATGGGCTGAAGACTGCTATGCCTAGTATTTTGTAAAACGTCAAATAAACTGCGTTTGGGTTTGATGGGGTCCATTTTGGGTTTGATTGGGTAAATTTGGCCTAGATGTCTTCATTGGCTGAGAAATCTGGAACTCCAGTTCACAAGACAAGCCATATGAAACTGATCAGAAGAGATTTCTTCTTCCATTTGTTGGTTATTGGAATGTCCATGAAAATTAGAAAAACTCAGTTACTAGGCAGAATTAAAACAGAGACTTGATATGGTTGTGATTACCAACTGAATCGTGAAATTTGAGAATAGAGCTGGAAACTGGAATTTAGATAGAGGATGAGTCATAAACATATTAGAAACATAGAAAATAAGTGTAAGAGCAGGCCATTCGGCCCTTCAAACCAGCACCGCCATTCAATATGATCATGGCTGATCATCCAGAATCAGTACCCTGTTCTTGCTTTCACCCCATATCCCTTGATTCCATTAGCTATATCTAATGCCCCTGTCCCACTTAGGAAACCTGAACGGAAACCTCTGGAGACTTTGCACCCCACCCAAGGTTTCCGTGAGGTTGCAGGTGGCTGCCGGAGGTTGCAGGTAGTGGAAGCATGTAGGGAGACTGACAAAAACCTCCAGGAACCTCCGGGAACTGCACGGAAACCTTGGGTGGGGCGCAAAGTCTCCAGAGGTTTCCGTTCAGGTTTCCTAAGTGGGACAGGGGCATAACTCTATCTTGAAAACATCCAGTGAATTGACCTCCACTGCCTTCTATGGCAGAGAATTCCACAGATTCACAACTCTCTGGGTGAAAATGTTTTTCCTCTTCTCAGTCCTAAATGGCCTACCCTCAATCATTCAATGGATTGAAAGATGGGGCAGACTCAAAAGGTGTGCGCAATCTTTTCTCATGTTCTTTCAGGCCATTTTTCAATGTTTTTAAATGTCACAACTTCACAGAGTTGCCATAGAGTCAGAGAATGATACAGTGTGGAAACAGGCCCTTCGGCCCAACTTGCCCACACTAGTCACACTTGCCTGCGTTTGGTCCATATCCCTCCAAACCTGTCCTTTCTATGTCGAACTGTTTCTTAATAGTAGCGCTTGTGATTTGTACCAATATTTTATTGATTAGGAAACTGAAACGGCATAAAAGTAACATCATTGAGTTATTTTTAATTGTCACCACTTTGGAATGATAGAAAGTCAAAATAATTGGGATGGAATAAGTGAATCAATATTGAACTAAAGCACATTTCACCAATGAGGAATATCAACCAGTGGGAACCAATAGCATGGGCAGCGATCACTTGTTACTTTACTATTTATGATTACATTAAATAATACGTTGAGTAAAAAAAAATAGAGTTGGAAAGAAATGAGCACTGATATGAGGGTTAAGGCTGGGACTGGGGTGGTGCAGGGCCACGGGTGTGGGGGGTAGTGGGGTGTGTTCGGGCCAAGGGCCACCACATATTTCCCTGGTAATGCTCCAAATGCAAGCTGATGATGTGACTGAAAAATGTAAAAGACTGTTCAAATATTCTACGTAGAAGTCTGATGTCCATTATTAAGATCTTATAATCTAATTAAACTATAAATCACGAGGAGCATGAAGTTCCTGACTTCTTTGCAATATTGTAGGTTGCTGTTATTCCCAGGCTCACTTCTCACCTGCCCACGCACCAGCCATGTAACTCCAAAACAACAGAAAGTGTTGCATTTCAGTCGATGTTGTGTCATTTGATTTTCATAGGGCATATGATTAAGTGCGATTAATACTATCATACCAGTATTAATACCATCAATACTATAATATGTTTTTGAGTTAATGTTCTTCGAGTTAAAGTGGCAGCAGTTGTATGGAATTAAAACTTGAATTGTTCTCCACAAAGTAGAGGATATTAAAAGGAAATTTACTTTAGATTAAATAAATAAGAAGAAACTGCTTCCAGTGGCAGAAGTCCTGATGATCACAGGTTTATTTGGCAAAAGAGTCAGAGTTGATTGGAGATTTTACGTTCTGTGATGCAGCTCCCTGAAAGAGCTGTGGAAACAGACTCAGTGCAGCATTCAAAAGGAAATTGTACACGTACTTGAACATTAAAAAAAACCCAAAGCTATTTGAACCAATTGCATACCTTTACAAAAGATGATGACCAGATTGGCAATTTATCCTTATTCTGCGTTGTGTCATGTTTGGATTACCCCTCAGGTAATTGTGATAATTACTGAATTGAAGTGGACATATCAAAATTAAATTAAGGATAGTCACTCGAAATGCCATCCATAAGCACTGCCTCAGAGAAATAAATATTGCCTTTGCCAATTATGTCTGTCTTGATAATAATTAAAAAATGACTAAATATTAAGTTTACATTAGTTCAGGACGGAAAATATGTTTTAACTATCTATGTGTAAGAAAGAACTGTAGATGCTGGTTTAAACCAAAGATAGACACAAAAAGCTGGAGTAACTCAACGGGACAGGCAGCATCTCTGGAGAGAAGGAATGGGTGATGTTTCGGGTCAAGACCCTTCTTCAGACTGAATGTCACGGGAAAGGGAAACGAGAGATATAGACGACAATGTAGAGAGATAAAGAACAATGAATGAAAGATGCAAAGAAGTAACAATGATAAATGAAACAGGCCATTAGTAGCTGTTTGTTGAGTATAAAATCTATAATGGAATAAATTCCATGGCATAGCAGGAGAAATAATGGACATGACGTCAATGACTGGTATTGGAATAGAATGAAGTGAAAGGATACCCAAGAATCTCTATGGGGTTGACGTTAAAAGTGCAAAGTAATAATCAACAAAGGCAATGGATTGTTGAACCACAGTGAGAGAACAGAATGTAAGTCAGTAAAGGGATCGATCAAACTTAATATTGTGCTGTGTAAGAAGGAACTGCAGATACAGGTGTAAACCGAAGATGGACACAAAAAGCTGGAGTAACTCAATGGGTCAGACAGCATCTCTGGAGAAAAGGGATAGATCTTCTTCTTCGTGCGTTTGAGGCAGCAGAAGTCAACAGAAGAGTGATGCCATCCGGTTCGACATTCGTTGGTGCCCGCCCTAAAAAGGGCGCATGCTCTGGGTTGGCGCCAAGCTGCGGCGCTGCTATATATGACGTTTTGGGCCGAGATCCTTCTTTAGACCCAGCTTTTTGTATCCATTAACCCTGTGCTGATCAGTCTGCACCTTCAATATTTAATTCACTTACATTCACTGGGAAATGCGAGAATTTCAGGCATTGTATGCATTGTGGATAGAACTACAAGACTCCATTCCTCATTGGTATAGTGGTACGTGTCCCCAACCATCACACAGAAGACCAAGGCTCTATTCCCATTGGGGAAATTACATTTATTTTACTAGAATATTACCCAGATTAAAGAATATTAGCAACAAGCATAGGTTGAACAGACTTTGATTGTTTTATTCTGGAATATATTAAATGAAAGTTGAGGGGAGACCTGTTAGAAGTATATAAAATGATGAGAGGCATAGATAGGGTAGACAATCAGAACTTCCCCTAATGTGGTAATATCAAAGACTAGAGGGCATAGCTACGAGGTCAGAGGGGAAAGTTTAAAGGAGACACTCGTGTCAGCTTTTTTATACACGGAGCAGTGGGTGCCTGGAACATGCTGGCGGACGTGACAGAAGCATTTAAGAGGTTTTTAGGTAAGTACATGGATAAGCGGAGAAAGGAGGGATATGGATCACGTGCAGGCAGATGAGATTGTTTTGTCTTGTCTTGGCATCATGTTCGGCTCAGACATTATGGGCCAAAGGGCTTGATCATGTGCTGTACTGTTCTAAATACTATGTTCTAAGACTGTCCACCACTGTCAATGATCTGAATTATGTGAAAGATTGGTATATTGAATGAAACTTTAAATTACATTTATGGGGTGGAACAAAGGTATACAGGTTCAAATGTGTAAAATATAGTTTTTAAATTGATATCAAAAGCTACTGCATGAGAGTTGCGGAAAAGTCGAAGAGCAATTTGGATGCCAATGAGAAGAACTGAGGCTGTGGTTTAGGATTGCTTTGTGTTAATAAAATAGGCTTTGTGACCTTCTTCATCCAAGACCGTCCTGCACATATGAAAAATAATTTCACATGTTGATCACGGAGGTCAAGACCTAATGGATTCAGACTCTTCATTTTTGAAAATGTAGAAATTCAATTTTGTGAGGACATTAATTCTTAACTATAGAATGAGCACAGGCCCTCACTGAAAGTGAAGCTTTTTTGCAGAAACTGCTGTTACTGTGGTGAGTATTGGGCAGACCTAACCCCTGGGATAACTGAGCCTGGGACTCGATCTGTTCTGGCTCTAAGTCTGCACTTTAATGCGATTGGCACTTGCAGGCATGAAATTCGTTTCTCAATAGGCAGCTTGCCTGAAATGGAGGTAGGATATTGGTTGTTGAAGACAAATCCGAAGGGTTTGTAAATGCATTAGCTCAAGGAAGACGGATAGGATCAGAATAAAAATAACTTTAGGTGTCTGTGGCAGGCATTCTGCATTTATAATCTGTAGCAGTAACTTTGGAAGCCTTTAAATTCCACACCCACAAGTGCCTGCCTTATGAAAATCTCTAGGATCCCAGCCAGATTTCCCTGCCTGTGGGTAATGATCGTGTTTAATTTTCACCGGTTCACCTCCCAGGTTAGTCTCTGAAGCGGAGCAGGAACCATGTAAAAGCATTCAGGTCAGCTGAGCTGAGAATGGTGTCAGGAGTCCGACCTTGATGTGCAATTTTTGTTTCAGCGAGGACTTCCGAGTGTTGGTGATGGTCCACACGAAATTCAGAACAGCAGAAATACACAATATAGAATTACATTTTCACCTGTCAGGCAACTTTAATTCTGTTGCTTACAAACTTTTAGGTACAAACAGAGCATTGATGATGTAAAGGTTCCTCTGGTGACCCAGAGCTTTCAGATCCCTCTGTTCACCTATGACTGTAATTTGATTAGTGTAGCCCTCACATTAATAAGAGGATCTCCATTAACCATTTACTCAGCATGGTGAAATAAAGTCTACAATATTAAGTAATGCTGAGTTTCTACCATCTGCAATGACAAAACATTGACATGAAATGCAGGACTAATTACCAGAATTATTTTACTGCTCAGCTATCCCTTATTATCAGATCTAATCACAGCAAATGTTCAACTTTGGGTTGAAAAGTATTTTATTTTCCTTATGTTTTCTAAAATTAATTTCAGGGAAGATAAATGGGACTTCCTTAGAATATTATGAGGTAGAATTATGAAAATGTATGCAATCTTTGTCTTAACCTAACAGCAATCTTTTATTTTGATATATTACATCCAGGCCTAGAAATGTTAATTCCCCAAATAATTAACAATCATATATATGTCATATAAAATACCAGATATATAAGGTATTTATTTAGTAAATTATTTCTTAAATACATCTAATGTAAAGATTTCTTTTAGCTAATTGGTAATTTGTAAAATTAATTACTTTCTTCCATATTTCAAATAAGTAAATTTCCCTACTTCTGATGATATAAAGATTAAACATCTGTCATTTTTGCAGGATAAAGTAAATATTCCAGTAAGACATTTATCAATCATATTCAAATCTAATATTGCAATATATTACACATAACACTGTGTTAAAATGTTAATAGCAGATAGTTTTTTTTATTGTTTATTAAAGAAAATAGAAACCAAGCTAATGGATCACAATGCTTGTAAATTACTTGTCAGTATTCTGCAAAATGACAGCTTTCTGTTCCGGGATGTACGACAGCATTCTCCCTTAACAGATTGCGTTGTTTCTCCTGCAGTTTGTCCGCCAGACTTCACTTTGACAAGATAATCCAAAACTAATCCACAACGTTCAGTTTCCTTGTTGGCTCTCATGCAAGCTGCTTACACAAATCCAGCTACCTGTCAGACCTCCTGTGTGCGCAAACCAGACTGCCAGACTAACCCCTTGGGAAAGAGGGAAAGACCTGGGGAATTAACCCCTACTTCCCTTATAACATTCCCTGTAAACATCCCTGGTCTTTATAGGCTAACTGGACTAATCAGGACAAGAGCTGTAAAATCTGCTTCATACACCATCTTAAGAACTAGAGATTTGTACCTTACAGCTACTGACTGATAGGGACAAGAGCAAATGATTAGCACCTCTGAACCAGCAAGTAAACGAGTGACATAGGTAGAGTCTAATCCCTTTCAAACAATCAGTGCAAATACATTTAACTTTAATCAAAGACGTAGAAAATGGAATCCTGTTTAAAATGTGAAATTAGGATTTAATTTTTACCAGTTGTTAAAGGCAAATTCAATGCCACCAAAAAAAAATACTCACTTTTCTGTTTGGATTCAAGTTTACTTTGTTGTAATTCAAGGCACATCATCCAATCTTATTTGAGAGCTTAAAAAAAGCTGCCAAGGAAAATGATAACTTGCATGAGCACGACATTCTTGGATATGCTTTAAACCCAGCTGAGCCCTCCACATGAGTAATGTAATAAAAAGTCTGCTCCTCTTCTCAATCTCTTTATTTTAAAGTTAGGAGGCACTGCGTCCAATTTAGTGTTAGCTGTGAAAGGGGAGGTTTGTGAGGTGGGGGGAGTGTGAAAGATCCTGTGGGGTGGGGTTGAAAATGTCAGAACACAATGGGACAGCCTATTGTGTTATCCTGATAAGATAATTTATTTTGCTCTATTACAAAAAAAAATGTATACCTCTTTTTTTAGAGAGAGTCTGTTAAATAGTTCAATTTTTCTAACCTGCTTTAAGATCTGTACATTTGTTGAGGAGATTAGAATTTTCTTCACATTTTGCTAATAAATATCAAAGAGGTTTCAGTTTTTATCTCAATATATCCCCTTTGAGCTTCCTTCAAAATGAGATAACATAATCTATTACTTAAATTAAGTGCTCCTGTCTATTGCTGTAATCACATAAACTCCATCCAAAATCCTGCCTCCCCAACAATTGTGAATGTTTACACATTTATCAGCTATCTTTTGGATAAATCGCCTGAAAAGATGTGCTTTCTCCTGTAACATTGGGTGTTAAAATGTCCATGCTATATAAAAAAATATTGTGCAGGTGAAAAAGGCCAAAAAATCCACCAATTTTAATTAATATACAATAATGATCACTGTCAGTGCAATCTCTAATCCTGTTGAAATTACCTATTTAAATAATGTCATGTGAAGGCAGGTTACTGCATTGCCTAATTGGTCCATCATGTTCGGATTTTTTTTTAAATGCACTTTGGCTTTCGCACCATTGAACTACGCAAGTTATACAGATATTTATTACAAGATGTAAACTTTCCAATAACCTGTCCAAGTTAGGCAAATTTAAAAAAAAAATATGAAAGGATGATAATTCTGTAAATGTTTACTTTGGGTAGGAAGGAGTGCGTGTGTGATAACAATCACGGGCAGGAATGCTCAATTACTTTGACAGCTGGAAACACCTCCCAAGATCCCAATGATATTTTCTTCAAGTAAAAATGCAAATCAAAAACAAAACCATTTATTGAAAACTGAAAGATAAAGGGAGAAGCTTGTTTTACATCAAACTAGGGGCGGAACGGTGGCGCAGCAGTCGAGTTGCTGATTTACAGTGCTCGCAGCACCAGAGACCCAGGTTCGATCCCGACTATGGGTGCTGCCTGCACGGAGTTTGTACGTTCTCCCCGTGACCGCGTGGGTTTTCTCCGAGATCTTCGGTGTCATCCCACACTCCAAAGAAGTACAGGTTTGTAGGATAATCGGCTTGGCGTATGTGTAAAACAAATGTCCCTAGTATGTGTAGGATAGTGTTAATGTGCAAGGTTCGCTGGTCGGCGCAGACCCGGTGGGCCGAAGGGCTTGGTTCCACTCTGTATCTCTAAATTAGAAAATGAAACTAAACTATACACTCAAGCGAATTTTAAAACTAAAATAAGACCAGAAATTGCTAGTAATAGTCGGCACGTCAGGAAAGAGATTTCAGATTTCTAGCATGCACAACATTTTGTTTTCATATTTAAGATTTAATAGCTCTTAAGGATAAAATAATCCTCCTTTCTTCTCCAATATAAATCAGGGCAGAGCCTATGCACTGGGAGTCTAGATTAATCTTGCCAATGAAACATTTTAAATGGAAGTACACCAAAGACAACTGCCACATCAGATTAAATGTAATAAAGGGAGCAATCTTTTATATTTATTAGTGTGGTCTCTCAAAATATCTTGCCCCCCTGTTGGCACATTCCATCCATAAATTGGGCAGGAGTGAGACAGAAAGATCTTGACTGAGGCTGGAACTTGGCACACCAACGTTTTCTACTTACATGCAGCAGAGCCTTTGTTTATTCTGAAAGCACACATTCGAGCCAAGAAGGTGTGGCTCAGAGTAATAGGACAACTTGTCTGGGACTTCTCTCTGCCATGGCTACTTGGCCACCGGTAGGTTTGGTGAAAGGAGATGTCCCCAGTGGTTGGATGGAGTCTGGAGCACTTTTGTGCAAGCCTGAACTGCTGAAGACAGCTACTACGTCTATGAAACTAGTCAGTGGAGACACTGAAGCTGGGAGGTATCGAGGGCTTCCTTCATCACAAATAACACCATTTTGGAGATCGTCTCAGAAATTCCCCCAAACTCAAAATTCAGGTTATGTTTTATACTTTTTAAACACAAAGACAATTATAAATGATTGACGAAAGTTTCAGTGGCCATTACATAACATTACATATTTACAATAGGGACACATCACAACAATCAGAAAATCTTTGGATTTTCAAATACTGGTGACTGATCTGAAGGTTCTCAGCTGTAAGCACCAGACATCCAAAATATACCAACTGTTGAAGGATAGCTCCTTGAACATACAAATAGCCAGAATATTAAGTAACATAGGGATATGTCCTCATCAGCATGTTAAGTCCCAGCAACCTGTTAATACAGAAGAAGGCCTCTTAATGACTTCTTTAATTTCATCATTGTGGCCGATTTCAGTGGTGGCTGATTAACACGAATTTACATTTATTATCTTCCTTGTGTAGTTCCAATGGTAAGAACCAGAATGCCCCACACCCATTAATTGATTATGATGGGATCAAACCATCAGAAATGGAATGGGAAGGACAGAGAAACTGTCCCCCTGTTGTTACACACATTTTACATTAATTGTGGTGGACATAGAGGTTATAGAGAGTCATACAGTGTGGAAACAGGCCCTTCAACACAGCTTTCCCATGCCGATCAGCATTAGTCCCACCTGCCGACATTAGGTCCATTAAACCTGTCCCATCCATGGACCTGTCCAAATGTTTTTTTAAACATTGTGATAGCACCTGCGTCAACTACCTTCTCAGGCAGCTCGTTCCATAAGCCCACCACCCTTTGTGTAAAAAACTTGTTTAGACACCACCAGTCCCATCTTCCCTCCGCCTACCTTTGCTTTTGACAGGGACCATCCCCAATCATGACTGGAGACCCAAGGGGTTGCAGATGCTGGAATCTTGGGCAAAACAAAGTGCTGGAGGAACTCAGCAGGTCAAGCAGCATCTGTGGATGGAGATGGATAGACATCGCTTTGGGCGGGACCCTTCTGAAGAAGGAGCCTGGCCTGACCTGAAGGAGCCTCACCTGACCTGAAACGTCCTCTGGCCATTTCCCTCCAGGGCTGCTGCCTGACCAACTGAGTTCCTCCAGCACTTTACTTTCTACTCTCTCTCTGACCTCTCAGTTTAATTCCACCCTCCACACCCATCCCTCCCGCCCACTCCCCAAGCAATGTTGCCTGCAGCTGCAGAAGGTGTAAAATCACGGGACCTAAACAGCCCTTCCAGGTGGAGTAGAAATTCACCTTCTCCAACCTTGTTTAGTGCATTCAATGCTCTCAATGATGTCTCTTGTACACAAGTGGGACCAAATGCAGAAATAGGTGACCACTTTGCCTGACACCTGTGCTCTGTCAGCCCATGGTTGTTTGGATATCCTGGCTGCTGACACTTTTAATTCCCCTCTCAACCTGACTCTCCTCAGCCTCCTCCACTGCTAGGGTGAAGCCAAATGGAAACTAAAGGAACAGCACCTCATATTATACCTGGGTAAGTCTACAATCCAACAGCATGAATATAAGGTCATAAGGTCATAAGTGATAGGAGCAGAATTAGGCGATTCGGCCCATCTGGTCTACTTCACCATTTAATCATGGCTGATCTGTATCTCCCTCTTATTCCCATTCTCCTGCCTTCTCCACATAACCCCTGACAGCCATTTTCAGGCTCAGGGTGAAAATGGGAACAATTTCAGGTAACCTGCACTTCCTCTGTTCCTTTCTCCTCCTAGCTACCCTGCTCCTTTTAACATAAGGGTTAAATGGGGGTTTTCAGTAAGAAAGAGTTAACTGCTAACAGCATCACATGTCAAGCAAGCAGGTTTGATTAGAAAACCAACTCTGCCCAAGACTGCAAGAAATCGCAGGGCATAGTGCGTGTAGCCCAGTCCACCTCACAGACCTGACTCCCCACCATTGACATTGTTGTGTATTTGGATGCTTGGAACTGACTTTAATAAGGCTCAGATACGGGAGTAAACTAACAAGCTACTTTATTGCAGGACGCCACCTTCAGTCTCCCCTTGAGTCTCCCCGTGCACATGCGTACTTGCACAAGACATCACAAGACACTAATTACATATGCTAATTATCACATACCTAACACCCCTCCTCCTTTAACTTGGAGGCAGGTAACACTATTTCTATTACATACCTAACAGACTCCTTCTAGGAGAATTTATATTCATGCTTACTTATACTTCCTAAAGCCACTGAGGCTTTCCAGTTGGGACTTAGCTGGCATGTCATTGTGATCCTATTGACAATTTACGATCCAGTTCAGAATTATGGGAGAAAGCTCGTTCCTTGCCAAATCGTATCAAAATTTAAAATTGGACATCAATGTGAATTGCTCCATTCCGACTTGACGGGAAGAATTATTCTTTGTCCATCATTTGCTCAGCTCATAAATGAAGAAACAACTAAATAATGGACCAAAGTCAGTGGTTATGAAACCATTCAAAGTAATATCTGAGAAAGGAGAACATTGGATATAAGAAAATTCTTGTTATAGAAGCATAGAAACATTTAAAAAAATAGGTGCAGGATTAGTCCATTCGCCCCTTCGAGCCAGCACCGCCATTCAATATGATCAAGGCTGATCATCTAAATTCAGTTCCCTGTTCCTGCATTTTTTCCCCCATATTCCTTGATTCCATTACCCCTAAGAGCTCTATCTAACTCTCGTGAAAACGTCCAGTGAATTGGCCTCCACTGCCTTCTGTGGCAGAGAATTCCACAGATTCACAACTCTCTGGCTGAAAAAGTTTTGCTTCATCGCAATAGATTAATTAAGGGCTCATTCAAACATTAAGTATTAAATGAATTTTATTTAATAGCTCGCCTTTAAATATCCCTTCCATCTCCTGTTTGGAAAATCCCAGCCTGCGTATCTGTTCACCCATTTTCTTTTGATGCCCAGATTTGATTATGATCTTCAATGAACAGAGATCAATAAATTATAAACCCTGTAAGAGGTTCAGCTGATGAGTCAGAAACATTATTTTCAAAATGCTATTTGTTTTGTAAAGTGCTGGTAAATAGGAGGAGTAATCCAACCGAAAATCAAAAATGTATGTTACGCATATCTTTAACCATCAACATTTGTTATTTTGTCCAGCATTTGAACAATTCATCCAATAAGTCATGTGAATGCTTTTTGTCTTGTTGACCACAATAAATGTAGCAGAAATGCACTCAAGCGTCCTTTTGAATAGTTGAACAGTTTAAGAATAATGGGTAAGGGCCTGTCCCACGAGCATGCGACTGCATGCGGCAAGCGCAACCTAGCGTGGTCGCTTGAGCCATACGGCCTCGCGGGGCTGGTCCCACTTCGATCGCCGGAGCCGTATGGAGTTGTCCAGAGCTGGTCCCAACATCGCGCGGGGCTCCGAAAAACTGACCGTGTTCAAAAATTCCGCGCGGCAATGGCCTGCCGGCCTGCAGCCGCATTGAGGCCGTACGCACCGCCTCGACGGGCATACGCAGCGTCTTGACGCCGTACGCAACGTCTTGACGCTGTACGTCACACGCGAACTTCCCGCGGACTTCACTTGAACTTCACGTCACTCACTCGATCTCCCATCGGCCCCCGCTTCTGGTTTGGTCGCGCTCGCCGCATGCAGTCGCATGCTGGTGGGACCGGCTCTGTACGGGGATCACTCGAACTCCGCACGACCCCCGCGCGGCCCCCGCTTCCAGTTTGGTCGCGCTTGCCGCATGCAGTCGCATGCTCGTGGGACAGGCCCTATTGGCCATTTAGGACTGAGATGAGGAAAAACTTTTTCACCCAGAGAGTTGTGAATCTGTGGAATTCTCTGCCACAGATGGCAGTGGAAACCACTTCACTGGATGTTTTTAAGAGAGAGTTAGACACAGCTATTAGGACCTTGGGACTAACGGAATGAAGGGATGTGGGGAGAAAGCAGGACTGGGGTACTGATTTGGGATGATCAGCCATGATCATATGGAATGGCAGTGCTGGCTCGAAGGGCCGAATGGTCTACTTCTGCATCTATTTTCTATGTTTCTATGTTTTGAAGGGCTGGAATTACCACCATGATGTTGTATGGTTAAATTTAAAAGATAAAAGATTGAAATGTGATTAATTTGAGGAAATGCAGGAGTGTGGATTAACCGGACTATGAAGGTAACGTATGAAAGTAATAGAATTTTCTGAAATTTTTACACCAAAAATTATAGATACAGTATATAAAAATAATAATCTCTACTCATGATTAATATCTTGACAAATCTGCCTTGTTTTGTGAACCCTTTCCCTGGTAAACATGAAACTGAAAAGTATTCATTGTATTGAGACAGATAAACATCTCTTTTGATTCCTTTTGCAGATGCCATGTAAACCTTTTTAAGTGCACTGACATTGGACCAAACATTAACAGCTATAAGTCATGAACCTTCCTTCCATGGAATTAGTCCTGTGTGTCTGCTAAAGGGCACAGAAACAGAAGACAAAATCCGTATTGGCAATTTTAGGATGAAACACAAAGGTTCCACAGAACAATCTAACCAAAGGACAATAAGGTTTAAACCGAAGATAGACACAAAATGGTGGTGTAACTCCAGCATCTCTGGAGAGAAGGAATGGGTCCTAGGGACATAAGGAACAGCAGATGCGGGTTTACCCCCAAGCAGTAAATTGCTGGAGTAACTCTGTGGGTCAGGCCACATCTCTGGAGTACATAGAGAGGTAAGGTTTGGGTCGAGACCCTTCAGATTTTTTTTGTCTCTTGCTTTGAAAATTACGTTAGTTCTAAAAATGTTATAGCTGTAAAAATGTTGCATAACTTGCTGACACTGTTGAAACTGTAAATAAACATGATGAAGTATTTGGTGATGTATCCAACCAAAGCTATGCTGCATAAAATGGTGCCTTCAATTCCATGTAACTCTATGGAACTCGGCATTCTTCAAATTCTTGCCTCACTGACCCAGTTTCCTTTGATCTAACACAATTTAGAGATACAGCGTGGAAACAGGCCCTTTGGCCCACCAAGTTCGCACCAACCAGTGATCCCTGCACACTAACACTATCCTACGCACACTGGTGACAATTTACATTTATACCAAGCATATTAACCTACAAACCTGTACGTCTTTGGAGTGTGGGAGGAAACCGAAGATCTCGGAGAAAACTCACACAGATCAATGGGAAAACGTATATACTGCATATAGACTGCGCCCATAGCCGGGATCGAACCTGGGTCTCTGGCACTGTAAGTGATGTAAGGCATCTACGCTACTGCTGTGCCACTGTGCCTTCAGCCTTCATGCCTCCTAAGCTTTGGAATTTAGCAACCACGTTGTCTATCTTCCTTAGAACCAACCTGTGTAACCAATTTTTCACTCACCTGTCCCAAATTCTTCTTACGTATCTTGGAATCCAAGGTGTCAGAGGACAGAGTGAAGAATTTTCTCCTCACCTCAATACTAAAAGGCCAGCCACTCAATCTGAGGATATGTTCCCAACTCTGCTCTGTCAAATGTCCGGCAATTTGGAGTGTTTCAATGAGATCACCTTTTCATCAAAATAATAATAGATACAGGGACCTTGTACTAAATCTCTTCTCATAACACAACCCTCTCACCCCAGGATTCACTCTAGTGAGCCTTTGTTGCACTCCCTGCACAACAAATATAGAGTATGGAAACAGACCCTTCAGCCCAACTTGCCCGCACTGGCCAACTTATCCCTGCTACATGAGTCCCACCTGCCTGCATTTGACCCATATCCCTACAAACCTATCCTATCCATGTACCTGTCTAACTATTTCTTAAATGTTGGGATAGTCCCAGCCTCAACTACATCCTCTGGCAGCTTGTTCCATACACCCACCACCCTTTGTGTGAAAAAGTCACCCCTCAGATTCCTATTAAATCTTTTACCCTTCAACTTAAACCTATGGTTCAATAAATTGAATTGAATTGAATTGAATTGAATTGAATTCACCTACTCTGGGCAAGAGTCTCTGTGCATCTAAAGATAGCCTGCTTTAAGTAAGGAGACCACAGCAGTACACAGTAATTTAGGTGTGAATTCATCGAAGCATGGACAATTGCAGTAAGAGTTCCTCACCCACCAACTAACTTTTATCAATCTACAGGAAGTACAAAAATTACCAAATATAAGTCGAATTGACTAAAAAGATCTACGAAACGATTCGATACAATAGAACTTTATTTATCCCAGGAGGGAAATTGATCTGCCAACAGTCATAAACACACAAAATACATGAAACGTTAAATTAAAGTGACGAGTGGAATGAATTGGGGATGTGCAAAGTTACGGGGGGAGGGGGGGGGGGGGGGGTGGAGGATGAAGAACTGACCATAGATACATAGAAACATAGAAAATAGGTGCAGGAATAGGTCATTCGCCCCTTTGAGCCAGCTGATCATCCAGAATCAGTACCCTGTTCCTTCTTTCTCCCATATCTCTTGATTCCGTTAGCCCTAAGAGCTCCATCTAACTCTCTCTTGAAAACATCCAGTGAATTGACCTCCACCGCCTTCTGTGGCCGAGAATTCCACAGATTCACAACTCTCTGGGTGAAGAACGTTTGTCCTCATCTCAGTCCTAAATGGCTTACCCCTTATTCTTAAACTGTGACCACTGGTTCTGGACTCCCCCAACACCGGGGACATTTTTCCTGCATCTAGCCTGTCCGTTCCCTTAATAATTGTATATGTTTTTATATGATATCCTCTCATCCTTCTAAATTCCAGTGAATATAAGCCCAGTCGACCCATTCTCATCGTCAATGTCTTTATTCTGGATACATTGGACTTTTTTATTTGCTGTGTCTTTGATGGCCAAGTCAGTGTGTGGAAGTAAAGCTTTATTACATGTGGCACCAGGGAGACTGCAGCCTCCTGTGAAATGATTAGATAATTAATAATTAGAGGTCAAACTCCCCTCGCAACTCACCAGCTCTGTTCATCATTTAAATAAATACAAGAGGGCAATCTTGCAATTTATCAAGATGAGAGGCACTGTGCCAATCAATGTGGCTTATGTATGCTCATGATTAGAAACCCGGCAGTATAATATTTTAACGTTACAGCTCTGCAGAGATTTTTAAAAGGTGTAAATTTCTCCTTTGAGAGAAGAAGGTAAAAGCATTTTCCCTTTACTTTTAGTCAAATACCAGCAATATCTGAGTGAGACTTTGCAATGTTGTAGTGTGAAAACTATCTATTACCCACAGTATTTACAAACAATTTATTTTATCCCAGGGTAAGATTGACAACTTGTCAAGGACTATAAAGTCCTGGTAAACAATTGGAATTGTTTATTGTCTCCGAGATAAGATGGTTTGATCAATAGCCACCAGCTAGTGAAACCAAATAACTATACGAGGCAATTCTAATTCTTAGTACTGATATGAACGAGCTAGCAATAGGTCATTCTCTCTTCTACGCTCTGTGTCCTGAGTTCCTTTCTTGTTATACAAATGCCATTTCGGGCAGGCAGCTTCTAATTAAGGAAAAGCCTCACTGAGATTCAAAAGCCAAGTTTTAATAATATTGTTCAATCCCAAACACTAATTTTCATTCCAGTTGCTTGAAAGGGCTTCATTGCTGACCTCTGCTTGAACATGGGGCATCAGAAGACAGTAAGCCCAAAAGCTTTCAGAGAGGTAACACATTGGCATGTTTCCAATGTGTCTTTGTGGGACAGGGGGAACACGAATCCTTCCCTCGATTCCCCTGCAGCCAAACAAAAATCACTTGTGAAATTTCCCTAACACTACAGCAGGGTGGTTGATGGTCGGTGTGAACTCGGGCGGCATAGTGGTACAGCGGTAGAGCAGTGGTTGCTGCCTTACAGCACTTGTAGCGCCGGAGACACAGGTTTGATCCCAACTGCTGGCAAAATGGCTTTTGTACATTCTTCCCGTGATCACGTGGGTTTTCTCCGAGATCTTCGGCTTCCTCCCACATGCTAAAGACGTACAGGTTTGTAGATTAATAGGCTTGGTATAAGTGTAAATAGTCCCTAGTGTGTGTCGGATGGTGTTAATGTACAGGGATCGATGGTCGGCGTGCACTCGGTGGGCCGAATTACCTGTTTCTGCACTGTATCTCTATACGAAACTAAACTAACAGCCAGAGACCATTTCACTAACAGCCAGAGACCATATCAAAGATCCTTGGTGCCAACCTTCTGCTTGAAACTTAGATGAGAGTTAGTCCTGGTCAATTGTAGAATGCCCCAGATGTTAAAATAACTTAAGTCTCAAAGAGATATCTTGGATTGACTTCTTAGCCCAAGATCGAAGGCTTGGGTGTTGTAAGATGGCGCTGGAATGTGGCACCTCTCTGTGTGCTGTTATAGGAGAGGATCTATTGTTCTCATGTTTGATTTCACTTGATAACATTTCACAGCATCTCGTGTGGGAAAGAACTGCAGATGCCAGCTAAAATCGAAGATAGACACAAAATGCCGGAGTAACTGAGCAGGACAGGCAGCATCTCTGGAGAGAAGGAATGTGTGACGTTTCGGGTCGAGACTCGGGTCTGAAGAAGGTTTTTACCCGAAACGTCACCCATTCCTTCTCTCAAGAGATCCTGCCTGTCCCGTTGAGTTACTCCAGTTTTTTGTGTCTATTTTCACGGCATCTCTGTACATGCAACAATAAATAAACCATTGAACGACTGACTCTAGTTTTACTTTAGTTTAGTTTTTGAGATACAGCATGGAAACAGGACCTTCGGCCCACCGAGTCCACACTGATCTTCGATCATCGGTTCATACCAGTTCAATGTTATCCCACTTTCACATCCACTCCTACACATTAGGGAGAATTAACGTAAAAACTCGGTTTAAGTCGTACATTGGCTGCAGTTTATTAACCCAGTGCGAGAGTTTTTTATAAAAAGTCCCACTGATTTGTTGCATGACAAAGGAACTTGGTAAAGACATCATGACATTGAGAACTGTACTGAAGTAGAAAAGTGGCATTGGTGACTTTGCTTCTCCCATTTGCTAAGTTGACAAGCTCTTTTGTCTAATGTCTCTCACATGGTACCTGGCTTTAGAGCCTGTTATAGTAATTCCTAATATGAAATATGTTAATAAATGTTTCATTGGTTCCATTTCAATTCTTCGGAGACTTATTGGTTCCATTTTATAAAATTCTACATTATGGCTTTTATTGGGGGTGATTGTATCCTTGGCTCTTCAGATCACAATAAAATGTAATCAGCTAATGGATCAATATCATCTCCTGCATCTTAGCTTCTGGTTGAATGTTCCTAGCTTCAGATGTCTAAGTTGGATAAACCCTCTAGCTCTACATCCTGCTCCATAGTTATTCCAGTCCTGATAACACTCAAAAAGGGTACTAATGTATAAAATTCAACAACACTATCACCATAAATTTGGAGAAAATGTTATAATTCAATCGGTTCCCAATCTTCATTCCCTGTGAGCTCAATTGTAAATGGACAGGTAGTGACCTGTTTGGATCAGTTGACAGCAATAGCACTCGGAATATTGCTGAGGAGATGACTGCTCCTACCATGGCACACATACCTCATTATCATACACCTACCTGGTTTGCATCCCTTCCATGTTCTATAGTGCTGCAGCAGTAAAGTTGTTGCCTTACAGCGCCAGACTCCTGTGTTCGATCCTGACTCCAGGTGGTGTCTATATGACAATTGACAATAGACAATAGGTGCAGGAGTAGGCCATTCGGCCCTTCGAGCCAGCACCGCCATTCAATGTGATCATGGCTGATCATCCACAATCAGTACCCCGTTCCTGCCTTCTTCCCATATCCCCTGACTCCGCTATTTTTAAGAGCCCTATCAAGCTCTCTCTTGAAATCATCCAGAGAACCTGCCTCCACTGCCCTCTGAGGCAGAGAATTCCACAGACTCACAACTCTCTGTGAGAAAAAGTGTTTCCTCGTCTCCGTTCTAAATGGCTTACTCCTTATTCTTATAGATAGAAACATATTCTTAAACTGTGGCCCCTGGTTCTGGACTCCCCCAACATCGGGAACATGTTTCCTGCCTCTAGCATGTCCAAACCCTTAACAATCTTATACGTTTCAATGAGATATCCTCTCATCCTTCTAAACTCCAGAGTGTACAAGCCCAGCTGCTCCATTCTCTCAGTATATGACAGTCCCGCCACCCCGGGAATTAACCTTGTAAACCTACACCCCCTCAATATGGAGGTTGTAGGTTCTCCCTGTGACCATGTAAGTTTTCTCAGGGTGCTCCGGTTTCCTCCCACTCCAAAGACGTACAGGTTTGTAGGTTAATTGTCTTCTGTATACTGTAACTGGCCCCGAGTGTGTAGAATAATGCTAAAGTATGGGGCGATCGCTGGTTAGCGGGAACTCGGTCGGCCAAGGGGACTGTTTCCAAGTTGTATGAATAAAGTCTAAAACATCCTGTATCCAGACAGTGAGATGCTCATGGTGCCAATGCCTAATGTGATGGAATTAGGTCATGTGTGGACCAGGGAAAATATTGCCACAAATTTGGTGAAGAATTTGCCCCCACTTTTAATCTCCTTCAAGCCTTTGGAACGCTTTTAAATGTTCGAGCCATTAAATGCCATTAAATGTTCGAACATACAAAATTTGTTAAAAATTAAAATAAATGATTACATTTCAAATGTTATAAATAAAGAATCAGCTATATTCACCTAAAATATTGTTAAATAATTAAATGATATGGTAAACATAAATGGCTGAAAATAGTGTCATTTACTCTTAGCATCGGCTTCATAACCATAAAAGTTACATTCAGATAATTGGGTGTAGGATTAAGTAAGTAAGTAAGTTTATTGGCCAAGTATTCACATACAAGGAATTTGCCTTGGTGCTCTGCCCACTAGTAACAACATGACATACAGTGACAGTTACAAATGACTCAGAAAACACTAAACATTAATAATAATAATAAAACATTAATGATAAAACACCATTGATCAAGCATGTGAACCAACAAAATACCAGATCAAAGATTAATAAGCAAATTTCCCAACTTGACTGCTGCAGAATTAGGAATCATTCTCCTAACTTAGTTGTTAAGTCGCCTTCATTGTTGAACTGCTGTAGTATCCCAACAAGTTTGTGTTTCCATCATTGGACGGTGCTGGGTTAAGTGGCGGATGTATTGACAGGTTCACTGATTGCAATCCAACAGAACATTTGGAAAGTTTCTGTTCAGAATTTTATGTGTTTAAATCGTGAACTTGTTGCAATTTATAAGATTGATTTTCAATTGGTCATCATTGAACTGCTTGCATTTCTCTGTTCAATTCAGCATAAATAGCTGACTTGTCTAAATGGCTGGAGGCTCCACGGGTTGATTCATTTTACACGACCTAATCAATTACAAATAATTGAATTGTTGACGCCTCTAATGCTCTTGGTGAATCTAAGGTTGAGTCCTCGTGTGAATTATCTATTCTGAACCTGTATGGTGGCTGGTCACTCTAATTGACTCAAAGACCTAGTGTTTTTTTAGCCTTGAAAACCTATCTGCTGATGTACAGTATACATTTTGAAGGCACAGTTTAACATTGCTTCTTGATGCTCACTCTCAATCATGCAAAAACAATGGCCATTTTGGAAAAACCACTGGTGGACAGAATAAGTAACAGCAGAGAAATAAATAAAAATAAACTGGGCAAGACTACCAGGTAAGAAGGAACTGCAGATGCTGGTTTAAACCGAAGTTAGACACAAAATGCTGGAGTAATTCAGCGGGACAGGCAGCATCTCTGGAGAGAAGGAAAGGGTGACGTTTCGGGTCAAGACCCTTCTTCAGACTGTTGATTAGATGCAAGACTACTGATGGCTCACCTTCTAATGATAGAATAACAATTCTAGACATCTTAAAGAATATTTTTGCCTTGCTTGCAGTGGTATGCTCTTTGCATAATGAACATGCAGATATATGTTCAGTACATTCTTCAACCATTTAAGTGATCAAAAAATTGTTTTTGTTCTCGATATCGTGCATATGGATAATCCACGCGCCCTTTTTCAATGCCACAAATGAGAGAATGTCCAATCTACTGCCAAATGAACAAAAGCGCAGCATCTTCAAGGTGAATGGTGTAGTGCAGCTGGATATCCTGCAACAAATCCTATTAAAAAATCCAATTGGTCAGGCAGCATCTCTGGAGAAAAGGAATAAAGGGCCTGTCCCATTTAGGCAACTCTTTAGGCGACTGCCAGGGACCAGTTTTAATGGAATTCACCTACGACACCTGGCAACAACCTACGACAACACCTACCTCAACCTACAACAACCTACGAATGCAAAAATTGCCACCACAGTCGCCGAAAAATTTAAAGCGTTGAAAATTTTGCGGCAGTCGCCTGCAGTCGCCCAAAAGATTGCCTAAGTGGGACAGGCCCTTTAGTGACAATTCACGTCGAGACCATTCTTCAGACAGACCAGAAACATCACCTATTTCTTTTCTCTGGAGATGCTACCAATCTCACTGAGTTACTCCAGCATATTGTGTCTCTCTTCCATGCAAACCAGCATCTGCAGTTCCTTCCTACACATTGGTTGGTATATAATAGTATTTCCTGCAGAAACATTGCAGGTCTGTATGAAAAGTCCCAGAGGCTGAGAAAACGGCAGGTTCTGGGTGATAACAAATCACTTGTTGCAACAAATCACAGTGGCTGCTATCAGTGGCCTCAGTCCCAGTGTGACTGATATCTGATTAGCAGAATGGCAACTCCTCTGCATTTTGCAAACATTTTTATGTTTCATTTATCACATGCCTTGCCATCTTCCATCATGTTGCCTGTTTTAAGAATGAATTATAACAATGTTAGCATTTCGTATCTTGACATCAGTGGGTGAAGAGTGAGTGAATAAGTGGCCCAATATTAGCTTGATGATTACATTGTGTTTGCTCCTACTTTAGCCTCCAATCACCAGCTACTAACAGCGGCTATAAACAGAGATCTGCAAGTAAGCCTCTAATCTTAAAGTCAACTGAAATAATCTGATTCTGTGATATGAGCATGAATGAAATACCATTTATACTACAATAACAAACTATTCAACATACTAACAGCTATGTGTGTGGATGCATTTGGCAAGAGTCTGAAAAGTACTAATCCCTTAACAATATAAAAGCCATAGTGATAATCTCTTGCAGGGGTTGTTCTAATTGATCTGTTTATATAAAGTTAGGTCCAGGCGGGAAGGTGTGATTCATCAGTGCCACGTGAAGGTCGCCATATCAGCTATTAAGAGAATCATTAGCTGCGTGGAACCAAGAGATTCCAGGCATTCCACAGATCTACGTTAACTAAACAGAAAGCACAGGAGGAGAGTGTGAACTCCATGGTTTTCTCAAAACATTGTTGAACTATGCTTCATATAAACATGGAAAAATAGGTGTTGGAGTAGGCCATTCGGCCCTTCGAGTCAGCACCGCCATTCATGGCTGATCGTCTAAAATCAGAACAATGTTTCTGCTTTCTTTTCATTCTTTCAAAGTGACAATCCAGGTGGATACTCAGTCATTGACAATTGCTCTTTTTTTTTTTTTTTAATCTAAATTTTATGAATGACTTTTAGTTTGGGAAATATTCTAGACAAAAAATGAGAAACAACACTGGATGGAGCTGAATAATCCATCTTTTTGCTTTAGCTCACTCTCCCCCGATTTTGTTTTTTTAAGCTCCTATTGACAGTGGGTCTTCCAGCCCCATTATTCCTCCCACTGTCACAATATAAAAAGCAGGGTCTCGACCTGAAACATCACCCATTCGATCTCTCCACAGATACTGCCTGTCCCGCTGAGTTACTCCAGCATTTTGTGTCTGTCTTTGGTTTAAACCAGCATCTGCAGTTCCTTCCTACACAATATGCGACTGATTTTTTTTTGAGAATGACAAATTCCACACGATAAACGGGACTTAGAAAGTGTTACCCTGCAGGCAGATGCTGATATCTCGGTAGACCTGACAATAATAATCTAATATCAGTATCAATACCATGCATTGGATATAGGAACGAAGAGGGGGAGCAAAATTAAATGATAATTTCATTACATTAGCAGTCTACTACACAGATTTGAAAACCATTATTCTACTTGAACTAAGCTTCTCATCCCTTGCCAACCTTATATACTCTACATGAACTTTCTTTCCTTCTGACATAGGCTGGATTGGCTTGCACTATTTTCCTTGGTGCATAGGAGGCTGCGGGGTAATCGTATTGAAGTGTACAAAATCATAAGGGGCATGGATGAAGTGAGGGCATGCACAGTCGAGGATTCACAAACTAATTGATCTGTTTATATAAAGTTAGGTCCAGGCGGGAAGGATTAAGGTGAAATGGGTGAGATTTAAGAGTGAACTGAAGGGCAATTTTTTCACTCCGTGAGGGTACTCCATATCTGGAATGAGCTGCCAGAGGAAGCTTTAGAAGTGGATTCCATTACGACTTTCAAAAGAAAATTGGACAGGTGTATGAATGTTTAAGGGTTTCAGAGAAAATGGGCCAAATGCAGACAAATGAGACTAGGTCTAGCCCAGAATGCCCACACGGTTGGCATGGACAGTTTTGGTTTGATTGCTGTATCACTCTATGATTCTATGTGTCTATGACTCTTGAGCACTTCACAAACTTTGTTTTTAATTGATTTGAAAAGGAACATGTACAACAAATTAAAATAATGTTTTTGTGCTGCATTTACCTGACATTGCGTTGTGTGATGTGAATATGATGTTAAATGATCAGGTTTCGGACAATATAACAGTTAAATACTGGGTCTACATGAAATGTTCTAGGCCGGCAGCAGCAGCAACAGCATTGTATCCTACCACAACCTGCACATTTATTCCCTGGTATACAGTATGTTCACGTTTATGGTATCACAATCACAATCACAATCATAGTCACAATAATACTTTATTAACCAAATATGTTTTGCACCATATACGAGGAATTTCATTTGCAAGCCAGTCATACAAATAAAAAGCAACGGAACACACATAATACATTTTAACATCAACATCCACCACAGTGACTTCTCCACATTCCTCACTGTGATGGAAGGCGAAAAAAAGTTCAAATCTCTTCGCTTCTTTGCTCTCCCGCGGTCGGGGGCCTTGAGCCCTCCGTTGACGGGACGATTTTGACTCGCGTAGATGGTGGCGTTTGGGCCCACTGTGTCGAGGTGATCAAGCTCCTGCATTGGAGGGATGTCAGCTCCCCCGCTTCGGCGATCGGACCCCGGGTTGGGGCTGGTCGAGCCTCTGCATCGTTGGAGCTTCCCGACTCGGCCTCTCCCGAGACTGCGAGCTCTTGATGGTAAAGTCCGCAGGCCGCGGTTGGAGCGATCCCAGGCAAGGGATCGACTCTGATTTTAAGTCCACGCCTCGCAGTGGGGCTCAAGTCAGTCTGAGGTGGCCTTTAGCTCCATCGATGGTAGGCCGCAGAGCGACCGGAGATGCGACCCGGAAAACAATCGCATCTCCGGCAAGGTAAGAGATTTCCTCCGACCCCTCCCTCTCCCCCCACATAAAACAAACCGGAGAACATTTACACAAACTTTTATCACACACTAAAAAAAATTTAAAAGACGAAAAGACATTGGGTCATCAAGTCTACTCTGCCTTTCAATCATGGCTGATCTATCTTTCCCTCTCAACCTCTTTCTCCTGCCTTCTCCCCATAACCTCTGACACTCCTCATAGGCCAAACTACCGATAAAGTCATTGTGGAGGATCATGTAGGAGTGTCGTAGAAAATGCCAAGAACAATAATTGGATGTACCTGAAAAGGAGGGTTAAACTCATCAATTGCAACACATCGCTACATACATGCTTGAACACTAACCAATAGACACCATGCCATAGACACAACTTATCAACCCCTTAATCAGACCTGGTGGTCGGGTTGATTCGCTCTGTTGCTATTAGTGATCTACATCTACCCTGACACAACTACTTAAGGGCCTGTCCCACTTGGCAATTTTTTCATCGACTGCCGGCATCATTGACTGACGTATCAGGTCACCAAAACACAAAATGCTGGAGTAACTCAGCGGGACGGGTAGAATCTCTGGATAGAAGGAATGGGTGATGTTTCGGGTCGAGACCCTTCTTCAGACTGAGAGTCAATGGAAAGGGAAATGAGAGATATGGAAGATTAAGGTGGGGTCACTCATTATCTTCCCTGTCTCTCAGTCTGAAGAAGGGTCTCGACCCGAAACGTCACCCATTCCTTCTCTCCAGAGATGCTGCCTGTCCCGCTGAGTTACTCCAGCATTTTGTGTCTATCTTTGTTGAGTTGACAACTGGATACACCATACTGGCCTCTCATCATGATGCCAGGGATATTTGACTTATGCAGAGGATCCCATTCACATGAAAGAAGTCACCAACCCGAGTTGTAAAGATTAGTGCTAATAATTTTTTGTTAATTATTTTTCATTATTTTACTTTACCTTCGCGTTTTTAATATTTTTTTTAAACTTCATCATGTGTTTTTTCAGTTATTTATTTTAAATTAAGTTAGTCAATTTGTACTAATTTTAATTGTCTGATTATCAGCCATTGAAAAAGAGTTTGATAGGCTCTGACAACAGGGAGCTTTGTGAATAAGGCTTTCGGATTTGGCTGTTCAGGCTTGCTTGCTTGCTGGCTGTGTGAGGAGTGAATGTGAGTGAAGTTTGGATCAACACAACGTGACTCTGTGAGTCACATAAGGTGCTCTGGTAAGTAGCATTTATTTTATGCAACAATTTGCGTGTATGTGTATGTGCATTTGTGAGTATGTGTATATATACAGCACACACGCTGAACATTTTTTTGTTCTCGTTTATTATATTGTTTACAGTGTACTATGTTTAAATATTCTGTTGTGTTGCTGCAAGTAAGAAATTCATTGTTCTATCTGGGACATTTGTCAATAAAACTATTGACTCTTGACATCTGCAGTTCCTTCCCACACCACTGCAGGTAATTACACTTCCAATCTTAATGTGAATTGAATTGAATTGAATTGAATTGAATCCTTTATTTGTCATTCAGACCTTTCGGTCTGAACGAAATGTCGTTGCCTGCAGCCATACATGTAATAATAAACAACACACAATAAACACAAATTAACATCCACCACAGTGAGTTCACCAAGCACCTCCTCACTGTGATGGAGGCAAAAGTCTTAGGGTTGCTGTCTCTTCCCTCCTCTTCTCCCTCTGCGCTGAGGCGATACCCCACCGGGCGATGGTAAATCAGTCCCGCGGTTCAAGCTCCGCAGCCCGGGGGTGGTCGAAGCTGCCGCCCTCCAGTCCAGCGGACGCAGCTGTTGCCACGGGAGCTCCGGAAAACAGGCATCAACCTGTGACCTGCGAGCTCCCGACGATGTCATCCACTGGCCCGCGGCCGAGCCCCGGATTCAGGTCGCCACCGCCTCAGCCACCGGAGCACCGTCTCCGCTCCGGGCCGCCCCCACGGGAGCGTCTCAGCCCCGCACCGGGCCGCCCACACGGCAGCGTGAAACAATGTTGTTAAGTGTTCTGGTAAGCAGCATGTATTTTATGCAAGAATGCTCCATGGCTAATAGGCTGCATGGTTGTCGACTACAGAACAATGTTATTGTTGCTAACTATACTTCCATTTACCAATCTTAGTGTGAAATAATTCCACAATTTAGTTCTATTTTCAGATAATAGAACCAGCTTGCTTGCAGCTTCAATGAATGGCAGATGGTTCAAAATGTGTTCAGAAGTTGATTTTGTATTGGATTGAAGTTGATTGGATCTCTATTCCAAAAAATATTATTGGAATAGAGATATTAAAAAGTTAGACAAGGCTATTGATGTCTTAAAAATATAATACTGGATGGCATAGTTTAAATATCAAATACTAAAGGGCTTGTCCCACTGCGGCGACCTAATTGGCGAGTTTAGAAGAGTTTAGGAGAGTTTGAAAAAGTGTCATGTTGAAGACCTCCTTCAACTATGTAGAAGACCTCCTTCAACCTCCTTCGACTATGTAGAAGACCTCCTTCAACCTCCTTCAACCTCCTTCGACTATGTTGAAGACTAGCTTCGGGAAAATTGGACACCGAATAGTGGAGAGTGAAGACGACCTCCTTCGATCTCCTTCGACCTCCCTTCGACCTCCTAGGACCTCGTGTCGACCATGCTGCGAGTATCAGTCGAGGGCAAACTCTTCTGAAATCACGGATTAGGTCGCCACAGTGGGACAGTCCCTTAAAGGATATAGCATGGAATTTCTCTGGGTGTTCCGGTTTCATCCCACATCCCAAAATGGTGGGATTTGTAGGTTAATTGGCTTTTGTAAAATGTTCCTAGTGTGTAGGATAGTGTTAGTGAACGGGGATTGTTGGTCAGCGCAGAATCAGTGGGTCGAAGGGCCTGTTTCAACGCTATATCTCTCGTTTAATCTTTGTTTTACCTTTGACCCAGCTACTAGGGCGGAAGAGCTGCTTCTTCTTCTTGCGTGTGGCGTGCACTGCCTAAAGTTGTAGATCAACTTGTTCTAGTTGATCTTTTGTTTGTGCATGTCGGGTTGATTGCATTAGTCGAAACAGGGTGGACCACGTGAAGGTTGCAATCTCCCACCCCGAAGAGCTGCAATGGAACAATATTACAATAATACAGAATAGTGAAAGGCTTGGATAGAGTGGATGTGGAGTGGATGTTTCCATTAGTGGGAGAGCCTCGGACTGGTCCTAGCCTCAGAATTAAAGAACGTTCTTTTTGGAAGGAGATGAGGAGAAATTGCTTTAGTTAGAGGGTGGTGAATCTGTGGAATTATTTGCCACAGAAGACTGTGGAGGCCAAGTCAGTGGATATTTTTAAGGCAGAGATAGATAGATTCTTGATTAGTATGGCTGTCAGAAGTTATGGGGAGAAGGCAGGAGAATGGGGTTAGGAGGGAGAAATAGATCAGCCATGATTGAATGGCAGGGTGGTCTTGATAGGCCGAATGGCCTAATTCTACGATCACATGACCGTATGACCTTATATTCCTGGACATTAAAGGCATGAAGCAGTGGTTAACGGCATTTCCTTATAGGGATCTCCACCTTCAAGTCTCTGGGTCATTGCTAGCTAGACGCAGCTAGATGCAGCTGGATGCAGTTAGATGCTGCTCACCCTGCCATTTTGTTACATCTTTTCACCAGAACCACTGGTTTATATTAATCAGCTTCCTGGGCACATCTTGGGCATGCCAGTGTGATCCATGAAAGTTCATACAAGTACTTTAATCCGCTTTTGGTCCTGATTGGCAATCAAGCCTCATTACAGCTGGCACAGCTGGTAGAGCTGCTGTCTCTCAGTGCCGGAGACCCAGGCTCAATCCTGACCTCGGGTGCTGTTTCTGTGGAGTTTCCATGTTCTCGCTGTGACTGGGTGGGTTTCCGCTGGGTGCTCCAGTTTCCTCCCACATCCCAAAGACGTGGGGATTTGTAGGTTGATTAGCCTCTGTAAAATTGCCCCTAGCGTGTAGGGAGAGGATGCGAAAGTAGGAAAACGTAAAATGAATGTGAATGGGCGATCAATAGTCGACGTAGATGTGGTTGGCCAAAGGGCCCGTTTCCATGCTCTGTCTCTAAGTAAGCTGAACTATATCCAATCTACATGTACTGGGTCATCAACCATTATTATGGAGATGACTGACAGTATTTGCCTTCTATTTGGGTGGGAAGATGGATGCCTGAGCAGAAACACCCACTGATCACTGGTCCTCCAACATTCCAATCAGCCCGGGTGCCATTCAAGTCAGTTTCTTGTTGTGGTACCAAGAATCCAAGAGGCTTGGAATCTCCTGGCTCTGGTTTAATGGATGGCCTCTGCTAATAGTGATCCAAGTAGTGCAGGGATATCTCAGTGCGTCAGGTGGGGGTGTGGTAATGGGAGCGTAGGGTGAAGAGGGATAGGGCTTGGCTTACTTCTTTCAGATGGGCTGAAGCCCAATATGGAACTGTGAAGGTTGGGAAATAAACTGGACTTACTGGCAGAGTCATAGTGTCGTAGAGTTAAACAGCATGGAAACAGGCCCTTCGGCCCGACTTGCCCATGCCGACCAATATGTCCCATCTACATTAATCCTACCCGTTCGAATTTGGCCCAGATCCCGCTAACCCTTTCTCATACATGTACCTGTCTGAGTGTTTAAATGTTGCTATAAATGTTAAATGTTGTTATAGTACATCCCTCAACTACCTCTTCTGGCAGCTCTCCTACCAGATTATGCCTTGAATGATTACTCTAGTTTCCTTCACATGAAACATTAACTCTGCTCCTCTTTCGATAGATTCTGTTTGACCGACTGAGTTTCTCCAGCATTTCTCATTTTGTTTCATGCCTTCTATGGTGACTGGGATTCAATGAATTTTCTTTATTAAACTCCCACTTCCACCCTATTTTCCAGAGTGGCTGCTGGCCCCTTGCCACTGCCTTTGTGCCTTGGAGGGATGCTTACTGGATAGGACTGTCACAATGTGACCAAATAACCTCACACTAGAGCGGCACGGTGGCGCAGCGGTAGAGTTGTTGCCTTTCATCTCTTGCTGCGCCGGAAACCTGGGTTCGATCCAGACTACGGGTGCTGTCTGTACGGAGTTTGTATGTTCTCCCCGTGACCTGCGTGGGTTTTCTCCGAGATGTTCGGTTTCCTCCCACAAAGACGTACAGGAAAGCAGACTATTATCTAAATGGTGGCCGACTAGGAGAAGGGGAGATGCAGCGAGACCTGGGTGTCATGGTACACCAGTCATTGAAAGTGGGCATGCAGGTGCAGCAGGCAGTGAAGAAAGCGAATGGTATGTTAGCTTTCATAGCAAAAGGATTTGAGTATAGGAGCAGGGAGGTTCTACTGCAGTTGTACAGGGTCTTGGTGAGACCACACCTGGAGTATTGCGTACAGTTTTGGTCTCCAAATCTGAGGAAGGACATTATTGCCATAGAGGGAGTGCAGAGAAGGTTCACCAGACTGATTCCTGGGACGTCAGGACTGTCTTATGAAGAAAGACTGGATAGACTTGGTTTATACTCTCTAGAATTTAGGAGATTGAGAGGGGATCTTATAGAAACTTACAAAATTCTTAAGGGGTTGGACAGGCTAGATGCAGGAAGATTGCTCCCGATGTTGGGGAAGTCCAGGGCAAGGGGTCACAGCTTAAGGATAAGGGGGAAATCCTTTAAAACCGAGATGAGAAGAACTTTTTTCACACAGAGAGTGGTGAATCTCTGGAACTCCCTGCCACAGAGGGTAGTCGAGGCCAGTTCATTGGCTATATTTAAGAGGGAGTTAGATGTGGCCCTTGTGGCTAAGGGGATCAGAGGGTATGGAGAGAAGGCAGGTTCGGGATACTGAGTTGGATGATCAGCCATGATCATATTGAATGGCGGTGCAGGCTCGAAGGGCCGAATGGCCTACTCCTACACCTAATTTCTATGTTTCTATGTTTCTATGTAGGTTAATTGGCTTGGTAAAATGTAAAATTTGTCTCTAGTGTGTAGGGTGGTGTTAATGTATGGGGATCGCTGGTCGACACGGACCCGGTGGGCCGAAAGTCCTGTTTCTACGCTGTATCACTAAACTAAACTAAACTAAACTAAACTAAACACTCATGTTCACCTAAAAAAAAGACACAGTGGAGGAAAAACCTTCCATGATGATCACCTGAGAAATGCGATAATTGCAACATGAGTGCAGACAACTGGTATTTTTATGGCAGAGATTGATAGATATTTGATTATTAAGTGTGTAAAAAGTTATGAGGAGAAGGCAAGAAAATTAGGTTGAGAGGGAAAGATATATCAGCCATGATTGAATGGCGGAGTACACTTGATGGGCCTAATGGCCTAATTCTTCTCCTATATCTTATGAACTTATTACTGTAAGGTTATCCAGAAAAGATTTGGAGATTTACACAATGAGACAAAAATTCACAGCAGTAATTGTCATTTTTATATGTTTCCTCATGTTACTACTCTGTTGAATTTGTGCTTTTACAGGTACCAGTGACAGTGCAACAGGATGTAATAGACTAATCTCCAAAGGCCTGATGATTTTGTTACATTGGTCTGCCAGGGAACATTTAGCTTTGTGATAGTGGAAGAAATACACTTAACTAAGTCCGAGATGGAACACAGAACAGTGCAGCACAGGATCTGTCCATTTGGTCCATAACAGCCGTGCTGAACTTGATAATAATAATAACAATAAATTGAATTTATATAGCGCTTTTCAGGGACTCAAAGTCGCTTTACAAGGCAAGGTAAGGCTAAAAACAAAAACAAAACAAAACAAACCAAAAAATGAGCAACTATTCAAGCACAGATGAAAAGGGAGGGGGACGTGGGGCTAAGGATAGGCAGAGGTGAAGAGATGGGTCTTGAGGCGGGACTGGAAGATGGTGAGGGACTCAGAATTGCAGGGAGGGAGTTGGGGGAGGGAGTTCCAGAGCCTGGGAGCTGCCCTCGAGAAGGCTCTGTCGCAAAAACTGCGGAGGTTGGATTTGTGGATGGAGAGGAGACCGGCTGATGTGGATCTGAGGGACCGTGAGGGTTGGTAGGGGGAGAGGAGGTCAGTGAGATATGGGGGGGCCAGATGGTGGAGGGCATTGTAGGTGAGGACCAGGATTTTGTAGGTGATCCAGTGGGAGATGGGAAGCCAGTGAAGTTGTTTGAGGACTGGATGGATGTGGTGCCAGGATTTGGTGTGGGTGATGAGTCGGGCGGCTGCGTTCTGGACCAGTTGGAGTCGGTTGATGTAGCTGGAGCTGATGCCAAGGAGAAGTGAGTTGCAGTAGTCCAGTCGGGAGGAGATGAAGGCATGGATGAGTCTTTCAGCAGCGGGGGGTGTGAGAGAGGGTCTGATTTTGGCGATGTTGCGGAGGAGAAAGAAGGAGGTTTTAATGACATGGCGGATGTGAGGCTCAAGGGAGAGGGTGGAATCAAAGATCACGCCAAGGTTGCGGGCCTGGGGAGATGGGGAGACAGTGGTGCCGTCGATGGTGAGAGTGGGATTATTGATTTTGCTGAGTGTGGATTTGGAGCCTATGAGGAGGAATTCTGTTTTATCGTTGTTGAGTTTGAGGAAGTTATGTTGCATCCAGGTTTTTATAGCTGACAAACAGGAGTTGATATGGGAGAGGGGGGGGGAGGGGGGGGGGGATTTGGGGGGATTTGGTGCTGAGGTAGATCTGGGTGTCATCGGCGTAACAGTGGAAGTCCAGGTTGAAGTGGCGGAGTATCTGACCAAGGGGGAGGATGTAGATGATGAAGAGGAGGGGGCCGAGTACGGAGCCTTGGGGAACGCCTTGAGTGACTGTGGCTGTAGCAGAGGTGTGGATATGGAGAGAGATGAAGTGGGATCTGTTGGAAAGGTAGGAATGGAGCCAGCTGAGTGCAGTACCTTCGATACCGAGGTCTTTGAGTCTGGTGAGCAGGATGTTATGGTTCACGGTATCGAAGGCTGCGCTCAGGTCGAGGAGGATGAGGGTGTTGAGGGAACCGGTGTCAGCAGAGGTGAGGAGGTCATTGAGGACTTTGAGGAGAGCGGTTTCTGTGCTGTGGAGGGGGCGAAAACCAGATTGGAGGGGTTCGAATAGGTTATTGGCATGGAGATGGGATTGAAGTTGTGAGGTGACGATACGCTCCAGGGTTTTGGAAAGAAAGGGGAGGTTTGAGATTGGGCTGTCGTTAATGAGAGAGGAGGGATCAAGACCAGGTTTCTTTAAAATTGGGGTGACAGCAGCAGTTTTGAAGGCGGAGGGGACAGTTCCTTGGGACAGTGAGGAGTTGAAGAGATTAGTGAGGTAGGGGCAGAGGACGGGGAGGCAGGACTTCAGCAGTGGAGTGGGGAGGGGGTCAAGGGAGCAGGTAGTGGGTTTGGAAGAGCTGATGAGTTTGGAGATTTCAGGAGGGGTGACCGGGTCAAACTGGGAGAGGAGGCATTGTGGAGGAGGGGTCGGGAGGTCAGTAGAGATGGGGAGAAGAGGGGCCTTGGCAGGTGCTGGAGTAGATGCTGGGGGGTCAGATACAGGGGATAAAGATTGATAAATGATGTTCATTTTATCAGCGAAAAAAAGTGGAGAAATGAGTTGCAGAGATCCGGAGTAGAGGTAGGGAGAGTGTTGGTCCGAGGCTTGAGGAGGTTGCCCACTGTGGAGAAGAGGGTTCTGGGGTTTTGGCAGGGGTCGGTGAAGATGGTGGAGAGGTAGGCAGACTTGGCAGCAATGAGGGCATCTTTGTAGGCAGTGAGGTGGAGTTTGTAGGCTTCATGGTGAACTGTGAGAGATGATTTCTTTGTGAGTCGTTCAAGTTGGTGGCCAGTCTGTTTCAACTTATGATGAACATATGACTTATGAACTTGCAAGACTGCTCAGCTGGGAAATGAAATCAGGGTTCAGCAAAGATTGATGGCATGTGGAAATCAACAGGACTGTAGAGGGTGGTGCATGTTATGGCCATAACTGTGCAGCAAAATCTCAGTGAGTGGAGAGCCAGGAGAGCCAGGAGATCCAGCCCAATGTGACTGAGAATAGTGTGTATATGAAATAGAAGTGCATTAATAATTTTATATATGAGTATTTTCCGTATTTTTCCTAACTGCCTATCATCATAGTCATAGAGAGATACAGCATGCAAACAGTCCCTTCCACCTTACTGATATTAGGTCATCTCAAAAGGTCATAGGAGTAGAATTAGGCCATTCGGCCCATCAACTCTACTCTCCCATTCAATCATGGCTGATCTATCTCTCCCATTCTCCTCTTATCTATCTCTGCCTTAAAGCCTTCTGTGGCAATGAATTCCGCAAATTCACCACCATGTTATTAAACATTGTCAGGTCACACTGGGGTGGATGATTGCAACTTCACATGGTCCGCCCTGTTTCGACGAATGCAATCAACCCAGCGTGCACAATCAAATAAGATCAAATAGAACAAGTTGTCCTACAACTTAAGGCTGTGCACGCCATACGCAAGAAGAAGAAGTCAGGTCACACTGAAGTGTGGGACATTTTGAGAGATGATAGAGACCATAAATCAGCTACCCCATCTCCTGTATACAGGAGAACTCTAAATTTTGACGAGATTACAGAGATTCATGTACATGCACCTCAACTTTTGTGAGTTGCATGTTTCAGAGTGCAGGAGAGATCACCTTGTTCATTTTGTATCAGGAATTGGGCAATGAAACTATAATTGAAGAAATGTGTGCTCCTCTGATATCTATGATGAGGCCAAGTAAAGTAATTCATGATGACTGCTTCTGATACCCTTGTATCCACGAGGGTTTGTCAGAATAAATGTTGAGTCAAAGTAGGCACATTTCTACAACGGCTTTGCACTCATCTGCCATAACTATTGGTGAAAAGTCCCCAGAAGCCATGCCAAATGCAGCAAAATCAGAGCTCATACCAAACTCCAGTCATTTCAATGGTTTGTGCAGTGGGAACGATAGGGAACTGTGATTCCAAATACAGCTCTGAAACCAACATTGTCAAACATAGGGATGTAAGTTATTTGGGCAAATCCTCCAAAATTATGGAAGAAATTGAATAAGCACATGGATATCTTAAAAGACAAATTTGCTGGCTGCAACGGAAAAAACCCCCTCCAATACACATCAAGAATCAAACCCGTCTGGCCTGTGGACTTGGACATCACACAACGGTGTGAACAGGGAAGGCTGAGACGGAGATAACGAGATTCTCTTGGATACACAAAGGGAGGAACCAAGCTTCAGCAGACGGTGGTAAACAGGCCAGCACAAGCACAATCACCATCGGGGATGATAACGATCAGGCTGAGGGATCATGACATCAGCAAACCCCTTATCATCGGAAGCCTATTGTTCATGCCAGATCGAAACTGGGAAACATCAAAAGAACCCCTTCTATCCAGAGGACCACCTGGGGGTTTCAAAGGAAGCTCAGGTATAAAAGCCGAAGTCAAGCCAGAACTCTTTCTCTCTTCCTGCTCTTCCTGCTCTGCTGGACAGCTCGTGGGCCTGCATCGACTTCGCTGTGAGTATCCTGGTGACCTGGTGAATTTCCCGAAATAGGAGGTTGAGGGGAGAAAGGTCAAGGGGGAGTATGCTTGCAAGTAACTTGTGTTAAAGTAAGTTTTACGACGTGCCCGATAGTTTTCGTCCATAGTTTTAGTTTAAAGCATAAGTTTAGCCACGCATTGTGTAGTGTTGGTGAGATTCGATTTCTCATTGTTTAATAAAGCCTGTAAATTTTAGACTTGCTTTGAGTCCATCTTGGTTTCTGTTTTCTCTCATCGGCACACTCTGGTCAATTCAACCTTTTATCATATCCCACCATAATTCCGAGGTCTAGAACCTAGGGGAATCCTTTTGTGGAGTAAAGGGAAAAACAAAACCCCTACAGAATGGCGACCATGGCAGGACCTCGGTGGTTTGGGATATGTGATTTGTCAGAGGGGGTGAGAGAACGTAGCAAGATGGAGGAGAGAATCTCCTCTTATCTGTTTAAAAAGATCAATCTCACCAAACAATGGGTGATAGCACTGTTGAGAGCTGAGCAGCCCGCAGAAGCTGCAGCTCAATGGACGGAAAGCAAACTGTATAATAAAGGGCAGGAAAAGGCAGTTTGGCTAGCGTGCCTATCACAGCAGGTAGCCAATATGCAGAGACAGATAGATAGACTGGAAGAGCAACAGAGAGAAGCTAGGGCCAGCGCTGAAGAAAGCGCTAGAGAAGGGGAAGGGCTATCTGAGGAATGCAGTAAAGCCAGGCAGTGTATCTTGCAGGCGAGGGAGTCCCACAGAAATGCCCAGGAATTCCTCCAATGCCAGGTGGTAGAGGCAAAGGAGAGGGAAAGGAACGCCCAGGAACTCCTGGCTCAGAGTACACAGAAGTGCAGGGAGCTGGAGGGAAAGTTCCAGGATATACAAGCAGCATACAGGGTGGCCCGTAGCGAGCTAGGCAATAGTGATCACGGGCCTTGCCAGGCGAGGATAGCGCAGCTGGAGGAGACTCTGTCCAAGACTAGGGGACGGGTTCACCTGGTAGGACCAGGGGGGTCCCCCGGGGGCAGAGGGCTTCCCTCAGCAGATGATTCCCCAGTGGCAAAGGGGAATAGACCGCCTCCTGAGGCGCCGGGGATAGGTCCGGGTCGGCAGGTGGGGTTCGGGTTGTCCGGGGAGGGACAGGCCCAAGGAGGGGCGGGAGAGCACCCTCAGTTAGCGGCTTCCGCGCCATGTGTAGCACACCACGAGGTGGTGGGGTTACCGATCATGGTGGGAGAGCTGGGGGTAAAGGGGCAACAGCCCAGAGTAGGGCAGATGTGCCCGGCACGGCAAAGGAAATATGGTCCCCCGGTAGGGCAGGCAGATAGGGGGCCCATAGAGAGTGATATCATCATTCCCCATGGGGCACATGTGCTGAGGGGGATGGTGGCTCAGGTTCCCAAGTTAACCAGGGCAGGAGACCCGTCATTGCATTTTATGGAGGTGCAGCAGGCAGCCGAAATAAACGATTGCGATGAGGTAGAACGGGTAAAGCTGCTACTGATGACCCTAGATTCATACCTATGCAAGGCAGTGACCTCCAGGGAAGGGGGAAGACCTGAAACATGGGTAGCGGCACAGACAGCGGTTCTGGAGGCCATGGGGTTGAATCAGGGTAGTCCTTTCACCAGGGTGGGGGAGACGAAGCAGCAGGTAGCTGAGTCCCCAGACATGTTCGCAGACAGGCTGTGGGCAGTGTATGAGGGAGCGTGTGGGATGCCTTTAGATAGGCAGAATTTAGATGGGAGAACAGCTCACTGGCTGAAGTCTCTGGTGGCGAATTGCCTTCCGCGAGTTAGGGCAAAGGCCGAGCACTGGTTCGACCCAGCTGACCCAAACCTTAACGAGGCGGAGGTGATCAGGAAGCTCACCCTTGCGTATCGCAATGGGGTGAGAAGTGAGGAGGAGCCCTTTAAGGGCAAGGTGCACGAAATAGTACCGGCACCCCCCAAAAGGAGGCAGTGGAAACAGGAAGGCAGCCAGACCTCTTCCGAGATGAGGCTGGTGTGCTATGGGTGTGGGAAGCCCGGGCATTACAAGAGGGAGTGCAGAAACCCAAGTAGAGCAGTGGGGGATAGGACCCCGGTAACGGCCAACCCAGCCCCGGAGGTAACAATAGATGTAAGAGATCTAATTACCTATTTGCAGTCAAAGGCGGGAGGATCCGGACAGGTAGCCATGGCAACAGGCCAGGGCACGCCCATATCCGCACCCCCGGCACCTTTATGACTGCCAGCGAAACAGCCCACATTCCTATGCCCATTAGAGTATGGCCCATGTGGGAGACCCTGGGTCAAGATGGAGGTCCAGGATGTGGTCGGGAGTTACCTGCTGGACACAGGTGCTTCAAGTACTATTGTCCACATGGACAATCCCCGTACATCCCCTCTATCTAGTAGGGCGCCCTATAGTCCACGGGGTGAGGGAAATCAGAGGGCGGATTGCTTGGCCAGGGAAGGAGCCAGGAGTGGGAAAGCATGGGATCCCCATGAGGAAGGACAGGTAGCTGCAGCCAGGGAGCAGCCTCGAGAAAAGGAGAGTGCGGGAGTGGTTTTGGCCCCGGACCTGACCATGGTCCAGGCACAAGACCCCATTTTAAAGGCTGCCTCAGCAGCCATTTGCAGGCAGGAGACGATAGAGGGACCGTATGGGGGTAAAGATCAAGGACAGACCCGGGTTGATGTGGAAACCGTAGGGGAGCCAGGCGAGTCCACAGGTGGTCAGCCTGAAGTAGCCGACTGTGTTCCAGGGCGAGGACTGGAAGCAGCGGGGAAGGATGCTGACTCCAGCCCTCCGCAGGCAGGTACCGTAGACTGCCTAAGAGAGGCAGAACTAGCAGAAGCAGAGGAGATGGAGGTATCACCTCTGGTGTGGGAACCCCCGGTCAGACGTAGGAGTGACAGGGTCCCTAAACCCCCAGTAAGGTGGTCCCCATCCCTAATTAAACCTAGGGCTGGGGCCGGCCACAGGAGGGCCGGGAAGGAGAGTGGCCGAAACAGGGCACTACGGAGTGCGGCTGGAGGGAGCCCAGTCTCCACAGGGAACGTAGGGGTAACTCAAAACCCCGTAGTGCAAAGGGAGGTGAGGGGCAGTCAGGCCCCTCGACAGGAGGAGTTCTGGCCTGCACGGGAGGGCCCACCAGAGGGGTGGCCCCAGCGTGACGGGGACCAGTTATGAGTTGGCCACCCGGAGACGGGTGGCGTTGTATATAGCATTGGTTTGTGTGTAAGTAGATGTAGTTAGCGTAATTAGATAAGGTTTTGTATAGCTACAGGGGAGTACAGGGACAGACAGTACGGGATCGAAGGGATGTGCTGTGGAAAAGTGGCCCATAACAGACAAATCAAAACCCCAAATGCCATTTTAGGCGGATAGGTCTGTGGAGGCAAGGAGGTGTTTTGCTTTGTTTTCCAGATAAGTAGCCCCGCCGTATGGATGATGGCAACGATGTGCCTCCGGATGTGCGCGGCGCGTCGCGGGGACACGGAGGAGTACCCGCATGGTGCCCCCGCGAGACGGAATTAAAAAGACATGTTCCAGAAATTCCACAACCTGGATTTTGGGGACATAGACATAGAAGAGATGTACCGCGGGGGAGGGGATTTCACTTTGGGGTCCGGTAGGCAAAGACGAGGGGTGGTTAATGACGGGTTTACAGCATTTAACACGGGGACATCTATTATTAATAGCATGGACAACGTAGAACTGGCCTTGCAGATCAATCAGTTGAAGGGCCAGTTAAGAAAGGTTCTGGGGGAGGAAAATGCGGTGGTAGGATCGGGACTGCACGAAGAGGTGGCAATGACTCTACATCTAAAAGAAATCATAGCACAATTGGAGACACATGCAAAAACGATAAACGCTTTGATTAAAGAGGACCGGAATGCGTCCGATCAGGCTGCACAGAATGAGGTGTGTGGGCTGTATGGTGCGTGGTTGTTGGGGGAGGGGAGGAGCAACCTGGAAGACCTGAGGCAAGGTCGGGTCCCCTCCTGGATAAGCAACCAGCACCTAGCAGCGCTACACCCTTATAACAGCACTTTGAGTCCTTGTCAGCTTCGTGTGGCCTCCGAGGCCTACCCGGTACCGGTGGATTGCGGAAAATCCAATCACACCATAATGGGAGTGGTCGTACGAATCCCGGTAATGGGAACCTCGGCACGACCAGCTCCTCTGTACCGAGTGGAGAACGTGGGAGTTGTTCGTGGGGGGGTGCATATTCGCTACGGGAAGGTCCCGCCCTATGTCATAGTGAGGGAGCAAGCTGTGACAGGCATTGACCTTTTGGGTTGTCGGAGCCGGGGAGCACAGGTAATCCTGTGTCCCCAGCACATGGGCGCTGAGGCTAGGCCTCAGTGTGGGTTCAGGACTGTTGGGGCACAGCCTATAAACTGCACCATGGAGGCGATGGCGGCAGACCATGTCCCTCCACAGGTGGCGTATATAGGCAGTGGGACGTACTGTGTCACCACAAGTGCCCAGCGGTATCAGCACGGATCACAGCTGTGGTGCCCGATACCGCACAGCAGCTTCTGCTTTAAACCCAGGGCAGAAGTCCATGTGGCACAGCAGCGAATATTACCCATCCCGGAACCTTCTTCGGTTCACCTCTCGGTACGAGAAAATGTAACTGACTTATTTGACTATGTTGCCCATTTTGGGTATGATATTCCCCCAGTGAATGAAAAATTAAAAGAGTTGCTGGTGGCGGTCGAGTTGTCGCACAAACACTTCTTCTCCCTGGAACAAAAGACTCTGGATATCGCCAGGGAGATCGAAGAGATCAAGTCTCCAAGTTGGTGGGACCTGGAGTCCTGGATCATAGTACCAGCATGGGTCCGCATCGTGTCCCATGTTCTGATCATCTGCCAGATGATAATTGTGGTGTATTTGCTATGCATTAATTGCAAATTTAAAAGGCGGAGGAGGATGGCCAAATTACAACAGCTGGTAAATCGAGCCGCCCGACGTCACCATAACGACACCCCATCACTGTAAAATGTCTGTACTCTAGTGCAATAGTTTTTGTACATAAGTTGTAATCCCTGCATTTTCAGGGAATGGTCGTGAGGGTACTGTATGGTTTGTGGGATTGATGTAAAGTAAAATGTGTATAGTGTAAGTTAATGTGCTTCGAGGGCCTAGTTTAGCGATTAAGGGGGCTTTCGGGGTACATAATTTCACCTTCTCACCAGGAGTGTTTACAGCTCTTGAGGCTGGAGGATTGCCCACTAACTTTGTCAATCGACACGGTCCGTGCGAGCCTGGACGTGTCGTAGGGGCATGTAAGTTATTTGGGCAAATCCTCCAAAATTATGGAAGAAATTGAATAAGCACATGGATATCTTAAAAGACAAATTTGCTGGCTGCAACGGAAAAAACCCCCTCCAATACACATCAAGAATCAAACCCGTCTGGCCTGTGGACTTGGACATCACACAACGGTGTGAACAGGGAAGGCTGAGACGGAGATAACGAGATTCTCTTGGATACACAAAGGGAGGAACCAAGCTTCAGCAGACGGTGGTAAACAGGCCAGCACAAGCACAATCACCATCGGGGATGATAACGATCAGGCTGAGGGATCATGACATCAGCAAACCCCTTATCATCGGAAGCCTATTGTTCATGCCAGATCGAAACTGGGAAACATCAAAAGAACCCCTTCTATCCAGAGGACCACCTGGGGGTTTCAAAGGAAGCTCAGGTATAAAAGCCGAAGTCAAGCCAGAACTCTTTCTCTCTTCCTGCTCTTCCTGCTCTGCTGGACAGCTCGTGGGCCTGCATCGACTTCGCTGTGAGTATCCTGGTGACCTGGTGAATTTCCCGAAATAGGAGGTTGAGGGGAGAAAGGTCAAGGGGGAGTATGCTTGCAAGTAACTTGTGTTAAAGTAAGTTTTACGACGTGCCCGATAGTTTTCGTCCATAGTTTTAGTTTAAAGCATAAGTTTAGCCACGCATTGTGTAGTGTTGGTGAGATTCGATTTCTCATTGTTTAATAAAGCCTGTAAATTTTAGACTTGCTTTGAGTCCATCTTGGTTTCTGTTTTCTCTCATCGGCACACTCTGGTCAATTCAACCTTTTATCATATCCCACCATAATTCCGAGGTCTAGAACCTAGGGGAATCCTTTTGTGGAGTAAAGGGAAAAACAAAACCCCTACAGGGATAAGATAACATCAGCAAGCTATAAAGCAGTCAATTGAAATGGATTATGCTGAAGTGTCAATCAATAGGATAATTAGCCCATGTCTAAAATGATTAACCTGTAACAACCACTTGTATTCACTCATTGTAAACAACCTTCATATTTATCGGTTGCTCTCCTTACGAGGCAGAACTACCATTGCCTATAACTTGATTTTTTTCAGATTTCTGGGTCAGCCAACATGGGAATGTTTTGCGCAGAAATCTGCGCACCGATAAATAACCACAGATTTCTACTCCATGTAAATTAATGGAGAGAAAATTATTTTATTCATAGAGATTGGAATCTTATGGTCAATGTTCCTTCAGCTGTGCAGCTCAAGCAATTAAGGTAGAGAAAGGTACTTTTGCAGGCTGGATGAGTCTGTGTTCCATGTCAACATGGAATGCGTGAGGTTGCAGTCCCTGTTCCAATATCTCAAGGGGCTGCTCCTTGCCTTCTGGCTGCACCTCACGCCCACCATCTCCATCTTTGGATGGCCTGCGCGTAGGTGAGAGGGTAGAGCTGAAGATGCCCTGTTTGGGTTGCTCCTAGGCCTGCCCCCCCCCCCCCCCCCAAGACAAGACAAGCCTAATGTTTTCCAAATGTAGTGTCTCGGACATATCTGTAATCCACATCTTCAATGTGGGGACTGTTGTCTGTTTCCAAAATGTAAGTATTAATTTTTTTTGCCATTATTAGGCTGTAATTGAGGAAACGTCTTTGAAATATCGTTAGCTTAGAGCAGGCCTCTGACATACCTAATATGATCAGTTTTATATCTGGGTCCAATTTAATTTTAAGTATTTTGGAAAATATATCAAATATTCCCCTCCAGAAGTTTTGTAACTTTGTGCAGGAAGCAAAAGAATGGGTTGTAGTCGCTTCTTGGAGGAGACATTTATCACAAATAGGAGAGACATTTGGGAAGATCTTGTCCAATTTGGACTTTGAGTAATAGAGTCTGTGCAGCATTTTAAATTATATCAGGGAGTGCCTAACATTAAGAGAGCAGTAATGTATGTATAAAAGGCTTTCCTCCCAACTATCCTTTGAGATTAGTAAACCAATTCATCTTCAGCCCACAAATCTATGACAAACACGATGCCAAATTTATCTAATCTAATGTTGTGTGCAAATTGCTGCTTTGTTTTTTGGTCAAAACAATAGTGACCAAACTTAACTACACTTCGGGTGTCCTGAATTCCATCAGATATGCTTAGGGTGTCCTGGATTCGCTTAGGGAATGCTTAAGGAGTCCTAAGTTCTTTACCTTGGTGGAACAACAAGTAATTTAATATCTTTGATTCCATGATTAGTATGGGTGCCAGGGGTAATGGGGTGAAGACAGGGGAATGGGGTTGAGAGGGAAAGATAGATCATCCATGATTGAATGGTGGAGTAGACGTGATGGACTGAATGACCTAATTGTGCTCCGTGGACTTATGAACCTACCCTCCAAACTAATTTGCACCGAGCATTTAAACGTGTGATCAATCTTGAGAACGTGTGCTTTAGTCTGTGTCTCAATATAAAGGCCAATGTAAATCTGCAAAGGCCAGTGTAAGTACACTACAGTTAAAAATGTCCCTTTGTGAAAAATAATCGTGAAAATATTAAATAGGTGAAGATTTTCAACTTGATACGAAGAGTAAACTGGGTACTTTGGATCTCCTACCAATGCCTCTGACATACCTAGACGGTAATTTGAACATCTTGACTTGACTTGACTTGATCTACCCAGTAATGTGTCTCCAATGAGCATGGGCAATACCCAAGGTGACTTCAAGCAAATATTCACTGCAATCTGCGGGTCATGAACCAGAGTCTCCATATTGTTCACACTGTCAAGTTTACATAACAATTGTGCCAATTTGATGGCTAACATAACCTTGCAGCCCAATGCCACTAGTGCAATCCAGTGCACTTAGTTCAATTGAACATAATTTTACTTGGGTTTGTGACAAAATAAACTTTTTTTTAACAAGTATCTGCTTTTCCACCCATAAGTAATCTGACCAAAGCACAGAAAATGTCTTAAAATGTGAAAATTACTCATGATGTTCAAATATATTTTTTAGTGATTTTTTGTCATCTGTATCTCTATTAAATGTATCTATTGTTTGCTGATGAAAACAAGGCAGTTTGAACATCCTCCTCAAAAGATTGCAGAGATACACTTGGTTTCATTGGGCTCTGCTTTGTGGTGAACCAATTTTGTACAGCGTACTTAAGTGTGTGATCAAGTTTCAGTGTTTGTGCACGCCTATAATGTGTATTTTCAATCCAGCTTGAACGTCTGTGATCCTTAATGCTGGTTCAACCTATTTCCCCAAGATTGAAATGAAAAACCTAACCTCGCCAGCTCCCACTGATGCTTTATCCCTGCATCTCTGCTGTTCAACATGCACTTTACACTGTTCGGCTTTGATTTGCTTGATACTCACAGCCGGGACACCAGTAAGGAGCTGCTGAACTAATGAGCAACAAAGACAGAAGTGGAGATTGCACATTTCCATAGGAATAAGTCACCACCAGCCACTGACCTTCCTATAATCATTTGCAGTCTCTTCACCCCTGATCCACAAGTACCATTCCAGATTGTGTAATGATGAGGATGAGGTTAAGTCCCAGAACTAAACAGTAGATTGAATCGAACTATTGCATTTGAAATGAGCTGGCTTACACAGATGTTTGGAAGTGGCCCGGACCAAACTTTACTTTTGTTGCTCAATATTATTTATGCATTTTGTAGGTACAATGGCACAATAATTTAAAGCAAGGGATAGGCACGCAGTTAAGGTCAAATATTCAAGAGCTGCTGATCTACATCTACTTGCTGAAAACAACTTTCTCTTTGATTCAGCATGATTGCTATATTTGCAGAGTATGTGGGAACTATATTAGATCACAAGTGATAGGAGCAGAATTAGGCCATTCGGCTCATCAAGTCTACCCCGCCATTCAATCATGGCTGATCTGTCTCTCCCTCCTAACCCCATTCTCCTGTCTTCTCCCCATAACCCCTGACACCCGCACCAATCAAGAATCTATCTCTCTCTGCCTTAAAAATATCCACTGACTTGGCCTCCACAGCCTTCTGTGGCAAATAATTCTACAGATTCACCACCCTATTAAGCACAGAAAACTCTGAGGAAAGAAAGGTCATCGATCTGAAACAATCATTTATTTTCCTCTTTCCTCAGGTGTTGAGCATTTGCTGATCTTATGGAAAGTAACTGAAATGTACAGTAGCTATTGAAAATGAAGGCTGGAAACTGGCCATTGGAGGGTTTCATATATTTAGAAGATAAAGTGAGTAGATGGGGAGGTGGTGTAACTGTACTTGTTTGAGATAACATTCTGGCAGCATAAAGTAAGCAATATTACAAAGAGCAAGACAGAAATAGAATCCATGTGTCTGCAGCGAAAGATTAAAAAAATCAATCACACAGAAGGAAGATCCACAGACCACCCAATGGTGTTGGAATAGATGGTGCAGAAATATGCAAACAAATTAATCACGGCAATAACAAAAGTTAATGTGGAAGATTCCCAACCACATCAAAATTGTCCCGCCAAAACAGGTAGGTGAAGATGATGAGGAATAACTTTTAGTATATGAAGGAACTGCAGATGCTGGTTTAAACCAAAGATAGGCACAAAATGCTGGAGTAACTCAGCGGGACAGGCAGCATCTCTGGAGAGAAGGAATGGGAGATGTTTCGGGTCAAACATAGAAACATAGAAACATAGAAAATAGGTGCAGGAGGAGGCCATTCGGCCCTTCGAGCCAGCACCGCCATTCATTATGATCATGGCTGATCGTCCCCTATCAATAACCCGTGCCTGCCATCTCCCCATATCCCTTGACTCCACTAGCCCCTAGAGCTCTATCTAACTCTCTCTTAAATCCATCCAGTGATTTGGCCTCCACTGCACTGCCCTCTGTGGCAGGGAATTCCATAAATTCATAACTCTCTGGGTGAAAAGTTTTTTTCTCACGAATTCTCAAGAATTTTCTCAGTGGCCAAATGCATATTAGAGTGTGATGTTGAACTTGTAGAGTTGTAGAGATCGACGGGTGATCAATAGTCAGCATGGACTCAGCGGACCGAAGGGCCTGTTCCTATGCTGTATCACTAAACTAAACTAAACTAAACTAAAGTAAACTAAACTAATCAAATTGACAAAGGTACACTTAAAGGTATCTAATTACAGTCTGTTTTTGAACATCTAAACTAAATTAATAGGGTTATTATCAACCCATGTCCATTTAGAGCATTTGTTTATCATGGACTGAATGGTTTGGACAGGAAAAAAAAACTGAGTTTTATTATGGTGAGATACAGCTCTTTTATCTACATGATTGTCAGCATTTCGTGTGAATGTTACTTTGCTGAAGGTCCAGTAACACAGCACTTCACAACTATCATGCTGTTTCTTTATTTAATCTGGGGATTACTGAGGACCTGGAGGTCATCTATAAGAATTTAAATGTTAGCAGAGGGGAACTATGAGATTACTATAAACAAACCTTGTTGATTGTTGAAAACATCCACCATCTACTTAAACTCAGTCATATATTATGTGTTTGCATAGTGCCTGAAGTGCAAAGAACAACTGCTAACATTGTATTCAACACATTTGCCATGTGTGTTAATGCATGGTGCATGGAGCTGCTGTAATATGAAATGTTGTCACATTATTGAAACTTTCAATAAATGTTCAGTCTTGGAATGCTTTCAAAGAGTTAAATATACTTACCCTTTCACATAAAACCGTGAACTACTTATGATACCTGCCTGCATATGTTTGGCACATTGCATGTTACCCCCCGCAGTCATGCATCTTGCTGTTGGGATGCTTGATCAGAGAATCAGATGTAAAGTGCAATGTCCCAGATTTATTGTACTCCTTGTCATTTTCCAATTTATGTTTCTGCTCTCTGTGACACTTCACTGGAAGTGACGATTTTGAAAAATGTCCCCATTATCGCCAATCGTTTTTTTTTAATGTATCCAAAACAATATTTTTACTGTAAGGTGACAAAACATCCTAAGGCTTTTCACAATTTGGCACTAAGATATATTATGCTCAACACGTAGATTTTAAGGGGTGTCATTGGGATAAATGAGGGTTAAAGGAGAGCAAGATTAAGAGAGAGAGTCCAAGGCCTCCTTTGCATTTGAAGGACATGGCATCAAGAGGGACACAACTCCAGGCCTCGACCAACAAAGATTACAAAGGAAGGGAGGGTTTGGCGTTGCGGGAATGTGAAAGGGAAGATGAACATTTCATAATTGAGCAGAGACAGGTTGAAGCACAAATTGACATCCTTTATCAGCAAATAGCCTGCATGTAGAGATCCTGCATCCAACATCATTTCTGGAGCGTTTCACAACACAGGCCATTCTAGTTATGGCTAAGAGCCAGATGAATGTTAGTAGAAAAATTCAGTGAGCATCTGAGCAGGATCTCATTGGCAACAATACATATACCTTGGTGAAAGATGAAAAACTGTTTTAATTTAACGTTACCATAAATCTTATTTATTCTGTTCCCCATTTCAAAACTCACCAACTGGCCTCTTGCTCATACAGTGTCACTAGCTAAGCTGCTGGATTTTACCACACTCTCTTTGGAAGCTTATAAATGCATTAAGGTTTCTTAGAACATTGTACTTTATGTCTCCAGTATGTGAGAAACACAGTAAGAACTATAAGAGGATTATTTATGATTTGTGGGGTTTGGAATTCAAAGAATTTCTCTTCTCTAAGGGACTGTTTAATAACCTTAATAATTACCTCAATGATGCATACAAATGTTTTAAAGACACTAATGTTGACCTACTAGACACTTATGTTTGTCTTTATCCATGTAGGCACTGATGCACTTAAAACTAAAATAATTATGCAACAAGCAATATCCATTTGTGCCATCATTATGGAATTGCTTATATTTTCCGGTCTGAAAAAGGAACCAGACTCAAAATATCACCTATCCATATCCTCCAAAAAATGCAGCCTGACCCGCTGAGTTACTCCAGCACTTTGTGACTTACTCAAGATTCCAGCATCGGCCATTTGTTGTATCTTTCTTAAATTTCTGTAACTTGGGCCAGAAATTGTGAGACCAACTGTGTGCGTCTGCCAAAGATAGACACAAAGTGCTGGAGTAACTCAGCGGGACAGGCAGCATCTCTGGAGAGAAGGAATAGGGGACGTTTTGAGCCAAGACCCTTCTTCAGACTGAAGAAGTTTTACATTTACTCCAGCATTGTGTGTCTATCTTCGTAGATACATAGATACATGGATAATAGGTTCAGGAGTAGGCCATTTGGTCCTTCATGCCAGCACCACCATTCAATGTGATCATGGCTGATCACCCACAATCATTACCCCGTTCCTGCCTTCTCCCCATATCCCTTGATTCCGCTAGCCCTAAGAATTCTATCTAACTCTCTTTTGAATGCATCCAGTGAATCAGCCTCCACTGCCTTCTGAGGCAGAGAATTCCACAGATTCACAACTCTCTGTGTGAAAAGGTTTTTCCTCATCTCAGTTCTAAATGGCCTACCCCTTATTCTAAAATTGTGACCTCACGTTCTGGACTCCCCCAACATCGGAAACATTTTTCCTGCATCTAGCATTTCTAATCCCTTAATAATTGCATATGTTTAGTTTAGTTTAGAGATACAGCACAGAAACAGGCCATTCGACCCACCTGGTCCGCGCCGACCAGCGATCCCTGCATATTAACACTATCCTACACCCACCAAGCCAATTAACCAACAAACCTATAAGATCGCCTCTCATCCTAAATTCCAGTGAATACAAGCCCAGTTGCTCCATTCTTTCATCATATGACAGTTCCGCCATCCCGGGAATTAACCTAGTGAACGTACGCTGAACTCCCTCACTCCACTCCTTCGATTAAAACCAGCATCTGCAGTTCTTTACTACACTTGTGTGCTTCTGCCAATGGCCATATATATAGCAGCTGACTCGGCTCAAATAAATAATGGGACTGTTGTTGATGCAGTCTGCCAACCCAACTCACTCACCTGCGCTGTACCCTCAGGTTACATTTTGTACCTACGTGGATCTGAGGCCTCGTTACTGGAGCAGTCCAAGAGTCAAGAGTGTTTTATTGTCATGTGTCCTGGATAGAACAATGAAATTCTTACTTGCTGCAACACAACAGAATATGTAAACATAGTACACTGTAAACAATATGATAAACAAGAGTGTGTATATATATACATAATCACAAGTACACACACACATATATCTTCTATATTACTAAAAGTCTGTTCTTGACCGGTTTTGGCCATCTGTGCTGCGATTTCCAAGAGAACGCCGCCACCTACGGCCGTCATTTTTGGCCACCTTGCTCAGAGCCCCCCTCCGCCGTATGTGTGCCGAGGATTTTTCCCGTCGATGAAAAATGACAGAGATATTAATGTTTTTATAAAATTCCCCATTCTCTCTGCTGCCCCCGCTGGCGGCAGGGGGGAGGGACTATAAAACCAGGAAGTGGTGTGCCTCATCACTCTTCAAGATGGAGGAAGGCAGAGGGTCACGTTTCTCTGAGCTGTGAATAACATTGAACACATGTCTACTCAAATGTAAGTGCCCTTAGTGGTTCTAAAATGCTTGCAGACTGTGTCTATTGGTTTTAAAATGTTTGCAAAAAGTGTCTATTGGTTCTAAAATATTTGCAAAAAGTGTCTATTGGTTCTAAAATGTTTGCAAAATGTGTCTCTTTTGGTTCTACAATGCTTGCAGAATGTATCTATTGGTTCTAAAGCTTGCAAAAAAATGTGTCTATTGGTTCTAAAGCTTGCAGAAAAAGTGTCTATCGGTTCTAAAGCTTGCAAAAAAATGTCTATTGGTTCTAAAGTTTGCAAAAAAATGTCTATTGGTTCTAAAGCTTGCAAAAAAATGTCTATTCGTTCTAAAGCTTGCAAAAAGTGTCTACTGGTTCTAAAGCTTGCAAAAAACGTCTCCATTGGTTCTAAAGCTTGCAAAAAAACGTCTCTATTGGTTCTAAGCTTGCAAAAATATGTCTATTGGTTCTAAAGCTTGCAAAAATATGTCTATTGGTTCTAAAGCTTGCAAAAATATGTCTCTATTGGTTCTAAAGCTGGCAAAATATGTCTCTATTGGTTCTAAAGCTGGCAAAAATATGTCTCTATTGGTTCTAAAGCTGGCAAAAATATGTCTCTATTGGTTCTAAAGCTGGCAAAAATATGTCTCTATTGGTTCTAAAGCTGGCAAAAATATGTCTCTATTGGTTCTAAAGCTGGCAAAAATATGTCTCTATTGGTTCTAAAGCTGGCAAAAATATGTCTCTATTGGTTCTAAAGCTGGCAAAAATATGTCTCTATTGGTTCTAAAGCTGGCAAAAATATGTCTCTATTGGTTCTAAAGCTGGCAAAAATATGTCTCTATTGGTTCTAAGCTTGCAAAAATATGTCTATTGGTTCTAAAGCTTGCAAAAATATGTCTATTGGTTCTAAAGCTTGCAAAAACATGTCTATATGTTCTAAAGCTGGCAAAATATGTCTATTGGTTCTAAAGCTGGCAAAAATATGTCTATTGGTTCTAAAGCTTGCAAAAAGTGTCTATTGGTTCTGAAGCTTGCAAAAAAATGACTATTGGTTCTAAAGCTTGGGTGTGGCTTGAAGTTGAAAGGCACTACTTACTGCAGATGGTGGCTTGGGTGCAATGGCTTGAAGTTAAAATGCATTACTTACTGCAAATGGGGGCGTGGGTGCATTGGCTTGAAGTTGAAAGGCACTACTTACTGCAAATTGTGGCATGAAGTTGAAAGGCACTACTTACTGCAAATGGTGGCTTGGGAGCTTTGGCTTGAAGTTGAAAGGCACTATTACTGCAAATGGTGGCTTGTTTGCTTTGGCTTGAAGTTGAAAGGCACTACTTACTGCAAATGGTGGCTTGGTTGCTTTGGCTTGAAGTTGAAAGGCACTCCTTACTGCAAATGGTGGCTTGTGCGTGGCTTGAAGTTGAAAGACACCACTTACTGCAAATGGTGGCATGACGTTGAAGGGCACTACTTACTGCAAATGGTGGCTTGGAAGCTTTGGCTTGAAGTTGAAAGGCACTATTACTGCAAATGGTGGCTTGGTTGCTTTGGCTTGAAGTTGAAAGGCACTACTTACTGCAAATGGTGGCTTGGTTGCTTTGGCTTGAAGTTGAAAGGCACTACTTACTGCAAATGGTGGCTTGGGTGCTTTGGCTTGAAGTTGAAAGCACTACTTACTGCAAATGGTGGCTTGGGAGCTTTGGTTTGAAGTTGAAAGGCACTACTTACTGCAAATGGTGGCTTGGCTGCTTTGGCTTGAAGTTGAAAGGCACTACTTACTGCAAATGGTGGCTTGGGTGTGGCTTGAAGTTGAAATACACCACTTACTGCAAATGGTGGCTTGGGAGCTTTGAAGTTGAAAGGCACTACTTACTGCAAATGATGGCTTGGGTGTGGCTTGAAGTTGAAAGACACCACTTACTGCAAATGATGGCTTGGGTGTGGCTTGGCGTTGAAAGACACTACTTACTGCAAATTATGGCTTGGGTGTGGCTTGAAGTTGAAAGACACCACTTACTGCAAATGCCTGGCTTGGGTGTGGCTTGAAGTTGAAAGACACTACTTACTGCAAATGATGGCTTGGGTGTGGCTTGGGTGTGGCTTGAAGTTGAAAGACACCACTTTCTGCAAATGATGGCTTGGGTGCAATGGCTTGAAGTTAAAATGCATTACTTCCTGCAAATGGGGGCGTGGGTGCATTGGCTTGAAGTTGAAAGGCACTACTTACTGCAAATTGTGGCTTGGTTGCATTGGCTTGAAGTTGAAAGGCACTACTTACTGCAGATGGTGGCTTGGGTGCAATGGCTTGTTGTTAAAATGCATTACTTACTGCAAATGGGGGTGTGGGTGCATTGGCTTGAAGTTGAAAGGCACTTACTGCAAATGGTGGCATGAAGTTGAAAGTTACTACTTACTGCAAATGGTGGCTTGAAGTTGAAAGGCACTGCTTACTGCAAATGGTGGCTTGGGTACATTGGCTTGAAGTTGAAAGGCACTATTTACTGCTAATGGTAGCATGAAGTTGAAAGGCACTACTTACTGCAAATGGTGGCTTGGTGGCTTGGTTGCTTTGACTTGAAGTTGAAAGGCACCTCTTACTGCTAATGGTGGCATGGGTGTGGTTTGAAGTTGAAAGCCACTACTTACTGCAAATGATGGCTTGGGTGTGGCGTGGGTGCATTGGCTTGAAGTTGAAAGGCACTACTTACTGCAAATGGTGGATTGGGTGCTTTGGCTTGAAGTTAAAAGGCACTACTGTAAATGCACTTACTTCCTGTTTGCACTGTATATTGATTTTAGATAAAACGCTACCACTTACGGCTGTGATTTTTGGCCATCTTATTCAGTCCCCCTCCACTGAGCAGGTGCGGAGAATTCTTCATATCAATGAAAAATAAAAGTGTTATTAGTTATTTTTTAAATGTTGAGAATCTCTCTCCTGTCAATCACTCCATGAAAGCCACACCTTTTCCGGTTGGGGGGGGGGGGGTTATAAAACCCGGAAATGTGGGTGTGGCTCAGTGTCTGCAAGATGGAGGAGGGAGAGGTCACGACTTGCTGTCTTTAGTGGCTTTGCACCCTACTTCAAATGGTATGAAACTGCACTTGAATTTGGTGGCCTTGCACCCTGCTAGAAGTGGTAAGAAACTGCACTTGAATTTGATGGCCTTATACCCTGCTTGAAATAGAATTTCAAGGATTAGCCGTCAGTCAACTACCAGCCCACCAGCCGTGAGTGAGTTACCAGCACAACAGGCTTGATTGACTGAGACGCCAGCCCAAGAATCCATTTGGCGCACAATTTGCATACTAGCCCTCTGGAAACCAGTCCCTTCAGCCCACAACACCCATACTAGCGCTGCAGAAAGCCCCCCCCAACCCCCCCCCCCCCCCAACTGGCCACCATTTAAAATTGGTGGAGAGGTGGAATATTGCGTTGGATGACCAGCCCTCCTGTGTGATGCTGGGACCCAACGCACACACACACATATATATAAATGTGTATATATATACATACACACACATACTCAAGAAACAAAGTAATGCAATAATAATAATAATAATCATCATAGTCTATTGAAGTTCAGAGCTTATTTGAGGTTGTAGTGTGAGTCCATGAGTGCTAACTTCATCAGACTTCACCTGACACCTTGTTAGACTTCCATAATGGTCCTTTGACAGCTCACTGCTACCAAAGACCTTTGAACTGTTTTAAAATATTTCTGCCTATGAAAAAGGTTTATAAATTAACATAAAAATAATGGAAAAGATAATTTTGAATGTACTTTCAGGCACAAGATTCAGTGAAATTAAAAAAAAAAAAAAAAACCTTTATCCTTTCACTCAAGGTCAGCAACTCCACTCAAATATCTGGCACAAAGTTGAGGTGCATGTTGCAACTTACAGTGTTTAAGAAGGAACTGCAGATGCTGGAAAATCGAAGGTACACAAAAATGCTGGAGAAGGGTTTCGGCCCGAAACGTTGCCTATTTCCTTCGCTCCATAGATGCTGCTGCACCCACTGATGCAACTTACAGATGTGGTATTCTTGAATTTGCTGCCTCTTGCACTGCTGCTATCTGGTAGCCCACGACAGAAGTACTGGGTAACATATGGTGCTTTGCAGTTTAATGATAGTAAAACTTTTTTTTGTATGGCTTAATAGGAACCGTGGCAGTATAGTTGCTTAATGAGGAAAGTGCAGGCCACACAGTTCAGCCCATGGTGAATGATTCATTATGAAGTAAAGCAGTGAGCAGGATATGGCGGGGGAGGCATGGGGAATGGGCCACTGTGACCGTTTCACCGTGAACAGAGTGTGAGGACTAGAATATGGAGAAGGGTTCATGAGAGGAGTTCAGTGGAGAGGAATATGGTGAGTAATCCATAATGTGTGATTCATGGTGAGCACATAAAGGAGGATATGGAGAAGGAGCCTTGGTGAGCAAACAATAGTAGATGGTTTGAATAAGTGTGGCCGGAAGTGTGGCTGGAGGTCCTGGTTCCAAACTGTGTCACTCTAAGTGGATGATGGTGATGTTTGGTTTAAGACACGAGGGCCATGGTGACTTTATCACAGTGAATTACTCACAATCGGATATGGCTGTTGGCCCTTGGTGATGAAATCAACTACACTCCAAAGTAGTACAAGTTTGTGAGTTAATTGGCTTTGGTGAAAATTGTAAGTTGTTCCTAGTGAATAGTACAGTTTTAGTGTACGGGGATTGCTGGTCTGTGTAAACTCGGTGGGTTTCCGTGCTGTATCTCTAAAGTGTAAAGTCTAAAGGGTGGGTTATTCGCAATATAGATAATGGTGTTTATGGCCATTGGGCCATGGTAATAAAAGCACGGTGAGTTCCTCACATTGGGTGAGTTTTGTTGGACAGACACGGCTGAGAGTCCATTGAAGGTGGGTTCCTGCTGAGTTTTAATTATCAATTGACGTATCATGGAAATTCCTGGTAAGTAGTTCACACAAACTGATTACCGAAGAATGGGGCATCGAGCAGGCTGGACAAAAAGGGAGGATTTAAAAAAAAAAAAAGAGCAAATAATAATAATTAATTAAAAAAGAAGTTTCTGAACCTCGACAACATTAAATCAATTCAATGAATGGGTCTTAACTGTGATGAGAAAGGAGTGGCTACCTCAATATTTGTTACTATGGTCACTGAGTCCTCTGAAGTATTTCATCTGGGAAACTGACTGCTGCTTTCACCTTTGTAATCAGTTTCTTGTGCCACAGCTTTGAAATAAACATTGTGAAGTTTAGCCCTCCTGCCGTTACATTAACTCTGCAAACCAAGACATGTATTTTTGACCATTTTAATGATATTTCTCTCCATTCTTTATTCCTTGACATTTGTTCCCTTTATGTAACTGTTGTTGCCTGTGTAAACAAACCGGATATTTTTTCTCTTAATCTTTTTGGCTGATCTCTTACCAACTTTTTCCAATGCATTTTAATTAACGATGTTTCATTTACAGAAATACGATGCTCAATTCCAGCTAAAAATTATCCAAGTGAAACGTGATTTAAAATAGCCATGTGGGACTCGGGTATCCACCATCCTCTGTACGGGTCTCTTATTGCTGGCTCCTTTCCTGTTCAAAGCTAATTTTCAAGGCATTTACAGAAAATGCAACCAATGGGCAGGAGCATGGCACAGCTGGTAGAGCTGCTGCCTAACACCACCAGAGACCCAGGTTCGATCCTGACACTGGGTGCTGTCTGTGCAGAGTTTGCATGTTTTTCTTGTGACCACATGGGCTTCCTCCGGTGATCCAGTTTCCTCCCACATATCAAAGGCATGCAGGTTTGTAGGTTAATTGGCCAGTATAAATTGGCCCTTGTGTGAAGGGAGTATGTGGGAAAGTGGGTTAACAGAACTAGCGTTAGTATGTGATCAATATTTGGCGTGGACTCGATGGGTACATGCTGCATCTCTACAATTATCTAAACAAAACTGCACCCAGGGGTCATACAGTACCATTCCAGATCTTCATGTTTTGTACTAGAAAGTAAAAAGCTCAAAGGTTCTCACCATTTCATTTTATTTTGCATTAGCCCCAACCTGGAATCAAGGCTGCAGCTTAGTGAAACTGAAGTAAATTTAAATCACACTACAGGATTGAGTTTACTATTTGGGTACAACTATAGTTTTGCAACACCGCCAACTGGCAAATGTGTCGTGAAACAAAACTGCAATTTAATATCCTACCATGCATGTGCTCTGTTTCATTAGTTATGTGTTTGCCGAAGGAATATTATCGAAATGACCTGACTCTAAAACTTCCTATGTTAACTTCTGGCATTCAGCTTACTGTCTGTTTGGTGTAACTTTTGGAAATTTTGAGTCGCAAGCGGCTTGCAAAATATTTTTTAATATTGAAAACGGAGTGAGGTTGTTTCCAGTGGCCCTGTGTAAATGTTTCCAGCAGTGACTGTTCTCAGGCCTAAAATAATCCTCTCGGCTTACCGCAGCGTTCACTATTGGGTCTCATATTCATTAAATATGATGACTGAGGAAAAAACAAAATCAGTGTTTTTCCAATCAAAACTGGAGCCGCTGTCTACAGACCGCTGATGGTACATTGTTCTGATCTCTGAGAATAAGATCTTTCATTAAACCATTTCCAGAGGGCTAGGCCATTGCTTTCTTTGGCCACAAAGCAGGCCCTTTGTCAAGCCTTGGGAAACATTGCTACATGTGTTGACAATCTTGAAAAACCAAGTTTAGTGCCGCACAAATCCAATATTTTCTGTTTATTAGCTGTATTATGTGCCTCAAGGGCTTTTATTGGGCTGATGACTCAGTGTTTCTGAGACAGTGGTAACCTCTTGTAAGGTCAGCTTTCCTGCTGTTTGTCCCTGTGGGCGCCTGATGCAGCATTAATCCAATCATGGCAGCATCCCACAGAGGTACAACTTGATATATTAATAGCTTGCATTTCAGTATAGTTTCCAGCAGAGATACGACAGTCGGCTCCTACAGCAGTTTATATCGTCATTCATTCACCTTACATGGGAATTAGCAATTCCCAGGACTAGCTGCTGCTTCTGCCTGCCTTAGAAACAGTCCATGCCTTCCTGTGATCTTAGTTTGAATTTATTAGCTGTGAACCCATTTATTTATAGGCAGAGCTGAACTAATCTCCATGCAGGTCCTTAATTCTAGTTTAGTCTGGTATTGCATCTGCAGATTTTATATTAATTTAAATCTCTTACGCATCGATATGAACATATTTAGACTTCCCAGACTTTCACAAAATGTCTATGGGAAATAATGTGGCACTAACTGAGAATTATATAGCCGTTGTATCTTTCAGTGTCAGGAAATGTAAATTGAGTCCCATCCGCTAAATATTGGAGAAAGAAACTAGTGTCAGAGGAGCCACCAATTTAGTAAAGTCAAGTCAAAAGTACTTAACTGTCAAATGCACCAGGAACAGAACAGTGAAATTCTTACTTGCTGCAACTTTACAGGCACACAGTTCAAGTTCAAGTTCGAGTTCGAATTTATTGTCACATGTACCAATTAAGGTACAGTGATATTTGAGTTACCATACTAAGTAAAAAGCAACAAGTCACACAGCCACATACAATAAAATTTAACATAAACATCCACCACAGCGGAATCCACATTCCTCACGGTGATGGGGAAATAAAGTTCAATCATCTTCCTCGTTTGTTCACCCGTGGTCGGGGCTGTCGAACCCTCCGCAGTCACCGCTGCCAACAGTCCGATGTCTGAAGCCCTCGTGTCGGGAAGATCGAAACTCCGGCGATGGGACGGGAAGGTAATAACACAACAAAATTGTATACCATTCAATAATTGATTGCATCATACGTTTTTGGTGATATTAGGTGCTTTCTTGGGGCAGGGCTTCCTGTAGAAGTCTGATTTACCTAAAATTGGGTCAGCAATGTCACAGGGCAGAAACCCAGAACATCTAGTGAAGGTGTCAATAGATTGCTTCAGTATCCTAATCAGAGTCATAACTTCATGTTAAGCATCCCGCAAAGTATTTGGCAAAAACTAGATAAAGCAGGCCCTGGCCTTGTTCTGCATATTTTTTTAAATTTGCTTTGGTCTGAAACATTTCTCCTTAAGGGAACATCTGGAAACCACCAGCCAAAAGGTAAGATTAGAACATTTTGATGTTCTCTGCCACAGAAGGCTGTAGAGGCCAATTCACTGGATGTTTTCAAGAGAGTTAGATTTAGCTCTTAGGGCTAACGGAATCAAGGGACACGGGTAAAAAGCAGGAATGGGGTACTGATTTTAGATGACCAGCCATGATCATATTGAATGGTGGTGCTGGATTGAAGGGCCAAATGGCCTACTCCTGCACCTATTTTTCTATGTTTACTATGTTTTCATGAATTATCTTTAAATGGGCACAGAAGGGATGGGAGTGCTTCTCCTGGGCTAGAACAGTTCCGTGTCTGTGGCTAATCTGGTTCTTCCCAGAAATAAACAAGGGCACAAAGTTTCAGTTAGGTCTGGACAAATATTCCAGCGATTTGCCCCATTCTAGCTTCACATGATATTCTTTCCTTCACTCAAAAGAGTAAAGTTTGAAAGCTGTTTGAACATTAACAAAACTAAGATAAGATTATGGACATAAATTTACTACCAGGCAACAGTAGTGAACAATGCAATAAACATTGATTGACTTCGGTTGTTAACTAATGTTTTAACCTTTGTTTATTATGCTGCAGGGACAGTATTGAGGACATGATATACTCTAATGTTAATTAGCTCTTATTTGGTTTTAACAAATTCATTTTTTTCAATATATAATGATACTTCTGCAATTCTTCTGAATTAATGTTTTGGAAGTAGCTGATCTTTTGTTTTGCATGCAAATTTGTTCAAGAAATAATAAGCAATTTAGTGGTAATACAAATTGGATATTGGTAATGAGTTAAATGCCCAGGTGGAGCTCTGCATTCCAGGGTTCTCACATTATGAACTGTGTTCAGCTTTCCACCATGGGCCGAGTGAATTGTAGAAAAGTGTTTCGCTGCAAGAATGCAAACATAATACATGGAACAGTGCAGTACAGGAACAGGCCCATAATGCCAGTGAAGATTATTATGCCAAGTTAAACTAATCTCCTTTGCCTGCCCGTGATCCATATCCCTCCACATCCACGTGCCTATCAAGAAATATCTTAAACCCCATGATCGTATATGCCTCCACCATCAACTCTGGCAGCAAGTTCCAGGCACCCACCACTCTCTGTGTAAACAACTTGTCTCACACATCTCTTTTAGGCTTTTTGCCCTCAACACCCATGAATTGTTAACTATCAAAATACTTTCACCCAACACTGTTGATTTTAGACATTTAGGTTCTTCAGTAAAGGTTTAGAAGACAACATTTTTTCACCAAGCTGTCGATTAGCCAAGGTGACCGAAAACCTGGTCAAAGGGATAAGTTTTAAGATGGGGTTTGAAAGAGGATTGTTGGAGAGATTGTGCAAGGAAATAATTTGTAATCATTGTCTCGTGGCTGGCTAAGAATGAGAAATTGTCAGAAGCACAGAAACAAGTTAATAGCCCAACCTCTCAAAAAATATTCCGCAACAAATCTAGAAATGATCCAAAATAAAATAAAATAAACAAATCAAACAACCAGGGAGGACAAAGCACAAATTTAAAAAATGGTAATTGTATATGGATTTTTGACCAATCTCCACATGCACCCTTAAATTAATTTGTGAGATTTTAGTACTTAATATTTCAAACGTATTCAGAATGTTTAAAAGAATAAAGAAAAACATGCATGCAGTTCAATAGACCTGAATTGTAGATCAGTCTGAAGAAGGGTCTCGACCCGAGACGTCGCCTATTCCTTCGCTCCATAGATGCTGCCTCACCGGCTGAGTTTCTCCAGCATTTTTGTCTACCTTTGAATTGTAGACATGATGTTCAGTTCTGTATCTAAGTTTTGTACAAATGGTTGAGGATAAATTTTTGCCTCAGTTATTTACTGCTGATGGCTTGATAGTGAAGTTACTAAATGAACCAATAAATTCTACACTGTTATTTGAGGGAAAGTAACATTGGTCAATATGCATTCAACACTAATTTTAACTTACTTTGAATGTTAATAAAAACCTCCAAAGAACATATTTTTATTGAATTCAACAAATTTCACATTGGTCAGTCTTAACATTAGTGGATGTCACTTCCTTGGAGCAAGATTTAGTTTGCCTCACATAAGGAGATGAAATTCCAATCTTTGCTGCTCTCTGGATATTGGTCGTGCAGTTACCTATGTAACAGGAATGATAGATAATTATTGCACTGTTTCTCCTGCAGCACTGTACAATCTGCCAATCTATGAGTTTCCCTTTGTCTAACTTTCACACCTTACATGTCCTTATCTCTGCATCTCACTCTCCCCGGTCTCTCAATCAGAATAAGGGTCTTGACCCGAAACGTCACATTCCTTCCATCCAGAGATGCTGCCTGAGATGCTGAGTTACTCCGGCATTTGTGTCAATCTTCGGTTTAAACCAGTATCTTCAATTCTTTCCTACACAATGAGTATACAACAGTTTGGAATTATGGCAAATCAAGCTAGTGTTTCCTTGGAAGGTACACAGAATTGCTGGGGAAACTCAGCGGGTGCAGCAGCATCTATGGAGCGAAGGAAATAGGCGACGTTTCGGGCCGAAACCCTTCTTCAGACTGATGGGGGGTGGGAGAAAGAAGGAAAAGGGGAGGAGGGGGAGGGGCCCGAGGGCGGGCGGAAGGGAGGGTGGGAGGAGACAGCTAGAGGGTTAAGGAAGGGGAGGAGACAGCAAGGGCTAGCAAAATTGGGAGAATTCAATGTTAATGCCATAAGGACGCAAGGTCCCCAGACGGAATATGAGGTGCTGTTCCTCCAATTTCCGCTGTTGCTCACTCTGGCAATGGAGGAGACCCAGGACAGAGAGGTCGGATTGGGAATGGGAGGGGGAGTTGAAGTGCTGAGCCACCGGGAGTTCAGGTAGGTTTTTGCGGACTGAGCGGAGGTGTTCGGCGAAACGATCGCCCAACCTACGCTTCCAAATATACCAAGTGTTTCCTTGGTATATTTTAACCAAGGCTGCTGGAGTCATATATCGTCATCAGTAAATTTCAATCAAATCCTCACTTATCTGTTCCATGAAATACTTGACTATGTAACCATAGAATATAGAACAGTACAGCAATGGAACAGTTCATTCGGTCCACCATGTCTGTGCCAAACATAATGCCAAATAAAACTAATTATTTCTGCCTGCACATGATATTTCTGCAATTGTTGCATATTCATGACCCAATCTAAAAGCCTCTTAAATCCATGATCATATCTGTTTCTACCTCTACTGAGAACCTCCCAATCTCTGAGTAAACACTTGACCCGCCCATCTCCTTTAACAGTCCTCTACAGCTAGCTATACCTTCTAGTATTTGACATTTCCATCCTGGGAACAATAGATTCTGACTGTGTTCATAATCTACAACTCTCATCATTTTATAACTTCATCTCAGCCTCCGATGCACTTGAGAAAACAATCTAAATTTGTGTCGTATTGTCTTATTTAAAATTGATACAGATAATGAAATCAACAATCAAGGGCAGCAATACACAATGCAATGAAGTAATGTCTATCCAACACCATTTCCTGTGTAATGTGAATTTCCTTCAGTTCCTCCATCACCCTAGGTCCTCTGTCCCTAGTACATCTGGGAGATTGTTTGTGTCTTCCTTAGTGAAGACAGAACCAAAGTACCTGTTGAACTCGTCGGCCATTTCCTTGCTCCCTATAATAAATTCACCTGTTTCTGTCTTCAAGGGACCCACATTTGTCTTAACTAATTTTTTTCTCTTCACATACCCAGAGAAGCTTTTACTATCCTCCTTTATATTCTTGGCTAGCTTACCTTCATACCTCATAATTTTTCCACGTATTGCCTTTTTAGTTACATTCTGTTGATCTTTGAAAGTTGCCCATTCCTCTGGCTTCCCGCTCATCTTTGCTATGTTATACGTTTTCTCTTTTATTTTTATACTGTTCTTGACTTCCCTTGTCAGCCAAGGTCTCCTCTTACTCCCCTTAGAATCTTTCTTCCTCTTTGGAATGAAATGACCCTGCATCTTCAGGATTATCAACCAGAAACACCTGCCATTGCTGTTTGTCATCCCTGCTAGGGTCCCTTTCCAGTCAATTTTGGCCAGCTCCTCCCTCATGTCAGCATAGTCCCCTTTGTTTAACTGCAATATTGACAATTCCGATTTTACCTTCTCCCTCTCAAATTGCAGATTAAAACTTATCATGTTATGGTCACTACCTCATAATAGTTCCTTTACCTTGAATTCCCTTATCAAAACTGGTTCATTACACAACACTAAAACCAGAATTGCCTTCTCCCTGGTTGCTTCAGTACCAGCTGCTCTAAGAATCCATCTCGAGGCACTCTACAAATATTAGGGGAATTAATGGAGGGGAAAAACGATATGCAAACAAAATGAATGGCGATAAATATAACTAAAGTTTCTGGTACTTTGTACAATATGTAAAATTTAGACGTAACAAGAACAAGAAATCTGCTGCAACACTGCCTAAATGACCATTAGGCACAGCAGCCTTCGACAAGCTCTCCCAGTCTCTGCTAACAATCTTTAATCCTAGTAAGCTGTAATGGTGCTGTAATGTTGCACTTAGTGACCCTGTGATATCTTCCAGTTGTATTAGAACAGTTCTCTCCTCCTGAGCTCCTTCCGCGCGCTTCATCATGCATTATAAACAGTAACCCTATGCGATGGAGGATCACCAGAGATGAAAGATGGGAATAGTGAAAGAGATATCCTGTTTGTACATATTTAGAGAAGGGCAGAGAGGCAGAAGGGGTGTGTGATTGAGTAGGGAAAATGGTGAACGGTGGAGTATTTGGATTCAAGCTCCAACCTTACTTAAAAACATAAGCGCCAGCTGTTCATTCTGAGAAATGTCTGTCAGCGCAGATCCTTTGGCCAAAATATCCTTAGCCTCTTTCATCAGTTGAACATTCACCTCCCCAAATGAATAATAAGCCCACGGAGAAGTTGAAGCAGACCCTCGAGAGACAGAATTTTATGAATAATATTTTTTAGTGAAAATCTTTCACATGCAATGTCTGTGGTTGATTTAACTGGGAAAGCAAGGTTAAAGAAATAGTGAGCTTCATGTGATAGTATAGATAGTATGTGCATGGTAGATATGGTATATATGGTATGCTATCTATTGTATATCATCAATAGTGATAGTATAGTACAGATGGTGTAGATAGTAGGGCAAGTGAAAAGAAAGACACACACATGCTTTTCGGGAATAAGGTACAGGAGCCTGGTACAGCTGGTACAGGAGCCTTAAATGTAACATCCAGATTCAGAAACAGCTTCTTCCCCACAGCCATCAGGTTATTAAACATGACAACAAATAAGCTCTGAACTACAACAGACTATTATTATTATTGCACTATATTTCTTTATTTATTGAGTATGTGTGTATATACACACTGAACTTTTTTTTCTCCCGTTATGTACTGTGTTTACATATTCTGTTGTGCTGCAGCAAGCAAGAATTTCATTGTCCTATCTGGGACATGACAATAAAACACTTTTGACTTATTGCTATAGTTACTTATCAATGAGCAGTTCAAATCACAAAAATTGCTAAAAATCTGATAATTGAAAAAATAATTTTGCCTGATTCAAAGACACTTGGGCAGGTACATGGATACAAAATGTCTAAAGGGATATGGGCCAAATGTGGGGAAATGGGACTAGCTTAGATGGGGAATTTTGGTCGGCATGGACGAGTTGGGTTAAAAAGACTGCTTCTGTGCAGTATGACTTTATGACTCTATCACTAACAACATTTTATCCAGTTGTAAAATCCAGCAGGATTGTCCATGGCTTTCTCTCATTCAAAATGTTACCTGTTCTCACACCTGCCATTAAATAACAGGAGCAAACACTTGTCACTTGTCCCAGCTGTGGAGACACTGGTATCGTTGTCTTGTTGTAGGACATTGATCATCTTTTAATCTGGATTTTTAACTTAAGTATTGTGTTTAAAAAAAATATATAAATTATGATGTTTTTATAAGTGATATACCATGATTTTATATGTATTTATGATATTTGATATACAATGCATTTTTAATGTAATGTTGCCCCTTGTCTGGACCTTGAGTCCGTAATAAAGTTTATTATTATTATTATTACTATTATTATTATTATTATTATTATTATTATTATTATTACTTGTACTAAATTCAGAACAATATATGCAGCTGCATACTCCTCACAAATGTTAGCTCTTTAGTAGCATTTAGCAAATATTTCAACTCGCATGCAACTACCTCATTGCAAGACTTGTTAATGTGCATCTCAGAAAACTGCAAAAGGTTATCTGAAAAAGCAAGCCTCACATTTCTATAATGCCTCTCGCAACCTGAATATATCTCAAAACAATTTACGCGAATCAAAGAACTTTTAAGCATTATCATTGTCGTCACCTATATGAATGGACATTCGAGAACCATAGAGGGTAATATTGATTGGAAGGCTCGGAATATGTACCGAATCATCCTGAGGACTAATAAGTCCACATGAAACAGAGTGGCACAGCTGGTAGAGCTGCTACCTCACCGGACCAGAGACCCGAGTTTGAACCCGAGCAATAAAGTTTGCGCTTTCTCCCTGCGACTGCATGGGCTTCTTCCAGGTGCTCTGGTTTCCTCCCACATCCCAGAGATGAGTGGGTTTGTAGGTTAATTGTCCTCTGTAAATTGCGCCTCATGTAGGGAGTGGATGCAAAAGTTGGATTACATAGAACTTGCGTAAATAGGTGATCAATGGTTGGCATGGACTTAGTTGGCCAAAGGGACTGCTTCCATGCTGTATCTTTCAATCAAAGAGCCACGCAAAGTATTTGCATCAATACAGAGAGCTGTTTACTGAAAAAGGCACGGACTGTGGGAATGACTCAAAGGGTCAGCTAGCATTTCTGGAGATCATGGATAGGCAACATTTCAGGTTGGAAGAAGGGTTTGGACCCAAGACGTCATAGGTCCATGTTCTCCAGATGTGCTGCCTGACCTCCTGTGTTACTCCAGCACTTTGTGGCTTTTTTTGTAAATCAGCATCTGCAGTTCCTTATGCTATATATTTTATACATTAGCTAGATATGCTAATTAAACTTCCAATACAGCTGTTGGCTTTGAATCCGACTAATTTAGTGTTTTAGGCAATCAGGCCAGTGGCAAACCAGGGTATTTTTGTAGAGCCTGAGATACTCACTTGCACAGCATAGATGTGAAACAGTAGTACACATTTTCACAAATGTTTGGCCCTCGAGATGTGGAACATCTTGGTATCTTTCAAACAGTTCAAAGCTCTAACTATTTTCTGACCATGAATATCAAGAATAATGCCATTATTGATCAGAACACAGTGCATCTTGAATCTCCAACATCCAGTGTAGCAAACATGGGGGTCAACTTCCAGGAAACACTAAGAAAATTATATATGTATCTCCCCAAAATGTCCTTAGTAGCAAAAATATGGATGTGGCAACACTAGGGCAGCAATGCAAATTAGGAAATTGAAAACTATAACAAAATTGGCACCAGAAAATCTCTTGCAGCAAAATGAAATAGGAAGCAGTCAGAAGATTTGTTGTGACATGACTTCCATCAGTATGTGAACTCATTATTTCATTTTATAGCAATTACAATTAAAGAGTACCACATGATCGCCCTTTATATGCAGGGCACTAAATACAACTGGAATGCAAACAGAAAATAATGCATTTGACAAGAGGGGAAAAAGCAGACAAATATTTGAGGTAGAATTCATTAAAACAGCATGGCCATAACTTAAATCTAAGAATCACCGACAGTAATAGAAACGCAGAAGCTAGCAGCACCAAAGGTCAACCTGTTGCATCTGTATCCGATCTTTCTTAGAGCAATCCAAGCCTAATCCTCCTGCCCTATTCTATCCCCTGATGCTCTGTTTGTCTTCCTCTACTTCAAATGTTTATCTCTCTATCCCTTGAAAAAATGCAATGGTCTCCTCTGCAATTACTCCCAGTAGTAAACCATTCCATGGTCTAACAACTCTCTAATTATTTAGGATTCTCAACCTTGTTTTTAAATCCTTCTGTAACCTCACCTCTTCTTATCTCTTTAACCTCTTCCAGCCTTCGAGCCCTCTGAGATCTCATTGCTCTTCCAATCTGGTCTCCTGTGCATCTCCGATTTTCATCTCTCCGATTTTAGTGGGTGTGTCTTTAGCTGACTGAGCCTGAAGCTGTGGAATTTCCTTTCTGAGCCTCTGTGCATTCTTCTTCTTTAAAACACTCTGTATAACTTGCCTCTCATTTCTTCATATGGTTCAGTTTAGTGATCCTCCCATCAGGTTCTTTGGGATGCTTTGTTTCCTTAAAAGAGTTAAATAAATGCAAGTCACGTCTGCTGTTTTGTTCATTAAAATCGTTCTTCCTATCTACGACAGACTCTGAGAGAATTTTATCCTTATGACAGAAAGGTTTTCCCTATTTACCCAGTGATATCTGAAACCTCCATTAAATCGCTAACCTTTGTTCCTTCGGGCTGCATTTAAAAAAAAAACCTTATTTTATTTCAATCATTTCTGTTCACATCTTTCATTCCGGTGAATCAATACTTTACACTATCTCATCTTGTACAGGTACTTTTATGGAGTCATAAAAATATCAAGCACGGATGTAGTCCATTCAATCCATTGTGGCAGTGTTGACTTTAAATGAAGCATCCAATTTTCCCCATCTTCCCCTGTTACCAATATCTTCAAGAATATATCAATTTTTATTCAAGCACTGCCATAATATTTGCAGAGAAATTCTTATTAATCATCTGGCATTCCTTTTATTTTTTATCTGCCTCAGCAATGCGAACTATGTCAATATTCATGTCTGTTAAGATCATCAACAGGAATTGGCATTCCAAAACCTATGTATAAATAAGATAGAAACATAAAAACATAGAAAATAGGTGCAGGAGTTGGCCATTTGGCCCTTCGAGCCAGCACCGTCATTCAATGTGATCATGGCTGATCATCCAAAATCAGTCTGAAGGACGGTCTCAACCTGAAACGTAGCCTATTCCTTCTCTCCATAGATGGTGCCTCACCTGCTGAGTTTCTCCAGCATTTTTGTCTACCTTCCAAAATCAGTACCTCGTTCCTGCTTTCTCCCTATATTCCTTGATTCCATTAGCTCCAAGAGCTAAATCTAACATAGATTTTTAAGGGAAACAAAATGAATAGTGTTTAAGAAAGAACTCCAGACGCTGAAAACATCGAAGGTAGACTAAAATGCTGGAGAAACTCAGCGGGTGAGACAGCATTTATAGGGCCTGTCCCACTGACACGACCATTCATACTGCACATTCAGTAATAAAGTTTAGCAGGCATTTTACATTACCGGTCGGTTTCCCTTGATCCTAAAAACTCCAATGAGCCAATTAAAATGCCCGGTCAGCGAAGGAGATTGCCTACGGCTGCCCTCGACTGCTTGTAACTACATAGCAACCCCACTCCACTGCACTACGGGTTCAAAAGAACCATGCTGACCATTTTTTACTTGCGGACAATTTTTCAACATGCTGCAAAATTTTCCTCGACCAAACTGAGGCCACGAGTAAGCGGGAACTTCCCTCGAGCATGAAGGAGAGTTCCAGTGACCTCATAGGACCACCTGGGACCACATGTCGACAATGCTGTGAGTTTGAGTCGAGGACAAACTCTTCTAAACTCGCAGATTAGGTCGCCGCTGTGGGACAGCCCCTTAAGGAGCGAAAGAATAGGTGACGTTTCGGGTCGAGACCCAATTAATTTTGTTTATGTCACTTCTCAGGGTTTCTATGGAAATTCTGCTGACATTATGGCAGATGATCAAATGAAGCTCACGATAGTGACAATTGCAATTGTTTTGGCAGTTAAATTTACAGTTACGACATTCAGTAAACCATGTACTCCTGAAACCATGTGAAGCAGCTGAGATTGCTGATTTATCCACACATGTATCTTAAATATGCATTCATGTTTCTCACACCTGTCCTGCAGTGGGAAGGGTTTCAAAAATCACCACAATTAAACAGAATACTTATTCTCATACTCATACCAATTTAAAAGATAACCAACCTGATCTCCCGGTGGCTCAGCACTTCAACTTCCCCTCCCATTCCGAATCCGACCTATCTGTCCTTGGCCTCCTCCATGGCCAGAGTGAGTCACACCATAAATTGGAGGAACAGCACCTCATATTTTGCTTGGGTACTTTACACCCCAGCGGTATGAACATTGGCTTCTCCAATTTCAGGTAGTACTAGTTTTCTCCCTCCTTTCCCTCCCCCTTCCCTGCTCTCCCACAGCCTACTGTCTCCGCCTCATCCTTTCTTTCAGCAAATTAGGCATCATCTGTTGTAAGGGAAACAGTAAACGTTTCAGGTCTGAGATTTTTCATCAGACTGAGAAATTGTTTGGATAACATGTTTGGAGTCTTAGAGTGAGAAAGATGGCGGCGCTGGCTTAACAGCTGCGGCCACCTGCAGTCCGTCTGTTTTTTTTCTTTCGTTTTGTTCCTTGTCATGTTTTAGTTAATTTTGTTTTATTAAGTTGTGTATGTGTGTGGGTGGGGTGGGAGAAACATGCTTTGGTCTCTTCCTTCGGGGGATGCGACTTTTTCTTCGGTCGTATTCCCCGTCTCCGTCTGCGCCGAGGCCTAATGGCGGAGCTGGCGGCATCGGAGCTGCAGCAGCAGCAGCGGAGACCTGACTCGGCCCCGAAGCTGTAGCGGCGGCAGCAGCAGCAGCGGAGACCCGGCTCGGCACCGAAGCTGTAGCGGCGGCGGCAGCAGCAGCGGAGACCCGGCTCGGCCCTGGAGCTGTGGCGGCGGCAGCAGCAGCAGCGGAGACCCGGCTCGGCACCGAAGCTGTAGCGGCGGCAGCAGCAGCAGCGGAGACCCGGCTCGACACCGAAGCTGTAGCGGTGGCAGCAGCAGCAGCGGAGACCCGGCTCGGCACCGAAGCTGTAGCGGCAGCAGCAGCAGCAGCGGAGACCCGGCTCGGCCCTGGAGCTGTGGCGGCGGCAGCAGCAGCAGCGGAGACCCGGCTCGGCACCGAAGCTGTAGCGGCGGCAGCAGCAGCAGCGGAGACCCGGCTCGGCACCGAAGCTGTAGCGGCGGCAGCAGCAGCAGCGGAGACCCGGCTCGGCACCGAAGCTGTGGCGGCGGCAGCAGCAGCAGCGGAGCCGCGGCTCGGCACCGAAGCTGTGGCGGTGGCAGCAGCAGCAGCGGCGGAGACCCGACTCGGCCCTGGAGTTGTGGCGGAGGCAGCAACCACCCGCGGAGTTTGAACCGTCGCCTCGGCGCAGAGGGAGAACAAAGAGGGAAGAGACAGAGACTTTAAGATTTTGCCTTCCACCACAGCGAGGAGGTGTTTGGTGAACTCACTGTGGTGGATGTTAAATTTATGTTGATTGTGTGTTTTTTGCCATTTTTTAAATTATATGTATGACTGCAGGGAAACAAAATTTCGTTCAGACCGAAAGGTCTGAATGACAATAAACGAATCTAATCTAATCTAATCTAATCTAATGCATTTGCTGAAGACTTGTGCACAATCCTACATGCTTACAAGTTTACAATTGTGCCACAGAACCCAGTTGAGGTTCCATGCTTAATGCCCTTCACAGCCCGAGGTGAAACCTACAAAAAATACCACAAAGGAATTTCCTTTAAGATATTCCTCTTTTATTGCAGGTAGATATAAATGCTGGAGAAACTCAGCGGGTGAGGCAGTATATCTTTATATCTTTTATTGCCATTCCTTTGACAGATATGCAGCTGTAATCACCCAACTGGCAAACTTGGAGCAGAGGAACGAGAGCATTGCTGAGGACATTCCTGGTCCAGTGGTACACTTCTGCATCAATCACCAACTGTGTTCACATGCGCCTTGTGGGGAACAAAAGCAGCATCATTTGGTAAGGGTTTGCTTTATTTAGCTTTCCTTTGACACGAATTGTATTGGTTCTGTTGATTACTACATATTTTTTCTTTTAGTTTAGAGATACAGCGTGGAAACAAGACGTTCTGCCCACCGAGTCAGGTCCAGCAATCCCCACACATTAACACTATCCTACACACACTGAGGGCAATTTACATTTATACCAATCCAATTAACTTACAAACCTGTAAGTTTTTGGAGTGTGGGAGGAAACTGAAGATCTGAGCGAAAACTCAGGCAGGTCACGGGCAGAACGTACAAACTCTGTACAGACAGTACCTGTAGTCGGGATCGAAATTGTGACTTGGGGCTTTGGCGTTGTAAGGCAGCAACTCTACAGATGTGCTACCGTGCCGGTCTTCTATCTTAATATAATAATTAAAAAATAATATTAAAATAATAATTTTCTATTTCTAGGTTGGATATACTACAGGAATCAAATCGTCATTAGATTAAATTGGAAATGAATGGCTGCAAGGGCAAAGGTAATTTTTGGGTAATTCCTGGTATTTGAAAACAATTTAATTTTGTATTCACATGTATTTAACTATTTTGCTTAAAATGTATCTTAATATTTAATGAATTAATTTTTCCATTTGAAACATCTTGTGTGACACATGGGTGCAGCTGGTAGAGCTGCTTCCTCATTGTGTCAGAGACCCGACTGCGATCCTGACCTCGGATGCTGACTGTGTGGAGTTTCTTCCTGTGATCGCATGGGTTCCCTCCAGATGCACCGGTTGCCTTCCACGTCCCAAAGACGTGCAGGTTTGCAGGTGGATTGGCCTCTGCTAAACTGCCCCTAATGGATGTGGATGGGAAAGTGAGAGAACATTGAACTCTCCCGAACAGGTGGCATGGACTCAGTGGAAACAAGGGCCTATGTCCATGCTGTATATCTAAACTCAACCAAAACTAAACTACATTTGTTAAATGCTTTGGAATAGTTTTAAATGTTCATGCTGACACATTCAACGTTTTTGACGTCTTTTCCAGCTTACCAACTTATGGATTACAATACTTCAGCAATTTCTGAAGGTGGTGCTTCCGCCATGATGCCCTCAGAATGAATGAATGAACAAATACTTTGTTGTCACATATGACAAGTCACAGTGAAATTCCTTGCCTGCACCTGCACACCCAAGATATCCAATAGTCACCAGATAACGAGCACCGGCAAAGTGACAAAGTATCCTGTACCAGATCCTCCTTTGTTCTTCCCCCCTCCCCCACCCCCTCATGGCGGTCTCCCCCATGCCAGGTCCTCCATTGTTCTTTCCTCCCCACACACGGTGGTCCCCTCATGATGGCTTATATGCGCAAGAAGATTGGACTAACATGGGAATGCAAGCTGATTCCACGATGGCCGAATAAATGAAGTGTATATTTGATGATAATGGCCAGTGGCTGACTACACAATCTGAGGCAGTAATCCATAAGCATGTTCCAGTTAGAAGTTCCCAGTATAATTTATACTGGTGATGTGGGTTGATTGATTCCTACACATCCTCTGTTCTGGACTTTATAAACTCCACCATCAATAGTGTCACCTCCCTCAAACGGGTGATCATATTCCCGAATCAGAAGCCATGGATGAACAGCGAGGTCAGGCTACTGCTGAAAGCACGGGATACCGCTTTCAGGTCATGCGATGCTCGAGCCTACAGTTCATCCAGGGCTAACCTGAAGAGGGGCATCAAGAAGGCCAAGCACTGCCATAAGCTCAGGATTGAGGAGCACTTCAACAACAACTCCGACACTCGACGCATGTGGCAAGGCATCCAGGCCATCACGGACTATAGACCCATCAACACCACCCCCACATCCAGCGACGCCTCCTTCCTTGAGGAGCTTAACCACTTCTATGGCCACTTCGACAGGGACAATCTAGAGACAGCCATCAAGGCTGTGCTCCCTGCTGATCACCAACCCCTCACACTCACCCCCTATGACGTGTACGTGGCACAGAGTAGGACTAATGCACGTAAGGCTGCTGGCCCTGACGGCATCCCCGGGCGCGTCCTCAGGGCCTGTGCTGCGCAGCTGACAGACGTCTGGACTGACATCTTCAACCTGTCACTTGCCCAAGCAGTTGTCCTCACGTGCCTTAAAACCACCTCCATCGTGCCGGTGCCAAAACACTCCACTGCGGCAAGCCTCAACGACTTCCGCCAGTTGCACTTACTCCCATCATCACCAAGTGCTTCGAGAGGCTGGTCCTGGCACACCTCAAAGGCTGCCTACCCCCCACATTGGATCCCTATCAGTTTGCCTACCACAAGAACAGGAGTACGGAGGATGCCATCTCAACGGCACTTCACTCCGCCCTCTCCCACCTCGACAACAGAGACACTTACGTAATAATGCTGTTCATCGATTACAGCTCAGCATTCAACACCATTATTCCCTCTAAACTGATCACCAAACTCTGTAACCTGGGCATCGACCCCTCCCTCTGCAACTGGATACTGGACTTTCTAACCAACAGACCCCAGTCTGTTAGGTTAGACAAGCACACCTCTTCAACCCTCACCCTGAACACCGGCGTTCCACAGGGCTGTGTGCTGAGCCCCCTCCTCTACTCCCTCTTCACCTACGACTGCACACCTGGACATGGTACTAACACCATCATCAAGTATGCAGATGATACAACGGTGATTGGCCTCATCAGCAACAACGATGAGTCGGCCTATAGGGAGGAGGTCCAGCTCCTAGCAGCATGGTGCACTGACAACAACCTGGCCCTTAACTCCAAGAAGACCAAGGAGCTCATTGTAGACTTCAGGAAGTCTAGGGTCGGCACGCACACCCCCATCCACATCAACGGGACGGAGGTGGAACGTGTTTCCAGCTTCAGGTTCCTGGGGGTCAACATCTCTGATGACCTCTCTTGGACCCACAATACCTCAACTCTGGTCAAGAAGGCGCACCAGCGTCTCTTCTTCCTGAGGAGACTGAAAAAGATCCATCTGTCTCCTCAGATTCTGGTGAACTTCTACCGCTGCACTATCGAGAGCATCCTTACCAACTGTATCACAGTATGGTATGGCAACTGCTCTGTCTCCGACCGGAAAGCACTGCAGAGGGTGGTGAAAATTGCCCAACGCATCACCGGTTCCTCGCTCCCCTCCATTGAGCCTGTCCAAAGCAAGCGTTGTCTGCGAAGGGCGCTCAGCATCGCCAATGACTGCTCTCACCCCAACCATGGACTGTTTACCCTCCTACCATCCGGGAGGCGCTACAGGTCTCTCTGTTGCCGGACCAGTAGGTCCAGGAACAGCTTCTTCCCTGTGGCTGTCAAACTACTCAACAATGTACCTCGGTGACTGCCAATCACCCCCCGTTGTCTCTGTATTGTACACTGACAATGACAATTAAAGTTGAATCTGAATCTGAATCTGAATCTGGCTTAACCCATAAAAATTAATAATCTGATTTATGTAGAATCTTCCATGATTGCATGACGGAATGAAGAACATTGAAGACAATTAATAACTTCTGATCAATTTATACTTTTGACTAAGCACACTGGTCGGAGAAGGAAGAGGGACTATATTAAATACTTCTGTAACTTTGTCGTTGCACTTTATGTGGTGACTTGCATATTTGTACTGTATGTAGATTTTACAAGGTTTTTTAATTTGTAGGAAGGAACTGCAGAAGCTGGTTTACACCGAAGATAGACACAAAATGCTGGAGTAACTCAGCAGGACAGGCAGCATCTCTGCACAGAAGGAATGGGTGACATTTCGTGTCGAGAACCTTCTTCGGTCTGAGCATCAGGGGAGAGGGAGTTACAGAGATAAGGAAGTGTGAGAGATCAAAAGAGATGAAGTTCAAGGAAAATGTAGAATAGACCATTGTTAGCTAGGAGAAGGTGACAACAAAGCAAACAGAGATAAAATGTAATCAGGAGGACAGTCAGACTGGTCAGAGAACTGGGAAGGGGGAGGAATGGAGAGAGAGGGAAAGCAAGGGTTATTTGAAGTTAGAGAAGACAACTTTTCAAAACTGGGAGCTGCAAATCACGAACAGGGCTCAACAAGAGCCAAGCACTTGGAGTGTGGATGTGACCTCCTTTGTAATAGAAGCATTTTCAATTACATGACTTCATAATAAAGTACATAACTTACATATTTTAGTGATGCCTTCCAAATACAAATTAAATGCATGAAAATCCTACCAAGGAGCAAAGTCAATTAAAAATAGACACAAAATACCAGTGCATCTCTGGTGAAAACGGCTAGATGAAGGTTCAGGTCTCAACCCGAAACATCACCTATCTATTTTCTCCAGAGACGCTGCCTGACCCATTGAGTTAAGGGCCTGTCCCACGAGCATGTAACTCCATGCGGCAAGCGCGACCTAACGTGGTCGCTTGAGCCGTACAGCCTCGCGGGGCCAGTCCCACTTCGATCGCCGGAGCCGTATGGAGTTGTGCAAAGCTGGTCCCGACATCGCGCGGGGCTCCGAAAAACTGACCATGTTCAAAAATTCCACGCGGCAACGGCCTGCCGGCCCGCAGCCGCCTTGACGCCGTACGCACCGCCTCGACGGGCATACGCAGCATCTCGACGCCGGACACAGCTTCTTGACGCCGTATGTCACGTGCGAACTTCCCGCGGACTTCGCTCGAACTTCACGTCACTCACTCGATCTCCGCGCGGCCCCCGCTTCTGGTTTGGTCGGGCTCGCCGCATGCAGGCGCATGCTGGTGGGACCGACCCTGTACGGGGATCACTCGACCTCCTCGCGGCCCACGTTTCCGGTTTGGTCGCGCTTGCCGCATGCAGGTCGCATGCTGGTGGGACAAGCCCTTTACTCCAGCATTTTGTGTCTATCTTCAATATAAACCCGCATCTGCAGCTCCTTTTAATTACACAGAGTACTGTCAATTTTTGGAGGGTACAGATGTTGCTTTAGGTTCTCCAAACCTTTGGATTAACACAAAGTCTTTATTTGTTCTGAATGGATTGAACTAATCAACAGAAAACTAGTTAATGTAATGAAATGATGGTACGTGAGTAGTGAAAAGGCAAATGACTGGTGATTTATAAATATGGGCATGTTGCTTCTCCTAAAGTTTCTGCAGTACAAAATGCATTCTGTCATGTATGAAGTTTGCAAAACTATATTTCACAAATGGTGAGAAATTAACCAAAAAGCTATACAATTGGTTAACAAAACGCTTGTTAACTCACAGTCAACTGACCTGAATGGTGTCATGTTTGCAGTACTGCACAGAGTTATGTACTCTTTGAGTTAAGACATTATAATAACTGCCAGAGTATTGTTACAGGGATCTGAGCTAAATTTATCATCACAAAAGTGACCAGAGCAGGTGTGTTGATATTGAAGATGGTAATGATTATAAATTTTGTTTTACTATTTGCTTTCCATAAATATTCCTTTAAGTAAGCCATATCCATTTTGTGTCGGGAGGCCCAGCGGTTTTTTGACACATAACCCATTCAAGCATTTTGTCCTCCACTTTATCTTCGACATAGGTTTACATAAAGGTCACAAATGAAGCATGTCTATCCACTCCTGTGGCCTGCAGTCTGGTAAACATTTATACAGTGAAGAGGTCCCGATGGCAGTTTGCAAGGCTTTAAAATGGGTAAAATGCAGAAAGGAAGCTCACTTGAAACTTTACGTCCATTACTGTAATGATCTTTTTTTGTCTCTAGGAGCATATAACACCCAAATGACAGCCTGAGCTATCTTAGGTTTCCACAAATCCATTCGGTTAATGCTTTTCGATGTCACATTGTTTAATTGCAATGGTTATTCTATGCCTGGTTCAAACATCAACAAGATCCAGAGAGGAAGAGCAGTTTTCTGCACTCTTTTCTCCTTTGTTCTGGGATGGTGTAGGATTAGTAAAGGAAGAGTGCAGATATTAAAAAAAAAACAAGAATAGATTTCAGAACTGTCTTTACACACACACACTTTACTCAAATTAACTTTCAGCTCATAATGTTTTCAATCACTGAAGGGTGATTGTAAAGCATGGCAAACTTTTGTCACTCGCTCACACAACTAAACAGAAGTGAAACCAGTTTTACTCACTGGATATGATGATGACATATGAAACCTGATAAATATTATTACAAATATTTTACGGTCTGCACGGATTAGAGATGAACTTTCTTGCTGCTTGCTTTGTACAGACTCAGAAATAATGCATATATTGATTCTAAACCAACAAAGAACTACATGCTCATCTGGAACATATTTAGTTTAGTTTAGTTTAGTGGAGAGATAGAGTTGTAGAGAGTTTAGTGTAGAGATATAGCGCGGAAACAGGCCCTTTGGCCCACCGGGTCCATTACAACCAGCGATCCCGCACACTATCCTACACACAATAGGGACAATTTCTACATTTACCATGCTAATTATCCTACATACCTGTACGTCTTTGGAGCGTGGGAGAAAACCTAAGATCCCAGAGAAAACCCACGCAGTCACGGGGAGAAGGTACAAACTCCGTACAGACAGCACCAGTAATTGGGATCAAGCCCGGGTCTCCGGCTCTACAAGCGCTGTAAGGCAGCAACTCTCTCGTTGATCCACCATGCCGCACACTATATCAATTACAATTATTTGTTCAAAATTCTCTCCACCCTTTATCTGGAAAGAAAGAGAATTTGTCACAAGTTTTTTTCCAATTAATCTTCAGTTTGAAGTACAGTATCATTAGTATTGAATTGAATGTCTAATAATGAAAAATGCTCTTTGTTTGAAAGCTGCACAGTTGTGTATCTTTTTCAGAAGCATTTGTACAACAAAGGAAGTTTCAGGATGAGTGGGGATTTTACTAAACTACTATATTCTGAACCTATGTGCTGATTTAAGTACATGGGACCTGGTCGTGCATGAGTTTGTTAATTACTAATCTGGAATGTAATGCTCAATACTCTCTCGTGGTTTTCAATAGGTACTGATCCATCTATAACCACAAGAGAGCAATATAAGTATAAGAAACTTCCAAATTAAAATGTCTACACTTCTATTAAATCTCTTTTTGTTCCCATCAACTTGTTTCACAGTAAATTATTCCAACCCTGCAACTCTCCAGAGACTGTGCCTCTCTGATTTCACCTTCTAATCCCATCTCAGTTCACTCATTTTGGTCTAATTATGGCTCCTTCAACCATCGTGAACTATTTTTTCACGGCTTTTGTTTGCAGGCTGGTGTTGACGATCCACTGGTGATAAACTTCGGGACCAAATGGAAGTCTTGATGACATCTACCCCCTCCACCCCCACATCCACCTCAGAACAACATGGATTCAAATAAACTGGGTTATTCAGATAGCAAACAGCAAATATCAGCAAGTTCAAGTTCACATTTATTGTCACATGCACCAATTAAGGTACAGTGATATTTGAGTTACCATACAGCCATACTAAATGAAAAGCAACAATACACCCAGCCACATAAAATAAAACTTAATATAAACATCCACCACAGTGGAATCAACATTCCTCACTGTGGTGGAAGGCAATAAAGTTCAGTCCTCTTCCTCATTTGTTCACCCGTAGTGGTCGGGGCTGAACCCGCACTTTCCACTGCCGACAGTCCGATGTTCAAGCCCTCTCATCGAAACTCCGGCGTCGTATCGGATCGGAACACTCCGCGCGGCATGGAGCTCCCGAGTCGGCTGTTTCTTACCTGAGACCGCGCGCGGCTTCACGGTGTTAAAGTCCACAAGCCCCGCGGTCGGAGCAATTTCACTGATGATCTACGGCAAAGGATCGCAGGCTCCGAGATTGTACGCCGACAAAATATTTTTTACATATCGCAGAAAAATTATTATTTCTATGATATGACGAGGCTCTTTTTTCAGAGGGCCAACTTGATATGCATCACACATATTTGGTTGTTCCAGTGACCATGAAATAAAATGAATAGAGACTAAAAAACATGGGCCAATTCAATAAAATAGATGCTTGAAAGCTCAGCTGTGGAAAGTCCATCTTACAGCACACAGCACTAAAATGGAAAAAAAATTGTCCCCATTGTGCAGGGAATGGATGAGAAAGTGGGATAAGATCAGTTCAGTTTGGTTTATTGTCACATGCACCGAGGTACAGTGAAAGGCTTTTGTTGCGTGCAAGCTGGTTGGCAGAGTAAACGGTACACTATACAGTGATAAGGGGAATAACGTTTGGTACAAGATAAAGCCTGAGGAAGGCGGTATGGTGGTGCAGCAGTAGAGTTGATGTCTTACAGCGCCAGAGACCCAGGTTCGATCCTGACTAAGGGGGCGGTCTATATGGAGTTTTTACCTTCTCACTGTGACCTGCATGGGTTTTCTCCAGGCGCTCCGGTTTCCTCGCACCCTCCAAAGACGTACAGGTTTGTAGGTTAATTGGCTTGGTATAATTGTAAATCGGCCCTAGTGTGTAGGATAGTGTTAGCGTGCAGGGCTAGCTGGTCAATGCGGACAAAGTGGGCTGAAGGGCCTGTTTCCATGCTGTACTTCTAAAGTAAACAAAAAAATTAAATACATATGAGAAACAGACAGTGTTTGCTTTTAATTAAATACTATACCTCTATAGAAGTTTCAATTTCTAACTTTGGTGGTTTCACATATTGAATCACAATTTCTTCTGTGTAATATAATGTTACGTTGCTTAAGGATAATATCAATACTTTTAGTCGATAGCTGCTGAATTAGGTTGTAAGGTCATAAAGTCATGTGATAGAAGCAGAATTAGGCCATTCAGCCCATTCAATCATGGCTGATCTATCTCTCCCTCCTAACCCCATTCTCCTGCCTTCTCCCCATAACCCCTGACTCCCGTATTAGTTAGTTTGATTGTTTAGTAGTTTGGATTTTTTTAATATTATGATCTCTGTGAGATGGATTACCTGTCTCGCTGTTTCTAAGTACAAACATCATATCTCATATACTTTATGAATTTTCCTACCATTTATAAAACTTAAATCCACTGTTTATTCTGTTTAGGAATAGGGTGGTGGAGGTTAGTTGATTCTGTCGAGGGAGGCTGCTTTGCTGTGTAGTCCCTTTAAATTGGACTATTATTTCACAGGCAACGTAAAATGCCAGTGTCATCTTCTAAATAAAACATTAAAAATAGTTGCAGCCTGAAACGACTGAAATCTGATCAAACAGATGAATGTACTTGCAATTCAAATAAACTTCAGCACGTAGTCAAACTCTGGAGAGTGCAAGGCTTTTAAATTCTGAACTCTTATGTTTCAGGCCGTGCCTATATTGACGTGTTTAATGAATTTATTGAAACTGATAGGGTCAGCACTTCAGAGGCCGCCAGCTGTGGGGTACATTCACTTTATATTGGTATAGGATTGTTATGAGGTCAGGGTGTGGCTATAATCAAGTGTTCTCTCTGCCAGCGCAGGCAGCAACCTCTGCCCCTTTCTGTTTTCCTATCGCAAGGTTGTGAATGGATTACTCCCCTACGACCTAGTCTCCCCACATCGCCAATGAATAGACTTGATCTCTACGGAATGCATTACTTTCTGATGGACATCACAGTACAAAGACCTCAGCGATGTACTGCTGTGGTAAGCATTGACGGAGGATGCCGATGCCTGGGGTATGCAGACTCCAGTCCCCGGAGGAATAATCTACGTATTGTCCCTTTGTAATCATGTTCTTCCAGGAGCCCCTTCTTCAAGAAGGATAAATTGTACAACAGTGTCTAAGATCTTGTGCAGTAACAACTCGGAATGGAAATACATCTCGTCTGGTGCTAAGCACTGTGAAAACTTCTCCCCAACCAAAAAACCTCAGCATCTAAAAGCAAATTAAAAGTGAGAGCGGTATCTCAACAGGAATTCTGGACTCTTTTCACTCATCTCCAACGGCAACCACCAATAACCCCCCCCCCCCCCCCCTCCCCCCCCCCCCTCCCCCCCCCCCTCTCTCCCTCCCTCCCCAACTCCTTCCCTGGTTCATCTCCTGACAATTAATGTCCAAGCTGCTTCATTTCCTCGGTCAGCAGATGCTCATATTATCCAGGCAGATTATCAATTCCAGCTTTGTTTACTCTTCCTGCGGTCTCTGGGGGTGAACCTGCAATCAGTGCCTGCTTCCAAACTCTTCAAATGCACTGAGAACCCCGCGCAGGGCTGAGGCGATCAACAACAGCGTTCAAGCTACATTTTATTGGAAAGGTTTCAAATGACATGCATTGGAAATAGCAGTATTTAAAGCACGGAGTAGCATAAGCGAAAACGCTTCGAGAAATGCGGTGGAGAGGTCAGAGAGTTCATCTCGTTGCTGGATCACTAGACAGAAGAAGGTTTTAAGCAGACAATTTTTTAACCTGAAACCTGTGACCTTGCGGGTTGAATGGGGCAAATATCAAGGCTGAATATAGTAGCAATGTTACAAAAATTTGAGATTTTAATAATCAAGTCTGCAATTTATCCCATCAGATAAAGCATAAAAAGAAGTTTAATTTGATACCTAATTCACTTTCATATCTTCAGTATTAAAAAAGTTATGGCCAGTTACATACTCAGAAATTAGCATCTTGTTCCCTATTGCTTTTCCATTGACTTAACACAAAAGCTGTGATCGAGGACAGTCAAAAGCCCATAACTTTCTTAAACATTAAGAGAACTGAATGAAAATGTTGTTATTTGGATGACCTAAAATTAAAGCATATAATTAGTTAGTTACCTAATTGTAGCTAATTACAAAATTGACCGTTTTGACGGAAATAGTAATAAACACCCAGACTGCCTTGAAAATTCAAAATTGTGATATTCTCAAGATCAGAACTTTAATATTATTGTACTATATGCTGTAAGTCCATAGCAGATGGGTAAAGAAATTACAATTTCTAGCAAAAGATCAAGTATTTATGGAGAGGATCAGTTGCTAGCTGGTACATTGGCATATCATAATCAGTAGCATCATCATACTCCTCAGATTGTAACCAATAGGCAACTCTGTACACCTTGTTTTTCCTCAACTTTTCAATTTTGGCATTTCAATTCACACAAGAATTCACAATATAACATGATTCACTGTCATGAACTTATATGCCAAATGGAAGGAATTTAATGTTTAATTCCCATACATTAATCTAGAAACATCCACTCTCAATATAATCAAAATTATTATTTTTTGCACAATACATGTGACTGTGGATATTTAGTATAAAAATAATGATTATGGTTAGACAATTACACAAAATGTAGACGATTTAGAAGCTCTTTGACATAATTGTTAAAAAAAAAGAGAATTTTAATCATCTTGCGAGTGGGTGTTTCTGGAATGCGATCCATTAGAACGTTGCCGTTGTTATGAATTTTAACCCCATATCAGCAGGCAAGACATGGCCAAATCGTTTGGGGACTAAATAACATTTTTGCATCGTAAAATTAGACTAAAGCCACCCCAAGAAGCAAGACTATATGTGAAATTAAGACTTACCCTTTGTTTTGTCCTGATATTATGATCCGTCACGTTGAAGGCGTTGAGGGCGTTCGAAGTCACTTTTTACTTTAATCCAACTATTAAATTGTCCAGCGATTTAAAACAAAACGGGAACGGAAGTCCGATCGATTTTTCTTCATCGACTAGCAGCCCGAGGAAATCCCTCTCCGACAAGTGATACAAACCTGCATTTTAATCCCCCCCGCCCCCCCCAAAGGCGCCTGAGTCGCACGCACAGCCAGTAGCAGATCGGCAGTGCCACTGAAGGTAGGTTGTGTAACATCGCTAAATATAGGGGCATGAGTGGGAACGATGAAGACCCATGAAGCAATGATGTATGGTTTTAACACTGATTACTTTCATGAGGAGACCACCATAATATGAAGCAAATGGGATTTTTGTGGGTACAGGGTGTGAATTAGATTAACATTGGAGACCCGCTCCCTGAGCCTTCTTACTTCCAATAGTCAATAGTGCTTTATTTATTACATATGTAACTGCACAGAGAAATTAATTTTTGTATATATTGCACTTGGGAGCGCTGCAATTTTTGGCCATTACTCACAGTCCAAAGTCATAGAAACATAGAACATAGAAAAATAGGTGCAGAAGTAGGCCATTCGGCCCTTCGAGCCTGCACCGCCATTCAATATGATCATGGCTGATCATCCAACTCAGTATCCTGTACCTGCCGCCTCTCCATACCCCCTGATCCCTTTAGCCACATACGATAGAACTTTATTTATCCAAGAATGGAAAATGATCTGCCAACAGTTATAACACACAAGATACATGAAACATGAAAGTAAAGTGATGAGTGAAAAGGACTGGGGAGGGGGGTGAGGGGGAAGGGGTGAGTTACAGGTCGTGCTGACTGATGAACCTTTGGCATGCCACCGGTTCACCGTCCAACGAGCCTTCGGACCAGCACTGTTGATAGCCGAGGTCTCGATGACCGACGAACCTTCCGGCCGGGCACTGCAGCCATACCTGGACCTTAGGCTGGTCAGAGTGTCTAAACTGTTGGGGGATCCCATGACTAACTGAACCAACTGAATGGTTTAGGTTTGACCTGTGATCAGAGCTCTCGTTTCTTTATCCAATACACTGAATCAATGTGGGAGTGCTGGATGATTTGACATCTTCCTCTCTGCCCTCACTCTTCCATGACCGGAGTTAGCCTGAAACTGGTATAGGTTCTGTGAGGAGTGAAGGAACCCAATCCCAGGTGATGCCAGACATCTTCATTCAAACATTTATGGGACTAATTGAAGCTGATGATTTCTCTCACTTCAGCCAGGGCTCCCTCAAGAGTCCAAATGGTGAAGAGTTCAGCAAAGCCATATACACCAGCCGGCAGATCCAAACAGCTTCAATAAATGATCTCTGACCAGCCAGATGACACAAAGCTGGGTGGCAGTGTGAACTGTGAGGAGGATGCTATGAGAGTGCAGGGTGACTTGTACAGGTTGGGTGAGTGGGCAGATGCATGGCAGATGCAGTTTAATGTGGATAAATATGAGGTTATCCACTTTGGTAGCAAAAACAGGAAGGCAGATTACTATCTAAATGGTGTCAAGTTGGAAAAGGGGAAGTACAACGGGATCTGGTTGGCCTTGTTCATCAGTCAATGAAAGTAAGCATGCAGGTACAGCAGGCAGTGAAGAAAGTGAATGGCATGTTGCCTTTATAACAAGAGGAGTTGAGTATAGGAGCAAAGAGGTTCTTCTGCAGCTGTATAGGGCCCTAGTGAGACCACACCTGGAGTGTTGTGTGCAGTTTTGGTTCCCTAATTTGAGGAAGGACATTCTTGCTATTGAGGGAGTGCAGCGTAGGTTTACAAGGTTAATTCCCAGGATGGCGGGACTGTCATATGCTGAGAGAATGGAGCGGCTGGGCTTGTATACTTTAGAGTTTAGAAGGATGAGGGGGACTCTTATTGAAACATATAAGATTATTAAGGGTTTGGACATGCTAGAGGCAGGAAACATGTTCCCGATGTCGGGGGAGTCCAGAACCAGGGGTCACAGTTTAAGGATAAGTGGTAAGCCATTTAGAACTGAGATGAGGAAACACTTTTTCTCACAGAGAGTTGTGAGTCTGTGGAATTCTCTGCCTCAGAGGGCAGTGGAGGCCGGTTCTCTGGATACTTTCAAAAGAGAGCTAGATAGGGCTCTTAAAGATAGCGGAGTCAGGGGATATGGGAAGAAGACAGGAACAGGGTACAGATTGGGAATGATCAGCCATGATCACATTGATTGGTGGTGCTGGCTCGAAGGGCCAAATGGCCTACTCATGCACCTATTGTCCATTGTATATTGTTTATTGTCTATCTTCAATACTGTGTCGGAAGGAACTGCAGATGCTGGTTTAAACTGAAGATAGGCCCAAAAAGCTGGAGTAACTCAGCAGGACAGGCAGCATCTCTGGGGAGAAGTAATGGTTCACTTTTCGGGTCTGAAGAAGGGTCTCGACCCCACACATGACACATTCCTTCTCTCCGGAGATGCTGCCTGCCCCGTTGAGTTACTCCAGCTTTTTGTGTGTATCCTCAATACTGGTGGGAGAGATGGGGGTCACCAACACTTCACTTTGGTGTTGGGATTTTGGTATCCATGGTGTCAGGACTGCAATATTGATACCTGAGGTCCCAGAGCTCTGAATTCCTGCGTTAATGATGCAAATGGGTAGTTAGCCGCAGCTATTTGGGATTCTTCACCTCGTTTTTCAATTCCTCCACAGTCACAGTCCTCCAAACAATGATATATTGTTTTCCTCCACAAACGTCAGAGGTATCTATGCTTCCCAAACATTGGTCTCATGAATATCTCCCAAATTAATTCAGGTACCAGAATATTGCCTGAATCCTTACGAGGGTGTTTTCGAGTATATTGCCAGGACTGGAGGGCCTGAGCTATAGGCAGAGGTTGAGCAGAATAGTACTTTATTCCTTGGAGCATAGGAGGATGAGGAGTGATCTTATAGAGGTGTACAAGATCATGAGAGGAATAGATCAGGTAAATTCACAGAATCTTTTGCCCAGGGTAGGGGAATGGAGAACAAGAGGACATAGGTTTAAGGTGAAGGGGAAAAGATTTAATAGGAACCTGAGGAGTAACTATTTTACACAAAGGGTGGTGGGTGCACGGAACAAGCTGCCAGCGGAGGTAGTTGAGGCAGGTACTATCATAACATTAAGAGACATTTGGACAGGTACATGGATGGGTTTAGAGGGATGTGGGCTAAATGCAAGCTGGTGGGACTAGTGTGGATGGGTAATGTTGGTTGGTGTGGGCAAGTTAGGCCAACGGGCCTGTTTCCATGCTGTCTATATTACTAAAAGTCTGATCTTGACCACTTTTGGCCCGCTGTGCTGCGATTTCCGAGAGAACGCCGTCACCAACGGCCGTCATTTTTGGCCACCTTGCTCAGAGCCCCCCTCTGCCTTCTGGGACCAGAGGATTTTTCCCATAGATTAAAAATCAGAGAGATATTAATGTTTTAAAAATATTCCCCATTCTCTCTGCTGCCCCCGCTGGCGGCAGGGGGAGGGACTATAAAACCCGGTAGTGTAGAGGATCACTCAGTCTCTGCCAGACCCAGGAAGCAAGAGGGTCACAGCTCTCTGAGCTGCGAATAACACTGAACGCACGTCTACTCCACGGTGAGTCCCCTCGATGCGGCTGTAAAGTGGCTGCAGCCCAATTGTTTGCCTCGCCTTTTTTAAAAGTTTGTGTTCACAAAAGAATTTTGGTTGTCAGGTGGCCGCAGCCCAATTGTTTGCCTCGCCTTTTCAAAATGTTTGTGTTCACAAAATGAACTTTGGTTGTCAGGTGGCTGCAGCCCAATTGTTTGCCTTAGCTTGGCTTTTAAAATCATTGTAACAGTTGGATGCCAGCCCAAGAATCCATTAGGCCCACAATGTCTATACTAGCACTCTGGAAACCAGTACCTTCTGCCCGTAACACCCATACCAGTGCACCAGAAAGCCCCACCCCACACTGGCGAGCAATGTTGGAATTGGTGGAGAGGTGGAATATTGTGTTGGTGACCAGCCCTCCCGTGTGATGCTGCGACCCAACGGGTCCCACTTAGTCTAGTATAACTCTATATCTATGGCACCATTGACAGAATGGCTTAAAATTCAGAGGCTCTGAGCTCTGGTCATCCTTTGTCAAACCCCTCCTGGCTCTGTATTTAATGTTTAGTTTAGTTTAGAGATACAGAGCGGAAACAGGCCCTTCGGCCCACCGAGTCCGCACCGACCAGCGATCCCCGCACATTAACACTATCCGACACACACTAGGGACAATTTACACAAACACCAAGCCAATTAACCTACAAACCTGATCGACTTTGGAGTGTGGGAGGAAACCGAGGAAAACTAAGATCCCGGAGAAAGCCCACACAGTCACGGGGAGAACGTACAAACTCCGTATAGACAGCACCAGTAGTCAGGATCGAACCCGGGTCTCCGGTGCTGCGAGCGCTGTAAGGCAGCAACTCTATTATTATACAGTTATACATATACATTATATATATTGTTATACTATTATACAGCTGCGTCATTGTGCCACTCTCTTCTCCTTTGATTAACAGTTTGGAACCACCCTTTCTATTCTACCTTGAAAACACCTCAAGTGAATAAGGTAGACAAAAATGCTGGAGAAACTCAGCGGGTGAGGCAGCATCTATGGAGCGAAGGAATATGTGACATTTTGGGTCGAGACCCTTCTTCAGACTGAATAAGTGTCAATTTCTTATCTGATGATAGGTTACATCGAAACACATGCGGAAGTTTATGATGTTAAAATTGCTTTGTAAATGGGTGGTGCAATTGTCATACCTTCAACCTTCCTGCAAGCATGCAAACGTCACCCTCTATAAGGCAGCACTAAAGTTTTCCTACAACTGTACCCGTATCTACACCTGTAATACTGCGGATCCTACATCAATAACGGCTAAATAAACACATCAGTAGCAAATCTTTAATCAAACAGAGTGGTTTCTTCTTTCTGGCAGGACCTGAGTGCCAGCTGTCACATCATCAGAAACCTCCAGCTTTCATCCCAGCCACGAAAACAAGAAAACAAATAGCTGTAATATAACAGAATTAGATTTAGCTCTTAGGGCTAAAGGAAACAAGGGATATGGGGAAAAAGCAGGAATGGGGTACTGATTTTAGATGATCAGTCATGATCATATTGAATAGCGGTGGTGGCTCGAAGAGCCGAATGGCCTACTCCTGTACCTATTTTTCTATGTTTTCTATGTTCTATAACAACAGCAACACCAATCTTGAAATACAATAATTCCCACAGTAAACTTGCAATTTAACAGAATCTAGATCAATGCTTTTTACATTGCAACAAAAGCACCAATATTGTTATACAATTCACTCAGGAACTGTACACGCAATATAACCTACTCCAGAACTTGTGCATGCCGTCTACATCTACATTGGTAATATAACTCAATCAAATATTTGTAACCTGGTGTACAATCCACTCCATAATCTGCAGTTGTAATATAATGCATTTAGGAAAATGTATCTGTCATAGAAACATAGAAACATAGAAAATAGGTGCAGGAGTAGGCCATTTGGCCCTTTGAGCCAGCACCACCATTCAATATGATCATGCCTGATCATCCAAAATCAGTACCCTGTTCCTGCATTCTCCACTTATCCCTTGATTCCATTAGGCCTAACTCTCTCTTGAAAACATCCAGTGAATCGCCCTCCACTGCCTTCTGTGGCAGATAATTCCACAGATTCACAACTCTGGCTGAAAAATGTTTTTGTCATCTCAGTCCTAAATGGCCTAAACCCTTATTCTTAAACTGCGACCCTTGGTTCTGGACTCCCCGAACATCGGGAACAATTTTCCTACATCTAGCCCGTCCAATCCTTTAATAATTCAACATGTTTCTATAAGATCTATCTCATCCTTCTAAATTCCAGTAATATCACCACTGGAGCCTACATCTATAACATAATCCACAGCAAAACCTGCACCTTTATATAGCACATCTGGAACATGTATCTGTAATAATCCCACTCCATTATCTACACCTACTCATGTATAACCCACCCCAGAAACTGAACCTGCAAAATAATCCACTTGAAATGTCCACCTGTAACATAACGTAATCCAAACTGGCATCTGTGCTATATCCAAATATTAATTAATATAACTATTAGAACATAGAACATAGAACAGCACAGGAACAGGCCCTTCGAACAAAAATGTGTCGAACATAATGCTCAAATAAACCAGTAATGAGATTTCAGTATTCTCATTAATAAAGACTCCTGGACTAAGAAGTTTAGCATTTTAATTTATGTGTTAGACTTTAAAAAATGGATTTGTGAACAGTGAAAAATGTAGGTTTGTGAATAGTGAAAATTGGCGACCTCTACTGGCTAGGATGTCAGACTGCACACAGATATCTGGTAACTAATCGATACTATACTTCTTGATAAATGGACATTGATTTGCCACCTTACTTTTGCAAACATCATTTGAAGCATACAAGTTACTTTTAAAGTACAATTTCCATTATTATGTAAGAAAAACTAATTTGCAAAGTGTACAAATAAATATTCCGCAAGCACAAAATGAAATAGGTGAGTAGATTTTGTGATTGTGATGGTGAGGATAATTGGGGTTTAAACTTGGGGCAGGTGCTAGAACAATTATACATTATTCATTAGACACAAGGAACTGTAGATGTTGGTTTACAAATAAAAAGAGACAAAGCGCAGGAACAACTCAGCAGGTCAGGCAGCATCTCTGTAGAACATAGATAGGTGACATTTCAGGTCAGGACCCTTCTTCAAAGTCTGAAGAAGGATCCCGACCCAAAATATTGCCTAATCATATTTTCCAGAGATAAAGCTTGTCCAACCGAGTTACTCCAGCACTTATCTCTTTTTTATCCATTATTCCATATTCAATGAGACTTTTCACCTACTTGAACAGAATTGACTCACTTGGGTTTTTTGAACTTTCTTCAGACTGGCTGCAGGGCTGGAGGGGCAGGACAAAGTGTGACACATCACAGGTGATCACAGGCGAGGGGGCTTTTGATAGGCAGATGATTGAACCCAAACCGTTCCACAGGGATGGTGCCTGACCCGCTGAGTGACTCCAGCACTTTGCGACTCAGCTGGACTTTGTCTATTCCAGCCGTCCAGTGCCCCCTTCCTGAAATGTCATAAGGTCATAAAGGCAAAAGTGACAGGAGCAGAATTAGGCCATTCAGCCCATCAAGTCTACTCTGCCATTCAATCATAGCTGATCTATCTCTCCCTCCTAACCCCATTCTCCTGCCTTGTCCCCATAACCGCTGACACCCGTACTAATCAATATTCTATCTATCTCTGCCTTAAATGTCGTTTTGAATCACTGAGCACTGAGTGTTGCCCAGGGACACGACCTTCACAATGAGAAGTAAGAGGATGAGAACACTCACTTAACATTAGGCTCAGTGCCACAGTGGCGCAGTGGTAGAGTTGCTTCCTTACAGGTCTTGCAGCGCCGGAGACCCGGGCTTGATCCCGACTACGGGTGCTGTGTTTTCTCCGAGATCTTCAGTTTCCTCCCACACTCCAAAGACATACAGGTTTGTAGGTTTGTATGTTAATTGGCTTGGTAAATGTAAACATTGTCCCTAGTGTGTGTAGGATAGTGTTAATGTGTAGGGAACACTGGTCGGCATGGACCCTGGTGGGCCGAAGGGCCTGTTTCCGTGCTGTACCTCTAAAATAAACTAAATAAACTAAACTTTACGTTAAGAAAATATTATGGATGCAAGAAATCTGGTACAAAAGAGAAATAAAATATGGCAGGCAGGATCGACTGTGAGTGTTTCAGGCTGATTATCTTTCATTTGCACGGTCTGTAATTCAACTTAGAGGCCTACATCTTTGAAGGGTGTTCTTTATTACAGTCACTGGGTTTGAATCCAGCATTTGCTGAGAGCAATATGGATATGCTTGCCTGCCAACTGTGACTTTATTGCGCTAGGCCAAAAAAAATCCCAAATACTTTGCTCAGAAGCAATAGAATGTCATTCAGCTTTTAACATACGCATAATTTCCCCATTGCTTCTCTGTTAAATTGATCATAAATTACAACCAACAAGTTTCCAAATGGCTCACTGGACCATCTGCCTATTTTGGATTTGGGTGACAAGGCCTCAGAGCAGCAATGTCAGAGTAATGGTGAACCAAAGACAAAATATCTATTCACATCAGTGCAAACATTTCTGGTATTGTGCTCATTTTCAAATGTCTAAGTTTTAAACATGTTACCTTGAATGGGCCACCTGGTATCCTGATATAGACCAGCACCTCCACCTGAATTGTACTCAGAGAGTCCTTAACCATTAAGAAAAAAAAGTACATGGAACATATGTAAGAAATGCGTATGTAAAATAAACAACGTTTATTCAGGGCCCCTTCACAGACTGCACATATTCTACATAGTTCATTGCATCCTAGAAAGTGGTTAATCAAAGTTAACACAATCTAAAGGGGGGGAGGGGGGGGGAGAGGGAGTGACAGTCTTAATGTAATAATTACTATTCAACAACAAGTATTACAGGTACTTAAACCAGCCTATTTTCATAAGTAAGTGACTTAAGATTTGTTTAGATCCTCTCCTACCAATCTGGTTTATTTTGAATGCGGGGAGCAGAATCACTTATGTTCAAGAAAAAGTTATTCATTAAAAAGTATTGAGGAATTAAAAGGACAGCTGTAACCCACCAGAGAAAAGGGTTTAAACGAAGCGTTAACCCAGCTGTGGAGCTTGGGGTAAAAGAAATTCCCCAAATCCACATTTCCCCTTTAATTCCCCTACCCATTCCCACACTGACCTTTCTGTCCTAGGCCTCCTCCATTGTCCGAGTGAGGCTAAACGCAAATTGGAGGAACAGCACCTCATATTTTGCTTATGCAGCTTGCAGCCCAGTGGTATGATAATCAATGTCTCTAACTGCAAGTAACCCCTGCATTCTCTCTCTCTCCATTCCTCCCCCACCCAAGTCGCACCAGGTTCTCGTTCTCACCCAGCAAACAGCTAACCATGGTCCGTTTCCTTTATGATCGTTACATTTTTTGAACATCTTTCATTAAGTTGTTCTATATCTCTCTACATCGCTGTCTGTATCTTTCATTTCCCTTTCCCCTGACTAGTCTGAAGAAGAGTCTTGACCCGAAACCTCACCCATTCTTTCTCTCCAGAGATGCTGCCTGTCCCGCTGTGTTACTCCAGCATTTTGTGTCTATCTTACATGTTGACGTAATATACCATTCTAGCCATTGCTCTTTTCTGGCAACATAAGTAATCCTTCAGTTCAGTGATGCGCCTTGGGCTGTTGGGCACAACTCTGCAGAGAACCTAAAGAAGATACAGCCAGCTGAAGATCTCCATCCATGGGGTTTGATGTTGCACTTTGCACTACCTGTTCTGGTCGAGGCATTGATCTATGTCTCATTTTAAGCAATGCATTCCCAGAATCAGAAAATCTGAAAAAGCTGGAAACACACGGCAGCTCAGGCAACATTGGTAGAATGGCAACAGATTCAACACTGCAAGTCGAAGACCCTCTGACAGTACAAAGAAAGAGAGAAAACTATGTTAGCTTTCATTAGCGGGGAAGTTGAAGGAGGGATGGGTAGGACAACACAAATATCTCATGAACAAATGTGGGAAAGATATGAGATGAGGGCAGCTGGAGAACAAGAACACAGACAAAGGAATGTTAGAAGGCTAAATTTGCATTGCTGTCAGACATGCTCAGGAAGTCGTGCTAGGTAATGGAGAAGAAATAACAGTCTCACTATCAAAGATGGATGACTTACAGCTGCTCCGATACAAACAAAGAAAGTAAGCTATCTGAGGTTGTCAACTTTGAGGTAGACACAAGGAAACACAGATGCTGGTTTAGTAATTAAAAAAACTGAAAGTGCTGGAGTAACGCAGCAGGTCAGGCAGCATCTCTGGAGAACATGGATCGGTGACATTTCAGGTCGAGGCCGTCCTTCAGACTCAGTCAGGGGAAAGGGAAAAGAAGAAGGGTCTCGACCCAAAATGTCTCCTATTCCATTTCTCCAGAGATGCTGTCTGACCCTCTGAGTTACTCCAGCTTTTTGTGTCTATCTTTGGTTTCAAAACAACATCTACAGTTCCTTCCTACACATGGATAGGTGACATTTTATGTCGGAACCCTTCTGAGTCATGAGTGTTGCAAAATGCCCAATGTTATTCCTCAAACCTTTGCTGGGAGTCATTAATTTAGGAATCCATGAATAGGAAGATCAGAGTGAAAGTGGGATTGATTATGTTGCTCTTCTACCATTTTAGTCTACAGCTTTCCGTGTTCACAATGTGGGGTCATGGATCATGGAGTATCCGAGAGTCATATAGAACCAAGGCAGGCCCTTTGGCTCATCAAGCTTTCATTAATCATCCAAACTTTCAACCACATTAAACCTATGTTAATCCCATTGTTTCTCCCCACATTCTCATCAACTCCTAGTTTTTACAACTCACCCGCACACCAGGGGCAATTTATAGATGGATAATTAAAGTCGCAGCAAAAAGTTTTGAGTTGACGCTGATTTGAGTTTGGTTTCGACAATGTAGAATTCTGAAAAGACATTGCAGCTTGCCTGACACCTCCAACAATTGGGCTCAATCCTGACCTGCATGGAATTTTCATGTTCTTCCCGTGACCAGACGCATTTCCCCCAGGTTTGTAGGTTAATTGGCCACTATAAATTGCTCCTGGTGTGCAGGTGAGATGTAAAAACTAGGAGGAGTTGATGGGAATGTGAGGATAATAAAATGGGATTATCTTTTATATAATGTGATGGAGAGTTTGGATGGTTAATGATGACTTGACAGGCTGAAGGGTCTGTTTCTGTGCTATATGACTATGATACTCCATGATTTAAGATACCACATTGTGAAGATTGCACTACAATGGAAGAAGTTCAAGTGAATTGCTATCTCATCATGGGCATGGCATCTACTGTAGTTATATAGGAGACCATTATTAAAAATGTGTTGTAATGTGTTGGCACCCTTTCAACAAGTGCTCACTAATGTCATTTTAACATGACAATGAGAAATTGAGGCTCTGGTCAAGAGTAAGAAGGAGGCATTGGCGCAGGTATACGCAGTTGGGATCAAGTGTATCCCTGAAGGAGTTTCAGGAAAAAATATTTTTTTAAACAGGGCTCGAGGGCCTGAGCTACAGGGAGAGGTTAGGACTTTATTCTATGAGGATGAGGGGTGATCTTATAGAGGTTTTTAAGAAATCGTGAAAGGAATAAATCGGGTAAATGTCTTTTGCCCAGAGTAGGGTAATCGCGAACCAGAGGACATAGGTTTAAGGTGAAGGGGGAAAGATTTAATAGGATCTGTGGGATAACTTTTTTACACAAAGGGTGGTAGATATATGGAACAAGGAGGTAGGAGGACGCAGTTGAGGCACATCCTATCATAACATTTAAGTGCCAATTGAAAAGGTATATGGATAGGATATGTTTAGAGGGTTATGGGCCAAATGCAGGCAGGTGGAACTAGTGTAGATGGGGCATGTTGGTTGGTGTGGGCAAGTGGGCAAGTGGGCCAATGGGCTTATTTCCATGCTGTAAGACTCAATGACTCTATGACACCGTAGTGCTATTCTGAAACATGATAAAATGTAAATACAGATTTATTTTATCTGGGGAATATTAAAATGGGGTTAGGTTGGCCTCATTCTAAGTATTATGCTTCCAGTGAATTTCTGCTGATAAAATAAAAAAATGCTGGAAACAAAAATAATAAAAAGCTTCCTTTTTTTAAAGAATCTGATAGGCAGTGAAGAAAGCGAATGGTATGTTAGCATTCATAGCATAAGGATTTTAGTATAGGAGCAGGGAGGTTCTACTGCATTTGTACAGGGTCTTGGTGAGACCACACCTGGAGTATTGCGTACAGTTTTGGTCTCCAAATCTGAGGAAAGACATTCGTGCCATAGAGGGAGTACAGAGAAGGTTCACCAGACTGATTCCTGGGATGTCAGGACTTTCATATGAAGAAAGACTGGATAGACTCGGCTTGTACTCGCTAGAATTTAGAAGATTGAGGGGGGATCTTATAGAAACTCACAACATTCTTAAGGTGTTGGACAGGCTAGATGCAGGAAGATTGTTTCCGATGTTGGGGAAGTCCAGAACAAGGGGTCACAGTTTAAGGATAAGGGGGAAATCTTTTAGGACCGAGATGAGAAAAACATTTTTCACACAGAGAGTGGTGAATCTCTGGAATTCTCTGCCACAGAAGGTAGTTCATTGGCTATATTTAAGAGGGAGTTAGATGTGGCCCTTGTGGCTAAAGGGATTAGGGGGTATGGAGAGAAGGCAGGTACAACATACTGAGTTGGTTGATCAGCCATGATCATATTGAATAGCGGTGCAGGCTCGAAGGGCCGAATGGCCTACTCCTGCACCTATTTTCTATGTTTCTATGTTTCTATGCTCCTTTTTAAAGAGTGAAAATAAGCTTTTTTTTAAGAGATATTTCATAAATATAGGTGAAGTTCAGCAATTTATTCTAAATAAATTTCAGCTGTTATCTTAGTTATGTTTCAAATTATTCATAAGAGAAAAATGCTGGAAGCAGGAGAAGAAGATATAGGAGAAGATGCAAATCTGTAAGATACCATATGGTAGATAGATACAACATGTTGGAGTAACTCAGCGGAACAATGCAGCATCTCGGGAGAGAAGTAATAGGTGATGTTTAGGTTCGAGACCAGACTCAGTAAGATACTCAGTCCGAAGAAGGGTCTTGACCTGAAACGTCACCCAAAAATCTTAAAATATCATAAATATTGATCTCTCTAACCTCAAATAACCCCTGCAGAGTCTCGACCTGAAACGTCACCCATTCCTTTTTTCAGCGATGCTCTCTGTCCCACTGAGTTACTCCAGCATTTTGTGTCTATCTTTGGTTTAAACCAGCATCTGCAGTTCCTTCCTCCACATTTGATAGTTATTCAGTGCTGGTTTCCTTTGGTCTCACAGTTGGCTGTTGGGATACTGGTCAGCAGGTGGCAGCATCAGTCACACTATCAGTGTTTTTTCTGCCATGTTAGAGCTTCCTCTGCTGGTCACAGCTATAATTTTTACTTGTGACTCAGCACCGCTAATCCAAGGCACAGATGTGAGCATGCTTTGCAGAGAATAAATCATGCCTTCTCTTGGCTGGAAAAATAGGAAAGGGATATTAAGTGACCACATTTAATCCTCAGATAGAAACACACGCACACACAGCCTGACATATGGTCGCCTACCTGCATGCAGTGGTTCAATTAGAGCTAATATTTGTCATGGCTTACTTCTGTTTAAGCAGTGTAACACGACACAAACCAAAAAAAATGGACTCGTAGAAAGTTGCACATTTAAATAAATTAGTCTTGTTTCTGTTCTAAGTAGAGAAAACCAATCACTGGGTTCTGGGAAAGCTGAGCAGTTTGCGTAGCCAAAATATCTTAATATCTTTGCAGCAAATGAACAGACTGGTCTCCCTGCTAGACAGCGCCATTGTGTTCTGCCTTTTCAAATAAATACAGTCAAATGAAATGTGTGGGCGCTCCTATAAATTAATAAATCACTCGCAAATAGCCAATTTAAGGCGTTTGCAGTTTGTGATGACTTTATAAATGCTAAAACTGCACCTTATTCCTTCATCAATAGAGTCATGGTCTTACAACATGGAAACAGGCTCATCAGCCAAACTTGCTCACACCGGCCAACATGTTCCATCTACACTAGTCCCACCTATCTGCATTCAGCCCATATCCCTCTCTACCTGTCCTATCCATGTACCTGTCTAAATATTTCTCAAAAAGGTTGTGATAGTACCTGTATCAACTACCTCCTCTGGCAGTTCGTTCCATACACCCACCACCCTGTGCATGAAAAGCTTATGCCTCATGTTCCTATTAAATCTTTGATCTTGATTTAGAAACAAGGAACTGCAGATGCTGGTTTACAAAATAAACACCCAAAGTGTTGGAGTAACTCAGCAGGTCAGGCAGCATCCCTGGAGAAGGAATAGATAGGTGACATTTTGGGTCGGGACGATTCTTCAGCCAAATGAAAGTACTTTTTACGTTGGCAGTGAGAAACTGGGATTATTCTTCATCAGGAAAACTGAACTGTTTTGTTCTCATATATACATTGTTCATTTCATTCTCAGGATACTGGAGATACTAGCAAGGTTGATATATATTGCCTTGCACTGGTGTTAGAGGTACCAGAGAGAGTACCGAGGATCTTCTCTGTTCTTAGGAAGGTTGAAGATTATCAGCTGTGACAGGGAAAATAGATCAATTGGCAGATGGTCCGTCTCCAAGAGGATCGTGGGTAGGGGTGGCAGGTGTGGCAGAGGTTCTGATTTTCACCGTCCTCAAAGAATACTAGAATAGGCACTGACATTATGGCTGAGTGGGGGAGGAGCAGGAATTTAGGGAAGACATAGGTTGGATTATTGCGATAGAAGGTTGTCGGATGAAGCTGTTGATATGGAATGAAAAGGAACTGAAAACCAGAATATCCAGGATGCCAGAATCACCAGGCCACAAAGTACCAAAGGAAGTGCTGCTGACCATGGGCTTCCCACGCACCTGAGTCTATCTAAACATTTTCCTACAAGGTATTTCTGCCTCTGTGCTACACCGGTAACAAAAGCTTTCCCCTTTCATTCATCTGGAAGTCAATGCTCAGGGTGGCAAAGATCCTTTGTTGAGTATCATTTTAACTCCTCGTCATTCACTGAGAACAGTGCTGCATAAATTATTACAGGTTCAGCCATTGTAAATCTCATTAAAAAACAAATCATCCAATTCTGGGTCACTCTGACATTTTTTTTGCTCTCAACAGAGTTCCACTTGGAATCAACAGAGGACTTCAGGCCTCAACCCAGCACTCCCCAATTTAGAAGTAAAATAGCAATATCCGGGGCCATCTAATAATTCACAAGATCCTGCTTGGATCAAGCTGGTTTAACCGATTTGATGTCCTGTTATAAATATCTGCTTGAGAGGAAGTCAGTTTTACCACTATCATATTTCACATCTACTTCTCCATCCCTCCTGAATAATAAATTTGTAAAGGAATGCAAAATATTGGCCATTCCAGAAGAGGATTGCGGAGCGCTGCTAAATAAACTGGGAAAAAGGGATCCTTGCCAGTATAGACTAACCATGAGGGAACTACAAGCAATCAGCTTAAGACTAAACATCCAATGCATCCTCTCAACCCCTTGGCGCAGTAACCCATTGTGGAATTCATTGTCTGCATGAATAGTACTAGTAACCTTTCCTTGCTTGCATCATGCAGATCAGTCCCAGAATATTATTATAGTAACCATTACTTTCAACACATTTTACAGTTAGGAAATGCCCAGGATAAGTTGTTCTTTCTTTAGCATTTTCCCAGTATTAATTGAAGCACATTTCTTGTAAGGGCATGTTAATTTCCTAATCAGCTGTCATATTTACTTAGCTTCCCAGATTGAATATGTACTGTCTTTGTACCTAAAGAAGGGAGAGATTGAACTTTTTTTCGCCTTCCATCACTGTGAGGAATGTGGAGGAATCATTGTGGTGGATGTTTATGTTAAAATGTATTTTGTGTGTTCTGTTGCTTTTTATTGGTATGACTGTACGGCAAATCAAATTCCTCGTATGTTGCAAAACATACTTGGCTAATAAAGTATGATTATGATTAAGATTATGATTATGATTAAAGGCTTAAAGAATCCATAGCTCCATACCAACCAATGTGTAGTGAATAATGTGTAGGAAGGAACTGCAGATGCTGGTTTAAACCGAAGACAGACACAAAAATGCCAGAGTAACTCAGCGGAACAGGCAGCATCTCTGGAGAGAAGGAATGGGTGACATTTTGGGTCAAGACCTGCAGGGTTTACTTGCAGTTAGAGAGGTCAATCTTCATATCACTGGTATGATTTTTAAAGATTTTTTGCATATTAAATTGTTCTATATCTCTCTAGACTATATCACTTTCTGTATCTCTTGCTTCTCTTTCCCCTAACTAGTCTGAAGTAGGGTCTCGACCTGAAATGTCACCCACTCCTTCTCTCCAGAGATGCTGCCTGTGCAGTGAATAATTCCCAGATTAAGCGGGGTGTCTTTCAGGCAGAAACACATTCTGTGTGAACCTGCCTGAACATTAGAAAAGCAATATCATGGCCTTGGCAAGCAACCACTTTAAGCTATGCTGCACACTCACTCTTCATGTTTAACTTCAAAGAACTGTTGCATAATTGTTTCATGATCGAGACTATTGTGAGTTCTCGCAGAGTTTATTTATTTAAACAGGAGTTAAGTTCGGGTGGATTTTTGAACAAAAAAGGGAAGATATCAAATGGTGAGCGGGTGAGACAGACTGAAATATTCGAGGGCTTAGTGAGCTGTGTGAAATGAAACTTTAAAAGCGTTCCAAGCAGATTCCACACCTCAACAACCGCATGTGACATCTTTCAGCGTAACTTCAATGATGAGCATTTTTTAGCAGCTTAATGATGAGTTGGATGAATTTAAACTGATCGATGGCCAGAAATCAAGTATGAGTCTTGACATCACCATTTGGTGAGGTGCTTCTTAAGCAGAATTAATAAGTCTGCTATTTAAAGAAAGATAAATATTTAACAAGACCTAGCATCATAATGTTGGAGTTACCCTTTCACAAAATATAATTGTGTGTGGTGCCCATTTTTTTTTTGGCTCTTCAGGTTTTATTAACCAAGATTTGAAGACAATTAAACATGAATGGTAAACCAACTGCAAACACTCCCTATGCCCAGTGACTAAGAAAGCCGTCAGCAATTACAGTCCTTTCTGAATTACAATCTGAAATCGCTCTAAAAGCCTCAGCTGATTTTTCAATGATTAAATGTACATCAGTATTACATCCTACAAATCCACCAGTTTCACATAAAGCTTAAAAGGGATGAATATTGATCTTCTAAAGAGGATTTGTTTTGCTCTATCCAAAGATCAACTACTCCAAGCTTTTCAAGGATCTGCTCAGCTCTTCCAGTGAAAAGCTACTGCACACACAACTGTAGACTTGACATTTTATTCTGGAAGAAAACCAAACAGTAAATTCAGTGCAATAATCCTAGATAAATTAGATGATCACTAGTGAAGCTAAGTCGGTAAAGTGGCTTGTACAAAATCCATAGATGATTAAAAATAAGAGAGTGTGTAAAGAATCCACTTCATAGGACTATTGTCAGCCAATGGAGGCTGACTTTGCTCGATAAACTACCCAAGCTGGCGAACGTAGCCTATAGAAACACAAGGAACTGCAGATAATGATTTACAAAAAAAATCCAAAGTACTGGAGTAACTCAGCAGGTCAGGCAGCATCTCTGGAGGACATGGATAGGTGGCATTTCAGTTTCAATTTAGTTTATAGTCACGTGTACCGAGGTACAATGAAAAGCTTTTGTAGCATGCTAACCAGTCAGCAGAAAGACAATACTTGATTACAATCGATCCATTTACAGTGTATTGATACATGATAAGGGAACATGATCAGGTTGAAATGCTTCTTTAATCTGAAGAAGGTACCCGACCCGAAACGCTGCCTTTCGATGAATATAGCCTGTAGTTGTATCATCTCAAATTTTAAATCTTACACTGTATAATGCATTTCAAACATTTATCTGGGGCTCAGTTTCATCAGTACGATGTTACATACAACTAAATAGCATTATGGTAAGTAACATGTTTTTCTTAGTGTTTAAACCTTTATTATTGCACAAGTCCGAAAGACAATTTCACCATGAATGCTTTTTTTTTTTGCTGCTGCTGAATTGCAGATACCAGTCAGTCTTATCTGTGTGGTCAGTTTTTAGATGTGAGATCAATCATTTTAAGAGATCTTAAGATCTTAAGAGATGCCATTGTTAAGAAGCATCACTGCTTAATATGCCAGCAGGGGCAATAGGTGAGATCTTTCTCCCACACATTATCTTTATCATTGCAGGCCTTCATTTATTGCAGATAAGTATAGAAAGAAAAAGATATATGCAACTATGCAGATGGAGTAAAATGCAAGATCTATGGTTTAATTTATTTTGTTGCTTTAATTAAAAATAAATGGCTTAACATTTTAATTAAGATACCATATTCAAGAATGTGACAGGAATGCATTAACTACTGCACTAAAACTGTCACAGAGGAATTTAATCTTCACATAATATTCATGGTCCTACCAACTCGACTTTCACTTTAAAGATGAGTAAGGATCTGCAAAACATAAGATGAATACTGATTATTCAATCGATTCAATAGATTCAATAGGGCGGCATGGTGGTGCAGCGGTAGAGTTGCTGCCTTGCAGCGCCAGAGACCCGGGTTCGATCCTGACTACGGGTGCTGTCTGTATGTAATTTGTACGTTCCCCTCATGACTGCGTGGGTTTTCACCGTAATCTTCGGTTTCCTCCCACACTCCAAAGACGTAGGTTAATTGCCTTGTGTTTGCACACTTGGTGTAAGTGTAAATTGTCCCTAGTGTGTGTAGGCTTGCGTTAATGTGCGGGGATCGCTGGACACGGTGGGCCGAAGGGCCTGTGTCCGTGCTGTATCTCTAAACTAAAGCTAAGATGAGGAGAAAGTAAGCATGAGGATTTATTTACACAGGAACATCAAATGTGGGCTTTGGGAAGTGTCGCTCAATGCTACCTTTACTGGTCAGTTTAGAAACTGATGACAAAGGACACACACATCTTGGATCCAAATCCCTCTCTTCCATCAAGTACCCTCCTGTATTGTGGTGAAACGAGAATGTTCAAGCATTACATTAGGGTTAGGTTTAGTCCTGCGTGGAAAACAGGAACAAGTTGGAGGTGAAACGCCAGCACATCTGATGTCCCACTCTGCCTCTAGACTCAATACAAAATACAAATGCCTGAGCTGAGAGGTGGAATGTGTTTCTAAATTGCCCCTTAATTCACTTTAAATGCTTTTAATTAATGTGTTTGTGAACATTTTTTTTTAAACAAAATCTTTTGAGTCTTTATAAAATCCTCTTGATCTTCAGTTGGTTTGAGACAGCTTGAAAGAAAGCAGACTCCCAAACAACTTCTTCTCCTCTGTTATCAGGCTTCTGAATGGTCCTTCCATTAGATAGGTTATAGTCTGATTCACCTCTACCCCATTGCAGACATTGGATCTTGTCACCGGAACTGTTGCACTATGATGCTGAGAACAATATTCTGCACCTTCCCTTTGCTCTACCTATTGTACCAGAGTGGTATGATTGTATTTATGTATAGCATTATCTGATCTGATTGTCTGGCATGCAAAAACAAAGCTTTTCACATGACAATAATAAGCCTAATGGGCCTGTCCCACTTACGCGACTTTTTCTGCGACTGCCGGCACCCGTCACAGGTCGTTGTAGGTCGCCGAAAATTTTCAGCATGTTGAAAATTCAGCGGCGACCAGAACAAGGTACGACTCTTTGGGCGACTACTCACGACCATACAGGCTTCACCCCGCGACATGTCTCCTCAGTCGCCCAAAGAGTCGTAGTGTCTTTCTGGTCGCCGCTGGATTTTCAACATGTTGACAATTTTCAGCAACCTGAAATGACTTATGACGGGTGCCGGCAGCCACCGGAAAATTCGCTTAAGTGAGACAGGCCCATCATTCTAAACATCTGATCGGAGCTGTCATAAGATCTGTAGAGTGGTTTGAAGACTGGGTTTCAGGATCTGAGGACTACACATAAACATAGAAATGAGGTGCAGGAGTAGGCCATAGATCATCCAGAATCTGTACCCTGTTCCTGCTTTCTCCCCATATGCCTTGATTCCATTAGTCCTAAGAGCTATATCTAACTCCCTTTTGAATACATCCAATGAATTGGCCTCTACTATCTTCTGTGGCAGAGAATTCCACAGATTCACGGATTAACTCTCTGGCTGAAAACGTTTTTCCTCATCTCAGGCCTAAATGGCCTACCCCTTATTTGTAAACTGTGACACCAGGTTCTGGATTCCCTCAACATGGGAAACATTTTTCTTGCATCTAGCTTGTCCATTCCCTTAAGCATTTTATATGTTTCTATAAGATCCCTTCTCATCCTTCTAAATTCCAGTGAATATAAGCCTGGTCGGTCCATTCTTTCATCAATGGCTAGACATCACTCTTTGATTCATAAGACTGTCCTAGCCTTTGGGATTATTAGACCCAACGGCCTGCAATAACTAAGTGCAGTAAAATGAATAACGTTGGTAGCAAGGGTGGACAGCAATACAGAGTGAACCTGTGATGTCTGTCCTGCTGCCTTGAAGAGAAAATATTTATCTACAGTGAATTCTGCTGATGCTTAATTGCTGTTTGCTTAATATAAGATTAGTTTATCATTTCATGTGCATCCAATTTTCTACAAAGTTTCCAGAAATTAAAAAAAAGAGCCATTTCAGAAAATCCCTGTAGAATTTCACTGTAACGAATATTCAGAATGAGTATTTCTTCTCAGCTTGGCAAACATCATGTTTAAGTTCGTAAAGAAGAGTTGCTCCATCATCTCTTGTCCTGATTTAGGAATTACCATTGGAATTACATTCCACACCATTGAAAAAGTAGGTTATCAATCTAACATTTTTCATGCTGAAAATGAGGAGGCAATAAACTGAACTGTATTTTAAAAGATGGTAATTCAGTCTCAGTGAACATTTCACTGTATAACCACATAGAAATTCAGTTTCATAACTTGAAAAGCAACTGTTCAATGGTCCATCTCATCAAACAACCTTTTTTTCCCAATTTCCAGAAATCACACCCCCTTATCATCAATCATTTTGTAAAGCACACACAATGAAGTTTTGTTTTACACAAATATGTCAATATTTTTTTTTTTAAATCAGCCTTCGCGATATTTTCCTCATTACTCTTGCTTGGTGAGGAGTGGCATCTTCATTACTTTCGGTCCAGAAATGAATGCATTCTTCACCATGAGGGGAGCGTAAGAAATGTAATATGAGAGCAATGGATTGATTCAAAAAATATTCCTGTAATCTCTAGTAAAGCATTCAACAAGGTCTCTCATGTTAGGCTGATTAGATAGTGTCAGCTATAAAGAGAGATTGGATAATCTTGGATCGTTTTCTTTGGAACACTGAAGGTTGCAACACCTTGGAGACTGAACAGAAGAAAATACAATCTGAGAGGCGTGGTTAGGGTAGACAGTCAGAACCTTTTTCTCAAGGTGGACTCTTTCCCAAGAGGGCATAGTTTTAAGGTAAGCAGGAGAATATTTAATGGAGGTCTACAATATTGACATATTTGTGTAAAACAAGACTTCATTGTGAGAGTTTTCCATAATGAGTGATGATAAGCAAGTGTAATTTCTGGAAATTGGAAAAAAAGTTTACTTTACACAGAAAGCAGTAGGAGCAGGTTACCAATGGCTGGTGGTGGAAGCAGACATGATAGCAACATTGAGGATCATTTGGAGAAACATATGAGCGGGCAAGGAGTAGAAGGAGTAGACCACGTGCAGGCAAATGGGACGTTTAATTCTCCACATTGTTGGCACAGACATGCTCCTTTGCTGTACTGTTCTACGTTCTAATCACAGTCCATTAAACAGTGCCTTGTTTATTAGGCCAATTTTACTCAAATTATTATGAATTCAAGATCTCAACCAAATGTGTTAAAAATGTAAAATAGCAGAATAAAAACTTGAAATCTGGAATCAACCACTTCCCTTGAAGAGTCTTCGGCCTCGATCATCGGCTCTCTTTTTCTTTCCACAGATGCTTCCTGAGCTGTTAGTCTTCATAGGCTTTTGAACTGTGGGCTCAGCGGACTATAATCCTACATTATTTAACGTCCACCACAATTAATTTGGGAATGGTGACAAATGTTCAACATCAGTCTGAAGCTAGAATTCTGCTGGATTTATCTAATTTTCTCCCCATTGCTCGAGCCTATCATTATCTTCCTAGCACCATCACACGCGGAGGGGCATAAATAGCTGTTGAATCAAATAAAACACACTCTGATTGCATGCAGCAAGGTCTAAGCAACATTCTGACACAGATTGATAAGTGGCAAATAACCTTCATGACATGAGGCTGCTGGTATAATAACCTTTTCCATCAAGAAGGAATGGAACAAGCTCCCCTCAACAATCAATAGTAATGCTGAGGACCACAAATCAGGTAATCTGCTGAGTATCTTGTAACAGGTCACTCACCATCTGACACCCCAAGGCCTTTCCAAGATCATTGGGGCACTAATAAGAAACATAATAGAATACTTGATTGGATAAATTCAACGCCAACAACTCTCTAGAAACTTAACACCATCTAGCAGAAAGCAAGTCACTTGATTGATTCCTCATCAATCAAACTAAACATGCATTTCTTCCAGCACTGTTGCAAAGTGGCTTTATGTACTACATCAACACTATGCCATATAGTTACCCATCCAGGTTAATCCAAGAGTGCATCACAAACCTGTGCAATCAATCTACCACCAAGAAGGTCAAGGAGCAGCAGACACATGGGAGCACCAGCATTTGGAGATTCCTGTCCAGGTTATCCACAACACAATTATGAAACAATAACACAGGGCGGCACGGTGGCACGGCAGACGAGTTGCTGCCTTACAGCGCCAGAGACCCGGGTTCGATCCCGACTACGGGTGCTTCTTCTTCTTACGTATGGCGTGCACAGCCTAAAGTTTTAAGACAACTTGTTCTGTTTGATCTTCTGTTTGTGCACGCCAGGTTGATTGCATCCGTCGAAACAGGGTGGACCACGTGAAGGTTGCAATCTCCCACCCCAACTACGGTGCTGGTTGTATGGAGTTTGTACGTTCTACTGTGTAGGATAGCATTGGTGTGCGGGGATTGCTGGTGGGTGGGGACCCGGTGGGCCAAAGGGCCTTTTTTCACATTGCATCACTAAACTAAAGACAATGGTACAGCAGTTCGTCATACTGCCACACCGCTTCAGTAACCTAGGCTAGTTTCTCTCACATCCCAAAGACATAAGGGCCTGTCCCACTTGGCGATTTTTTTCGGCAACTGCCGGCATCATTGACTGACGTATCAGGTCACCAGAAAAGTTGTGGCATGACACGGCGTGACGATGTATTGACGCGTGGTGTTTCCTCAAGTGTCGCAACATTTTTTTGTGGCCACTGAATTTTGAAATGTTCTTGAGATGGAATTTTAAAATCGCCAAGTGAGACAGCCCCTTATAGGTTAATTGACGAATGTAAATGAAAGAGTCGATGGGTACATGAGAGAGAATAGATCACACAGAAACAGGTGGAGAAATGGGACTGGTAATCTGAGAATGGGCACATACATAACTTTGCACTACGTCTCCTCTTGATACCGCTTTTCCTCGATCACCGCTACCAACATGTCTCTAGTTAAACACCTAGAAAATATTCAGCCGGGTATTTTTAAAAGGTTTCATTTGAATAATGCATGCTGGATCTCAGGTAGTTTACTGCAGTCAAAGTTCATTGTTAATATGAAGGAAGGAACTGCAGGTGCTGGTTTAAATTGAAGATAGGTACAAAAAGCTGGAGTAACTCAGTGGGTCAGGCAGCATCCCTGGAGAGAAGTAGGTGACATTAATATTTTTATTATAAGAATTTTATAAGAATACATTGTTTATATTTTTTATAGCCCACGGTAGGTTTGAGTCAATACAAAAAAGAACATAATATTGCTCAATGTACTCATTTTGTTCATTGTAGGTCAAGGGGATTAACATTTTGCAAGAACCTGATGGAATTTCTTATGTCTGAATTAATCAATTTAAAAAAATTGTGTGATGGGAAAATCGTATTTACATTATGAGTTGACCACATATAAGATTTATGCAAAAATAGAATTTATTGTCCCATTTCATATATTGCTTATCCTTGACTTCACCTCGGAAACAAGTAAAGGTTGAACACAGACCATAATGGTTTATTGTGGTTATTTGAGCCAGTGGAACATTTGGGGCTGCCTTGCAATAGTCTAATTGGACAACCTCTGAGCACAGGGCAGTGAAACGTACATATTATACATTACATCCGCTGTTTCCATTAACCTTCAAAAGGGCACACTAAAGAAAATAATCACTTCAACACATTGCAACACATTGCAACACATTAGAGAAATGGCATGGAAGTCATACGAAAGGAACCAGGACCACGAAAGTACCTATTTTAATGCGGATCCAGGGTTAGCCAAAAATGTAATTTTAAATAGGGTGTTAAGACTCTTTAAGACTCAACAGAATTTCTTTTCGGGCTGAATTTTATGGCTGAATGAAAATCTGAATTTACTCTACCTTTGAAGCATGAAAAAATATATATGTGGAGGATAGACACAAAATTCTGGTGTAACTAAGCCAGTCAGGCAGCATCTCTGGAGAGAAGGAATGGGTGACGTTTCAGGTCGAGACCCTTCTTCAGACAGTTCCTTCCAACACACACACACACACACACACACACACACACACACACACACACACACACACACACACACACACACACACACACACACACACACACACACACACACACACACACACATATATAGATATATATGTGTGTGTGGGTGCACGAGAGTGTGAGTGTGAGTTTGAGTGTTATTATATATTGATGAGGATAGGGCAATAAAAGCTGTCTACATGGAATTTAGTAAAGCATTGGACAAGGTCCCTCATCTAGGCTTATCCAGAGGACCTTTGTTGTTTGTCATGCACATAAATGGATGAAAATCTGACAGGAAGTGTCCACATAACAGGGACATTGGCAGAGTTGTGGATCATTAGAAAGCTTCCTTACATATATCACACATATATAGGAGGGAACTACCCTATAAGAAAGTGTGTGTGTATATATAATTTCTCACTAAAATGCCAAGTAATGGCAAAAATGTCATCACCAGTAAAGGTAGTATTAGAGACAGTAGACAATAGGTGCAGGGGTAGGCCATTCGACCCTTCGAGCCAGCACCGCCATGCAACGTGACCATGGCTGATCATCCCCAATCAGTACCCCGTTCCTGCCTTCTCCCCATATCTCCTGACTCCGCTATCTTTAAGAGCCCTATCTAGCTCTCTTGGAAGTATCCAGAGAACTGGCCCTCTGAGGCAGAGAATTCCACAGATTCACAACTCTCTGTGTGAAAAAGTTATTCCTGCATGCTTACTTTCATTGATTGATGAACGAGGACCCCCAGATCCCGTTGTACTTCCACTTTTCCCAACTTGACACCATTTCGATAATAACCTGCCTTCCTATTTTTGCTACCAAAGTGGATAACCTCACATTTATCCTCATTAAACTGCATCTGCGATGCATCTGCCCACTCACCCAACCTGTCTATGAGAATGCAAGTCACCCTGCTTTCTCATAGCATCCTCCTCACAGTTCACACTGCCACCCAGCTTTGTGTCATCTGCAAATTTGCTAATGTTACTTTGAATCCCTTCATCTAAATTATTGATGTATATTGTAAATAGCTGCTGTCCCAGCACTGAGCCTTGCAGTACCACACTAGTCACTGCCTGCCATTCTGAAAGGGACCCGTTAATCCCTATTCATTGTTTCCTGTCTGCCAACCAATTTTCTATCCATATCAGCACTCCACCCCCAATACCATGTGCCCTAATTTTGCCCACTGATCTCCTATGTGGGACCTAATCAAATGCTTTCTGATAGTCCTGGTACACTAAATCCACTGGCTCTCCCTTGTCCATTTTCCTAGTTACATCCTCAAAAAATCACAGAAGATTAGTCAAGCATGATTTCCCCTTCGTACATCCATGCTGACTCGGACCGATCTTGTTACTGCTATCCAAATGTGCGGCTATTTCATCTTTTATAATTGATTCCAGCATCTTCCCCACCAACGATATCAGGCTAACTGGTCTATAATTCCCTGTTTTCTCTCTCCTGCCTTTCTTATTTAGCTGGTGTATTTTTCTGTTGAGCATTGGAGGTGGAAAGAAAATTACAAGTTTGTTATATAAATATAGCTGTTACTTGAAAAATATGCACAAAACTATCTTATCTTTTACTTTTAATGTTCAAAAGAAAAATACAACAGCTAAATGCAATCTTTGGTGGCGATTACATAGCAAAGTGTTGAACAATGTAGACATTGATATTAAACTGCACTTTAATGATTATCTTTCATTAAATAAAAATGCTGGAGAAACTCAGCGGGAGAGGCAGCATCTATGGAGCGAAGGAATAGGTGACTTTTCGGGTTGAGATCCTTCTTCAGACTCGACCCGAAACATCACCTATTCCTTCGCTCTATAGATGCTGCCTCACCCGCTGAGTTTTTCCAGCATTTTTATCTACCTTTGACTTTTCCAGCATCTGCAGTTCTTTCAAACAAAATCTTTCATTAAACGTTTAGTTAGTTTTAGAGATACAGCAGGGAAACAGGCCCTTCAGCCCACTGAGTCCATGCCAACCATCAAACACCTATTCACACTAGTTCTATGTCATCTCACTTTTGCATCATCTTTTTACACATGGAGGGACAATTTACGGAGGACAATAAACCTACGAACGCATATATCTTTAGGACGTGTGAGGAAACCGGAGCACCCATAGGGAAACCACATGGTCACAGGGAGATCGTGCAAACTCCACACTGACAGCACCTGAGGAGGCAGAATCTAACCTGGATCTCTAGTGCTGTGAGGCACAGCTCGACAATTACAAAGAATTCAGGGGACGGGATCTTGCTGAATATGTTCTTCCTTCTCATGCAAATGCATTGGTCCTGAATTTTGACCAGTTGACTTTTAAACAACTCTCATTCAATAACAGCCACTCCCAGTCTACGCATAGAGTGATACAGCATGGAAACAAGCCCTTCGGCCAACTTGTCCACACCAGCTAACATGTCCCAGCTACACTATTCCCACCTGCCTGCGTTTGGCCCATATCCCTCTAAACCTGTCTTATCAATGTACCCGTCCAAATGTTTCTTAAACATTGGGATATTCCTTGCCTGAACTACTTCCTCCGGCAGCTCGTTCCACACTTTGTGTGAAAAAAGTTACCCCTCAGGTTCCTCTCACCTTTAACCTATGTCCTCTGGTTCTCGATTCCCCTACTCTGGCCAAGACACTCTGTGCGTCTGCCCGATCGATCTATTCCTCTCAAGATTCATTCCATTGAGGAGCAGTATTCAGCAGCATAGTACAACATGTTGGCTCTGCTATACAGCATGTGTAGCACTACTGACCAGGGGTAACTTTCTAGGCTTTTTGATTCCAAGTGTGAACTTCTAATTTCCCATTTTAAGCTTTTCAAATACTTTGTAATGCATTTGTTTTTAATGTAGAGCAAGTGTTCAAACTTGCCACTAAATATAACAATTCCATGATTTGCTTTAATCAAATGTCTGAGGGAAATCAATTTCACAATTGTTTGGTGAGGTTCATTTAGCATTCTGCTGACTCGATATTTTCATTGAAGTCAGTAACGAAAAACAATTCCTGTTTCTTTCCTTGATCCATGAAAGTTGTTCTCTGTTCAAGTTGTGCAGGTTATGCAAAATAGGAGGATATTTGATGTGATGACCTTGGATCCACCCAAGCCTGTTAACCAAGGTGCAGGAGGTTGGCAGGTAAGAGGCCCCTGACCAGTTTTGAAGCTCTGATTTCTGCCTTTGTACCCTGCTCATCACCACCATCTGATGACATACACTATATCGTTTGTGACTGGTGCATGCCTCATAGGACCTTGGCTTTGGTCTGCACCAATTAATCCAGTTCACTTTTGATTGTCAAATTAAAATTTTGCCTAAAATCATTCTGTGTGTGTGGTGGGGAGATGGCAGGGTTGTTGTAAGTGGTGCGATGTGGCCTCCATAAGTGTGTTAGGTGAATGAGGTGTGCCCAGACTGAACTGCATCTGAATCAGCCAACTGAACCATCCTACCAACAACTAAATAGCAGTCCTGATCAACCATCTACTTCATTGGAGACCCTTGGACTATCTTTGATCAGACTTTACTGGACTTTATCTTGCACTAAACGTTATTCATGGTATTCCATTTATCATGCACCTGTACACTGTGGATGGCTCGATTGTAATCGTGTATTGTCTTTCCACTGACTGGCGGGCAAGCAACAAAAGCTTTTCACTATACCTCAGGACGTGTGACAATAAACTAAACTAAACTGCAAATGGAACTGCCCATTTTAGAAGCAGTGTACCCACTAATGGCAAGTCGAATTTCAGAGATTTGGTTAAAAGGCTAACATCCATCAGTAATCATTGAATAACATTACAACCGCTCGCTTCCATATTATTCACTGATATTTTAAATAAGTCGTGACATCAAACACATTCTTGAATCAGAGCCTCATAATTTGTCATCTACCATTTCTACTGCAGTTCTTATTCCTGGTAATGAACGAAGTTTGAACACCTCAGGCATAGATCCTTACCAAATACTTCTTGGAATACCAAACTAAATGCTAACCGTTTAGGAATTCTCATCTGATAAGATCCTGCATAATCTCCTGAAGTAAATCAAGCCAATTTATGATTTAATACTTTTGAATTCTTCTGACCGACCTTATGATCCTTCTGCACTTCAAATTAATTTTGGCGCAAAATGAAATGAATGCTTTGGATTGGAAATAATCATATTCTGCAGTCTATAATTCCCCTTCCCTGACCATGTCTCCAGTTGGAGGCACAATGAACTGCAGAGAGTGGAATCTTGAGCAAAACACAAAGTGCCGGAGGAGAGCTTGACTCAGAGTCAGGCACCATCTGTGGAGGGAATGGACAGGTAACGTTTTGGGATGTGACAATTCTTCAGACATTATTTGAGAATAATATTTACTTGTCCCAAGAGTGTTTGAATGGGGCCTTTATCAATTAAGCACAAACTCTTATGTTGCGTGAGTCCTGACCTGCGGTCCCCGCACATTAGCACTATCCTACACAAACCAGTGACAATTTACACTTATACCAAGCCAATTAAACTACAAACCTGTACGTCTCTGGAGTGTGGAAGGAAACCAAAGATCTTGGAGAAAACCCACGCGGTCAAGGTTTTAAGGTTTCAAGGCCAGTTTATTGTCACATGTACCAATTAAGGTACAGTGAAATTCGAATTTAATACAGCCATACTAAAAAAAAGCAACAAGACACACAACTACAAAAAAGTTAACATAAGAGTTTACAGCGAGGCAAGTTGATTGACAGAATGTTTGGAAATGCGATTGGTGAGGGCATTCCCCTTGCTCTGCTCAAACCAACAAACAATAATTCCAAGCTTTATGTAATGGCTCTGGTCTCTTCCATTGCCTGCAGAGCTGTTAGAATAGAATTTGTAGAACCCTTATTGCCCTTTAGCTCTCAGCAAGCAAAATGCATGGTCTGGCAAAAATGGGCAATCTTCCTCAGATCAATGATGACTAGTGGAAATATTCTAGGACACGGTGTAGATTCCTTCATTCAGGAGACACTCAAGGTTTTGATGACTAGACAACAATTCAGAACCTACTAATGTGGGTTTCATTAAACCAGGCAGAGGGAAATGCCAACTATTCCATGTAGAACACTCATGTATTCATTATACAGACACCAGCAAGTTTGAGATTTGTTTCCCTGTCTGCCTGGATACAATGTCCAAAACATTTTATTAACTGTTTTCTGTTTTTTTTTCCAAAGAAAGAAGCGTGGGTGGCACAGTGTCACAACAGCTAGAGCTGCTACCTCACAGCGCCAGAGACCCAGGTTCGATCCTGACCTCGGGTTCTGTCTGTGTGAAATTTGCACGGTCTCCTTGTGACCATGTGGGTTACCACCAGGTACTCCAGCTTCCTCCCACATCACAAAGATGTGTGGATTTGTTGGATAATTGGCTTTTGTGAATTGCTAGAAGTGTTTAGGGAATGGATAAGAAAGTGGGACAACATAGAAGTAGTGTGAATGGGTGATTGATGGTTGGCATACATTCCGTGGGCCGAAGGGCCTATTTCTATGCTGTATCTCTCAACTAAACTAAGCTAAACTCAACTAAACTCAGCTAAACTAAAAGAAGAACAATATTCATATTGGGGAATCTGTCCCACCTCCCAAAAAATGATTGTAGATGACAGTAAAGTGCGTGGTATCGTAGACGGTGAAGATGGTTATCAAATATCAAATATCAGCTGGGCCAGTGGGCTGAAGAATGGCAAATGGAGTTCAATTTTGTTTTTTGGGAATCAAACCACAGCAGGACCTTCACAGTGAATGGCAGGGTCCTAGGAGGTGTTGTAGAGCAGAGAGATCTAGGATACCAGGGGTTACGGGGAGAAGGCAGGGGAATGGGGTTAGGAGGGAGAGATGGATCAGCCATGATTGGATGGCGGAGTAGACCTGGTGGGCCGAATAGCCTGATTCTGCTCCTATCACTTATGACCTGATTCAAATTAAACATTAGCTTGAGTTGCAAAAAGAACAACAAATGCTGGAATAATTCAGCAGTTCAATTCAGGCAGCATCAAAGAAAAGACAAATAAATGCTTCAGATCTGATATCCTTTGCAGATTGGGGAGAGAGGAGCAATAAGATAGTTCTCAGCAGCAGAGAGGGAGGGATGGGAATATCTCTAAAACCATGAAACTATGAGTTAAATTAGCAGTCAGAATCAGACAGTGCATCTTGTTTACCATGTTATATGCCACTCATAGCAGGCTGTGGGACATGTGCAGCAAAGCGAGAAAGAGAACTATTGAGCTAAATTGTTGACAGGCAAAAATGGCCATTACTGATAGACAGGAACACGGAATGAGTTATGTAATTTAGGACAATTCAAAATTGAGAAAGCAATTAATATATCTTTCATTTTGAATGAAGAGGAACAGCAGTGAGGGATTAAATCGAGTGTTAGGCAATTTACATTATTTTTTTAGTTGAACGTTGCTTGTGTTATAGTTTAACATTTTTAAATGACTTTTATTTTAGTAATAATGAAGTAAATTTTTTTAATCAGTTTTTGAATGTATATGAACATCATAGACATTCAGAAACATGTTGAGGTCTGGCAGCCAGCTTAGCCTGGTGTTTGAAGAACAGCAAATTTGTGGACAAACGTTCTATTCCTCCTCCCTTCCAACACAAGCGTCTAACATCAAACAAAGGGCCTCGGTATTGAGCTTGACTTCATCCAAGACCCCGCCAGTGGGAAATTCGTGTAAAGCAAGTTCAGGGGCCAGCAGAGAAACTGATATTTCATTAAATTCTATAAAATATGTCGGCCTTGCAAACAGATGTATAGGGTGGCAACAGTGTATAAAATATGTCATTCATCAGTGAAAGAGGAAGAGAAGCAATCTCAATCTCAGAAGATGAAAGATCATTCTTCACTCAAGATGATAATAAGAAAGATGTTTCCCGACAGAAGCCACCTGTCGATTTAAGACAAGGAGCAGAATCTATTGTGTCGGGGATTTTGGAGAACAAGCTTGTCCTGAGCAACACCAGGTGCTGGAACAATCAACAGATCTCCGATGCTTACACACATTCCGTGTACACTGTGTGTTGTTTCATTTGGCTACAGGTGTAACCAACTGAAGCAACACACAGGGAAATTCAGCAGCAGTCTTATTTAGTTGTAAATCGGTGGTTCAAGAACGGGTAGCCATTTTTCAAGTGCCGTTTGAAGCCAGAAAAATTGTCCTCCGCGTTTCAATTAGTTCTTGGCATTTCTTCAGAGAAGATATTGACCTCTACATCTGTTACAGATTCCTAAGACAATTTGACTGGATCTGGAATTTATCCCCAGTCATTATTTGTGAAGAATTAATTTAGCACATCTGTCATTTCCTGACCTTGCATCATGTGTCTATCCAATATATTTCTTAAAGGAGCCTACTTGTTCACTAATATTCTAACAATTTCTCCCACCACTGAAAATGTGGTTACCACTTGTCCTGATCTGCAGCTTTCTTTTCCCCTGGCCTCATAACCTTACCAACATTTCACAATATATTCCTTCCCAGTGCTCCTGACAATAGTAGTCAGAGCATTGAAAGCTTGCTCTTTGGTATTTTCCTATTCTTATTTTAATCACAAATTATTTTTGACAGCTTCCTCTTTGCACCAATTAATATTTATTTGGTCAGCATTTGCCATTTGCATTTGCATGTTGACAAAAATATTAGGTTTGACTTGTTTCAGCTCCATTTTAAATGAGGTAAGCATGCTTAATCAGAAAGTGTTCTGGGTCTACCATCCTTTGATTCTCCTTTTCATTGCAATAGTTACTGTGCACGTCATGATCTGCAATACTGGCTCTCCTGGAATACCTGTGATTGGGACACAATACCTAACTGAAATAAATCATGCTGGGACGAGTGGCGACCGGCTACACTTGCTCATCGCTGGGTTTCTGTTGCAATGCCAACAAAGACATGAGAGCAGAGCAGGAATCACTTGGAGAAAATTCCCAGCTTAGTTCAGATATGAAATAAATGGGGTGAATGCACAGAGTATTTTACCCAGAGACGCAGAATCAAGAACCAGAGAACATAGGTTTAAGGCAAGAGGGAAGGATTTAATGCAAACCTGTGGAGCAATTCTTTGGAATATATGGAACGATCTGCCAGAGGAGGTAGTTGAGGCAGGCACCATAACAACATTTAAAAGGTATTTGGACAGGTAGGTACATGGTTAGGAAAGGTTTAGAGGGATATGGGCTAAATACTGGCAAGCGGGACTAGAGGAGGTGGGGCCTCTAGACGGCATGGGGAAGTTAGGCCGAAGGGCCTGTTTCTGTGCTGTATGACTATGCCTCTCTATGAAACAGTGTGCAAAATGTGTGACCAAAGAAGATTTGAGATGAAAGAAAGTTATTCATCGTTTTTACTTGTATTTTCTGCTGCGTTTATGGATTGTTTGGTCTGGGTAAGGACTTTACCCATAACAAGCTTTGCTGTAGTAGATTTTTAACAGCATAATATAGGTCTTACAAAATATCTACTGATTAAGGAAATCACTGATGTAATCAGTAAGCGGATTGTTCCAGTGTGAATTGTTAACAATCTGCCCGTGGGAGAAGTCACTGCGTAAAACCTCTTTACACTTCTGCAGTACACATGGTGGCCAGAAGATGGCATTTATTCACCACACGTTCACTTCCACAGTAATGTCTCAATATGTTTGTTCCGCGCTTTTAAAATCTGTTAATTTCCTAGTAATGCAAACAAATGCTGTGCTTCTTTGATGGTGACTTTGAAACCGGCCTAAAATAGAGTCAAGATTGGGGCTTAGTTAAGACAGGACTGAAGGACTGGCCTACATAATAAGTTAACAGCAATGGGGACAAAAAACACAGCAATATTAATGTAACAAGCATTTTGGTTTCTATTAATTAAAATAGCAGTAATGTTAGTGACGATTTTCACAAAGTTCAAATAGATGAACCAAGATGTTAGGAAGTTACAAAGAATAAGATTGTTGCCTTTTCACGCTCCACCTACTACTCAGAAGTACAGAATGCAGTACAACATGCAGTTAAGTGTACTTTTGCAATTAGTGTCCAATTACATATAAATTACATAAGCAGAGGTTACCCAGGCAACAGAGAAGGGACCCTTTTAAATAAACCATTACTTGAATACCAGTTAAGCCCTCGATTACCATTCATGCACAATTCACCTTTAAGTGAACATTAATGTTCATTATACTTTATACCATATATTCGGGATTGCTGATCAATCTGTGCAAAATAAAATGTTTGGAACCAATTTGGGGTTGCCTGCCACAAACTGCGGATAAAACATTGAAAATCAATTGCAAAATGCTAAGTAGTCAGTAGATGGCGCCAGATACTCAAACCAGTTGAAATCTTTCCATAATCATTGTATCCAGATATTCTGACACATAAAAAATGCATGTAAAAATGGCAGAATGCGCATGATTTCTAGACATTCAATGGAGTTTACAATTGACGACTTCCCAGAAACATGTGTAGGGCCAGTAATGGGCAGTTAACCTCAGGCCCGTCACTTCTAATGTCAAAAACACACCAACACTACTGCATTGCCTGGTGATTCGCTTTGATGGTTGTTTACAGCTCAGGCAACTGCATTGTTGATGTCTGCAAGGCAGCATAGTGGCGCAGCGGCTGATTTGCTGTCTTACAGTGCCGGAAACGGGGTTTGGGAACAGCTCCATCCAAGACCGCAAGAAATTGCAGGGTATTGTGGAGGCAGCCCAGACCATCGCACAAGCCAACCTCCCTTCTAACGACTCCATTTACATTTCACGCTGCCTTGACAAGGCCAGCAGCGTAATCAAGGACGAGTCGCACGCTGGCCACTCCCTCTTCTCCCCTCTCCCATCGCGCAAGAGGTACAGAGTTGTGAAAACGCACACCTCAATATTCAGGGACAGTTTCTTCCCAGCTGACATCAGCCAACGGAACCATCCTATCGACAACTAGAGAGCAGTCCTGAGCTACTATTTACCTCATTGGAGACCCTCAGACTATCTTTAACCAGACTTTACTGGAAATATCTTGCACTAAACGTTATTCACTTTATCATGTATCTGTGCAGTGTGGATGGTTCATAGACACATAGAAAATAGGTGCAGGAGGAAGCCATTTGGCCCTTCGAGCCAGCCGCCGCCATTCATTGTGATCATGGCTGATCATCCACAATCAGTAGCCCGTGCCTGCCTTCTCCCCATATACCTCGATTCCACTAGGTCCTGAGAGCTCTTTCTAATTCTCTTTTAAATTCATCCAGTGAATCGGCCTCTACAGAGAATTCTCTGGCAGAGAATTCCACACATTCACAACTCTCTGGGTGAAAATGTTTTTTCTCATCTCAGTTTTAAATGGCCTCCCCTTTATTCTTAGAATGTGGCCCCTGGTTCTGGATTCCCCCAACATTGGGAACATTTTTCCTGCATCTAGCTTGTCCAGTCCTTTTATAATTTTATATATTTATATAAGATCCCCTCTCATCCTAAATTCCAGTGAAGTGGAGGACTTAAGGGCAAGATTGCTTTATGAGGGAATGCTCTGTGTTCTGTTTCACAGAGACATGGCTCACCCCAGCTCCCCAGACTCAGCGGTCCAGCCTGAAGGGTTCTCCATCCACCGTATGGACCGTACGCAGGCATCTGGGAAAGGGAGAGGAGGGGGCGTCTGCCAATTGGTCAACTCTGCGTGGTGCTCAGACGTGGCAGTCCTGTCCAACTCCTGGTCTCCACACCTCGAACATCTGGTGGTGAAGTGCTGTCCATTCTACCTTCCGAGGGAATGCACCTCCATCATCCTGACCGCGGTCTACATCCCACCCCAGGCAAACGTCCATCTGGCACTGGAGGAGCTGCACGCTTTGGTCAACAAACACCAGACGTTTTACCCCGAGGTGTTTACCACGGCTGGGAACTTCAATAAAGCAAACTTTACGAAATCGCTCCCTAACATCCACCAACATGTCTCCTGCTGCACCAGAGGACCAAACACCCTCGACCACTGCTACACCACCATCAAGAATGCCTATCCATTCCTCGACCTCACCGGTAAATCCGACCATACTGCAGTGCTGCTTCTTCCTGCCTACAGGCAGCAATTAAAGAGCCAGAGGTGAGGACTGTACAGAGCCGGTCATGGGGGAAGCAGAGGAACAACTCCAGGACTGTTTGGAGTCTGTAGACTGGGCAATGTTAAGGGACTCGGCAACGGACCTGAACGAATACGCCACAGTCGTTACAGACTACATAAAGAAATGTGTGGAGGACTGCTTCCCGACAAAAATCTTCCTAGTGTTTCCCAATCAGAAGCCTTGGATGAACTTTGAGATCCGCACTCTCCTGAAGACCAGACACCGGGCATTCATGTCTGATGATACAGTTGTCTACAAGAAGACCAGATACAACCTTGGTAAGGCCATCAAAAAGGCCAAAAGGGACTTCTGCTCCAAGCTGGAGGATGAGACAGATGTTCGGCAGCTGTGGCGGGGCCTGAATGCAATCACCTCCTACAAGGCGAAATCAGGAGGTAGCTCGTATGTCGGCGTAACATCACTCCCTGACGAGCTCAAAGCGTTTTACGCACGCTTTGATAGGGAGAATCCTGATGTGCCTTCTCGAGCCCCCATTCGCTGTGATGTTATTTCAGTCACAGTCACAGAGGCCGGCGTCAGAAAATCCTTCAGAGGGATGAACCCCCGAAAAACGCCTGGACCTGATGGTATACCAGGCCGTGTTCTAAAAACCTGTGCGGACCAACTGGCTGGAGTTTTTACGGCCATTTTCAACCTCTCACACCTGCTTTAAAAGGGCATCAATTATACCGGTGCCCAAGAAGAGCAAGGTGACATGCCTCAACGACTATCGACTAGTGGCACTAACGTCGGTGGTGATGAAATGCTTTGAGAGGTTGATCATGGCGCAAATCAACTGCAGTTCACTTACCGCCACAACAGATCAACGGTGGATGCGATCTCTCTGGATCTCCACTCTGCTCTGGACCACTTGGACAATAAAAACTCATGTCAGGCTGTTATTCATTGATTACAGCTCGGCATTTAATACAATCATCACCTCCAAGCTGGTTACCAAACTCGCAGAACTGGGTCTCTGCGCATCTCTCTGCAATTGGATCCTCGACTTCCTCATTCACAGACCACAGACTGTTCGAATTGGTGGAAAGGTGTCAGCCTCGATAACAATCAGCACGGGAGCACCTCAAGGCTGTGTGCTCAGCCCCCTGCTGTACTCACTCTATACTCATGACTGCATAGCTGGTTTGGAGGAGGAGGAGCCATCTTGGTGAACGGCTGCTAGCCAGCAGCCGTCCGTTTTAAATTCGTTTTTTTAATAGTTTTTAGTGAGTCCTGTTTTTTTGTTTGTAGGGGATATGGTCTTTTAATGTGGGGGGGTAGGTGTAACTTTATTTCTAGGTCCCTACCTGGTCGGTGTGGCAGCCTTTTCTCCGGGCTGCCTGTCGACCCGTCCTCGTGGCCTACCAGCGGGCTTGGAGCGCCATTTCCTGGCGGGGACAGCCCAACACCACAGCCTCGGTGGCGGCACAGCGCTGGTGCGCTGGAGCGGAGTGGAGCGGGCGATGCCTTGCCTGGGTCGCCGTGCTGGAGCTCTGGCGAGCTGGACCGCCGAGAGCAACATCTCCGGGCTGCGGGTCTGTGGAGCGGAGAGGCGGCGTGCGGAGAGGCGGCAGTGCGGAGAGGCGGCAGTGCGGAGAGGCGGCGCCGACTTTATCATCGGGAGCATGGGAGCTCCAAACCGGCGCGGCCTTGTTGGTCAGAGTATAAAAGAGAGATCGGCTAACTGACCAAATGGTGCCAGCACAATAACCTGGCCCTCAACACCAGCAAAACCAAGGAAATGATTGTGGACTTTGGAAGTAGGATGTGGACCCACAGTCCCATTTATATCAATGGGTCGATGGTGGAAAGGGTCAAGAGCTTCAAATTCCTGGGTGTGCACCTCTCTGAAGATCTCTCCTGGTCCGAGAACACTGTTGCAATCATAAAGAAAGCACATCAGCGCCTCTACTTCCTGAGAAGATTACGGAGAGTCGGTATGTCAAGTAGGACTCTCTCTAACTTCTACAGGTGCACAGTAGAGAGCATGCTGACAGGTTGCACCGTGGCTTGGTTCGGCAACCTGAGCGCCCAGGAGCGGAAAAGACTACAAAAAGTTGTAAACACTGCCCAGTCCACCTTCGGCTCTGACCTCCCTACTATCGAGGGGATCTATCGCAGTCGCTGCCTCATAAAGGCTGGCAGCATCATCAAGGACCCACACCATCCTGGCCACACACTCATCTCCCCGCTACCTTCAGGTAGAAGGTACAGGAGCCTGAAGACTGCAAAGTCCAGGTCCAGAAACAGCTTCTTCCCCACAGCCATCAGACTATTGAACTCAACTCAAACAAAACTCTGAATATTAATAGTAAGATTAAACGAGAACTTACCAGTTTGAAGTTTGATCTTTAGGAGTAACGTTGAGGGATTACGTGAAGACCCCGTCCAGTACGCATGCGTGTCAATCTTCAAAACAGCGGTGTGAAATCACAGAAAACAGTTGTTGAACTGAACATAGTAAGATAAGAGAACCATAATACCAGTTGAACTTTATGATAGAGGGCTGGGAGCGGAGGGCACGTAATCCCTCAACGTTACTCCTCATAAAATAAAGATCAAACTTCAAACTGGTAAGTTCTCATTTAATCTTACTATTTTACTTCGGAGTCACGTGAGTGACTACGTGAAGATTTTAAAGCTCTGTGATTTCATGCCGTGGAACTGAGTCCAGGCGTCATACACTGCATCAGTAGGCCAATGATGAGTGAACATTAAGAATGCATTCAGACATGACATAGATATAGACATGTTGATGCTATTAATGAATAATAGTGGCAATAGTAACCTCCCTCAACCTGGAGGAAGTATGAACCATACCTAACATAGAGTTGGCAAATACCCCTGATCTGGCAATAGGTTTATTCTGAATATTTGGACAGATCAATAGTTTGACCATCCTGCAACCGCTAGGATGTGGTCCATCCCTGCTGCTGAGGTATAGCGGTCCTGGTAGAGTGAGACTCAATGTCAATGTACACTCCTGTATATGCCAGACCCATATAACCATCTGGAGAAGGTTCGTAGTGATTCCTTCTAACAAGATTTTATGTAACTAATAATATTGCTGTCAGTCTATAAGGCTCTTAGGAACCTTGACATACTAGTTTAAATGCGTGATCACACGCAACCCAAGGTCCATGGGATATGCAACTCTAGCTTGGTCTTGTGTCCCTGTCTAATCTGCTTGATTAATCATAAACAAAACATGTTATTATAGCCCGCAGATATGATCATCCTATCCAGTGTTGCAATGACTGGACCCATAGCGCTGCACTCAGTGCCATGGCATAATCACTAGTACGTGAGTATGACCATGGGCAGGGATGTTGCTGGTGCCCATCGGTGAAGTGACGTAGTACAATGTTAACAACCCATATCTCTGCGTCCCTAGGCCTGGGAGGTTTTAAGCTGACGATACCTTCATTCTCTGGATATCAGAGGGTGAGACCGGACAGAGTGGTTTATGTACTCATCAGCCAAATGATTAGGAGGTACTTAAGGCACAGTAATGGAATAGTAACTTAATGTTATAATCCCATAAAACTGAATTTTAATGTGTCAGTCATCCGTGCCGAGTTAACGTAAGGAAACATAACCAATGCTTCCCATCTCCTATGCAGATAGCTGCTATTTGGTGCTATCCCTGCAATCTGTAGTGAGCACTCTTAACGCTTATGGTTTGACAACCCAAGCCGCAGAAAGATCTCTCAGAGTCTGTAAGTCTATGATTGATTATATCATGCAGAGGATGGTTTCAACATCACAACTGAACCAGTATCTTTTTATCCGGAATTAACCATGTAAGGTTTTATGTTCATTCTTCGCCTCAGCAGGAGCCATAGGTGTATAACCCAGGCAGGCACTATGAACCCGGAAGCGTGAATCTTGCTAAATTTTGCAAGACCCGTCTATTGAGGCCAAATGGAGGAAGACATAAAAGAACATTCCTTCCTAGTGTAGCGAGAATGCACCATTCGCCACTGTATGCCTCGTTCACTGTTGATTGAAACTGGATGCAAGCAACTCAATAGTTAGTGTTCAATCAATCCACATTGTCATTAAATACTTTGTGATCACACATTCATTCTGTGTTGTCATTGATTTTGCATAATAATGCACCAGTGCTAAATGCAGTTTGGTAAAACTATCACCGGATACTTTGATTTGATTGTACCTTTGTGATTAACATATACCACCACCAAAGTGTATCACCTTGGACTTGTGCATGCCGTATATGCATATCCACACACCCTTTAATGCACAGGATGCACCTGGTGTCCATTGGCAGTTGATACCATGACTGAACACTTGATAACTCATGCTAATCCCATCTGCCTCCGTAACTAGAGATGGTATTAGTAAATTATCCATCTTTGGGCAATAGCATCAGTTTGGAAATGACTGAAGATTTACGGATAAGAGGTTTTAGTGGAGCAAAGTTGTCCATCATTGTGACTTTAATAGTTTCAGCTAAAAAATAGCAGAGGTCTAATTTTTTGTCTCAGAGCTGATCCCAGACCAATAAATGGATGATTGTATCCCAACAATCAATAGTTTCAGTTGGTATCAACTTAATTTAAATTTAACTGGACGGGTGAGAACCAATTCCTCAAATATAGCTATGTGGCTGATAAGGCTAATTTAGTAAAATACAGTATGTTCAATATCATCCAGATTGGCCATGCTACATATTTGTTAGCTCTATGCAGCCGAAGCACTGATAGTAGTGATTTGGTAAATAATCTGGAAACTGGAGTTAGCCCATTTTGTAACGCCACTGAGTGTATCGTTGCCTCATCCAGTTAAATTTCAAATATCTTCAACCCTGTGAGCGGAAATGATCACATGGAAGTTATTCAGAAAAGTCTATATTGCACATGCGGGTTGAGGCTGTTGACAATGATCAGTCCACATCCCATTCTTGTGAGCCTTGTCTTGAAAGGAAACTCCAATCATACCTGTGTGCAGTATAAACTAATCTAGTGTTATCCCAAACCAGTGTAAATATTCAAACCAGTTTAATATTACCAACTTGTATCCGTGACAGGAGACATCATCGATGAGGTTCCATACCTTTATCCGAATGGGAGGACTTATGCAACCCGACCCAGGAGCTGCCTCAAACATGTGTGCATGATTTTACATCTGTTCCTGGGAGGTAGAGGAGCTCGAGTACGAGGTTGGCGCATCTTCCAGGAAGGCCGTTCTGGGCTGTGGCCTAAAAAAGACCTTTGTCCTGGTTGTACAGCCTTCAAGCTTTCACCAGCTTCGGTTCATCGTGGTTTGCTGGTGGGTGCGTAGGGGTGCTGCCGTCGAAGATGTGAGGTCTTGCGTGATGATGTGGCCTTCCTGAACCCGACGGCCACTCGTCGAGCTCCTGCTGCTGGTAGTGTTGTTCCCACTTGTGGTTTCTTCAGCCAAACCCCTGTCTTCAGAGTCAGCCCAGAAGTGACTCCTAATGCTCCCCTCTGTCAAGGGCGTTGCATTATGCAGCCCTCAATAAGGTGCTGCCATGTGCCTCCTAGGACCCCCTGGTGACTAGGCTCCATATAGCAGAGCATGTCACATTGGAGCTTCTGATCCATCAACCGCTCCATGAGGGATATGCGATCACAGTTGCTCCCGCCGGCGTCCATTCCTGTAACATATTCTCACAAAATAGCACAAAACGACCTTCGAGTAAGGAATTTACCTGCATGTCCTTTTTAAACCTTCTGCTGTGGGGCAACACTCCTCCCAAGCCTGGTCTCGTGGTCGTGGTTTGTTACAGCTGGGGTTCCTCTGTGGTCATTGTAGAAACACTTCCATTGCGGGTTATTTCTCCCCCGCGCTTTTCCTCCGCGGTCCCTTATAACAGGGCTTCTCCACGGTGTTCTCCAGTCGGGGCTTTCTTTTATTTATTCATGTGTGTATATATTTGTACAATGGTATATGGACACACTGATCTGTTCTGTATTCATGCCTTCTATATTCTGTTGTGCTGAAGCAAAGCAAGAATTGCATTGTCCTATCTGGGACACATGACAATAAACTCTCTTGAATCTGGAATCTTGAATCTTGAATACAAGCCCAGTCTTTCCAATCTGTCCTCATAAGACAATCCTGCCATCTTGGGGATTAACCTCGTGAACCTAGGCTGCACTGCCTCAATAGCAAGGATGTCCTTCCTCAAATTAGGAGACCAAAGCCGCACACAATACTCCAGGTGTGGTCTCACCAGAGCCCTGTACAACTGCAGAAGGACCTCTTTACTCCTATACTCAAATCCTCGATTGTAATTGTTTTGTGTTTACACTGACTGGTTAGCATGCAACGAAAACCTTTCACTGCACCTCAGTACACGTGACAGTAAACTAAATTAAGAACACAGCTTCTGGAAACCACATATATTTCCAGGGTTGAACACGATATCGGCTATTCAGTCATGAGAGCCGTACCACTGTAAATCACCCTCACACATCTCCCTCATTTGGAGTACAAGGTGGTACATAACTGGCATTCACTCCAGTTGATTGCCATTGGTTACACTTCCCACCTCTGTGGAGGATGAATATGACCTTCAAAGCAACCATTCAAGGATTGCATTTGTAATCCTGGCTCGGGACGTAATGTGGCAGGGCTCAGGCAATCGAGGGTGACTGTAAACACTTAGATAATCCTCAATTTGTGTCATCATTCTCCTGCAGTCTACAATCTCTCCTAAGTTACAAGGTGTGGTTGGTGTACGGTGCCCCTCTCACTCCTCCGTCTCCCCACCTTTACAATCACCCCACCCTTGCGGCTGTTCTCCTTTCCAATCTGCAAGAAGAGACCACAGTAGCACAGCGGCAGAGTTGCTGCCTAAAGGGGCTGTCCCACTGCGGCAAGTTTGCCCTCGACTCATACTTGCAGCATGGTCGACACGAGGACCTAGGAGGTCTTTGTACCTCTCCTTCATGCTCAAGAGTAGTCCCCGCGTACTTGAGGCCTCAGCTAGGTCGCGGCATATTTTTCAACATGTTGAAAAATGCCTGCGAGTAAAAAAAGGTCGCCATGGAAAAAATCAATACTTTTTTTACTTGTAGGTTTAGTCGAAGTAGGTCGTAGTAGGTCGTAGTAGGTCGGCATGTTATTCGTAGGTAGTCGAAGGTAGTCGAAGGTAGTCGTAAATAGTCTTCAACATAGTCGAAGGGAGGTTGAAGGAGATCGAAGGAGGTCGTCTTCACTCTCCACTATTCGGTGTCTAATTTTCCCGAAGCTAGTCGAAGCTAGTCTTCAACATAGTCGAAGGAGGTCGAAGGAGGTCTACATAGTCGAAGAGGTCTTCAATATGAATTTTTTTCAAACTCTCATAAAATCTTCTAAACTCGCCAATTAGGTCGCCGCAGTGGGACAGCCCCTTTACATCACCAGAGACCCAGATTCAATCCTGTCCTCAGGTGCTATTTACACACAATCTGTACGTTCTTCCTGTGGCTGTGTGAGGTTTTTCCGGGTACTCCAGTCTACTCCCATATTCCAAAGACCTGCAGGTTTGTAGAATTTTGGCTTCCGTAAATTGTCCCTGGCGTGTAGGATAGATCTTGTGTACGGGCGATTGCTTGTCGGTGTGGACTTGGGCCAAAGGGCCTGTTTCCATGCTGTATCTCTAAATGAAACTAAAGATCCTCTCCCAAAATTCTACACCACTGACCTACACACCAGGAGCAATTTATAGTGGCCAATTAAACTACTAATATGCATGTCTGTGGAATGTGGGAGGAAACTGGATCACACAGTGGAAACCAATGTGATCACAAGTAAAATATGCAAACGCCACACCAACAGCATTAGAGGCCTGGATTGAACCTGGGTCACTGGTTCTGTGAGGGGCCTGTCCCACTTGTGCGTCATTTACGCAACATAGTTTATGTCATGCATTACGTGCGCATGATGCGTGGTGAGGCGTGGTGGCGTAGGCAGTGACGCGCGGTCGCGCGCGGCACCCCATGATTTGGGCACTCACAAAATCTTCGCATGCCACCTGCGTGGCTCGCAAATGCCGCCCAAGTGGGACAGGTACTTGAGGCTGCAGTTCTAATAGGTGCACTGCTGTGCTGCCCATGCATCTTGACATCTTCACAGTGCTGAAGTGCTCAGATCAGTCAAGCAGTAGAGGTGTTGCTTCAGCAGTGCAAAGGCATGTTTAGTTTAGTTAAGTTTAGTTTAGAGATACAGCACGGAAACTTGCCATGCGGCCCACCGATTGCGGGCCGACCAGCGATCCCCGCCCAGTAACACTCTCCTACACACACTGGGGACAATTTGTGATTATACCAAGCCAATTAGCCTACAAACCTGAACGTTTTTGGAGTTTTGGCGGAAACCGGAGCACCTGGAGAAAAACCACGGAGTCAAGGGGAGAACGTACAAGCTCCGTACAGACAATCAATCAATCAATCAATCAATCAATCAATCAATCAATCAATCAATCAATCAATCAATCAATCAATCAATCAATCAATCAATCAATCAAACAATCAATCAATCAGTCAATCAATCAATCTGTTTTATTCGTCACATTACACATAAAGTGCAAGTGAAATGAATTTGCCAGCAGCGGTACAATGAAACAGCGGTACAGACAGCACCCAAAGCCAGGATCGAACCCAGGTCTCTGGCGCTGCAAGTGCTGTAAGGCAGCAACTCTACCGCTGCGCCACCCTCACATTTCACATGTGATTTCTCATGGCAGGGGCACCTCTTGGCACTGATTAATGCTGCTGCCACACAGCCCCAATGATCCGGGATTGATCCTGACATCCAGTGCTGTCTGTCCAGAGCCTGCACATTCTCCCTGTGACTGTAGGGGATGGTCCTGGGTTTCCACCCACATCCCACAGAACATAGAAAAACACAGCACAGGAACAGGCCCTTTGGCCCACAATATCTGTTCTTAACATGATGCCAAAATATGTTGGCCTAATGGCATGTTGGCCTTCATTGCGAGAGGATTTGAGTTTAGGAGCAAGGAGGCCCTACTGCAGTTGTACAGAGCCCTGGTGAGAGGGCCCTGTACAACTGCAGTGTCAGGGGTTACGGGGTTATGTGTTACGGGGAGAAGGCAGGTGAATGGGGTTAGGAGGGAGAGATAGATCAGCCATGCTTGAATGGCAGAGTAGAATCGATGGGCCGAATGGTCTAATTCTGCTCCTATCATTTATGAAATGAAATATGAAATATGTTGCACAGATGTTCATCGGGTGCAAGGCAGTCATGAACCCTGTTTCTCTGAAAAGCCCTCAGATTATTGTGCAGCTCAAATGATGCAGTGGACAGCTGCAGAATAAAAGGATGGCATCTTCAGAGATATCAGGCTTGGCATGCATGATGTTCTGCGTATTGTTGCACACCTGCCAGGCGTTGAGAGAGATTCGAATTCCTTTTGGTTGCAGTTCATGACAAAATGGGCACCTGCACCTACAAGTTTACATGTGTTCAATCTGCCGCGGGGAGGTTTACAATCCTCACAAAGCAACGTGTTTGGGAGCGGCACAGTGGCGCAGCGGTAGAGTTGCTGCCTTACAGCGCTTTCAGCGCCAGAGACCCTGGTTCAATCCCGGCTAGGGGCGCTGTCTGTACGGAGTTTGTACGTTCCCCTCTTGACCGCGTGGGTTTTCTCCGAGATCTTTAGTTTCCTCCCACACTCCAAAGACATACAGGTTTTTAGATTAATTGGCTTGGTATAAGTGTAGATTGTGCCTAGTGGGTGTAGGATAGTGTTAATATATGAGGATCACAGGTCGGCATGGAGTCGTTGGGCCAAATGGCCTGTTTCCGTGCTATCTCTAAACTAAACTAAACTAAATTACCTTCTCTCTGGCTTTCTGGCAGAAAGGAGAATAAAAAAATTACAGTCAGCTCTTTCAATAGAGTCCGTCAATGACTTCCCTCATGCAAGATCTACGGGTGTCAGGGGTTATGGCGAGAAGGCAGGAGAATGGGGTTAGGAGGGGGAGATAGATCAGCCATGATTGAATGGCGGAGTAGACTTGATGCGCCAAATGGCCTAATTCTATTCCTATTCCTTATGACCTTATGACAACCAGCTCTCTCTTGGGAGTGGAAGGAGTCTAACACATGAAGGTCAGTGGCCATGATCACCTTAAATACCAATGCTGGCCTTGTCATGCTCCAAATTCCTCCTGTGGTATCAGCAGAAGATGCTCACAATCTTGCCATCTTGATTGAAGCACTGGCAACTCAGATTGTCGAACCTGGATGGATATAGCCTCATCCTGACCCCTTCCTTTCCCAATCTCTCTCTCTCTCTCTCTTCCAGCAGCGTATCCCAAACTGATTTCCCTCTGTTGGAGGAATGAACGTTTTTTGACACGTGGGCGAATAAAGGGTTGGTGGCCCCATGAGTAACCCTTGTTAATAACCCTCTCTATCTGTCCCTCCCCCACCCTAGTCATCCTGCTAGTTTCACAGTTCATATCCCTACATTATCACCTCTTCCACAGCCAACAATGGACCATTGTGGACTCCACCTTTCCTTTATCATCGGTTCCAGCTCCGATTGTTCTGTACCTTTTCATACCTCTAGTTTCCCTCTCCCCGACTCTCAGTCTGAAAAAGGGTCTCGACCCAAAACGTCACCTATTCCTTTTCTCCAGAGATGCTGCCTGACCCTCTGAATTACACCAGCATTTTGTGTCTGAATGTCTGATTGTCTTCAAAACCCCAACAAAATGATAGCAGAGAGTGTAGCAATGTTACAAAATTTTGAGATTTTAAAAATCAAGTCTGTAATTTATCCCATCAGATAAAGCATAACAATAAGTTCAATTTGACACCTAATTCACTTTCATATCTCAAGTATTTAAAAAGTTATGGCCATTTTCATACTCGGAAATTAGCATCTTGTTCCCTGTTGATTTTCTATGGACATAACAAAAAAGCTGTGATCGTGGACAGTCAAAAGCACATAACTTTCTTAAAAATTAAGAGAACTGAATGAAATTTTCAGTTATCATAGATTGAAGCATTCTGAAACAAATATAAAATAATCTTACTTGGATGACCTGAAATTAAAGCATATAATTAGTTAGTTACCCAATTGTAGCTAATTTCAAACTTCAATGACTAGATCTAAACATCTATCCATTTCTTAATAAATGATTAACATTTTTAAATAGCCTAAGTGTCCAAATAATATTCACAAATAATTCACAATAAAACATGATTTTAAAATCTCATTTACTTTAATTTTTAGGCCAAATGGAAGGAATTTAGTGTTCAATTGCTGTAAATTAAAGTCCATTTAAATCAGCTTTCGAGTGGGATCCTGTGAACGCGCTGGTTTAGAATGTTCACATTGCGGTAGATTTGTGCCCTCAAATGCCCAGAAAAATACTGCGGGATATAATGGGGCCCAAATTAGCTATTGCAACATTAAACTTTGTATAAAGGTGTTAGGCGCTCCCCCCCCCCTGGTGAATGCTATGTACTTACCTCTCTGTTTCTCTCCCAAGCACAGGCCTCGTGGCTGTGAGTCTGGAATCGAGGGGTTAAAGGCTCCTGTACCCGATTGGCCAAGCTGCGTCAGGTGACGGGTGACTCATCTGAAGTATAAATACCAGAGCTTCCCAGGATTCCCCTCTTCGTCGTTGACTCTGACTGATGAGCAGACTGTTGGTGTGGGCCGAGGAAGCCGGACCACATGGCATAGAACTTTGTGTATTTTCACCATTCCTTGTTAACAGATATTGAATTGGGACGGATAAGGGCTGACCTTAGAGTTTTCGTGTATTTTGGTTTCAGGGTTGTATCTCTTTGGGCAGGTTTTGGAATCTCCGGTTCGACGGCCCATGGCGTGGCTGGCTGGAGCATTGTTAAATTGTTTGTCGGTTTATCCATATCCCTGACTGGGTTGTTTAAATCAGGTTTGAGTTTTGTGTTCCAATGAATAATTAAAACTGTTTTTTAACCTGAACCTGGTTTTTGACTTGTGTTACGTGGCTCTGAAGTACTTGCATTCGGGAGTCGTAACAAAATGGGGGCTCGTCCTAAGTTTTGAGGACCCTAGACGTTTTTAGGGGGTTTTTTTTTGGTAGGCTTCTGGACTGAGGAAGTCTGTGTGTTGTGAAGGAATTTTTTCTTCCCTGTTTGTGGTAGCATTAGTGCCCAGGTTTTAGCTGGTGGTTTGGGGCTACATTAGAAATGGAATTTAAGGTGAAAGAATTTGTTGAGGCTCCTAGTCGGGAGTTGTTTGATAGATGTACGAAGGAGCATTTGATTTTGCTGGCTGAGAACTATGCCGTGACTATTGACAAGCATTCAAAGAAACACTCCATTAAATCGGAGTTGTGGGCTGCGTTGGTGGAGGGTGGGGTTTTGCCTGGTGGTGCAGACAGTCCCCCACCTTCTGTTCAGCCAGTTCAGAACATGGAGGCCATCATTAAACTGAAGGAGATGGAGCTTGAGTCACAGAGAATTGCCTCTTTGTTAAAAGAGAAAGAGCTCATGAATGTTCTTGAAATGAAACGGCTTGAGGAGGAAACCAAAAGGGCTGAATTTCAGCTGCGGGAAAAAGAAATAGATAATTCCCGGGTTTCTTCTAGGGAACGGGAGTTTGATATGAGCAAGAACATCCGCCTGGTTCCCCCGTTTCGTGAGGAGGATGTGGACAAGTATTTCACAGTGTTTGAACGGGTGGCTTTGTCCTTGAAGTGGCCTAGGGACGTGTGGACCTTGCTATTGCAGTGTGTCCTTGTGGGTAAAGCACGGGAGGTGTACTCGTCTTTATCTGTTGAAAGCAGTCTGGACTATGAGTGTGTGAAGTCTACAGTATTAAGGGCTTATGAATTAGTTCCAGAGGCGTACCGGCAGAAGTTCCGGCGCTTTAGGAAGTTTGATAGTCAGACTTATGTGGAGTTTGCTAGGGAGAAGGAGGCACTTTTTGACAGGTGGTGCGCTTCTCAAGGAGTGAAGGATTTTGAGCTACTGCGGGCCTTGATGATTATGGAAGACTTTAAGAACTGTCTCCCTGAGAGGGTTACTACTTACCTTAATGAGCAGAAGGTGAATGAGGTGTCTAAGGCTGCGGTGTTGGCAGATGAGTATGTATTGACTCATAAATCTGATTTTGTTGGGCGATCCTATAGTTTTGGTGCACGGCCGGTTGATCGTGGTGGTGTCGCCGGTGGCAGTGTCAAAGCTGTTTCTGTGCCTGCAAATGGCAGCACGTTGATATAGGGGGAGGTCCGAGCTGATAAGGTTGACGGAAATGTAAGGACTGATGAAGGTCCTGTGTGCTACTATTGTAGAAGGAGAGGGCACATGTTAAAGTCGTGTCCCGTTCTGAAGCAGAAAAATGCAAAGCCTGTGGCTTTGGTGGGTGCACAGAAGGCACCTGTCGTACCTGTCGTGCCTGAGTCTGATGAGTGTAGGAATTATTCTGCGTTCATCATGAATGGTTTTGTTTCTCTAGAGGATGGGGGTGAGAGAGTTCCAGTATCCATCTTGCGTGATACTGGTGCTACTCAGTCCTTTATATTGGATGGGGTACTGCCATTTTCTGGGGAATCATCGGTTGGGTCAAGTGTCCCAGTGGTAGGATTCGGGATGGATGACATGGTAGTGCCTTTGCATACCGTGCGTCTCGAGTCCGAGTTGGTTTCAGGCCGGGTAACTGTTGGGTTACGGCCGTGTTTTCCCGTTGGGGGAGTTTCTGTGATTTTGGGGAATGACTTGGCAGGAGGTAGAGTTTTAGTCACTCCCGAGGTGACGGCTGTTCCGATGGTGCAGAGTCCTGATAGATTGGCTATGCAGCATCCAAAGGTCTTCGCAGCTTGTGCTGTCACGAGGGCTATGGCTAAGAGCCAGGCGAAGTTTGAGGATGTGGTGGACCTGAGTGAGAGCATTTTTGGGGATCAGGATGATAGATCCTGTGTTGTGAAGGGTGTTTCTCCATCTCAAGATGGGATAGTGTCTGGAAATGTGCCGGTGTCACTGTCACGTGACCGGCTGGTTGAGGAGCAAAAGAGTGATCCAGGTTTATCTGATCTGTTCGACTGCGCAGTGCCTGAGGGGGATATGGATTCCACAGCAAAGGGGTATTTTCTAAGGGATGGCTTACTGATGCGAAAGTGGTCTCCCTTGGATATATCTGGGCATGATGATTGGAGCGTGGTTGATCAGATTGTGATGCCTTGTCGGTATAGGGACGAGATACTCTGTTTGGCTCATGATGGTCCTCTGGGTGGACATTTGGGGGTCAATAAGACGTATGACCGCATCTTACGGAATTATTTTTGGCCAGGGTTGAAAAAGGACGTGAAACAGCACTGCAGGTGTTGTCACATTTGCCAGGTGGCAGGAAAGCCGAACCAATCGATTGTTCCTGCGCCTTTATATCCAATCCCTGTGGTCGGTGAGCCGTTTGAGCGGATTCTAGTTGATTGTGTGGGCCCTCTACCTCGGACAAGGGTGGGCAACAAGTTTTTATTAACAATTATGTGTGCGACTACCCGCTTTCCGGAGGTGGTCCCTTTGCGTAGAATTACTGCCCCTGCAATTGTTAAGTCTCTCACTAAGTTTTTTTTGTTGTTCGGTTTGCCCAAGGTTGTGCAGAGTGACCAAGGTACCAACTTCATGTCGAAGGTTTTTGGTCAGGTAATGAAGTTGTTAGATATTAAGCATTGTTACTCCAGTGCGTATCATCCTGAGAGCCAGGGAGCTCTCGAGAGGTTTCACCAGACTTTGAAATCTATGTTGAGGACTTACTGCCTGGAGTTTGAAAAAGACTGGGATGAGGGGGTTCATCTAGTTATGTTTGCGGTGCGTGAGGTCGTGCAGGAGTCTTTAGGGTTCAGTCCTGCAGACCTGGTGTTCGCGCATACTGTACGTGGTCCGTTGAGGGTCCTGAAGGAGAAATGGTTGCAGGAGGATACAAAACGTAGTATTTTAGACCACGTCTGTACTTTTCGCTCTAGACTGAGGAGGGCATGCGAACTGGCAATGGGTAATCTTGCCTCTGCTCAGTCTAGGATGAAGGACTGGTTCGACAGGAAGGCTTCTAGTAGGAATTTTTCTCCGGGTGACAAGGTCCTGGTGTTGTTGCCTATTCCTGGTTCCAGTCTGCAGGCTCGGTATAGCGGTCCCTATCAGGTGGTTAAGAAGGTTGGTGAGAGGGATTACGTTATTGGTACCCCTGATCGGAGGCGTAAGACTCAGCTCTGTCATGTTAACATGATGAAACAGTACCATGAGCAGGAGCCTGTGGAGGTTGATGAGTCGGAGCTATGTCCTTCTAAGCCTGTTTTGGCTGCAGTGGTGCTGCCCCCTGACACGGGTGGTGATGTGGGGGAGGCACGGTTGTCTGTGGCAGTAACGCAGGGAAAGCTGAGTAACTCTGAGGCTTTGGAGACGCTTCCCTTGCGGTTGTCTCATTTGACTGGCATATCCGTGGCAAGGATGATGTATTGGCTGATGCATTGTCGCGCCAGTGATGTCTGTGTTACTGAATAGTTGCTGAAATTTGGTGGTGTTTTTTAGTTAATTTTCAGAAACTTATTCAGTATCTTTGGGTGGGGGTGTTAGGCGCTCCCCCCCTGGTGAATGCTATGTACTTACCTCTCTGTTTCTCTCCCAAGCACAGGCCTCGTGGCTGTGAGTCTGGAATCGAGGGGTTAAAGGCTCCTGTACCCGATTGGCCAAGCTGCGTCAGGTGACGGGTGACTCATCTGAAGTATAAATACCAGAGCTTCCCAGGATTCCCCTCTTCGTCGTAGACTCTGACTGATGAGCAGACTGTTGGTGTGGGCCGAGGCAGCCGGACCACATGGCATAGAACTTTGTGTATTTTCACCATTCCTTGTTAACAGATATTGAATTGGGACGGATAAGGGCTGACCTTAGAGTTTTCGTGTATTTTGGTTTCAGGGTTGTATCTCTTTGGGCAGGTTTTGGAATTTCCGGTTCGACGGCCCATGGCGTGGCTGGCTGGAGCATTGTTAAATTGTTTGTCGGTTTATCCATATCCCTGACTGGGTTGTTTAAATCAGGTTTGAGTTTTGTGTTCCAATGAATAATTAAAACTGTTTTTTAACCTGAACCTGGTTTTTGACTTGTGTTACGTGGCTCTGAAGTACTTGCATTCAGGAGTCGTAACAAAAGGTATCTTAAGAAGCCCTTTTTAACGTAAAAATAAACAGTCTACCTTCCGTTTTCCCCTGTATGAGATCCGGCCCGTTTTCGGCGGTCGCGGGTTTAGAGGTTAATTTTTAACCTACTATAACAAGTAAAGAAAGCCCTTAAAACTAAAAATAGCACCAGCTACGGAATCTTCCAGCGATTTTTCGTTAATAATTAACTAGGCTGAAAACCTCGATTTGAACAGCCTAGGGAAAATCGCGTTTTAAACCCGCCCCCCTCTAAACGGCGCCAAAATCGCGCACACGGGCTGGAACAGATTTTCAGCGAACTTCAGGTAGGCTTTGCAACATACCTTGAGAGTGCTACATCTTTCGGTGCTGCATCACGGATTTTCCCCCAAATTGTGCAGTTTGTGAAATTTGGTCCCAACATTTAGACAGGTACATGGATAGGGCAGGTTCAGAGGAATACAGTCCAAACACAGGTCGGACACAGTGAAGCATCTCAGGAGAACATGGAAAGGGACCCTTCTTCAGACTGATTGTATTGTAGGTTGTGGGGTGGAAGAAAGGTGGAAGGGAGGAGGGGCTGGACAAAGCCAGGCAGGTAATAGACTGACACAGGTGAGGAGTGTTATTTGAAAGGCAGATGGTTGGACAAAGGCCAGAGATAAAAAGACAGAAGGTATGAGATAGTTAATGGCCTGTCGGTATGGTTGGGGGGAAATGACTGTTGTGCTTCCGGCCCTGGGGTCCTGCAGACTTCTCCCTCACTGAGGTCAGGGAGGTGATGGGGGGGGTGTCTCCTTGTGGTGGATGTAATGTACCATAACTCTCGGCTCCGGCTGATTAATGTGCACGCTTCACCCGTGCGGAGTGAGGGGCTGGCCGTTCTCCAGCAGCTCCCATTGCTGCTGGCCAGGTCCTGGCCGCTCGTTCTGGCCGGTGACCAACTGCATCATCGATGTGGCTGGACGACCCGGCAGTGCCGACAACAGACTGGACAGCACCTCCAAGCTCCTGATGGAGACGGTCATAAGGTCATAAGGGATAGGAGTTGAATAAGGTCATTCGGCCCAGCAGGTCTACTCTGCCATTCAATCATGGCTGATCTATCTCCCCCTCCTAAACCTATTCTCCTGCCATCTCCCCATAACCTTTGACACCCGTACTAATCAAGTATCAATCTATCGCTGCCTTAAAAATATCCATTGACTTGGCCTCTACAGACTTCTGTGGCAAAGAATTCCACAGATTCGCCACCCGCTGACTAAAGACGCAAAGATGCGCGATGCCTTCAGCAATCCTGCAGGTTGAACTCAGTCGCGGTTCACCTGGTCGAGACCGGACGGTTCAGCCTGGTCCCGGATAGACTTCCTCTTCATGTCGGGGGCTGTCACGGTCAGAGACACCGACGTTCCTCTCTGACCACTGCCTCCTTCAGGCTTCCTGTCACCTACAGGAGGACTAAAGGCAGGCAGAGGGACGTGGAAGTTAAATGTGAAGCTGCTGCCACCAGAGAACATCAAGGAGCTAAAGAGGGACTACGCAGTTTGGAGAACAGTGAAACCCCACTTCAATTCATTGACACATTGCTGGGAAGCAACCAAGGGGAACATCAAGAGGTTTGTCATCTTGAATGGGTTTTCAGAGATCAAGCTCGTCTCTTTGCCTTAGAATCCTCCAAGATCATCTTCCGATCCAGGGTCCGCCACATGGAACAGGATGAGACGTGCTCACGCTTCTTCTTCCATAAGGTTCACAGGGGGAGCTCTGTGAACCACAGCCTTAGGGAGGAGGTTGGCTCGGTAACATCCTTGCAGACGGACATGCTGAGGATCTGCAGATCCTTCTATATGGGGTTGTACGACAGAAAGGCCACAGACAGCACCGTCTCCCAGAACTTCCCGTCCTCCATCACGGTGGTCTTGGAGGACAGCAAGCGGGAGAGTCTGGACCAATCACTGACCCCAGAAGAGCTGACTGGCTCCATCCATTCCTTTGATTTGATAAAACTCCCGGAAGCGATGGCTTACCAGCCGTTGTATTCGGCTCTGTGGGACTGGGTGGGCCCGGACCTGCTGGAAGTGAACAATGAAATGCTTCTAGCCGGCAGCATGTCAGACTCCATGAGGAAGGGCAACATCACCCTAATCTACAAGCAGAAGGGGGAGATGAATTTCTGTAGTCCAGTCCAAATCAATGGGTGGGAATCAGACAGCTTCCCCGTCAGGTCTGGAGTCAGGCAGGGTTGCCCTCTCTCCCCTGTCTTGTTCGTCTGTTGTATAAAAAAATTCACCGAGACCATAAGAGGAGTGACATTGCCAGGCAGTGGGGGAACTCAGGTCTAAACCTCCCTGTACATGGACAATGTCGCTGTCTTCTGCTGGGATCCAGGGTTGGTCCGCAGATTGATTAGCGTCTGCAACAAAGTTTGAGTTGGCTTTGAGAGCCTGGGTCAACCGCAGGAATAGCAAGGCCATGGCATTCGGCAACTGGCCCAAGTTTTGTTGACTTCCCAGCAGAGCGAGATGTCAATCGGGGGATGTTGCCAACTGGCCCGCTCCAGACTGCAGGAGTACGTGATGAGGGACGCACTGAAGTTTGGTGCAAGCCCACGCCAAGGCTCTGTGAGCGAGGACCAGAGTCTAGGGTCACATTGGGGGGAGGCAGGATCTGGTGGAGCCACCCCTCAAACAACAAGGGAAGGTATATTACCCCAGGGGGCCACATGAGTGGCAAGAGTGCCTGGTATAATGATAGTTTTTTGTGAACACTACCAAATACAGAGCTAATTAATGTACGTATAGCCGCAGAGAATGTCGGAAGAATTTTTTCACAGTTCTTGTTTTGTTTTTTATTCTGAATAAAGTTTATTTTTGGAATAAAAGTATTTAAAATGTTTTGATTGTACCTGCCTTAACTACTTTCTCTTGTAAGATGAACTTGTTGCAACTGTTGAGTACTTGGGTCTGCAAAGTTCCCCATTTGCCTTGTTGGGTCAAGCTTCCGTGGGGGCAAGGCTATCCTGCATGGTAATGGGAGAGTTACTATCAAAGTGCTCCCATAACATGAAGGACATACTTTACACACAGTTGCTGCATTGCATTGTGCATTGACGGGGTCAGGTCGGGGGGAGTTCCCACCGCCATGGACACCATGTCATTCCACGCTACCTGCTCCATTAATTAAGGGACAGAAGTTTAGGGGTTACATGAGGGGTAACTTCTTTACTCAGAGAGTGGTAGCGGTGTGGAATGAGCTTCCAGTGGAAGTGGTGGCGGCAGGTTCGTTGGTATCATTTAAAAATAAATTGGATAGGCATATGGATGAGAAGGGAATGGAGGGTTATGGTATGAGTGCAGGCAGGTGGGACTAAGGGAAAAAGGTTGTTCGGCACGGATTTGTAGGGCCGAGATGGCCTGTTTCCGTGCTGTAATTGTTATATGGTTATATGGTGTTATATGGTCAGATAGTCGGTGACTAAACCGTCTCCCTCACCTGGTTTGCCAGGTGAGGAGGGGCCTGTAGACCCCCAGCAGGACCAAAAACAAGCCCTGTCAAAGGGCGGATGAGCTCCTAGCGAGCCAACGACCATCCACACTTCAGTAAAAGTTGCGATCACTGTCGTACATAGCATTGTAAGGCACCGTGACCCTTGATGTTTTCAACGATGATGATGATGATGATGATGATTGTGCATTGAGCTGTGTGAGCTGTTGAGAAAAGCCAAGGCATGAAGCAGTCTGCATTGACAATGGTCATCACGTTGAACACATGTTTTCACGTGTCATTGTGTGAGTGTTGCCGTTGTGTCTGTTACAAGGCAATTGGGAAGTACAGATCTTCGCATCTAAGACTAATGTTGACATACTTTATGATGTCTGGAGTTTCCTATTCCTCTGTGTGGGATGAACACTTTGGCCATGTATCTGCTGCCACTCCCTGCTGTTCCTTCTTCACCTCTGATATCGGGTCATTCCTGAAAAACCTAGTGCAGAAGCTCTGCCTTGTTCCCTCAGCAGCATCCGTGAGGTCTGTGCCTACTGAAGACTAGGTAGACTCGCTCCTGCACTTGTTTCCCTTGTCGTAGAATATATACTTCCATCAGTGGCTTAATGGAGGATGACCTTTCTGGGGTCAAAGACTTGATATTGATTAATGCAGAAATGCTTCAGCCAGCGTGTAATATTAAACCACTAATCATCCCAGACTGGAGTAATAAGATAAAAGCAGCAGGTTTGCTTAAAACATGCATTGGTATTTTAGGAGCAATCATAATCAAATGCCATGTCAAACTGGACCAGTTTAATTAGGCAAGGTGTAGTGTACTTCAATGTTCCTCCTTAATGGCAATCCAACCTCCGCACAAAACATTATTTGTTCACTGTTTCCCTTCTACTTTTCAGACAATTGAGTCTATGCAAACTTAAATTTTTGAATTGAATTGAATAAATTTTGAATTGAATAATTGAATTGAATCAAATACATTTTATTTGCCAAGTATGTATGCATACAAGGAATTTGCCTTGGTGCTTTGCTGGCATAACAACGCAATATACAGTAGACAATTAAAAATAAAACATTATCATTTAAACATGTGAAGAATAAAATAAAATACCAAAATTGTTGAGAGGAGATTCACAGTTTGACTTCCAATAATCTTCTGGCAGTCTATGACCTTTAGAACCAACGTTAAAATATTCATTCATCCTACATTTTCATTTTGCCCCATTATCACTTCCAATTTGTTATAAAAGTTTCTTGCAGGTAGCTTGCCTACTAATGCTTCAATCGTTTACTCCCCAGATTCACAGCTAATTATCTAACATGACCTGTTTTAATACTCTTTTTTATCACCTGTCCACAATCAGTTTTAGTAAAATAAAAACCTTGACCTTCTTCTTTCTAACATCCTCATTTAAAACAGTGTTTCTGCTAGTTTGATTCGCTCAATCTACAACCAGACATAACCTTCATTAAAAAAGTGCCTCAACACCACAAAATAGGTCTCAAGTATTCAGGCAAAGTTCCACGTGAAAAAATGGTAGAAAAGGTATCTAAGAAAATGATTAGAAATGTACATATTATTTTTGACCATCTCCAAGGAGGGAAGGATAGTCGCGAGAATAAACATTTTTTAACGGAGGACCTTAGTATCTGAAGATACATCTTGCCAATAATGGAACAATAAAAATAATAGATATTTAAGATTCAGAAAAAGACTGAGTCTACAGAGATTTCATGGTGTAGATCCTAGAGCAGCATTATTTCTGTCTGGCTAAGTTATCTTCTGTCTGTTGTATTTCTAACACCCCCTAAAGGTATCAAAAACTATCAATTTGTGAAACTAAACAGTGATTTTGTGGTGTGTGTTACTCCACTGAAAGTTACAAGAACATAGAAAGCTGGGAAGAGGCAAAAATTAGAAGGAGAATTCAGCATATTTAAACAATAAAAGCTTCTGATAACATACTAATAGGTCACTCCTAATGTTTCTGGATTAAGTAGCTAAAATGCAAGACATTCAAAACCACACACTATTAGTTGTGTCAATTGGGAAAATAAATTCCACAAGGTTTAATATGGTGCATTTCTGAAGTTTTATTCAGTGATAAAAGAATCAAATGAGTAAATTGAGCGCTGTATTCCCTCTAGAAGACATACTGTATCTTTGTATGGTACTAAACGCATTCAAAGCTGTGACTGAAGTGGATAAAAAGTTACTATTGCTTGAACAATTTATGAGCTAGCTGGAAGTCAAAAAAAAAGTGAAAGAATTTTGGACCAAATATTTTGGACAATTTTTTACTCATTCATAAAATGTGACACTAGTGGCAATGCCAGCAATTATTATTCATGCTTAATTGTTTGTACCTAATTACATTGAAGCCAGCCACACTAGTGGATCAACACTTTTCAGACTAGATAAGGTCATAGAATTTTATTCCCTGAGCAATCCTATTAAATCAGATGGGTTTTTACAACCAGCATGTAGTTATTTACAATCAGCATGTATATTTATTTAGTTATTTGAATTTAATCATTCTGACTGCCATGGTGGGATTCAAACTCACATCTTTATTTCAGTATTCTAGGCATCTGGGTCGCAGGCCACTAACTTAAACATTGTGCAATTGCACCCTTGCAAATAAGGCAGAGAATGGCATTGTATGAAAGTTGATTCCATTCCTAAAACTGGAATGTTCAACAACCCATTAAAACTTGGTTAGCATGCAACAAAAGCTTTTCACTGTATCTCGATACACATGACAATAAATTAAACTCAATTCAGACAATCTGTTTGTCCAAAGCAGGAAAGTTGCTAACATTGCATGGGGGATTTGTGATGTGTTGGCTTAGTTTAGTTTGGTTTATACTGTATCTTAGATTAGAGATACAGTGCAGAAACAGGCCCTTCGGCCGACCAAGTCCGCACCGACCAGCAATCCCCGCAAATTAACACTTTCCTACGCACACTAGGGACAATTTACGCTTATACCAAGCCAATTTAACTTACAAACCTGTACGTCTTTGGAGTGTGGGAGGAAACTGAAGACCTCGGAAAAAACCCACGTGTTCACGGGGAGAACGTACAAACTCCATACAGACAGCACCCATGGTCGGGATCGATCCCAGGTCACCAGCGCTGCAAGCGCTGTAAGGCAACAACTCTACTGTGCCATCCCAGCTAACCTCCATTAGCAAATGTAGTCTAAATTGTAACCTGAGAAAGGGTCACCAAAGTGATATGCTGCCAATCACAAGAATTTATGTAAGCAATGAAGAAGTCTCACATTGCATTATCAACAATCTGGGATTGCCAGAATTCTCATTAATATCAAAGTTATGTTTGCACTGGTTGCTGAATATGTATCCTGGCAAGTTCACTTGGCAACAGAATCAATATTCCACATAAGAACAGCCAAGGCTCCATGAACCGCAGAGAAATGTTGAGGTGATCACATTAACTGTAAAAGATGCACAAATAAATGTGGAGGAGCACAGAAAGAATGGACCTTGCTATAAAGTAGATGAGCTTTTAAGTAAGATTAAGGAATGTTTAGTTTTGATGACAAGAGAAAATGAACTTAAAGTGGATATAAACATGACAAAATATCATTTGAGGTTAGAACACAGATTTACATTTTAAAGAAATTTAAAATGTATATTTGACAACAATTTGTTTCTTACCTCCTACATGAGGTACAGCAGTCAGAGGCATTAAACATGCAGTTGGAAACTATGTGGGAGAATTGGTTCCAATTTTCCAAAATTCAGTGAAGCAAGTAGGCTTTGTCTTTGACCTTTTCTATGTTTTCCTTGTGCAGTTCTTTGAATTTAAATATATACTAACGATGTTAGATTTTATGTAGAATTATCAAATGTTAAAAATGCCAAACTAAATCACGATAAGAATCATTGAGGGTATTTTGACTTTGGATGCTTGTGTAATATTGATAATATTGATTCATCCACTCATTACACATATGCCCTAATTTTCATTTCTATTCATGTAAATGGAAAAGTAAAACTCCGATAATTTGGCACCCTGGAGACTTTGGTGGTGCCAGATCAGCAGATTCCCCAACTATTACACGTTGCTCCTATTAATGTCCTCAATACAAATGCAACTCATTTTCTTTTTGCACATCGCACAGTAGTATAGAACATTTCCCAGTGAACCCAGTGAAAAATGAGTTTTCCCCTGGCTGTCATAGAGGGATTCCTCACCCACATCTCGTCTGTGTCCTGGAATTCTGCTCCCACTCCCCCAGACACAACAAGGATAGAGTTCCCCTTTCACCCCACCATCCTCCGCATTGAAAACAAATCATCCTCTAACATTTCCCGCACCTCCACCCTGTCCCACCACAAGTCACATCTTCCCATCTCCACCCCTTTCCGCCTTCCACACACACCAATCCCTTCGCAACCCCTTGGTTAACTCTTCCCTTGCCACCCAAACCACCCCCCTTGTCCGGTGCTTTCCCCTGCAATGGCAGGGGATGTAACACCTGTCCCTATACCTCCTAACTCGCCTCCATCCAGGGACCCCAGCAGTTCTTCCAGGTGAGAAAGAAGCTTACATGCACCTCCTCTAATCTCATTTACTGCATCTGGTGTTCCAGATGTGGGCTCCTGTACATCGGTGAGACTAAGCGTAGACTCGGCGGCTGCTATGCCGATCACTTGTGCTTGGTCTGCCAAGGCCTACCCGATCTCCCGGTTTCTAACTCCCATTACCATACCAACCATTCAGTCCTGGGCCTCTGCCATTGCCATAGCGAGGCCACATGCAAACTAGAGGAACACCACCTGATAGATTCTTCATAGAGTTCTGCATGGATGCAAGGTTTAGCCCTGATGAAGTTGTTGATGTAGCGGAGAAACAGTTGGGGTATAGAGCCAATGTGCACTTGGCACAAGGACATTAAAGGGAGCAGGAAAGAAACAAGATTGTTGAACCCCCTCCTCTAGCTGAAAACCTATCCACGTTCCTGACCCCTGGAGCTCTGCACCCTGGCACATCCCACGACTGTGCTGGTAAAATGTACTCCCGGCTGCACTCTGGGTTCATGATGCCAAACCATCAGGATTTGCGAACAATCAGATTCTGGACAATCATTTTTGACTGGATGAATGAATGAATAAGTTTATTGGCCAAGTATTCACATACAAGGAATTTGCCTTGGTGCTCCACCCGCAAGTGACAACATGACATACAGTGACAGTTGGGAATGATACATAAAACATTAAACATTAATAATAAAACTTATTGATTAAACATGTGAATTAAATAAAATACCAGAGCAAAAGGTGGACCACCGTAAATTGGAGGAGCAGCAACTCATATTTCACTTGGGCAGTTTGCACCCCAGCGGTATGAACATTGACTTCTCTAATTTCACGTAGTTCTTACTATCTCCTCCCCTTCTCAGCTCTTCCTCAGCCTTCTGGGTCCCCCCCTTCCTTTCTTCTTCCCACCCCCCCCCCCCCCCCCCATCCTCACATCAGTCTGAAGAAGGGTTTTGGGCCGAAAGGTTGCCTATTTCCTTCGCTCCATCGATGCTGCCTCACCCGCTGAGTTTCTCCAGCATTTTTGCCTAACCTATAAACCTGTACGTCTTTGGAGTGTGGGAGGAAACCAAAGCACTCAGAGAAAAATCACTTGGTCATGGGGAGAACGTACAAATTCCATACAGGCAGCACCTGTAGTCAGGGTCGAAAGAGGGCCTCTGGTGCAGTAAGGCAGCAACTCTACCGCTGTGCTACTGTGCCATCCCAATAATTTAATTGTTCCATTCTTGACCAGCCTTTCTAGATCAGTATGCAACGATCTAAGCAGTGAACAACAGTTTCAGATCAGGTATTTTGTTGTGAGACAGGGTCAATTAATAATATGGTAAGGTGGTCTCTGCAGAGAAGAGTAATCATAATGTAATTAAATTCTCTCTTCAATTGACGGTGATTTGGTTAATAACGAAGCTATGATCATAAAACTATGTAAACTTGTAGCTCATGTGTATGTCTCTAATTCACCACTAATTGGTAACAAGATTGTTTCTCAACCATCATTTTTACAATTTCAAATATTAAAAAAAGGTGGAAGAAGGGTCCCGACCAGAAATGTCACCGATCCTTTTCCTCCAGAAATGCTGTCCAACCTGTTGAAATACTCCAGCATTTTGTGTCTATCTTTGATTTAAAAAAATAAATTGCAACAAACATGCTTTCAGTTTGGGAATAAAAGCCCAATGTGGAAAATACTCCAAATATCAATAAGAAAAAAAAAAAAATATTAGAATGAAAAGAGGCTTGTAATGTTGGCAAGACATCATACAGAGATACAAGAGACTGTAAATGCTGCAATTTGGAACATGAAACAAACAGCTGGAAAGACTCAACAGGTCAGGCAGCTTCTATGGAGCTTGAAGGATGGTCGATATTTCAGAACATGACCCTGCATAAGGATTGAGATCATACACTTCCCTGGCTCTACTATTGTTCACATGAAGAGACTCTTCGGCCCACAATGTCTGTGCCAAACATGATGCCAAGACCAAATCTTATCTTCCATGCACATAATCCATATCTCTGCATTCCCTGCATATCCTTATGCCTAGTCTCTTCAATGCCACCATTGTATCGGCTTCAATTACCACCCCCAACAGAGAGTTCCAGGTAAAATACTTACCCCACACATTTCTCCTTTAAATCTCCCCATTACGTCACCCATTGATTTTCTCCCGAGGTGCTGTCTGACCCGTTGAGTACCCGCTTTACCATCCTATCTACTTGTGTTGCCACTTTCAGGTAGTTATGAATTTGGATCCCAAGATCCCTTTGTACATCAATGTTGTTAAGAGTCGTGTTGTTAATTGTATATTTTCCCCTTACATTGGACTTCCTAACATGCAACATCTCCAACTTGCTCGGATTTGTCGCTGATAGTAAAGGGGCTGTCCCACGGGCGACCTAATTGGCGAGTTTAGAAGAGTTTGAAAAAATGTCATGTTGAAGACCTCCTTCAACTATGTAGAAGACCTCCTTCGACCTCCTTTGACTATGTTGAAGACTTGCTTCGACCAGCTACGACTAGCTATGACTAACTTCGGGAAAATTGGACACCGACTAGTGGAGAGTGAAGACGACCTCCTTCGATCTCCTTCGACCTCCCTTTGACTATGATAAAGACTATCTATGACTACCTTCGACTACCTTCAACTACCCTCGATTAGCTACGACTAACATGCGGACCTACTATGACTAAACCTACGATTAAAAAAAGTATCGATTTTTTCCAAGGCAACTTTTTTTTACTCGCGGGCATTTTTTAACATATTGAGAAAAACGCCGCGACCCAGCTGAGACCTCGAGTACGTGGAGACCACTCTCGAGCATGAAGGAGAGTTACGAAGACCTCCTATGACCTCGTGTAGACCATGCTGCGAGTATGAGTCGAGGGCAAACTCACCAGAACTCGAGGATTAGGTCGCCCAAGTGGGACAGGCCCTTGCTGAACATGCCCACCAGGTCAGACTGTTCAAATGAAATAAGGAAAAATTGAGTCAAAATGATGACAGGCGGAACTGCCCATTTTTCTTTCCTTCAGTCTGCAACAGAGCATTAATTGTTCGCTGTTTCTCGCTACACAAATGCTGCCTGATCTGTTTTGAGTTTTCAACATTTCCTGTTCTATTACTGTGTGTTTGCCGATGAGGCAAATATGAATTTCCATTCAACCAATTCATTCAGGTAGCTCCAGAATTCGGCAGGAAAGAAACAACAGTTTTATATGAACCACAATGAGTACAAACTCAAGTTACCGATGGAACATTGCATAGAAAACAAATATTTTTCATCTTTTTTTAATCTATTTTGGTTATCCTTGTGAAACGACATAACCTGTTTACATTTAAGAAGTTCTAAACCATATATTTAAAAAATAAATTAAATCCAGCAGTAACATTGAATGTGGGCTCATTACTGATCTTGGTTGTGGTAAATCATATCCCTCCTGGACCAAGTGGTTTCTCCGCGACCTTTAGTACGATTTAACGTACATGCTATATTCCATGCTCAGCTAATAAATCTCACTGCAGTGTGCTAAGCCCAGTATATCTGCACTATAGCGAAGCTTGAAATGGCTGGGATGTACTGTATCTACAATAATAATGCATTTTTAGATCCAACAGACATACTTTTTGGGTTTCAAAGGTTTCAAAGGCCTTTTACTGTCACGTACCAATTAAGGTACAGTGATATGCGAATTACCATAGCCATACAATAAAAAAGCACCAAGACACACAAATGCATAAAAATTAACATAAACATCCACCATATTACGGTATCTACAGGCAGACTGAGAAGATGTCCAGTCTGCAGCCTGTCTGGGATTATGGCTAACCACAGGACGGATTATTTACATGGTGTTTGGAGTAACCACAAGCCTAGCAACCTCTCTTTAACTGATGTACAATGTTTTACAGAGCCCTGTTTTAAGGCACAGCTTTTGCACGAAGCAATTCGTTGACAGGGGAAAAGCAAAATGCGTACTTTTTTTCTCTGGACACTTGTTTTATTAAAGTTTATAGGAATTCCAAGGTGGTGATGTTACAAGTTTTTTTTACATGTGGCTTCCGACAATTTTTTTTTTCTAGCGAATACCAAATTCAGTGTTACAATAAACTACATAGTCCTCACAAAAGCAAGGCTGTTCCAATAAGCTCCAATTTAGTCGGCTCCGTGTAAAATTACTATCATTAGCGGAGTCAGGGGATATGGGGAGAAGGCAGGAACGGGGTACTGATTGTGGATGACCAGCCATGATTACATTGAATGGCTCGAAGGGCTGAATGGCCTACTCCTGCACCTATTGTCTATTGTCATTTGTTTCAGAAGATCTTGTTATATGATTAGAGGAAATTTCTAAATAAAAGACATTTGTAACATGAAGCATGTTGTTTCAGGAATTTGAAAATGTTACCTTTTGGGATGACATGGGCTGGAGCTTTAAGCATCCTGCAATTGAGAAACTTTGTTTAATATGTTAAAAAAAAAAGATATACACAAAATACTGGAGTACCTCAGTGAGTCAGGAAGTCATGGAGAAAAGGAATAGGTGGCATTTTGGGTCGAGACCCCTCTTCAGTCGGAGTGTCAGGGGGCAGTGAAAAGTGAGGTCTGTAAAGGTTCAGAACAGATCAGAGCCGGCACTGATGGCCAAGGAAAGGTGGAGGCCACAATGGTCCATTGTTGGTTGTGGAAGAGATGAAAACAAAGTGATATATGGATACGAACAGTGGGACTGGCAGGATGACTATGATGGGGGAGGGGGTGGGAGAGATAGAATGCAGGGTTATGTGAAATTAGAGAAATCAAAATTCATACCACTGGGTTGTTAGCTGACCAAGCAAAATACGAGATCAAAAGAGCAACAGGCAAAATCTCCAATACAATAAAGAACCTTCAAATTATCATTCAAAATTTGAGCCCAACATCACGAGTGCTAGCCTTTGAATTAAACATCAAATAGACAGCCTGGTAATGAATGTAAGCTGAATTTAGTTTTTAATGGACTAAAAATTTGATGAAAACATTTAGAGGATTCAACTGTAACCATAGATATATATTTGATGTGATTGTATTGTATGTGTATTTACCGCCTCCACAGACGCGAAGAAATTGTGTTCCTCCCCTCCTCTAAAATACCAATACTCATCTTTATACTTTTATTTTATCATTGCTTTCACCATATTTAGTTCTATACCCACAGCAGGAGGTGTTAATGTCCACAAGAGGGATGAACATCATTGTTCAAATCATTCTAATTGGATTTTAACTGATGTCCTGGTATTAGCGGCACAAAATGGGAAATATAATATAATGATCATATCTGGGCATAATACCATCTTAAATGCAGACATTTTAGTCACAAACTGCAAGTCAAAGAAGCGCATGCAGATCAAGAGACAGGGTCTGAATATCACTGATGTAAGATTACATCTGTCTGTCTGTCTGTCTGTCTGTCTGTCTGTCTGTCTGTCTGTCTGTCTGTCTGTCTGTCTGTCTGTCTGTCTGTCTGTCTGTCTATTTATCTATTTATCCTATTACTAAAACTCATCTTGACCACTTCCAGTTTGCATTTTTATTATTTTGTACAAAAACAGTAACCGACATCGCTAGGATATTTCGCCACATTACTCACCGTTCTCCTCTGCTCCAAGCTCACCAAGTTTTGTTCGGATCGGTGAAATATTAGAAAAGATATGAATGTTTAAAAAATTGTGAGATCAGCAGATTGGTCTTCTCGCCTGTCGCTCACTATGATGTTAACGCCCCTTCTGGAACCCGTGGAGAATAAAAAAGCCCTGAAGGCGGGGCTGAGTCCGTGAACAGCGTGCGGGCTGAGAGCAGCGTGAGCCAGAACTGTTAAGTTGAACCGGAGGCCTCTGAGTGAGGTCGGATTGGGACAGAAAGCTGAAGGTGCAGGGTGAGCAGAGTGTGAGCTGCGTCTGCTGTGTGTGCCCCTCCCCCCACACACCCCCTTCACAACATCCCCCTTTCCACACACCCCCTTCCCACACACCCCCTTCCCACACACCCCCTTCCTCCAACCCCCCTTTCCTCATACCCCCCCTTCCCAACAGCACCCTTTCCCAACACCCCCCTTCCACCACCCCCTTATCCCACCCCACTCCCCAACACCCCCCCTCCCCCACCACGCCCCTCCCACACCCCCCCTCCCCCACCACGCCTCTCCCACACCCCCCCTCCACAACCCCCCGTCCCCCACCACCCGTCCCCCACCCCGCCCTCCTCCACCAACCCCATCCCCCACTAAAGGGCCTGTCCTGCTTTCATGACCTAATTCATAACCTTTTTTACTCGTGGACATTTTTCATCACGCTAGAAAAAACGCCCCGACCTACTTGATGCACGAGTACCTACGACTAGCATCACGGCCTGCTACCACCTACCTACGACCTCCTACGACCTCGTGACGACCATTCTGCGAGTATGAGTCAAGGGCAAACTCGGCAGAGGTCATGAATTAGGTCGTGAAAGTGGAACAGGCCCTTAACACTTGCAGGGCAAAGTACCAAGATTGGGGATTTTTAATGGCCTATGTACAATATGATGATAATGGCGAGTTCTCACGGTGCGACCTGAAGCAAGATGTCACCCGAGTGAAGTGGTCGTGGTCCAGCACGAGTTCCGCACGATAAAGTGTTCCCACGATAAAGAGTTCCCACGGTACTCGGCAATTCTGTCATTTGTGCGACTGACTTGTCCGTCTCCCGATCTTTCCCGTTAATCGTGAATGAACATCGTGGACTGTAGTGTAGTTAATCACGTGGCACAAATGATGTCACTTTTTTTTCACACACTATATAAATATCCTCCGTTCGTAGAATTGTCTCATTTGCAGACATGCCTTTACAAAGTTGGTTCGAGTACAGGCTGGTTGTTATTTTCATTGACGTGCTGTATGCATTAGCGCAACATGTGCATCGAAAACGCTTGCGTGAAGGCAGAAGGGTGAGATTAATTAAAAAGATAATTAAGAGGAAGTCTCACTGGGTTAAGCCCATGTTTCAACGGAGACCTCAATTAGGACAATATGAGCAACTGCTTAATGTGCTGTGCGAAGAGGATAAAAGTGCATTCAAAAACTTTGTCAGAATTTCACCCGAGCTCTTTAATGAGTTAAAGAATAATTTGGGACCTCATGCATAATTTATTTTATGGCTCTAAAAGAGATATGATTCCCACTTCAAACGAAGAGGGTGTAAAAGCTGTCTGCCACTACTTTTACATTGCAGCTGCAGGGAACAGACAGACTTATAAGATAAATTAAAGGTGACTGCAAAAACAGCACTTTTACATCTGTAGCATTGTATGTTTTAAAATCATGGATAACATTAAATTGTTCTCCTGTACATAAACTAATATATTGTTATAGTTACTCACATGAGCACCGGGGATACTCAGCAGCCTTCGTCTCCAGCAGGTTGCGCTTTCTCTCCCTATTTCTATAATCCTCTCTGGATTTGTCATAGAGAATCTCATTGAATTGGTACCACTCCACCAGTTCACCCTCTTGTTCCCTGTTGAAGTTATATGGCTTTAACTTCTGCCATCTAACCTTTATGTTCTCGTCTGCTGAGAATATTGTGGAGGCAACAGCTACTGGGGAGGCAATCTCAAATCCACCTTGATCACCCTCTCCCTGCTCCAAGGAGCCCACAGGCAGTGGTATCTCTGGCATCTCCTCTTGCCTCTCCACCTGTCTCTCTTGCTGAGTTTCCTCCTCATTTACCTGCATGGCTAAAACTTTCCGACTTTCTTTGACCCCTTTCTTTGCGATTTTCTGAGAGGCATCTCTGCAAGTCTTACTGTGAAAAAGATTCTCAAACAATGACAATTAGGTGGGACGTCCTCGATGGACACATGGTCCATTGGCGATATTGAGACCACCTCTTTTACTCCCCTTATGTCCCTTCTGTCCAGCTTCCGGGTTTACCGTTCGCAGGAGTTCCCACGGTATTCGCAAGTGTCATTACGGATATCGCACGGATATCGCACTGGCATCTGCGTCCATACAATGTTGCAACGCTGCTCAAGACACTCTTGGAGAAATTCAAAAATGTTTGAATTTTCTCCCGACCTTACCAAGTCACACGACTACCTGCCGTTAGCGCCACGGAGGTCCTCGGTGGTCCACGAATGCCGTACTGCTATCGCAGAAGGTTCCCACGATGTTAAATCTTGTTAGGTCTTGCTTCAGGTCGCACAATGAGAAAGCCCTTTAAAGGTGCCTGCAAATTTCTATGATTTTACAATTTGTGATTGAGATTTAAATGTCCTTTCACCACACTGTGAGTTGTGAACACAGGAAAGGATTGTCATTGCTAGCTGAAGATGTGCTTGAATTGACACCTAATATCACTTTGTTATTTTGCTTCGTTGCAGTATCTGCTCGAAATTGATTGGAATTCATTGATGTGACTTCCAGCTGGGCATCTGAAACGTCAATGTAATGGTCTGATAAAAGACATTGATTACTAGCTTAATGTAGAACTATTATCATAATTGAATAATAAGAACGTACAAATTGAACAAAAGTAACAATTAGATTCATTTTTTCGCAGGGAACTGTGGATGAGCTATTAGCAATTGTGGCCAATTGCTTAACTTTTATAGTGTTTCTTTTCACAGAAAATCTCTTGTTTCAACCAGACTAGTTCTGAGATTGTTCCACAACAGTCACAGCTTGGTCCCATGAACTCTAAAACATGTTGACACATGATGCCAAGAAAATAGCAGGTACATTATAGTACACAGCGCATGGAAGTGCTGGATTCATTTGGTTTATTTTGGCACAATTTCAACTCAAACTGATCTCCAGCCTAATCTTTGGGTAGAGTTTGAGAATTAATTATGTTGTCATGCAAGTTACCACCAAAGTTGAAAAGTGAAGGAAGGAATGGAATCTATTCAAAAAGCACCTTAAGCAATTATAGTATTCAACGAGAGTAACAAAGAAAGTGGATATTTACATTGAAACATTTCACCTGTAATTAGGTTAAGTCACATAATGCTTCTGTTGACAGGAGATATGGGGGTTTAAGTATGAGCAGGTAAATACTTAATGGAATGCATCGAGTTGGATAGAATGAGATGAGATCTTTTGCCCAGTAAGTGCAGGCCACACCATTACTGATAATTACAGATTATAACAAACAATTGTTCCATTTTAGATAGCAATCAACATTCATTGCTGAGCTTATCTAAGCATAATGAGAGCAATGGAACGCAAGGGACTCATCTTTTGGAATCTTTTCACTATCGATCGAGCAGATAGTATTTGAGGCTTGTATCGATAATAATGAAACGGAACAAATAATACAACGACAGAAGCAATAAACTCTTAATGTATTGACGTAGCTAACATTGTGTATTATATATTTTCAGGTTGATCTTTAGGATAAAAGAATCAATTGTGCTGTAATTAGAAACATAGAATATAGGTGCTGGAGTAGGCCATTCGGCCCTACGAGCCAGCACCGCCATTCAATATGATCATGGCTGATCATCCAGTATCAGTAACCCGTTCCTGCCTTATCCCCATATCACTTGATTCCGTTAGCCCCAAGAGATAAATCTAACTCTCTCTTGAATACACCCAGTGGATTGGCCTCCACTGCATTCTGTGGCAGAGAATTCCACAGATTCACACCTCTGTGGGTGAATTTTTTTTTTCCTCATCTCAGTCCTAAATGGCCTACCCCTTATTCTTAAACTGTGACCCCTGGTTCTGGACTCTCCCAACATGCAGAACATTTTTCCTGCATCTCGTCTGTCCAATCCCTTAAGAGTTTTATATATGTCTATAAGATCCCCTCTCGTCCTTCTATATGGTCTTTATGGTCCTGTACAGAATTCCCATTCTCATGAGTCAAGACAAGAGTCAAGACCAGAAACTCACCAGTCTGCCATTTTGTAGGTACAGCATCCAATGGCATTGACATGACATTCACAATTGTATTGTGACAGACTACATAATGTTAAATGGAATAGACGCAGAATAGATCCACCAGCTCAAAACTGGGCATCCTTGATAAGCCATCATCAGCAATATAAATATACACCACTTTTTTATTTTTATTATTTTTTTTATTTAATTTTAATTTTTTTATTAGAAGCATTGTACATACATCTTAATCATGATATGCAACATAATACATTTTGTGTACAACTTCTCTCTTTTTTTCTAACTTTAACCTGTAATAGAAAGAGAGAAAAAAGAAAGAAGAGAAGAATGAGGATAGTAGTGAAGTGGAGTCCGCAGTAGTTGGCGTTAAATGAATGATGATATTTAAGTAGACTGCGTGCTTGAAATTGTGAAAAAAAAAAAGAAAAAAAGAAAAGAAAAAGCGCCCCAAAGAGAAGAGGGCCTTAAGAAAGGAAAGGAAATAAGTAAAGAATCCAAAGAACTAAACAAAGAAGAGAGGGACCACCTGTAGACTTTAGACTTTGGAGATACAATGTGGAAACAGGCCCATCAGTGCACCAAATCTGTACCGACCAGCAATCACCTCATTCACTTGCACTATCCTACATTCTAGGAAAAAAAATTGCAACTTTACCCAAGTAAATTAACCTGCAAACCTGTACGTCTGTGGAGTGTGGGAAGAAACTGGAGTACCCGGAGAAATCCCACATGGTCACGGGGAGAATGTTCAAACTCCCTACAGACAGCACCCATAGTCAGGATCGAACCCGAGTATCTGTGCTGAAAGGCAGCAAATCTACTGCTGCGCCACTGTGCCACCCACTGTATACTCAATGCTTTTCATATCCTTAATTCGACATTATAAACAAATCCAGGGACCAACCTTGGTTGAGTGAGGAGTACAGAAATGTTGAACCATTGGTTTGACAGCAAGGCATGTGGATCAGTAGCAGACATACCTGAACATGAGGTTACAACTAGGTGAAGCTGCAACAACGAGCTATAGATGCGCTAAACAGCATAAACCTACATTCATCAATGTTAATCTGGGAGAAATTCTCCTACAACTGTGAGGAGCAATCCTTGAGGTGATTGTAATTCAAAAGGAGAATTATTACTGAAATACTGAAATCTCATAAATTCAAACTGCAATCTCATCAAAGGCGGGCATCACCTGTTACTGTCAAGAGTCAAGAGTGTTTTATTGTCATATGTGCCGGAAGGGACAATGAAATTCTTACATGCTGCAGCACAACAGAATATGTAAATATGTAAACATTGTATATAACGGGAAAAAAAGAAAAAGTTCAATAAAGTACAAATAACAAGTAATAATTATAGTCTTTTGCTCTTCAGAGTTCATAGCTTATTTGTTGTGTTTAATAGCCTGATGCCTGGGGGGAAAAATCTGTTCCTGAACCTGGATGCTACAGTCTTCAGGCTCCTGTACTTTCTTCCTGGTGGCAGTGGTGAGATGAGTGTGTGGCCAGGATGGTGTGGATCCTTGATGATTTTGGCTGCCTTTTTGAGGCAGCGACTACAATAGATCCCTTCGATGGGGGGGAGGTCAAAGCCGGTGATGGGCTGGGCAATGGTCACAACTTTCTGTAGTCTTTTTTGCTCCCGGACATTCAAGTTGCCGAACCAGGTCACGATGCAACCAGTCAGAATGTTGGAGTTAGGATGCTGTGAATTAGCTAAAAAGCCCATCCCCTCTGCAACTGGAGATAACGGTAAAATATCCCAGATTGGTTCCATTGTACTTGATTGCCACATGTACCTAGATACAGTGAAATTCTTTGTTTTGCATACAATTCTGCAACTATCTTACTTTACATCAGCACAATCATACTCAAGTACCACGGCACAAGGATTGTAGTGCAAGAATAGTAGATTACACTTGGGCAATACACAACGAGTCGCCAACTTCAATCTTTCAAGTTTCAAGTTCTTAAATGTATGGAGTTTTATTTTGGCCACAAAGACCAATCATGCCGACGGTGGAACTGGATTGGATGTTGCAGGAGTCGGTCTGGGCTGGACATGCTTGATGCCCTCCACCGCCACTGCAGGCCACGTCCAATTCACACACTTGTCCGACCTCTGTGGAGCCTCCCATGGTACCCAATCCACGTGATCCCCTCGGCTGCCACAGGGCCTCTGGCAGCCCACTCCGCAGACGCGTCGACTCGCCAACATGCCGTCCCTCCCCCCCACGGCCACCGCTCGGCTTCTGTGCCCCCCTGAACTCCTCTGAGGATGTCCCAACGAGCCCAAAAGCCTGCTCACCGGCCCTGATCCTCTCCTCCATCCAGTGACGCCGCCATCTGAAAGTTCCTTGGTCCCCCATTGCAGTCGTTGGCCACCTGACACATCCATCCTTGTGATGCAGTATCTTGTCTTGCCAATAGGAAAACAATCAGGGTCCGTCACCATTGAAAGATCTGAGATTGTCAGTCGAGCAAACATCCTTCATGACTCTTCTGCAACTGGATCCTCGACCTCCTGACCAACACACTACAATCAGTGGGGATAGGTGACATTTTACCCTCTATGATAATCCACAACACTGGTGACCCACAAAGATGCATTTGTAGCCCCCTTCTTTACTTCTTATACACCCACCACTGTGTAGCCAAATACAAATACAACTTAATTTACAAATCATAATCATAGTCATAATAGTACTTTATTAGCCAAGTATGTTTTGCAACATATGAGGAATTTGATTTGCCGTACAGTCACACCAATAAAGAGCAACAAGACACCCAAATACATATTAACATGAACGTCCACCACAGCGACTCTCCCACATTCTTCATTGTGATGGAAGGTAAAAAAAGTTCAATCTTCTTCCCTTCTTTGTCAGGGCCTCGTGCCTTCTGTTGATGGGGCGATCTTGGCTCCCGCAGCCGGCGGTCGAACCCTCCGCGTCGGGGCGATCAAGCTCCTGCATCGGTGGGAATCGCAGCTCCCCGCACCGGGTGATCAGACCCTGGGTCGGGGCGAGTCGAACATTCTGCGGCTTGGGGCTTCCTGACATCAGTATCTACCCGAGACTCCTCGATGTTGAAATCCGCAGGCCGTGGTTGGAGCGTCGATTTCAGGCAAAGGATCGCAGGTGCCGATGGCAAATCCACGGCCCCTGTGTAGGAAGGAACTGCAGATGCTGGACATTGCTGCAAATGAAATTTCACTGATATTTTTCAATCTGAGAAATCCTAAGTTTATCTGATTCCCCCCTTGCAAGGAAGCAAGAGTCAAAAGCAAGATTGTTTAAATGTCATAAGGACCAACAAGGGAACAATGACATTTTTACTTGCTGTGACAACATAGCAAGCAACAAGAATGAACACATTATTTGCTATGGTAGACAAAAATACTGGAGGAACAGTGGGTGAGCAGCATCTATGGAGAGAATGAATAGGTGACGTTTTGGGTCGAGACCCTTCTTCAGTCTGAACTCACCCGCTGAGTTTCTCCAGCATTTTTGTCTACCTTTGATTTTTCCAGCATCTGCAATTCTTTCTTAAACATGATTTGCTAAGGTTGTTTGTTCCCAAACGTTGTAGGCTGAGAGGCTCTAAAATGATTGTACTTTGAATATGCCTCCGATCTTCTTGGAGATGTATGACAAATGAACAAGAATGTAAACCGTGAATATCATTTATAGAACATTATTGCTGACCAATGCGGCATAGATGAGTGGAAGTCATAATGTGTCTACCTCATTGGAGATCCTCGGACCATCTTTACTCGACTTTATCTTGCACTAAACTTTATTCCCTTTATCCTGTTCCCGTACACAGTGGACGGCTCGATTGTAATTATGTATAGTCTTTCTGTTGACTGGAGATCACGCAACAAAAAAAGCTTTTCACTGTAGTTCAGTACATGTGACAATAAACTAAACTAAACCAATGCATTCTGTCCTGATATCTATATTTCAATCTCTCAATCAAAAGCTAAAAGGTTCTCCCCTGATTTCTGTACAACCAAGAATGTGTTCTCTGTGCACTGATACAATGCTGCCACATGGAATTTGATAGCTCAGTTCCTTTAACTTTTGTAACAAAGATTCCTCTGTCTGGAATACTTTGGAAAGGTCAACAGTACTTCCAAGACCAGGTCTAAAATCTCTCATTGTGGTTTGCTGTGTTTTCCACAACTTTATCATATGAGGACTTTGTGTTGCAGAGGTACAGTTTAGGTTTAAATTCAGGTTTAACATTGTCACGTGTATCAAGTTAATGTGAAAAGCTTTGTTTCACTTGCTATCCAGTGGGATCAGATAATACTATACATAAATACAATCAAGTCAAACTCAAGTACAATAGGTGGAGTGACGGGGAAGATACAGAGTGCAGATTATGGTTCTCAGCATTGCAGCGCAACAGTTCCCTAGACTATGTCCAATGTCCAGAATGGGGAAGAGATTAAATGGACAGGAGCCTAGCTTATGGTAGGCATGTTGAGAAGCCTGATAACAGAAGGGGAGGAAGCTGTTCTGGTGGTGCATGCATTCAAGCTTCTACACAATTGGAGCAAAGGAATGAATGGGTTGGGACCGGGGTGGGGACAAGTCTTTGATAATGTTGGCTGCTAAGGGAAGGAGAACAAGAGAAAAAAGGAACAAGGATGTCATACCAACAATTCCCTCAGGACAGGCAGTACATGGCCTACAAATCCAACGCCATTGCCTCCTTGTCCTAAACCAAACCCTTCCCAGATTATCTCTCAGCTGCTGAAAGTTACTGGCTACAGTAATTATATTTAAAAACTACCAACAAAGTAAACATTCTAAGCCAAAAGAACCATTTGCACCAGAGTATGCCGAATGCTAAACCAGTATAAATTAATCACATCAAAGTTTACTTCAGGTTGATGGTGCGAAGTGTGCTTTACAGCAGCAGCTGCACACTCTTCTTGGCTTCCACAATTTGGATCCCTTAACTTCAAAGGAAGCTATTTTCAGAAGCGGAGTGGAACGGGCAGCTGCTGTTGTATAACGTCTGTAACATGTCCAACTGGAGATGAATTTATAGCAAGCATTCCTTGCCTGTCTCCTGCAAACCTTTGACTTTCTTCCTGCCCCTATACAATGCTTCCCCAGTGGCTGGAGGAGTGGGGGAATGTGAGAAGGTGTTAACTTGAAGCTGAGGACAGATCTACACCAAGAAGGCCTGGCTTCATCGTGCACCATCTTGGCTGGGTGGCTGGCGGACATGCAGGTGGAGTAGCAGTGGTGGTGCCGTAATCATTCTCTTTCTGAAATTGACTCCTGTTCCATTGAGTCACCACCTCTTCCTTGAAGAAATATCACTCATTCCATGAATCTTTTGGAGAACAAGAGATGCCTGGCATCCATCAGTCATACCCATCAGCCTTCTTCTCCAGTCTGCCTCATTGACATGCCCTTGTGAATCCTCTGCAAGGGACCTAACGTGCAAGGCCTGGGATGCTGGCCTCACGGAGTATTCCTCTCCCCCACTATGGTTGTAGGCTAATTGATGCAACGTGACTTACCATGTGCTGATTTTATCACTGAACTAACCTCTAAATATCGATAAGTAACAGCGTCTGAACTTTTTAGAGTTTAATTTAGAAATACAGCTTGGAAACAGGCCCTTCGGCCATTGAGTCCATGCCAACCATTGATCATCCATTCTCACTAGTTCTGTTATTCTATTCACTCCCTACACACGAGGGGTAATTTTACAGAAGCCAGTTAGCTTACAAACCCGCACATCTTTGTGATGTGGGAAGAAACTGGAGGACATAGGGTGGTGGGTGTATAAACCAAGCTGCCTTAGGAGGCAAATGTGGCAAGGAATATCCCAACACTTAAGAAACAGTTAGGAACCGGTATTGATTTGATTTTTGATTGATTTGATTCAACTTTATTGTCATTGTCTTCAAGTAAGAGGCAAATAAATGCTATTTCCCATACAGTCATATGAATAAAAATAAATAAACAAATAATAATTAAAACAAAAAACAAAACAAACAAACACAGAACACAATAGTCCACAACACAAACATCCTTACAGAGGCACCAAAGTTCCCCACTGTGAGGGAAGGCAACAAAGTCCAGTCAACCTCTTCGCTGATGTTCTCCGATGTTCACCCGTGGTCGTGGTCTCCCAACCCCTCCGCAGTCGCCGCTACGGGCGGCCCGATGTTCAGGCCCTCTTTCCGGGAACGACGGAACCCCAACGTCGAACGGAAGAACAACCTCAGCGGCCTGGACCTCTGAATCAGCCACCTCCCACCGGAGACCACGGATCCCGAAGTCCACAGGCTGAGCTGGGCAGAGATTCAACGCTGGCGTACCCGGCAAAGGGTCCCAGGACTCCATGATGTTGGTCAGCGTGGCCAGCGCTGGGAGCTCCACAAACCACAGCTCCACGATGTCGATGTAGCTGGCCAAACATTCTGGAGCCTCAAACGGCGATCCCAGGCGAGGCGTCACCCGCTGCACGATGTATCCAGCGCTGCGCCGCCGCTGCTGAAGCTCTGGTCTGGTCCCCAGCAGGAAAGGCTGTGCCAATCCAGTTGATAGGCCGCGAAGAGGGGGGCGAGGGTGCAACTCGGATAATAGTCGCATCCTTGCCAGGAAGTGACTGAAAGACGGTTTCCCCCTCCAAAAACATACTTCAAACAACTAAAAAAATAAAAAAAGATAAAAAGATAAACAGACTGTAGGCGGAGGCAGCCATCAACAGCACCACTGGATGTTCTACATGGATAGGACAGGTTTGGAGGGATATGGACCAAATGCGGGCAGGTGGGACTAGTGTTGTTGGGACATGTTGGCCGGTGTCGGCAAATTGGGCCTAACTGTTTCCACACTGTATCACTCTATGACTCTATGACAGCCGGAGGAAACCCATGTGGTGATAGGGAGAATGTGTCAACTCCGCATACACAGTATCTGAGGTCAAGATTGAACCTGTGTCTCTGGCACTGTGAGGCAGCAGCTCTACTAGTTGCACCACTGTGCCAACTAACTGGTGGCTCCATATGCATGATGAATGGGAGATGGTCTTCACACCCACCCATCACCCGCTTCCCTAACATCATAGGCCAGCTTCAAATGGTTCACTTCAATAACTGTTAAACATTCTCGCTCTGAATCTAAATGATGGACATATATTTAACTATCATCATTAACTCTATACATCAGGAGTCGGTAACCTTGATCTGCATGTCCGAGAGCAGATGGCAGGGCACATCTATTGTCATAGTCTGACACTTGGTGTTATTTTTCGCATTAGTTTTCACGTGTTTTTCAATTAGTTTTCTGCAGTTCCCGGGCCCCTCTCATGTCCCGGGACTGGCTGCAGTTCCCAGGTCAGCTCGCCTGCCCCGGGACTGGCTGTAGCGCCCAGGTCGCCTGCATGCCCCGGGACAAGCTGCAGTTCCCAGATCAGCTCGCATCCCCAGGACTGGCAGGTCGCGAAAACGAATTGAAATAAAATACGCCTGTGACCCGGATGATTTTGGGGTAGGGGCCGGATTCGGCCCATGGGCCGTAGGTTGCCGACCCCTGCTTATACATTCAGGCATTCAAACTACCATAACCAGACACAGTTACATACGTGGTAAAAGGCTCTTCCGAACCTTCTGAATTTCGTAGTCGGCAGGACAGTATTGCCAACTTGGACAATTTAACATTTTATCAAGCCAATTAACCTACAAACCTGTACGTCTTTGGAGTGTGGGAGGAAACCTAAGTTCTCGGAGAAAACCCACGCAGATCACGGGGAGAACGTACAAACTCCATACAGACAGCACCCGTAGTCGGGATCGAACCCGGGTCTCTGGCGCTGCATTTTGCTATAAGGCAGCAAATCAACTGCTGTGCCACCGTGACTGCTCTGTGGCTTCGACTCTAGAATAGAATATAAAGAGTCTTATCGACTTAAATATGTTTTTGTGATTCAGAAATTATGGTCGCCAAGTGCATTTACAGTGCAATTCCAGCAGAGACTTAATGTTCTAAACATATGGAGAATGGAAGGTGTTTCCTAGAAATATCCTTATGTTGACTTAGACCATCGCAGTTAACATTACTTCTGGTCAGGAACTGACCTTCCGGTTAATTTATGATACTTTCTTTAAAACTATTATTAATAATAGCATTCCTGTTCTTACATTATGTACTTAATATACATAAACATAATATACACATACAAATTCACCTCTACGTGCATTAATAACATCATATTAAATAAGTAATAACTTAGGCTTTGCAATGCTAAGCAATTTTGCACAGCAATTTAAAGTCCTATACACGTTCCCCCCAAAATTCAGTCAATGTCAAAAGATTTAAATCCCCTGTTCAAAATAAATAAAATTATCATTATAACCATTGTACCAGCCTTGCTGTTCTACTTTGAGTTTGATCAAACATCCCTGACCCATTATTTTGTGCAGTGATTTTGTAGCAACATTTATTTTCTCTTCCTTTGCATGCCTTGACATAGAGTCATAGAGCCATACAGCATGGAAACAGGCCCTTTAGCCCAACATGACCATACCAACTAACATGTCCCATCTAAGCAAATCCCATTTGCCCATGTATGGCCCATATCCCTATAAACCTTTCCTGGCCACCAACCTGTCTAAGTGTCTTTTAAATGTTGTTGTGGTATCTACCCCAACTATCTCTGCTGGCAGATCATCCCATATACCCAACTGAGTGAAAATGTTGCCCCTCAGATTCTTTAAAAAAAAATCCCCACTCTCTCTTAAAACCCATGTCCTCTGGTTCATGATTCCCCTACGCGAGGTAAAAGAGTTTCTTCATGATTTTGTACTCCTCTGTACGGTACAGAAGGCATCCAAGGAATAAAACGTTGTCCTGCCCAGACTCTCTCTGAAACTCAGGCCTTCGAATCATGGCAACACCCTCGTAAATCTTCTGTGCCGTCTTCCCGAGCTTAATGGCATCTGTCCTATGGCAGGCTGATCAAATCTGAACGCAATACCCTAAATGTGGCTTCACCAACATTGTGTACTACTGTAACATAAATGCCTAACCTCTATCTTAATACCCTGATTGACAAAGGCCAATATACCAAAGGCTTCTTTACCATCCTATCCACCTGTGATGCACGTTTAGTTTAGTTTAGTTAATTTGGTTTAGTTTAGTTTAGTTTATTATAGATACATGTATTGAATTGAATTGAATTTAATCCTTTATTTGTCATTCAGACCTTTCGGTCTGAACGAAATGCTGTTGCCTGCAGCCATACACGTAATAATAACAACACACAATAAACACAAATTAACATCCACCACAGTGAGTTCACCAAACACCTCCTCACTGTGATGGAGGCAAAAGTCTTAGAGTTACTGTCTCTTCCCTCCTCTTCTCCCTCTGTGCCGAGGCGATACCCCACCGGGCGATGGTAAGTCAGTCCCGCGGTTCAAGCTCCGTGGCCCGGGGGTGGTCGAAGCTGCCGCCCTCCAGTCCAGCGGACGCAGCTGTTGCCACGGGAGCTCCGGAAAACAGTCACCAGCTTGTGCCCTGCGAGCTCCCGACTATGTCGTCCACTGGCCCGCGGCCATGCCCCGGATTCAGGTCGCTGCCGCCAGAACGCCGCCTCAGCCACCGGAGCACCGTCTCCGCCCCACACCGGGCCGCCCACACGGCAGCGTCTCAGCCCCGCACCGGGCTGCCCCCACGGGAGCACCTTCCAGCCGGGACCCAGGCCGCCCTCACGGGAGCGCCTTCCAGCTGGGAGCCGGTCCGCCCTCACGGGAGCGCCTTCCAGCCGGTAGCCGCGCCGCCCGCACGGGAGTGTCTCAGCCCCGCGCCGTCCGCCCTCGCCGGAGCGCCGAGTTGTGCCGCTGCCCGAACGTCGCCGCAGCTCGAAGACGGCCAGCCTCGCTGGCTCTACCTCCGGATCCTCGAGGTTGGTCGCAGGTTGGAGGCTGCCAGCTCCGCCATTGGGCCTCAGCTCAGGCGGGGGAAGAGAAGGGGGAGAGACAGAAAGCCCTGTTTCACCCCCACCCCCCCCACACACATAACACCACCTAATAACCAAAAATTTAACTGAACTAGACAAAAAAAACAACACAAAAAAGTAAAAACAGACAGACTGCAGGCGAGCCGCAGCCGTTTCACAGCACCGCCACTTCCGGATGTATCAATGTACAGTGAAAAGCATTTTTGTTTAGTTTAGAGAAACAGCGTGGAAACAGGCCCTTTGGCCCACACCGATCAGCGATCCCCGCACATTAACCCTATCCTATACACTCTAAGGGGAATTTACTATTATACCAAGCCAATTATCCTACAAACCTGTACATCTTTGGAGTGTGGGAGGAAACCGAAGATCTCAGAGAAAACCCATGCAGTCATGGAGAGAACGTACAAACTCCGTACAGACAGCACCCGTAGTTAGGATCGAACCCGCGTCTCTTGTGCTCTACCGCTGCACCACCATTCCGCCCTCTTCACCATTATCCAGTCAAAGGAAAGACTATACAGGATTCCAAACAGGCCTTCCACCATGTACAGATAAAGGATAAAGGGTACAAGATTTAGTGCAAGATAAAGTCCGACAAAGTCAGATTAAAGATAGCTCAAAGCGGTAGATGGGAGGTCAGGACCACACTAGCTGGTGAGAGGATGGTTCAGTTGCTTGATAACAGTTGAGAATAAACTATGTACCTCTACATCTACATATCTCTGCTCCACACATTCCCCAGGGCCCTACATCTATAAAGGGCCATCAATTCACCCTTTATTTTCATCCTGCTTCACTATGTTCCTCGGCTCAAGACATTAGTACAGAACTCTGAAATGAATTAAGACAATGCCTCTGGTAATAGTCCTTGGCACTGTTACTAGTGTTTCCATGCCCTCCTCTCATTTGGGCCCAGAGGTGTTGTCCACCACTTTGCTGGACCTCACCAGAAATGCTGTCTTGCTATGTAAGAGTGTTATGAGTCGGTTACAGTGTGTTTGTGTGTATGATATGACTGTTGTGGCTGTTAGGTGTGAGATGTGTTTGTGAGTGTCAAAGAATTTGCTAGTGTGTGATGTCAGTGATGTCAGGTGTCGATGTGCGGGAATTGTAACTCTTTCCAGTGAGCTGAACTAACAGGTGACTGTTATTTAGAGTTGCCAACTTTCTCACTCCCAAATAAGGTACAAAAGGTCAAAATAAGGGACAAATTCCCGACGGCATAAAGTACAGAAGGCCTTCATCGAGACACCCATGTCATTCCCATTGCTTGTTATAGCTGCACAGTCTTTTATTTTTTGCAGGTTTATCCATATTTGCAGATGCCAAACCGACCGAACAGCACCAGACGTGGCAGCAAATGGCAAAATATAGCGTACAGCTGATGTGCATAGGGGCCTGTAATTGGATGACGAGTGCATCATTCGTGCGTGGGATCAAGAGCATATGCAACACGCACGCATGCTGTTGTATCAGATCTAGGATCTGTCTGTAAGTGTGCCCTCTGGTGATTACAGAGTACACATGCTCCTCGACTTACGATATTTCAACTTCATGATGGTGCAAAAGCGATACACATTCACTAGAAACCGTATTTCTCTAGCCTGGCCTCGCGGCAGCATTGGGCTGCGTTGATAATTTAAGCGGCAATGCATTACTGTTTAATTAAAATTGATTTCCTGGGGTCTATTTAGATTTACGCCTGCTCTGTTGAGCAGATGCACTTGCTCGCCTGAGCTGGCTTGTTGGTATCTAACGCTAGCCTGTGCACTTTCTCTCCTAGTTATCTTGATGTAAGGTCGATTGAGTCTTGTAGGTGAGGTATCTGAGCTGAGTTAAGAGACGCCAAAGAGATTTCATAAATAAAACGTGGAAATTAAAAACACTCCCGGTGCAAGTAGCAGTCAAGTACGGGACAAGGGCAATCCCGTATGGGACAAACTAATTTAGCCCAATATACGGGCTGTCCCAGCTAATACAGGACAGTTGGCAACCCTACTGTTGTTATATATCTTAAAGCTCTGCTGCCATCACTCCAGGCATTTATTTTCCTCGTATCTCTTCCCAGTGATGCTTTAGTTCAGGACTTTAGGGATTTTCTGGGCCTCTTGATCCGCCTGATCCATTCCAGCAGAAATTCCAGGTGTAGACCAGAGGGGAGAAGCAGCCGCTCCCATTCCTGGGCTGCCATTTCTGCAACGAGTGACAAATAATAACGCGGAACTTAGAGACTGGGATCTGGAGTAATATGGGACACTAGAGAATAGTTATTTGCACCCCAACCCCACAGATTTGACCCAGATACAGTGAAAATATCTCCTTTGGAATGTGCAAGCATGAAGTTATTCACCGTTGGCCAGTGGCAGCAGCTGCAAGGTATTTCTGGAATTATTTGTCCTTAACCTGCAGGCGAATGGAGGGACACACACTGTAATGGTTCGCTCCTCCAAAGAGCACAAATTCTTGCACAAGTACAAACAGACATGTTACACACGAAAATGGATCAGGACAAACCGGTTCAGGTTCCTTGCCCAGCACAAATGTTGCATATGTTTTGATGGAGATTATTAACGTAGAACCCCCTGCCTCAGAACAATAAAAAGCACTTTGTGTCCTTCTTTTCTAAAAAGAGTTACTGCCTAAAAGCCCTGTCCCACGGTACGAGTTCATTCCAAGAGCTCTCCCGAGTTTGCCCTGATTCGAACTCGGAGATTTACGGTAATGGCCACTCGTCGGTACTCGGGGCTATCGTGGACATTTTTCATCATGTTGAAAAATCTTCACGAGTCTTCCCGTGCTTACCTGCCATTAGCGAGTCTTCCCGAGTACCTGCCGTTAGCGTTACGAACTGCTAAGAGATGTCCCCGAGCTCCGACGTACCCGCTACGTTCATTCTCCATGCTTACCACGAGCTTGATTTTTTTTAAACTCGGGAGAGCTCTTGGAATGAACTCGTACCGTGGGACAGGGCTATTACAGCGCCATAGACCCGGGTTCGATCTTGACTATGGGTGCTGTCTGTACAGAGTTGGTACATTCTCCTGGTGACTGCGTGTTTTCTCCGGGTGCTCCGATTTCCTCCCACACTCGAAGACATACAGGTTTGTAGGTTAATTGGCTTCTGTAAATTGTAAATTCTCCCTAGCGTTTAGGATAGTGCTAGTGTACGGGGATCGCTGAAGGGCCTATTTCCCACACTACAGCTCACCTCCCACAGCTGGATCAAGGACTGCAACATCCTGATCTTCACGGAAACTTGGCTCAACACTGACGTTCCTGACAGCGCCATCCAGCTATCGGGGCGTCATTTACTCCGAGCGGACAGGACATCAGACTCCGGCAAGACCAGAGGTGGGGGTCTGTGCATTTATGTAAATAAAGCATGGTGCACGGACTCCACCATCATCGAGAGTCACTGCTCAGCTAACCTTGAGTTCCTCTTGGTTAGATGCAGACCGTTCTATCTGCCCAGAGAGTTCACCTCCACTGTTGTGACTGCAGCCTATATCCCTCCTGATGCTAATGCCAAGCTTGCAATGAAAGAGCTGCATACTGCCATTAGCAATCAACAGACGCACAACCCCGAGGCAGCCTTCATTGTTGCGGGTGACTTCAATCACTCTAACCTGAAGACTGTACTCCCCAAATTCCACCAACATGTCTCCTTCCCCACTAGAGTAGACAAGACACTGGACAAAGTCTACACCAACATGGCTGAAGCTTACAAAGCCATCCCCCTCCCCCACCTTGGTCAGTCTGATCACGTCTCATTGTTCCTGCTCCCTAAGTACTCCCCACTCATCAGACGGGTTAAACCAACTGTGAGGACAGTTAAAGTCTGGTCAGAGGAAGCGGACTTCACACTTCAGCAGTGTTTTGGAAACACTGACTGGAAGGCGTTTGCAGCCCAGGCCACCCTTGACTCCCACACGGACATTGATTCCTACACATCCTCTGTTCTGGACTTTATAAACTCCACCATCAATAGTGTCACCTCCCTCAAACAGGTGACCATATTCCCGAATCAGAAGCCATGGATGAACAGCGAGGTCAGGCTACTGCTGAAAGCACGGGACACCGCTTTCAGGTCAGGCGATGCTCGAGCCTACAGTTCAGCCAGGGCTAACCTGAAGAGGGGCATCAAGAAGGCCAAGCACTGCCATAAGCTCAGGATTGAGGAGCACTTCAACAACAACTCCGACCCCCGACGCATGTGGCAAGGCATCCAGGCCATCACGGACTACAGACCCTCCAACACCACCCCCACATCCAGCGACGCCTCCTTCCTTGAGGAGCTTAACCACTTCTATGGCCGCTTCGACAGGGACAATCTAGAGACAGCCATCAAGGCTGTGCTACCTGCCGATCACCAACCCCTCACACTCACCCCCTACGACGTATTCGTGGCACTGAGTAGGACTAATGCACGTAAAGCTGCTGGCCCTGACGGCATCCCCGGGCGCGTGCTCAGGGCCTGTGCTGCGCAGCTGACAGACGTCTGGACTGACATCTTCAACCTGTCACTTGCCCAAGCAGTTGTCCCCACGTGCCTTAAATCCACCTCCATCGTGCCAGTGCCAAAACACTCCACTGCGGCAAGCCTCAACGACTTCCGCCCAGTTGCACTTACCCCCATCATCACCAAGTGCTTCGAGAGGCTGGTCCTGGCACACCTCAAAAGCTGCCTACCCCCCACACTGGATCCCTATCAGTTTGCCTACCGCAAGAACAGGAGTACGGAGGATGCCATCTCAACGGCACTTCACTCCGCCCTCTCCCACCTCGACAACAGAGACACTTACGTAAGAATGCTGTTCATCGATTACAGCTCAGCATTCAACACCATTATACCATCAAAACTGATCACCAAACTCGGTAACCTGGGCATCGACCCCTCCCTCTGCAACTGGATACTGGACTTTCTAACCAACAGACCCCAGTCTGTTAGGTTAGACAAGCACACCTCTTCAACCCTCACCCTGAACACCGGCGTTCCACAGGGCTGTGTGCTGAGCCCCCTCCTCTACTCCCTCTTCACCTATGACTGCACACCTGTACATGGTACTAACACCATCATCAAGTATGCAGATGATACAACGGTGATTGGCCTCATCAGCATCAACGATGAGTCGGCCTACAGGGAGGAGGTCCAGCACTTAGCAGCATGGTGCGCTGACAACAACCTGGCCCTTAACTCCAAGAAGACCAAGGAGCTCATTGTAGACTTCAGGAAGTCCAGGGGCGGCACGCACACCCCCATCCACATTAACGGGACGGAGGTGAAACGTGTTTCTAGCTTCAGGTTCCTGGGAGTCAACATCTCCGATGACCTCTCTTGGACCCACAATACCTCAACTCTGATCAAGAAGGCTCACCAGCGTCTCTTCTTCCTGAGGAGACTGAAGAAGGTCCATCTGTCTCCTCAGATCCTGGTGAACTTCTACCGCTGCACCATCGAGAGCATCCTTACCAACTGCATCACAGTATGGTATGGCAACTGCTCTGTCTCCGACCGGAAGGCATTGCAGAGGGTGGTGAAAATTGCCCAACGCATCACCGGTTCCTCGCTCCCCTCCATTGAGTCTGTCCAAAGCAAGCGTTATCTGCGGAGGGCGCTCAGCATCGCCAAGGACTGCTCTCACCCCAACCATGGACTGTTTACCCTCCTACCATCCGGGAGGCGCTACAGGTCTCTCCGTTGCCGAACCAGCAGGTCCAGGAACAGCTTCTTCCCGGCGGCTGTCACTCTACTCAACAACGTACCTCGGTGACTGCCAATCACCCCCCCACCCCCCGGACACTTATTATCACTTATTATTATTTATTTAAATCATTTGCTATGTCGCTCTTCCAGGGAGATGCTAAATGCATTTCGTTGTCTCTGTACTGTACACTGACAATGACAATTAAAATTGAATCTGAATCTGAATCTGAATCTAAAGTGGAATGAACGTGAATAAAAAATAAATTGGCTGCTTATTGAGGTATTAAGATGAAAATATCTACTTTGGAAGATTACATTTTGTTTAAATACATTGTATTACATATCATAGATCAATCTTTCATTATCACTATGTATATGATTAAAAGTTAATATTTAACCATATTAAAAGTATAGAGGTAATATAAGAGTAAGACCATTGAGGTCTATGTGAAGTTCAGGCAGCATCTCTGGATGGAATGGGTACACAATATTTAGGGTGGGGACACTTCTGCAGACTTCTTCGTCCGAAGAAGGGTCTGGTCTCTTGACCCGAAATGTTGCCTACCCAGTTCAGTTCAGTTTAGTTTATTGTCACTTGTACCGAGGTACAGTGAAGAGCTTTTGTTGCATGCTAACCAGTCAGCAGATAGATGATACATGATTACAATCGATCCATTTACCGTGTGTAGGTACATTTTAGTTTAGTTTAGTTTAGAGATACAGCATGGAAACAGGCCTTCGGCAACCGGGGCCGCACCGACCAGCGATCCCCGCACATTTACACTATCCTACACCCACTAGGGATAATTTTTACATTTACTAAGCCAATTAACCTACAATCCTGTACGTCTTTGGAGTGTGTGAGGAAACTGAAGATTTCTGAGAAAACCCACACAGGTCACGGGGAGAACGTACAAACTCCGTACTGACAGCACCCGTATTTGGGATCGAACTCGGGTCTCCAGCGCTGCATTTGCTGTAAGTCTACCGCTGCGCCATCGTGACCGGTGACATTATAAAGGAATAACGTTTAATGCAAGGGTCTAATCAGTGCCAGCAGTCTAATCAAGGAGAGTACGAGGGTCACCAAAGAGGTAGATAGTAGTTCTACACTGTTCTCTGGTTGTGCTAGGATGATCCAATTGCCTGATAATGGCTGGGAAGAAACTGTCCCTGAATCTGGTAGTGTGTGTTTTCACACATCTATACCCATATCCTCCAGTGATGCAGCCTTTAACATCGTAGAGCTTACGGTCCCTGGTCAGAGACCGAATTCGGGAACTCCAAGCCGCAGGAGCTTCGACTGCCCCGATGCGGGATCTTCGATCGCCCTGACGCGGGAGCTTTGATCGCCCCGATGGATGGTTTGACTGCCCCAACTGTGGAAGAAAAATGAGGGAAGAAGATTAGACTTTGTTGCCTTCCATCACAGTGAGGAATGTGGGGAATCCGCTGTGGTGGATGTTTATGTTAACTTTTATGTAGTTGTGTGTCTTGTTGCTTTTTTAGTATGGCTGTATGGTAATTCACATATCACTATACCTTATTTGGGTCATGTGACAATAAAAGACCTTTGAAACCTTTGATCCATTGTTGCTCCAGCACTTTATGTTTTGCTCAAGATTACAGCATCTGTAGTTCTTTGTGTCTCTATTGTAATTGAAGTCACTTTGTGGAATTATGTTGGGTGAAGCAAAAAATATGTAAATGGGACTAAAAATTAGTAACTCAGAATGAAGAAAGCTTTCATAATTTTCACAGGCTGATTCATTTGTAGCTTAAAGGCTCTACATTTTATCCAGTTTTCTCATGGTTTGTATTTAACCCATAGTGTACAGTTTTGCAGTTGTCAACTCCACTTTGAGCAAGATGGACAGTGCCCACATTGTTTCCCCATGTTCTTAGAAACAGCTTCGCTCAGATTGCTATCCAGCAGCTGGTCCAGGATGTGGATGTGAAGAGAGCCAAGCTTGTGTGACATTTGCCAGGTTTTGAGCTGTATGTAAAATGAATAAGATTGCAGATGTTGAAATCTGAAACAAAAACAGAAATGCTGGAAGAACTCAGCCAGCCAGGCAGCATCCGTGCAAAGAGAAAAGAGTCACTGTTTTAGGTCGAAGACCCTTCATTAGAATTGAAAAATTGGAATGTTAACAATGGATGAAATGATGGAAAGCTCTGAAATAAAGAGTTAAGCTTCGTTTTCTGTATAATCTGCGGTCATGATGGCGCAGCGGTAGAGTTGCTGCCTTACAGGGAATGCTGCGCCGGAGACCCGGGTTCGATCCTGACTACGGGTGCTGTCTGTATGGAATTTGTACGTTCTCCCCATGACCTGTGTGGGTTTTCTCCGAGATCTTCGGTTTCCTCCCACACTCCAAAGACGTACAGGTTTGTAGGTTAATTGGCTTGGTAAATGAAAAATTGTCCCTAGTGGGTGTGGGATGGTGTTAATGTGCGGGGATCGCTGGTCGGCGCGAACCCGGTGGGCCGAAGGGCCTGTTTCCGCGCTGTATCTCTAAAATAACTAAACTGAACTAATGTTGTATCGTTTGGCCTGCTAGATGTGTTGGGCAAGTTTGAACGTAAAAAAAATGAAAGGAAAAAACGGGGGAGAGGAATGGTATGTAGAAATTATCAAAATTATCAGTTACCAACAGAAATAAAGAGCAATTTATCTGAAGTTGGAGAATGCAATCTTGAGTCCTGCGGGCAGCAGCGAGCCCAGACGAGAGATGTTGCACTTTCATTGAGCTTACGTTGTGCTCCTATAACAGAGCAGGACGCCCCAGATCATTGCAGGAGTAAGGTGGTGAATTACAATGGCAGACAGGGTCAAAACAAGCTCAGTGTTACTCCTGTGCACTGAATACAGGTGACCCGCAGAGCAGTGACCCCTTTAACATTTGGCCTCTCTAGTGTTGAAGAGGCCACATTGTGATTACTAGTTTCGTCAAGTTGGGAGTGAATGATTGTTTCACCTGGTGTGACATGGAAGGTTGGAGTTGAATTGATTGTATGGGAATGTGCAATGAAGCTTAGAAGGGGAGTTTGGTTGGCATGGGCACTTTTTCCCCCATACAATTCTATGACTCTATGCGGTGGGGTCAAGGAAAGAGCATTCACGTCGCGGCCCTGATTTCACCAATCTTTCCACCACCACGCACAAGAAGCACAAGACAGACACCGTTGTATGCAGATGCTGAGAAGTGTGTTCAGCTCTGGCTGAACAACTAATCTTGTGTGTGGACTCGATAAGAAGAAGATAATACCTGTATGCGGTAATATCTGGTTTATAAATTTAACTGAGTAGTAATATTTTCAGTTCAATGCATGAACATCATAAATTTAGCATATTACTATGGGTGAGTTTTAAATATTTTAAATTAATTTAGTCATTATGCAAGTAAACACCGAATGCTCCACTTTCAATGAATGCGAATGACATCGGACTTCATTAGGAAGTGAGCATTGAAAATTAACACCTTCACGCTATGGAGTCATTCTGCGTTTGTTCATAATTCTGAATGAACATGTTAAACACGACAAAGTAAATTGATTAAAGACCAACTTATTTCTACATTGCAACAGGTGCGAAAAGCACAAATGCACCGAGCACAGCCAACCAATGAGACAAGAAAAAAAAGCTTTGTATGTCATCGGACGTTCAGTATATGAAATAATTGATCTTAATCACAGAATCAGGGAAGTTTAAAAAGTGTTGTGGTATGGGAAAGGTCAGCATGGGATAAGTTTGAATCACCATGGTTACCATTTACATACATACATTTAGATGGACAAGGGACATGGGAGGTTGTGTCCCACAAATCTGATCGAGTTTTTTGAAGATGCGACCAAAATGGTTGATGAGGGCAGAGCTGTATTTGCTGTAAACAGGAACTTCAGCGTGGCATTTGACAAAGGTCTACATGGTAGGCTGCTCTGGAAGGTTAGATTGCATGGGCTCCAACAAGAGATAGCCAACTGGATAGCAAATTGATTTCATGGAAGGATGGAGAAGGTAATGGGGGAAGATTGTTTTTCAGCCTCGAGGTCTAATTGTTGTTTGTAGTTTATATCAACTATTTATGCAAATGTACAAGGCATAATGGGTAAATTAACAAGTGCCAGTAAAATGGGTGGTATCGTAGATAGTGAAGTTCGTAGCTACAGTTAAGGGGCTGTCCCACTGCGGCGACCTAATGCGCGCGCGCGCGCACACGCACACGCACACGCACACGCACACGCACACGCACACGCACACGCACACGCACACGCACGCACGCGCACACGCACGCACGCACGCACACACGCGCACACGCACGCACGCACACGCACACACGCACACGCACCACAACGTACCACGCACGCACGCATGCACACACACACACCACAAACACACAACGCGCATTCGCACACACGTCAGTGGGCCAGTAAAGCGGGGGAGCGCTGTCTGCGTGATGAAGAGAAAGGTAAACGGCTGCCACAGTGTACGGTAAGTAGAGAGCGCTGGGAGAGAAGGGGGAGAAGGGTAGAGAGAAAGGTTAGTAAGTGATTATAGAAGGGAGCAAAGTGTTGACTTCGATGTGGAGGGAGTGAGGGGAGGAGTGGAGACACTTTTAAGAAGTATAATAAAGTTTAGCGGGCATTTTACCTACCGGTAGGTTTTCCTTGATCCTGAAAACTCAAATGAGCCAATTAAAATGCCCGGTCAGCGAAGGAGATTGCCTATGGCTGCCCTCGACTGCCTGTAACTACATAGCGACCCCACTCCACTGCACTACGAGTCAACAAGAACCATGCCGACCAAATTTTACTCGCGGAAAAGTTTTCAACATGCTGAAAATTTTTCCGCGACCTAGCTGAGGCCACGAGTATTCGGGAACTTCCCTCGAGCATGAAGGAGAGTTCCAGCGACCTCATAGGACCTCCTTGGACCACGTGTCGACCATGCTGCGAGTTTGAAGGTCGAAGACACTCTTCTAAACTCGTAGATTAGGTCGCCCAAGTGGGACAGCCCCTTAACAATTGCAGCAGGATCTTGATCTGTTGGGCAGGTGGGCTGATGAATGGTTGATTGAGCATAATACTGAGAAGCGCAAGGTGTTGCTTTTTGGGAAGACTAACCAGGGCAGAACCCACACAGCGAATGGCAGGCCTCTGGGAAATGTTGTAGAGCAAAGGGATCTAGGAGTGCAGGTACAAAGTTCCTGGAAAGTGGCATCACAGGCAGATAGGGTGTTCAAGAAGGCTTTTGGTACATTGGCCTTCAAAAAATAATACCATTTAACTTGTTTGAGGTGCTGATACACCTAACTAGGGTGTATCATCAGAAAAAAAAAATGCTCTTAACTTTCCTGGATGAGTGGACCTCAATCTGAGCAAGGAAGCGAGAAAAGATAAAGCAGCTCATTTGATGAGCTCCTGTCCTCTTAATGTACAGTATAGTTTAATCATTCCATCACAGGTACCTAGTGGTTGCAGTGCTTATATTCCAAAAACTATGTTGTAGTAAAACTCTCAAAACTGAAACAATACTTGTGCAATCCAGACACATACATAGAAACATAGAAACATAGAAATTAGGTGCAGGAGTAGGCCATTCGGCCCTTCGAGCCTGCACCGCCATTCAATATGATCATGGCTGATCATCCAACTCAGTATCCCGTACCTGCCTTCTCTCCATACCCTCTGATCCCCTTAGCCACAAGGGCCACATCTAACTCCCTCTTAAATATAGCCAATGAACTGGCCTCAACTACCCTCTGTGGCAGAGAGTTCCAGAGATTCACCACTCTCTGTGTGAAAAAAGTTTTTCTCATCTCGGTTTTAAAGGATTCCCCCCTTATCCTTAAGCTGTAACCCCTTGTCATGGACTTCCCCAACATCGGGAACAATCTTCCTGCATCTAGCCTGTCCAAACCCTTAAGAATTTTGTAAGTTTCTATAAGATCCCCTCTCAATCTCCTAAATTCTAGAGAGTATAAACCAAGTCTATCCAGTCTTTCTTCATAAGACAGTCCTGACATCCCAGGAATCAGTCTGATGAACCTTCTCTGCACTCCCTCTATGGCAATAATGTCTTTCCTCAGATTTGGAGACCAAAACTGTACGCAATACTCCAGGTGTGGTCTCACCAAGACCCTGTACAACTGCAGTAGAACCTCCCTGCTCCTATACTCAAATCCTTTTGCTATGAAAGCTAACATACCATTCGCTTTCTTCACTGCCTACTGCACCTGCATGCCTACTTTCAATGACTGGTGTACCATGACACCCAGGTCTCGCTGCATCTCCCCTTTTCCTAATCGGCCACCATTTAGATAATAGTCTTCTTTCCTGTTTTTGCCACCAAAATGGATAACCTCACATTTATCCACATTATACTGCATCTGCCAAACATTTGCCCACTCACCCAACCTATCCAAGTCACCTTGCAGTCTCCTAGCATCCTCCTCACAGCTAACACTGCCCCCCAGCTTAGTGTCATCTGCAAACTTGGAGATATTGCCTTCAATTCCCTCATCCAGATCATTAATATATATTGTAAATAAGTGGGGTCCCAGCACTGAGCCTTGCGGTACCCCACTAGTCACTGCCCGCCATTGTGAAAAGGACCCGTTTACTCCTACTCTTTGCTTCCTGTTTGCCAGCCAGTTCTCTATCCATATCAATACTGAACCCCCAATGCCGTGTGCTTTAAGTTTGTATACTAATCTCTTATTTGGGACCTTGTCGAAAGCCTTCTGGAAGTCCAGATACACCACATCCACTGGTTCTCCCCTATCCACGCTACTAGTTACATCCTCGAAAAATTCTATAAGATTCGTCAGGCATGATTTACCTTTCGTAAATCCATGCTAACTTTGTCCAATGATTTCACCACTTTCCAAATGTGCTGCTATCCCATCTTTAATAACTGACAAACCATACCATACAATAATATACCATTTCTGACAAATTCCCCTCCAAGTCATCCATATCACTGGGTCAAAAAAACTCGAGTGCTTGTTGTAAAAGGGGTTTGGATACACATTCACCCCACAGAGAGCAGCAGGTCAGAAGGCAAGTCGCCACCACCTTGCGGACAGTGGTTGGAATGGGCAATAATTGCTGTCCTTGTCAGCGGTATCTTCGTCCTGCATGTGAAGGAAAAGTTGCAATGCCTGATTCAGGCCACGATAACGTGAGCCTTCACTGATAGAAATTGTCAGGAATAATTCAGTAACACGATATTCTGTCTTTTCATTTCTGTTGACTCTTCAGTAGTGATAATTGCTACTTAGTAACAGTTGTTACAAGGAAATCCTATTTGGGTACATATTAATATTTATTCATCAATTTTACCGCACCTAACATTAAATTGAACCCTCCTTTTTTTCTATCTGAATCTCTATTGCACACATCAAAATGGCTTGTATGCTTGTCATGTTCTTTATGATTGCTCACTTTATCCTTCTCCTTGGCCAGAACATTCATTTCAGCACATTATTAAACACAGATTTTGATGCCATCATGTCACAGGAAGCACACATTACTGAGGGACTTACATGCTGCTTCATCTCTTTGCTGAAACCTGAAAGCTTTCATGACTTGAATTTTAAAATCAAATCAAACAAAAATCTTCAGACAGCTCCAATTAAAAGAACCGACTGCACTCCATCAGCTAAGGTTGGTGCTTACAGGGTGCTAATGTAGACCGTGTATAATAGTCCAAAACAGACAATGGCAAATCGGCATCCCGTTCTGCTTCATCCCCCTGTTATCAGGCTATTGAATGGGCCATGAGCCCGGGTATTGTCCCAATCTTCCATCCTACCTCATTGGACTTTTTCTCTGGAACTGTAATGCCACAATGCTGCAAAACTATATTCTGCATTCTGGTACTTTTCTCTTTGCACTACCTGTTTAGTTGAGTTTAGAGATACAACATGGTAAACAGGCACTTCAACTCACCAGCAATCCCCCATCCCCCATACACCAGTGACAATTTCCTATTAGACAGAATCCAATTAACTTCCAAACCTGCACGTCTTTGGAATGTGGGAGGAAACTGAAGCACCCGGAAAAAAACACATGCGGTTCATGGAAAAATTACAAACACTGTACAGAGAGCGCCCCTAGTCAGGATCGAACCCAGGTCTCTGGCACTGTAAGGCAGCAGCTTTATCGCTGCACCACCGTGTTGCTCCTTGGAGTTGTGTGTGGCTTGATTGTATTGATGTGCAGTGTTATCTGATTTGACTGGGTAACATGCAAACAGAAGCATAAGATTATATCTTGGTACATGTGACGAAATTAAGCCAATACCAATACCCCAGCCTTCGGGAAGTGCATGGCAGCAAATAACTTAACTAAAAATCAGGAGCCATATCCTTGAGTTTCCTATTATAGAAACCTTGAAGTAGAACTATAGACTCGTAGAATTCCCTGTGATGAGGGACACCCCTGACTTCTTATAGGGCTGAGACCGCAGTCTTGTTCAGTGAGCAACAGAAAGCAGAACATTGCCACTTAACAAAGAAACATGAAAAAGATGCAGGTTAAGACATTCTGCCCTTCGAGCCAGCACCACTGTTCAATATGATCATGGCTGATCATCTACAATCAGTACTCCGTTCCTGCCTTCTCCCAATATCCATTGATTCAATTAGCCCAAAGAGCTCTATCTAACTCTCTCTTGAAAACATCCAGTGAATTGACCTCCACAGACTTCCGTGGCCGAGAATTCCACAGATTCACAACTCTCTGGGTGAAAAAGGTTTTCCTCAACTCAGTCCTAAATGACCTACCTCTTGTTCTTAAACTGTGACCCCTGATTCTGGACACCCCCCAACATTGGGAACATGTTTCCTGCAAGTCTTTAGCTAGCCAACATGGACACTGTCTTCAGCTAGGGAGGGTGAAATGGACAGTCCGTTCCTTTTCTGATTCTGACCCAAATTCACGGCTCCCATGCTATTTACAGATATTGAGTAGAGGACAGGTAGACAAACGTGCTGGAGAAACTCAGCGGGTGCAGCAACATCTATGGAGCAAAGGAAATAGGCTACGTTTCGGGTCAAAACCCTTCTTCAGACTGATGGGGTGTGGGGGGCGGGGGGGGGGGGGGGCTGGGAGAAGAAAGGAAAAAGGAAGGGGAGGAGCCCGAGGGCTGAGGGAGAGCTGAGAAGGGGAGGAGACAGCAAGGGCTACTGGAAATTGGAGAATACAATGTTTATGCCGCTAGGGTGCAGACTGACCAAGCGGAATATGAGTTGCTGTTCCTCCAATTTCCAGTGGTGCTCGTTCTGGCCATAGAGGAGGCCCAGGACAGAGAGGTCGGATTCGGAATCGGAGGGGGAGTTGTAGTGCTGAGCCACCGGGAGATCAGGTTGGTTATTGCGGACCGAGCGGAGGTGAGCGGCAAAACGATCGGCAAGCCTACACTTGGTCTCACCGATGTAGATCAGCTGACATCTTGAGCAGCGGATGCAATAGATGAGGTTGGAGGAGATGCAGGTGAACCTCTGTCGGACCTGGAACGACTGCTTGTGTCCTTGAATGGAGTCGAGGGAGGAGGTAAAGCGACAAGTGTAGCATCTCTTGCGGTTGCAAGGGAAAGTGCCCGGGGAGGGGGTGGTGCGGGAGGGAAGGGAAGAATTGACAAGAGAGTTACAGAGGGAGCGGTCTTTACGGAAAACAGATATGGGGGGAGATGGGAAGATTTGGCGAGTGGTGGGGTCACGTTGCAGGTGGCAAAAATGACGGAGGACTATTTGTTGTATGTGACAGCTAGTGGGGTGAAAGGTGAGGACTAGGGGGGGACTGCCCTTCTTACGAGTGGGGGTATGGGGAGAGAGAGCAGTGTTACGGGGCATGGAAGGGACCCTGGTGTGAGCCTCATCTATAGTAGGGGAGGGGAACCCCCGTTCCCTGAAGAATGAGGACATTTCCGATGCCCTGGTTTGAAACGCCTCATCCTGGGAGCAGATGCGGCGAAGACAGCGGAATTGGGAGTAGGGGATGGAGTCCTTACAGGAATTAGGGTGGGAATAAGAGTAGTCCAGATAGCCATGGGAGTCAGTGGGTTTATAGTGGATGTCGGTCAGAAGTCTATCACCTGCGATGGAGATAGTGAGGTCAAGAAATGGTAGGGAAGTGTCGGAAATGGTCCAGGTGTATTTGAGTGCCGGATGGAAGTTAGTGGTGAAGCGGATGAAGTCAGTCAGTTGTGTGTGGGTGCAGGAGGTAGCACCAAAGCAATCATCGATGTAGCGGAGGTAGAGGTCAGGGATGGGCCCCTGGTACGTCTTAGAGCTGGATGCAATTGAGTGGATAACTAAAACATACTGCTGCGATCTGCGCGTTGGAAATGTGTGACTAGGGCAGAAAGTCATCTACTTCATAGAAGATGTGGTTTTCAGAGAACCCTTTTGGTAAAACAAAAATTAAAAGCCTTGTCAGAAACCACAGCAAGGGGGGAACTATTTTCTTCAGCCACATGGTTTGTGAACATTGGGAATTCTCTCCCTTAGAGGGTTGCGTGTGCAGTCACTCTATTCTTTGAAAGCAGAGAATGTGTTTTTGACTTGGAGAATATCAGAGGATACTGTTGCACTGTGGCGCAGTGGTAGAGTTGCTGGCTTACAGCGGCAGAGACCCGGGTTCGATCCTGACTACAGGTGCTGGAGTTTGTGTACGGAGTTTGTACGTTCTCACCGTGACAGCGTGGGTTTTCTCCGGATCCTCTGGTTTCCACCCCACACTCCAAAGATAGTTTGTGAATCTTGGGAGCTCTCTTCGCTGTAGGCTTGAGCCTGTGCAGATTCTCTGTACTTAGAAAGCAGTGATTAATGTGCTTTTGGACTTGGGGGAAATAGTGGACAGTGGGACCAAGCAGGAAGAAGGATTTACAATCAGCTGCAAAAAAATAATCTTCAGGTGGAACGCAACGGGTCGAGAAGCATATATGTGGATATATCACTGGAGAGATAAGATCAACATTTTATGTCAAAACCCTGCAACAGGACTGAGAGTGGAGATAGCCAGTTAGAACAGGGATCAGCCATAATACTATTAAATGGTGTGGCATGTCTAAGGGTTCATTTAGCCTCCCCGTGTCCATTTTCTGTGCATATTTCCAATATCTATAAGAAGTTAATGATCACAGATATAACTGAAATGTTCAGACTAAGATGAGGTGCACTTTAACCTCCGTCTCATCTGGAAGGAATGCAGGGATCCATGTAGTCGAGGGACAAGGTATAGGGCCTGTGTTACATCTCCTGCAGTTACAGGGGAGGGTATCTGAGGTGGGCAGGGATGAGTGAACCAAGGAGTTGCAGAGGGAGCGGTCTCTGCTGAAGGTGGAAAGGGGTGGGGATGGGAAGATTTGACTGGTGGTGGGATCACATTGGAGGTGATGGAAATGTTGGAGGATAATGTGTTGGGTGTGAAAGTTGAGGACCGGGGAACTCTTGGTCTAACTGGGGAGGGGGGGAGGGGGGGAGAGTGAGAGCAGCATTATGGGACACTGAAGAGGGTGAGGGAAGGGGGGAAACAATCTATGACAGAAGGGGGGAAACAATCTTTACTAAATTTCAGGACTGGACGAGGGTTGGTCAAGATTATAAATAATGATCTCCTTTTCTTTTTTATTTTATTTTCTTTTCTCTATTTTCTCTCTCAACTTTCTTCATTTACTCGTTTTCTTTTTTCACACACTATATATTTCACATATTTCTATCCTTTACTATCTAACTTCTTTTTCTTATTCTAATCTTTTTTCAATGTAACAAAAAAAAAAAAAAAAAGTTGTACATAAAATGTATTATGAAAATATATATTAGGCACTTTGGTGCCATATGACTGTACTTACTTCTAATAAAATAAAATATTAAAAAAAAGAACAAGGATATGTCGAATGTCCTAGAAAGGAAAGTCTCATCTTGGGAGAAGATGAGGCGGAGACAGAGAAATTGGAAGTAGGGATAGTGTCTTTGCAAGAGGCAGGATGGGAGGAAGTATAGTTCAGATAACTGTGGGAGTCGGTAGGTTTGTAGGAGACATCAGTCGATAATCTATTCCCGGTGATGGAGACAGAAAAATCAATAAAGGTGACAAAGTTGTTAGAGATGGTGCATGTGAATTTGAAGGCAGGGTGGAAGTTAGCAGAGTTTGCAGGTTTGATCTATAATGCAGAAACTCAGTCAAATTACCTGGGCTAAGAAGATTGGACGGCACTACAACATCATTCTCGACCTCGTAGACCAGGCTGGTGGTGGAGGTGGAATAGTAGGCAGTAAAACAGCAAGGTTTCATAATGTTGACGGTTAGTTGGGTGTATTTCAGATGATCTCTGAATTAGACACCACTAAACCTTGTTATTATTCTGCCCCCTTCATCCACACGTAGGCACTGCTTGAGTGAATGCTTGCAACAGCTGTTTTCCTGAGGTTTGAGAAGGCTGCAAACAGCCGTATGAACCTGCAGATGCTGGAATATTGAGCAAAACACAGACTCAAGAAGAGTCCCGATGCAAAATGTTACCCGACTACTCCTTCTCCATATGCTGCTCGACTCATTGAGTTCCTCCAGCACTTTATGTTTTGGCCATTGCACATGATGCTGTGACCATCAGAAAATGAAGGAAGAAATGTGGAAAGGATTTTTTTTTTAAAAACAGGCTAGAACTTTCTCATGCGCATTTTATGAATATACATTTTTGAATGGTGTTAACATTGCTGCATGCAAGGCTGTAGAAATAATTTAAACTCAAACTGCTGAAAATTGCTTGTAGGCAGATTTGTTCAACCTACAGCTAAATTAAATGTTCACAATCTTCCTTTAATAATATAAGCAATGATTTTCAATCTTAGCTGCTGCGTTGTACAAACCAAACAGATTCTGCCCTTAAATAATTCCTTTCACAAGCATTCAATTCTATCTACATCATCCTCAGATAATCAGGACATAGATTTAAAATAAATGGGTTTTTTATTCCTTTCAATTCTCACGGAGTTTAACAATATTGTAATTCTGGTGTCATTTTAAGACTGCGCCTGGATTTAAAAACACAGGTTAAATGTTTTAAATCTCTGCAGTTTACCACATCTGGGGGAGGAAGTGAGGCTTGTAGATCACATCTACTTTGTGGCTGCTAATAATGACTGTGTACAAATCGATCGTTATCATAATTGCAATTACTTTTTATACATCCTTTCAGAAATTGGAGATTTATCAGAGAAATTGGGATTATTAAAAAATAGTTAGAAACCATAAGAGTTTAAGAAGGAACTGCAGATGCTGGAAAATCGAAGGTACACAAAAATGCTGGAGAAACTCAGCGGGTGCAGCAGCATCTATGGAGCGAAGGAAATAGGTAACGTTTCGGGCCGAAACATTGCCTATTTCCTTCGCTCCATAGATGCTGCTGCACCTGCTGAGTTTCTCCAGCATTTTTGTGTACCTTAGAAACCATAAGAACATGGTACTCCAAAAGAAAACCCAACAAACTGAGGTAAATGTAGTTTTAGATTATGTTGAGGCATATTATTCTTACAGAGCATGAAAAATTATGTATACAGTGCATTCAGAAAGTATTCAGACCCCTTCACTTTTTCTTCATTTTGTTACGTTACAGCCTTATTCTAAAATGGATTAGATTCATTTTTTTATCATCCATCTGCACACAATACCCCATAAGAAAAAGGCAAAAAAAAGGTGTTTAGAAATTTTTGCAAAGCAATTAAAAAAAATAACCGGAATATCACAATTACATAAGTATTCAGACCCTTTACTCAAACCTTTGTTGAGGCACCTTTGGCAGTAATTACAGCCTCAAGTTTTCTTGGTTATGACACTACAAGCTTGACACACCTGTATTTGGGTAATTTCTCCCACACTTCTCTGCAGATCATCTCAAGCTCTGTCAGGTTGGTTGGGAAAACGCCGATGCACAGCTATTTTCAGGTCCCTCTAGAGATGTTCGATCGGGTTCAAGTCCGGGGTCTGGCTGGGCCACTCAAGGACATTCACAGACTTGTCACAAAGCTGCTCCTGCATTGTCTTGGCTGTGTGCTTAGGGTCGTTGTCCTGTTGGAAGGTGAACCTCCGCCCCAGTCTGAGGTCCAGAACGCTCGGCAGGCAGCAGGTTTTCATCAAGGAGCCCTCTGTGCTTTGCTCCGTTCATCTTTCCCTCAATGCTGACTAGCCTCCCAGTTCCTGCCACTGAAAAACATCACCACAGCATGATGCTGCCGCCACCTTGCTTCACTGTAGGCATGGTAATGGCTAGGTGATGAGCAGTGCCTGGTTACCTTCAGACGTGACGCTTGGCATTCAGGTTAAAGAGTTCAATCTTGGTTTCATCAGACCAGAGAATCTTGTTTCTCATGCCTCATGCCAAGTGGGATGTCATGTACCTTTTACTGAGGAGTGGCTTCCATCTGGCCACTCTACAATAAAGGCCTGATTGGTGGAGTGCTGCAGATATAGTTGTCCTTTTGGAAGTTTCTCGCATCTCCACAGAGGATCTCTGGAGCTCTGTCAGAGTGACCATCGGGTTCTTGGTCACCTCCCCGACCAAGGCCCTTCTCCCCCGATTACTCAGTTTGGACGGGCGGCCAGCTCTATGAAGAGTCCTGGTGGTTCCAAAGTTCTTCCATTTAAGAATGACGGAGGCCACTATACTCTTTGGGACCTGCATTGCTGCAGAAATTGTTTTATACCTTCCCCTGATCTGTGTCTCGACACAATCCTGTCTCGGAGGTCTATGGACAATTCCTTTGTCTTCATGGCTTGGTTTTTGCTCTGACGTGTACTGTCAACTGTGGGACCTTATATAGACAGGTGTGTGCCTTTCCAAATCATGTCCAAGCAATCTAATTTACCACTGGTGAACTCCAATCAAGTTGTAGAAACATCTCCAGGATAATCAATGGAAACAGGATGAACCTAAGCTCAATTTTGAGTGTCATAGCAAAGTTATTTCAGTTATTTCTTTTTAATTTGCAAAAATGTATAACACCTGTTTTTGCTTCTTCATTCTGGGGTATTGTGTGTAGATTGATGATAAAAAAATGAATTTAATCCATTTAAAAATAAGGCTGCAAGGTAAATAAATGTGGAAAAAGTGAAGGGGTCTGAATACTTTCTGAATGCACTGTATATAGCATAAAGGATGTGCACAATACCTAACCCATAATAGGCAAAACATGCTGGAGTGATTAAGGCAGCATCTCTGGAGAGAAGGAATGGGTGATGTTTTGGGTCGAGGCCCTTCTTCAGTCAGAAGAAACGTCTCGACCCAAAACGCCACCCGTTGCTTCTTTCCAGAGTTGCTGCCTGTCCCGCTGAGTTACTCCAGCATGTTGTGTCTATTTTCGTGTCTATCTAGTGTCCATTTTCAGTCTAAATCCGCATCTGAAGTTCGTTCCTACGCACCCAACTCATGCAATTTTTAGTCCATTTAGGTACCCATTTATGACCCATCACCCCAAAAACTAATGCTATCCTGAACATCAACTTGAAAAGTTCAAGAAGTAAAACATCTCAGGGCATTCCACTGCACCATAACCCAATGCAATTTGACATTGAGCCTTATAAGCATATTTCAGGGCTGATGATCAAAAATCAAAGCAACATGAGTTAAGACGTATTCTGAAAGAAAGGAAATGAGGAAGGGACCTTCTTGGTGGTAATGGTCCCTGGTTGCGTTTTGGGGGCTTACGAAGGTGAAACCTCAGTAAATAACTCCAGGTGTAGTGCATAGAGAGACCCCTGCATAAGAGAGGCACCCGCGTTAGACTGAAACTCTGCTTTCAATACCATTATCCCAATCCAAGCTCATTCCCAAAGTTGTAGAACTGGAAGTCAGCACTCTACTGGATCCTCGAGGAACTGGATCCTCGACTTTCCGACCAAAATACTCCAATCAGTGAGTAAGGGAGACAAATCATCCTCTACGATGATCTGCAACACTTGTGCCCCTTTCTTTAATTCTTCTATACCCACGACTGTGCAACCACATACTAATACAACTCATCATCATACTGTGCCAGATATCACATAATGATGAGCATAGGAAGGCAATTCAGAATCACATAACCTGGTGCCAAGACACCAATTTATTCCTCAATGTCTGCAAGGCAAAGGAAATTGTGATCGACTTCAGGAAGCAAAGTGGTATACATACCCGCAAAGTAGATACGATTGAAAGCTTCAGGTTCTTAAAAATAAATATCATCAGTAAATTGGCCTGGACCAGCCACATCAAAACAATGGCTAAGAAAACACACCAATGTCTTTTTCCTCAGAAGGCTTAAGAAATTTGGCATGTCCCTAAAAACTCACACCAACTTCTACAGATGCGGCGTAGAAAGCATTTTATCAGGATGCGTCACAGCATGGTTTGGGAACCGCTCCATGCAAGACCACAAGAAATTGCAGAGAGTTGTGGACATAGGCCAGACCATCAGGCAAACTGACCTCCCTTCCATTGACTCCATCTATACTTTATGCTGCCTTGGCAAGGTCACCAGCATAACCAGCCTCACTCCCTCTCCTCCTCTTTCCCAACAGGCAAGAGGTACAGAAGTTCCAAAACGCACATTCAGATTCAGGGACAGTTTCTTCCCAGCTGTTTTCAGGCAACTGAACCATCCTAATACAAACTCGAGAGCGGTTCTGACCTACCATCTGCCTCTTTGGAGACCTTTGGATTATCTTTTATTGGATTTCACTGGACTTCTCGCACAAAACTTTTTTCCCTTTATACGTATCTATAAACGGAGGACGGCTTGAATGTAATCATGTATAGTCTTTCTGCTGAATGGATAGCATGACAAAAGTACAACAAAAATGCTTTTCACCACCTTGGTACACGTGCCAATGATAAAACTAAACTAAACTAGTGAAGAAGGTGCACACTGGTGGACTGGTGGCGTACAAATTGAATGTTTAGGTGGGTGCATGAAATGTTAATCGAGTGAATTGCTTTGAAATGGAATAAGGGAAAAAGACGTGACAAACATTTTGAGTGCCATTGCTACTACATTTATCCAGGCAGGTGAAGAATATAAATATATAAATAAAAGGTGTAGCAAAGGTGCATTTACATGGACCCCAATGGACTTCAGCAGTTACCTTGGTGACACCTCCTCTCATCCTGCCTCTTGTAAGGATGTCATCCCTTACACTCAGTTTCTCCCTCTACACCACTTCTGTTCTTAAGGTGAGTCTTTCCACTCGATCAAAGTCGATGCCTTGATCAAAATTCCCTTCCTTTGTCATGAATCATGGCTTCCCTGTTACTGCAATTGATGGAGCCTTCATGCACATTCTCCCCATTAGCCGGACATCTGTTCTAATCCTCCCCTCCCACCCTCCTCTCAGGTAGCATGGGGATAGAGTTCCCTTGGTCCTCACCTTTCATCCTTACAACCTCTGCATCCAGTTCATCATCCTTCATCATTTCTGTCAGCCGCAATGGGATCCAGCCACCAGTCACATCATCTCCTCCCCACCTCTTTCTGCTTTTGGCAGGGATCTCTCTCTGTTATTCCCTAGTTTATTCATCCCTAACACCACTTCCTTCTCCTCTGGTACTTTCTCTCCCAACCATTGGAGGTTCAACACATCTCCCTTCCCACTATTCAGGAACATAAACAGCCTTTCCAGGTCAGTCAAAGATTCACATGCACCTCCTCAAACCTCGTATACTGCATTCGGCCATCTTTTCACACAAAGGGTTTATGGAACAAGCTGCCTGAGGAGGTAGTTGAGGCAGGGAATAACCCAACGTTTAAGAAGCAGTTCGATAGGCACATGGATAGGACAGGTTTGGAAGGATATGGATCAGACTGGTGTAGCAGGAACATGTTGGCCGGTGTGGGCGAGTTGGGCCAAAGGGCCTGTTTCCACACTGTTTCACTCTATGACTCTATGACTCTCAATGTGATCTCCTTCACATCAACAAGATCAAACTTTAATTAGGTGACCTTATTATGCAGCACCAATGCTCTGGCCATCCTGCTGTTCTGGTTCCTTTTCATTTCTCCCCATCCCATCTCATACAGACCTAAAAGCCCTTGGCATTCTCCAGTGCCATGCTGAGGCCGAAACCAAACTAGTATATTCTGCCTGAGTAGTTATAACCCAATAGTATGAACACTGAATGTTCCCTTGTGCTCCTTTCCCTCTCCTTCTGATTTTCACCCACCCCATCACCCAGTTTATAATATTAGTAGAAAGTTTAATTAAATTACAATTACAATTTAAATTCTAATTAAAATTAAATTGTACAGTTATTAATAAGATTATTATGAGTTATAATATGCGGCACGGTGGCGCAGCGGTATAGTTGCTGCCTTACAGAGCTTGCAGTGCTGTAGACCCGGGTTCGATCCCGACTATGGGTGTTGTCTGTACAGAGTTTGTACGTTCGCCCTGTGACCTGCATGGGTTTTCTCCGAGATCTTCGGATATAAAAATTGTCCCTAGTGTGTGTAGGGTGGTGTTTATGTGCGGGGATTGCTGGTCAGCGCAGACTCGGTGGGCCGCAGGGCCTGTTTCCACGGTGTATCTCTAAACTAAACTAAACTAAAAAACTAAGTGATTCAATAGATCGAATATATTTTTTAATGTCACGTCATAAACAGCTAAGTCACTTTACTTGTTAAATAGTTACTATTTTGATCCTGGTCAGCCGTGCGGGGCGGCAGAAACCGCAGGCCATACCTTGACAACAGGCCTGGCAGAAGCGGGAACCCACCTGGAATCATCCGAGGCTCGTTTCCTGCACGACCCAGATGACCGCCAACCGGTGAGGAGGACTGCGATGGTGGTGGACACTGGACAAAGGGAAGTTTTCAAGATGGCGGAAAACGGAGGAGAAGACCGCCAGGACAATGGGTCTTTAAGGCCAAGATAAGACTGCACTCTTAAGAACTTTGTTGGTGCCAGAAACGTGGCGATTCTTGTGTACTGTCTCGGTGAAGTCAACACTACATCCGTTACACTTTTGTACTTATCTATGATTGTACCTATCTATAGTATGATTTTAGTGGATTGTATGCAAAGCAAAGATTTTTTACTGTGCCTAGATGCACAGGTTTATGTGACAATAAAGTATTATCATCAAAATAGGTCTCTTTTTAGCATTAGACTAGACAATGTGCGGATCCGCTGGCCCCATCCCCCAAGGCAATATTCCACCACTGACCCATAGCCCCCAACTGTACAGGTGCAGCTGTGGGGTTCCCATTGTGACGCCAGAGATCCCTGTTATGATGTGAGTCACAGAACCCTCCCCCAACTGTGCCTCGCCATCCCTCTTCCTACCCATCTCCTCCTCCATTCCCCCAGCACTCCCTCTCCCTCCTCTTCTTTCCCCTCTCCTCCTCCACTCCCATACTCCCTCCCTCACTTCTCCCTCCCTCTCCTTTCCCCTACCCTCAGTCACTCCCTCCCTCCATAACCCCTCTCCCCTCGCTACACCTCTCTTCTCCCTCTATCTCCCTGCTCTCCTACTCCTCACCTCCCCCTATCCCACTTCCCCACTCTCCCTCCTCACCTCCCCCACTGACTTCCTCTCCCTCTATCGCCCACTTCATACCCCCCCCCCCACTCCCCCCTCTTATCCCCCAGCACTCCCTCCCCCTCCTTTTCAGCCTCACAATTGCACTTGCTGCCAGGACTTTAAAAAATAATCAAATTGCACTTCCCCTGCCTCCCTCAGCATTCACTCCCCCTCCTCTTCAGGCTCCCTGTTTGTAAACTTAAAAAACTTGCTGGCAGGACTCAGTGTTCTGTTACCTTTATTGGTTGCCTTTGTGACGCCAGTAAAGACGGGAAGCTTCCCCCAAGTGCGCATGCAAGGGTGGGGGTGCTGTTTTAAGTTAATTTAAGTTTTAAACGTTAATAACTTTTAAAATATACCATCAATCTGATCGAAATTTGTTTTATTTACATCACAGGACAATGGTGAGTAATGGTGTTTTGGAGTTTCTTTACTTTTTCTATGCGGGGGAGGGGGGTGGGGTAAGGGGGAAACCGCTTAACAATTGCTTCCTGGTGAGGAAGCGACTATTCTCCGAGTAGCTTCCTCGCGGCCTACCATCTGGATCGGAGCGGCCTTTCCTGCCGGGGACCGGTTCAAAGTTTCAGCAGCGGAGTCGCAGCTCTGGATTCACCGGGGAGCGGAGCAGAGTGGAGCGATGCCTACCTGGATCGCCGTTTGAAGCTCCGGAATGCTGGGTCCGCTGCTCCAACATCGTGGAGCTGAGGTTTGAAGAGCTCCCAACGCGGGCGGCGCTGACCAACATCGAGGAGTCCTGGGACCCTTTGCCGAGGGCCGCCATCGTGAATTTCCGCCCAGCGCGGCCTGTGGACTCCGGGAGCCGTGGACTCTGGTAGGAAGCGGCTGATTCGGAGGTCTAAGCCGTGGAGGTTGTTCTCCCGTTATATCGGGCATCCTTAGGAGGGCTGCGGAGGGCTAGGGAGTCCCCGACCATGGGTGAACATTAAGAACAACAGAGGAAGAGGACTGACTTTGGTGCCTTCCCTCACAGTGGGAAAATTTGATTCTGCTGTGTGGTGATGTTTTATGTTGGACTATATCGTGTGTTGTGCTCTTTATTTAAACTGTATGGCTGTATGGTGAACACACATTTCACTGTGCCAACTGGCACATGTGACAAATAAATGTATCTTGATCTTAAGGTGGGCCAAAAATTGTAGCACAATCGTGTACGTTTTTTGTGCAAATACAAACCGGGCAAACAAACCGGCAAACCAACAAGATGAGAGTTTTAGAGATAGATAGATAGATAGATAGATAGATAGATAGATAGATAGATAGATAGATAGATAGATAGATAGATAGATAGATAGATAGATAGATAGATAGATAGATAGATAGATAGATAGATAGATAGATAGATAGATAGATAGATAGATAGATAGATAGATAGATAGATAGATAGATAGATAGATAGATAGATAGATAGATAGCAGTCCCTTCAGCCTATCAAATCCACACTGACCAGTGATCCCCATTCACCAGCACTATCCTACGCACTAGGAACAATTTACAATCTTTACCAAAGCCAATTAACCTACAAACCTGTACGTCTTTGGAGTGTGGGAGGGTACTGGAGTGCCCGGGAATAACCCATGTGATCATGGGGAGAATGTACAAACTCCGTAGAGACAGCACCGGTAGTCAGGATCGAATCCGGGTCTCTGGCTCTGTGAACCACCAAGTTACATTGATGAGAAAGGTAAATTGGAGAGTGCTAATAAAATGTTTCAAATACTTAAAATTAATAGAAAGGTCCTGGACATTAATAATAAAACAGAAAATGCTCGAAGTGCTCAGCATATCAGGATGCTTCTGTGGGGAGAGAAACAGAGTTAATGTTTCAGACGTTCACTCTATTTTTGTTCCCACAGATGTGACCCAACCTGTTAAGTATTTTATGTTTATATTTTATGTTCCAAATACAATTTATAATAGAACAAATTCATTTGGAAACAAAATATAGAAAAATGGAATACCCATCATTTAAAGGGTTTGCTGTTCAAAATTGAAACCAAGAAGCGGAGAAAGTTATATTTATCAATGTTAACTTCATGTGCCTGAGCAGGGATCAGGTCATTAGCCAGGTTAATGCACAACTATGATTTTGCCAAGAGATCTTTGGCCACCTGTCAGTGATCATTCTGAGTTCCCAGGAATAGAAAATTCAAAGCAATAAAAGGATTTCTTTTGATATGTCAAACTCTGTGCTTTTTCTGTGCATTCTAATATAGTTGTACAGTTGTACTGTTGTTGTGCAATGATAATAAATGTATTTGATTTGCTTTGATTTGAATTTGAGTTATCAACTAACCAAGTGGCTTCTCGGGCAATATTTAAAATTGAACTTTTTTTCATGATGAGTTTATTGATGATATTTAGATGATATATTTTCAGTTCTCTTTTAATTTTCTTTATTTTCTGAATTACCTTCTGTCTTCACTCTGACAGGCACTTTGAACGTGAACTCTAGACGTGTTATGGAATTTCAAATATTAATCAATTTTTTAGACGTCCCCATAAAACATGTATCCTATGTCAAATTAAATTAAACATATGTACACCACCAGTCAAAACAGGAAATCCATGTAGATAAAAACAATGGTTTTGTGACAGTAATTAATTGGCTTGTAATGATTTGGGTCCTTTGCTGGAAGTTCTGGAAATATTCACTGCTGGAATTTGATGTTATAATGTAATATAATTCACTATAAAGGCATATGCTATAAGATACGTTTGAGTTTCACACTTTCTCTTTTTTAATCCTTTCTATAAACAGACATGCCTAGAAATTCATTAGATCTACTTTTTGCAATGTTGATACAAATAGCAAAGCAGTTCATTAATGTTCATTCAATTCAATGCATATCGACGTTTGCAATTTGAGTGCAAGTACAAGGGCAAGATATTCTTTCATGGAATACTTCCATATATGGGCAGCAGTATGTGACATGATGGTCGCTCTTTCAATTCCAGGCAGCATTTCGCCATGGAGCAGTCAAGGCAAGGTTTCAGCTCTTAAAGGGGCACCCTCCATGGCAACCCAACAGCAGAAAATGTCATTGGGGAGATAGATGCAGGGGAGGGAAGGCACTGATTCCATGATCCAAGCATAGAAGGCGATGGGCCAAGCGCTGGTAAATGGGATAAATATTGACGTACTTTAAGCTGAGCTTGGACATAGTGGGCTGAAAGACCTGTTTCTCTGTTGCAGGAACCTGTGACTCTATGACTCACAAGCCATAGCTTGGAGATAGTGCTGGAGGAAATTCACAAATTCACAACAATTCACAACAGAACAGTTTTGCTGCAGCACAAGTGACTTCTGTCTTTTTTTCGCTCATACTGGGATTTTTTTTTGTTGATTATATATTATCTATGGGTATTGTGTTTACAGATCTGTAAAGCTGCTGCAAGTAAGAATTTCATTGCGCTGTTACTGGTACATACAGCAATTAAACACTCATGACTCTTGACTCTCGCTTGGCCCCTAACCTGCGTATAGCCTTTCTCTGGTTCATGTTCACCCAAATCCATCTAAATGCCAGTTTTAACTGATATTCTTCATTTCATCTTCCAAAATGAAAAACCTCACATTTGTCCAAATTATGATCCTTCTGTCATTTTGCTGCCCAGCTCGTTCCTCATCTATTTATCACTGTTGCTTCTACCACAGCTTACATTTCCACTAAGTCCAGGGGGGATGGGGGGCACTCAGCTGGGCCGGTTCAGAGCCGCTATAGCTCTGGGAATAAAGCTGTTTCTGAGTCTGGAGGTTCGGGCGTAGAAGGCCTTGTAACGTCTGCCGGAGGGAAGTAGTTCGAACAGTCCATTACAAGGGTGTGAGGAGTCTTTATGGATGCTGACGGCCTTCCTGAGGCACCGTGTGTGGTAGATGCCCTCCAAGGCTGGTAGCTGTGTCCCAATAATCCTCTGAGCTCCATGGACGACGCACTGAAGAGCTCTCCTCTCCGCCTCCGTGCAGCTGAGATACCACACAGAGATGCCATACGTTAATATGCTCTCTGTGGTGCAGCGGTAGAACGTTGTCAGCAGCTGTTGGGGCAGACCAGTCTTTTTTAATGTCCTCAGGAAGAACAGTCGTTGCTGGACTGGTCCAGGAAGGCTGAGTCAACAAAGCGGTTGATCAAATTAATCTGATTTTTTATTCTTTATATCCCTTTTTCCTGAAATCATTTAAATGGGCAGATATTTCAGTATTTATGGGCATTGTGGTCTCAGCAGAGATAGCCAGTATTTTATGCAACATCAACGTTATACGATACAGTACGATAGAACTTTATTTATCCCAGGAGGGAAATTGATCTGAACAGTCATAAAACACAAGATGCATGAAACATGAAATTAAAGTGACGAGTGGAAAGGGTACCGTTTGAAAGCCACAGGGAAAAAGGATCTCCTGTGGCATTCTGTACTGCATCTTGGTGGAACCAGTCTGTTGCTGAAGGTGCTTCTCAGGTTGACCAGTGTGTCATGGAGGAGGTGAGCTGTATTGTACAAGATGCTCCGCAGTTTGAGGAGCGTCCTCCCATCCAAGACCATCTCTAGTGCCTGCAACCCTAGCCCCAGGACGGGCCAGTCTTCTTGATGAGCTTGTTAATTCTGTTGGCATCCACGGCCTTCACCCTGCTGTCCCAGCACACGCCAGCGAAGAAGATGGCACTGGCTACCATCTTACTGCAGACATTGAAGGAGCGGAGCCTCTTCAGAAATTACAGCCGGCTCTGCCCCTTCTTGTGCAGGGCCTCAGCCTTCCTGGACCAGTCCAGTTTACTGTCAAGGTAAAGTCCAAGGTACTTGTACTCCCTGGTAAACTGCACATCCACACCCTTGATGGAGACAGGGGACATGGATGTTCCTCTCTCCCAAATTCCACCACCAACTCCTTAGTCTTGTCAGTGTTGAGCTGCAGGTGATTCAGCCCACAACACTCCACAAAGTCGACGACTACACCTGTGCACTCAGCTACCCTCCTCTCACTGATGCAGCCCGCAATTGCAGAGTCATCTGAAAACTTCTGCAGGTGGCAGGAGTCCGAGTGGGATCCGAGGAGTCCGAGTTATCTCTGAGCAGAGTTATTTATTCTCCATTGAATTGTGCCTTGCAGAATGTTTTGCACAATGAAGCTTTGTGAGTTGTGTGATTCTGTGTTCATGGAACACTTTGTAGTGGCAAATTCAAATGGCTGTATGCCATGTGGAATTGCTCGCTTGCTAATGTGAACATAGGATATAGAACATCGAACAGTACAGCACAGGAATGTTTGTGCCGAACATGATGCCTAGTTAAACTATGATCTCATCAGACTGAAAATGATCCATGGTCTCTTATTCCTTGCACTTCCATGTGCCTATACAAAAGCCTCTGAAACACCACTATCGTATCTGCCTCCACCACCACCCATGGCAATGTGTTCCATGCCCGCAACACACTCTGTGCAAAAAACTTGCCCCACACATCTCCATTAAACGTTCCCACTTACCTTATAGCTATGCCCTCTAGTGTTGGACATTTCCACCTGGAGAAAAAGGCTCTGACTCGCTACCCTATCAATGCCTCTCATAATTGTATATATTTCTATCAAGTCTCCCCTCAACCTCCAATGTTATCACATGGTTATCACATTTCATGAGAATTGTGTCTTCAGTCTGTAGTGACAATGAGCTGAATTTGATAAGCTTCTCAAATTTAACTTTATGCTGCTTAACTTGGCTTTGTTGTGCTCATGTAGACATTAATCGTCTACATCACATAAAAATGTGCATATGTATAGGTTGTGCAAAAATAAGTAGCTGGCAGCCTTTCTGTCATTGAACATAACCATAAATCTGTAAACAATGATAGTGTTATGGGCTCCATGCTTTAACATTAACATGATAGACAACCTTATTGGTGGGCGGCGCGACTTTCGTCAGCAGCGGCCTCTGCAGTCCGTCTGCGTTTTTATTATTTTATGTCTTATGTTTTTATGTAGTTTTTGTTATTTTTGTTGGGGTATGTGTGTGGGGGGGTGGGGTGGTGTGGGGGGGAGGGGGTAACTTTTAAATCTCTCCCTGCACGGGAGACCCGACCTTTTCTTTGTCGGGTCTCCGTTGTCGTTGGGGCTGCAACGAGGAGCGGCCTCCAACAGGAAGACCGGGGGCTGTGGTGCCGACTACTCACCTCACCGTCGCGGAGCTGGCCGAGTCCAGAGCGGGTGGAGCTGTGGTGGACGCTGCTGCGGCCCGACATCCGGAGATTCGGAGGCTGCAACTGTGGGTCTGGCGGACGGCACCGGGAGCCCGCGGGTCCCTGGAGGGAGACCGCTTTTCAAGGCTCCTGCAACGGCGACTTCTCCCGCCCGAGTTGCGGGGTTGAAGAGCTCCTGGAGCGGGGCCTTACATCATCGCCCCGCGCGGCTTGGAATGGCTGCGGGTCTCTGCGAGCGCACGCCGGGGGCTCTAACACCAAGACCCGGTGTGCGGCCTTGCATCACCCGGCGTGGCTTTAATGGCCGTGGGACAATTCGCCATCGCCCGCCGGGGGCTTTGACTTTGACTTTGACTCTGACATCGGGGGGGGAGAGTGCAGTGGAGAGATAAGTTTTTTTGGCCTTCCATCACAGCAATGTGATGGATGTTTATGTAAATTATGTTGTGTCTTGGGTCTATTTGTTTGTAATGTATGGCTGCAGAAACGACATTTCGTTTGGACCTCAAGGGGTCCAAATGACAATAAATTGAATTGTATTGTATTGTTGTATTGTATTATTTCATATTTGCATAAATCTTTCTACTTTACCTTTGACAAGTGGCCAGTCAATTGTGATTTTTGCAATTTGTAAATCCCAGTTAGGTTGCAAACTTTCTGAAATTTTCTGTGTTGAACGATGATCTATTGTTCATCCTCTAGGGGCTGTCCCACTGTGGGGACCTAATTTGCGGGTTTAGAAGAGTTTGAGCTCGACTCAAACTCGCAGCATGGTCGACACGTGGTCCTAGGAGGTCTATGTGCTCAACATCAAAATGCATAAAGACATAATGAAGCGTTGCCATGGTAGTGATAATAGCGTTAGAACTGACAATATAAACAAAGAGGAATCTAACAGTCATTGATAATTATTGGCAAATGATCAGAATATGGATCTATAAAATCAACAAAAAAGTAAACCGTCTCTAATTTCATGCAATTTTGCATTTTTTTAACGTTGATTCTTGCAGGTTTTGCTATTTATTGTTGAGATTTGTTGATAATATGTTCTATTCTTGGAAACAATACATTTTCTCTTTAACAAGTTTTGATTTCTTGAACGTTAATGACTTTCAAAGGTTTCAAAGGTCTTTTATAGTCACATGTACCAATTAAGATGCAGTGATATGTGAATTACCATACAGCCATACGAAAAAAAGCAACAAGATACACAAATACATAAAAGTTAACATAAACACCCACTACAGCGGATTCCCCACATCCCTTACTGTGATGGAAGGCAAAAGAGTCCAAGCTTCTTCCTCTTTATTTCTCATGCGGTCTGGGCAGCTGAACCATCCGTCGAGGCGATCAAAGCTCCCGCAGCCGGCGTTCATAGCTCCTGCGTCGGGGCGATCGAAACTCCAACATCAGGACAGTCAAACCTCCCGCGGCTTGGAGTTCCCGATATCGGTCCCTGACCAGTGACTGCGGGCTCCGTGATGTTAAGTCCACAAGCACCCAAGGTTGGAGCTCCGAGGTCGATCCCTAGCAAAGGGATCGCTGGCTCCGTGATGTTAAAGTCCCGTAGGCACCCACGGTGGAGCTCTCAAAAGTCGCTCTCCAGCAAAGGCAGCCAACTCCTCGATGTTAGGCCGCAGTGCAGACTGAGATATAAGATACGGAAAAAAATTGCATTTCTTTCGAGGTAAGAGATTAGAAAAGGTTTCCCACAACCCAGCCGGATGTTAATCTGGTTTTAGTTTTAGAATTTGGACAACTTGTTTGGGTGAAAACCATCAGGTGGGCTCATTTCCGATTCATTCACTGATGTCCAAAGAGAGCAGGAATTCAAGTTCTTTCTTTGTATTAACAAACGTGTAAAGGGACTCCTATGGTGTGGCTGGCTGATCGGCTATATACTGGTGCTGACATCCAATATGTGTAAGAAGGAACTGCAGATGCTGGTTTACACTGAAGATAGACACAACATGCTGAAGTAGCTCAGCAGGTCTGGCAGCTTTGCTGGAGAGAAGGAATAAGTGATGTTTCTGGTCGAGTCCCTTCTTCAGACTGAGGGTCAGGGAAACTAGAGGTATGTAAAGATACAGAACAGATCAGAGCCGAGACCGATGGCCAAAGAGCCCACAATGGTCCATTGTTGCCTGTGGAGGAGGTGATGCTCCTTAATGCCTTTCACCCTTCAATGCTACTGAAGCAAACTGTCAAGCTGCTAATGTTGTGTTTTAATTTAGTTTAGTTTAGTTTAATTTAGAGACAGCGCAAAAACAGACCCTTCCGCCCACCGAGTCCGCACCGGACAGCGATCCCCACTAATTAACACTATCCTACACACACAAGGGACAATTTACACTTATACCGAGTCAATTAACCTACAAACCCGTACGTCTTTGGGAGGAAACCAAAGATTTCGGATAAATCCATGTGGTCACGGGGAGAACGTACAAACTCTGTGCAGACAGCACCTGTAGCCAGGATCGAACCCGGGTCTCTGGAGCTGCAGGTGCTGTGAGATAGCAACTCTCCTGCTGCGCCACCATGCCACAGGTGGTCACTAAACAAGTGATCTTTACAATGTCAAGAGCTGTGGCTTCATTAAAACACAGAAGACTAACACGGGCACCTTAGATTACATGTTGACACTCTTGAATTTGAATGTTATTTGTGATAAATGCAGTTCATGAAATGTCAAAAGATTAATATATTTATAAGGAAAATAATACTGGCAATTCCTCTCTGACTTAAACAAAGACAGCAGATTTGAAATACAAAGAACTGCAGGTTTGGAGACACAATGAATTGCAGATGCTGGAATCCTGGGCAAAACACAAAGAGTTGGAATAACTCGGATCAAGCAGCATAGACGTAGATAAGTGAGAATTTGGTTTGGCTCCTCTTGAGATTCAATGTAGTGAAGGGAGAAAGCTGGAAAATAGGTGGGTTAAAGGGAGGGGGGGGGGGTGTGGAAGGCCTGTTAAATGTTTGGTGGATACAGCTGGTGGGCTGGTGCCTGATAGGCAGATGTGTGGACAAAGGCTAAAGATGTAAAAGAGACAACGCTGTGGATGTGAGGGAGGAGGTGTAGAGACTGGTCTTCTATCTCCTGTGATTGTAGGGGAAAGTACTTGGGTGGTTTAGGTGGGAAGGTATGAGGGAACCTAGGAATTGGGGCAAAGAGTCATCTCTGTCGAAAGTGGAAAGGGATGGGAAGAGGTGACTGGTGATAAGATTACATCAATGTGGCGGAAATATCGCAGAATGATGCATTAGAAATGGTGGATGGTGAGATGAAAGATATAGACCAGAGGATATCATTGTTCTATCTGGGAGGGGCGGGAATCGAGAGCAGAACTGTGGGACACACAGGTGTCACAAGTGAGTGATCCAACGCCAATAGCAGGGGGTAACCACACTTACTGAAGAAAGAGGACATCTCAGATGTTCTAAAGTAAAATGTCTCATCAAGGGAGCAGATACAGCAGAAATGGAGAAATTGAAAGGGCCTGTCCCACCAGCATGCAATAGCATGCGTCTAGCGCGACCAAACATGGTCGCTTCAGGCGTACGGCCTCGCGGGGCCAGTCCCAATTCGAACCACGGAGGCGTATGGAGTTGTGCGGGGCTGGTCCCGACATCAAACTCACCAATCAGCTGGGCAGGAGGCGGGCCGACTGAATTTGGACGCCGCACGGCGTCGGGCAGTGACGTCATCGCGCAACGCCGTGCGCTAGGCGTACGCCGTCAAGTCGCCGCGTACGACGTCAAGATGCTGCGTCCGGCGTCGAGACGCTGCGTATGGTCTCGATGCGGCTGCGGGCCAACAGGCCGTTGTCGCGCGGGATTTTCGGACAGTGCAAGATTTTTGGAGCCCCGCGCGATGTCGGGACCAGCCCGCACAATTCCATACGCCTCCGCCGATCGAAGTGGGACTGGCCCCGCGAGGCCGTACGCCTCTAGCGACCACTTTTGGTCGCGCTAGACGCATGCTATCGCATGCTGGTGGGACAGGCCCTTAAGGAATGCTCCTTGCAAGAGGTATGGTGAGAAGAGGTGTAGTCCAGATAACCGTGGGAGTCAGTATAGTAGACATCAATAGATGATCTTTCTCTTGTGATGGAGACAGAGAGGTTTGTTCATTTATTGAATTGACAGATGTAGCTGTAATGGTTCAATGGTTCAATTTATTATCATGGTTACAGTGAGATTCTGTTTTTACATATAGATCAGTGAGATTATTGTCATATGTAAGTATAATCTCTGGTGAAGCACATAATGCATAGAAACAGCCCACTGTGTCTATATGCATTTGGCACCAAGTTTTGGCTCCCTTTCACAGTCCCAACTGCAGCTTGCCGTAAAGACCTGTCGCAGCCATTGCCTCCACACTTATAGTACTTTGATTTGTGAGTTGCTGCTGTTTACCTTAATTGCAATTACAGTTTAAAAGAATGAGGGGGATCTCATTGAAATGTACAGAATAGTAAAAGGCTTGGATAGAGTGGATGTGGTGAGGATGTTTCCACTAGTGGGAGAGTCTAGGACTAGAGGTCATATGCTCAGAATTAAAGGACACTCTTTTAGGAAGGAGATGAGGAGAAATTTCTTGAGTCAGAGGGTGGTGAATCTGTGGAATTCTTTGCCCCAGAAGAATGTGGAGGCCAAGACATCAGGTATTTTTAAGGCAGAGGTAGATAGATTCTTCATTAGTAAAGGTGTCAGAGGTTATGGGGAGAAGGCAGGAGAATGGGGTTAGGAGGGAGCGATAGATCAGCCATGATTGAATGGTGGAGTAGACTTGATGGGCTGAATGGCCTAATTCTACTCTTATGACCTCTATCCATGGCTGAGTGCTTTGATGAGTGGGGAGAATAACAAACGTGTGCTCAGGATTTTAAAGTAATTGATCTCTGCAACAGCTTCCACACTTGTCACATACTTTGATGAGCACTGATGCACGAGGTTTGCTGAATGATGAAATTCTATGCAAAGGTGATTCCATGTATATTCAATCGTTTTCCCTCAGAAGGACATTCTGCATTATGGGCCACAACAATTAAAATATTGATGAGATTTCTGCTTCCCTTATTGATGCCAGTGAATTTCCACTCACTTCAAAGGGAGACGTTCAACCTTGGAGTTTCCTTTCTCCTCAGATTTTATTCACAGCCACCTCTTTTGTCCCTGCATCTCGACTACTGTACATCAACGACTTTACAAATTTGAGCAAGGCAGATATTTGATATTCTTTTCCTGAGCTTTCCATCAAAGTTACTTTGATGCAAATTCTTATATCTGCTCCTACTCTAGATTGGAAAGTTGACATTTTGCGATCATTGTTTTTGCTTTCATCGCTATTCACTTAGTTCTTGCCTCATGTGATACAACACAATTGTCTTGAATGTCACACTATGCTTTGGAGTACCATTTTATACTCCTTTATGTTATTCAGCCTTGACAGACATCTCACAAAACACTGGTTGCTCAACACTTTAACACCCCTTCCCATTCCCACACCGGCCTTTCTGTCCTGGGCCTCCATTGTCAGAGTGAGTCAACGCAAATTGGAGGAACAGCACCTCATATTTCGCTTGGGCAGCTTACAACCCAGCGGTATGAACATTGACTTCTCTAACTTCAAGTAGCCCTTGCTTTTCCTCTCTCTCCATCCTCTCCCAGTTCTCCTACCAGTCTTACTGACTCTGACGACAACTTATCTCTGTACCGCCCACTCCCCTGACATCATTCTAACGAAGGGTCTCGACCCGAAACGTCACCCATTCCTTCTCTCCAGAGAAGAGTGCAAATGTTGCACGCTATCTGGGCCTATAAATTCTGCCTGTCTTACTCAGTTACTCCAGCGTTTTGTGTCTATCTTTGATATAAACCAGCATCTGCAGCTCTTTCCTACACCTCTCATATAATTGCTTTATCATAAACTCTTGCCTCTCTCTTGAGGAAATCAGTGTACCCCTCTGTCCTGCCTTGAACAAAGGTCAGTAATGGAGCGTCAGGGTCACCAATGTAACATGACGATAATCCCGAAATGAAGGTGAGGAGGCAGGTGTTTTGGGAGGTATTTTAATCGCTGTCCTTCTCCAGACGAGTCTGCAAGAGGAAGATGGCACCTAAACCCCTGCCCTTAATCCCTTTAGCTAAGGGCTGCCTCCGGACTCATCCATTCCCATGTTGAGGGGTTCGTTAGTGGAAATGGCCTGACCCTTGGGAGCCGTCACAATACATTGATGAGGTTCCAGTCCCAGGAAATATGACCTTTACAATTAAGGCAGGCTGGAAAAAATGATCAGATCATCTGTTTTTGTCCATATATCTTCTATATTACTAAAAGTCTGATCTTGACCGCTTTTGGCTCGCTGTGGCGTGATTTCCAAGAAAACGCCGCCACCTACGGCTGTCACTTTTTACCACCTCGCTGAGAGCCCCCTCCGCCTTCTGGCGCCGGACAATTTTTCCCATTGATGAAAAATTGCCATTCTCTCTGCTGCCCCTGCTGGAGGGAGAGGGAGGGACTATAAAACCCGGAAGTGGTGTGCCTCACTCAGTCTCTGCAAGATGGAGGAACCAAGAGGGTCACGTCTCTCTGAGCTCTGAATAACACTGAACACATGTCTACTCAACTGTGAGTGCCTTTAATGTGGTTTGAAAATGAAAATATGGTTGGTTTGAAGTAAAAATGCACTGCTAATGAAGTAAAAATGCACTGCTAATGAAGTAAAAATGTACTGCCAATGAAGTAAAAATACACTGCTAATGAAGTAAAAATGCACTGCTAATGAAGAAAAAATGCACTGCTAATGAAGTAAAAATGTACTGCCAATGAAGTAAAAATGCACTGCTAATGAAGTAAAAATGCACTGCTAATGAAGTAAAAATGCACTGCTAATGAAGAAAAAATGCACTGCTAATGAAGTAAAAATGCACTGCTAATGAAGTAAAAATGCACTGCTAATGAAGTAAAAATGCACTGCTAATGGAGTAAAAATGCACTGCTAATGATGTAAAATGCACTGCTAATGGTTGTTTGGGTTGAAGTAAAAATGCACTGCTAATGAAGTAAAAATGCACTGCTAATGAAGTAAAAATGCACACTGCTAATGAAGTAAAAATGCACACTGCTAATGAAGTAAAAATGCACTGCTAATGGTTTTGGGTTGAAGTAAAAATGCACTGCAAATGGTTGTTTGGGTTGAAGTAAAATGCACTGCAAATGGTTGTTTGGGTTGAAGTAAAAATGCACTGCTAATGGTTGTTAGTGTTTAAAAAATGTTGAGAATCTCTCTCCTGTCAATCACACCATGAAGGCCACACCTTTTCCGGTGGAAGGGGGAGGGATTATAACACCCGGAAGTGTGGATGTGGATGGGGGAGGGAGAGGTCACAACTCTGTCTGAGCTGTGAATCAACTGAACACACTGAATGTCTACTGAACTGTGTGTGGTGTTTTGTGTGGTTTTATGGTGGTTTCACCTTGCTTTAAATGGTATGAAACTGCATTTGAATGTGGTGTTGTTGCACCCTGCATGAAATGGTATGAAACTGCATTTGAATTTGGTGGCCTTGCACCCTCCTTGAATGGTATGAAACTGCACTTGAATTTGGTGGCCTTGCACCCTGCTTGAAGTGGTATGAAACTGCACTTGAATTTGGTAGTCTTGCACCCTGCTTGAAGTGGTTGGAAACTGCTCTTGAATTCGGTGGCCTTGCACCCTGCTTGAAGTGGTAGGAAACTGAGCCTGAATTTGGTGGCCTTGCACCCTTCTTGAAGTGGTATGAAACTGCACTTGAATTTTGTGGCCTTGCACCCTGCTCGAAGAGGTAAGAAACTGCACTTGAATTTGGTGGCCTTGCACCCTGCTTGAAATGGTAGTAAAATGGATTTTTCTACCAACGGGTCCCACTTAGTCTAGTCTTTTCATGTATCTTTCATCAGTTGCAAATGTTGCACGCTATCTGGGCTTATAAATCCTGCCCATTTTTTCACTGTGTTTCACATTTTATCAATAACAATTATATTGCGTGTTTATCTCCACACACCAATTTTCACACCTACCATTAATATTGCAGCTAATGAAACCTGTTTGTGATTATCACCTTACATTCATACTACTTTGATTCATTTTATTTTCTAAGAATTGATATGTTTACATTCTTTCCTAACCTTTTTATCTACCCAAAGAAAACAGAAAATTGCATTAACATGGAATCATTCACATTCCCAAGATATCCATCATCCCAAGCTTTAGCTTGAGCCATTGCAAAGTATCATAAAATGTTTGCATCTTGAAAGACAGCAGCATGCGAATAAAATGTGTAAAATGTCATTGCTTGGCGAGGCCTGCTGTTCTCAGCTCAGGGACATGGATTTTCTTCCCTTTCCCATTCCTTTGGTCACAATAGGACAATATGTGGCTTATGTTAGACAGCACTGTGTGGAAGAAGATGGAGGCCAAGATATTCAGTGTGGCAGTGACATTCACCTTTACTGGCGGAGTAGTCCTTGCATGGTAGCATAGCCAGATGGCCAGAGGGCCTACAGAGGGTGGCAGAGAGTGCCATAGATGCATTACTCCTCAATCTGTTGGCAAAAGGAATTTGCTTCCCAAGCCCAGGGACCTTGCGAGTGATATCCCATCCTATCCTAACCTAACCTAACCAGAACCCTTCTCCCCTCTCTCCAGCTCCACTGGCAAGTCAACTTTTCCCCTTCATCTCTATGCTGCCACTGGATGCCGACCAGGTCATTCACGCAGCAAGGCTCATGAGTTACAGAATTATTTTAAATATTATGTTCAACATCGTAGTACAAGACAATGGGGAAAAACACATAATTACCCATATTCTTGCAATGTTCCTGTTTTACACCAAGAACATTTGTAATAATGGTTTCTCAGCCTGAAGTGAAGTGTTCCAGTTTCCTTAACTCTTGCCTCTGACTCAGGTTTATAAAATATATAAAAGGTCTAGATTAATTGATTCAGTCGCATGAAGTAAATTTTATTATATGTAGGGAGAAAATTAAGAATTTGCCATATTTGGAAAACAGTCCAAGTTCAGAGCACAAGGGTAAATTTAATTAGGACTTAAGAATTTAAGACTGACTGTCACCTTTTCTCTTTGCTTTCCAATGCTAAAAATACCTTTGAAATCTGGTCTCCCAATATACTTTGTTTGAACCATACATTCTTCTTCTGCCTTCGACTTTCTCCTCCAGAGGTGACACAGATAGAAGTGGGATTTTTTGTGTAAATTGCGGTGATATATTAGTATGATTCACATTCCTGCATGTGCACATTCATCACGATAGTTGTTATGGTTAAAGGCTTTTTCTTTTATGATGGATAGGTGAGGAATTGGGTAGTTCTATCAACCTTTAGTTGCTTTATTAATAGCTGCGAATGAAAAATATGAATTCATCCATTTAGGCGAGACAATGCCACTGACTCATGCTAAGATGGAAGAGAAGGAAAACTGGGAGTAGTGCGGTTAGCATGATGTGTTTACTTGCTAGTTCCAAGTCACGGGAAGCCAAAGGAGGTGGAGAATCTTTTAACTCTATCTGGAAAATGAACAGGTACCCTTTCAAAGGACCATGTCATGCCTCTACAGAGCATTGAAACAAATTTAATAAGTCACTGGAGAATCTCAAAGGACTACTGGGGGGAGGGATGCCAAAACATTTTATTTCATGAAGTTTCATGTAATCATCACATGCCTTAACCAATTTGTCATGCGGACATTAACGGCATAAACTTGTAGAGGGCAGATGTGATTACATGCACATCTGCAACTCATTGTGGCCAGTGTAAAACTTTGACACTATTTTGGAAAACACAATAAAAGAGGCATTAGGGTTTATTCCTAAAACAAATAAAATGCATCGGTTAAAAATCGCCTAGTCAGCATTATGTTCTCACGTCAACTTCGCACCTGCTTTCACAGGAGCTTTCTGAATGTGGCTTTGTTTCAAAGGTGGGCATTGATAGATGATTCCCTGTGTTATAGAATTATTATTAATGAATGGTTCATTTGTACTCCTCGGGTTAAATTGTTCACAAACGTGCTTAATTGACACTTTTCCCTAGAAATTGGATTTTGCCAGTTTCTGGCCTGCCAAGACATTGTTGCTTACTGCACCAGTGCCAAGTTGCGTTCCCCCAAAGGAATGCAAAACCGACTGCAAAGACCATTAGCGTGGACTCCACCCAAACAGATGGGTTAGATGGTGGCTTGTGCAGGTTCCAACAGGAGCACTCCCAAATCATTAGAGCTGTCACCACTTTGCTGCATATCAATCAGAGAAATACACTGCTCCTTAAAGGCACATTCCCATGGCAGCCAACCAGTAGCAACACATATTATGATAGCCACGGAGGAGAGAGAGAGAGGCTGCAGGGGACAAGGTGTGACAGCCAAGGCACTTTAAAAGAGTAGACAGACACAGAAAGCTGGAGTAACTCAGCGGGACAGGCAGCGTCTCTGGAGAAAAGGAACGGGTGACTTTTCTTGACTGAATAAAGGTCTCAACCAAAAACATGCCCTATTCCTTCTCTCCAGAGATGCTGCCGGTCCCGTTGAGTTTTCTGTGACTGTCTTTGGTTTAAACCAGCATCCGCAGTTCCTCCCTACACATTCTTTAAAAGAGACATGAGCAATCGAGCAATGTAAAAAAATAATGACATCAGAGTTGTCAAAGTGACCTTTGTGTCCAAATAACTACAACTCTTCAACCACACAGACACGCACACACACACACACACACACACACACACAGACACACACATGCACATGCACACACACATGTACAATGGTTCAGCATCAAGCTCACTAGATGAGAATTTCTGTGCTTCCTTTAAATTCACTGGAACCTTGTTTTCAACACTCCTTATAAAACACACTGTGTCTCCTTCCACAATCCGTTTAAACTCATTAGGACATAGTTTCCTGAGCAGTTCCATCCGGTATAAGTTTAATCTAAATTTGTATAGAAAGACGACATAAGAAATTGCAGATGCTGGAACCTTGAACAAAACACAAAGTGCTGGAGAAACTCAGCAGGTCAAGTAATATCTATGGATGAATGGACATGTGACATTTGACATTTTGGGTTGATACTGAAAGGGCTCCAACCCGAAACTTCATCTGTCTACTCCATCCACAGATGTTGCCTAACCTGTTGAGTTCCTCCAGCAGTTTATTTTGCATAGAATGACAGTTGAGTTCATTTGATATATGTTTTCAAGGCACACTAGAGGCACAGGAACTCTTTTGAAAAGCAAAGCATGATTAATCATTAACTATCACACCATTCCTAAGTATGTTAGTGTTTGTATGTAAATGCCATGTCCTTACAGGATGATAATAAGGGGAATGGAGAACTGCTAAACATATGCATCTTTTTTAGTCCACTCTCTCCAACTAACCTGAACATAGAAACATAGAAACATAGAAATTAGGTGCAGGAGTAGGCCATTCGGCCCTTCGAGCCTGCACCGCCATTCAATATGATCATGGCTGATCATCCAACTCAGTATCCCGTACCTGCCTTCTCTCCATACCCTCTGATCCCCTTAGCCACAAGGGCCACATCTAACTCCCTCTTAAATATAGCCAATGAACTGGCCTCGACTACCCTCTGTGGCAGAGAGTTCCAGAGATTCACCACTCTCTGTGTGAAAAAAGTTCTTCTCATCTCGGTTTTAAAGGATTTCCCCCTTATCCTTAAGCTGTGACCCCTTGTCCTGGACTTCCCCAACATCGGGAGCAATCTTCCTGCATCTAGCCTGTCCAACCCCTTAAGAATTTTATAAGTTTCTATAAGATCCCCTCTCAATCTCCTAAATTCTAGAGAGTATAAACCAAGTCTATCCAGTCTTTCTTCATAAGACAGTCCTGACATCCCAGGAATCAATCTGGTGAACCTTCTCTGCACTCCCTCTATGGCAATAATGTCCTTCCTCAGATTTGGAGACCAAAACTGTACGCAATACTCCAGGTGTGGTCTCACCAAGACCCTGTACAACTGCAGTAGAACCTCCCTGCTCCTATACTCAAATCCTTTTGCTATGAAAGCTAACATACCATTCGCTTTCTTCACTGCCTGCTGCACCTGCATGCCTGCTTTCAATGACTGGTGTACCATGACACCCAGGTCTCGCTGCATCTCCCCTTTTCCTAGTCGGCCACCATTTAGATAATAGTCTGCTTTCCTGTTTTTGCCACCAAAATGGATAACCTCACATTTATCCACATTATACTGCATCTGCCAAACATTTGCCCACTCACCCAGCCTATCCAAGTCACCTTGCAGTCTCCTAGCATCCTCCACACAGCTAACACTGCCCCCAGCTTAGTGTCATCCGCAAACTTGGAGATATTGCCTTCAATTCCCTCATCCAGATCATTAATATATATTGTAAATAGCTGGGGTCCCAGCACTGAGCCTTGCGGTACCCCACTAGTCACTGCCTGCCATAGATACATTCACCACACAGATATCCCGTTTCCTTTTTCTGTTGAAAAAATGAGTCATCTTATATTTACATTATTTGCAGATGTAGAAACATAGAAACATAGAAAATAGGTGCAGGAGTAGACCATTCGGCCCTTCGAGCCTGGCGCCATTCAATATGATCAACAATTGTTCATCCCAGTTTGGCAAAAAAAAAAATCAGGGAAGGTAGTGCATCCGTGGATAACAAGGGAAATCAGGGATAGTATCAAAACAAAAGATGAAGCGTACAAATTAGCCAGAAAAAGCACTTCCAGAGGACTGGGAGAAATTCAGAGTCCAGCAGAGGAGGACAAAGGGCTTAATTAGGAAAAGGAAAATAGATTATGAAAGAAAACTGGCAGGGAACATAAAAACTGACTGCGAAAGCTTTTATAGATATGTGAAGAGAAAAAGATTAGTTAAAACAAATGTAGGTCCCTTGCAGTCAGAAACAGGTGAATTGATCATGGGGAACAAGGACATGGCAGACCAATTGTATAACTACTTTGGTTCTGTCTTCACTAAGGAAGACATAAATAATCTGCCGGAAATAGCAGGGGACCGGGGGTCAAATGAAATGGAGGAACTGAGTGAAATCCAGGTTAGCCGGGAAGTGGTGTTAGGTAAATTGAATGGATTAAAGGCTGATAAATCCCCAGGGCCAGATAGGCTGCATCCCAGAGTACTTAAGGAAGTAGCCCCAGAAATAGTGGATGCATTAGTGATAATTTTTCAAAACTCTTTAGATTCTGGAGTAGTTCCTGAGGATTGGAGGGTAGCTAATGTAACCCCACTTTTTAAAAAGGGAGGGAGAGAGAAAACGGGGAATTACAGGCCAGTTAGTCTAACGTCGGTTGTGGGGAAACTGCTAGTCAGTTATTAAAGATGGGATAGCAGCACATTTGGAAAGTGGTGAAATCATTGGACAAAGTCAGCATGGATTTATGAAAGATAAATCATGTCTGACGAATCTTATAGAATTTTTCGAGGATGTAACTAGTAGAATGGATAAGGGAGAACCAGTGGATGTGTTATATCTGGACTTTCAGAAGGCTTTCGACAAGGTCCCACATAAGAGATTAGTATACAAACTTAAAGCACACGGTATTGGGGGTTAAGTATTGATGTGGATAGAGAACTGGCTGGCAGACAGGAAGCAAAGAGTAGGAGTAAACGGGTCCTTTTCGCAATGGCAGGCAGTGACTAGTGGGGTATCGCAAGGCTCAGTGCTGGGACCCCAGCTATTTACAATATATATTAATGATTTGGACGAGGGAATTGAATGCAACATCTCCAAGTTTGTGGATGATACAAAGCTGGGGGGCAGTGTTAGCTGTGTGGAGGATGCTAGGAGGCTGCAAGGTGAATAGGATAGGCTGGGTGAGTGGGCAAATGCATGGCAGATGCAGTATAATGTGGATAAATATGAGGTTATCCACTTTGGTGGAAAAAACAGGAAAGTAGACATTTATCTAAATGGTGGCCGATTATGAAAGGGGGAGATTCAACGAGACCTGGGTGTCATGGTACACCAGTCATTAAAAGTAGGCATGCAGGTGCAGCAGGCAGTGAAGAAGGCGAATGGTATGTTAGCATTCATAGCAAAAGGATTTGAGTATAGCAGCAGGGAGGTTCTACTGCAGTTGTACAGGGTCTTGGTGAGACCACACCTGGAGTATTGCGTACAGTTTTGTTCTCCTAATCTGAGAAAAGACATTCTTGCCATAGAGGGAGTACAGAGAAGGTTCACCAGACTGATTCCTGGGATGACAGGACTTTCATATGAAGAAACACTGGATAGACTTGGTTTGTACTCGCTAGAATTTAGAAGATTGAGGGGGGATCTTATAGAAACTTTCAAACTTCTTAAGGGGTTGGACAGGCTAGATGCTGGAAGGTTGTTGACGATGTTGGGGAAGTCCAGAACAAGGGGTCACAGTTTAAGGATAAGGGGGAAATCTTTCAGGATCGAGATGAGGAAAATATTTTTTACACAGAGAGTGGTGAATCTGTGAAATTCTCTGCCACAGAAGGTAGTTGAGGCCAGTTCATTGGCTATATTTAAGTTAGATGTGACCCTTGTGGCTAAAGGGATCAGGGGGTATGAAGAGAAGGCAGGTACAGGATACTGAGTTGGATGATCAGCCATGATCATATTGAATGGCGGTGCAGGCTCGAAGGACCGAATGGCTTACTCCTGCACCTATTTTCTATGATTCTATGTTTCTATGGCTGATCATCCAACTCAATATCCTGTACCTGCCTTCTCTCCATACCCCCTGATCCCTTTAGCCACAAGGGTTACATCTAACTCCCTCTTAAATATAGCCAATGAACTGGCCTCAACTACCTTCTGTGGCAGAGAGTTCCAGAGATTCACCACTCTCTGTGTGAAAAATGTTTTTCTCATCTCGGTCCTAAAGGATTTCCCCTTTATCCTTAAACTGTGACCCCTTGCCCTGGACTTCCCCAACATCGGGAACAATCTTCCTGAATCTAGCTTGTCCAACCCCTTAAGAATTTTGTAAGTTTCTATAAGATCCCCCCTCAATCTCCTAAATTATAGCGAGTACAAGCCGAGTCTATCCAGTTTTTCTTCATATGAAAGCCCTGACATGTCAAGAATCAGTCTGGTGAACCTTCTCTGTACTCCCTCTATGGCAAGAATGTCTTTCCTCAGATTTGGAGACCAAAACTGTGCACAATGCTCCAGGTGTGGTCTCACCAATACCCTGTACAACTGCAGTAGAACCTCCCTGCTCCTATACTCAAATCCTTTTGCTATGAATGTATTCCCTTTCCAGGCTTTCTGGGCTTCTTATTTTGTCAAACTAACATGTTCATGTTGCATCCATTTCTAATGAGGAAGGTGTCACTTGACTCTTCAGAAGAATTTTGTGTCATCGTTTTCCTCATCACCACTGAAACAACCTCTGGATTGCATGCAAAATCACACATCTTTTTCTTGTATCTTGCAGAAATTAAGCGGTTTAGTGTACGTGTCTAACTGTCTTCTACTTTTACAATGACTCTCTTTGTATTAAATATCACTTCAGCAACTCATTTCCAAATGTCACTTTTCTCCTCTGATGTTAATGATGTTAACATTGTTTAAAATATTTTTCTTCATGGCTTGGATTATAACTTCATTTCCATCTCAACTGTGCTTCTTTCACTTTCCTCTCAAGATTTGTTGGAACTAAGTTCAATCATGTTCTGAGTTTCCTTTGAATTTGTACCTCAACAAAATTATAACATAGTGTGGGGTTAAACTGAAGATAGACACAAAGTGCTGGAGTAACTCAGCACGACAGGCAGAATCTCTGGAGAGAAGGAATGGATGACGTTTCGGGTCGAGACCCTTCCCAAAATGTCACCCATTCCTTCTCTCTAAAGATGCTCCCTGTCCCGCTGAGATATTCCAGCACTTTGAGTCTATCTTTGGTTTAAACCAGCATCTGCAGTTCCTACCCACACATACTGTGGGTTAGTTCTGTGTATGAATGCAGGCTTATTTTGCATATCTATTGTAAAATATCAATTACTCTTCGTATTTACATACAACTTAACAATTGCAAAGGAATAATCTTGTTTGTTGCAAACTTTGGCCACCTGTTGAATCTGATACAGATCCAATGCAATATGCAACTGGAACTGCTTGACATTAATTACTGATTTAATGTCATCTGGCAACCACTGCACTGTCAAACATGTTTGGTTGCATTAGCTAAAACTAAAAGAGCCAGAGCACAAGGTCAGCAAATTGAAGGACTGATGGGAAGAGAGAGGTTAGGTCTTCTGAACGTCAAAGGAAGGACAGGTAGGGAGAAATTAAGGAATATCATGAAACTGATGGGCAGAAATGTATTTATTTCAATGCAAGGAATATTGTGGGTAAAGCAGATGAACTTAGAGTCTGGATCCGTCATCAAAAGTGTTTTATTGTCATATGTCCCAGATAGAACAATGCAATTCTTACTTGCAGCAGCACAACAAAATATGTAAACATTGTACACTGTAACCATATAATAAACAAGAATAAACAAGTGACTCTGGTACTCTGGAATTTAGAAGGATGGGAGGGAATCTTTTTGAAACATATAAGATTTTTTAGGGTTTGGACACGCTAGATGCAGAAAACATGTTCCCGATGTTGGGAGAGTCCAGAACTAGGGGCCACTGTTTAAGAATAAGGGGTAAGCCATTTACAATGGAGATGAGGAAAACACGTTTTCACACAGAGGGTTGTGAATCTGTGGAATTCTCTGCCTCAGAAGGCAGTGGAGGTCAATTCGCTGGATGCTTTCAAGAGAGAATTGGTTAGAGCTCTTACAGATAGTGGAGTCAAGGGATATGGGGAGAAGGCAGGAACAGGGTACTGATTGGGGATGATCAGCCATGATAACAGTGAATGGCAGTGCTGGCTCGAAGAGGCAAATGGCCTATTCCTGCATCTATTGTCAATTGTCTATTGTATTGTCTAAATCCCTTCGCTGGTGGGCGGGTCAAAACCCGTGATGGACTGGGCAGTGTTCACAACATTTGTTGGGGGGCTATGATGTTGTAGACATTACAGAGACTTTTTTTGTGAGAGGTGCATGTCTGGCAATTCAACGTTCCAGGAGTTCAATGTTTCAGACGTAATGGAGAGGCACTTAGAAGAGGTGGGGGAGTTGCTCTATTAATCAGAGAAAATATTCACTGAGGCGATATGGATAGAGCTCAATATTAAGAAAGGTGCAATCGCTCAAATGGGATTGTCCTATAGTTCTCCCAATAACCAGCTGGAGATCATAAGGTCATAAGTAATAGGAGCAGAATTGGGCCATTCGGCCCATCAATTCTACTCCACCATTCAATCATGGCTGAGCTATCTCTCCCTCCTAACCCCATTCTCCTGCCTTCTCCCCATAATTTCTGACACTCTAATGCCCCTGTCCCACTTAGGAAACCTGAACGGAAACCTCTGGAGACCTTGAGCCCCAACCAAGGTTTCCGTGAGGTTCCCGGATTTTTTTTAATCACTCTCCCTAATGGTCGAAAGTGGTTTCCACGTAGTCGAGCTTCTTCTATGTTCCGGCGATTATTTCAAAAAATTCAAAACTGGCCTCGACTAAAAATAGGTTACCATTTTAAAAATCGGTAATTTTTTAGTCGAAGCCGGTTGCGATGCTAGTTGAAGGTGGTTGCCGGAGGTTGCAGGTGGTGGAAGGTAAGACCTTTTTTTACCCAGTTTTATTCCACCAGGGAGGTCTTACCTTCCACTACCAGCAACCTCCGGTAACCACCTTCAACTAGCGTCGCAACCGGCTTCGACTAAAAAATTACCGATTTTTAAAATGGTAACCTATTTTTAGTCGAGGCCGGTTTTGAATTTTTTGAAATAATCGCCGGAACAGTGCAAAAAGCTTAGATGGGTTAGATATGTCCAAGAGGGCTTCCTAAAACAACATGTAGTCAGCCCAACTCGATGGCTGACAACACTTTACCTGGCATTGGGAAACATGCCTGGCCAGGCGAATGGTGTTTCTGTGGAAGAAGATTTTGGCGATCGTGATCGCAACTTCAGTCTGCACATAGGCAGAGGTTCACTTGCACCACCTCCAACCTCATCTACTGTATCCGTTGCCCCTGACAGTCCTTTCAAGTGAGACAGAGGTTCACTTGTGCCTCCTCCAACCTCATCTACCATATCCATTGTTCTCAATGTGGACTCCTATAAACTGGAGAACCAAGCGCAGACTGGACAAACGTTTCACTGAACACTTACGCCCAGTCCACCTGGGCCTACGCAAACTCCCGGTTGTCAAACATTTTAACTCCCCTTTCCATTCCCATACTGACCTTTCTGTCCTGAGCCTCCTCCACTGTCAGAGTGAGGCCACACACAAATTGGAGGAACAATGCCTCATATTTCACGGGCAGCTTATAACCCAGTGGTATGAACATTGATAGGTTTCATTTCAAGCAAACTTTGCTTTCCCTCTTTCTCAATCACTCCCCCATTCGAGTCATCCTGCTAGTTTCACTGTTCGTATCCCTTCATTATCACCTCTTCCACAGCCAACAATGGACCATTGTGGGCTTCACCTTTCCTGTGTTATCAGTGCCAGCTCTGATTTGTTCCTAACCTTTTCATACCTCTAGTTTTCCTCTCCTCTGACTCACAGTCCGATGAAAGGTCTCAACCTGAAATGTCACCAATTCCTTTTCTCCATAGATGCTACCTGACCTAATAAGTTACTCCAGCATTTTGTGTAAAACTAAGTGTTCTAATGAGTAATTTTCTATATCATATGCTAACAATTTAGAAACATTCGCTGCAGATTGCTCACTTACAATAATCTCAACACCACCGGCCAAATTAAACTTCTAACAGTTTCTTGGTACCAATCACGGACTCCCACCCACCAGCATTTATCACCCAACCATACCTCAAGATAGATCACTGACATCAATCCAACCCAATAGAACGAATGACCAAGCTAGTCCTTGAACAAATCACTGACGCCCTCTACCTGCACCCACTCTGTTCAGACAATTTATTGATCATTGGGGCAGCATGGTGGTGCAGTGGTAGAGTTGCTGCCTTACAGCACTTGCAGTGCCAGAGACCCGAGTTTAATCCTGACTATGGGTGCTATCTGTACAGAGTTTGTACGTTCTCCCCGTGACCTCGTGGGTTTTCCCCGAGATCTTCCGTTTCCTCCCACACTCCAAAGACGTACAGGTTTGTAGGTTAATTGGCTTGGTATAAATGTAAGTTGTGCCTAGTGTGTGTGGGATAGTGTTAATGTGCGGGGATCGCTGGTCGGTCCAGACTCGGTGGGCCGAAGGGCCTGTTTCTGCTCTGTATCTCTAAACTAAACTAAAATAAACCAAAAAGTTAGAGATCCCGTTCCAACAGCACAAATGCTGGACCTCCACAGCACCCGCATGAACTATCTTCCCCAACCCGATCTCGAACATTACACCACCAGCTCCAGTCATCTAACCCCACCCATCATAGAACATTGATACTTCTCCAAAATTATCCACCTCAGCATTCCCCGCCATCCATCACTGAAAATCTATCACCAGCACCTTGGCACTGATCTACTGATACACCTACAATGTGTTGTATAAACCTTCCCTGCTGCCAAGGGAAGCCTTGACTTTAGAGTTTAGAATCACCACCAGACCTAATCACCTAATCCGTCCCCACCTCTGATTAATTACATCCCCTTTTCCACTCCTTTAAGCTTACACTCTCTCAACAACTAGTATGGAAGGATGCTGAATCTACCATTTGCAAAATGCACTGCAGTCATTTAACAAGGCTTCTTTGAAAATGTCCCAAACTGATCACCTCTCCAATTCATGATGCCAAAGGCAGCAGGTGCTTAACAGCATCACCACCTGCAAGGTCTGTGCAAAATGTGTTCAAATGTGTTCAGCTTTGGGCACCATGTTATAGGAAAGAGTAAAGAATTTTGCCTCACACAGAAATTTGTCCCTTTTTATAAAGTTCACTTTAATGAACCTTGTTGGATAATCTGGTCTTATTTTTTTTATTGAATTTAGATTATGTTGTCCAGCTGGAAAGGGTACACAGAAGATTTACAATGATGTTGCTAGGGCTAGAGGGTCTGAGCTTTAGGGAGAGGTTGAGTAGGCTGGGTGTCTATTCCTTGGAGCGCAGGAGGATGAGCGGTGATCTTATTGAGGTGTATAAAATCATGAGAGGAATAGATCCGGTAGATGCACAGAATCTCTTGCCCAGAGCAGGTGAATCGAGGACCAGAGGACATAGGTTTAAGGTGATGGGTAAAAGATGAATAGGAAACTGAGGGGTAACTTTTTCGCACAAAGGGTGGTGGGTATATGGAACAAGCTGCCAGAGGAGGTAGTTGAGGCAGGGACTATTCCAACATTTAAGAAACAGTTAGACAGGTACATGGATAGGACAGGTTTTGAGGGATATGGACCAAACACAGGCAGGTGGGACTAGTGTAGCTAGGACATGTTGGCCGGTTTTGGCAAGTTGGGCCAAAGGGCCTGTTTCCACACTGTTTCACTCTATGACTCTTGGACTCGAAAGTCAAATTCCATTACGACGTGAAAACATATCATGATTCCTTTGCAATCGGTCAATCAAAGTGGTTTAACTTGCAGCAGTTCACGAGATGGACTGTAAGGATTCGGGAGATGGCGTACTTCCACATCATCAAGGGCGATCAGCATAGGGAAGTAACTGCTGGCTTTGCCAGCTCCACCTGCTTTTCATAACTAAATGAAAACAGTGTTGCAGATTGCAAGGAATATAAGCTCTTTGTACTCTATGGTGTCCCATTTAACTGAGAAAAGAGAATGTTGCATTCATTCAATACCTTTAATGAACTCATTACTTTGTTTCAGGTCTCAACTTCTATACATCGGCGAGACCAAGTGCAGGCTCTGCGATCGTTTCTGATCTTCCGGTTGCTCAGCACTACAACTCCGCCTCCCATTCCCAATCTGACCTTTCTGTCCTGGGCCTCCTCCATTGTCAGAGTGAGGCCCAGCGCAAATTGGAGGAACAGCACCTCATATTTCACTTGGGTAGTTTACACCCCAGTGGTATGAACATTGACTTCTCTAACTTTAAATAGCCCTTGCTTTCCCCCTCCCTCCATCCCCTTCTCTTTCCCAGTTCTCCCACTATTACTGTCTCCGACCACATTCTATCTTTGTCCCGCCCCCTCCCCTGACATCAGTCTGAAAAAAAGGTCTCGTCCCAAAACGTCACCCATTCCTTCTCTCCAGAGATGCTGCCTGTCCCGCTGAGTTACTCCAGCATTTTGCGTCTACCTTCAGTACTTTGTAAAATGCTTTTTAGATAATTAAGTATTTTGGGCAATTCCATTTTTAATATGGTGAACGTTGTAGACAATTTGCATATTGCAAGCACCCATAAACTGTAATCAGTTGAAGACAAATTAATCTATTCTGGTAATATTGATCGTTGGATAAATATTGTCCTATCCCATGAAGCGGACTTGTTTAATAGTATCAAAGAGGGCACACTGACTATATTTTACAACACATATTGGACCACTCTACGTCAACTGAGGTTATATTTTCAAGTCTCTGACTCCATTCTTTTACATTTTTCTGAAAATATCCAATTTCCCCCCACTATATTAGGCTGCACCACTTCATGCTGTGTACCTGATATCCCCACTTTTGAAAATTAGTCTGAAGAAGGGTCTCGATCCTAAACATCACCCATTCCTTCTCTCCAGAGATGCTGCCTGTCCCACTGAGTTACTCCAGCATTTTGTGTCTATCTTTGATTTAAACCAGCATCTCCAGTTCCTTCCTACACATCCCCACTTTAAAGTTGTTTCCATGGTTTCCATTTTAACAAACTTAGTCAAAAACTGTTGGGCACTTATATTTATTTATTTATTTATTTTATTATTTATTTCGAACAGAATAAAAGAATAAAAAGCAAGTGTGAAACAGCATACAAAAAACAAAACAAAAATATTTATAAAGTGTCATAAACAATATCTATAAATAAATGAAATCGTATGTGTCCGAAAAGGAGCAGGAAGAAGCCAAAGCTTATTAATTCCCACCCCTTATTCAACTGCTTGTAATTATCTTATACAAATTTAGCAGCTATATGTACACCATGTGTACACCAGCCACTATATGTACACCAAATTATTTACATTTATACACTAATCAAATATTTACAAAGCCATACAAAAAAGAATAAAAGAAAAAGAAAAGAAAAAAGCCTCATATACCATACAGTATCTTAGTCATATATACAACCCATCACTCTATAATCACCCTTCCCAATACAATCAGTATAACAAATATCCTACTCACAATCACCTATCCTCATCCCAATATCCTTTTAAACATGTGTTTTTGTACATCTTTTTAAACTGAATTATGCTTGATCTAAGTTTTATCTCCTGTTCCAGACCATTCCACAAATTCACACCACAGATTGCTATGCACATACCTTTAAGAGTTGTTCTGACATTGAGTTTTTTAAAATTATGTTCCCCTCTCAAATTATACCCACCCTGTCTAGATTACTTTAAATTACCCACTTTAAATTCTGACTAGATGTCTATGGGGAAGTATTTTACTCTCTTAGCAGAGACTTTATTATATAAATTGAGAACAGGGTCCTGATGTTCCAGGTTTACACTTTGTTACACATATTATTGTATTGTATTATTGTACCTGAAATCAGAGAGTAAAGAATAGTGCCACACACTGAAATTTGTCCCTTTTTTAAAAGTACACTTTAATGAACCTTGTTGGATATTAGCCACCATCTGGTCTTATTTCGTAATCGATTTTGGATTATTTTTGGAACAGAATCTCAAGGACTGATGCTAACTCTGCCTCCTGCTGGAGTGATACAGTATTTCGCAGTTAACAAGCAGTAGTTTGCTGCAGCACCACTTGTAGTTGCCAAGAATAACAACACTTTAAGGTTTGATTGATGTGACGAACATGTACATGCCAGCAAAGTGTTTATATCGTGATTAATATTCAGCCTAGAAATCTATACTTAACAAATTAATAAATAAGAATCATGAAATATTCCTGTCAGTTGAACGCAACACCAACCCTGCCAAAACACACTCCTGTTTGCTTTCAATGTTCAGAATTTTGAACCTGACATTACAACTTATATGCACTGACGTCTTTGACCATACAAATTAAACTATTCAAATTTGAATCTGATTCTAATGTTTAATGACAAGTTTTAAAGTGATTAAATGCTCCATGACCTAGCAGGAGATCAATTTAGTATTTTAATTAATAAAAAAGATCAATGTAAACTATTAAATATATAAAACAGCAAAAAACTTAGAACAGTATGATCTTAATAATAAAATTCTCGGCGACTTCCATAATATACAACCTCCGGGTTACCGTTGAAGAGGAAAAGAAACTGCATTTGTTGGAAATATGAAGTTTTTATAACAGTGACATATGTGTTATATCCGGGTGCTCCGGTTTTCTCCCACACTCCAAAGACATACAGGTTTGTAGGTTAATTGGTTTTGGTAAAGATTGTAAATTGTCCCTACTGTGCAGGATAGCGCTAGTGTACGGGGATCTAGTGTACAGAGAGTGGCGAATCTGTGGAATTCTCTGCCACAGGTAGTTGAGGCCAGTTCATTGGCTATATTTAAGAGAGAGTTAGTTGTGGCCATTGTGGCTAAAGGTATCAGGGGGTATGGAGAGAAGGCAGGTACAGGATACTGAGTTGGATGATCAGCCATGATCATATTGAATGGCGGTGCAGGCTCGAAGGGGCGAATGGCCTACTCCTGCACCTATTTTCTATGTTTCTATGTTTCTATCACTGGGCGGTGCGCACTCGGTGGGCTGAAGGGCCTGTTTCCACTCTGCATATCTAAATTAAGCTAAACGTAAAATGCTGGGGATACTCAGCAGGTCAGACAGCATCAATGGAGAGAATAAAAGGGAGCAGTTAGCATTTTAGCCCGATTACATTAGCCCCTTGAACCGACTGAAAAATGAAGCATATTTAAAAGGTGTTGCATGGAGCTCCTAGTTTTACGTCCCACTGCAAATCCTGTGGGTCATGGTAAATTGGGTTCTTGTTATATATCTGTTTGGTCACAACAGGCAGAATAGCCTCTTTCTGCACCATCAATTTGCATTTTTCTACGATTCTCCATGGGGTTGTGTGATTATTGCGGATTCAATATGCGAAGCTGATGATATTTGTGATAGTATAACTTCAGAAAGAGACTAGAAAAAGATAAAGATAGCATATATCTGAACGAGAACCATAAAATGCCCAAACTGCATTGGCAGCATACTCAGCAGAAAGAGAAATGAGTTCACATTTCTCCAGAAATTTGAGATGTCAGAAAACAAGCCACATCTTCGTTACAGAGAAGGAGGAGACAAAGGGAGTGTCCATGATACATGGAATTGCAAATGCTGGAATCTGGAGAGAGAAACAAACTTAGTGCGGCAGGCAACATCTGTGGAGGCAAAATGACGTCAATACTTTGGGTCGAGACCCTCCCTCAGGATTAATGCAGTGTCTGGAAATGTTGACCACCCTTTTGTCTCCAGAAATGCAGCTTGACCTGGTGTGTTCCTCCAGCAGTTTGTTTTTTGCTTGCGTGTCCGTGATGGTTTAGATACTAATAGATACTGTGATGCAGGTTGTGATGGCAGCTGAAGAAGGGTGATGAAGGCTTGTTTACTGCATCTAATCAGTGTGGAGGAGATGTAAATAGAAGAGGCAAGTGTGGACAGAGAAGGGAGATTAAAGCAAAAACAACCTTTGTGACTGTGAGGTGCAGGACACAGCAGCAACTGGGAGAAATTTGTAATAAAAATCAATATAATAAATAGCCGACAACCTTGAGGGAGAAAAATTAAGTTGTTATTATAGAATGATGGCCTATCATCAGAACTGGCAATTCTGTTGCAAATTAGAGGGCTAGTTATCAGAAGCTGTTGAGATCTGAGGACTGTATAATGCACAGTCAGAAAATTGGATGCTGTTCCTCAAAATTATATTGGACCTAATAAGAGGCCAAAGACAGCGATGTTAGACTTTAGAAACACATGCATGGAAAGAGTCCGAAGATAGACACAAAATGCTGGAGTAACTCAGCGGGACAGGCAGCATCTCTGGAGAGAAGGAATGGTCAATGTTATGGGTTGAGACCCCGTCAGGGGAGATGAGATCCAGAGATATGGAAGGGTAAGGTGTGAAAACGACAGATCAAAGCAGACGATGGTGAAGGAAATGTAGAATGGTTCATTGTTAGCTAAAGGGAAGGTGACAATAAGACATACAATCAGTGGAAGTGATCAGGAGGGCAGTGAAACTTGTCGGAGATCTAGGGTGGGGGAGGGATGGAGAGAGAAAGAGGGAAAGCACGGGTTACTTGAAGTTAGAGAAATCAATATTCTTACTGCTGGGTTGAATAGAGTCCCTTCGGCCCACTGAGTCCACGCCGACCAGTGATCATGCCGTAAGCTGGGCTGGTTATCCACGGAGCTTCACTGGAACATGACAAGAGGTTAAGGAGAGAGGGTTTGGGCATGGGAGCCAAGCAGGGATACTTGAGTCCCACCTACAGACTAATGGAACTGTTCACAATGTGTCCGTCCCAAGGTAAAGAGGACATATATCGATTTGTTGGGGTTCAACGCCAAGAAGCTCGAAAGGTAAATTGGTTTGTTGCATAGAAAGGATCAGCGAGAGAAAGAACGATGCTGAAAGTATTCACAAATTGCTGGAAGAACTCAGGAGGTCAGGCAACGCCGCCAGATAATGGGCCTTCATGATCAGGTCACCAACTGGGACTTGAAAATGGTGCCAAATGTGGTGACTCTGTGTCCTATAGCTGAACAGTACAAGTATCTAAGATTCTTAACTAAGATGTAACTAAGTGCTTATGTATAGTGATATGGGTGGCGCCACCACCAGACTCTGGTCTGGCCTTTTTTTTGTTATTTTAAGTATGTGTTAAAAAGTATGTTTTAGTGTTCCTTGGTTTGTTTTATGTGGGGGGTGACGGGGGGGGTGGGGGGGGTGGGGGGGGTGGGGGGATGGGTTGGTAGGGAGAAACCTTTTCAATCTCTTACTTCGACAGAGATGTGACTTTTTTTCCGTATAGTATCTCCATCCCCTCTGCGGCCTAACATCGTGGAGTGGCGCGGCCTTTCCTGGAGACCGACAGGCGCTCTAAGCCGCGGGAGTCTGCGGGACATTAACATTGTGGAGCTTGCGATCCCTTTGCCGGGGATCGAAGCTCCAACCGCGGGGCCTGTGGACTTTAACATCATGAAGCTGGGGTCTCTGGTAAGAAGAGGCTGACTTGGGAGCTCCATGCCGCGGAGAGAGTTTCTCGACGCGGGAGTTTCGATCACCCCGTCGGGGACTTTGATCGTCGGCTGCAAGGGCTTTCATCGCCCTGACCGCGGATGGTTTGACTGCCCCAACCACGGGAGAACAAGAGGAAGAAGATTGAATTGAGTGACTACGTGACCCCGTCCAGCACGCATGCGCAACATAGCGTCTCAGGCAGTGCACAGCGACAGACGGGAGTACGAGCTCTCCCGCAACAATTTGAAAACGGACCTTCAGGTAAGCAAATCTTACTCTGTCCTTGAGACTCTTGAAAGGCGCCCATAAAATTTTTATTATTAATGGGGGTACATTGAGCAGGGTATTTAAACCCAAAAACTTAAAATTGCAAAAAATGTTGATACCCCTGACGTCGGCTATCACTCCACATGTTCATTCCATGGACAGGGTTGACATGCCAAAACACCCTGGCTCTACTGTGCAACACAGTATGTGATTGGCAACCTCCGGAAAGAGGTCATAAGACCTGCCCTCAACCTCAAAAATTCGCAGGACTGTGTAGAACGCCGGCCTCAGAACCACAGATCCTGCTATTTGGCAAAGAATTACCAAATCGCCTAAAATCTGGACGAAGACTCCAAGGCATTTGGCCTCATGAGGGCAATGAGCAAAGCACGCAAACCCCAGACGGCAGTACCTCTACGCATCCGCCAGTAGGCGTCTACTTCATGGTACTGGTAAAAGCTCGGGGCCCGCATACCATCCCCGCAAGTCTTTCGGGACAGGGCCCAGAGCGGACCCCATGGAAAATGCGCCACCCCCCAACAACACCACCTGACAGACAAGGAACCAGAAACCGAAGAAATGAACACACCACCAAACAACAGTGGAGGTAGGTGGGTCTGGTTCCTACCATCACATAAAAGGTGAGGGGATTGTGCTAACGGGGGGGGGGGGGGGGGGGGAGAAACTACACATTTGTTTTTGGAAGCAAAAGAACTATCCCACTTGGTAGTTATATATCAAAAAGTATTCAAGGATATATTGAATTTAAGAAAAACTTGCCACCAGGTCAGCATGCACCCCAAAGGGGTTTTACCCTCTCACTAAAAAGAAAACATGAGGGACGAGCTGAACTGGAGAAGTTACATACATAGGGGTCATAAAGAAGTCTAAATATGAACCTTTGGAATTCGTATTAAATTTACTAAAACCAAAAAAGTTGGTGAATGTCACACCATCATTGACTTAACCACATTGAATACTTTCGTCAGGTATACACACTTTAATGGAAAACATTTGTAACTGCCAAACAATGGATTTTCTAAGGATACTTTATGGTAGGCATCGACTTAAAAGATGCATACTATTCAGTACCCATTCATAAAGTTCATCGGAGATATCTAAAAATTCACCTGGATGGGGTAACTATGGCAGTACAAATTATTGACTAATGGGCTGATATGAGCCAAAACTGTTTTCCAAGATATTTAAACCAGCCCTGACACTATTAAGGAAACATATTGTCATGGCATATCTCGATGATATTTAACAATAGACAAAACCATGGAATTAGCTAATTCAGCAGCATTAGCTACTAAAAACTTATTTAACCTTGGGCTTTGTCATACATCCAGATAAATCTACGTTGACACCATCCACAACTATGGACTATCTGGTATTCAATTAACTCAGTTCACATGTCTATAACGTTGCCAAAAGAAAAGTCAGCAGAATTGGCACAAACCTGTAACAAATTAATGGTTAACAATCAACCAACCATTCGACAAAGTGGCAAGAGTAATTGGGAAATTAGTAGCAGCATTACCAGCTACTTAACTTGGACCTTTGCATTAGAGCAAAGGTGCTAGCGTTTTAAACAACATACAGGTCACTTTGACTGAACCATGAAATTGCCTATTTTCAGACCTATAATGATGGAAAGAGAACATTTGGCATAGTTCCCGTGCCATCATTTATCAATAACCCATATCCAGAACAGATGGTAGATGGACTAATCTAGAGTCATCACTACTGCAGACAAAGGACATAAAACCTAGTTGGAAATGTTGTGTGCGTTCTATGGGTTAAAAGCATATTGTTCTAAAGTGCACCATTTTGCATGTTCGTTTACAATTTGACAATATCACAGTGGTGGCCTGTACTAACCACATGGGCGGGATAAAATCGATATCATGTGACAATTTGATCAAAACAATCTGGTAATGGTGTGTCGACAAACATATTTGGCTATCAGCAACTTACCTACCAGGTAAGCTAAATACTGTGGCAGACATGTTAAACCTCAAAGTATTTGCTGAAATTACAAAGCAATATGGAACACCAGATATCAATTTCTTTGCATCCCGACTGAATCACCACGTACCGATGTATGTCGCTTGGGAACCAGACCTTGAGGCAGCGGCGATGGATACATTCTCGCTGAACTGGGGGGAACTAATCTCTATGTTTTTCCTCCCCCCTTTCTGCCACGCGGAGGTCGAGTGAGTGACATGAAGTTCGAGCGAAGTCCACGGGAAGTTCACGCGTGACGTACGGCGTCGAGGCGGCTGCGGGCCGAAAGGCCATTGCCGCGCAGAATTTTTGAACACGGTCAGTTTTTCGGAGCCCCGCGCGATGTTGGGACCAGCTCCGCACAACTCCATACGGCTCCGGCGATCGACGTGGACCAGCCCCGCAAGGCCGTACGGCTCAAGCGACCACGTTAGGTCGCGCTTGCCGCATGCAGGCGCATGCTCGTGTGACAGGCCCTTTACAAAGTACGCCGGCTCCTCCTTTGTTCACCCCCTTCCCCTGCCCCCCCACCAGGTCCTCCATTGTCCATTATTCTTCCCCTCCCTTATGGCGGTCCCCTCACGCTGGATCCTCCAATCTTCTTCCCCCTCCCCCCCCTCACCGTGGTTCTCCCGTGCCCCTGCGAGGCTTCACCACTGCCACGATGATCCGTCGGCCACGAGGTCTCACTAGGGATAATTTACAATTTGCAAAAGACAATTAACATATAAATCTGTGTGGGAGGAAACTGGTGGACCTGGAGAAAACCCATGCAGTCATAGAGAAGAAGTACAAGCTCCGCAGAGACATCACCCGTAGTCAGGATAGAACCAGGGTCCCTAGTGCTGTAATGGTCCTGTCCCACTTAGGCTCTTTTTAGGTGACTCCAGCGACTGTCATAGTCGAAGCAGGTCACCGAAAAACTGGCGAATTTGAAATAGAATCATTACTTTAACAACAAAAATAAACCCGAAGTCTACCTAGGTTAACCTGGCGACAGCTAGGATAACACCTATGTCAGGAGTAGTCAAGCTCCGCTCATTGGTGTCAAACCCACTGTCTCCGAATTTTTTTGAACATGTTGAAAATCCCGGGGTGACCAAAAAGACGCTATGGCTCTTTGGGCGACTGAGGGGAGTACTCACAACTCAAAGGACTGGGCAATTCAGCGGGTCAGGCAGCATCTCTTGAGGGAATGGATAGGCATTGTTTTGGGTTGGGCCCCTTCTTTAGACTGATTGTAGGAGGGGGGAGAAAGCAGGAACCATGGCTGGAGCGAGACAAAGTCTGGCAAGTGATAGGTGAATGCAGGCGAGGGAGGTTTTGATTGTCAGAAGAGTGGCCAATAATAATAAACCAATATGAATCAATATATATCCTCTCAGATGATGAAAATGGAGAAGTCAAGAATGAGAAGCAATGTGTTAGATATGGATCATGTGAAAGTGAGACTGGTGTGGAAATTGGCAGCAAAAAATAATGACATTTCAAGTTCTGCACGAAAGCGGGAAGCTGCACCAATAGTCTGAGCATTATTGAAAGTGAGGGGTTTAATTTAAAAGCATCAGTTTCCAGCTGGCTTGGAAGGCAGATTCATTTGGACTGTGACCTTCCACTATTGCAGACTGTGTTATGGTTACAGAGCAATATCTAGTGGAACATCTTAATGGTGGATCATTGGGAAGAAGGAAGGATAAGCACTGGTCCTGCCAAGGCCACCAGCAAATGAAGGATGTTAGCTTGTCCTCATTGAAATGGGGCAGACCAGGATTGTTATGGAACATGAAACACAGCCAAAGACCTCAGGTTTCTGTGATGAACTTCCTCGTAACTCTATGGAGGCCATTGTCGTGGGCTTTTTTCTATATGTGCTTACCGTTGGGTAGAAACACTTTTACCTCTTTACAGACCCTAAACATGCATTAAACAGTCTCAGCACAGCTGCTGGTGATTTCATTCAAGCTGTTGCAATGGAGGAGCTTTGCTAACTCCAAATCAGCCACGAAAATTCAGAAAAGCCTGTTAATCCTGAGAATGAAATGGAACTGTAAAATCTGTATGGCTATGCAGCATTTTTAAATTAAAAGCCCTTTTTAAAAAATCTACAGCAATTACACAGGCTCATTGCTTGTTACAAGTTTTATTTTATTACACATCAGTAACGGGATTAAGAAGGAGGCTGGTGTTCCATAATTCAACTGTTTTTGTCAAATGTGGCTTTCTTTTGGAAGTACATGACACAGCAATTTTTGTCCCCCAGTTAAAAGGAGACAAAACGTTTCAGATAAAATTTGATGCCTTGTTAGCTTCTTTCATGTAATACAATTATCATTATTTTTCAACTTTCCTCAACAAATCAGCAATAGCCGTGCAAAAAATTGTTATGAGTGTATTTGATTAATTGGAAGAAATATTTAGTTTAGTTTAGTTTAGCGATATTGTGCGGAAACAGGTCCTCCGGCCAACCAAGTCCGCGCCAACCAGCGATCCCCGTACACTAACACTATCCTACACACACACACACACTGGGGACACTTTACAATTTACAGAAGCCTATTAACCTACAAACCTGTACGTCTTTAGCGTGCGGGAGGAAACCAGAACATCCGTAGAAAACCCACGCGTTCACAGGGAAAACGTACAAACTCCGTACAGGCAGCACCCGCAGTCAGAATCGAACCCGGGTCTCCGGCGCTGCAAGCGCTGTAAGGCAGCAACTCTACCGCTGCGTCACCGTGCCACCCTATGTTTTATTATCCTGAATTCATTGAATTTGTTGCTTTCAAAGTGCAAGTTATAAGAAGTTAATAGCCTCTTAGATTACAGATATTGATGGTTTTAATTGGTTTGTTTCCCGAAGATTAAGGATCTGACAATATTAGAGACAAACTCACAGAGAGTCATACTGCCCCTTAAGGCCATACCATGTTGCTATCCTTTCGGCCAATCGCCGACTGGAAGAATGAATCAGATTACCTCTGCTTTGATGAACTTTATCATTTCCAAGGAGAGGCTGATTTTCTAAGCAGATACTTGCTTTGATGTAAACTGATGCCTGCAATGTCACCGGTTGTGTGTTTGCTGTTTGCCCTTGACATGCAGGCACGGGAACCTCTCGCAGTTGTCACAGCAATCACAGCAATACAGCAAAAAACAAACTGCTGGAAGAAATAAGCACGCCAAGCGGCATCGATAGTGGTGAAAGGGCAGCCGATATTTGGGGTCAAGAACCTGCATTGGGACTGGGAGGGTAGCGGGAAGATATCCAACATATGGAAGTGAAAAGAAAAGAGTGAAACAAGAGGCACATCGATGATAGGTGGAGGGAGTTGGTGGGGGGAGGGAAAGGAGGGGCATGTGTAGGAAGGAACTGCAGATGCTGGTTTAAACCGAAGATAGACACAAAATGCTGGAGCAATTGAGCGGGACAGGCAGCATCTCTGTAGAGAAGGAATGGGTGATGTTTCGAGTCAAGACACGAAGGGTCTCGACCCAAAACGTCACCCATTCCTTCTCTCCAGGGATGCTGCCTGTCCCGCTGCGTTACTCCAGCATTTTGTGTCTATCTTCAATTGGAAGGGGCAGATAGTGCAAGGTGCAGATGGTGCAAGGTGAAGGGGAGCGGGGAAGAGGGGAGGGTGAGGGTTGAGGGAGAGGTTGGTAGGTGATATCTGGAAATAGAAGAAAGAAAAAAATGTGCAGCTGGAATCAGGTGAGGGAAGAGCTAGGATGGTGATGGTGGAATCAGTAAAGGAAAGGTTGATGGACAGATTGGAATTGGGATAGGAATGGTGAACCATGGGAGAAGCAACCCAGGAGATTAGGCACATGGGTGCTGGGCAATTGCAACCAGGCGGGGATGGTGATGGTTGTGTAATAAGAGCAGAGAGGTGGGAAATGGGGAACTAAGGGAGAGAGGTCGTGAGTAGACAGGTAAAGGAAAGGAAACAGGGTCTGTGGGGTTACTGAATTTGGAGAATGAATGTAATTGAATTACCGTTAGGTTGTCGGCTACCCAAGTGGAAAATGAGGTGCAGTTCTTCCAGGCTGTGTTTGGCCTCACTATCTCTGTGGAGAAGTCCGAGGACAGACCGGTCATTGTAGGGATGGGAAGTTGAAATAAAAAACAATCAGAAGCTGAAGATGACATTTACAGACAAAGCATAGTTGATCTGCAAAACAGTTGACTAGTCTGTGCTTGGTCTTGCCAATGTAGAGAGGACTGTATACATTGTGAGCATGGAATGCAATAGCTCAGGTTGGTGGAGGTGCACAGACATATTGGCCTCACCTAGAACGGCTGTTTAGGACCCTGGAATTTGGTAACTCAGGGACTGTACACTAGCTGAGGAGAGTGCTATGGGATGGGGAGAGGTGGGTAGGAAGGGATAAGTGCTCTTGGGATGCATGGAGAGAGTTATCCCTGCAGAAAGCAGAATGGAAGGAGAGAAGAAGATGTGGCTCTCTGTCTCTCTCTCTCTCTTTCTCTCTCTCTTCTGAGAGCAGGTGGTGAGAGCAGATATATGGGAAAGGGTGAAAATGCGACAGAGGGCTCCATCTGCCACAGCAGGTTTGAAACCAATTTTCCTGAAGAAGAAGAAGAAGAACGCTTCAGAAGTCCTGTAGAGAAAGTCTCACCTTGAGAGCAGATGCAGTGGAGACCAACTGAGAGGACACGGGGTGAGGGGACCTGTGGGAGTCCCTAGATTTAGAATAAAAATTGATGAATGTCTGAACTCTGGAGGTGGAGGTAGAGAGATCCAGAAAAGAAAAGATCGTGCCAGAAATAGTCCAGCTAAATTTGAGGACTGATGGAAGTTGGTGGCAAAGGTGACAACAGACAGTGATGAGTTCCACTTGAAGCAGCAGCAATGCAACCCATCAATGTAGCAGAGAGAGAGTTGGGGGTGGTGCCAGAGTAGGCGTGGAACAAGGACTATTCCAAGAAACCATCAGAAAGACATGTGTAGCAGAGGGCCATGTGAGTGCCTACGGTTACTGCTTTGATTTCTAGAGAGTTGGAGGCATCAAAAGAGATGTTGTTGAGATAAAATACAAGGTGGATGAGAGTGTTGGTGGAAGGTTACTGGTTGGGTCTTTGCTTCAGGAAGGAGGGAAGGGCTCGATTGGTAAATGGAAGTGTACAAATGGAGGCCTGTCGCCATAGACATACTTTATTTTCATTGAAATTAACATTTACATCATCAGATAGACACAAAATGCTGGAGTAACTCAGCGGGCCAGGCAGCATCTCTGGAGAGAAGGAATGGGTGACTTTTGATGTTTCGGGTCAAAATTTTAAAACAATTTTTCACAATGCGACATAATTGAAATCATTTAATTTGACTAACGTGAACTTGCCACTGAAGGTGTTCACGTTATTGCAACCTCCGATTCAACGACAGGACTGCAAAATAATAATGTCCTACCTTTTTACATTGTGCTCTAATATTGTAAAATATTGATTTTTGCTATCATTTATCCAGCTGCTGGCTTAAATATGTTTACTTCTTTGCACGTGAAGAATATACGCTTTCTCCCCCCCACCACCACCACTGTGCTAGTTGATCAGCTTCCAAATGCCACTAATTTCATGTTCACAGTTACATAAATGCCACACGTCAAGTGCTGTAATAAAACACCACGGACAATATCACTTGCTAGTTTTGATTTCACAACAGACTTAGAAATCAGCAGACAAGAACAAGATTAGGAAATAAGTATCAGTGAGGTAATGCAAGAATATGCACTCCTGCCTTAACAGCACTTACTAGTGTTTTCCCTTATGTATATATCAACATTGAAGATGCTGGTTGATGTTATAAGTGTGTGGAATTCAATGTGATGAATAGCTAATGTAATACTTTGTACCCCCACATGGCTTCTTCTCATCAGACAGATGAGATTGATATTTGAATCAAGCCTCTAGAAACATCAGTTGTATGTCAACTAACTGTTTTACTACTGTGCCTGTGGGTCACACCAGGAGCGCCTAACATCCCCCTATTTTATTCCATGATAAGTTAACTTGAAATAATACAGTATGTACAAGTCAAATGCACAGAGAATTGTAATTACAGACTCTTCGCAACATCACATGTGAGATGAATTGAAAACATGCTGGGGGATCAGTGTATCTGCCTCCATTGCATCTGTGCAGTGAAAAGCAACTGTCTGACCCAGCACCGAGACCGTGGTTGCTTAGCAACAGCAGTCATGCAAATGTTTTCTTACTGAACCTAAAAAAACAATTAAAAAAAGGTCTGATTATAAAACTTTATTTGGCTGATCATTTCGAGAATCGCAAATTTAAAGGGGCAGACATTGTTCAGACAAGTGTTGAATTTACATCAATGTGGAAAATCGGACGAAAATAATATTGCTTAGTTCAACCATATCTAATCCAAATCATTTGTGTCAAACATAATTAATCTAAAGTATTTTTTGTCCAAAAACAATATTTATCATGGAATTTATATGCACATATGCTCTGACTGACTCTGCTAATAGTATTTAGAATTGTGGAATTTTGTGGAGTTACACATGCACTGAGCAACCTCAACCTTCTCAATGTGAAAAGCTCTTTCTCCTTTTTTAATTCCACACTCAGTAATTTTGAAATAAAGTCCACATCGCATTAAATTTTAAAAAATGCATCGAAAACTCTATAGAGTTCAAGGCAGCTTCTGTATTTAATACAAAACAACAAAGCATCAGGTACCATGAGCGATGAGAAAATATTCAATTTCTGATAGTGGCGTGGTCTTTATAATGTCCGCTGCTGCTTCTCCCTAGGTGAGCTAAACCTGATGCCCACTTGTATTGCAAGAGACTACCTGCAGATGAAAGTGATACTTCTAAAGAAAACTAAAAATCCCTGGCCAGATTTTCAGATGTACAAACTGTGCCGTTGAATTTTTCAGACTGATATTTTTTTATCAAGGAGAAGTCAGCCATGTTCCTGCAATGAACTATCTTGCAGCGGATCGAAGCAGGAGTCGTGTGGGGAGGAGGGGGTGGGTAAGGGAATCAAACATGTGCCTACTCCCCTTAATTTAAAGCCATTTAGAATCCGCCAACTAAGCCCTAGATTACCAATGATACTATCTACTTCACTTAGCTCGGCATTGCAAAAAAAAGGCACTCTCATTAAAGTGTAGTTTAAAGCCAAATAATTCAAGCCTGCATAAATCTTTAATGGGGCTACCTACTCAAAATTAGGTGCACTTTCATTCTCAGCCCAAGGGAAGCGCTATGTGTCTTAGCAAAGAATAGCGGTAAACTCCATGTTGGGCGACATACGATATCTTAAACTAATCCGAAGGATTTTTGCTTTGTCTCCCATAAACAAAAGGCCACCCAGACATAATGCATCTAGGCTTTGGAAGACTCCTTGCATCGGCAGGTGGCAAACAGTAGAAGACCATTCAACACTTAGTCAACCTACAGCTGGAGGCAAATTTACTCTCAAGCAATTATAGGAAATAAAACAAAGCAAATCGTCTCTCACAAGAAACTCGATGTTTGTGTAACCGCTAAATTACTATGCCAGTTTAAGACAAATCGCAGGTAAATATTTTATATCAAGTTGTATAACTCTTTTGACCTTGCACAAACTATGAATAAATACTTGGTATAATACTTCACAGACGGAGCTGAAATTTAAAATAAATAGCTGGCCATTTCCTCAGCCAATTATATTATTGAATTCAGAAATTTAAAAAGGGATGAAGTCTACATAAAATATGAAAGCCAACAAATGATTTTACGGATAACAAAAGATAAATGTTTAGTTTTTACATTTTGCATTCTTCCAGCTACTATACTGATGGAGGTATACGCACATTTAAAAAGTAATCTTAACTGCAATTATTCTCTTTATTCTCCTTTTCTTTTCTGAAGGGAATTCTCTCTTGGCAGTTAAAATCACTTACATAATCTGAAAAATTATTAGTAAAAAAATTGCAACTTATGTTTTGAGTCCACCGAGCAATTATGCGAAAAGAGTTTCTGTATAAACCCAAATTGAAAGGATGGAGCTCATCACGCATCTTTGTAGCTCTAGAATTTTTAAACATAGTGCACAAAGTTTAAATTTAAGAGCTGGGAAATAACAAGTGTGTTACTGATATTACGATTTTAGAACGATTGGTTAAGTTTTAAAAAGAAAAATACCATATGAAGATGTTCATGACAATTAATAATTATGTAAACTAAGGCGCTATAAAAAGTGATCATAGTGTTTCATGTAACTCTCTTGCAGGTGGTAGATCATTTCATTCAGGAATAATTAATGTATCGTCTTTAATTCTTACCCAGCAAATGCTAATATAATGCCTTCCAGGTTATTCAGTCAATTTGATGGTTCCAGGTGAAGGAAAAAAAAAACAAATCTCATTTCCTAGTTAAAAAGGGTAATCTAGATGACTTCCCCTGCAAGAGCAGAGATGATGCTGGGTCTGAATCAATCAAGCAAGCTCATCATTACAGTTAGAGCACCTAATGCCTAAACATGAGCGTGCAGGTGGAAATTAGCACCAGATTATGAACATACATGATCTTCCTGTGGAAGACAATAATATTGGCATTAAGCTCCTCAAGAGGGAAGATGCTGCTCATTTTTAATATATCTTAAATTACTGTATGTCAGAAAAACACTGGAACATCACACAAAAGCCACAGTCAGTGTATATTGCTATCTCATAAAGCTCGAGATCTCTACAACAATATTGACACAAGAGCAGGCAAGCAAATGTCAGCCAATATAACATATGAAATACTTAACGTAACCAATTTTCACCTGTCAATCAGACTGGAATAATGACTGATGCTGTGAATCAATACTCCTCAATTGAATTCCAGCTCACAAACTTGTTTCACTCTGCACTATAAAAGTCTGTCAAATGCCTCGCCTTGAGAGCTGCATTAGGATGCCAAAGATTTATTTCAGCCAAACAAGCCCATTAGTAAAGCAAAACTCTTGACAAAATTATTCTTTCTTTGTCACTCATAAATCTATCCACCCAACTTTGTTACATAAATATCAGATCCAGTCAAAAAAAAAAACCCATATTGTTTCTATAAAGAACAATCCATGGAATGCTAAAAGCAGTTCTATTTTCCAGTTGTGACTAGACATATGTGACATTTTTGAAAGACATTCCCCACCACATAAAGGAAAGCAGAGTCAAGCCTGTGTCGTTCACTCACATTGAGTTTGAAATGAGGACAGCATTCCAAGGGCTATGATCAAGGCAGAAGATCCACTGGCTAGGCATCTAATTTCAGCCCTGACAACTGCCGTTCTCTCAAAGTGAGTCAAGGTGGTGGAAGATTACAGGTCACAAGATCTTCGTTATTTCCCACCTGTAGCTTCTACCAATATTTTATTAAGGATTTTTTCCATCTTCTCGAGGAAATGACCTCCCTGACTGAAAATTCTACACCCTGGGGACAGAACAGACCTCGGCTTGGTAAATGCATGTCAGAAGTAGTGGAGGGTAGTGCTTAAAAAGACAGTCCCGTTATTATTGGATCTGAAGAAATTCACCAACGTTATTTGTGATTTCCTCCAGAAATTGTCACGGCATTTGAGAAATGGTACATCCTGATTCATTCAACCACTGTTTTTTTTTAAGAATAAGAATTTTAGATACATCTTGTTATTAAAGTAAAAGGCATTTAATTTAATATTTCAAACACAGTACTCAAAGAATGCAGTGGATACCGATGGTTCAGTTAACAGTAAATGATCTCCATACAAAAATTTCAGGTATTTATCAAGGATCAGATATCAACACGGCATCCATAATGATTTACGCACACTGCTGTAATGTTTTAAATAGAATTTAAAGAACATGCCTCAGATCATTTCATTTCCAAGTACATTACTCCATTCCAAATTAAAGTCGATGATTAGGAAAGGAAAGCTAACTTAGCATTGTATCATTGTACCATTTGAATTATTTACCTATTTATCTGCTCATCAAATATCTATATTAATGTTGTCAAAATGATTTTATCATTCGTGTTTATTGGGATTTCATATGCTATATAAGCGTAATTATAAAGTACACAGATCAAGGAGATATCATAACGAATAAAGAACAACCAATATGTCCCTGACAATTGTAGCAATCACTCCGAAGGTGTGCCGTTAATTGATAACTAAAAGGTATTCTACAAATAATATTCTTTCAGAGGATGAATGGTTCAGTTATCCAGTGTGATTTGAACAGTGTGGGAAGGAACTGTGGATGCTGGTTTAAACTGAAAATTAACACTAAAAGCAGGAATAACTCAACGAGACAGGCAGCATCTCTGGAGAGAAGGAATGGGTGACGTTTTGGGTCGAAACCTTTCTTCAGATGGATCTCGGCCTGTTATGTCACCCATTCCTTCTCTCCAGAGATGCTGCCTGTCTCACTGAGACTCCAGCATTTTGTGTGCTTTGAACAGTATTGGGCTTCAATATAAGTGCAGAAGAAGGCAGATTTAGTCTAATCTGTTAGTTAGATCTGCATTTATAAATACAAATACACAAACTTGTTTTTTTTGTACGGCTAATTAATTAAAATAATACAATTGTTTATGTTCTGGTACTGGTTGCTAGAAATATTGGAAGAAATAAATGAAGAGCCTGAGAAGAAACTTAACCTATGACTGGCTGTTGTTTCTTGCCTTAAAATAACTGGCCCAGATTTTAAGGATCAATTGATGCCAGGTAGAGTTTTCTCCCCTGTCTGAGGTTTACCTGGTGTCACATATGGGCTCCCCACACTTTCAGGATTAATCCAATGGCTGGGTCAGTGTTGGGATTAGGCACTATCCTGCTGGTCTGTGAATGAGAGCTGCTTTGGGCCACTCAGTTGGCATTAGACTCCAACTAGCACCAAGCAGCACAACACATACCGAACCCTCCCCTCCACCTGCCATGTGTCCCATACCTATTGCATCTACTTATTCAGTCATCAATTGGATCTCAATTATAACCTCATTATTCAGTTAAGCATATCGGACAAAATTAATCGTGAGCAGTTCTGCCATTGCTAAAAAATAATATATGTTAATCTGGAGGCAGAAATGTAAAAAAAATTCCTGGTTTATGATTTTACAATCTTCCGGAAAATTCTGAACCTTTGGCAAAAATGCCCCTTTAAGCTATTGACATATCGCCCGCTTATTATCAATTGTTGGCCCCATTTGTTATTGGGGAATTGGAGATTTTAAAAAAAAATAGTCTTCTGCTATCCACATTGATACCAAAATTTAAAAAAAAACTTTCCCTTGCAAAAGTCTAAGGAAAGAAAATAAATTATGCTCCCCAAGATTTCTCAACAGGATTATCCAGTCAGGCTGAGTGAGAAGGGTCAGGATGGGTTTCATTGTCAGACTGTGCCAATGTAAATGACCTCTCCCCAGTTGTGGAGGGTTACTAGAATTTACCCCTGGGTTTCTAAGTCTGGCTTCAGAGTTCCTGATTTAGAGGATGGAAAATCAACTCGGGCTCATAGTCCTGCTGGTGGCCAATGGACAAATGCCGAAATAATTCCTGAAGGTGTCTCAGTCGCTTTAACATCAACACTTGCACATGATTAACAGCCACTGTGGTGCGATCTGGATGGGTGGCTCCAAGAGAGAGGAAGTGGCAGGCAATCAATTCTTCATAATTATAAAATAAGATAGTAAGATTAAACGAGAACTTACCAGTTTGAAGTTTGATCTGTATTTTATGAGGAGGAACGTTGAGGGAATACGTGAAGAACCCGCTTCCAACGCATGCGTGCCATTCTTCAAAGCAGCGGTGTGAGGTCACAGAAACTATAATGACCTAACATAGTAAGATTATCAAAGAGATACCAGTTTTGATATGATCATAGGAGGGTGGGAGCGGAGGGCACGTATTCCCTCAACGTTCCTCCTCATAAAATACAGATCAAACTTCAAACTGGTAAGTTCTCGTTTAATCTTACTATTTTACTTCGGAGTCACGTGAGTGACTACGTGAAGATTTCAAAGCTCTGTGACCTCATGCCGTGGAACGAGTCCATGCTTCACAACTGCCTTGGGTATCGGGAGAGAGTATCATTAGCAATTTTAGACACACTTATACAAAGACTTGTGTGATATAACAAGAAAATACATTTATTAATTGAAATCATAGCCCTGTAACCCTTCGGGCAAATTATAATATTGAACGTAAAATGCTTTCCGAAAATGATGATGGCTCCAAAAACTGGTTTATTATAAAACCTTTGGAAAGTCCTTTCAGATGACCATCCTGCTATTCTGAGGATTTAGTCCGTGGGTACCTCAGAATTTTTGCTGCGGATTTTGCTGCAGCCCTGTAGGAAATGAGATTTAAAACCATTAGTGTTTATTCCTGCCATCTTTAGGACACATTTGAGCCACCTTGAGATAGTTTGGGTCGTGACCCTTTAGTGCGGTTTCTTGTAAGAAATTAACAAAGCCATTTCCTGACCTCGAATGCTCTTAGTATATTCCATGTATAATTGGATATGTCTTGCTATACACAGACGTTCGTCATATGGATATGCCATAAATTCAATCACTTGACCCGATGAACCTGGTCTGTTTGTTTTATTAACTCATGTATGACAAACACCAGTTTTTCTCGTGAGATGATCAAGGAGTCCAGGCTCAGTTTGCTTAATGACTGGACTCGTTGTGCAGTAACTAACGCCATGAGCATAACCATCTTCATGGTCAGTTTCTGCAGTGATAATGCTGTTTATGGGCTACCAGCTCCTCAGCATGTTAAAAACGACACCCACATCCCAGATTTTGGAGTAGCTGGTTTTAGGGGGATTTGCATTGAATATGCCCCTCATAAGTTTTGTTACCAGGGGGTGCGTTCCCACCGTGTGCCGCTCCGTTCCTTGTGATAGGTAATTGGAGAGTGCACTTCTGGCACTATTGATGGCACTGTAGCCCAATCGTTTATCATAATGGAGGTTTGTTAAGAATTCCAATACGGCCGGAATATTCTTGGCCCTTTGGTCTAGGTTGTTGTCAAAGCAGTATATGCCCCATTTCTTGATGTGTCCGAGGTACTGCTTCCGTGTTGACAGTCTTTGTGCGGATGTGATGAGATTCATCGTCCTGTCTGACAGCCCCATGCCGTGTAGTGGGTCTTTCAGACTCTACAAATCAACAAATCCATAGTCTTATGGCATGGGTGACTGCCCCCCTCCAGTTACTGGATGAATTAATAAATTCGGGCTATGTCCAATAATGGAACATGGTTCTAACACCATTCCCTGTATGACCGAATACCACGGTTGAGTAGGCCAATCGGGTACTATGAGAATCCCAGATGCCGAATATTGTTGAATTTTCCTTTGTACCCGATTGATGATGCAGAATGGGGGAAAAGCATAAAAAACGCCATTTCCCCCAATGCAGTGAGAAAGCATCTGTAGCTTCTGCCCCAGGGTCTGGTTCCCAGGACACATACCTTGGTAATTGGTGATTCAACCTGGACGCAAAAATATCAATATCTGGTCTACCATATTTTGCTGTAATTTCAGCAAATACATTTTATTTAACATCCATTCCGTGTTTTCATTAAATTTGCGTGACCTGGTGTCTGCCACTGAATTTAGCTTACCTTTATGTTGCCGATATCCAAATGTTTCTTTGGATACACCATTTTGTAATACCATAGACGAGTTGTCAATAATGATGGGGTTGGAGCAATACCTAATGCTATGTTCCCACCACTGTAGTTCAATTATAGCTTCCGTAGGCAGCTCCATAGGTCTATCAAAATGACCTTTGTTAAATTTGAGTGCTCTAATTTTTGCTCTTTGCAAATTTTGATAATGTAATGGCCCAAAATGTGTGGCCGGGAATGTAGCCACAATCTTCCCAATTATCCGGCCTACCCGTCTAATGGAGGGTCTGTTGGTGTTAAGAAGCTCGCTGCAATCCTCCTGTAGGGCTGCGGCTTTATTTATTGGTAAAGTTACTAACATATTGACCGTGTTAATGGTGAATCATAGATAATCCATATTCGTTTCTGGTATCAATTTACACTTAACTACCGTCTGTGTTCCCCTTTGATGGGTACTGTATAGTATGCATCTTTTAAGTCAATGCTTGTCATATAGAAACCAGCTGATACTAATTCTTTAGCAGTGATAAAGGTATCCATCTTAAAATGAACATATTGAACGAATGTGTTTAGGGTTGAAAGGTCAATGATAATCCTGCAACCCCCATCTTTTTTATTTTTAATAAATATGTTTGATACAAATTTTAATTGTTCATGAGTAGTATGCTCAATCACACCTTTTGTATACAATCGTTGTAGCTCCATGTGGGCTTTAGATTGTTCGGTTTTTGTAAGGACGAAATGCCTTTCTGGTGTATGTTGTACTGGGGGGTTATTGGGATGAGTAAATTCTATCAGATAACCCTGAATACTGCTTAGAACATACGAGTCTGTAGTGATTTTACACCATTCGTCACTGTAGTATTGCAACCTCCCTCCCACCGTCGTGGGTCCCTTTTTTACAAAAGAACCACACCCACCTACCTCCATGGTTACTGGTGGTTGTATTATTTTCTTTGTTTTTTGAAAAAAGGGGGTTTTGTTTTTATTCGTGTTCGTGGTTGTACTGGAGGTTTAGGCTTCCGCATCTTCCAGGGTGGCCGTCCCTGGCCATACCCTAAAAGAAGGCTGCTGCGGGTTATATTGGGTTCTGGCACTGCCACTGATATAAGCCACACTTTTCGGTCTTCCATGTGGCTGGTACCGTGATCCAAAATAAGCCTTTGCGCTGGTTTTGATGAGCCCCAGTGTCTTGGCTTCCCCAAACAAAAGGGTTGGGGTTTTAACGGCTCTTTGTTTGCAAATTGTTGCATATTTAGGATCCAGTGCTGGCTGAATAGCCGCCCTCCGCATGCTATTCAGCTCATATTGTACATTACAGAACAGGGCTAGTGCGTCTTGGTGGCCTTTAGTTTGCTCTGTTTTGTCCAGGGTGCGGATGTAAGCTGTGATCCCTGCCGTAAGCCCCTTTAAGGCTTTCTGGATTTTGAGATCATGGTTCCTGATTTCCTTCCCCATATGCTTCCAAATGCATTGGTTGACACTGGGGATTTGTAATACATCACAGTTACCAGGTGGCAGATGTCTGGCCAGTGTCTCTGTGAATATTTGTTGTTGGAGTTGATGGCCAGACATGTAGTTAATACTGGCTGCCATCCTGGAATCCAAGTCTGCCCCTGTTTGACTTGGTTTGAAGTAATCAGCCACCATGTCCAGCAGTGTATGTTTTTCTGCAGATTCAGGATCATGGGAAGCTGTGTGATCAGGGTCTGGCCCATCAGGGTCCTGCCCACTCTCCTCCGAAGAGGTCGAGATTTCAGGGGGTCCCTCACGGGGTACCCATATGGGGCATGTCTGCCCACTGTGGCTAGTCTCCACATTCATGGGACTGCCACTGTGAAGGAGCTCCTCCAGCAGCTCCTTTAGACGGTGAGCTGCACTTGCTATTTTTGGCTGCTCCCATTCCTGCAGCCTTTCAGCAGTGTGCTGCACTTTGTATCCCAGCTGTTCCCGTCCCCGGTACTCACGGGTGCTGGTTTGCGGGCTTTCCTCGTCCCGCCGCTGGCCACACCGGTCCTGGCTGTCGGTCCACGTCTGTTCCCGGTCAGCTGTTTCTCCTGGCTGCTCCGTATGCAGCCACTCATAGCGGGTTTGTTCCGTCTGCCGCACCCGTTGAGCCCTGGTCCGATATTGATACGGGCTGGTCGCCCGCTGCTGCTCCAAGTCGGGCTCTGCTAGATGGTGCGTTTTTGTTTGAACTTTGCCTCCCGGCCGGTGAGTAAGTTTCGTCGGTGCCAGAATGATTTCTGGCACAGCTGATTCCTCTACCGAGGCCTCTAGAGCCGACGGCTGCTGTCTCTGCCGTTCATCCACGTTTACAACGCGTTTCTCGGGCAGCTTTTTTGCAGACCGCTTCCTTTTCACTCTGTCCATTTTTCTGTGAATAAAAATGCAGAGTCCTTACCTGCCTTTTGCTGGTCCTTTTTTCCTTCTCCCGTTACTGGGGGATGTCCTCCACCCTTCTGTTGACTCGTGCAATGCGTGTAGCGATATGTCACGCATGCGTTGGAAGCGGGTTCTTCACGTAGTCACTCACATGACTCCGAAGTAAAATTTCACAACGCGGCACATAATTGAAATCATTTAATTTGACTAAGGTGAATTTGCCTCTGAAGGTGTATCATTGAACTATACCACTTGGTCAACTGTGGTGTTATGCACAAAAACACTGAAGTTTCTTCCCACTTTCACCATCTGTTGCATTATTGAATGGATGTGAGGAGTTAATGAAATTGGCAGGTAATTTAGATACTTTAATGTAGTGCCTGCATTTTGTGATTTGGGGGTGTTTTATTTCTTATTCCTCCTTTTTAAAATGTACTCTTTAATTGTTTTTTTTATAGTTATTTCTATGTTTTGATTGTTTCAAATCTCAGAAGACATCATAGAATTTGACTTTCGATAGGCAATTAAACCAGAAAGGTGGCTTTGCTGGCTGACAAAGTTCTTATTAGACTTTTTTTGGGGTTGTGATTTATCGGTACCCCGTCCCTTCCTTGTGAGGTGATGAAATTAGATGACACGCATGATCTCACCACATGGTCAAGTCGGGTCCCAACAGTAAATTCTCATCCAAAACAAATAGAGGAAGAACTCAATGGGTCAGGCAATATCTGGGAGAAAATGGACAGACAAAGTTTTGGCTCAGGACCCTTCTCAATAACGTACCAGAGAAATTCAAATTTTGTTGAGTGGTCAGAGGCAAGTACAGACTACTCAACATCTGATTGCACGTTCTTGTCCAATGCGTCCTGTTTATAATGGGAAATGACCAGGCAAACCTGGTACATTGCAGTTGTAATCTCCTTCCAGTGGTGGTGCTGCTGCATTTTCACTGGTCTGAAATTGCAATCACATCACAACAAGATTACAGAAGCAGTGAGTATTACTAAAGCAGACACTGGAATTTATAATGATTAAGTAGGACAGGAAATGTGAGCAGATGTGGGTTTTTTTTAAATAAGTTGGCAGATGTTAGTTTGAAAAGTTGCTAAAAAAAGTAAGGCAGTGTGAATAATGCTTCCCATCATTATGGTTCAAATTGGCCAGCAAATTTGAAAGACATGGACCATGAGCTCTGGAACATGCTGTTTGAGTTCTGCTGTTCAATTGTTATGTTTTTTTTCCACAAACACCATCTTATCCTTCAACAATCTGTATCCTTTAAGACACAAAGTGCTGGAGTAATTGAGGATGTAAGTAAACTTTAATGATGTGGCAATTGTTATGGACTCCCAATCAACCACATTTTCCCAAGGAGAGAATGTTAAATTCTGGAATCTCATTCTTTCAGAGGGTGACCTGTTGGAAATGTTTTAAATGTCAAAATTATCACAAAGGTCTTTCTTTTGCTTAATTCTAATTATTTTCCTGTCACATATTTTCCCTTTCTATATTTATTTTCCTGTACCTGGTGTTACCGCAATTTATCTTCCTTTTCACTCCTTCCATTGTTTTTTTTGTCTTATGTCCCAAAATGGAACAATGACATTTTTACTTGCAAAACCCATAATAAACAAATACAAAAATGTTCACTATATATTAAAAAACAGACAAACAAACAAACAATAATTGTGCAAATTCAAAAACTATGCCCCCATGTCTATACTGTATCCTTTGCAACATATTTGGATGTTGTAGTGTTTAATAGCCTGATGGTTGTAAGGAAGAAGGTGTTCCTGAACCTGGACATTATAGTTTTCAGGCTTGTTTCCTTTTTCCCAATGGCAGGAGTGAAATGAGAGTATGACCAGGGTGGTGTGGGTCTCTGATGATGCTGGATGTATTTTTGAAGCAGCACCTCTTGTAGATCCATTCGATGGTGTGGAGGTCAGTACCCGTGATGTTCACCACTTTTTGCAATAACTTTGCACAGGCAACACCCGAGGTCAGAATCGAACCTGGGTCTATAGAGCTGTGAGGCAGCAGCTGTGCCAGCACCCTGTTGTCAGAAGTCCCACTCTAGAAAAGTTCAATCCGTTTTGAAAGGATAAATATTATAGGATCATCATGTGTATTTTCTGGACACGCTCAAAATAGAAATTAAATTGTTTACCAAGGAGATTTCATCATGCTTGGAATTGTACCACATTATAATTTTCATTATGTCAGCACTTAGTTCTGAATTTCAGGGAATTAAACAGTCAGGTAACTCGTATGCAAACTGCAGCTGGGACCAGATGAGCCTGGGTTCAGCTGAATAGATTTCCCTCAGTTTTCCATGAGGAATCCTTGTATGGTTTCACTAGGAAATAAATTTAACTCACATTACCTAGTCTGGCACAGTGGCGTAGGAGGTAGAACTGCTATCTTATATTGCCAATGTCTATGTGGAATAGCCAATAGCCACTGTCTATGTGGAATTTACATCAACATCAGCTTGTGCAAACTAGGGACAACTTACATTTATACGAAGCCAATTGACCTACAAACCTGTACGTCAAACCAAAGATCTCGGAGAAAACGCACGTGTACAAACTCCGTAGACCCGTAGTCAGGATCGAACCTGGGTCTCTGTCACTGCAAGTGCTGTAAGGCAACAACTCTACCACTGCGCCACTGTGCCCCCGTAATAGGAACCTGATTTGGTTAATTGACCTCTGTAAATTGCTCCATGTATGTCGGGATTGGATCCAAAAATGGGATGACACAGAACTAATGCAAACGGGTGATCGATGGTCAGCATGGACTCGGTGGGGGAAGGGACTGTTTCCATGCTATTCTCCAAACTATAAATTTATGCAAAAAAACTGGAACACATCGCTCTTTGAAAATGATTAGAAAATTTAAATCAAATTTAACACTAGCCATATATCAGATGTGTGACAATATTATTTTAAAGGTTTACCTGCATTTGAGGAAAACTAATGAAAATGCACCAGGTAACATGTGCAATGTCTTAATTCTTCTCAAGATAGAGTCCTAGAGTCGCAAAGTCTTACAGCTTGGAAACAGGCCATTCAGCCCAACTTGCCCACGCCGGCCAACATGTCCCATCTACACTAGTCCCACTTACCTACATTTGGCCCTTATCCCTCAAAATCCATCCTATCCATGTACCTGTCCAAATGTTTCTTAAACATTGTGATAGTACCTGACTCAACTACCCCCTCTGGCAGCTCGTTCCAAAAATTCACCACACTTTGTGTGAAATAGTTATTCCCCCTATTAAATCTTTCCCCCCTCACCTTAAACCTATGTCCTCTGGTTTTCCATTCCTCTACTCTGAGCAAGAGACTCTGTGCATCTACCTGATCTATTCCTCATGATTTTGTGCATCTCTATAAGATCACCTCATCCTCCTTTGCTCCAAGGAATAGAGTCCTGATATAAGAGTGAAAGTTACTGCATGGTATTACCACTACTTTATGTCTTATTTTCTCCAGATGAGGATTGGATGTGGCAGATTTCAGAAGAAAACTTATGGAAATAATAATGAAATGCTGAGTACATTGTCAGGTCAGCCTGAAAGCTTACATGCCCGCACATCTGCATAAACACAGTGAATCATTTCATGATTGTTGCCTTGGGTTCCACTGTTGCACAAGCATCAGCCATGCATCAGGCCACCTGCAGACTCCTCCATTGAAAGTCAATAACCTTTATCCAGCCCTGCTGCATGCGGGTAACAATGTGTAGAAGCACCAGAGAAAAGAGGAAGACAGGCATCAAGGGAGTTCATGAACGATTATTTCATATTGCTCGTGACCGTAACCAGATTTAATTTATAAGTTTAATTCAGAATATTTAATGTACTCTTGCCTATTAGTTTCACTTTTGTACGAAGGCAAGGGGCTGTAAGCGAACAAAGAATTATGTCCTGTTTATTAATTTTATAGTCGAATGAATTTTTAAGGATAGTCTGATCAGAAAGAGACCACTGCATAATTCTTGCAGGGTATTCCTATGTGAGTGCATTTAGGTAAAGAATCACTATTTCACTCAATTGTGGACTGGATCACTTGGCAGCACTGGAAATTAGTTTTCTCGATTTCAACAAGTTCCTTTAAAGGTTGGTTGGACATATTTTGGGGCAGAAAGAGTTGTTACAGGCATATGGGTGGCTTACAGTTAAAGGGTGCAATTACAGGCAAAACTGAAGCCAACATTTGAAGGCCAAAGGATAGAGAAAAGGTACAGCTGTATGAGATATTTCAGTTTGAGACATTTGAAACTGATCTGCAGTAGTGAAAAATAAGAAGACAGTAATATAAATGAAGATTAAAAAGCAGTTAATAGCTGCTTTTAAAAAAAAAATTAGGATCTGCCTTAGACAGCAGTTTGAGCGTTGTTGAGGGGACTTGACTCCCAGTGTCTTGCATCTCCTTATAAGTGCAAACAACAGCAGCAGCGATAGTTACTCCCCCTCCATTATGGTCTGAACCAGAGATATCATGTCACTTACACACCCTCACATGTGTTCCTCTGGATTGGACTGTGCAAACTCTTGTAGCTGTTTTGTTTTGCATGGGGGGGGTGATTTTCCCGAGTTCCAGTTCTATTCTGCACCTTGTACACCGTCAGAACCAACACATGCCATGGAAAAAGTTTCCATGACAATTTCTCCAACAAAGATCACTAGACTTGTAAAATTGTTCAACTCGTTTCCCTCCTCCACTGAGCCCCTGGGGAAACGTGCTCTCTTCCATGCTAGATGGTCCCAGACTAGCCAATGAATAATACAAATATCAGAAACTCACAACATAGGGAGACCATTCAGCTTTGCTGGCCATGGGAAAACTATCCAGCCCAATCTTGCTTTTCAGGATTAGATTTGCAGTCCTACAGATCACAACTCTCCAGCACCACATCAAAGTCAAAGTCAATTTATCCTTTATTGTCATTCAGACCTTTCGGTCTGAACGAAATTTTGTTGCCTTGCAGTCATACATATAATAAAAAACAAAACAAACAATAAACACAAATTTAACATCCACCACAGTGAGTTCACCAGGCACCTTCTCACTGTGATGGAAGGCAAAAGTCTTAAAGTCTTTGTCTCTTCCCTCCTTGTTCTCCCTCTGCGCTGAGGCGATCCAGGCCTCCGATGTTGTCGTCCACATGAAAGCATGTGATAAAGATTTAGGTCCTTTCCATCTCTTAGGCAGTATTCTAAACCTCTACTATCCTTTTGGATCAAAAACGTGTTCTTGTCTCCCCTCTAATCCTTTCACCAATTACTATAAATCTTAGTTCATTTGTTTTGATTCTGCTGCTGAGGGAAACGGGTCCTGCCAATTCATTTCAGAATTTGGTATGCATCAGTAAGTTACCCTCAGCCTCTTCTGTTCTGAGGAAAATAATAGCAGCTTATCCAGTCTTTCTTCGCAGTGTTCCAGTCCCGACAACACTATACACCCATCGCATCTTTCTGTAATATGGTGATCTAAAATGTATGCAGCACTCAATCTGTGGCCGAAGTAGAAGTATATACAGTATTTCTAACATAACCTTCCTGTTCTTTTAGCCTGTGTCTTTCCAATAAAGACATTCTTTATGCTGCCACCCCTCTATTCCTCCACACCACTCAATATCCTCCCATTCATCAGTACCCATTCATAAAAGATCTTCGGAGATACCACAATTTACCTGGATGGGGTAACTATGGCAGTATAAATTATTGACAATGGCTAAATATGAGCCAAACCTGTTTTCCAAGATATTCAAACCAGCCCTGACACTATTAAGGAACATATCGTCATGGCATGTCTCAATGATATTAACGACAGACAAAACCATGGAGTGTAAACCCTTGCATTGTTTCACCTCCCCACCCAACAAAAAAATCTGGAATAAATTCTACCTGTCATTTTCTAGTCTATTGGACCAGACTTTCTGTATCATTTCCGATTCTAATGATTTGATCCCCACTGCCAAACAAGGAGTTCTGAAGAAGGGTTTCGGTCCAAAATGTTGCCTATTTCCTTCGCTCCATAGATGCTGCCTCACCCGCTGAGTTTCTCCAGCACTGTTGTCTATCGTCGATTTTCCTGCATCTGCAGTTCCTTCTTGAACGAGTTAATATTTGTGTCATCTGCAAACTTCTTTAGCATGCCCTGTTACATTTGTATTCATTTATGTTTTAAGAACCAAGTGATTGAACATCGAGGGCTGAGGAATTTGACTGGAATTAGCCTTCTAGTCACAAAATCACCCATTAGGTATCACTTGCTTCTTGCCACTGAGCCAATTTCATTATCATTATCATTATCATAATCATAATAATAATCATACTTTATTAGCCAAGTATGTTTTGCAACATACAAGGAATTTGATTTGCCATGCAGTCATACCAATTTTGCAAATTATTTGCCACTTTTAAATGTTTTACACAGAATTTTTCACAGAACACGTGACAATAAAGGACCATTGAAACATTGATACACTTGCCCTCAAATCCCATGGGTCTTTGTTTTTTGACCAGTCTGTCCATTGAGACCTTGTCAATGCCATTGTAAAATTCATGTTGGCAGCATCAAAAGCCCAGCCCTCGTTGGTCATCCCTGTTTCTTCATCAAACAGCTGAGTTTGCTTAATTCATCTTTATTTTTCTAAATTAAGAAATATTCTCCTTTTGTGTTGATCCCAATAATTTCCCCATTACTGAAGTAATCACTTGGTTTATAACATGGGCATAGGTTTCCATTGATATACAAATATTTGACTTTTGAATATTTTCTACAATGAAATTCTACCTTTAGGCTAATTTCCCTAATTTACAAAGATTCTTATGGCATTGTAATAAAAACCTTAAATTATGCAGCAGACCGAGCAATTTTATCCTTATTATGTAGCAAATAGCAATTGAAGTTTCGTGTGCATCTGTTTTACCAAAGATCGCTGCCCACAAGACTGAGCTGCATTTACAGTGACCATCGATATAAATGTAGGAAGAAACTGTAGATGCTGGTTTGAATCAAAGATAGACACAAAAAGCTAGAGTAACTCAACGGGCCAGTTAGCAGCTCTGGAGAAAAGGTATAGGTGACGTTTCGGGTCGAGAACCTTCTTCAAACTGAACCTTCAAATTGAAGAAGGGTCTCGACCCGAAACGTCACCTATACCTTTTCTCCGGAGCTGCTGTCTGGCCCGTTGAGTTACTCCAGTGTTTTGTGTCTACCATCGATATACGTGTCCATTGAAACAAACCACAGCCAAGTGGCACAATTGCCTTTGACACAACTGGTTGTTGCCAACAAATCACTATTGTTGTTGGAGAATGTTAATCCAGGAAGGGTATCATGTGAGATGCAAATAGTTTCTGATGGTCAGAATGAAGCATATTGTAAGCAGATCAGAATCTACAGGATCATGTCCCTGAGTTTTATGATAATCCAGATAAAACAAGATTATTACAGAAAGACTCAAAAGAATATGAAGGTCATCGTGAATCTTCTGAAGTGCCAATTTGTTCATGATAGCCAAGGCTGGTTTGAATGTTTCCGAAAATATGGAAATGTGGATAGTATTCACTTGACTAACAGATATTTTTCCAGAGGAGAAGAAAATAATTGTTGCAGAAGGAATCAGAACAAATATTTTCCATGGATGATACAAGACGGCAAGTGCAGATGCTGCAGTAACAGAATGTTTTCCACTGGAGCTGAAAATAATTGTTGGGGAAGGTAACTAAACAAGTGATTAACATGGATGAAGATAGACACAAATGAAGCAGAAGGGACTCGACCCGAAACATCACCCATTCCTTCTCTCCAGAAATGCTGCCTGTCCCACTGAATTACTCCAGTATTCTGTGTCTATCTTTGGTTTTAAACTAGCATCTGCAGTTTCTTCCTACACCTTTAGCATGGATGATATAGGACTGCATTGAAAGAGGGTACCTTCACACACATTTACCTCAAGGGGTGGGAAAATAGCACCAGGCTTCACGGTAGCCAAAGATAGCCTTACCCTTCTCCTCAGACCAAATGTAATTGTAGATTTAAGTCTAACACTCTTAGAACCTGTGAGCTTGAAAGGGGTATTTGTAAACCAGTCTTCCTATGGTATGGTTTCCAAATAATGACTTTCTGGAAGATAGCATTACAGTTCTGAAATGTTATCACATTGCTTCTCTCTCTTGAAAAGACAGAAGGTGTGAGACAAGAGGATTGAAAAGTTGAGAATTTTTAAGCTGTGAGGAAGGAATGTAGGTGGAAGGGAAGAGGATGCTGCCTGACCTGCTGAGTTTCTCCAGAACGTTGTATCCTTTGTATCGTGTATCTTCATATTGTAGAAAGACTAACCTGGATAACGGCGGTTTGCTCATCTTTAGCAATGGCGCTTTTAACATCGAGGACACATGGCTGACAACTTACAGGTAGTATTTTTGCTCCTAATCACCACATTTTTTCACAGCCAAAGACTGCATGCTGTTGCTACAATCAAGGCTTACTACCTGCACATAATGAGGCATGTGAGTTTGAGAGGCAATGAATGGCAAATCTCCAATATCCTTCAGATATAATATTAAGGTAGCCGTAGAGGGGGAGGGGCGCCGTCCTATGGCTGCCTAGCCTGCAGCTGTCTGGTTTTTTTCGTCTCTTTTTCTTATTTTTAGTTAGTTTAGTGTTTTGGTTTGAGGAGTTCTAGCTTTTTATGTGTGGGGGAGGGGGGGAGGGGAGGGGGGAGGGGAGGGGGAAACTAATTTTCAGGGTCCCTACCTGGTCGGAGATGCAGCTTTTCTCTGGGCTGCGCTTCGACCCGTCCCAGCGGCCTACCAGCAGGCCTGGAGCGGCGTCTCCTGATGGGACCGCCTGGAGCTTCGGCATCGGCGGCGGCGGCGGCGGAGCTGCGGGTCGGAGGACGGTGGTGCAGCGCTGGAGCGCCATTGCGGGGCTGGCGGTGACTTCGCTGAACTGGAGCTGGGTCCATTGCGGAGCTGCGGGTCTGTGGAGCGGCTGCGGGCGGCGGCGCTGAACTTTCCATTCGGCGCGGCCCTGTCGGCTCCAGAAGCCACGGTCTCGAGTAAGGAGGCCCGACTATGGGTGGACTTGGGGATGGGACTGGACTTTGTGCCTTTCCCCACAATGGGAACCATTGTGGGGGGATGTTTTGATGTTGAAACTATCTTTTATTGTTATGTTGTATTCTTATTTTATGTGCTGCATGGCAAAAAGAATTTCACTACACCGAAAGGTGTATGTGACCAAAATAAAATTTGAACTTTGAACTTTGCCTGTTAAAATGACATAGTCCATGCAACTGTATAGAGGAAAATACAGTCAGAGTGTGAATTACTCCCTTTGTTTCAGGAATCTTGGGGTTTGGGGATTTGGGATGGCGGAGCAGAGGTAGAGTTGCTGCCTTACAGCGCTAGAACCCCGGGTTCGATCAGGACTAAGGGTGCTGTCGGTATGGAGTTTGTACGTTCTCCCTGTGACCTATGTGGGTTTTCTCCGGGTGCTTCGATTTCCACCCACACTCCAAAGACGTACAGGTTTGTAGGTTAATTGTAAATTGTCCCTTGTGCGTGTAGGATAGTGTTGGTATGCGGGGATCGCTGGTCGGCGCGGACCCGCTGGGTCAAAGGACCTGTTTCTGCTCTGTATCTCTAAACTAAACTAAAACATCTCCACAAATGCAGTGCCAAGTTGGCAAATGAGACAATCTTAAATAGAATTGGCCAGAATGATGCGGAACAAAATAGAATTGCAGAAACAAGGAACTGGAGATGCTGATTAACAAAAAAAAGACACAAGGTGCGGGAGTAACTCAATGGCCCAGGCAGTTTCTCTGGAGAACATGGATAGGTGACGTTCCGGGATGGGATCCTTCTTCAGACGGATTGTAGTGAGGGGAGAGAGGGAGAAGAAAGCAGGAAGAGAGGAAGACAGGACAAAATCTGCAGGTATTTGGTGGATACAAGTGAAGAGGGTTTAGATAGGCAGATGGTTGGACATAGGTCACAGATGGAAAGACAGAAGATGTGAGGCAACAGGATTGAAGAGATGGGAATTTTGAAGCTGTGAGAAAGTGTTGAGTTTCTCCAACACTTTATACCTTTTAATGGAATTGCATGGTACAGAACTCACAAACAAACAACAGGTCACCAGAAATACAAGGAGTCACCAGGTTAGCAACACTACTACTACAAAAATAGCTCAGCTTAAAAACGCTTTCAACCATCTTCCAAGACAACAGTGTCAACATGGAATGCAGTATTGGCTGGAGCTTGATGGAAAATGCTGTATGTGCCTTTATCAGATCAAGAAAAGGTGCAATGCCCAGATGCCTAAGAACATATTCTTTACGTCTCGATCATCAGACTGGTGCGCACGTAACAACTTGTCACTAAACTCCTCCAAGACCAAGGAGTTGATTATTGACTTCAGGAGATCCCATAATGGAGAATACGCCCCAATCTCCATCTACGGGGACAGTGTGGAGAGAGTGTTCAGCTTTAAGTTTCTGGGCACTCACATTTCAAAGGACCTCACATGGTCCACCAACACCGTTGCGCTGGTCAAGAAGGCACAGCAACGACTGTTCTTCCTCAGAACATTAAAAAAGACTGGTCTGCCCCAACAGCTGCTGACAACCTTCTACTGCTGCACCGCAGAGAGCATACTAACGTATGGCATCTCTGTGTGGTATCCCAGCTGCACGGAGGCAGAGAGGAGAGCTCTTCAGCGCGTCGTCCACAGAGCGCAGAAGATTATTGGGACACCGCTACCAGCCTTGGAGGGCATCTACCGCACACGGTGCCTCAGGAAGGCCGTCAGCATCCATAAAGACTCCTCACACCCTTGTAATGGACTGTTCGAACTACTTCCCTCCGGCAGACGTTACAAGGCCTTCTACGCCCGCACCTCCAGACTCAGGAACAGCTTCATTCCCAGAGCTATAGCTGCTCTGAACCGGCCCTGCTGAGTGCCCCCACCCCCATGGACTGTCTCCCTCGGATGGTCACGTCGCAAAGACACATCTGCACTTTAGTCTGTTTGAACTGTTTTGACTGTTTTACTGTTTTAATGTTCTTTTTACAAATTCTCGGGGTATCTAAATCTAAATGTTATTAGTTATTTAAGTTATGACATCGGATGGAAGCTGCATACCAAATCTCGTTGCACTTATGTGCAATGACAATAAAATATGTTATTGTTATTATTATTATCAGAGACTGGAGCAGTCCCAAGAGTGTTTGCCTTCAGTATCACAAGCTTCATCAAGCTCAGCTTTATCAGCACTCTCATCTTCTGAGTACCGTGCTTATAGCTCATCCGTATGGTCACACCCTTATGGTTTATAGCTCTTCCCTATGGTCCACACTGGCTTTACCTTTTCAGAGACAAGTCCCATCCAGTCTCTGCAGCTCTAACACGCTTACTTTGTCTCCTTCCCTGATCTAGTGAAGGGTCTTTGACCACAAATGAAAACTCTGTTGCAGATGCGGCCTGACCTGTTGAGTATTTCTAACATTTTCTAATTTAATTTAGATTTCCAGCATTTGTCATTTTTTAAATTTGTTTTCAGTTTAGTTTATTGTCACACGCACCGAGGTACAGTGAAAAGCTTTTGTTGCGTGCTAACCAGTCAGCGGAAAGACAATACATGATTACAATTGAGCCATCCACAGTGTATAAAAACATGATAAAGGGAATAATGTGAATAACGTTTAATGCAAGATAAAGTCCAGTACAGTCCGATCAAAGATAGTCTGAGGGTTTCCAATTAGGTAGATAGTAGCTCAAGATTGCTTTCTCGTTGTTGGTAGGATGGTTCAGTTGTCTGTTAACAGCCTGATGACAGTTTTTAACATCTAATTCTTGATCAGAGGAGTTGCCAACCCTACCAAAGCATCTCATGATCTAATATTAGAGGGGTCAGTAATGAGATAATGTGGATTTAAGGTAATTGGCTGAGGGCATAGCAGAGAGTTGAGGAAAACATATCATCAAAGACTGGTGGAGGTCCAAACATGCTGCCAGAATGTGAGATAAAAGTAGAATCTTTCATCGCATTTGAACAATACTTGGAAGAGCACTTGGTGTTTATAGCATCAGGAGCTGGGAAGTGAGATGAGCCTATTTGTTCTATTTTGACAAGCTTGCGGATCATGGGCAGAATGGCCTTCTTCGGTGCTGTAATGCCCCTGTCCCACTTAGGAAACCTGAACGGAAACCTCTGGAGACTTTGCGCCCCACCCAAGGTTTCCGTGCGGTTCCCAGACGTTGCAGGTGGTTGCAGGAGGTTGCAGGTAGTGGACGCACGTAGGGAGACTGACAAAAACCTCCGGGAACCTCCGGGAACCGCACGGAAACCTTGGGTGGGGCACAAAGTCTCCAGAGGTTTCCGTTCAGGTTTCCTAAGTGGGACAGGGGCATAAATCTCTGCCATTTAAGTTTGAACAAACAATTCAGCTCCTAATCTTTCCTGCCGTATACAACAAGATCAGGACATATATGTGTTGTGACTTCATTTTGGTTCCTTATGTTTACTTTCTCCCGCACCGTAAGATTTTTCTGTTGATCTAGCTTCAAGCATGTTGGGGTTAAAATTTGAAATTTCCACATGTTATTTGGAGTAGTTCTTCATTCCAGAATAGGTTTATTGATTGATTGATTAAATGGATTGCTTGATTTTAAAATACAGCAAGGAAGCAGGCCCTTACTCCCACCAAGTCCACGCTGACCACGAATCACCAGCTCACAGTGGTGGTATGTTATCCCACGTTCAGATCCACTCCCTGCACATTATGCTCTGGATACAAAGACCAATTAGCCAACAACCCGCACGTCTTTTTGGATGTGGAAAGAAACTGAAGCACCCGAAAGAAACGCATGTGGTCACAGGAAGAACATGCGAACTCCACACGGACAGCACCCGAGGTCAGTATTGAACCTGGGTCTCTAGTGCAGTGAAGCAACAGCTCTACCAGCTTTAAGTGACGTGTTCTTGTCCCAGAACCACACCACCACCACAGGTAATAAATAAATTCCCAAACTATACAACTAAATATTGTAATCATCATAAGAAATCCTCAGATTAAGGTGTTCAACACAAGACATACAACATTAGCTTTAATTCATACTTTGGCCTTTTAAGGCTCATGATTTTCTCCTGCACCTTTTCCAAGACCAATTTAACTCTTATTGGTGTGGAATATAGTTCTCCACGAACTTGTACAAATGGCATCTCACCAGAGCTCCGCACAGCTGTCTGCAAGTTCCATTCGGGTGCATTCCACTCCTTTTAATTAGAAGAGTCATTGAGATAGAATCCTTCATCGCATTTGAACGATACTTGGATAAGCACTAGGTGTTTATAGCACCAGGGTCACTAGTGCCGGGAAGTGCGATTAGCCTAAATAGTTCTCTTTTGGCAAGCCCCCATGCAGATCATGGGTTGATTTTTAATGGGTGCTTTTTAATTCCACATATTTCAAAAGAGTTCTTCACTGCCTTTCACTTGCTTTGGGGAAGGTGCTGCATATTTACAAACATTTATTTTAGAGTTAACAGCCAATAGCACTTTCATCATTTAGTGCATGTTCCAGTCACTTTCATTGATTTTCTTACTTGCAAGCAAGTGCTCTGATCCATTTTTTCCATGCCTTTATATCTCAATACAAGGAGTAAAATATACACTATCATTTCAGTGGAGAACTGGGTGTGTGGTGTACCCTCAAAGATATCTCATTTAGCTGATAGGTTAAACTGAAGCCTCATCAGGTGGGAATAAAAAGAACAATTTCAAAGAAGAGCTGAAGAATTATTTCAGCATTTTGAACAATATTTATCCCTTAAACAGATTAAACCAGATTATCCATCGATTAATGTTACGGCACTGCACTGTGCAGTTCGGCTGATAAAACACCCTCTTTAAAATAATTGACAACCCTTCAAAATACTTCTTTGGCTGTAAAGTGCTTTTCAACATCCTGGAAGTCTGTACATAAAAGCAAGTCTTTCTCCTGAAATATTTATCTGTGGAAAAATATGCAAAAGATCCAGAGAGCTATTGGCAAATATGAAAGGCTGTTTCTATAACAGGTTTCTGGAATTAACTTAAAATAACAGCTGCCAGAGCTCATGGAATGCTGCTGTGGGATTAATATTCACTCAACGAGTTTGCAATTACTACAACTTGAATGAGATTATTTATGATTTGGCCTATGTATGTTGATAGTTCTCAAACTTTTCTGATCTCAGGCTGAGATTCTTTAGAAACATCCTGCAATCAAAGTTCCTCTGAGGGAAATGCGTAGAATAATATGGAAAGTGCTGTCATTTGACTGTAGGCCTGGCAAAAGCATTGGGTGAGTTATGCCCCTGTCCCACTTAGGAAACCTGAACGGAAACCTCTGGAGACTTTGCACCCCACCCAAGGTTTCCGTGCGGTTCCCGGAGGTTTTTGCCAGTCTCCCTACCTGCTTCCACTACCTGCAACCTCTGGGAACCACCTGCAACCTCCGGGAACCGCACGGAAACCTTGGGTGGGACGCAAAGTCTCCAGATGTTTCCGTTCAAGTGTCCAAAGTGGGACAGGGGCATAAAGCTGAATAAGGAAGAGTGGAGTAGTCTGCAGCACGGTACAAACATGAACCCGGAAACCAACCGACCATTCATTTTCCCTCAACCAGTCTACAGGATTTGATAAGTAACAAGGTAGCATAATTTGCAAAATTCTGTGGTTGTTTTACCTGTAGGTGTATATTTTATAAAGAAAAAGGGTGGCATGGTGGCGCAGCAGTAGAGTTGCTGCATTACAGCGCCAGAAACCCAGGTTCGATCCTGACTACAGGTGCTGTCTGTACGCAGTTTGTATGTTCTCCCCAGGGCCGCGTGGGTTATCCCCGAGTGCTCCTGTTTCCTCCCACACTCCAAAGACGTACAGGTATGTAGGTTAATTGGCTTCGATAAAAATTGTAAATTGTCCCTTGTGTGCAGGATAGTGCTAGTGTATGGGGATCACTGGTCGGCGTGGACTCAGTGGGCCGAAGGGCCTGTTTCCCTGCTGTGTCACTGAAGTCTAAATGACACCAAGTTTATAAATTGTACTGGGCGTTTTTGAGGCAGACCACAAGAATAACCCAATACGTTACTGACTCTGATCCTGTCTATAATTCCTACTTAATAGGTAAGCCATCCAGTCAATTTTCCAACATGTGAACAACATTTAACATGGAACATAGAACAGTGCAGCACAGAAACAGGCCACAATGTCTATGCTGATAATTTAATCTCATGATAAACTAATCTCATTTGCCTGCACATGATCCATATCCATTCCCTGTATATCCATGTGCTTAACTAAAAGCCTCTTAAATGCTTCTATTATATCTGCCTCCACCACCAACTCTGGCCGTATATACCAGGCACCCACCATTCTCGGTGTAAAAAAAACTTGCTCCACATACAGTATCTCCTTTAAGCTTTGCCCCTCTCACCGAAAGCTAATCATAGAAACATAGAAAATAGGTGCAGGAGGAGGCCATTCGGCCCTTCGAGCCAGCATCGCCATTCATTGTGATCATGGCTGATCATCCCCTATCAATAATCCGTGCCTTCTACCCATATCCCTTGACTCCACTAGCCCCTAGAGCTCTATCTAACTCTCTCTTAAATCCATCCAGCATGTGAAGCGACCTGCCGTCACACCCAATGGAATGTAACTAAGGAGAGAAGAGAGCAAAATTAATCCTTCCAATCTTTGACATTTCTACCGTTGCAAAATAGGTTCTGACTGTCTACCTTATCTATGCCAAAATTAATCTTCCTGGCAGCGTATTGAACCTTGGTCTTCCACGTGTCATCTGGAGTACTGATTGCTATATTATCCAGGAGTGGTAGTATTTTTCCATAATATGTTTAGATAATGGGCTAAATTAAAAATGCAAATAACCATAAAATAAACAGTAACATTATTTTTTATGTTATGTATTCCCTAGGTCAAATACTATTTACTTACACAAAACATTATAGGCCCAATGTGGACAAAGAATCTGTGGGGAATTGTCACCTATCTGCTACCAGATGCTGACTGTGTCTTTAACTTCTGTATCTGTTCACTAAGAGAGGGAAGGGAGGAAGAGGCTGGTCTGGGGATCCCTTCCTCTCAGCTCTCTCTCCCTTCACTCACGCTTTCCTTCTAATACAATTCCCGCTTTTCCTTTCAGTTAAATGGCTCTCTTCTCTCCTTAGTTACATTGCATTGGGTGTGATGGCAGGCCGCTTCACATGCTGGATGAAAAACCCCTCGTACTAGGCAGTCGACTCTGACCTTTATCATCGCAAGCAATAACCAGTGTTGGCAGCAAAAATCATTCAAGGATGCTTTTGAAGCCTCAATGTGAAAAAAAAGTGTAACATCCCCCCAATTCCTGGGGATCGCTGACTCTAAAGGACCTCTTAACATGAAGAAGAGCTGTTGGAATGCCTTTGAGCATTTTGAAGCCATTCTGTGGGAGCACACTGAAGCTCAATGTTCGTGGTTGAGCACACTAGCTCCCAAACTGCCCACCTTCAAGCCCTGTCAAATACCTTCTGTGACACATGAGGCCGAATTTGCAGGTCTCACCTTGGTCTTATCTGTCGAATCCACAAAACTGGAGTGGAAGAGATTGTTTTGCACAATTAGTGCACAGGAATCAATGTTAACAGAAGATCGAGTCAGTAATGCAGGAGGAATGGTCTCTTTGAAATGTTGAAGGAGAAGGCGTGTCTAGTGGTGGTATCTTGTTGAACGTGGTGGGAATGGCAGAGAACGTCCCATTGACTGTGTTGGGGCGGAAGGTGAAGACAAAGGGAACCTGATCCTGGCTCTGGAGCAGAAGGAGAGCGGGAGTGCAGAAAATGGCACAGTCACAGCGAAAACCATGCTACCACTGAAAAACTGGCGTGGCAGATGTTATCTTGGAGTAGATATGAATGAATGAATGAATGAATGAATACGTTTATTGGCCAAGTATTCACATACATGGAATTTGCCTCAAGGACAAGAAAGATACCAAGGAACATTAGAGAGTGGAACAATGAAAACCTTGCAGGGAACTGGGTGGATGGAAATATCATCGAGTCACAGATTCATTGTGCCATAGACCACAGAACCAAACTCTTTGCCCACCGTCAACTACGCATTTACACTAATCCCAAAGTAATCACATCTTTTTATTTGCCCTACATCCTTATCAACTCCACAGATATTGCTATTCAGCAACATACTTTGCTGGGGTAATTGCCTGCTGTCAGGATTGAACTCGGGGATGTTGGGACATCATGTTCAAGACTTTGCTAATGGCCAAACTCATAAAACATTTTTGCACCCAGCCAAGGATTAGAGGGTATAAGTTTAAGGTGAGAGGGACAAAAGTTTATAGATGTGTGAAGCAATTATTTTTTGAATATACAGAGTGTAGTGAATGCCTGCAACAGGTGGTGGTGGAGGCAGATATGACAGTGGCATTTAAGTGGCTTTTAGAACAACACGTAAATATGCAAGGAATGGAGGGACATGGATTATTTGCAGGCTGAGGAGATTAGTTTAACTTGGCCTTATGTTCTGCACAGGTATTGTAAAAGGGTGTGTTCCTGTGCTGTACTATTTTATGTTCTATATTCTATGTTCTACATTTCCAATCACATCATATCCACTTTTATCCATTTTTGCTATGTGTTACCTGGTACTAGAAGTTCTTCATTTAGAAATACACAGTCTTTTTTCCCCCCCAACACTCTGCAGAAGGTTCACATTGGGTTTTTAATTTCCGTTGATTTGTGCACGTAGCCAAGTAATGGGTTGTGAGGTATAAAAGGGCATCCTCTGTGATGTCTGGTTGGAGGAGGAATCGTTTTTGGTACCTCAGCCACATTTTCAACCACAGATTTATGACAGATGAAGAAATAAGCCCAGCATGTTCAAGGAAAATGTAGGACGTGGAATTTTAATGGCCTCAGTCGAAAGAAGAAATACACAATTATTTTAAAACCTTGTTGATTTTTTGGGCAACATGGTAGTTACACAATACAGGAGCACAGAAATATCCAGTACATGACTAGGGTCATGATTCTATCCACTCGGTGTAAGTGCACAGATTTTTCAAGTACAATGTAATGTTTCCAGTTCTGCATGCACCATAATTAATCCAATAATGAATAATATGATGTTTTGATATTCTTCTGAAGCTGAATTATGTTCTCAGTCTATATTGATGTATGTTATCACTGATGGGAAATATTTTTTTCAAACATAAGTTTATACAATGCTCTTACATTGATGTAAACTATTAACACCCCGAGGTTATGAAAGTAGGAGGACAAATCATTTTGAATTGTTGTTAGACATCTCCTCGGAGCCAGTTAAAGAGCTGTTAATGCACCTCTCAAAGCTTGCTCACTTGCCAGGCCTCGTGGTTGAGGAATGGAACAGGGAAACCTAATAAGGGGACAAATAACACATAAAGTGGAGCTTTTAAAAAGAGCAAAATGGAAAAAGGAAAGATATATATGCTCGTAAATGTTTTTTATAAATCATGGAAGATAAACTTTCCGACAAAGCTTCAGCAATAATTCTATCCCTGCTATTGGGCCTGCTCAGGATCAATGCATGTTTGCCAAATAACCTATTAGCTAGGGCCGCCCATGTCTTTCCACTACCACCCTCATCGTGCCAGTCGTTTGGTTTATCTCCCCATTATTCTCAGTGTCCCGGTTAGTCCAAAGAGCCCTTTGTCCAATACCCTTGTTCATTCATCCTGCTGTTATAAGCCCTTTCATCCTTACTACATAAAACTATTTATTTTCAATCCAGACTGTAAACCTACTATTGCTCACGACGGTCACTTGATATTCATATGAGCATAATATTTAGCTTGCCATCTCACAAGTTCAAAGACCGCAAAAAAAAGAGTTTACATCATCAAAATTATCATTATATTTATCATATGTACTAAACAGTCACTTTTTTTAGGGACAACAATCATTTCGTTTGTGGCAATTTAATGAAAGGAGTTTAGAGTTTTTTTATTTTAATAGTTCAGGATCAAAGCCTCACAGTACTTTTAGGCGGCAGCGAAAGACAAATGCCGCAATTGTGAATCGGAATAGAATATGTTTGAAGCATCCAGACAGATTTCAGATTGCGGAATCAAGGGGTATGGGGAGAAGGCAGGAACGGGGTACTGATTGTGGATGATCAGCCATGATCACAGTGAATGGCAGTGCTGGCTCGAAGGGCCGAATGGCCTACTCCTGCACCTATTGTTTATGTATCTATGGCCTTCATCAGAACAGGGTGAACCTAAACCCTTGGAATCATTTATTATTCCTTTTTGATATTGCCAGAATTACAGTCCAATTCCAGTATTGGTTGTATTTTATCTTACTGTTGTGATTCCTAATTGAACTACACGGTGCAGGACTTACCTGGCAGTAAAGGGCGGTTGGATCCATATTTGATCCCTGGTCTTTGGCCAATTATTTAAAAAGAAATCAAAAGCACTGCCAAACATTTAATTCATAGTCATTTCCTGGTAACCATGGCCTTCAGATTATAGGATCAAACTTGGCTGCGAAGAAAACCTGCTGATATTAACAGCCTAAATTATGCCCCTGTCCCACTTAGGAAACCTGAACGGAAACCTCTGGAGACGTTGCGCCCCACCCAAGGTTTCCGTGCGGTTCCCGGAGGTTGCAGGTGGTTGCCGGAGGTTGCAGGGAGTGGAAGCAGGTAGGGAGACTGACAAAAACCTCCGGGAACCGCACGGAAACCTTAGCTGGGGTGCAAAGTCTCCAGAGGTTTTCGTTCAGGTTTCCTAAGTGGGATAGGGGCATCATAGACATATGGTGCACTCTGGTCAGTCATTCAAGGCCCACAACTGAAAGAGAGGATGAAGACTCAACTTACTGCAAAATACTGAAAAGTTGGGACATTTGTATAGTGCCTTTAACAACTTCAGCATACACTGAAACAATTTTTTTAAAGGCGTGATTATTGTTATCTTGAATTAATTTTAGCAGCCAGTTTGTACACAAGATCCCACAAATACAAAATATGATGATGATTGCTCTGAAGGTGTATATGTATTGACTAGGATACGACAAAAGCACCTCGTCTTCCATCTTTGTGTGGGACTGTTCACATCAACCCAGGAGACGAGCAGGATATCAGATATTGATTTATAGGGAAGGAGGCATGTCAGATTGCTTCATGCTCACTAAGCTAGTGTCATAGAGTCATACAGCACAGTAGCAGGGCTTTTGGCCCAACTCGCCGGTACTGGCCAGGAGTCCTCATCTAAACTAGTCTTAGAGGCCTGTCCCACTTTCACAACCTAATTCATGACCTCTGCCGAGTTTGCCCTTGATTCATACTCGCAGCATGGTTGTCACGAGGTCGTAGGAGGTCGTAGGTAGGTCGTAGCAGGCTGTGATGCTAGTCGTAGGTACTTGTGGCATCAGGTAGGTCGGGGCGTCTTTTCTAGCATGATGAAAAATGTCCACGAGTAAAAAAGGTCGTGAATTAGGTCGTGAAAGTGGCACAGGTCCTTTATTTGACAAATATTAACCTATTTATTCTCTACACCCTTCCTACCCATGTATAAGTCCAAATGTCTTTTAAATATGCCTGCCTGAACTACTTAAAGATAGACACAAAATGCTGGATTAACTCAGCGGGCCAGGCGGCAACTCTGGAGAGAAGGAGTGGATGATTTTTCAGGTCGAGACCCTTCTTCAGACAGAACTACTTGCTCCAGCAGCCCATTCCATATATTCAAGTTCAAGTTCAAGTGAGTTTATTGTCATGTGTCCCTGATAGGACAATGACATTCTTGCTTTGCTTCAGCACAACAGAACATAGTAGGCATTGACTACCCTTAGCGTTAAAAAAATTGTCCCTTATGTTGCTATGAAATCTTTCCTCTCTAATCTTAAATCTATGCACACCAATTCTTGATTCCCCATCTCTGGTGAAAAGATTGTGCATTTGTCCTATGTATTCCCCTCATGAGCCATTTCCCAGCCGACTGGACCACCTGATGAAGATTCTATTGCAATTTGTGGTAACCATCTTCAGTGTCTATGATATCTCCTATTTTAGTGTCTTCTGCAAACTTCGTAATCATGCCTTGCACCTGTACATTCTCATCCAAATCATTGGCATAGATGATAAATACCGATGGGCCCAGCACTGATCCTTGAGGAACAGCAGGTTACAGCCTCCAGTCTGAAAAACAACCTTTCATCAGTGCCTTCTGCATCCTACCATAATGTCAATAACTTGTGCCACCCTGACATCCTATGAGTTAGGACTCAAACCTATAATCTTCAGACACATGTATAAGACTATGAACTGTGTTGCCATGACGGAGATTACAACAAAGGATAAAAATATAATGACGAGGAAACAATTTCTTATGCCAGGTACATTAGAATCTAATTGTGAAAAGGGAAACTCCATTATAAGATTAAGTTTGGTTATTATCTTATAATGAAGTTAAATGGGGCTAGTTTTTGTGGACCCTGAGAGCTTGGATAGTAATTGCAATGTGCCAGTGTGTTGTTAGATAAACATGAAACACCAAACTTCAGACGGCTTACATGTTTCAATGATTTTCACTGCTGGTTGACTGAATGCTCCATTTGGTGCCCAATAGATTGACTGGTGAACACTAGGCAGAGTTAGTCTGCATTGCTCAATGGGGTAATGCATTGCAGTGGAGAAAGTGCAGGCACAGTGGCATAGCAATAGAGTTGCTGCCTCATAGCGCCAGAGACCTTGGTTTGATCCTGCCCTCGGATGCTGTCTGTGTGGAGTTTGCACGTTCACCCTGTGACCCCATGGGTTTCCTCCGGGTGCTCCAGTTTTCTCCTACTTCCCAAAGACATGCAGGTCTGTAGGTTAATTGGCCTTAGCATGTAGGATAGAACTACTGTGAACAGGTGATTGGTGGTCGGCAGGGACTCGGTGGGCCAAAGGGCCTGTTTCCACACTGTATCACTAAACCAAAGTGATTGCAGCCTTACAGCAAATTAATCTGATTTGGGAAGACATTGAAGAGTGTCATGAAAAGCGAGCAATTGGCTCCAAATGTATCAGCTTGAGACCCTGGTTGAGAATGTGGAGAGTTGAATAGATATCTCTGTCTGGAAAGATGAAGGAGAGAGTATTTCTGACACTTTCCGCTGTCAATCGCTGTTCCATTTATGTCATATAAATCATATGAAAGTTTCTTCTCATAAAAGTATGTCCTCTCATTAACTTGTGTGTGTCGTGATCATGTCGTGTGTAGGTAAAAAAACTGTATTCTCACCATCCTTCCGAGACCTAACTGACTCCTAATCTGTGAGTCTGCGCTAGTCTCCTCTAGAAATAGACACAACCCTTCTACGTATCAAATCCCACCTACAAAAGTGCAGACAAATAAAATTTAAAATATTTAAAATGTTAGACATGGCTATAATATACTGACTTAAGCTTAATGGCTCCTACAAGATCCTTCGGCCCAACCTGCCCACACCAACCAACATGCCAATAGACAATAGGTGCAGGAGTAGGCCATTTGGCCCTTCGAGCCAGCACAGCCATTCAATGTGATCATGGCTGATCATCCCCAATCAGTACCCCATTCCTGCTTTTTCCCCATTTCCCTTGATTCCGTTAGCTCTGCCACAGCCAGACATAAAAAGCTGCCACAGCCAGACATAAAAGCAGTTTTTTTCCATGATTAGTAAGTAGCTCTACTCAATAGCCAAATATCTGAGGTCTCCTTTTGCTCTGGTATTTTGTTTGGTTGACATGTTTGACCAATGGTGTTTTATTATTAATGTTTAGTGTTTTATGTGTCATTCGTAACTGTCACTGTATGTCATGTTGTCACTTGTGGGTGGAGCAACAAGGCAAATTCCTTGTATGTGAATACTTGGCCAATAAACTTATTCATTCATTCATTCATTCATTCATTCATTCTCTAAGAGCTAAATCTAACTCTCCCTTGAAAACATTTCAGTGTATTGGCCTCCACTGCCTTATGTGGCAGAGAATTCCACAGATTCACAACTCTCTGGTTGAAAAAGTTTTTCCTCATCTCAGTGCTAAATGGCCTTCCTCTTTTTCTTAAACTGTGACCCCTGGTTCTGGACTCCCCCAACATCGGGAACAATTTTCCTGCATCTAGCCTGTCCAATCGTTTAAGAATAGAATCAGCAGGGCTGGAAATACCTACAAAAAGCCGGCATTGTGCAGGAAAACGGTAATAAAGTGTCTTTCCACGCAATGTGTCCCAATTTCATTTAAAGATTCAATTTGCACTGTTTATTTTCTGCTGACTTTGACTCTAGTGTGTCCAAGTAGATATTGTAATAGCCAGAAGAGGAAAACAAGGTGTGGGCTGCAGGTATTTAGGAATATCACAGTTGAATGAATGGACAACCATACCAGAAATCACCTGTCTACATTCTGCTGACCTTCAGCGACCCTCTTTCTTGACCCTTCACTCCCTCTGTCCCCTCCTCTACCTGTCCCTGTCCGTTAGTTGCTCTCTTTGAAAGTGGTGGTCCGCTTCATTGAGATGCCAAAAATGTGGCACCAGCTCAGTGCTAATCTTAACACCAAGATTGCTGAGTACTTTGGAGATGATCCTGAAAAGTCGAGGTAATGAAGGATTATATTTTTGGTACGCAGTGAATTACTCCAACCATTTTTGCACGGTAAAATGGATAGCTGTAGGTGAAACATTGCAGTCATCAACCATGTCAGCCAGCAGCCAAAGGCAGCACAGTGGTATAACTGGTAGAGCTGCCGTTTCACTGTGCCAGAGACCCAGCTTCAATCCTGATCTTGGTTTTTGTCTGTGTGTAGTTTGCACTTTCTCCCTGTGACTGTGTGGGATTCCTCCGGGTGCTCCGGTTTCCACCATCATCCCAAAGACATGAGGGTTGCAGGCTAATTGACCTCTGTGAATTGTTTCTAGTGTATAGGGAGTGGCTGAGAAAGTGGGATAGGATAGACCTTTAGAGTGTGTCCTAGTAGATACTGTGATAGCCAGTGTGAACGGGTAATCGATGGTCGACATGGACTCAGTGGGCCGAAGGGCCTGTTTCCACGCTGTATCTCTAAACTAAAATAAATAATGAGTTGTATGGAAATGGACCTGTGAATATCTACAGATCTGTCAGGATATTCACCAATGTTGCACTTTTCACTTGCCCTGATGATGGCTGAGTAGGATTCTCTATTGTCCTGGCATCTAGCAGGGTGGGTGTGCATTGACTATGAAGCTTTGTCTGTATGTCATTGACATGAGAAGATAACCACACTCACAATGTGGAGGAAAGAACTGCAGATGCTGGTTTAAATCGAAGGTAGACTCAAAATGCTGGAGTAGCTCAGTGGGACAGGCAGCATCTCTGGAGAGAAGGAATGGGTGACGAAGAAGAGTCTCGACCCCAAATATCACCCATTTCTTTTCTCCAGAAATGTCGCCTGTCCCACTGAGTTTAATGCCCCTGTCCCACTTAGGAAAACTGAACGGAACCCTCTGGAGACTTTGCGCCCCACCCAAGGTTTCCGTGAGGTTCCCGGACGTTCCCGGAGGTTTTTGTCAGTCTCCCTACCTGCTTCCACTACCTGCAACCTCCGGCAACCACCTGCAACCTCCGGGAACTGCACAGAAACCTTGGATGGGGCGCAAAGTCTCCAGAGGTTTCCGTTCAGGTTTCCTAAGTGGGACAGGGACATTACTCCAGCATTTTGGGTCTACCACACACACAATGTTCCATAGTTCCTCCTCCCTGTTTTTCTTTCTTCCGCTCTTCTCTGGCAAGAAAGTCTGAAATGGATTCAGTTCCTTTTGATTAGTGAATCCAGCTGACTAGGACTTAAGCAACAATGGACAACAAATGGCCAGACTTTATAAATAATTCCAATCACAGCCTAGAAGAAGCCAACCTGATGTTAGTACTCTCAAGTATCGCACACTGTGGGCACTGGATGGGAACTCTAGAATTATAGTGCTTGGTAAATGGTCGTTAATTAGCTCGATTTCTCTTTTCTACATTGATTCTGACTGCTCTTGTTGAACAAGTTATGTAGAGAACATTCTTACTGGGTTGCAATGGAAATTTTTGGTCTAGGCAGCGGACCAACTTACATGATTAAGAACTCCTCAGATGGATTATCTGGAAGTCATTTGGCACTTGCTATTGAGCTAAGGATTGCAATTCTTCTTCCATGCTAATGCATACCGTCCCAAAATGTGAATTAAAATAGAACTACAGAGAGAAAATACAAATGTCTGTGCTTCATTGGAAGTTACTGAATGATTTGACAGCACTTTTGAAAGTAAATGAGCCTTTCTAATCTGTTCATAATTTAAATTCCCACTGTTTTACCAATATCAAAATTTGATCCATATTTTACCAGGGTTGTGTGAACATGATTGAAATATAATTTTTTCAATGTTTTACAGTTATTAATTTTTCTTGTGAAGAAAGTTGGCCTTCATTGCGAGAGGATTTGAGTTTAGGAGCAAGGAGCTCCTACTACAGTTGTACAGGGCCCTGGTGAGATCGCACCTGGAGTATCGTGTGCAATTTTGGTCTCCTAATTTGAGGAAGGACATTATTGCGATTGAGGGAGTGCTGCATAGGTTCACCAGGTTCATTCCTGGGATGACAGAACTGACATATGATGAAAAAATGGGTCGGCTGGGCTTATATTCGATGGAATATAGAAGGATTAGAGGGGACCTTATAGAAACATATACAACTATTAAAGGAATGGACAGGCTAGATGCAGGAAAAATGTTCCCGATGTTGGGGGAGTCCAGAACCAGGGGTCACAGTATAAGAATTTCGGACTGAGATGGGGAAAAACTTTTTTACCCAGAGAGTAAGGTGAGTCTGTGGAATTCTCTGCCACAGAAGGCAGTAGAGGCCAATTCACTGGATGCATTCAAAAGAGAGTTTGATTTAGCTTTTAGGGCTAACAGAATCAAAGGATATGGGGAAAAAGTACTGATTTTCGATGATCAACCATGATCATATTGAATGGCGGTGCTGGCTCGAAGGGCCGAATGGCCTATTCCTGCACCTATTTTCTATGTTTCTATGTTTCTTGTTTCGGGGCCTATTTTCAAACTGTCATTAAGCTGAAATTCTCACATAAACAGAAGGTGACTGAAAGGCGCAAAACTGATTCAGTCAGTGTTACTAAAGTCCTTTTGAGGGCGCTGTTGAAATGATATTACAGTGTCGGATTGAATATAATCATTCACCAGAGTGCCAGATGGCAGACTTAACATTTAATGGATCAAAATTTTTGAGATAAATTTAAAATAGCACATTGATACTGCTTAGCTTTTCTTTAATGTATTTTGTCACGTGTTTTGTGATTGGAGCACATTGTTTCTTTGATAGTGTTTCCAATATCAGCTGTGCTCTAGGATTACAGAGGCAATGATTGTAGGCTTGGTATTTCTTGATATGCTGGGAACGAAAACCACAGGGTAAATTCTCCATTCAATTAAATGCACATGGATATCGTTTTTAAAAAATGGCTTTGGTCTCTTGATTAACTGGCAGCTTCCACCAATAACCACCGAAAATAGCAAATTACATTTCTCTTTTTCATTCCAGATACTAAGTCAGAAACAACAGCATCTCAGAATTCAGTGTTTGGCTTGAAGGGAAGATTGGCAAAGTAACATCGTAAGGTTGCAAAAATACAATTGAGGACAGGTAGAGGGCACTCTCAAGACAGAATTCAAAGTGTTAAGGAGGACTAGTTCGAGAAGGGAGTAAAACCAAGGTGGCTGAAGGCCTTACCAATGATCACATGAGTGGAGGAGAGTACTCTTGCCTTGAGGGCATACGCTTAATTAAGTGACTGAAGAAACTACAAAGACTACATGGTTGATCCTTGGGGGCGGGGAGGGATTTTAAACTAGACACTTGAAAATTACTGTGTCAGAGGACAGCTAAGCAATGGAACAATTGAGAATAATATGGTGCATTCGGGAATATAATACAATGTATAGGGAGCAAGCATTGGATGAGTTGCAGCTTCTGCAGCCAAGCATGTGGAAAGAAATGGAGTCATCCAGATTACATGTAATACAATAGGGCAGCATAGCGGTCGATTTGATGCCTTACAACTCCAGAAACCTGGGTTCGATCCTGACTACGGATGCCGTCCGTAATAAGTTTGTATATTCTCCATGGGTTTTCTCCAGGTGCTCCAGTTTCCTCCCACATTCCAAAGGCATACAAGTTTGTAGGTTAATTGGCTTCTGTAAATTGTAAATTTTCCCTAGTGTGTGTAGGATAGTGCTAGTGTGCGGGGATTGCTGGTCGGCGTGGACTTGGTGGGCCGAAGGGCGTGTTTCCGCGCTGTATCTCTAAACTAAATTAAAACAAACAACAGAGATTAGTGATCCAGTTTAGTGGGAGTGAACTAAAGGGAGAGGCAGATAAGATCATGTTAGAAAATAGAAGAAACTAATTAAAAATGATGATGATCTTCCGTATGTTATTATTGAAATTATGTTATGAATGTTTATTTAGCATCATTATTTTGAATTCATTATTTTGAATTCTTAAGACTTTACAGATAAGAAACTAAAGATAGACACAATAAGCTGGAGTAACTCAGCGGGACAGGCAGCATCTCTGGAGAGAAGTAATGTGTAGGGTCTTGACCCGATACGTCACCCATTCCTTCTCTCCAGGGATGCTGCCTGACCCGCTGAGTTACTCCACCTTTTTTTTGTCTATCTTCGGTTTAAGCCAGCATCTGCAGTTCCTTCCTACAGATAAGAAACTAGGATATTTTATAGGTGGACAAAAATGTTGGAGAAACTCAGCGGGTGAGGCAGCATCTATAGAGCGAAGGAATGGGTCTGAAGAATGGGTCTGAAGAAGGGTCTCGACCTGAAACATCTCCCATTCCTTCGCTCCATAGATGCTGCCTCACCCGCTGAGTTTCAAAAATATGTTAAGAAAGCAGCTGAAAAACACTTGGCAAACATTTTTGTTTACAGCATAAATATTTGCAATCTCACTTTCAGCATTCAATGTTTATCTCATTTTGCTTTGGTCAAGACAGTTGGATTTTTGTGCCTCAACTTTATAGGTTCAAGTCCAACATTTCATCTTGAACACAAGAATGTAGCCTGATGTTCTTGAAGAAGAGTCTGAAGGAGGGCCCCGACCCGAAACGTCACCCATCCTTTTTCTCCAGACATGCTGCCTGACCCGTTGAATTATTCTTAAAATCCTGAGAAAGAGATGCTGACCCGTTTTGTATTTATGCCCACCCCATTCTGGTGGAGCTACCCTCACAGAATGGTTGCATAGGAAGCATTTTAGTGTCGTAGTTTGCTACAATCAAATCTCTCACTCAGTAAGATATCCTTTGGTGATTAAGAATTGTTTTATACCAGTAGTTTCATGCTTACTATCAATGATATTAACTTCACATGTAAGATATTGTTTAGTGAAGATTAAAACTGCAAGCCACGTTGGGTTTTAGAGTCATAGATTGTTACAGCGTGGGAACAGGCCCTTTGGCCCAACTTGCCCACACCGATAAGTATTTCTTGCAAGTGTCTATATCCCTCCAAACCTGTCCTATCCATGTACCTAGCTAGCTGCTTCTTAAACATTGCAATAGGCCCTGCCTCAACTACCTCCGTTGGCAGCTTGTTCCATACACCCATCACCCTTTGTGTGAAAAAGTTACCCATTAGATTCCTATTAAATCTTTTCCACTTCGCCTTAACCTACAGTATGTCCTCTTGTCCTTGATTCACCTACTCTGGGCAAGAGACTGTGTGCATCTCCCTGATCTATTCCTCTCATGATTTTATACACCTTTATAAGATAACCCCTCACCCTCCTGCACTCCAAGGAATAGAGATCCAGCCAACTCAATCTCTCCCTATAGCTCACACCCTCTGGTGCTGGCAATCATCCTTTTAGATAAAAGTTACATTTTTAAGGTGTTCAGAGAGATTTCTTGACATTCTGCTCCACATTTTGCACTCCTCCATTACAGCAGTGAGTTAAAAATCAACCACACTGGTTGGATCCATGTTTGATCCATCAGATAAAAGATCCCACAGTACTATTTTGGGATTAGAGAAAGTTAATTAAATAGCCTAGCAAATGTGTATTTTCTATCAACAGCATGAAATCAGAGTATCTCGTCTTTGTCACACTTGTGAGAGCTTGCGGTGTGCAAATCGTGTGTGATATTTCCTGCCTTAAAATAGTGACTGCGGTTGAACAATGGTCATTGGCTGTAAAACAGGACATCTGGATATTGTGAGACACCCATTTTTAATCATTTGTTTGATGAGCTAAAAAAATGCTCAAGAAATGCTCAAGGTGGTGCAGCGGTAGAGTTGCTGCCTTACAGCACTTGCAGCGCCGGAGACCTGTGATGGTCGATCCCGACTATGGGTTTGTACGTTCTCCACTTGACCGCCTGGGTTTTCTCTGAGATCTTTGGTGCCCTCCCACACTCCAAAGGCGGACTGGTTTGTGGGTTAATTGGCTTGGGTTTGTATACTCGGTATAAGTGTAAATTGTCCCTGGTGTGTGCAGGATAGTGTTAATGTTTGGGGATCGCTGGTCAGCGCGGACTCGGTGGGCTGAAGGGCCTGTTTCCGCGCTGTATCTCTAAACTAAACTAAATTTCACAGCATCCAGGACTCCAAATCAGCAACTCATCCCAATATTCCACAGCTGGCATAACATAGCTATCGCTGGTACCTTCCATTAAGGTGTGTCCTGCCACAACTTCCCAGTCTGCAATCCCTCCCATTCAGCAAGACAAGGACGTAGGTGTGTGGAATGCCACAATATCTGCTCCCCTTGAAGTTGCAATATTACTGCAAGTTCTTTTCATTGTAGTATCCAGAATATGGAATCCCTTGTAATATTCTCCAGCGATTTTAATATTAAATCCAGCTGCGCAGTGATGCTTGCTTGAAGTGTTTTAACTGATTTAGTTCAATGCACATCGAGATTCCTTCCATCTGGCAATGTAATTACAATTGTACATCATAGAGAAAAGTGAACATTGGAATGATATTGTTAATATCCAACGAACTCGATCTCCCGTGAACAAAATATTCAACATGATAGAAGTTCTGTTGATGTACGATTCAGGATCACTTCCAGTTTTGTGGAAGAAATATGTGGAAGCTGTGACATGCAGAACTGTAGGAAATGCCCAGCACGTCAGGCTGTTAATGGAAATTGGAGGGGAAATTAGGAGAAAATAATTTCTCCCCATTCCCTGACTCTCAGTCTGAAGAAGGGTCTCAACCCGAAATGTTACAAATTCCTTCTATCCAGAGATGTTGCCTGTCCTGCTGAGTTACTCCAGCATTTTGTGTCTATCTTCGGTATAAACCAGCATCTGCACTTCCTTCTACATAGAAAATTATTACGTTTGAGATTCTGTTTATTTTAGAGATACAGTGTGGAAACGGACCTTTCGACCCACCAGGCCCAAGCCGACCCACGATCACCCATACGCTAATTCCATCCGACACGCTAGCAGAAATTTACAGAAGCCAATTAACCTACAAACCTGCATGTCATTATAATGTGGGAGGAATGTGGTGCACCCAGAGAAGACCTGTACAGTCACAGTGAGAATGCACTAACTCTATACAGGCAGCACCAATAGTCAGGATTGAATCTGGGTTTCTGGTACTGTAATGGGCCTGTCCCACTTAGAGAACTTTTTGCTGCACCACCGTGCTGCCCTTTTGTTTAAAGCAGGAGACTATGCAGTCACCACATGGTCGCCACATGTTCACGGGTGGTTGCCGGGGAGTCGCCTTCATGGTCGTGAAGAGTCCCCGCATTCTGGGAACTAGTCGCGGCCTCAATATGGTCGCCGTGAATTTTTCAACATGTTGAAAATTTAGCAGCGACTAGAATGAAGCCGCCATAGAGAGTAGCGATAATTCTCGAGCCGTAGGTGGGTCGCCAGGAGGTCCTAGTGGGTTGCCAGGAGGTCGAAGGTTCTCATTGGTTGTAGCCAGTGCTGACCGATGAATTTCATTGGCTCATTGGGGAAAAAAAAAAGTAAGCAGTAGTTTTCAGAGCCAAGGATAACCGACCGGTAATGTTAATGTCTGCCGAGCTTCACAGCCGTGTATCTCTGGCTTCTTAAAATTGTCTCCACTCTCTCTCCCCCCTTCTCCCCAACTCTTTTAAAGGACTTACGTGACCCATCCCGTACACTGTGCTTTCAACGTCTTAATTACAGCGCCAACCTTCCTGTTCATCGCGGTGTGTGTCTGTATCACCTTGGCTTTGCACCGTGTGAATTTCACTCAGACAGCGCTCACCCTGCTTTCCCTGTCCCCCGCTTGCAGGAAGCGTTGTGTGTGTGTGTGTGTGTGTGTGTGTGTGTGTGTGTGTGTGTGTGTGTGTGTGTGTGTGTGTGTGTGTGTGTGTGTGTGTGTGTGTGTGTGTGTGTGTGTGTGTGTGTGTGTGTGTGTGTGTGTGTGTGTGTGTGTGTGTTCCACTCTGACAGTCGCCGTTTTTTTTAGGCGACTCCCGACGACTTGACAGTTGCCGGCAGTCGCCTGAAAAATCGTCTCAGTGGGACAGTCCCATAAAAGAGCAATTCTACTGCTGCGCCACTGTGCTGTCCTTTTGTTTACAGCTGAAACCAAAAAGTGTTTAATAAAATAGGCAGGATGTGGGAAGAATTAGATTGATTGAGCCAACCGAATGTCAATAACATAAAGAGGATTGCAAACATTTCTACAGATATATAGAGAGAAAAATGGCAGATGAATTGAATACATTTTTGCGTCAGTTTTCACAGTGGAAGATGCCAACTTCAGGGGGCAGACATCAGTGGAGCAGCTATTGCGAAAGAGAAGGTGCTTGGGAAGCTGAAAGGTCTGAAGTTGGATAAGTCACCTGGACCAGCTGGACTACACACCAGGGTTCTGAAATAAGTGGCTTTAAAGATTGTGGAGCCATCAGTAGTGATCTTTGAAGAAACACTGGAGTCAGGAGTGGTTCCAGAGGACTGGAAAATTGCAAATGTTACTCTGCTTCAAGAGGGAGTGAGGCAAAAGAGGGAAACTATAGGCCGGTTAGCCTGTGATAGGTAAGATTTTAAGTGTCCATTATGAAGGATAAGGTTTCCGAGTGCTTAGAAACACATTATAAAATAGTCCCGTCAGCATAGTTTTGTGAATGGGAGACTTTGCCTCACAAATCTGTTGGAATTCTTTGAGGAAGTAAAAAGCAGAATAGAGTGTGGATGTTGTTTACCTGGATTTTCAGAAAGCCTTTGATAAGGAGCCACACCTGAGGCTGCTGAGAGCCCATGGTATTTGAGGGAAGATACTAGCATGGATAGAATGTGTAGATATGATGAAGGGTCTCGACCCAAAACATCACCTATTCCTTGTCTGAAGAGATGCTGCCTGACCCGCTGTGTTACTCCAGCCTTTTGTGTCTGTCTTCAGCATGGATAGAAAGTAGACTGAATGGCAGAAGACAAAGAGTGTAAATAAAGAGGGGTTTTTCAGGTTGGCTGCCAGTGACTGGTGGTGTTCCACAGAGATCAGTAACGTGGCCACTACTCTGCACGTTCTGTATCAATGATTTTGATGATTGAATTGATGGCTTTGTGGCCCAGTTTGCAGAAGATACAAAGATAGGTGGAGGGGCAGGTAGTGTAGAGGAAGCACAGAGTCTGCAGAAGGACTTGGACAGGTTCGGAGAGTGGGCAAGGAAGTGGCAGATGGAAAATATGTTGCAAAATCTGCAGTCATACACTTTAGTGGTAGGAATAAAGCCATAGACTATTTTCTAATTGGGGAGAGGATTCAGAAATCATAAGTGCAAAGGGACTTGGGAGTGCTGATGCAGGATTCCCAAAGGGTTAATTTGCAAGTTGAATTGGTAATAAGGAATGTTTGCATTTATTTCCAAAGGACTAAAATATAAAGACAGGGATGTAATGCTGAGTCTTTATAAGGCACCAGTCAGTTTGCATTTGGAGTATTGTGAGCAGTTTTGGGCTCAATCTCTGAGGTAGGATTTTTGGGGAAGGGGGTGAGGGGAAAGAGTTGTAGGGCAAATAATAGGCAGGATGTGGGAATTACTAGATTGAATGAGCCACCCGAAAGCAAATAACGTAAAAGAGGATAGCAAGCATTTCTTCAGATATATAGAGGGTTAAAGAGAGGCAAGACATTGGATTGCTGGAAAATGACACTAGAGTCTGAAGAAGGGTCTCGACCCGAAGCATCACCCATTCCTTGTGGCGAATCTGTGGAATTCTCTGTCACAGAAGGTAGTTGAGGGCAGTTGAGGCCAGTTCATTGGCTATATTTAAGAGGGAGTTAGATGTGGCCCTTGTGGCTAAAGGGATCAGAGGGTATGGAGAGAAGGCAGGGATGGGATACTGAGTTGGATGATCAGCCATGATCATAGTGAATGGCGGTGCAGGCTCGAAGGGCCGAATGGCCTACTCCTGCACCTATTTTCTATGTTTCTATGTTTCTCTCCAGAGATGCTGCCTGTCCTACTGAGTTACTCCAGCTTTTTGTGTCTATCTTCCTTCTTATGCATTCCTTCTAACCAGAGATGCTGCCTGTCCCACTGAGCACTGTGTGTCTATCTTTGGTGTAAACCAGCATCTGCAGTTCGTCCCTTTAAAATCTGTTCCATTGACTACTCACATACCCTACTGATTTTTCTGGATATTTCTCCCAGCTTAACTTGGAGAAGACTGCTAAGGTTTTGCAGATGCTCTCCAATTTTAACAAAATATAATCAAACCACCATCAACGTACTCTCCTCGTCCCTGATGTTGGAGTCCTGAAGCAGGCACAGCAACACAACCTCCATAATTGGGGGAGATTACAGATGGACAGAGGGAAGAGTTCAAGGATGTTCTTAAAATCTCTCTGAAAAAAATTCAGTTCAACACACCCAATGTTTCAGAGAAACCCCCGACCCATAGCTACTCAAAGAAAAGAAGAAGCAATTGGAACGGCAGTAGTGGCTTCAGGTCTGAGCACCCAAAAAAACCTCACGACTTTCCAAAATAGCCAAATAACCATTTGCCACACACTAGTTAGTTCTAAATGCCTTCTGCCCCATCTAGGATTAAACCAGCAGAACCACACAGGTGAATCAGTCATTCAGAAGCCACAAAGATGGAGTGCAGACAGACCATTCTCAACCCTGGGGGGTTTCCTCAGAAATGAATTACAATAGAGGAACGGGAAATGCCTTGAAGGTCTTTCCATCATTCTTTAGGGCATTTCGCAGGTTCACAACTCCCGGTTTAAATGTAGCCATTTACTGTCAATTTTTCTTTCCATCTTAAAAATTGCGTTTTCTTCAAATGCTGCAATAACATAAGTCCCCAATATTCTAAATCATTCAATTACTGGAAATAGTTTGTTTCTATATATGTTGTTCCACAACTTTAGGCACTAGATTTATTTTCTTTCGGCATCTCACTCGCAATCTCCTTTCCAAATATTTCAGTGGCGATGTTTGCTTCTCCTCCTAGCACTTCCCTCCATTACAGCATTGGAGCATCTGACACAATGCTAAAGGACATTTACATTATTTGTGACACGTATAGGATTGTAATTGTTGGATACATTTTTTTTATTCATGGACTCTAATCTGCAATAATAATTTTCATTGATAAAACACTATTCAATCACTGAGTAATCTCAGCCCATCTGAGAAATTGGGTAAATAATTTTACTGATTACTAATCTAAAACTTCATTAACTCAAGGGCGAGTTAATCAATAAGTTATACAAGTTAAAATGCTTATTACATTCCCTTGAACAGTGAAAGATTGGCAATGGACATAATCATTTTGGTAACTGTAAATAATGATTGAAGTAAATTTATGCACTTGTAAAACTTCAGACCGCTAATGAATCACAGGAATGAATTTAATCTGGCTTCATTGCCAACATAAATTTGGAAATTGGGAAAAATCATGATCTGAAGAGAATCGACTGCAAAAAAAATTATAAAATAAACATTAATTTCTATCTTTCCATTTCCATTTGTCCCACTGAGTAAATCTCAACATTACGTATTATGACAATGAATGGCAGACAGGTGAGCATCGTTAACAATGTAACATTTGATGAGACATTATGCATTTTCAGATTATGAATAAAACTTGTTGAATATTTTCTGCTTCCTTTTTACTTGACCACTTGGAATGCATATGAAATTAATTTATGATCTGATCATTTGAATCTTATTTTTTAAAACATTTTTTTAAACTTTCATCATTTGAGTCTTTTGTCATGAGGCAGCACTGGTGAACATTTCAGAGTGGAAATTTTCTCCTGAACAGCCCTGTTCAGCCATTCAATGATATTTGAGGAAAATGTACTACTACCCTTCCTAAAATTAAGCTCAGTCTTCTGTCTGTGTCTTCACACACTGGTGAAGCTGGGGTCAGGCACGAACCATGCAAAGCACTGAGATTTTGGATTCACATCACGACTTTCCAAAGCACAGGCTTGTGGAACCTCTGGCCGTACTAAATCCTCTCACTGCAGTTCTTTTCAAAACTAGAAAGAATCAAATTTTAAGAAAAAAAAAAATATTGCAGGCAAGCATTGAATAAAGAAGTACCACCCAGCAACCCAAATCTTCCATGGATCATACGCAATGTAACTTATCACAGATTTGGCTTTGCTTCATTCATCTCATAAGGGAGACTGAAAAATAAAAAAAATAAGCATGAATTACCAGAAACACATTCTTCTTCTTGCATATGGTGTGCACAGCCTACAGTTGTAGGACAACTTGTTAACAGAAACATAATTCAACAGGTACATTTAAAGAGTATTCCTCAGCTGACTTGATTTTATAGAACACCCTATTTTTGCTATTTACACAACCATTTAGAATTAAACTAGTTTTGACGCATTATTTGTAGGCACCATAGCCTTTAGAGCTGGATAATAGAGAATGAGTGAAAATAGCACAAATGCCGCAGATGAATGCAAATATCATGGTAACAGAGATAGGCAATGCCCTCTGTATGGTTGTTTGAGTTGTTTAAGGCTTTGAAGTTTGCAGTTTCAAAAGTATGTCAATTCCGTCCTATACCACCAGCAGCACAATGCAGCTTTTTACTTTTAACTATGAATAAATAGTAAAGCACACATTTTACACCAGTATCTAATGGTCCAAAAATGATTCCGAATTTTTCTCAGCATTCTGGATGTAACGCTGTGCTGTGAAATAAATTGTGTGTAATGGTTCAACTCAAATTTAGGCAAGTCATGAAAAACGATTGCATTGTGAACATGTCCATAAAATGGCAGAACGGTTGCAGCACTGATAATACATGTGCTTTGTGTCATGTCCCTGAATGAGAAACATCAAAGCAGTCAGTTGCAACCTGTGCTTCGTCACTGTTTGCCAAATGCTTACATGGCACAATGCAATCCAGGAATGTGGAAGAAGTCCAACATTGGGAAACATCTGTGTTGGAAAGAAGTCTGAAGAAGTGTCTCGACCCGAAACGTCACCATTCCTTCTCTCCAGAGATGCTGCCTGTCCTGCTGAGTTACTCCAGCATTTCGTGTCTGTAGGGAAGCATCTAACTTGGTAAGGTTGGTATGGAGGTTAGATGCTTGTGAACAAAGGCGACTGACGTAATGAATTATTTCATATTAATGTTTTTAGTTGCATGTGAAAGCAGATGTTACTGAGAATTCATTCCTATCCCCCACCTCCTTCCCCCTTTACAGTATGACAATGATATGCCTCGGGCGATTGAAATGTTTTATTTAATAAAGTAGGACTTTGCATTGTTTTCATTTCATTACATTCAGTCTGACTTACAGGGAGCTGTTGCTTCAGATGCAAAACTTTTGTCATGGTCTGCCAGACAAAGCAGACTTGAACCCTGTGAGTAATGGCCGTTTCAATTGAAGAACATCTGCAAAAATGATCTTATGACTTTATAATGCTGTTATAAATCACAATTACAGAAATTAATAGGAGAACATCGAAATTTTCATCATCTGTTGTCCTTTGCGTGAATTGCACTCAAAGAATTGCTTTAAAAAAAGTTCTCAACATTCTTAAAGTCCAAAAGAAAGATCCTGAAACAAATTCAATTAATTAAATGTTAAGACCTTTCTTATTGGAAAATATAATTACACTTCCTTGAGTTATTACTTGTATAAGAGTATTAATGCAGGTCACTGGTTAACCTCCTTTTGAAAGACTGTCCTTCCCCATCACGTGGAAGACCACTCATTGTTTTCTAGTAAAATTCCCTCTTCCTATCACATGGTGAGGACTTTGCAACAAAAACTGCAGAGCATTAAGGCATGAGTAAAAAAAATCTCATTATTCAAGACCCAATTCTGATTTAGGATATAATTAGAGTGAAGATATTGTGTTGGAACGGAGTGTGTTGAAAGGAAAAGGCTGGATATAACACTAACTCCTCGGAATTTAGTTTCATTATTTTGATGTGCTAAAGCATCAAATATGTTGTACAAATGTTGTACAAATATCCATTCGACTCCCCACAAATTTGGTTGACGTTATTTGACAGAGAGTTAGAGTGCTTCACATTTAAAATCATGACTAAAAGAGGACTTTAGACTTTAGAGATACAGCATGTAAACAGACCCTTCGGCCTACTGAGTCCAATGATCACCCTGTACACTAGCACTATCCTACACAGTTGGGACAATTTGCAATTTTACCGAAGCCAATTAACTTACAAACCTTCACGTCTTTGGACTTGCATGGGTTTCAGTTAGACCACACTCTATTACAGGTGGCTGCTGCCAATTTTCTGAGCAGTCTTTTCAAGGCGGGCTCTCCATGTCGGCCAGCCCACAGAAAAATGGGGGTGAGAGAGGGTGCTGACATATTCACACAGAGGTACAGAAGTGTTGGTTAGCAATTTGATGCAGACATGGAATTGCAGACGCTGGAATCTTGCAAAGAGCACAAAGTGCTGGAGTAACTCAGCAGGCAAGGCAGCATCGCTGATGGATACAGATGGACAAAGTTAGGGTCAGTATCCTTTTGTTGGACTGACTGTAGTTGGGGGGAGCAAGCTTAAAAATAGAGCTGGGGTGGGATAAAGGCTAGAGATGAAAAGGAGTCAAAAGAGTAACTAAAGGATTGTTTTCTGTCGTCTCCTTTTGTCACCTTTTTATCGCTTTTGAATAGGACAGGTTTGGAGGGATATGGACCAAATACGGGCAGGTGGGACTAGTGTAGTTGGGACATGTTGGTTGGTGTGGGTAAATTGGGGCTGACGGGCCTGTTTCCACGATGTACCACTCTATGACTAATCTTCGTACATCCATCTGCTAATCAAAGCCTCCCTCATCAGTATCCAACTATCACTTGCGAGGGTACACAAAATTGCTGGGGAAACTCAGCAGGTGCAGCAGCATCTATGGAGCGAAGGAAATAGGCGACGTTTCGGGCCGAAACCCTTCTTCAGACTGATGGGGGTGGGGGGGGGAAGAAAGAAGGAAAAGGGGAGGAGGAGGAGGAGCCCGAGGGCGGGCGGATGGGAGGGTGGGAGGAGACAGCTAGAGGGTTAAGGAAGGGGAGGAGACAGCAAGGGCTAGCCAAATTGGGAGAATTCAATGTTAATGCCATAAGAACGCAAGGCTTTGTCCCACCTACACCTCTTTCCAGCTTTCTCTCCACCTCCCACACACGCAATCAGCTCCTGGTGCACAGGGTTTCTGCATGGTTCTCCTTAGACGTGTTTGGCAAGGGGTGGCTTGACTTGTCCCTTCCAGAGGAGTGAGAATCTTTCGGCCATAGAGCAATGCCACAAAACAAGGCGGAAACAGGCCCTTTGGTCCACCGAGTCCGTGCCGACCAGCGATCCCCGCATACTAACACTATCCTACACACATTAGGGACAATTTACAATTATACCACGCCAATTAACCTACAAACGTGTATGTCTTTGCCGTATGGGAAGAATCTGAAGACCCCGGAGAAAGCCCATGCATGTCACAGGGAAAACATGCAAACTCCGTTCAGTCAGCACACGTGGTCAGGATGAAACCTGGGGGTCTTTGGCGCTGTATGGCAGCAACTCTACCGCTGTGCCACCATGCCGCCCGTTTGTTATATGAATGCACAAAAAAAAATCAAACACCCACATGTACCTACTTCTTCACCACCTCCACACACTGACCTCCTCTCAACTATATCGAATGAACGGCAAGACCAAAACTCTTGAACGCCTCATCGCCGATGCGCTCGTTGCGGATGATTGCGCCCTCATGGCACACAAGGAGTCTGCCCTCCAATTTATCCTGTCCCGATTTGCAAGCAGCTGGTACTCCAGGCTGTAATGGGCTGCAGTCTAACTGCATACATGGTGAATTTGGTGTCGCAAACAATATGGAGGGAATCAGTGTGTTGGGCAGCATCTGTGGGGTGAAAGGAATTGTCAGCATTTCAAAAGCCTGCGTCAGGACTGGGAAACTTGGTTCAGGAATTCTTTAGAGCTGGGGTCCAACATGGCTCTGCCAAAGACCCTCATGTGCATCCTCCATGCATATCAACAGTTCAATGGTTCAATTGGGCTTTATTTGTCACATACCGTATGCAACTGCATTCCTTTTTGCATATATTACGCATGCGGGCCCCACCATTTTTGGTGCCAAAATTCAAAGTCCAAAGTCCGATCGGCCCATGCGCTAGATGTACTGGAGCAGTTCCCCTGAACCAACGGCCCTCTCCTCTCCTTGCTCGGCCCTCTGTGTGCCCCAGGGGCCGCCTTTAAGGCGCTGGAGGCATTACCCTGGTTCACCCTCCCACCGGCCCACGCTCCTCCCATCTGCTGTCTCCAGCTCCGTCCCGGCTACGCCGACCGACTAGCCTTCGAGCGGGTTCCCGGTCATTCTGAAGGACGAGCCTTCGACTGGGTTACTGCTCCGGCTGACAGACGAGCCATTGGGCAAGTCCCGCCGACCGACAAACCTTCTGGGCAGACACCGCGGCCATAGCTATGAGGTTAACTATTGAATGGTTTAAGATCTAGGATGATGTGGACTTGCAGTGAGCAGTCACAGTTATCTTGCTGAATACAAGAGATGACAAGGATTGTGGAGGAATCCATGTCCATGCTCTCACAGACGGTCTTTGAATTCTTCAATCTGTGATTCATTAGCCCTCTGACATTTTGCAAGTAAATTGCCAATCCTTCACTTATTAATGGAATGTAGTTGGAATTTTAAATGCAATAAATGGTCCCACCAATTTCCCTATAACTGTATTTATACTTTCTCCTGATTTACCCCATTAATTAATTAAAAACAACCACAAAATCTTCTACTGTCTTTTTAGGAAGCAAATGGCAAATCACTACAATTTGCAAGTATTTCCAATGCTGCTTTTGTGTGTAATGCTGGAGGGCAGAACCCGTGTTTGCTGTGTTCTTGGGGAAGGTGGTGAATACCCTCCACACTTCTCCCTATTCACCTTTGGAATTGTTTATTGGAGCGGAAAGGACAACAAAAAGTAGTAAACACTGACATGTCCATCATCAGCTCTGACCTCCCTACCATTGAGGGGATCTATCGCAGTCGCTGCCTAAAAAGGCTGGCAGTATCATCAAGGACCCACACCATCCTGGCCACACACTCATCTCCCCGCTACCTTCAGGTAGAAGGTACAGGAGCCTGAAGACTGCAACATCCAGGTTCAGAAATAGCTACTTCCCCTCAACTCCAACAAAACTCTGAACATTAATAGCCCATTATCTGTTTATTTGTACTGTATCTGTTTTATTTATTAATGTGTGTATATATGTATATAATTGTATACGGACACATTGATCTGTTCTGTATTCATGTCTACTATATTCTGTTGTGCTGAAGCAAAGCAAGAATTTCATTGTCCTATCTGGGACACATGACAATAAACTCTCTAGAATCTTGAATCTTATATTTATGAACAGAATCCGTGCTGCAGCTGAGCTGAAGGCCCTTATAGGTGTCTATAAGAGGAACCAGAGCTTTGGGTTCAGTCTATGGCATTGGCATTCCATGTCATTGAAGATTCAGTTAAATGCTGAAGAATACATGATATATAGATTATTTCACCGATCATTGGTGCTGCACAAACTGTTCAACTTTTTCCCGCACTTCCTACTCATATTGTTGACCACACTTTAGTTTAGCTTAGTTTAGGGATATAGCATGGAAAGAGGCCCTTCAGCCCACCGAGTCCCGCACCGACCAGCGATCCCTGCTCATTAACACTATCCTACACACACTAGGGACAATTTCACATTTATACAAATCCAATTAACCTAAAAACCTGTATGTCTTTGGAGTGCAGGAGGAAACTGAACATCTAGGAGAAAACCCACGCGGTCATGGGGAGAATGTACAAACACCATACAGGCAGCACCAGTAGTCGGGATCAAACCCAGAACTCCTGCGCTGCAATTTCTGTAAGGCTGCAACTCTACCGCTGCGCCACTGTGTCGCACTTTGTTCTCAAACAAATCCAAGAATTTACTATTCTGATATTTCCAGCAAACAAACCTACTTTAAAGCTGTTCACATCATACTCCTAATATTGTAGACACAAGAGATGGCAGATGCTAGTTTACATAAACAAAACACACAAAGTTCTGTAGTAGCTTACAACCCAATGATATGAACATGGAATTCTCCAATTTTAGATAACTAGTTAACTAACTAACAACACCCCCTCTCCCCCGCCCCCCCTTACTTAGTAGAGTAAAAAAAATAAAAATAAACCGTTTAAAAGATTAAGATCAACTGGAACACAAAGCATTTCTAAATAATTAAAAGCTTTAAACTCATCAATAGCAATTCAAAAGGAAAAAAAAATCACATTTTGCTTTTTCCATTCATTCCTGCAAATGCAAGGGCTGACATGGGAAGTGCAGTAAATGAGCCTTGCCTGGAAATGGCCACTGGATCTCAGCCAAAAGTTCAGGATTTCCACGTTCAAGCAGAAGACCAAACTTGCCTCGAGAATTGTTGACATGTCCATGTGGATCTACTGTCCAAGCCCAACAAGCCTGGGCCAAGAGAGTACTGCAGAAACTGGTTGACCTCTGGCTTCGAACATATTGTACATTGGGTATAATTCCAAAGTCCAAACTACCTTGCATTATTGCAAAAAGCCCCAGTGTTAATGTTCCTCCGGACGCATTAAAGAGAACAAGGTGAAATTAATTTGAATTTGTTTGAATGCTAATCCTTTGGGATATTACATTTCAGTAAAAATATCTGCAGGTCGGCACAGATGTGCAATAAATTGGCAATCTCTCTCTCTCCGAGAAGCCATAAGGGTAGCTGAAGTGCAAAAATGGAAACAATATGTTGATGGAATAGAGATGCTCAGAGTTTTGTAGCATTGTTGACAGATTGTTGGAACAGAGTGAGAGAATGAGAGGATTAGTTTAGCCTTTCCATTTTTTGGCTATATTTAAAGTATATATTTGGAGTTCTATTCTTTAGAGTAGTCAAATACTCTCCTCCTCCAAATCCCATACCGCTACCATCACTTTGTAGAATAATTCACCCATGGCAAAAGAAAAGTCTGAAGAAGTGTCCCAACCTGTAATGCCACCTATGCACGTTCTCCAGAGATACTGCCTGACCTGCTGAGTTACTCCAGCCTTTGTGTCCTATTTTGTTTTTAAAAAAAAGTATTGACAGGTTGTAATCATGACATAAGGAATTGCAATGCCAGCTCGAATTTTCTTTGTCTCAATCACTTTTGTGGTTTAGTTGCAGTTTTGTTTAAAGAGGCTGAGAATGAACTGTATATTTGCATTGAAGATAGATGCAAAATGCTGGTGTAACTCAACGGGACAGGCAGCATCTCTGGAGAGAAGGAATGGTTGACATTTGGGGTTGAGACCCTTCTTCAGAATAGTCAGGGGAAAGGGAAACGAGAGATATAGATGGTGTTTTAGAGAAATATAGAGCAAATGAATGAAAGATATGCAAATAAACTAATGATGATCAAGGAAGCAGGCTATTGTCAGCTGTTTGCTAGGTGAGTACGAGAAGCTGGTGCAACTTGGCTGAGGGAGGGAATGCAGGGGTTACTTGAAGTTAGAGACATTTATATATATTTGCATTTATGGATGACACCTAAAACCACAGGTTCTCAAAATAAACAAAATGGTACAGATTCATGTAAATTAAGGAACCAATTCAGAACTGTAATCCACAAGTTTACTTGATAATAAGAAGACAAAGGGAACTGCCAAGAGGCATTCCATCCTCTCTATTCAAATTTTGGAATATCTTCACCCATTGGAACATTTCAGCATTACATTTTGGAACATTTCAGCATTCGGTTCAGCATAAGCCTCCTGATCGTTACATCTGAAAGTTGCAAACAGAAAAACATTTCATAATCTATTGCAACATTTTGATTGACTCACATTTATTTTGGCTTCAAATATATTCCACGTTAATTGGGAGTCATTTTAACCATCAGTACTTGGTTGAGAAATGAAAATAGTGCTTGAAGGACAATGGGATGGGTAGGTGGCAGCTTGTTTTATCTCTCATCTATTTCCACTCAGCTCAATAACCTGAAAGTTTAAAATGTAATGGGGTAATGCTGCAAGGTCAAAATCAATTGAAAGTTGTTTCCTGGTAACATGCTGATATACTTTAGTTTTGTTTTAATTCTTTACCAACACCCATCTCAGTGAAGTAAGCCACATTCCAACACAGCATCAAGTTATTATGGAAAAAAAAACTAATATATGTTCTTCTCTTTCTTGTAAAATGAAAAGCTTGCCAAATACTTTTGCCAGTAGCACTTTAAAGGATTAATTGTTCTTAACAAGGCACAGACAAGTTTACTCAGGGGAGAAATTCACTGCTAAGATTAATTTGGTCATATCTTTGTTGCAGCCAAGCCAATCTTGAAATCTGTGTCATTTCACTGGCTAATGGAACAGCTCCTGACGATAGCTTTTGGCTGTCCAAAATCCATGCTGGTACAAGGAAGCTAAAGGAAGAGGAATTGCACTTTCAAAGAGAGCAAAAAGATACAACAAAATTATACAGAATAATTGTGAAGTTAAAGTGATTAAAATCAGAAAGTGAACAGCAAAATGGACAATGAACGAGAGAAAAGGATAACAAAAGATAGGCAATAAAACATTACAGTTTTCCTTCCTTATAAATATGCACTTATCTGTTCTGCATTCTAGTATGTGGAAATTGATCACCTTTGGTAAATTATATCAGAATGCTTTGGGTATGTATTGAAAACATCAAATATTAAAGGTATTTACAGCAAGAGTTGAATACCACATGAGACTAAATAAATGGAAAACAGTTTGACCCATTTCCTGGTACAGCAGAAAATCAGAGATAAAGAGATTTAAGAAGCTATTTGCATTGAAAATAAGTGGTAGCTTCAGGAAACCCAATGCCAAAGCACAAGGCTGGGAAATGTCAAATAATGTAAAATGGAACGACAAATGCCAAAGTAATGCCGCAAGCGTAGACACCACGGGAAGCTGGAGAAACAGCAAAAATATCAACAACAGTATTCCTCTAACAAGCCAAAAAATTACTTAGTTTTGAGTCCGCTTCCACAGATGTTCTCTGCGTTGCAACCTTTTAAATCTTATGCGCCACGTAGGGAAGCAAACCTTGGCATGAACTAAGATGAAGCAGTATAAGATCTGGATCGGCATGGATAGCCTGCAAACCGCAGACAACATGGATTGGATCAGTCAGGTACTTGAAAATATTTTACTTGCAGTAATAAACATTTCAGAATGTTGTAATCAGAGGAAAGATAGCCAAGGATTTATTACATGCTTACTATTAAATGAGTTGCTGAAAGTGGTTCTTCCTGCACATCATGCAGCATTACTTATGATTGTTTTACTCTTAAGTAGCTGAGTAAACTACTGGAGCCATTACACGTCCAGACAACAGGGTTATATAACATAATTCAGCTTCATAAGTGTCAAGGAAGTTACTGTCCAAATAAGTCCAAAGGAACACAACAGGATCCTTAAATCTAGTGCCACAGGGTAAGCTGGATTGAAGTGATTCAAAATTATTCAGGATTAATTATGACACATTCATCTACGTCAGAAGTATTGTGAGGTGGGAAATTTGGTACTGTTTTGGATTATGTGTAGGAAGAAACTGCAGATGCTGGTTTAAAACGAAGATAGACACAAAATAATTCAGCGAGACAGGCAGCATCTTGGAGAGAAGGAATGAGTGACGTTTCGGGTCATTCCTTCTGTCCAGGTATGCTGCCTCTCCCGCTGAGTTACTCCAGCATTTTGTGAATGTTTTGGATTAACTGCGTTTCACAAAACAGCATTAAACCTGACAAAAATAACAATATGTAGGAAGGAACTGTCTGCAGATGCTGGTTTAAACCAAAGATAGACACAAAAAGCTGGAGTAACTCAATGGGTCAGGCAGCATCTCTGGAGACAAAAATTTAAATGTAGTTCAAAGGTCATGACAGTCATATTAACACATTTTTTGAAGTGCAATTAGTTTTGTATCAAATATTCATTTTTACTCTAAATGTAACCTTGCTTTGTTCTTTCTATTCTGCCATTGAAGGTGTTAATTGTTCAGTAGAGACCAGGCGCAGGCTCAGCGATCGTTTCGCTGGACACCTCCGCTCAGTCTGTCTTAACTAACCTGATCACCTGGTTGCTCAGCACTTCAACTCCCCCTCCCATTCCCACTCTGACCTTTCTGTCCTGGGCCTCCTCCATTGTCAGAGTGAGGCCCAGTGCAAATTGGAGGAACAACATCTCTTATTTCGCTTGGGTAGCTTACACCCCAGCGGTATGAACATTGACTTCTCTAATTTTAGATAACATTTGCTTTCTCCCTCCTTCCCAATTCTCTCACATCCTACTGTCTCCGCCTACTTATTTTCTTTCCCCACCCCCCGACATCAGTCTGAAGAAGGGTCTCAACCCGAAACGTCGCCAATTCCTTCTCTCCATGGATGCTGCCTCACCCACTGAGTTTCTCCAGCATTTTTTGTCTACCTTCAATTGTTCAGTTGTGTCTGGTTCTTTGGTGTCAGTCGTCCATTCGGACTTGTTCCAGCAGTAACTAGCCACTGCTGTGTATTGGCAATGAGGGTCAGAATGTCATTCAGAACAGAGAGCATCACAGGTAAGCAGATCTGATCCCTCCACGTGGACTTTCAGCAGCATTCACTGACAAACAGGATCAACAATTCTAGACAACCTTTTTTTGCCTCCAATATCAGTATCCCGGCCAAATTGTATCACCATTGCCGCTACCCTGACCAAGGTTAGGAAATTTAGCAAAAACTTTTAAATTTAAAGGATTACATTTGGCATATTTATGAAGCAGGGTCTTGACCTGAAACATCACCCATTCCTTCTCTCCAGTGACACTTACAATCTTCATCAGATCCACCGTAGAAAGCAAACTGTGGGGTTGCATCAAAGCTTCGTTTATGAATAGATTTTATCAAGAGTGCAGGAAATTACAGAGTTGTAGATGAAGCCCAGTCCATCACATGACTAGTTCTTCCCACCATTGACTCTGTCTACACTACACCCTGCCTCAGAAAAGCAACTAAGCCAACATAATCAGAAACTTGTCCTATCCCGGTCATTCCTTCTTCTAACAGCTCCCATCCGGCATAAGGTACAGAAGCTTGAAAGCATGCAACACCAGACTCAGGAAGAGCTTCTTCCCCTCTGTTATTAGGCTTCTGAACAGGCCTTCCATAAGCGAGGGTACTGTTCAATTCATCTCCACCCCATTGTAGACATTGGACTTTGTCTGTGGAACTGATGCGCTACATAGAATCATAGAATCATAGAAAGTAGGTGCGAGAGTAGACCACCAGGTCCGTCGAGCCCGCACCGCCATTCGCTCATGGCTGAACACTAAACAGACACCCTTACCCACAAACAGTAGACACAAGACACAGAACACAAGACACTACCCTCCCCTTTATACCGCTATCACCCCTCTCCACCCCAAGAACAATGGCGAGAATTATTTTCTGTACTCTGTATCTTCTCCTTTGTTCACATTCAGTAACATTTGCAACCATCCCCCATAGCCCCAATCATTTGACACCATTGCTGGCTCATTTTAAGAAATTAATGCAGTCTGTGATCTTGAAGGACGCCAAATACCCAATGGCCAGTGTAGCTAATAGGCCGAGGTGTACATTTATTTATTTTAACTTCTGTTGTGAACCTTTTAACAACATTGCCTTATTATAAGAAAAGCTTCATAGATTCTCGATAACATCTGGCACCTCTCTGGAAAGGTTAGGATGTATTTGGCTGCACAGCACAAGGTAATGATTTAGGATATTCACCAGAAATGAGATTTGAGTTGAGTTGAGAGGTAAGATTTGGGATACTCTGGGTTTGAGGTTGGGGGGACAAATTATATATTTTTATGACGGCTTTAATTTAGACAGTATGACTCAGCATTCATAATAAAAACATACATTTAATTATCAGAAATCTCTCTGTAAACTCACCAAAACACACCATCAAAAGGAAGATTATCCACCGTGAGAAATATCAGGCTATTTTCTTCCAGTTGCGGTTATGTTTTTTTTAAACAATGTTTGAAAACGAGAAACAAATTACATGTTTATGACAATTTAATGTTCTTAAATGCTAATGAGCAAATTAGGTTCAAAGAAAGGAGGATCAATAACGATTGTGAAAAATGCTCTTACATTCCAGGCCTGCTGCTGATCACAGATCGTCTCTGAATATAAACCGTAAGAGAAGCCCACAGAGACCACCCTACGATAACCTATAAAGAATAAGAAACAAAGGGTATTGAGCCTGAAGATGCTTCGATTTCCCTAGGCACTCAGCCCTGTCACATCAAACTACCAATTAGTCACAATTTTTTTTTACGACCAAGGATCAGCAGGCTTCTGCAATCTCTTGTCATCTTGAAAGATACACCGATAAATGGCATATATTAAGACAGTCTGGAATCAAATCTTCAAATAGATAATTCATGTAATATGGCATCAGCTTCAGATAAAGGGCATTTTTACTCCTCCATTGCAGAACAGCCTTGCTTCATGCTGTCCTTTTCTCAAAATGTTCTGCCTTTCTATCACCTCCAATCAGTCACTCTCAGCTAAGTGACCTGTCTACATCATTATTGCGCTATTAATTGCTCCTACCCTACAATGTTTTTAAGTGGTAGCCCTATGAGATGTCCTTCTCTTCAAAGTTTAATGCAGTTGGCCCAGCAATCAATGGACCTTTAACAGAATAATTGTGAAGGTTGATTAGCTGTCAAAAACTCTTTTTACAGTGTTCACAAGCAGTAAATCTCAGTCCTAAGCCTGAGCTACCTCACATGTCACTTGGTCCTTCATCCAAGACTGATACATTGTGAAACAGTCAATGACAAATTCCACAATGTCAAAAGAATAAAGAGATACATAAAGACAAACTGTCTATTTTATAAAGGGTATAATCCACAGCTTTATACATTCTGTAAAACTGCACCGAATAGTCTGGTAAAAATATATTAGTTCAACATTTTTATTCTCAATGGCCAGAGGGAAATCAAGACATTTTCAGGCTTAGGATCATGGCAGGCATACAATTTCAGCATTCAGGTTATAGACAGTTTATATCATGTTCGCATCATTTCACAGAACAAATTGTTTTGCTCCAGTTTATCACCACATTAATACTAAGATTCTGGTATATATTGCCACGCACGTTAAAGCATTGTGATAGTAATACTACTATCACTTTCTTTTCACTGCACCTTTAAAGAAACTTTCAGAATTATACTTCAACTGTACCAAAACAGTAGGGGAATCGAGGACCAGGGAACATAGGTTTAAAGTGAGCGGGGATAGATTTAATGGGCACCTGAGGGGCAACTATTTTTACACAAAGGGTGGTGGGAGTAATGAACAAAAATGCCAGAGAAGGTAGTTAAGGCAGGTACTATACCAATGTTTAAGAAACATTTAGACAGGTGTCTGGAAACGATAGGTTTTCGAAGGATATAGGCCAAAAGCAGGCAGGTGGGACTAGTGTAGATGGGGCATGTTGGTTGGCGTGGGCAAGTTGGGCTGAAGGGCCTGTTTCCATGCTGTATGACTCTATGACTCTACCAAATGAAAGCTAACATTTACATTACAAATCCAATAGGATTGAACTCAGAATCAAATACACAGGACAAGATGTTAAGAAGTCCCTTGTGCCAATAGGTGGGGAGCATTTCACGACATTCGTTGATTGTTGAGAGTGGTAGATGCTCAACATCGGTGGGGGGGCGGGGGGGGAGTGGATACGTATATCTTGGCCTGGGTAACCTAGTTGGAAATCCGAAACTGCAAAGCTGTTCCCAGAAATTGTCTGCTTTTTCAGTATAAGATGTGATTGCAAAATTAAGGCCAAAACCACATAATTCCTCTCAGGAAATCCAAGGAAAATGCATAAATCTGTACACACATGGAGCATCCTACACTTACACTAAGATTTGTACACTCCTTTGTTATCATGGTATATCATCAGTGAAAGCTGAGTGATGAAGATGGTACTTTGAGATCAAGTTTTAAAGTAGTTTAATGAGGAGAGAAGCAATTCCTGCCTCCTACTCCTTTTCAGAAAACAACCCTTGACATCTACGTATAACTCTCTGCAGTTAAAGCATCAAAACCAAACCACACTGAAAAAAATACAATAATGGAGATCTTCTTCTTCTTGCGTATGGCGTGCACAGCCTAAAGTTGTAAGACAACTTGTTCTGTTTGATCTTCTATTTGTGCATGCCAGGTTGATTGCATTCGTCGAAACAGGGTGGACCACATGAAGGTTGCAATCTCCCACCCCAATAATGGAGGTGCTGGCTTCTTATATAGAAGCATGTGTCAGTATACTTGAGTACCCCTCCATAGAATTAAAGAATCACACATAACAGAAGATACATTTGTCCTTGTTGCTGGGTCTTTAAAGGTGTTAGTCTAATTCACCACACATTTAGGATTGTTTATGCAGTAGAGAACTGTAAATGCTGGTTTACACTGAAGATAGACACTAAATTGTGTCCCGCAGCGGGGCTCGGAGCTGAGACTGCGGGACCCGGAGCTGGGGCTGCGGCCCGGAGCGGAGACTGCGGGACCCGGAGCTGGGGCGGCGGCCTGGAGCTGGGGCGGCTGCCCGGAGCTGATGCTGTGGCGGGCCGTCTCGGAGCGGAGACGGCGTTCCGGCTTTCGGCGGCGGCGACATCACCATGGAGGTCCGCTGGACTGGAGGGCGGCATCACCGGCCTGGATCGATCGCCTCAGCGCAGAGGGAGAACAAGGAGGGAAGAGACGGAGACTAAGACTTTGCCTCCATCACAGGGAGGATGTGCTTGGTGAACTCACTGTGGTGGATGTTTAATTTGTGTTTATTGTATGTTTTGTTTTTATTGGTTCTGTGTATGACTGCAGGCAACATAATTTCGTTCAGACCGAAAGGTCTGAATGACAATAAAGGAATCTAATTCTAATTCTAAAAAATTCTATAGTAACTCAGCAGGTCAGGCAGCATCTCTGGAGAAAAGGAATAGGTGGGATGTAACAGGTCGAGACCCTTCTTGTTTGACCTGCTTTCCTTTAGGAGTAGAAATATTTAATTAAGATAAAAAATAAAAATGCAGTAAACTACAAATGCAAATGGGATATGGCAAAAATTAGTAATTAAACTTCACGATCAGTGATATGGTCCTAACAAAACAGCACTTCAAGGATCAAGAGAGCTTACTTGTGATATGTACTGAAACAGGAACATGAATTTCTTCCTTGCTGCAGCATAATAGGTTTGAAACACTGTACTCAGTCAATAACATAATAAACAAATAAAAAAAGTTCAATAAATGAATGAGTTAGTTAATAAATTGAACTGTACACTTTCAGACAGTCTCAAAATTACATTCATAGTTTGCAAGAATATTCAGACAGTATCTTTTAAAAATATTTAAAAATTACCTACATCACCTATATATTTAAACAGCAATCCTTTGAAGTGAAAATATTCCTGAACAAATTAGCACTCACTTGTAAGTACCTGTCACCTTCCAAACCTAACTGCCGCCACCGGTCACATTAAAAGACCTGCTGGGTCACATGGTGACATCTAAGACAGTCACAAAATGCTGTAGTGACTCAGTGGAACAGGCAGCATCTCTGGACAGAAGGAATGAGCAACGTTTCGGGTCGAGACCCTTTGGAAATCTAACATTGTACAAGGAGCAGTTGATGGCAGAGTTGCAGAAGTACTTAAAACACTGACACAAATCAGTACCTGCAGAGTTAAGTAGTGAGCAGTCTGAAGTCTGAAGAAGGGTCTCGACCCGAAACGTCACCCATTCCTTCTCTCCAGAGATGCTGCCTGTCCTCGTTGAATTAGTCCAGCATTTTGTGTCTATTTTCGCGTTAAGTAGTGAGGCAGATTTGAGGCTTGTTTTGGTCTGATTGGTCAATGATGAAGGGAGTGAGTGTGCTGCCTCATCTGTGTATAATGGGACATTGTGTTAGTGGAGGTGGACGTCTAAGGTGAAACATTGGGTTGACAGTAAAAGATCCCATGCCTGCCTTCAGTGTAGACTTTCCAACGGCATTTCAGACATGGACAAAACTTTGAACTTAATCTTGAAGCCCTCTTTCTCTCGCTAAGGTCAGTTCCAGAAGGCAAGGCCCTCCGGGTTTCTGAAGTGCATTATTCATGTTTCAACATCCAAAAGTGACATTAGACCTGCAATGCATGCTGAATGACATGTCCTACATTGCAAACTTAATGATATCAGACATGCTCTGCAAGCTGAATAACATCTTTGCTGAAACCTTTGCAACCTTGCTGTGTAGGAACATCATACACACGGAAGACCAGGTTGTACACAAAATGTGTTTTTTTTTTCCTTTTAAGATCATGTTTAAATATCTAACAAGAACTACATGATAGATTTTGTAGCACGCTGTTTTGTCTTATTGCTTTCCCTTTATCGAAGTGTAAACAATGTGTTTTTTGTTTCCAAACAATTTTCTTTCTCTATTGCTCTGACGAGAAGTAGAAAGTGAGTGTTGTGTATCAACCATAACTTCTGACAAAGACCATATTTCCAAAAAAAAATTGGTCTTGAAAACCGTTGTGGTTGCATGATTTTTGTACACCATTCAATTGAATAGAAGCACCAAATCCCTCAGTGAGTACAACTAATGCACCCAAGATTACCTCTTGCAAATTGACACTTTGTATTGCACACTTGCATGCATATGATATGCCTACATGCAGAGCTGCTGAGCAAACCAGTGACAATATCAATTATCATGCCTTATGTTTGGTATTACAATAAAATTGTACTGTATTGTATTGTATTGTATTGTATTAATGTTGCAGTATTTTAGTTTAGTTTAGAGATGCAGAACGGAAACAGGCTCTTCGGCTCACCGAGTCTGCACCGATCAGCGATCCCTGCACACTAAAGCCCCTGTCCCACATTCCCAAGTTACTCACGAATTCTCCCGAGTTTTCCCCTTGATTCAAACTCGGGGAATGTCCATAGCGAGGCCGTAGGAAGCCGTAGGAGTCCATAGATATTTCGTAGCAGCTTGTAATGCCAGCCGTAGGTAGTCGGGGCATCAGGTAAGTCGGGATGTTTTTCAGCATTTTGAAAAATGTCCACGAGTAAAAATAATAGCCCCGAGTACCTACGGCTGGCATCTCCGAGTTTGAATCAAGGGGAAAACTCGGGAGAATTCGCAAATAATTCGGGAAAGTGGGACAGAGGCTTAACACTATCCTACACACATTAGGGCCAATTTTACATTTATACCAAGCTCAATCATTGTTCTTTATATCTCCACATTACCGGCTATATTTCTCGTTTCCCTTTTCCCTAACCAGTCTGAAGAAGTGTCTAGACCCGAAATGTCACCCATTCCTTCTCTCCAGAGATGCTGCCTGTCCTGCAGAGTTACTCTGGCTTTTTGTGTCTATCTTCGGTATAAACCAAAATCTGTAGTTCCTCCTTTCACATTTTGTCTGCTCCACTGTGAAATCTCCTCAAGGTATGTCTACTTTGAAGAAGTTCCCCTCCTTTCTCCGACGAGAGCTCAGCAATATCCTCCTCTCTGATTCCTCCTACTCATTCATTGTTCTTTATCTCCCCACATGACCATCTATATCCCTTGTGTCCCTTATGGCAGTCTAAAGTCTAAAGAAGGGTCTTGACGTGAAACGTCACCCAATCATTCTCTCCTGAGATGCTGCCAGTCCCGCTAAGTTACTCCAGCTTTTTGTGCCAACCTACAAACCTTTACGTCTTTGGAGTGTTTTATATCATCAGCAGATGTGGATATAATTACCTCAAATCCCTCATCCAGATTACTGATATTGATCGTGAGGAGGTGGGACCCTAGTACCTGCAGACTCCCAATATGAAAATTGGGAGTCTGTTGACCCTTTGCAGAAAAAAACAGACTGCAGATGATGGCTAAAACACAAAAGGACACAAGGTGCTGGAATAACCCAGCAGGTTAGGCAGTATTTCTGAATAAAGTAGATAGGTGACGTTTTGAGCGACCTGAATCATCATCTATCCATGTTCTCCAGGGATGCTGTCTGACCCGCTAAGTTACTCCAACACTGTGCTTAGCTTATTTTAGAGATACACCGTGGAAACAGGCCTTTCGGCCCACTAACCACTGATCACCTGGACACTAGTCCTATCCTACACACGAGTGCCAATTTACAGAAGACAATTCACCTACAGACCTGAATGTCTTTGGAATGTGGGAGGAAACCAGATCACTTGGAGAAAACCCGCTCGATCACGGGAGAACTCCATAGACAGCACCTGTAGTCAGTATGAAACCTGCGTAAGGCAACAACTAGATGTTTCCACTAGAGGGAGAGTCTAGTATTAGAGGTCATAGCCTCAGAATTAAAGAACGTTCCTTTAAGAAGGAGATCAAGAGGAATTTCTTAAATCAGAGGGTGGTGAATCTGTAGAATTATTTGCCACAGAAGGCTGTGGAGGCCACGTCAGTGGATATTTTTAAGGCAGAGATAGAATAGCTGCTTCCCCACAGCCATTAAACCTGGCTCGGACAAAACTTTGATTATTAATAACCAATTATCTGTTATTTGCACTTTATCATTTTATATATTCATGTGTGTATATATTTATATTACAGTATATGGACACATTGATCTGTTTTGTAGTAAATGCCTACTATGTTCTGTGTGCTGAAGCAAAGCAAGAATTTCATTGTCCTATCAGGGACACATGACAATAAACGGGACACATGACAATAAACTCACTTGAACTTGAACTTGAACTTGAGATTCCCGATTAGTACAGGTGTCAGGGGTTATGGGGAGAAGGCAGGAGAATGGGGTTAGGAGATAGAGAGATAGATCAGCCATGATTGAAAGGCTGAGTAGACTTGATGGGCCGAATAGCCTAATTCTGCTCATATCACTTATGGCCCTATGACCTTATGACCTAACTCTGCTGCTGTGCCACAGTGCTGTTTGATCCTTTTTCTGTTTTCTGCCCATGAACTCATTCTCAGGCCATGTCAGTACATTATGCCAGTGCTGCATGCTCTCATTTTGTTTGCTCATTTTCTATGAGGCATTCTATTAAATGCCCAAATGTACCATATTAACTTTCATCATTACCTAATGTACCAGTTAGATTCTAAAACAATTCCAATAGATTTGTCAAACCTGATTTTCCTTCCAAAAATGTTGATTTTGCCCAATTCTATATTTATTTTTTAAATGCTCTATTACCATATTTATAATAATCAATTCCAGCAATATTCTTATGACTATAGTAGACACAAAATGCTGAAGTAACTCAGCGGGACAGGCAGCATCTCGGGAGAGAAGGAATTCTTATGACTAATATCAGACCAAATGACCCAAGTTTCTCCTTTTCTCTTGTCTTTCCTGACTGACTAAGACTAAATATGTAATTGGCAGTGGCAAAAGAAGTCAAGAGTCAAGAGAGTTTATTGTCATGTGTCCCAGATAGGACAATGACATTCTTGCTTTGCTTCAGCACAACAGAATATAGTAGACATGAATACAGAACAGATCAGTGTGTCCATATATAATTATATAAATATATACACACATCAATTAATAAGCAGATAAAGTGCAAATAAACAGAAATTGGCCTATTAATGTTCAGAGATTTGTTTCAGTTTAGTTTAATAGCCTGATGGCTATGGGAAAGCAGTTATTTCTGAACCTACAGTCTTCAGGCTCCTGTACCTTCTACCGGAGATGAGTGTGTGGCCAGGATGGTGTTGGTCCTTGATGATGCTGCCAGCCTTTTGAGGCAGCGACTACGATAGATCCCCTCGATGGTAGGGAGGTCAGAGCCGATGATTGTCTTTCCTTTCCTCTTTCCCCTTTCCTTCCCTCAGCTCTCCTCCGCTTCCCTCCGCTCCCCTCCCTGCCCATCCCCTCCCTTCCCCCGACCACCATTTGGAAACATAATTGCTAGTAAGGCAGGAAACTTGAATTGAGATACGATACAATATAACTTTATTTATCCCAGGAGGGAAATTGATAGAAAATGTCAGAACATCATTAACATCTCATTAAGATCCCCACCCTCCCACTATCCCCAGTATTAACATGGGAGGGATATGGAGGGATTCATGGTGCGTTAGTTTGGAGGAACTTTGCTTAATCGCCAATTCACCATATGGAAAGAAGAATCCATGAATGTAGGATCCTTTAAATAAAGATCACCATGTAATACTGATCCAAGTGTGCAATGGTTTGACATGGATCAGTGTGAAAATGGTCACCCTTTGTGCATGACACTAGCCTAGTGTGAAACCTAATAATAACTCTAACCAAACTTGGAGGAATTGAGTTGGCCACCCTGTGATCAACCTGAGGAATGTTAGCAAAGTATCAGGATCAATGGGGCCAAATTTGAGTTCCTATCACAGAGTGGTCTGATAGTCTTTTCTGTCCGATAAAAAAATGGGATGAGAGTGGGATGAGAATGGTTTGTTGCTTCATGGATTATGATCATTAGCCTAATTCTCAAAATGGACCCGACCACTCAGTGGGAATATTAGAGCTTCTGGAATGAAAACTACAGGTTGTTTGGCCACCTGGTTAAAAAACTGAGAGAAAATTCATTCCATTTTGCAGATCACAGCACTGCATTTGTACAAGTTCAAGGCCTGGTAGTTCACGTTACTTGCGTAGGAAGGAACTGCAGATGCTGGTTTAAACCAAAGATCGACACTAAATGCTGAAAGAACACCTATGCCAGGATCCTCTTCATAGACTTCAGCTCAGCTTTTAATACAATCATCCCTCAGTAGCTGGTGGAGAAGCTGAAGCTGTTGAAGGTGGACACTGGCACTTGCAACTGGGTCCTTAATTTTCTGACGCAGCGGCAGCAGACAGTCAGGGTGGGCAGTCGGACATCAAGAACCATCGCAGTGAGCACTGGCTCACCCCAAGGCTGTGTCCTAAGCCCCCTGCTTTTCAGTCTGCTTACTCATGACTGTACTGCCAGACTCAGCAATAATTATATCAACAAGTTCGCTGATGACACAACAGTGTTGCGTCTCATCAGTGACAACAATGAGTCGGCGTACAGGATGGAGGTGGAGCTGCTTACAGAGTGGTGCAGATCTCACAATCTCACCCTCAACGTGGAAAAGACAAAGGAGATGGTGATCGATTTCAGGAGGGCTGGAAAACACCATCACACTCCGCTGCATATTGATGGTGCTGCTGTGGAGAGGGTCAGCAGTGTGAAGTTCTTGGGACTTCACCTGGCGGATGACCTGAACTCTACGACCAACACCACAGCAGTGATCAAAAGAGCTCAGCAGAGGCTCCACCCCCTCCGGAGACTAAGAAAAGCAGGTCTCCCTACTGTTCACCTAAGGACCTTCCACAGGGGCACCATAGAGAGCATACTGACCTACGGCATCACTTCCTGGTTTGGGAGCTGCAAGGCTTATGAACAAAAACAACTTAACAGGATAGTGAAGACAGCCAGTAGGATCATTGGTGCCCCACTCCCTTTCCTGTTGGAGATCTATCATAAGCGTAGCATCAGCAGAGCCATCTCCATTATTAAGGACCCCTATCATCCATCACACCACATCTTCTCCATTCTGCCAGCTGGGAAGAGGTACAGGAGCATCAGCTGCAAAACCAGCAGGATGCTCCACAGCTTCTTCCCACAGGCAATATGACTGGTTAACGGACTGTGTCCCCTCCCCATATATCATACACCAACACTTCTAACCTCGCCATACTTTGGCACCTGTCAAAGCAAAGCCACTGTTCGTTCTGAATATCTGTTTTTATTTCAATTTTTTAGGCCTATTGTAGATATGTTAATTTTAATTTTAAAGCTATATGTATTTATTCTGTTTTTATTAACTGCACTGGCGGGAACTGATTGAGAAACAATTTTTCGTTTCATCTGTGTATGTAAGTACTCAGTTAAAATGACATTAAAGTAAATACCGAATACTGAATACTGAGACTGAGTAACTCAGCGGGACAGGCAGCATCTCTGGAGAGAAGGAATGGATGACATTTCAGGTCGAGACCCTTCTTCAGACATTACGTTTTACACAGCACCAAGGAGAGAATAACACCAGTGTATAACATTCCATTTTAATACAGAGTATAATGTTTTATCCTGAACATTAAAGTTTTTCTTTGCTTTTTTCTTCCATTTTCATGTGAGGCTGATCAAACTATTGGTTCTGACAATCTTTACATTTTGTTGCAAGCTTGTGGAATACTCAACAATTCAATACTAATGGGCCTGTCCCACTTAGGCGACTTTTTAGGTGACTGCAGGAGACTATGCAGTCGCCACATGGACGCCACATGTTCGCGGGTGGTTGCCGGGGAGTCGCCTTCATGGTCATGAGGAGTGCCCGCATTCTGGGAACTAGTCGCGGCCTCATTATGGTCACCGCAAATTCTTCAACATGTTGAAAAATTAGCGGCGACTAGAATGAAGCCGCCATGGTGAGTAGCGGGAATTCTCGAGCCGTAGGTGGGTCGCCAGGAGGTCCTAGTGGGTTACCAGGAAGTCGAAGGTTCTCGTAGGTTGTAGCCGGTGCTGACTGGTGAATTTCATTGGCTCATTGGGGAAAAGAAAACGTAAGCAGTAGTTTTCAGAACCAAGGATAACCAACCGGTAATGTTAATGTCCACCGAGCTTCACAGACGTGTATCTTGGGCTTCTTAAAAGTTCAACTCCTTCTCTCTTCATCTCCCCCCCCTCTCCCCTCCTCTTTTAAAGGACTTACCATACACTGTGCTCAGCTGTCTTAATTACAGCACCAACCTTCCTGTTCATCTTGGTGTGTGTCTGTATCACCTTGGCTTTACACCATGTGAATTTCACTCAGACAGCGCTCCCCCCGCTTGCCCTGGCCCCCACCTGCATAACGGGCTGGTGGTGGAAGCGATGTGTGTGTGTGTGAGTGTTCCACTCTGACAGTCGCCGTTCCAGTTGACAGTTTTTCAGGTGACTGCCAGCAACTTGACAGTCGCCGGCAGTCGCCTGAAAAATCAGCTAAAGGGCCTATCCCACTTTCCCGAGCTGCTCACGAAGTTATCCCCTTGATTCAAACTCGGATAATGTTCGTAACGGGTCCGTACGAGGCTGTAGGAGTCCGTAGATATATCGTAACAGCTCTTTAAGTCAGCTGTAGGTACACGGGGCATTAAATGCTGCAATTTTTCTCCTCACGACTATCTTTTTACTCGTGGACATGGTTTGTCATGTTGGGAAAAACATCCCGACTTACCTGATGCCCCAAGTAGCTACGGCTGACATAATGAGCCACTACGATATATCTACAGACTCCCACGGCCTCCTACGGACCCGTTACGAAATTTCCACGAGATTGAATCAAGGGAAAACTCGGTAGGATTCGTGAGCAGCTCGGGAAAGTGGGACAGGCCCATAACTGTCCTTATCACAGACACATGAGACTGGAAGTTAAACTCCCAGATAGAGACTATAGTCTGATTTCCCCCTCCCCCACACACCCTCTACAATCTTTGTACATCCCCAATACTGGACTTTCCACCCATCACTTTAAATTAATGTTTCATGTATCTTGTTGTGTTTTATGACTGTTGGCAGACCAATATCCCTCCTGAGATAGATAAAATTCTATCGTATCGTATTGTATCGTAATTCAGGAAGTAAAATATTAATTGTAAGCACAATGCGAGCCAATGTTTTAGCACACAAAGTCAATAGGCTAAAAATACAAAGTTGATTTTACGATTTTAATTGATTGATTGAAAGATATAGCCTGGAAACAGGCCCTTCGGCCCATCTAGTCCAGGCCATCCACCAATCACCTGTTCACAACTTAACCAACTTTCACATCCACTCCCGACACACTAAAATCAATTTACAGGGGCCAATTGTCCGCGTGTCTTTGGCATGTGTGCGGAGACTGGAGTGCTCAAAATAAACCCATGTGGTCACAGAGAGAACATGCAAATTCTACAAAGACAGCACCCAAGGTCAGGACTGAACCAGGATCTCTGGCATTGTAAAGCAACAGCTCTACAAGTCACGCCATTTTGCCACCATGGGTGATTTCCCGAGCCTTACCATCAACGATCTCCGCCCCCAAGCAGCATCCCTCCAGCTCCATCTACTGAACAGAAGAACCTTCAGATCCGAGACAATGTTTGACTCACAGCACTACCATCAACAGATCCCGGTAAGAACCATCTGCTTTCCTGCCCTATCCCTGACTATTGTTGACCTCCTATCCCAGCATCTCACAGTCGGGACTTCTGTTTAAAACAAGCACAGATGTATCGAGCTGTCAGGGAGGGATGTGATGTTGCCAGTGATACTGCCTGACTTCACCTTGAAGCGTGTTATGTTGAGGAACCATTTGATGCGATCAGGACCACATCCATCAGCCGTCTTTATTAGCATTGACATTGGAATATTATTGTATATTCACCAAGACACAAAGAAAAACTTTGCTTTGGATGCTATCCAGTCAAATCTCTATAAGGCACTGGTCAGATCGCATTTGGAGTACTGTGAGCAAATTTGGACCCCATATCTGAGGAAGGATGTGCTGGCTCTGGAGAGGGTCCAGAGGAGGTTTAGAGTCTAGGAATGAGTGGCCTAACATATGATGAGCATTTGACAGCACTGGGCCTGTCCTCGCTGGAGTTCAGAAGTTTGAGGGGCATAATGAAAGGCATAGATAGAGTGGATGTGGAGAGGATGTTTCCACTGGTGGGAGAGTCTAGGACCAGAGGTCATAGCCTCAGAATTAAAGGAGGAACTTCTTTAGTCAGAGGGTAGTTAATCTGTGGAACTCATTGCCACAGTAGACTGTGGAGGCCAAGTCAGTGGATATTTTTAAGACAGAGATAGATAACTTCTTGATTAGAATGGGTGTCAAGGGTTATGGGGAGAAAGCAGGAAAATGGGATTAGGAGGCAGAGATTAGCCATGAGTGAATGGCGTAGGTGATCTTGCTGGGCTGAGTGGCCTAATGCTACTCCTATAATTTGTGAAAGTGTGAAATCACACCATACATGATTACAATCAAACCACATGTGAGTATGACAGGTAATGCTAAAAGCGAAAGGTAACAGAGTGCAGAATATGGTGCTACAGCTCAGAGAAAGTGCCGATTAAAAGAAAAGTGCAAGGGCTCAAACAAGGTAGATTGGGAGATTAGGAATACTCCTTAACTCAGCAGAGATCCAGTAGTTTAATAACAGCTGGAGGTGAGGCTTTCTTGATCTGGTGCTATGTGTTTTCATGCTAACATACTATATCTTCTGTCCAACAGGAGCGAGGTGAAGAGGGAATGACAGGGAGTGAGTGGTCCTTGATTATGACGGCTGCTTTCGCAAGGCAACATGAAATGTAGATAGAGTCAATGGGGAGGAAACTGGTTTGTGTGATGGACTGGGCTGTGTCCTGATTACTGATGAAATATATGCTGGCAGTGGCCAGATTAGTTGCAGAGTCCTTGAATGAACCATCCTATCCTTGGCAGTCAGGATCGTGGATGAAACCTAACTTAGTTCTTCGAATATAGATTTGTGACCATGCTTCCTGTCTTTACAGTTTTTACCCACACGCAATCCGAATTCTGAACACACTATGATAACAGCACATATCCTCCCCATGCATGTACCGAATATTGTATGATGTTGTGTTTTATGTTATGTTTGACGGGAATCAGCCTACCTTGTAACATCCTGTACTGAACCTGAATTCCACCAGCTTGACTGTGTGGTCATTAAATAATCTAATCTAATCTAATTTTACGGAAAGTGATTGAATGGGCTCTGCAGTTACACATCATGAGATTTTCAGGAAATCTTTTCTTTTAGTTTTCCTGACCTGAAAACAGCACACCCCTACCACAGAATTCTTCTCAATATGAAGATCTCCCCACACCCCCATTGAAAGTACAAGAGTCTGCCAATAATGGTCGAGGCGGAAGGAACGCTGTACCAGCAAAATAAGGCAATCATTTGCTGAATTAAATCCTCAAAAGAAATTCAATAGGGGCTGATTTTGGTGCTGATTCTAATGAGTTGCTAGGAAGAGAGGGAGAATGGGATTTAGGACACACCAATACACAGAAGGGGCAAGGCAATAAGCAACTTCTCAGGAAACAATAGGGTATAATTGTTTGGCTTTTGTGGGGTGGGGGGGGGGGTAGGGGGGGTTAGGGGTTGGTGAGATGAGGGGGGGAATCTGCAGTTGGAGGTTAACCTCTGAAGAATAGTCATCACTAGTTTGTGACCTCCTTCCATCCAGTCCATCTTCAACGTGCATTGCATCCGGAAGGCTGGAAGTATCATCAAGGGAGCTTTTCTCCCTTGTATCATCTAGGAGAAGATACAGAGGCACGGTGACACAGCGGTAGAGTTGCTGCCTTAGAGCGCTTGCAGACACGGGTTTGATCCTGACCACAGGTGCTGTCTGTACGGAGTTTGTACGTTCTCCCCGTGATCTGCGTGGGTTTTCTCCAAGATCTTCTGTTTCCTCCCACACTCCAAAGACGTACAGGTTTGTAGCTTAAATTGGCTTGGTATATGTGTAAATTATCCCTAGTGCATGTAGGATAGTGTTAACGGTCAGCGCAGACTCGGTGGGCTGAAGAGCCTGTTTCAGCTCTGTATCTCTAAACTAAACTAAACTAAACTAAAGTAGCTTGTAAGCTTGGATGTCCAGAGACATTGTGTGTCCAGAGAAACTTAAGAATAACTTCTACCCCACTGCTATCGCCTCTGATTACTGAGCCAATCACCTCTTTCACATCTGATTCCCGCTGCTGCTACCACAGACTCTTATTATTAACATTACCTGTGACGATGAAGTGGTTGGTGGGAAGTCACATCATTATTCCATTATTTTAATCTAGTATTCTTTTACACTCATTGGATTTTGCACTACGATCTTGCACCATTCTGCTGTTTTGAACTCATCTTTATATTTATTGTTGTATTTATCATTACTGTTTCATCTGTGTGAATAGTGAAAGGCTTGGATAGAGTGGATGTGGAGAGGATGTTTCCACTAGTGGGAGAGTCTTGGACCAGAGGTCATAGCCTCAGAATTAAAGGACGTTCTTTGAGGAAGGAGATGAGGAGACATGTATTTAGTCAGAGGGTGGTGAATCTGTGGAATTATCTGTGTAGGCCAAGTCAGTGGATATTTTTAAGGCAGAGATAGATAGATTCTTGATTAGTACGGGTGTCAGAGGTTACGGGGAGAAGGGAGGATAGTGGGGTTAGGAGGGAGAGATAGATCAGCCATGATTGACTGGTGGAGTAGACTTGATGGGCCGAATGGTCTAATTCTACACCTATAACTTATGACCTTATGACCTGTGTGAGCTTCATGTGACCAAGAAATTTCATTACACTCTAGTGTTTCTGATAATACACTAAATTCAATCTGAATCGTATGGGCAGGGGAGCAACCTTGTTAGTTGAACGGATGGGCAATTCTAAGAAGTTTAGGGTTGTGACCGGTGATAGGAAGGAATGACTGTTAATATTTGGGGAGTTCTGAGTGATCCACTGGGAATGATCGTCATTTGCAGTTGACTGATCAGGAGGATGGGGTTCAGTAGATCAGTGGATGGAGATGTCGGCCAAGGGTGGTGTAGTAGGGAGATGTGGGCACAAGGGACTGCAGATGCTGGTTTAAGAAGAAAATACACAAAGTGCTGGAGTAGCTTTGCGGGTCAGGCTAGAATCTATGCGGGATATGAATAGAAGACATTTTGAGTTGGGACCCTTTTTCAGCCCGCATGTAGTCGGGGGGGGGGGGGGGGAAGCTGGAAGAGAGGTGGGGTTAGTACAAAGCCAGGTAAGCGATAGGTGGTACAGGTGAAGGGGGATGTTTGCATGACAGATGATTTTTGGCAGAGGCAAAAAGACACAAGGCTGTGAGAAAAGGAGATGAGGTATGAAAAGTAAAGCCAGAAGGAGGGAAATACTGTATGTGGAATGGGATGGGTAGATGGGAAAATGGGGGCAGGAGTGTGGGAGAATTTTTTGTGCACTAGGTTTGGTACATTGAAGAGATGGGGAAAAAAGGGGAGGTGATTGTGGGTGAGGGGGGGAGGGGTTGTTATTCATTGGCTAGTTACCTAAAATTGGAGAATTCAATTGGGTTGTAAAGGGCCTGTCCCACTTAGACTATTTTTTAGGCGACTAGACTGTCGCCACATGGTCGCCGGGGTGCCGACTGTATGGCTGTGAGGAGTCTCCTCAGTCGCCCAAAGAGTCGTAGCGTCTTTCTGGTCGCCGCTGGATTTTCAACATGTTCGACGACAGTGGGTTGGCGCCACTGAGCGTAGCTTGACTTCTCCTGACGTAGGTGCTGTCGTAGGTTGTCGCAAGGTTATGTAGGTTGTCGCCGGTGCTGACCTTGGTGAATTCCATTGGCGACTACCTACGTGAACCGGTGACTGAATTGTCTTCAGTTGTTGCCGACAGGGTCGTTGCTTGTCGTAGTTGACTTTGGTGTCGTAGGTTGTCGTAGGTGTGGTTGTAGGTGGACGTCCTAATGGGTCGCCGGTTGTCGTTAGCTTACCATAGCTTGACGTCGACTAGGTGGTAGGTTGTTGTAGCTTGTCGTAGACATTGTCGTAGGGTGGTCCAGTCGCTGGTTTTTCGGCGACCTGCTACGACTATGACATCGCCGGTAGTTGCCAAAAAAAATTGCCTAAGTGGGACAGGCCCTTAAGCTGCCAAGCAGAATATGAGATGCTGTTTCCCAAGTTTGTGTGTGACCTCACTCTGGCAATGGCTCAGGCCTGGCATTGAAAGGTCGGCATGGGATTGGAGTGGGGGGGTTAAAATGGTTAGCAACCGGAACATTGGACAAGCAGGCCTTGGTGTACTGAGTGCACGTACTCAGCTAAACGGTCGCCTAATCTACATATGGTCTCGTTGATGTAAAAGAGACCATATCAGGAGCACCAAATGCAGTAAATGAGGTTAGAGGAGATGCAGGGAAGTGGAGAAGTCAAGATGGTTGATGTAGTATCAGCAGGTGGAATGGAATGGTCGTAAGAGGGTCAGAGGTCGGCTGGGGGAGTCAATGAGGAGGAGGAAAATTGGAGACAGGAGAAATTGTTCTGGGACAGTGCAGAGTTTGCAAAGCTTGGAGAGAGGCTGGGTAAGATCCTCGTTTGAAAATAATTGATCTTATTTTATTATCGCACGCACCAGCTGTGAAGCAGTGGTGCAGCTGGTAGAGCTGCTGCCTCACAGCGGCAGGCACTGGGTTTGAGCCAGACCTCAGGTGATGTCTGTGTGGAGTTTACATCTGCTCCATGCGTGGAGTTTGCATGTACTCCACGTTCTTCCTGTTACATCCTCTGAATGCATAGCCCTCCAATCACAGTAACAATACAAATATTGAAATCAAACCCGCCGACAAGGGAGGTGCCATTGTAGTCTGGCAGGTTGATCACCACCTGTTGAGGCCTATCGGCAGCTCTCTGACACCTCCTGAAACCTACCCTTTGACCAAGACCCCACAGATGAACACCAGGCCACCATTCCCCACACCATTACTGATCTCATCACCTCTGCCAATCTTCCGACCTCAGCCTCCAACCACACACATCCCAGGTTGGCAGCTTAATTGGACTCTGTAAATTGCCGCTCGTGTGCAGGGAGTGGATGCAGACATGGGATAGCATAGAACGAGTGTGAACAGGAGATCAATGGTCAGCGTGGTTTGGTGAGCCTATTGTTTCCATGTTGAATAATTCAATCTGGCAACCCAAATGAAAAAGGTTCATTGATTGAATCAGCTCTGTCTGATCAAGACCCGTCCATGAAGGTTCCCTTTAAATAAAGCAGAAGCCTTCTTAGGTCCCCTTCAGTCATGGCTGTCCATGGGTTTCTTCAGGGTGCTATTCCCTATGTGGAGGACGCCTGTGCGTGACTTTGTTTAACGTGGGGAGACTGGTGCACAGACAGCAACCCCACGGTTCTTGACAGATCTCAAGTTGGGATCCAGTGGCATGGAGTCCAAGATGACCAGAGACCCTTTACTGCTGCAGCCTTCATCTGCCTTCCTAGCCGTTGTGACGCTCCACTAAGGTCAGCCATCGTCCTCTGCCTGTTCCACTGTTGAGGTCTTGGTTGGATTGCTCATTGTCAGAGACCTCCCCCTCGACCTTACCCCATGGGTGGCCCTACCAGGAGCATAGCTCCAGACAGCATCACTCTCAGAATCTCAGGTGCACACAAGCTTCTCCACCACGACAAGGTGACAATCCACGGACACCAGCAGAAGCATGTTTCATAGATACACAGCCCAAAGGCACTCTATACATCTCACTGTTCAGCAGATTAGATGACCAGATGTCCTCGCATGGAGATTATAGACAGTGGGATAATGAATTTGCAGGCAATCCACAAATTTTTATCATAATTCATTCTTTAATAAAATTGTCCTATGTACTAAAAAGCATTGTGGTATGCATCCATCTAAGCACCAAAACCATCTCTGATGGTAGTAAGGCCGCACAATATTCCACTGAAGGAAACCTTACATGGGGATTATCACATAACTGTTGCAGCAGCAATCAGCAGATTGGTATTCAGAGAGTGAAGGACTGAAGGCAAAGATCCCTCAGTTTAACACCTCTCCACTGGCCTGTGGGCTGGTGATGGTCTAATAGTCTGCCAATGGTCTACCAGGCAGATGAGGGAAAAGGGACTTCCATCTAGCCTAAACATTATATCAGCCAACCCTCTGGCCTTATCTGGAACAGGAACAGGAATCAGTTGAGGCTCTATAAGGTGCTGGTCTGGCCGCATTTGGAATATTGTGAGCAATTTTGGGCACCATACCCGAGGAAGGATGTGCTGGCTCTGGAGAAGATCCAGAGGAGGTTTACAAGAATGATCCCAGGAATGAGGAGGTTAACATATGATGAGCATTTGACAGCACTGGGCCTGTACCCACTGGGGTTTAGAAGAATGAGGGGGACCTCATTGAAACGTACAGAATAGTGAAAGGCTTAGACAGAGTGGATGTGGAGAGGATGTTTCCACTAGTGGGAGTATCTAGGACTAGGAGTCATAGCCTCAGAATTAAAGGACAATCTTTTAGGAAGAAGATGAGGAGGAATTGCTTTAAGACAGTGGGTGGTGAATCTGTGCAATTCTTTGCCTCGTAAGTCTGTGGAGGCAAAGTCAGTGGATATAATTAATGCAGAGATAGATATATTTTCGATTAGTACAGGTGTCAGAGTTTATGGGGAGAAGGCAGGAGAATGGGGCTAGGAGGGAGAGATAGATCAGCCATGATTGAATGGTGGAATAGACTTGATGGGCCGAATGCCCTAATTCTACTCCTATCACTTATGAACATATGAAAAGACTCCAACTCTGATGAGAACACATGAAAGATTGTCTCGGACTCATTTCAATGGGATGTCTTCCTAAGCTGGTCATTCTTGGTGTTTACTGGAATGGCTTCAGACGTCAGGATCAATTTTTAAGTTTCAATTAAGTGAGGTCACCATTTAGCCTGTATAATGGGAATTGACAACCAGAAACCAATATGCCTGCATGCACATTTTTTTTGGCAACATAAAATGTACACCACACTAATACTGTTTTGACTGATCTTGGCAGAAGTGAATTGCCTTGTTTACAAATCCGAAACATTGATCTTTTTTTGTAGTTAGCGCTAAAGCAAATTGCAAGTCTGGCTGGCATATTGGCATGAATAAATATTTGATACTGTTGTACACCACGGTAGAGTTGCTGCCTTACAGCGCTTGCAGCGTCGGAGACCCAGATTCAATCCCGACTGTGGGTGCTGTCGGTACGGAGTTTGTACATTCACCCCGTTTTCTCCGAGATCATCGGTTTCCTCCCACACTCCAAAGACGTACAGGTATGTAGGTTAACTGGCTTGGTGTATGTGTAAATTGTCCCTAGTGTGTGGGGGATAGTGTTGGTGTGCGGGGATCGCTGGCCGGCGCGGACTCGGTGGGCCGAAGGGCCTGTTTCCGCGCTGTGTCTCTAAAACTGAACCTTAGCCTGGGCTGAAATTTCGGTCTTTACCATTACTATAAGAAGTACGACAAAGATAAACTATGGAACAATGATTAGTGGGTGTAATGTTTGCAGGTTTCTTTACTGTTGCAGCAAGTATTGTCACTTAGACTAAAAACAGGTCTCGACCCGAAATGTCACCTATTCCTTCGCTCCATAGATGCTGCATCCCCCGCTGACTTTCTCCAGCATTTTTGTCTAACTTCGATTTTTCCAGCATCTGCAGTTCCTTCTTAAACTTTACTGAAGGGCTGTCTTTTTCAAAGTGAATTGCAGTGTTGGTCACAACAATTACAATTCTCTCCTTAAACCTTCCCCCTAAAGTTCTAGAACACCCCTGGAAAAAGTGAAAAGACAATCTATCCTATCGAAAGCCCTTGTAATTTCATACACCGCTATAAGCTTACCCATCAGTCTCCTATATCCTAGTGAGAATAAACACAGTCCATCTAATCTCTATCTACAATCCTCCATTCCAGACAATGACCTGGTGAATGTCTTCTGCACTCTCTCTAATATCACTACATTACTTCCGGAGGTGTGGCAACCAAATACTGTAAACTATATTTTCAGTGCAGCCAATGTTTTGTACAACTCTTATACTCTATGCCTCGGCCTATGTAGACAAAACCTGAAGAAGGGTCTCGACCCGAAACGTCACCCATTCCTTCTCTCCAGAGATGCTGCCTGTCCCGCTGAGTTACTCCAGCATTTTGTGTCTACCTTCGGTTTAAACCAGCATCTGCAGTTCCTTCTTACACTTACCACATTCTTTCTTAATTACCCAATCCACCTGTATCACTGCTTTCGACAAGCTATGAACCCCAAGTTCCCTTTGTACATGTGTGCACTCAAGGTCCCTGCCATTTACACTACATATCCAAACAAAATTTGTCTTCCCAAAGTACATTACCTTGCACATACCTCGCACATATCTGGATTAAATTCTATTTGCCTGCACTCTACTCAGCTCCCAGCTGATACATGTCTCACTGTATCCTTAGACAATCTTATTCACTATCTATGGCTCTGCCAGTTTATGTGTTGTCTGCAAACTTACTAATCATACTATCTACATTCGCATCCAAGTCACTTATATACAATACGTAAATATATAACATAAACAAAGTTCCTTCTTCCTATCTCTATGACATACCAATTCTTACAGACTTTCAGTCAGAAAAAAAATATCGTCCACAACTATCCACTACCTAGAGTCATAGAGCCATAGACTTATACAGTGTGGAAACAGGTCATTCAGCCCAACTTGCCCACACTGGCCAACATGCCCCAGCTACACTAGTCCCACTTGCCTGCATTCGGTCCATATCCTTCCAAACTTGTGCTATCCATGCACCTGTCTAACTGTTTCTTAAATATTGGGATAGTCCCAGCCTCAACTACCTTCTCTGGCAGCTTGTTCCATACACTCACCACCCTTTGTGTGAAAAAATGACCCCTCAGATTCCTATTAAATCTTTTCCCCTTCACCTTGAACCAATGTCCACTGGTCCCCAATTCTCCCACTCTGAGCAAGAGATTCCCCCACTCTGAGCAAGAGATCTACCCAAAATATTTCTATTTGCACCTTCATCTGACTCCGCAGCATTCGAGTGGCTCTAATCTATATGCACGCCTCTCCGCAGGCACTTTTTTTTTTGCAATGCTCCCTACCTTGTGACAATTGTGACACCAGATCATCTTAGCAAAGCCTCTGAATCTTTCCACCCATAAGACTCACAGCCTCCCATTCTTTAGCCCTCACGTTATCTGCTAGTTTCCTGCCATCCACTGGCGGTGCCTGTGTGACCCGGCCTTCGTAAAGAAGACCACATTGCCATTCTTGACCCTGTAGATGTGTTCCTCTTTTGCACCTCAGAGTCATCCTCTAATTAGAGCTCTTTCCATCTTGCTGCATTGTCAACGTGGTTTGCAATTGTGCATGCTCCTTTAAATATTAGGTGCACTATATTAACCAGTATAGAAACATAGAAACATAGAAAATAGGTGCAGGAGTAGGCCATTCGGCCCTTCGAGCCTGCACCGCCATTCAATATGATCATGGCTGATCATCCAACTCGGTATCCTGTACCTGCCTTCTCTCCATACCCCCTGATCCCTTTAGCCACAAGGGCCACATCTAACTCCCTCTTAAATATAGCCAATGAACTGGCCTCAACTACCTTCTGTGGCAGAAAATTCCACAGATTCACCACTCTGTGAAAAATGTTTTTCTCATCTCGGTCCTAAAAGATTTCCCCCTTATCCTTAAACTGTGATCATTTGAATTTTTCAATGGTTCCTGAATATTAAAGTATGCCCTTGAATTTTTAGAAGGCATGGGCAGATGAGGCACATGCCACAGAATACCCTCTATTTTACAACCACAGTGCCTATCTGGCTGGGCCAATTGAGTTTCCATCGATAGTAATCCTAAAATGTTGTCGTTGGAGGAGTTGTTAATAGTAATACCATTGAATGTAAAAAAGTATATGTTTCTATGTTATTGGAGATGTTATTGTCCGGCACTTTGTGACATGAATGGAACCATTATTAGCTAATTACCTTGCCAATGTCTTGTGCAGCTGCAACATAACATTTCATCCTCTATACTCACTGAGGAAGGTCAGCTTGCCAAATGCTTTCCTCACCATTCTCGCTACTCATGATGCTAGTTTCAGGGAACTGTGTATTTGTACTCCTCGATCTTTCTGTTCTATAGCACTCCCCAGGACCTTACCCTAACTCTGAAACTCCTCTGATTTCGTAAAATACAATGCCTCGTCTTTATCTGAGTTAAGCTCCATCTGCCATTCCTTGGCCCATTTACCGAGCTGATCCAGATCCCGCTATAATTCTTGTTAACTTTATGCTATATCTGTGATACCATAAATTTTAGCCTCATCTGCAAACTTGCATAATCTCATCCAAATCATTGATAACGTTGATAATCAACAATGCGCCTAACACCGACCCCTAAGGCACACCGCTGGTCACGGGCCTCCAGTCTGCAAAATATTCTCTACCATCACCCTCTGCCATATATGAAGCCATTAATGGATCCAATTATTCACCTTCCTGAATCCCATGTGATCTATCTCATTAGAGTATCCTATAATGAAGGGTAATCGTGAAAATATCCTAACTAACTCGCCTCTATACAACTGATCTCAATGCTACTTATGGAATGTACAAGAAGGGTCTCGACCCGAGACACCACCCATTCCTTCTCTCCAGAAATGCTGCCTGGCCTGCTGAGTTAGTCCAGCATTTTAGACAATAGACAATAGGTGCAGGAGTAGGCCATTCGGCCCTTCGCGCCAGCACCGCCATTCAATGTGATCATGGCTGATCATCCCCAATCATTACCCCATTCCTGCCTTCTCCCCATAACCCCTGACTCTGCTATTTTTAAGAGCCCTAGCTCTCTCTTGAAAGCATCCAGAGAACCTGCCTCCACCGCCCTCTGAGACAGAGAATTCGACAGACTCACCACTCTCTGTGAGAAAAAGTGTTTCCTCGTCTCCGTTCTAAATGGCTTACTCCTCATTCTTAAACTGTGGCCCCTGGTTCTGGACTCCCCCAACATCGGGAACATGTTTCCTGCCTCCAGCGTGTCCAAACCCTTAACAATCTTGTATGTTTCAATGAGATATCCTCTCATCCTTCTAAACTCCAGAGTGTACAAGCCCACCTGCTCCATTCTCTCAGCATATGACAGTCCCGCCATCCCGGGAATTATCCTTGTAAACCTACCCTGCACTCCCTCAATAGCAAGAATTAGGGGACCAAAACTGCACACAATACTCCAGGTGCGGTCTCACTAGGGCTCTGTACAACTGCAGAAGGACCTCTTACCTCCTATATTCGATTCCTCATGTTATAAAGGCCAACATGCCATTCACTTTCTTCACTGCCTGCTGTACCTGCATGCTTACTTTCATAGACTGATGTAAAAGGATCCCAGATCCCGTTGTACTTCCCCTTTTCCCAACCTGACGCAGTAATCTGCCTTCCTGTTTTTGCTACCAAAGTGGATAACCTCACATTTATCTGCATTAAACTTCATCTGCCATGCATCTGCCCTCTAACCCAACCTGTCCAAGTCACCCTGCATTCTCATAGCATCCTCCTCACAGTTCACACTGCCACCCAGCTTTGTGTCATCTGCAAATTTGCTACTGTTACTTTGAATCACTTCATCCAAATCATTGATGTATTATATAATGTATTAAAATGGTACAGCAGTCCAGTTCAGTTTTATTTGTCATATGTAGGTTAACACAGGGTCAACGGTACAATAAAATGTGTTTGACAAGACAACGGGTCACCTCAGCAATGATATTACAAGGATAAAATTAAGGTAAAAAAAAGATAAGATAAAAGTGACAATGGTAGGTAAAATACAATAATAAATAAAATAATCAACATATATGATGTGTTTATGAGTTCAGAAGCCTGATGGCATGATGATAAAAACTGTTCTTAAGTCTGGTGGTATGTGCTGTCATGCTCCTATGTCGTCTGCCTGACGGTAACAAGGAGAACAGTCTGCGTGCTGGGTGGCTGTGGTCCTTGATGATGCTGTGTGCCTTCCGCAGGCACCGCCAGTGGAAAATGTCCTGAATGGCCGGGAGACAGTTGCCAGTGATGTTCTGTGCCGCCTTCACCACTGTCTGTAGTGATTTGCGGCTGTGGGCAGAACAGTTCCCGTACCCGACTGTGATGCAGCCCGTCAGCAGACTCTCGATGGTGCAACTGTAGAAGCTTGTGAGGATGCTGGTGTTCATGCCAAACTTCCTCAGTCTTCTCAGGAAAAAAGAGCCGCTGGCGGGCTTTGTTAGTTATTGTGTCCGTGTGCAGTGTCCAAGGGATGAGCACACCGAGGAACTTGAAGCTGCTGACCCTTTCAACCTCAGCATCACCGATGTGGATGGGGAGGTGTCCACTCCCCTGCTGTCTCCTGTAGTCTACGATCATCTCTTTAGTTTTGCTGACATTGAGAGAGAGGTTATTTTCCTGGCACCAGCTGTTTAGTGCCCTTACCTCCTCTCGATAGGCCGTCTCATTATTGTCTGTGATGAGGCCCAGGATGGTCGTGTCGTCAGCAAACTTTAAGATGATGGAGCTGTGCCTGAACAGGGAGTACAGGAGAGGACTGAGCACACAGCCCTGTGGTGCGCCTGTGTTGAGGAACAGTGAGGAAGAGGTATGGCTGCCAATTCTCACCACCTGGGGCCTGCCCGTCAGGAAGTTGATTATCCAGCCGCAGATGGAGGTCTCCAGTCCAAGATCAAGGAGCTTGGGGACAAGTTTTGAGGGAATGATAGTGTTGAATGCGGAGCTGTAGTTGATGAAGAGCATTCTCACATATGTATTCCCTTTGTCCAGGTGGGTGAGCACAGTGTGAGTTGCCATGGTGATGGCATTGTCCGTGGCCCAGTTTGGTCTATACGTAAACTGAAGAGGGTCCAAGGTGTCAGGGAGAGAGGATCAGATGTCAGTTTTGACTAGCTGCTCGAAGCACTTCATGATGACTGATGTCAGTGGGACAGGACGGTAGTCATTTAAACAGGAGATTAATGGTTTCTTTGGAACAGGAACAATGATGGATGCTTTGAAGGGAGTGGGAACCACAGACGGACTCAGGGAGAGGTTGAAGATGTTGGTGAACACCTCTGCCAGTTGATGAGCGCACGCTCTGAGAGCCTGCCCTGGATACCTTCCGGCCCTGGAGCTTTGCGGTCATTGACCTTTTTGAAGGACCGCCTCACGTCTGCCGTTTGTAGGGTCAGTGAGGTAGTCTCCCTGTACACCTGTGGACTCATGGTGGGCGCTGTGTTATCTGCATCGAACCGGGCATAGAAGGTGTTAAGCGAGGCGGTAGGCTGGACAGTGCTCCTAGTTTTCCCATTGTAATCCGTGATGCAACGTAATCCACTCCACATGCGTCTGGGGTGAGAGCTGTAGTAATTAGATTCCACTTTGTCCCTGTAGACTCTCTTGGCTTTCCTGACGGACTTCCGGAGGTCATATCTAGCTGCTTTGTAGGCGTTGGGGTCCCCTGAGTTGAAGGCAGTGGTCCGTGCTTTGAGTTTGGCACGAATTTCTCCTCAGACCCAGGGTTTCTGATTTGGGTAAGTGCAGATGGTGGCTTTTGGAACATCATCGATGCACTTACTTATGTAGCCTAAGACAGAGACTGCGTATTTGTTGATGCTGCCTCCTGCAGCATCTTCAAACATCTGCCAGTCAGTTTTGTCAAAGCAGTCCTGCAAGACCCCATCAGCTAACCTATGGGTCAAATGTTACAACATCCTGCTTTACAGCAAATTAGAATCTAAATTGGTATTCATGGTGTCTATTCTGTACCAAACTGCCATTCTTTCATATCTCATAATATCACGTTGTGATCCGTGGAATCACCTTATTTTACTATTATTTATATATTTTTTTCCTTTTTGAAAACAGCATTTGTGGAACCACATAGACATTGCATGGCTTCTACAGCAGAATCCTGGTGGACCTAATCAGTAGGGACATTGCATGCGTCTGGCAGAATCATTAGGAAAGGTAATTACCCTGGACTAGAAGAAGTGTAACAGGATTTCCCACAAATCCTCCCAGGGTCATAGGTGATGTGATATACATTATAAAGCTTAACGGGATACAAAACAAATGAAGATGAATTCTGCAAGAAACGATCAGCTTCACCATGGAAAAATCGGAAAGATCAAAGAAACAAAATATGTTTTTTGATTATTTGTTAAGAAAATGCATTAGCATATGCAAAGGACACTAAAATCATTAAATACAAGCTTGTCCTCAATAATTGATACGATCTCCCTCGGAATGAAGTGCATTGGAAGAGTTGGATTTTCTAATATCAGGGATGTAAATCAACTTTGACAGATGGACATGATCAGTATTAACTTGAGTTTTGTCACAGTTAACAAACCAAATTGATGCAGATTAAAACACTTTTTCTTGTCAGGAGCGACACTCGCTTGTCAAAAAGAATACTGAAGGGTGACTGTCTAGAGACATCCCTTTTCTAATCAATCGACAATCAGTCATGGAAAGTGCTTATTCTGCTCTTAGCTCAGCTTCTTCATTACTCCTTTGCACATTGACCTCAGGAGAAAAACATCTTTTTTTTTTCGCTCCTCTGGCTTTGACTGAAGTGAACTGGTTCCTTTCGGAAAAAGAAAAACACAATTTAAATTTCGTAATTAGGGGGAAAAAAATGAAAAGTCCCAGCGCTTCACAATACATTGCTTATTGCTAAAAAAAAAAATCTTTGCATCAATTTCAAAACATGAAGGAGAGTGCGAAAGTGCACAAGGGGGCATTTGAAGGAGAGGAGAAAGAGCTCATTTGTGAGTATTTGTGCTACGGTGACTTCCCTAGGCACTGGGATGAAGGTGTAACCAGCAGTTTCCTGCTTCTATTACAGAATGTTAGTACAGAATAATTACTTGCTTGGCAAAATGACAAGACATTGACCCCATAGACTTATTGAATTCTCATTGCCTGCCTGCAGGCCGTGTCTCAGGTTATTCAATTTTGCCTGAGGAGGACAATCTATTATGGGAGATAAGTCGAAAAGGCATCGCAACTGATTGCCCACCAAAACCATTATCACAGCACAGGGAGGCCAATATCAGTGACTGGGCGGACATGCAATCCAGTCTGGATTGCAGTGGGACCACAGACAATTCATCTCACTGAAAGAAATTTGACACAAATGCACGCAGTGTGGAGAGTTGTCACCTCCCAGCAACTATTAGCAACTAGGAAGCAATCTCCACATCCCACCCATCAGCCTGCCCCTCCCAAACCATTCATCCACAATCAAGCACTTAATAGCATGCAAACATTGTCGGAATAGATATAAGAACTTTACAATCAGAAATGAAATCTGTCTAATTTATGCTTTGCAGGCTGTCAGTGCAACGTTAATTAGTGGTTGCCAGTGACCATTGAAGTGTTAAATTTACCAAGATTGTTTGAAGAAAATCTCCCCATCTATTGAATTTGAAACAGTTCCAAAATCTTTTCCCCTGCAGCAGACATCTCAAAGGCAATCTGAGGAAAATATTTTGCCTGGAGGGGTTACTTTCCTTTCAAGACCTATTCCCTGCACTGCAAGCACATCAAGGAAAGTGATACTGTGAGACAAAAAAAATCAAAGAAATCAAATGAATACATGAACTAAGTTTGTGAGACAGGTGAAAGAATTCTCATAGCCAAGGCAATGATGAAAATCTGGATTATTATGTTTATGCTTCTAATAAATTCCTGGTCACGCTGTGTGATTTGGCAGTTGTTAGCCATGTAGTTCACCTGGAATGTCTAAATTATGCAATTGGCAAAAGGAAACAGAAAATAGTGTAATGATTGTAACTGATCAGTGAGCATTGTAAAGAAAAAAAAGGGAGGAAATCCAAAAGTGTCTTCTTAAATTCACTTCCATTTTTTTGTTATGGGTCCATCCACTGTTTGTTTCAATGTCAACAGAAATGTTTCAACTTATCCTCACATGAGTAATATTATCTTTAGCTGACAAGTTCAATAAAATAATAGTTTTGCAGGGAATATTTTTTTTTAACAAAATGTAATCTTTCCAACATGCCATAGCAACATTGAAAATAGATGCGGGAGTTGGCCATTTGGCCCTTTGATCAGTAATCCCATTCCAACTTTCTCCCCATATCCCTTGATTCCGTTAGCCCTAAGAGCTAAATCTAACTCTCTCTTGAATACATCATAATGTCATGGAGTTACCTGGTCCATAATGAGGAAAAAACAACCACAGAACTCTATTTCAAATACTTGGGCATTATTTTATCCCAGTAATTTTGGAATTTTGTCAGGATTCTTTCTGCTCATTGGCGATATTCAGAAACCTACTTGATATTCACAACTCTACACATATTTGATCTAAATGTAAATGGTTACTTTGTTTGAGCTAATAGCTGTAAAAAAGATGCTACTGTGCATGTGATTAAGTTACTGGGCTCAGCAGATTATAGGGGCCTGAGCAAATGGCTGACTTTTTTACAAAAGCATTATCACTTATAACATCATCAGCTTGAGGATATGTGATGATGTTGCACAATGCAACGCATATATGGATCGTGACTTTATTATATTGCCACAAAGATAATGCATACAGTACAACAAAAATTAAGGATCGGAAAATATGCTGTTATTGTTGTTCCAGACTACAACTTTCAATTACAAAGTTCTCCCAGCTCAACATCAGGAGATGAAAATGTTCAGCAAAAAAAAAATACAAATAAACGTTTGATGAAAAACTTAGGGCTGAGCTGTGGTTTCATCGACACAATAGATGGCAGCCTGACAATTTCAGTGACTTGATCTGGGATCAAGTTCAATGGGCTGGGGTCAGCAGAGGTCAAATTGGTCTGAAAATCCCAACAACTCCTGATTCACTCAAGCCTATCAACAATTTTCCTTTTCTTCACTTAACTGTACCAACATAAATTAGCTGAACTTAAACCAATGTTATCACCCTTCTGTGTGATGCAGTATTTAATCACCTTTCTCCAATGCTGATAGAATTCTCTGCTCTCAGCTTCTGTATAAATCCATACCAACACAATTGAAATGTCTTTGACCGTGCCGAAAAATAATTTGAAACTTAGTCATGATTATTGCTCTTATTTTTGTTGCTGACTCCTTAGACCATGCATGTTGCCGCCTAACTGATGAGGATAAACAACCTCTGTATCACCTATCTCTGAAATGCTCAAATTAACTCCCATTTCCATCCTAGACTACTTCCATATGATGGAGGACCTGTCTCTTACTGACCATCTCCCAATGACAGCACAGCCAAAATGGATATTTATAATAAAAGAGGTAACAGGCAAAAATTCATGTCATTCCATACTACAAGTACCTGTATGAAGATTTGTCAGTGTCGATCTAACCTGATTTCAGATAACTTAACCTTTATTGAGTGAATTAGTATATTTTATAAATAAAAATATGTACCAATTTAAAGGTACAAAATAGTGAAATCATACTGAATGATCTTAGCGTAAATTATTCATAAAAAATGTGCTATTCAATAATGCAATAAAAAAGCAAAGGAATTTAAAATCACTCTAATAAGTGAACATTACTAAATTAACAGTGGGTTTTCTTTCAAATGTATCTGCTGACTGTGTTGCATAATATATTTTCACTACAATATATATGTTGAGAATAGAAAACTCATAAATGATCAGTTCTCAGCACTTTGTGGTAAATGAAAATTATACCTGTGTGAAATTTAATTACAAAGTCCTTTAATCTACGTCAACCAGCTCCATATATATATATATATATATAAATATATTATTTATGTATATATATATGTGCATGTGTGCACATATATATATGGACATATACATAAATATAGGAAGGAACTGCAGATGTTGGTTTAAACCGAAAGATACAGAAAGCTGGAGTAACTCAGCGGGACAGGCAGCATCTCTGGAGAGAAGGGTGCCAATTCGGATCTTAATATACATATATATAGTATATTTAGTATAAAGTATACATATATATAGATATGTGTGTGTATAATATACACACACACACATATATATAAATATATATCTATATATATCTATATCTATATCTATATCTATATCTATATCTATATCTATATCTATATCTATATCTATATATATATATATATGTATACACACACACCACATGAATACACACAAACACACATACATACACATACACAAACGCATGCACTCACACATGCATACGCACATGTACGCATGCACATACACAGACATTTTCACACATGCGCATATGTGCACATTCACCCAACCCAGGTGATTTCTCCAACGAATCCTGCTGCAAATGCTAATGGGGCACACACCTAGGTGTGATGTGATGAACCCAATGAAGTAATCATAGGGCCAGGCCGGCACAGATTCATGCACGACTGATACACCACTCCATCAACCCTGCCCATTTCAATGGACATGTTCAGAGGAGCGGGGTTGGGTAGGAATGTGGCGGATGCCCTCATCATTCAGGTGCCAATGTCAGAAGTACATCCAAGGTGCCTGTTGTTCATAGCTGCGCAAGTTCTAACATTTGGCTTCCCCATTCAGCACAGAAACCACAGCACATCAAAAACGGTGCACCACAAATGGACTGTTAAAATGGCCTGAGGGCAATCAATTTCATACTAGACCAAATGCTCGTAATAAGGGAATGGAAAAGGTATCATAGCATGAATATGCAAAATATTCTCTGCCATTGTGTAAATGTCACCCTTCGAATCCCAATTTTTGCCTGAGGACATTAGGCCTCTTATTTTTTTGTTTTTTTTTGCTGCATTGAAAACCTAAATGTTCAACAGATAAAATAAAACTCATTCATCATCAATTTAGGAAAAGTTGGATCAACATCCAGGTATATTTCAATATTACAAACAATTATTTTCTACATCTCCCCATCCTAATTATTTACCAACCAGCACCCCTCCCACATTCACTGGTTCTGTTTGACCCATTGCTACACCTTAAATTAAAATGGGTTATATTTGAAGACATTTGAATGCAGAGCGAACCATGGAATTCTACAAGACTTGTAAAAGTGAGGTTGAATAATACCCACATTTCTACAACCTTCCTTCCAGGGACCAACCCAGACTGGCACCATGTGAATCTAACTCCCTTTAATTGTTGTTAATTTTGTGTCAAAGAAATAGCAAAAAATTCAGAGAGAACGGAAAAAATTGAAAATTTCAAACAATACTTTCTTTTATATGTTACTGTGTTCAAACACAACAATTTAGCCGCTTTAACATCAGGAAGCACGTTAAAAGGTTTGGAGTGCACACAGTACTCATTCTAACCTTAGGTATATTGTTATGCATAATTGAAGTTCCATGGCAAATAAAATATATTGCGTAATTTTCTTTAGCTCAAACTGTATCTATAAAAATATAATCACTGAAACATATATAAATAGAGGAATAAATTATATCATTGCAATTTTAACTTTTGAACATATCATTGACCATGTACACATAAAAAAAGTGTCAATATTTATCTGAGAAATATTCACTATCCTACCTGGCATACAAATAATTGTTTTCCATAATCTTTAGACGCTTACTTCAGTGGCAGGATTTAGAAATGATAGGATGTTAGATTTCCCTCCCTCATATTATTTTTATCTGCAGAATGACAAAATCAAGATCTTACATTATTAAGATGCCAGGTATGCTGAAATAACGTGAGAAGCCCTTGATTTTGCCAAAAGCCTATTTTGATCATCCAAATGTCATCCGAATAAAATGGAATGATTATCTTTCAAGTTGCTGCTATGGCTCAGCTGGCTGCACTTCTGGCCAGAATGCTCCCACAATGATCCATACTGGAAATTTGAGAAAATACATTTCGACCCAGATTTCAATATTAGAGCGAGTGCTGCACTTTTAAAGGTGCTGTTAGTAGCATGAGACAGTAACTCAAGGCCGGTAACTAATGGGCGACACAATGGCGTAGTGGTAGAGTTGCTGCCTTACAGCGCCAGAGACTATGTGTGTTGTCTGTATGGAGTTTGCACGTTCTCGCTGTGACCACATGCACTTTCTCCGGGCGTTCCGATTTCCTCCCACACTCCAAATACGTGCAAGTTTGGAGGTTAATTGGCTTCTGTAAATTGTAAATTGTCCTTAGTGAGTGGGATATTGCTAGTGTAAGGAGGTGATCATTGGTCGGCACAGACTCTGTGGGCCAAAGGTCCTGTTTCCACACTGTATCTCTAAAGTCTAAAGTCTAAAGCCTTTGTTGCTTTAAGGGCCTGTCCCACTTTTTCGGTGATTTTTTCGGCGACTGCCGGCATCATTGACTGACGTATCAGGTCACCAAAAAATGTGTGGCATGATGCGGCGTGACGCAGCGTGATGCGGCGTGACGCAGCGTGATGCGGCGTGACGCGGCGTGACGCGGCGGGTTGACATATGACACACGGTGTTTTTTCAAGAGTCACAACATTTTTTTTGTTGCTGCTGGATTTTGGAATGTTCAAAATCTTTTGGCCACACTGATATGGCGCCGGCAGTCGCCGAAAAAATCAACAAGTAGTACAGGGCCTTTAATCAATGGATGTAAAATTCAAATTGGGCTATATTGGAGTAGAAGTTATCTTTGTTGACCAGGCCCATATTTGACCTTCACCCAACTACATTTAAGCAGATTTTGTAGTTGTCAAGTCAAGTCAAGTTTATTCGTCACATACACATACGAGATGTGCAGTGAAATGATCACACATTTGATGGTAGGACCCTGATGTTTGGAGACTGACTGCTATATTTTCTTCAGAAGAAGTACTTCATTTGCTGTCATGCTTCAGGGCATCATGAGAGGGATGTGGTAGCTGCTGCAAAAATGAAAATTCTTCTCTCAAAACCATGACTTGAAGTAGTTATCCAGCCTTCCAATCCTGAGTTTTTAAATCTGTTTATTCTACAGAGTTGGCTGAGTTAATTATTTGTTTGCCTTTCCAAGGATGTCAACCACATGGATTCAACTGGGGTAAAGAGTTCTAGTATTGTGCATCATAATTGTGAGTGGGCAGGCTGGACGAGCTTAATCCTATCCTGTTTGCCGTTGTCTCCATATTTGTAACATGTGTGAAGAATTCATCATGCACCCAATTGATGGCAAATCAAAACAATTTTCAAGTGCTCTTTTGTTGACTATTATTTTAACTTCCTCTGCTTAAAGCCAGTAATAACTTTTGCTTCATTTTGCAGCACCTTGTGTAGTCTGCGGAGAATATTGTGTTTCATATATTGAAATCCGACCCAAACAAATCTTTTGACTCATACCCTGCCCTCCCTAGAGTTTTGAAGAAATGTGCCTACAGCTATTATGGTATCTATCGACTCACCGGGATTTAACTGGACCAGCCGTGGGTCCCAGGTGGTTAGAAAATGACCTATGTGGTGGCAAAGTTCAAGAAGGGTGAAAGCACTGAGACTGAGATTAGGGACCTGTCAGTCCCACTGATATGATAAAAGTGCAAAATGATATGTGACACACAATTCAATGACTTTGATCAGTGAAAATGTTTACGAAATAAATTACACGTTCAGTAATTACACTTGCCATTGACAATACGTCTGGCTTTAAAGGTAATGAATAAATTGGAACTACTTAATAATCTTATTTAGTAATGGATTTCTGACCATTATCGTCAATAAAAAAAAAGGTTGCCTCGAGAAGCAGTATAAAAATGATCAGTTATAAAAACCAGAATGTATTCCACAAAAAGGCACAGCACCTGACTTTGTTACAGCAAGAAAGCAGTCAAAGAATAACACCAGTATTTTTATGGGTTGGTATGCATGACCGCAAGGGTTAATCGTTTTAATAACATTCTGTTAAAAAAATATTAATGAGAATCTACCACAGCGGCGTTTAACAACAGAGTGGAAATCAAACTTCACAAATAATAATTGGATTACACTGCACCAATTGATAAATAAGTGTTAGCGGTCAGATATGTTGGGAACATTTAAAAATACAGAAATTATCACATGAATAGGTTTTAGATGTTTATACATCTACTCGACACTTTATCTGAAAGCCGAACGTGTGTGTAATTTTGCTCCCTGGAGCAGCTGTTGAGAAACAATGCTTCAATCAAAGTAAATTCCTGAGAGTGCAGGAGGATTTAGTCTGCAAAGAATTTCTGGGGTCCTTCTTTACGCTACGAGTCAAATGGGAACCACAGAATTCTTTACATTTTTTTTATCATGCACCTTTTGATCATCAAATCTGTGCAATAAAATACATATCCATGTACCATGGACAAATAAGAAAGAACACATCATTTTGGTCTAGCCACACAAAGACCGCATTTAATAGTTCCCAAAAAATATAAATTACACTTTGATTGTTAACATATTCCAGATTTATATTTAAAGTCTGCTATTCCTAAAAGCAAATTACTTCACTCTACAGTTTAGGGGGAATTTTTTTTTCCATGGGTTCAAATTCATCAACATCCAATTCAAAAACATTTTGAAAACATCAGTTCTGTCTCATGATATTGATTAATTAAATGATTGATTGAAAGATACAACGTGGAAACAGACCCTTCAGTTTGCCAAGCCCACACTGGACATCGAACAACTGTCCACACTAGTTCTATGCTTTGTCACTTTCTCATCTACTCCTACACACTAGGGGCAATTATACCGAGGCCAATTAACTTACAAACTCGCATGACTTTGTGATTTGGGGGGGTGGGGGTTGACACCAGGAGCACCCAGAGGAAAACCACACATGTGGGAACGTGAAAGCTCCACACAGACAGCAACCCAAGGTCGGGATGGAACTGGGTTTCTGCGCTGTGAAGCCAGCAGCTCTACCAGCTGTGCCACTGTGATAATATTAGACTGCCATTGTGTGCTTTCACTTCTTCAACAGGATAGAGAAGAGGTCGAGAGGTTCTGAAGTTTCCCAAATGGCCAAAGCAGGGTGATAATAACACAGCTGAAGATCCTGTGCAAGACCTTACTGACTTCTCCTGTTGCCATTGTGGTTTTCTGGAGGGATGTGTTTATTCATGTGTGTACATATTTATATTATGGTATATGGACACACTTATCTGTTTTGTAGCAAATGCCTACTATGTTCTGTGTGCTGAAGCAAAGCAAGAATTTCATTGTCCTATACAGGGACACATGACAATAAACTCACTTGAACATGAACTTGGAAAGTCACAGAAAAAGGGTCCCCACTGGAAATATTGCCTGTCCATTCCCTCCACAGTCTCTCCAACATTTCCTTTCGTTTAGTTTAGAGATACAACATTGAAACTGTGAAACTGGCCCTTCGGCCCACCAAGTCCACACCTCCCAGCAATCACTATCACTTTTGCATCCCATATGCTAGGGACAATTTACAGAAGCTAAATAACCTGCTAACCTGCACGTCTTTGGAATGTGGGAGGAGACTGGAGCACTGGAGAAAACCCAAGCGGTCACAGGGAGAACGTAAAACTCTGAACAGACAGCACCCGTAGCCAGGATCGAACTAGGGTCTCTGGCGCTGTAAAGCAGCAACTCTACTGCTGCACCGCTGGGCCATGGTGATTTGCTCAAGATTCCGGCGTCTTCATTCCATTGTACCTGCATCCTGGTGAACAGTTTGCTGTTCTCGTGGACCTCGACAGTTTAGCCTCCTTACAATTTCAGTAATTTAAGGCTCTGTACATTCAATATCAAAATAAGAAAAATGTTTCCGAGCCATTTCCCAATCATTAGTTTTATTGTAGTTCACTCACATTAGTCTGTTTTTAATCATAGCAGCCCACGGTTTCATGGCAACATCTCGCGCACAGCTGTGCAATAACAGGCATCAGGGGTTCTGGGGAGAAGACAGGATAATGGGGTTAGGAGCGAGAGAGATAGATCAGCCATGATTGAATGGCGGAGTAGGCATGATGGGGTGAATGGCCTAATTCTGCTCCTATCATTTATAACCTTATGAATAAATTCTAGGACAAGTGGAGGGGATTATGATCAATTTTATCCAGATGCTTAATTTCAGGAAAGCTGTCAACGGCTTCCAGTGGAAATGTTTAGGGTGTGCTTGTTCTAAACCACTTACATAACTCCTTGACAGTATAGGGCCTGTCCCACTCAAGTGATTTTTTCGGCGACTTCCAGCACCCGCCATAGTTATGAACATTTTCGGCAACCTGCTGCGACTGTGACGGGTGCCGGCAGTCACCGAAAAACATTGCGTAAGTGGGACAGGCCCTTATGTCTACTCAGGGCCTTGTACCACAGCTCCAGGACCACCTCACCAAACAAGAAAGATCTTCTGCATTCAGTTTCAAAAATAGCTCGCAAACAGCTAACAATGGCCTGTTTCCTTTATTGTTGTTACTTTTTTGTATATCTTTCATTCATTAGTTCTACATCTCTCTACATCACTGTCTATCTCTCCCGTTTCCCTTTCCCGTGACTTTCAGTCTGAACAAGGGTCTCGAAACTTCACCCATTCCTTCTCTCCAGAGATTCTGCATGACCCGCTGAGTTACTCCAGCATTTTGTGTCTATCTTTGGTTTAAACCAGCATCCGCTGTTCCTTCCGACACATTCTCATTGCCTGCTTGTCCATTCACAGTGTTTGATGAATCGTTTTACTCAATGTCTTCTCCACTTCAATGTAAAATGAATAGGTATGATAATGATTGGAAAAACATTTGGAAACACATGTCATTTGATTTATTTTATGACATTCAGAAACATTTAACCACCTTAAGATGTGTGATGCAGGGCAAAATAATCTAAAAATGAAAATAATAAATTATATAAGTAACAAATACCGAAAGCCACTTTTAAATAATTGCAAACATTTAATGGATTAAAACATAATTCTCTTTCGTTTTTTACATTGTAAGCCGACAATGGCAAATGAAATCAAAGAGATCCCCAATATAAATGCTCAGGAATGATATCAAGATTCTGCTAATGCTGAAAGAAAGCAGAGCTAGATTATGGCCAACAGGAATCAGGCACTTCTTCATTCACTCAGGAGTCCTGAAATTTACAACTATTTCCAAATGAGAAATGCCAAAAGTTTGATGCAGAAGTTGTTGTATTTCCCAACAAAATGATTCTGAAAGGAGTGAATGTGTAGGAAAGAACTGCCGATACTGGTTAAATCAAAGGTAGTCACAAAATGCTGGAGTAACTCTGCGGGACAGGCAGCATCTCTGGAGAGAAGGAATGGGTGACGTTTAACCATGTTCCCAGTACTGAGCAGACGAGATTCATAGACAACATTTGCAACCACTTGAACGGGGTTCTGAAGAAAAGTCACCCATTCCTTCTCTCCAGAGATGCTGCCTGTCCCGCAGAACCCAGTTCAAGTTGTTGCAAATGTTTTTTCTGCTCAGTACTGGGAACATGGTTAAACTTAAGGGTAGGGCTTCCAAAGACAAAAGAAATTGACAAAGACATTCCAGAGACTCACATTTTTATTTGGAAGACAACACTAAACTTTATTTTGCAATCAGGGATTTACATCTTTACTTAATAATAAACATTCCTCAGGTATTAGTCACTATGAAAAATAATCCAAAATCCTGTCCAAATGGATTTCTATAAAAACATTGGTTGAAATTTGACAGATTCCAATATTTTCTTCTCTGTTCTCATGCATGATTCACTGTCTCAATATGTTTCTAGTTGTCCCTTATTATTAAGCTTTCCATTTACTCTATGCTCACATTTCTGACTTTTTCAGCTGTGATTTGCCAATGAGCATATGTCATTGAAGGATTGGGGATCATGATAGAAGCCTCCTCGTGGCGATCCCCGGAAACAACGACATGATGCACTGTGACGCATTGGGCGACCAATTCTGTCAACATGTTGGACGACAACAGAAGTCAACAGTGAGCAATACGTCATCTGTCACACGAGCGAGCGAGCGAACGATTGAAGGATTTCATTTTAGTTTAGTTTAGAGATACAGTGCGGAAACAGGCCCTTCGGCCCACCAAGTCCGCGCCGACCAGCGATCCACACACATTAATTCTATGCTACACACACTAGGGACAATTTACACATACACCAAGCCAATTAACCTACATACCTGTGCGGCTTTGGAGTGTGGGAGAAAATCGAAGATCTCAGAGACAAACCACGCGGTCACGGGGAGAACGTACAAACTCCGTATAGACAACACCCGTAGTCAGGATTGAACCCAGGTCTCCGGCGCTGCAAGCGCTGTAAGGCAACAACTCGACCGCTACTCGACCGCCCAATTTCAGAGCCTATTTTCAGAGAATATTTTTCCTGAGTAAAGATTTAGCATAAGTTTTTCTTCAGATGTTTTTTAAATGAAGTTTATTCATGCAAATATTTAAGATGATTGGGCGCACTTTAGCGACAGCCTTTGCAGCAATCTGGTTGTGCATTGCCTGGCACTTATTGAACCCATTATTCATTCAAAGACCTAGGAGAGGGAGGAGTCCATTCAATCTCCAGAGCTGGCTCTGCCATTCAATAAGATCATAGTCTGAGGTTCTACTTCAGGCCAGTTGTGAGTCCATTCAAGACCAATTTTCAAGACCACTTCAACCAGTCTCAAAGAGTATAAAGGGCCTGTCCCACCAGCATGCAATTGCATGCGTCTAGTGCGACCAAACGTGGTGGCTTGAGGCGTACGGCCTCGTGGGGCCGGTTCCACTTCCAACCGCGGAGCCGTCTGGAGTTGTGCGGGGCTGGTCCCGACATCATACTCACCAATCAGCTGGGCAGGAGGCGGGCCGACTGAATTTGGACGTCGCACGGCGTCGGGCAGTTACGTCATCGCGCAACGGCACACCGGGCGGTGACGTCATCGCGCAACGCCACGCGCTAGGCGTACGCCATCAAGACACTGCGTACGGCATCGAGATGCTGCGTATGGCGTTGAGACACTGCGTACGCCCGTCGAGGTGCTGTGTCTGGCCTCAATGCGGCCGCGAGCCGCCAGGCCGCGGAAATTTTGGACAATGTCAGTTTTTTGGAGCCCAGCCCCGGACCAGCCCCGTACAACCCCATACGGCTCCGGCGATCGAAGTGGGACTGGCCCCGCGAGGCCGTATGGCTCAAGCAGCCACATTAGGTCGCGCTCGCCGCATGCAGTCGCATGCTGGTGGGACAGGCCCTTAACACATTCATCATCAGTTTCATGAGAAAATGTGTTGATGATTGCTTTCTGACAACGACAATTATGGTCCATCCTAACCACACACCCTGGATGAACAGGAAGATTCACATGTGGCTAAAATGCTGATCCTAGGATTTCTAAAAAGGACAAACCTGTACTGTACAAGAAGAAGAAGTATGAACTCTGTAAGGCTGTCCGGGGTGCTGAGAGAATTCCAGAACAAGGAGGCTCAATTCGATCAAGTGGATACACGTGACTGTGGCAGGGCCTAAATACCATCAAAGGTTTCAAAGATCTTTTATTGTCACATGTGCCAATTAAGGTACAGTGATATTCGAATTACCATACAGCCACAACAAGACACACAACTGCATGAAAGTTAACATATACATCCACCACAGTAGAATCCCCACATTCCTCACTGTGATGGAAGGCAATAAATCCTAATCTTCTTCCCTCATTTTTCTTCTGCGGTCGGGGCAGTCGAACCATCCGTCAGGGCGATCAAAGCTCCCACGTTGGGGCGGTCGAAGCTCCTGCTGCTTGGAGCTCCCGAAGTCTGTCTCCAACCAGAGACCGCGAGCTCCATGATGCTAAAGTCCGCAGGCTCCCATGGTTGGAGCTCCCAAAGTCGGTCTCCAGCAAAGGCCGGCAACTCCTCGATGTCAGGCCGCAGTGCGGACGGAGATACGATATGGAAAAAAATTGCATCTCTGTCGTGGTAAGAGAATAAATAAATGTCTCTCCCAACCCCCATCATCTCAACCAACTTTTTGCGCAATCTGTACCCCTTGCAATACTTGTGCAGGGAAAGTCGGGCTACGGAGGATGCATCTCCCTTGCACTGACATTCAGCTCTGCATTACCTTGACAACATGAACACCTATATCAGGATGCTATTCATTGCCTACAGCTCAGCTTTCAACACAAATACCAAATGAACTTATCTCATAAGCTCCTGAACATTTTCCTTGACTAAACTAAACTAAACTAAACTAAACTAAACTAAACTAAACTAAACTAAACTAAACTAAACTAAGCTAAACTAAACTAAACTAAACTAAACTAAACTAATCTATACTAAACTTCATAGCGCATTCCATCAGGAAGGCAGGAAGTATCATCGAGGATTCCTGACCCTCCAGCCATTCCCCTTTCTCTCTTCTACTTTCTGGGAGAAGAAACAGGAGCTTGAAAGACCAGACTTACATCCACATCAACAGTTCTTCCCGGGAATTGTCTGAAATCCACCCAAGCCACTTGGGGCCTTTCTGAATCAAACAGAAACCTAGAATCATCTATTTCACTTCCTGTCACCTCTACCTTCCCCTTTTTGTTGACAAAACATTTAAGACTATTTTAATACATTTCTTTGAGTTACCTCACAACACTTTTCCATAAACTTCAAGATTTGCCTATGTTCATGCTTCCCTTTGCCTGCTTACCTGAGCTGGTTACCCATCGGGTAAAAGCTCAATTTTAAAATTCTCGTCCTCATTTTCAATTCCTTCCATGCTTTTGAACATCTTGGTCTCTGTAATCTCCACCAATCCAATAATCCTCTGAGATACTTGCAATTCTACAGTTGTAGCAATTTGATCGTTGTAAGTTTAATTGTTTCCCTCTTGGCAGACGTGCCTTTAGCTGCCAGGATTCAAAATTATGGAGTTATTTTCCTATATCAACAATTCCGCCTCATCATATTTTATTTGCCTGCTGCTTAAAGCCTATCTCTTGCACCAAGTTTTTATTCTGCCGCGATTTTCTCATTATGGGGCTTGAATATTTTTTCACTTATTGACAATGTTTCTTGGGATACTTTGCCATGGCAGATGCAATTTTTTATTGTTGTCCTTCCAAGTGAAGTTTTGAGACAGAACTACAGTATCTAGACAAGTTTTGCAATGGCTCAAACAGAGACAAGGAGTAGGAGTCAATTTTTGAAATCATCTCTCTGACCTAACTGTGCATAATTCTCTGCCACACTTTAACCTGGATTGATATTAGGTCATGGCAGATAATTATCTGAATCCACTGATTAAGCATGAGTAAATACACTTGGAAAAAGGCAGAACATAAAAAAAATGGTACAAATCCTCACCATACATGCTCACACAATCTTGTAAGGACTGTATAAAAGTAGGATTGCAGGTAAATTAATGACTTGTTCAGATCATGAGTAATGATTGCAATGATTCAAGATTCAAGATAGTTTATTGTTATGTGTCCCAGATAGGACAATGAAATTCTTGCTTTGCTTCAGCACAACAGAATATAGTAAGCATTAATACAGAACAGATCAGTGTGTCCATATACCATTATATAAATATATACACACATGAATAAATAAACAGATGAAGTGCAAATAAACAGTTAATGGTCTATTAATGTTCAGAGTTTTGTTTGAGTTGAGTTTAATAGCCTGATGGCTATGGGGAAGTAGCTATTTCTGAACCTGGACGTTGCAGTCTTCATGCTCCTGTACCTTCTACCTGAAGGTAGCGGGGAGATGAGTGTGTGGCCAGGATGGTGTGGGTCCTTGATGATGCTGCCAGCCTTTTGTAGAGGCAGTGACTGCGATAGATCCCCTCGATGGTAGGGAGGTCAGAGCCGATGATGGACTGGGCAGTGTTTACTACTTTTTGTAGTCTTTTCCGCTCCTGGGCGCTCAAGTTGCCGAACCAAGCCACGATGCAACCGGTCATCATGCTCTCTACTGTGCACCTGTAGAAGTTAGAGAGAGTCCTCCTTGACATACCGACTCTCCGTAATCTTCTCAGGAAGTAGAGGCGCTGATGTGCTTTCTTTATAATTGCATCAGTGTTCTCGGACCAGGAGAGACCTTCAGAGATAGGCACGCCCAGGAGTTTGAAGCTCTTGTTAGATAGCTCTTGCTACATCGTATGGACATAATAGTCAATCTGTGCAGATTCTTATATGCCGTCACTTTGTCCACTTTCTCGTGACACCAAAGGATAATATCTAGAGAACAGGAAATGCAGAGGATTATGTGCAAAGGACCCAGATGTAATTGCATCCCCAAGTGCTATACAGCCAATAAATTGCTTTCAAGTTGCAATTCTTTTAAAAGCAAACGCAGTTGTCAATATGAATGCTGAGAACAAATGAAATAATGTCCCGATAATTATTAAGGCTGGTATAGGGAGTGGGGTGGAGAAATGTTGCTCAGGATAGATTTTCTTTCAATGGGTGATATGGGATTGTATACATTCACCTAAAACTGATGCAGTTTAAGCATATATGCAGGAAGGAGCTGCAAATGCTGGTTTACAACGAAGGTAGACACAAAATGTTGGAGTAACTCAGCAGGACAGGCAGCATTAAGAAAATAATACTTAAAAGCAGGACCATATCCACAGCAATCATAAAATCAAAGCCATTAAATCACTTAAAAATAGTTTCAAAGTAAATAATGTGATGAATACGTTATTCCATTCATGAAGTAAATCCATGTGAAATCGATATTGCCCAGTTACAGGCCGGGATAGTACCATAACCATGCTCCAGTTTCAGAAAGATGTATTTCTTTGCAACTACTAAAATTATTTGACCGGTAATTAATGAGTATTACAGCATGAGCCTAAATTCTGTTTATAGATTCAGTTTAAAATCTACTGTGTTGTAAAATAATTACACACAAAGCAGATTCCAGTTATAACTACGATGTTAAGAGCATGGTTTGATTTAGTTTTTCAAACCGCAATGATATTACATTGGTATTCTGTCCATCTTTACATCTAAGGGGTTCACTGATGTGGTTATAAAACTCATTCTACTTCTGCCGTTGAGTGCAATGCCTGCTAATTATGACTAGGCTAAGGTTAAGATCAGAGGGGCAGCACAGTGCCGCAGCGGTAGAGTTGCTGCCTTACAGCGCTTGCAGCGCCGGAGACCTGGGTTCGATCCCGACTATGAGTGTTGTCTATACGGAGTTTGTACGTTCTCCCTGTTACCGCATGGGTTTTCTCCGAGATCTTCGGTTTCCTCCCACACTCCAAAGACGTACAGGCATGCAGGTTAATTGGCTTGGTGCATGTGTAAATTGTCCCTAGTGTTTGTAGGGCAGTGTTAGTGTGCGGGGATCGCTGGTCAGTGCGGACTCAGTGGGGCGAAGGGCCTGTTTCCGTGCTGTATCTCTAAACTCTCCATCCACAAATCCAACCTCCGCAGTTTTGGGGACAGAGCCTTCTCCAGGGCAGCTCCCAGGCTCTGGAACTCCCTCCCCCAACTGATCCGCAATTCCGTGTCCCTCACCATCTTCCAGTCCCACCTCAAGACCCATCTCTTCACCTCTGCCTATCCTTAGCCCCACGTTCCCCTCCCTTTTCATCTGTGCTTGAATTGCCTCATATTGTGTTTTGAATTGAATTCTGTCTTTAATTTGTGTACTAGTCATGTCTCTACTATTTATTTCATTCCGCTTACATGTTTTTCCTCTACTTGCTAAATTTTTGTAAGGTGTCCTTGAGACTCTTGAAAGGCGCCCATAAATAAAATGTATTATTATTATTATTAAACTAAACTAAACTAAGATGACAAACGGCAGCTAAATTATATTGCTTTATCTGCAGCTAAATTAGTTTGTTAAGCATATTATAAAATGAACACACTGCACAAGCTGGGATTCTACACAAAACCATTTTGCAGCATTGCCAGATAATAAAAAACAACCAAAACAATATCATTCCATGTGGGTTCAATCTGCATAGCCGTATTAATACAATTAAAGTTATATAATGAGTACAAATAATACATTAGTCAAGAGGGAAATATGAAATAAATGCAGTTGTGAAGCAAAAAAGCATTACCAATACTGTTGAGTGATTAATTTATAATTTAAACTTGTGCCTCAGACATACTGAGCATTACCAGAAGGTATTGTCTTCACTCCTTATTCTGATAACAGGTTTAATGCCATACATCCTGAAGCAATTTGGGTTAAACAGAGACTGTCAAGAAATTTTCACTTCAAAACCAAGACTACCAACCATGTTAAACATCTTTAGGCATTCACATAAGGTCATGTCATAAGCGATAGGATGAGAATTCAGTCCATTTGGCCCATCAAGTCTACTCCGCCATTTGATCATGGCAGATCTATCTCTCCCTCCTAACTCCGTTCTCCTGCCTTCTCCCTATAACCTCTGACACCTGTACTAATCAAGAATCTATCTATCTCTGCCTTAAAAATATCCACTGACTTGGCCTCCACAGCCTTCTATGGCAAATAATTCCACAGATTCACCACCCTCTGACTAAAGACATTTCTCCTCATCTCCTTCCCAAAAGAACGTCCTTTAATTCTGAGGCTATGACCTCTGGTCCGAGACTCTCCCACTAGTGGAAACATCCTCTCCACATCTTCACTTCTTGATTCTTTTCTAATGATTGATTGTTTGTCAGCTAAAATCATGGACATTGCTGCTTTTAACTAATGTCAGTTTTTTATTATTAAATAATGTTACACATTCGACTGTAATTGTATAAACATTCCTCTGCAGGAAGAATGCTTCACAACATTGTTTCTCAACAGCGTACATTTTAATAACTTAGAAACTGATAAGTGAATAATATATTTAATGCAGTTAAATGAAACGATGAATGTGTTGGTAAATATCATTACTTGTAAGCTGTTGTCCCCAGAATATATTTCAATTGAAAACGGACACTGTCAAACAACCCAGCATTCAGGGAACTATGATTGATAGTTAAAACTAGGTCGACATCCAACTGAAGTTAGAATATTCTCCAAATTTTTAGCAACGCTGATTCCTTACTTCAAGATCTGAATGTGGAGACTAATTATGCAGGACAGGAAAAACAGGAATTAGGGTGGCACGGTGGCACAGCGGTAGAGTTGCTGCCTTACAGCGCCTGAGACCCAGGTTCAGACCTGACTACAGGTGCTGTCTGTATGGAGTTTGCACGTTCTCCCTGTGACCACACACATTTTTTCCAAGTGCTCGGGTTTCCTCAAAAGACATTGTAGGTTGACACAAAATGCTGGAGTAACTTAACGTGACAGGCAACATCTCGGGAGAGAAGGAATAGGTGACATTTTGGGTTGAGATACGACAGAAGGATCTCGACCTGAAACATCACCCATTCCTTCTCTCCAGAGATGCTGCCTGTCCCGCTGGGTAACTCCAGCATTTTGTGTCTACCTTCGATTTAAACCAACATCTGCAGTTCTTTCCTACACAGGATTGTAGGTTAATTGGCTTCTGTAAAATTGTAGTTTGTCCCCAGTGTGGAGGATGGTGCTGGTGTACAGGATGATCGCAGGTCGGAGTGGACTCAGTGGGCCAAAGGCCCTACTTCAATATGCTGTATCTCTAAAGTCTAAGGTAAATCTAATAGCTTCAAAATGCAGCTCCTTTAGCATTTTTGATATCTCCAGAATATTTTACAGAGGAAGGAAGGCAAGCATCAATGAAAACATAAAGCTTTATTTATTAGAGTCACAGAGACACAGCATGGAAACAGGCCCTACGACCCATCAAGTCCACACTGACCGTCAACCACCTAGTTACACTAATCTGATATTAATTTATTCTTACCGCATTATTATCAACTCTTCCCAGATTCTACCAATCTCCTGGCACACGAGGAGCAGTTTAAGGGGCTGTCCCACTGCGGCGACCTAATCTGCGAGTTTAGAAGAGTTTGCACTCGACTCAAACTCGCAGCATGGTCGACATGTGGTCCTAGGAGGTCCTATGAAGTCACTGGAACTCTCCATCATGCTCGAGGGAAGTTCCCGCATACTCGCGGCCTCAACTAAGTCGCGGATAATTTTCCAGCATGTTGAAACATTTTCCGCGAGTAAAAATTGGTCGGCATGGTTCTTTTGAACTGCAGTGGAGTGGGGTTGCTATGTAGTTGCAGGCAGTCGAGGGCAGCCGTAGGCAATCTCCTTTGCTGACCCGGCATTTTAATTGGCTCATTGGAGTTTTCAGGACCAAGGAAAACCGACCGGTAAACTTTATTATAAGTTGTCTGGCTTCTTAAAAGTGTCTCCACTCCTTCTCCCCCCTTCTCTCCCTTTCTCCCCCTCCCACCCTTTCTCCCCCCACCCTTCTCTCCCTCTCTCCACCCCCCCACCCTTCTCTCCACCCCCCCCCCTGCTCTCTAATGGACTTACCGTACACTGTGCAGCCGTCTTTTACCTTTCTGTTCATCGTGGGTGTGAATTTCAGACAGCGCTCTCCCGCTTCCCCTGCCCCCACCTTTGCGATGTGTGTGTGTGTGTGTGTGTGTGTGTGTGTGTGTGTGTGTGTGTGTGTGTGTGTGTGTGTGTGTGTGTGTGTGTGTGTGTGTGTGTGTGTGCGGTCGGTCGATCCAGCTCGCGGTTCCATCGCTGATGGTTTTTCAGGCGAGTGCCCTCGAGCTTGAAGGTCGAAGACAATCACTGAAAGGTCGCGTCAGTGGGACAGGCCCTTTACAGTGGCTAATTTGCCTACCAACCTGCATATCTTTGGGAAGTGGAACTCTGCCAGATCCCAAAAAAGGAAATGCGTGCAGTCACAGGAAGAACATGCAAACTCTACGCAGACAGCACTGGAGATGAGGGTTAAACCCAGGGTCTCTGAGGATGTAAGGCATCAGCTCTAGTAGCTGTCCCATTGAGCTTCTAATGAAGCATGGGCAAACTACACAAAGGGTTTAATATTCATGGTTTTACATTGTTCATTTAATGGTGGGTGGTGGGGGGGAGTGGGGGGTTGAGGAGATGGTGCTGTGTACACCCTTACTGTGAGCTCATATCTAGGATCCTGTCTGATGAAGGAATACTTTCTTCCAGATGATTGAGGAGGACCATGTACCACATGGCCTCTCAATATATTTGTGTCAGCTCCTTCCCTGGGTTGCCCTGACAAACATTCAAAAACACCTGTAACATTAAAACTAAGAATAGTGGTAAAATAATACTTTTTACTATTTATTGTTCATGTTCATAAGTTATAGGAACAGAATTAGGCCATTCGACCCATCAAATGGCCAATCTATCTTTTCCTCTTAACCACATTCTCTTGCCCCCCCAATATTGTATTGTATTGTATTGTATTGTATTCAAATTTATTGTCATTGTCTCAGTTAGAGACAACGAAATGAATTTCCCTTACAGGCAGTATCATAAAAATAAAAAATAAAAAATAATAATAAATAATAAAACATATTTGCCTACCAATACCCCTGACACCCGTACTAATCAAGAATCTATCAATTTCCACTTTAAAAAGATCCATTAACTTGGCCACCACAGCCTTCTGTGGCAATGGTTTCCACAGATTCACCACCTTCTGACTAAAGAAATTCCTTCTTTCTAAAGGAATGTCCTTTTATTCTGTGGTTATGGACTGGTTCAAGACTCTCCCACTCATGGAAACATCCTCTCCACATCCACTCTATCCAGGCCTTTCACTATTCAGCAAGTTTCAATGAGGTCTCCCCTCACCCTTCTAAACTCCAGCAAGTACAAACCCAGTGCTGTCAAACACTCATCATATGTTAACCCAATCATTCCTGGGGGTAATTCTCATTAACCTCCTCTGGACCCTCTTTATCGCCAGCGCATCCTTCTTCAGATATGGTGCCCAAAACTGCTCATAATTCTCCAAATGAGGTCTGAGCAGTGATATAACAAAACTATAAAGCCTCTGCACTACATGCCAATTTTCACTGGAAAAACACATGCACAACCCAATTAAAAACATTTAAGCCAAAATAATGACATTTTAAAAACACCACCTATCTTTCTCCTGGCAATCAATTGTTCCTGATGATTTGAATGGTGACTAATGTCCTTGTTTTCAGTTCCGTCATGAGCAGTTTCAATGGAATGGAATGGAATTGAATATTTTTTTTTCACACGTGACAAGGCACAGTGAAACTCCTTGCTTGCATACCCCAGGTATACAAATAGTTGCCACAAAGTTACAAAGTATGCCGGCTCCTCCTTTGTCCCACCCCCCCACATGGCTGGGTCCTCCATTGTTCTTCCCCCTCCCCCCCTCACGGAGGATCCCCCGGGCCCTCATCGACCGCCGACCTCGGGTGGACCACGAGGCTTCACTGCCATCGTAAGGCTCCACCGTCGACTTCCCAACTAAATGCTGGGATGTCTGCAGACATGTGTAGCACTACATTGTGCCCCATGAGTGGTGAACCCAGAGAGAGCCAGCAGCATTAACAGCAGGGTCGGTGATGGTAAGTAAGAAGAAACAATTAAGGTAAGACTAGGAAGAAGCTGTGGTGAAGATAAATTTGGAAATACAAATAAATAAAGAGGGAAACAGATGGAAATAACAAACAAATGGGAGCATGGTGGCATTTGAATTGTTTGAAATATCTTGAGGACGGGCAGAACAATTCATTTGGTGATGAATATATAATGTCAATCATTTTGGGGCGTAGCGGTAGAGCTACTGTCTTACAGCACCAGAGACCCGAGTTCGATCCCGAGTATCGGTGCTGTCTTTACGGAGTTCGTACATTCTCCCTGTGACCCGCGTGGGTTTTCTCCAAGATCTTCGGTTTCCTCTCACATTCCAAAGATGTACAGGTTTGTAGGTTAATTGGCTTGCTGTAAATGTAAAATTGCCCCTAGTGTGTGTAGAATAATGTTAATATGCGGGGATCGCTGGTCGGTGCGGACCTGGTGGGCCGAAGGGCCTATTTCTGCGCTGTTTCTCTAAACTAAACTAAACTGAACTAAACCTAAGAATACTCAAGCTAAGAAAGGTTGTTTTTTTCCAAATTAATATAAACGATATATCCAGAATTGTGAGCAGCATGTTATGAGGTTGAAATTCTATCCGAAAATTTAGAAGTTGGTGAACATGGCCAGCACATATGTGAGTCATATGATTTTTTGCTCCGCATTTCTTGGCTCAGTCTGCAACATTCAAGCTCCCAGGCATATCTCTCGCTTCCCAGCATGGACCAAAACGTACTCGGAGCTATCAAAATTAATCTGAATTAGGTACAACATTTTGCCACCACGATGGGGCTGTCAATGCAATTCAATCCATGTCACCAACTGGCCATTTGAGACCAATATAACCAATTTTTTCCCCCTGCTATATCGCAACTGTTGGATATATCACAAATGTGCCTTGTTCTTAATGAGAAACTGCAGGTGTTTTGTTTGTTTTATGTGAAATATAAAGTCCTGGTTCCTTTTCAACTGTGACAAATCCTAAATGTTGCCATGTTTATATGTTCCATCGTGATGCTTTATAAGCCCACTGCGATCCTGAAGCAGAGATCTTTGTTAGTTTATTCTTGCTGTTTTTTCAATCAGCGCTGTGCTGACACTTAGAATGCACCTAAGTGGCAATGGGGCTGTGAAAGAGAGCTCCCAAATGGAGTTCTCATTCCTTAGAGTCCATCTCAAAGAAGAACTGCCATCTTCCTGTTATTGTCCCTCTAGGTGTGCAGTTTCAACAGCTCAATGTTTGCTGTTTCATTCTCAGCGATGTCCCCCATAGGAATGCCCTAATTTTAATATAAATAGAATGCTTCATCACAACAGCACGGCAGCACAGGCACCATAACTCCCAGTTCTGGAGACAACTGCACATAGACAAGTGTTGCAGCTGCATGTTGAAAGGTCAAAGCTAATGTAAAACAAGAAATTTGAAAAGTTGCAACAAGAGCTGGCATTAAAAACTGCCGATTCCTCCAATGTTAGGTGACAGAAGCGAAACAAACTGAAAATTGTAACTAACAGACAGCTAGATATATCGTCATGGTTTAAAAGTCCCATTATTCTTTAGAATTACCATGACAACGATTATAGCAGGTAAAGAAAATAACTAAGCAACAAGCCAATAAAAGTTAGAAAAATATAAACAAAGGATCAACACCTGCCTTAGAACATCAAATTTGTAATATTAATAACCTTGTACATGAGAAATTAGGTTTGGATTATGTGATGTATTTATTTAGAGTATAATTCTTCAATCGCTTAAAGGGATGACACACTTGGGCGACCTAAGCTGCAAGTTTAGAAGAGTTTGCCCTGGACTCAAACTCGCAGCGTGGTCGACATGAGGTCCTAGGAGGTCATATGAAGTGGCTGGAACTCTCCTTCATGGTCGAGGGAGGTTCCTACCAACTCGCGGCCTCAGCTACGTCGCGGACAAATTTTCAGCATATTGAAACATTTTCCGCGGGTCAAATATGGTCGGCATGGGTCTTTTTCACTCAGAGTGCAGTGGAGTGGGGTCGCTATTTAGTTACAGGCACTCGATAGCAGTCGTAGGCCATCTCCTTCGCTGACCGGGCGTTTTAATTGGCTCATTGGAGATTCACGACCTAGGAAAACCGACCGGTAGGTAAAATGCCCGCTAAACTTTATTAAACTTCTTAAAAGTCTCCACTCCTTCTCCCCCCCTTCTCTCCCTCTTCTCTTCCCCTTCTCTTCCCTTTCTGTCCCCCTTCTGTCCCCCTTCTATCCCTCTTCTGTCCCCTTGTTTCCCCTTCTCTCCCCTTCTCTCCCCTTCTCTCCCCTTCTCTCCCTTCTCTCCCCTTCTCTCCCTCCCCCCCTCCCCCCCCCCCCCCCCCCGCACTCTCTAAAGGGCTTAAGGTACTCCGTGGCAACCGTTTACCTTCATCTTCATCGCGCAGACCGCGCTCCTCCGCTTTCCCTGGTCCCAACCTTCACGATGTGTTTGCGTACCTCTTTACTTATTATTGTACAACTGTATTAGATGTAATTGCTTAGTGTTGCTTTTATTGAAAGCTTAATTGACATATTTTACAAATGGTTAATTTTGGCCTGTATATTTAGCAGTGTAGGAATTAATGATTTTTTAATATCTAACATAGCGGTCAGATAATTATTCATAAATTGCAAATAAGATGCAAATTGGTCTTTATTATGGAGGAATAACTTAACATTAAAAATTGTATGTGAAATTTAACAATGGATTAGTATTAGTGTTATTGTAAACATCTCTAATAAGCAGCTAATTAAATCATGATCCCAAAAATAAAATGTAGTGTAGTATTTCCTGAGGAAAAATAAGGAAATAAGCTGCCCAGTTAATGAGCCGTATAAATATTATTAGACGCTTGAAATAGATTTTGATGGTAAATAGTTAAGATGAAATTGTCTAATGTTAGATATATAAGTTTGTTGTCATCCAAATACAAAAAAATCTAATACTTTTAACTATTCACACTGAATCAGGCTGAAATATATGCATCCAAGTAGCCATGATGCCCATCTCTCTAAGGGAGAAAACAAAATACATGCACCAAATTAGCAGTCAGCATTATTGCTAATAGGATGTACCCCGTTACATACAATCAGGCAAATCACTTGGTGATTCATTGATAGATATCTGACAGGCTCATGACATGACTGGATGGATCATCACTCTCTCTCAGTCCCGGACTTAAAAACACTTCAGTATGGGAAAAATCCCAGCTAGGCCAGCAGCAGTTGGACCATGCCTGGGGCCAAATCTGCCAATAACTAAGTCCCAGAGAAAACTGATTTGTGGCTTCTGATCGCATCCACCTAGAGCCTTCACGATTGACTAATTGCGGTTCATCTGGACATAGATCTATCTTGGCTAACAAGAAAGCACTAGAGGTCTTCATTTAGCTATCGAGCCTTGTCTCTGGAGATCTGTTTGCAGCTGTCCTTTCCCCCTTCCCAATCAACACATCAAAAACTAGCGAATCTATTTTTTTTTAAATCACGCTGTAAGTGCAATAAACTTTCTATACTTGTCACTAGAGATACCTTTGCATCAGAATAATGTACACATTGTCAGAAATAAGTAGTATTTTAAAATATTCTAAAAATGTTAAATTAACCCTTAGCAACATACAACTTAAGCTTTATGGGCTGTTAATGCAATTAGTACCTCGACTCAATCACTTGTTATTTTAACAACTCCAGACGTGTTTATTGTAAACATGGATTAAACTGATCCAATTTCTTGCACAGAATTTACTAAGAAAATGTCTAAATCAGAAATTTGAAGCTTGTCATAAAATATCTCAGTAATTGTCGATTCAATCAGGCATTTTCCTTTCCAATTATTATTTTTTTGTACAAACTAACACGGGATGACAAAATATTTTGCACCATTTTATTTAACGGAATCTATCTGTTTAGTTCTCCCATCCGTGGACATTCAATATTATTTAATAAAAAGTTCAAACATTATGAGAACAAGTAATATATGGTTTCATCATTTAGTATTTACCAGAACCTCTTCAGATTTAATGTATGCAGGGTCATAACTATAACAATTATATGCGAGTGAGATTGATAAATGCATGAACATTAAAATTTGGAACAAACCAAAATTCAAAGTACAAAGGAAAATTCTTCAATGGAAGATTACAATGAGGCTTCAATCACTCTTTGCCTTTCTCAGACTGCTGTGCAGATCAATTTATTTTCAGCTTTGATTAAAACATTTCCCCTCATTTATATCTTTATCCAAACTTTTTTTGAAGAAGCTATTTTTAGAATGGAATTGCACCATAACAAATTTTCCACAGGAAATCCCTAATTAAATAGATGTCTCAAATAACTGCTAATTTGCAACAACAATCCAAATAGTAATCTACTATGATTGGGAAACAAACATCAATCAAATTATTGAAAAACCATCGTATTGCACTTTGATGCTTCGCGAAAAGTAGTTTATTAACCGGGATAATAGGTCACACATTTTACTCGTATCATGACAGAATTTCATGGTCACAGCGAAACAAAACAGACAAAATGCTACCATTTAATTTAATAAAGCCACTCACTTTCCCAGCTCTGGGCAATGAAAGTTAAAAGCAGCTCCTCATTGATGACATATGTGACATGGTCAGAGTAAGGTAGCTTTTTTTTTATCACATCATCCACCACTTTTAAGGCTGACTGCACTCAATTTCTTTGACAATCTACACACCATTTTCAGTTCTGTACCTCCATAATTTATCACAACAATACAAGCATACAAATTAGGACTGAAAAAATGTAAGCAATTTACAGTAGCAAGATGAAATAACTCCAACGGCTGCAGTAGAGCTGCTATGTAAATCACCTTCGCAACTTCAAGGAATGTCGGCAAAATATTCTGGAAATAATTTTTCTAGCATTCCTCAGCAGGTCATGAGAGGGTAAATCTAACTTTTTTTTCTATCTCTCTCTCTCTCCTTATATCTGGAGCTGTTTAGCAATATATCAAAGAGGAAATTAACTATTTCTCTCATCTATCTGCAGAATAAGAACCTTATGCACAGCCCTTTCGCGTAGCAATGACAGCAAACAGTTAAGCATTATGTGCAATTGGCTTCCAACTGTGTACGTTTGTAGTCACAACCAGCAATTACACGACATTGATATGAATAACTGTGTGACGAATTGAAGATGAATAGGACTGCTATTCACACAGTGTCCAGACACAGGGGCTCATGGCTGCTTTGTTTAAACCCTTGTTCGTTTTTCAACAGTTTCTTTAGAACTAACCCTGCATCAATATCATCACATATCCTTTTTTTTTGTTAATCTCAGTTTGCATATAAGTCGAAGAAGGTTGAAACAAAATTATTCCAACATTATTCTTCAAACAACTGTGACCTTGTCATCAAACAATGGAAAGTGTTCAGGTTATCTAAACATTTTCTCAGGAGCAAAAAGCTTTCATGTTTAAAAAATAATATTGGAATGAGTCTCCATTTGGAGAAGTTCTGATGCCTTCCCTTCCAGTACCAAATTTGACAAAAAAAAACTTGCTCCAGGACCTGGGTTTGATCCTGACTGTGGGTACTGACTGTACGGAGTTTGTACGTTCTCCCTGTGACAGCGTGGGTTTTCCCCGGGTGCTCCAGTTTCCTCCCACACTCCACAGATGAACAAGTTTGTAGGTTAGTTGACTTCGATAAAAATTGTAAATTGTCCCCAATGTGCAGGATAGTGCTAGTGTATGGGGTGATTGCTAGTCGGCGCGGAAGCGGTGGGCAGAAGGGCCTGTTTATGCACTGTATCTCTAAAGTACAAAGTCTTAGAAACATAGAAAATAGGTGCAGGAGGAGGCACTTCGGCCCTTCGAGCCAGCACCGCCATTCATTGTCTTGTACATTCTGTAATCAATGGTATTTCTCAATAAATTATGCAGATATCAATCATTGATGAGTCAATTATTAATTTCTGATCAGGGTATGATATGGTGCAGAAAACTAATTGGGTGCTCCCAGCGTGCCAGCAATTCTCCTTTCCACAAAACACGGATGAAAATGGTGCTTATGGTGTAGTTGACAACAGCTGTAGGGACTTCAATGAAAATGAAAATTAAAATGATTTGCAACTTTGCTATTCTGCTAGTATTTTGTTAGAAACATAGAGTGATACAGTGCGGAAACAGGCCTTTCAGGCCAACTTGCCCACACCGGCCGACATGTCCCAGCTACACTAGTCCCATGTTTGGTTCATATCCCTCCAAACCTGTCCTATCCATGTACCTGTCTAACTCTTTCTTAAATGCTGGGATAGGCTGCCTCAACTACCTCAGCTTATTCCATACACCCACCACTCTTTGTGTGAAAAAGTTACCCCTCAGATTCCAATTATTTTTTTTCCCCTTCACCTTAAACCTATGTACTCTGATCCTTGATTCACCAACTCTGGGCAAGGGACCTGTTGTCCACACAAGGTACACAAAATTGCTGGAGGAACTCAGCGGGTGCAGCAGCATCTATGGAGCGAAGGAAATAGGCGACGTTTCGGGCCGAAACCCTGTGGCCACCACGTGGCCACCATGTGCCAGATGATCCCACTGACCATATATTTCCCAGGAATAGGCAGTGTTAGTTGATCAACAGCTATCCCTGTCTATAGTCTGCCTGGACTGCAGTAAATGCATCCCATAGTTAGACAAAGCGAGCTGAGATGTTTTGAGTCTGTTTTCTGGTTAAATCCTCATTTGACTGCATCTTTAGACTTTAGACATCAGAGATACGGCGCAAGAACAGCCACTTTGGCCCACCGAGTCTGTGCCAACCAACAATCGCCCCGTATACCATCCTGCACACTAGGGTCAATTTACAAATTACAGAAACCAATTAACCTACAAACCTAGATAGATAGATAGATAAGATAGATAAATACTTTATTAATCCCCTTATTCAGGGGAAATTCTGATGTCCATGCAGCACACTAATAAAAATACAACACAGTATTCAAAGAAATTCAACACCAAAACATCCCCCCACAGTGATTCCCACTGTGGGGGAAGGCACAAAGTCCAGTCCCCATCCTCTTGTCCACCCAAAGTCGGGCCTATTGAGGCCTCCACAGTCGCCGCCACGGCGCCCGATGTTCTCGCCGGGTGATGGTACTCCGGCGTCGGGAGAACCCCCAGCGGCTTGGGGTGCCAGGAACGGCCGCCTTCCCACCGGAGCCTGCGGCTTCCAAGCCAACAGACCACGCCAGACGGAGCTCCGCACACTGGTGATCTCGGCGAGATGTTAGTTCAAACGCCGCAGCTGGCCGCTCCGCAGAACCGCGGCTCCACGATGTTTTCCTCGGCGGTCCCAGCATACCGGAGTTCCAGCGCGGCGACCCAGGAAAGGCATCGCCCGCTCCGCAATAGCGCTCCAGCGCTGTGCCGCCGCCAAAGCCGACGTTCCGCGCCGCCGCCGCCGCCAACGTTCTGCGCCGCCGCCACCGCCGATGTTCTGGCCAGGTCCTCAGGGAAACGTCGCTCCAGGACCCGCTGGTAGGCCGCGAGGACAGGTCGAAGTCGCTGCTCGGAGGAAGGCAACCCCTCCGACCAGGTAGGGACTTAGAAAAGCAGTTTCCCCCTTCCCCCCCACCACCCCCCACACATAAAAGATTTAGGCCCCCTGACTATACATTTAACGAACTAAAAATAATAAAAAAGAAGGGGAAAAAACGGACAGCTGCAGGACAGGCAGCCGTTCAGGACAGCACCTCCTCCTCATTTACAAAAGAAACCTGTATGCTTTTGTAGTGTGGGAGGAAAATGGAGAACCTGGAGAAAACCCATATGGTCACAGGGAGAACGTACAAAGTCCGTACAGACACCACCGTATAGTCAGGATCGAACCCGGGTCTCTGGCTCTGTAAGGCAGCAACTCTACCTCTGTGCCACTGTACCGCCCATCTACGAAACTACCAGCGGTCCAATGGCCGCTGAAAAGTGGGAGTGGGTAGACAATCAGTTGGCTTACTTGTGATGGCAGCTATGTGGTCAGGCCTGAAGGTAGGTCAAGGAGCAGACTGCAAAAAAATAACCCTGCAATTTTCGAAGCTACTTCAAACTTCCTGATTCCAGAGCCCAAGCAGAATATATTTGGAACTTCTTTTTGAATGAAGAGCACCAATGGCTTTACAATGCGAGGTGCCGTGTGGCAGAGGCCCTCCTAAGTGCCGTGGCTGCGGAACCTGGAGCCTGTGCGGACAACCTGAAGGATCGGCAGGCTACGGAACTGGGAACCTGCCCCGGTGACCCAGTGGCATGGTAGACCGCAGTACCAGGAGAGAGACGCTGGAGATATTCTTTTAGGGAGGAGATGAGGAGACATTTCTTTAATCAGAGGGTGGTGAATCTGTGGAATTATTTGCCACAGAAGGCTGTGGAGGCCAAGTCAGTGGATATTTTTTAAGGCAGAGATAGATGGATTCTTGATCATTACGGGTGTCAGAGGTTATGGGGAGAAGGCAGGAGAATTGGGTTAGGAGGGGGAGAGAGATCAGCCATGATTGAATGGTGGAGTAGACTTGATGTGCTGAATGGCCTAATTCTACTCCTATCCCTTATGACCTTATGATAAAGGAGGAGAGAACACACCAACATACATCCCCAAAAGAGTCCATTTAAATCCCACAACTGCCTTCGGTGAGCAGTATCCCAACAGGCTCGTTACTCATATTTTTGAAAGCTGCGTCAGGCATTCCTTGGCCATTAGTTGAGGAGCCAAGGTGTAGAACCAACTCCTATCACTCCTCATCACTGCCCGAGAATGGGGCAAACAGTGTGTGGAGACTGTACCTCCAGGCTCCTCATTTACAAAAGAAAAACACAATAATTATTGAGAAAAGGTCATTCGGTATTTTTTCTTAATACACAGTTAGCAAAATGCATTTTTACTTCTCACATTTTCTGAAAAGAAAATTGTACATTGATGTGGAAAAACATTAGTGTCTTTTGGAGTTTAGCAACAATTGATTAGGTAAGAGTTGCTTAAGATGAAAATGGGATTCCCTGACAAACAAGAACTACCATTCCAATAAAACCCATGTCTCCATGGGTTTTATTGGAACGGAGAGGTTGAGAAGGAGTTTCTTCCCAGAGGCCATTAGGACTGTAAACTCCTATCTCACCAGGGACTAACTTTTACTGTACCATTCTACTGCTTTTTTTAAAAAGTGCTGTTTTTTTCTCTTTTTCCTTTAGCCCACGATATTTAATATGTAAAATAATATGTGATTCTGTTCCATTCTGTTTGTAGTTTGTTTGGTTGTTTGTTTGTTTGTCTTTTTGCACAAAGTCCGCGAGCATTGCCACTTTTCATTTCACTGCACATCTCGTATGTGTATGTGACGAATAAACTTGACTTGACTTGATAAACATGACTTGTAAATCTATTTAAAACTAAAGTCTCACAGCCCCATTATTGAGAAGCATTATCATGAAATAAATAGAATATGTGGCACTGGACCAATGAATACCAAAAATACTCTGATATTTGCAGCAGCGCTCACAACTTTGATGCTAGTTAGCTATGCTGTTGGGTCATTTGTTAAAAATGTTAGTACTGAGGAGTCTTCTGACAGGTGCTGACTGTCTACTGAAGATTTTGGTCCTCAGCCCAGCCCATGCGAATGGGGTTTCTGAGTATTCATTCTCGAAATACATCGTAAGCAATAATTAAGAACATACAATTCTAAATATGCAGTGGAAAAGATGAATAAATCTAAAATACAAAAACCCCACTTGATTTTACCCACTATTTTTCTCTGCGGTTTGGAGATTCTGAGCAACAACTTTATATGATATTGGGTGAAACCCAGTACTCTTAGCAATTTCTCTTCTGCAGTTTTTAATTATAATAATATATTAGAAAACAAAACAGGAGTGCAATAACATTTCTGTTATTTTTTTTATTGAAAATGAAGAGAAGATAGTCTGGTCAGAATGCAATTGTGCAATGCTCTTTTTCAGTACTATGTGTACAAAGATTTTTTTACCAGAGGATCACTGGTTCCAGATTGATCAGTGCTACACTGGAAATTTGGCAAGGCTCTTGCTATTGTGTCGCATGCTTGTTACATCAATGTGTTCCTAGTAATTTATTTTAGTTTCCAGGAGAAAATAGTTCCCATGGTTTTGAAGTGTGCAGTCATTGGGCACTCACTCACATCACATCGTTTGGTCTGTAGGTCCACAAAACCCAATCTTCCAAAACATGAAAGAACAGAGCTGTGGATTTGCTATGACTCATTTTATATTACAAGAGCTCAACGTTAGTTACAGTGGGTTTAAAAATGATTTTCTATGCTGTGTATAAGTGCAATATATTAGTTCCATACATATGTGTGCAATATATATGTGTGTGTGTGTGTATATATGTGTGGGTTGTTAATATGCAATTATGACTAGAGGAATCATTTTTAATTTTATTAAAGTCAGCGATTAAAAATATCCTTTATGAACTGGATGGAGGAGTAGGATTATAGAACTTGTATGTAAAATATACATTATGTATATCTATATTACCAAAAGTAAGATCTTGACCACTTCCTGTTTTTCTGTTTCATGATTTTGGAAAAAACGTTGCAACTTACGGCTGTGATTTTTGGCCGTCTTACTCAGAGTTCCCATCCACTGAGCAGGACAAGAGGATTTTCCCCATTGATGAAAAATAAAAGAGTTATTAATGTTTAAAAAATGTTGACATTCTCTCTGCTGCCCCTGCTGGTGGGGAGGGGGGGAGGGACTATAAAACCTGGAAGTGTTGTGCCTCACTCAGTCTCTGCAAGATGGAGGAAGCGAGAGATTCACGTTTCTCTGACCTGTGAATAACACTGAACACATGTTTAATCAACTGTGAGTGCCCTTAATGTTGTTTGAAAATGTAAATGTGGTTGCTTTGAAATGCTGCACTGCAAATGGTTGTTGGTGGTGGTAACTGCTTAGAAATGCTGCACTGCAAATGGTTGTTGGTGGTGGTAACTGCTTTGAAATGCTGCACTGCAAATGGTTGTTGGTGGTGGTAACTGCATAACTTCCTGTTTGCACTGTATATTGATTTATATACTACCACTTACGGCTGTGAATTTTGGCCATCTTACTCAGTCCCCCTCTGCTCATCAGGTGCAGAGGATTCTTCCCATCAATGAAAAATAAAAGAGTTTAGTGTTTAACAAAATGTTGAGAATCGATCTCCTGCCAATCACGCCATGAAGGCCACGCCCCTTCTGGTGGGAGGGGGGAGGGATTATAAAACCCGGAAGGTTGGGTGCGGCTCAGTCTGAGCTGTGAATCAACTGAACACACTGAATGTTTACTGAACTGTGAGTGTGGTGTTTATGTGGTGTTTTGTGTGGTTTTATGGTGGATTCACCCTGCTTGAAATGGTATGAAGCTGCATTTGAATGTGGTGGCCTTGCACCCTGCATGAAATGGTATGAAACTGCACTTGAATTTGGTGGCCTTGCACCCTGCTTGAAATGGTATGAAACTGTACTTCAATTTGGTTGTCTTGCACCCTCCTTGAAGTGGTATGAAATTGAATTTGGTAGCCTTGCACCCTGCTTGAAATGGCATTAAACAGCGCTAGCATTAGGTGGCCTTGCACCCTGCTTGAAGTGGTCGGAAACTGCACTTGAATTCTGTGGCCTTGCACCCTGCTTAAAGTGGTAGGAAACTGCACCTGAATTTGGTGGCCTTGCACCCTGCTTTAAATGGTAGGGAAACTACATTTGAATTTGGTGGCCTTGTACCCTACTTGAAATGGAATTTCAAGGAATAGCCGTGAGTCAACTGCTCACCCACCAGCCGTGAGTGAGCTGCCAGCACATCAGACTTGAGTGACTGAGCTGCCACCCCAAGAATCTATTTGGCCCACAATGTCCATACTAGCCCTCTGGAAACCAGTCCCTTCAGCCCACAATACCCAAACTAGTGTTCCATAAATCCCCCCCCCCCCCCCCACTGGCATACAATATTGGAATTGCTGGAGAAGAGGTGGAATATTACGTTGGTGGACCAGCCCTCCCATGTGAACATGGGACCCGACGGGTTCCACTTAGTCTTGTATTGTATATATGTACATACACACCATACACACCACACACACACACACACACGCACACACACACACACACACACACACACAAACACACGCACGCACACACACACGCACGCACGCATATATATGCATTTATGTGAGTATTATAAATATACAATGAAATTGTGAAATTCTATTTATTATACAGGATCTTACAATTGCATTACCGATCGCAAGACATCAATTGTCACTAAAATATGATCCAAAGTTTAACCTATCATTCACATCCAATGGAAGACAATTGTTTGCTGTGATTTTAATATCAAATACATTTCCAAGTTATGCTCAAAAGCAACAAGGAAGAAATCTAAATAGATGTCTCACTGAATTTTCTCGGTAACTCCAGAGGGAAACAAGTGCCAGCCACAAGAGAAGAAGTAGAGACAGCTGCGTTCCTCTATAGACTTCCATCAGGTACAATCAAAACTCTTGGAATTTTGGCTTCACTCTACTTTTTCTGTGTTCCTTAGTTGAATGATAGAAGCAGCGTTCAGAAATAGCATGCCAATAGAGAGTTATCTTCTTATTGCTGGCCAAGCTGGTATTTTGTATTTATGCATGCTTACCTCACATAAATAGGGTGACAAACAAGAGTTTAGATTTCGGATTTCATAAAAATGTTTGAAATATCTTTAGGATGTGCAGAGCAATTCATTTGGTGATGAATATATAATACGGTCAATCATGTTGTGTGCGTGGCGGTAGAGCCACTGCCTTACAGCGCCAGAGACCCTGGTTCGATCCTGACTATGGGTGCTTGTCTGTGCGGAGTTTGTACGTTCTCCCTGTGACCTGCGTGGGTTTTCTCTGAGATCTTTGGTTTCCTCCCACACTCCAAAGGCGTACAGGTACAGGGCCTGTTTCTGCGCTGTATCTCTAAACTAAACTAACATAGAGGGCAAGGGGGCAAAGTTCTGCAACCGCAAGAAATGCAACACCTGTCCCTTCACCTCCCCCCTCGACTCCATTCAAGGACCCAAGCAGTTGTTCCAGGTGCGAGAAAGGTTCACCTGTATCTCCTCCAACCTCATCTACTGCATCCGCTGCTCTAGATGTCAGCTGATTTACATCGGGGAGACCAAGCGTAGGTTGGGCGATCGTTTCGCCGAACACCTCCGCTCAGTCCGCAATAACCTACCTGAAATCCCGGTGGCTCAGCACTTCAACTCCCCCTCCCATTCCCAATCCGACCTCTCTGTCCTGGGTCTCCTCCATTGCCAGAGTGAGCAACAGCGGAAATTGGAGGAACAGCACCTCATATTCCGTCTGGGGACCTTGCGTCCGTATGGCATTAACATTGAATTCTCCCAATTTTGCTAGCCCTTGCTGTCTCCTCCCCTTCCTTAACCCTCTAGCTGTCTCCTCCCACCCTCCCATCCGCCCGCCCTCGGGCTCCTCCCCCTCCTCCCCTTTTCCTTCTTTCTCCCACCCCCCATCAGTCTGAAGAAGGGTTTCGGCCCGAAACGTCGCCTATTTCCTTCGCTCCATAGATGCTGCTGCACCCGCTGCGTTTCCCCAGCAATTTTGTGTACCTTCTAACATAGAGGGCAATATTGTTCACATGTTTTGCTTAATCGTAAACAGGAAAGATAATTCCCCCAACTTAGACTGTACAAATCATTGCCATTTAGTAGAGAAACAATTTTTCTCATTGAAGTTTCCTCTGTATTCCTATGACATTGCAAACAAGACACTTTTGCTGCATTAATCAATGATAAGAGTGAATCTGGCGTTCACTATATTTAAATATAAAGTGAACTATTGTGCACATATATGTACCAAAGACTCACCATTGAACATAGGACATGGAACAGTACATTGCAGGAACAGGCCGTTCAGCCCAGATTAAACGGCATCTGCCATTATTCGGACCCAATTTCCAATTGACCTATATCCTGCAGTATCAGCTGACAGCCTGCCTCACTATCCACAAACCCACCAATTTTAATGTCATCTACTAACTTTGTTTTCTTTAATTAGACTATACATTTACAAGTCGAACTGTAGTTCCTAAATCTTTAATATTGAGACAAATCAATCAAAGAGGAGAGGTTGAGAGGGATTTGGACCAAAAGGGGGCAGGTGGGACTAGTATAGCTGGGACACGTTGGTCGGTGAGGGCCAGTTGGGCCAAAGGGCCTCTTTCCACGCTGTATCACTCTATGACTCTATGACTACTGAAAGCTATATAGACACAAAGTCAGAAATATATTTTGATTGTTGACACATTACACTGAAGACATGTTTTGTTTTGTCTATTAACCCAGTAATCAAAGGACTGGCAAAAGAACGTATCGCATTTGCTAATCTACTTGCAAAACCTTGCATTTTGTGCAGCAAAACATCACAGCCACCTGCAACTCTTGCTGCAGTGCTTTAGAATCCCAGAACATTGTACATTACATGAAGTCGGAACGTAAGTTATAAAACTATACGTATATATTTCAGGTTTTTACTTCAGAGGGATTTTTATTTTAGAGATACAGCATGGAAACAGGCCCTTTTGTCTCACTTCCATACCGACCAGCGAACCCCACACACACAAGTTAGAGAGTCTTAGAGCCATAACGCATGGAAAAAGGTCCGTCGGTCCAACATGCCCATGCCGACCAAGATACCACAACTACGCTAGTCCCTCCTGCTTGCATTTGGCTCATATCCCCCTGAACCTTTTCCATCCATATACCTATCGTGTACCTAATATTGCTTTAAATGTTGTCATAGTGCCTACCTCAATTACCCCCTCTAGCAGCTCGTTCCATATACCCACCAACTCCTGTGTGAAAAAGTTGTTCCTCTGGTTCCCATTAAATCATTCCCCTCTCGCTTAAACCTGTGACCTCCGGCTTCCCTACTCTGGATAAAAGACTCTCTCTATCTACCCGATCTATTATCACAGTTCTATGTTATTGAACTTTCTCATCCACTCCCAAAACATGAGGGGTGTTTTATTTTTTTACAGAGGCCAATTAACCTACAAACCGGCACTTCTATTGGATAAGAAATATTAGATTTCTGAATATTAATTCAAGAAACAGAATAATAGAAAATAAATAAATTGAAAGCAAAACATACTCTAAATGGTAACACGGCATTGAATAATGCGCTGAGTTGGCACGAAAATCAATGGTGTTGTATTCTTATGAATAGTACTGCGCTTGAACAGTTCTCCTGCCGTTCTGGGCGACATGACTCTCTCTCTATTTATTTATAGCTCGAACGACAATGGCTTTGCAGCTCCCGTAGGTCACGGGCTAAAATTAGAGAGTGTAAATGCAGGTTCTCTGAGAGAAATATAAAATAATTTGGTCCTCAGGCTGACCGCAGAGCAGACAAGCTGCTCATCGCAGTCGTCTCTAGCCGTGCACAAGTGCTTGCAGCTGCTGTGACATGGTGCTAAGCATGTTTTAAGACTGGTCCCAGTCGAGTTGCATCTTATCCAACCAGAAACAATCCCACAATCCAGCTCTTTTTAAGTGATCATCCTTGTATCATAACAGATTAAGGTTGCAGCTATTTTGGATTATATTTAATCTAACCTTTATCCGCACACATCTCCACCTGAAACTTACAAGGACCAACAGTCAATCGCCAGGGCGTAATTCACAATGACACTGATCTTTCTTTCCTTGGTCTAATTAGCTGGATTAAGAATAACACTTTTGAGTAATTATTTTCACATTGGATAAACATTAAGCTTTTCGGATTTATCTGAGCTGTTTCCAGCATGAAATAGATCCAAGGAGGCTTATAAGAACATAACTGACAGCAAGGACAGCTTAATCAAGGGGAAGTAAATCCAAACAACTGAAAAAGAAATGCTTTTAGCTTTCTGCACATTCAACTGTCCACTGACCTATAAAAATTTCAACCCTAAATCCTTTAATATTCAATGCTATTTATAATTATTTTAATATCATCACTAATTATTTGACTCACTAGTACATTGTAAGGGAATTGTTGAATAAAACTGAGTTGTAGTCAATGGCCAACATTTCAACTGACATCTGCTTTTCAAAGTCCATTTGAAGAGAATATAATTCTGAGTTAATTTCAAAGTAATGGCTTTAGTTAACACAAAAATTCAATAAATCAAACTGAGCAGAGAGTCATACTCACTGATAACATTAGCCATCCAGAATATCACATAGATTTATAAGGCAAGACAATTGAATTTGGTTGCTCAAAACCTAATTTCTACTTATTCCTAATCAACCAATGGCCTTCTTCTCTGAAAATGAATACTATTGCTGATCAGAAAATAAATCTTATCAGACTCAAACTGAAAACACCCAAGTATGTAATTACACCCTAATATGTAATTGCATACCTCAATGGTTCAATGGTACTACAGGTGCACAACTTTTTATCCGAAATTCCAAATAACGAAAAGCTCCGAATAGCGGACATTTTTTCGGTCCTTGAAGAAAGGTCCTTGAAGATGTTCACCGAGGGCGGCCCGCAGAGGTGACAGCGGAACCTCCGGTCGGTCCTCGAAGAAAGGGGAACTAAATCCCCATTCGTAAAAGAGGTGAGGGTATATTGCGTGGGAGGGTTAATAATTGAAAATCTGCTGCTGCCTGCCCGCTGAGTTAAAAAGTTCCCACGGTCTTGCGTGGGAACTTTTTAACTCAGCAGGCAGGCAGCAGCAGATTGTCGCTCCGTTCAGTTTCACCCCACCTACTGTACCGCCCTTGCCCCCTCCCTCTGCAACTGCAAACAACCCCACTCTCCTGCTCACCTGCAAGGGCGGTACAGTTCCCAGTCTCAGCTCCTGTACAGGGGGGTGGCCGGAGACGTCAGGACCACTAGAAGCCGCTACCCGATGGGCCGCTACGGCGACAAGTGGCAGTTCGCCCACAGCCCGAGCTGCGCCCCCTCATCGGGACACCGACCCCCAGGCCCACTGCAAGCACGGAGATCCCAGATCAGCAACTCCAGCCCAGCCCCGCTCCAACTCCAGAGGAACACGCTCCCCGTAGGGGCAGAAGCTGATGGTGTGCAAGGTACGTCTTGTTCTTGGGGTGGCGCAGCTCGGGCTGTGGGCGAACTGCCACTTGTCGCCGTTACGGCCCATCGGGGAGCGGATTCCTCTGGAGTTGGAGGGGGAGGGGGGTATTGTGCTGTTTGATCGCCCCCTGCTATCCCAGGGACAGGGAGACACAGCGGATTTTGAGAATGGTGGGCAATCACTTCCAAAGTTCTGCCCACACAGTCAGTACACCTCTCCTACACTTGTCTCCCGCACTAAGGTCATCTCGCAGAGAATGATCCCAGCCTAACCCTCCCTATTCTCTCCTATTCTGCAAGAAAAAACTACATTGAAGACTCAAACTCGCGATCGAGTAACTGCCGGGATCGAGGCGCAAACTCGCGACCTTGCGGATATGAGCCGAGCACTCTACCACTGAGCCAGCCATCAAAATCTACTCTAAACATCTTCCATTCCGAAAGCCGAAATATTCCATATTACGAAAAGTGTCTGGTCCCAAGGCTTTCGGATAAAAGGTTGTGCACCTGTATATTGAAACTCATTTTGGCATACAGTTCAGTACAGGTATTACTATGCATAAGCAAATTATAGATACAATGCAAGGGTATAGAAATAGCAGAGGGTATACAAGTCACCAGATCTGCCAACATTTTCAAGTCGCAGTTGTTGAAAGTGCAGAGTTTCTAAACCTGACCATGAAGGCCCATTTCCCTGGCAGCATTGCAGAGTCGTCCTGGTCAGGCGTAGCCATTGGTGTCCTCCACTGCTGCTCCACCGCTCCGTGCCACTGCGGGTTACTTCCAGTCCACATGCTCGGCCTCTTGGAGCATGCGCCTGGTCCAGCCGAGCCCCAGGCTGCTGCAGGGCTGGGCTTGGCAGCATCCCTCTCCGGGCGGGTTCCCAGTTCCACGTTGGGCGCGCCAGGCCAGGTCACGGGGTATGGCTACATCCTGCCGGGACACCAATGCTGCACAATTTACCGCAATCCGTGACTAAACATCCCACTCATCACCGGAAGCATTCAGTTCATCCTCGGCTGGCACACGGATTGTAGCGGTGTGCATTATCTTAAAATAAATACTTTGTTTCAAATCACCAAGAAACTACATCCCAAAACCATGTTTGCAGGGATTGGATGGATATGGATTATATGCAGGCAGAGGAGTTTAACTTGGCATCATGTTCGAAGGGTCTCTTCCAGTGCTGTACAGCTCTTCATTCTACATTTCCAATCTCTTCATATTCCAGTTCTCTGCTTCTGTTATACGTTATAATGTCAATGCAATTTTCCCTCATGTTTTGCACATGTAATCAAGAGTCAAGAGTGTTTTATTGTCATATGTCCCAGATAGGATAATGAAATTCTTGCTTGCTGCAGCACAACAGAATATGTAAACATCTATGTAATTAAAAGTCTCATCTCAGATTTTAGAAAAAACGCTACCATAAATCACTATAATTTTTGGCCATCTTACTCACAGTCCTCCTCCGCCGAGCAGACTCCGAGGATTTTTCCCATCGATGAAAAATAAAAAAAGTTATGAGTGTTTAAAACACCTTGAGATCATCTCGCCTGTCAATCACCGTGATTAAGGTAACACCCCTTTGGGGGGGGGGGGGAGGGGACTATAAAACCCCGGATGCCTGAACATGACTCAGTCACTCTGCAAGATCATGAGAGAGAGGCAACAACTCTCATTCTAGGCTGTGAACCAACTGAACTGTGAATCTGCAATGTACTTGCAATAAATGATGTGTTATCCCTTAATGAAAATGCAATGAGTCATTTGGCTTGGCCTGCCCTGTGCTTGAAACTGCAATGGGAATGGAATGAAAATGCAATGAGCTGTTTGGCTTGGCCTGCCCTGTGCTTGAAACTGCAATGGCAATGGGACTGGAATGAAAATGCAATGACCTGTTTGGTTTGGCCTGCCCTGTGCTTGAAACTGCAATGGCAATGGGAATGAAATGAAAATGCAATGAACTGTTGTGCTTGGCCTGCCCTGTGCTTGAAACTGCGATGGCAATGGGAATGGAATGAAAATGCAATGAGCTGTTTGGCTTGGCCTGCCCTTTGCTTGTAACAGCAATGGCAATGGGAATGGAATGACAATGAAATGAGCTGTTTGGCTTGGCCTGCCCTGTGCTTGAAACTGCAATGGCAATGGAAGTGAAATGAAAATCCAATCAGCTGGTCGGCTTGGCCTGCCCATTGCTTGAAACTGCAATGGCAATGGAAATGGAATTAAAATGCAATGAGCTGTTCGGTTCGGCCTGCCCGGTGCTTGAAACTGCAAGGGCAATGGTAATGGAATGAAAATGCAATCGGCTGTTCGTCTCACCTGGTCTATGCTTGAAACTGCAATGGCAATTCTAGTGAAATGGAAATGCAACTGGCTGTTCGGCCTGGCCTGCCCTGTGCTTGAAACCGCAAAGGCAATGGAAATGAAATGAAAATGCAATCAGCTATTTGGCTCAACCTGCCCTGTGCTTGAAACTGCAATGGCAATGGAAGTGAAATGAAAATGCAATGAGCTGTTCGGCCTGCCCTGTGCTTCAAACTGCAATGGTAATGGAAGTGAAATGAAAATGCAATGAGCTGTTTGGCCTGCCCTGTGCTTGAAATGAAATGGAAATAAAATGAAATTAGTTGTTTGGCCAGCCTGAAACCACTAATTTCAGCTCACAAGGCCCCTATTAGCTGAGAAAGCAGTCCCTTTTGCCCAAAATGCCCGTATTAGCCCAAGAGGGGTATTTTGGCCCAAAAGGCCCGTGCCAGGCCAGGAAAATTCCAGAAAAAGTGCCTTTCACTGAGATATCTCTCAGAATTTTATTTAAAGAGCCCCTTCTGCCCATTAGGCCTGTACTCGCCCAGGAAGAGTCCCTTCAGCCCATCAGTAAGTATTACTTGTGCAAGTATTAAACCTCACCCCAGTATTTTTCTCCCTCCCTTCATTGGCTCCTTGTGAGATCCAGGCCAGGATAAACTTTCCTCCTTCATTGCTGTGATCTGCAGAAAAAGATCAATAGTGTCTAAAATTGATTCTCTACCCTCTCCCCCTTCTCTCTCACAGAGTCTCTCATCTGTTTTGGGCAGAATTTCTGGCAATTTCTGAGCTGCCAGCCCACCAGGCCTGAGTGACAGAGCTGCCAGCCCACCAGGCCTGAGTGACTGAGCTGCCAGCCCAAGAATCCATTCGGCCCACAATGTCCATACTAGCCCTCTGGAAAGCAGTCATTTTGGCCTACAACACCCATACTAGCGCTCCAGAAAGCCCCGCCCCCTCCCCTTCCCCCCACTGGCCACAAATATTGGAATTGGTGGAGAGGTGGAATATTGCGTTGGGGGACCAACCCTCCCATGTGAACATGGGATCCAACTTAGTCTTGTACTCAATAAATAAACAAATATAATAATAATAATAGTCTGTTGTAGTTCAGAGCTTATTTGTTGTCGTGTTTAATATCCTGATGGCTGTAGGGAAGAAGCACATCATCCAGTAGATTTTCCAAAGATAGACACAAAGTGCTGGAGTAACTCAACGGGTCAGGCAGCATCTCTGGAGAAAAAGGATGGGTGAAATTTTGGGTCGGGACTCTTCTTCAGACCCTGAAGAAAGCTCCTGACCCGAAAAGTCACCCAGGCAGCATCTCTGACGAAAAAGGATAGGGCAGGTAATGTTTCGGGTTGGAATCCTTCTTCAGACCCTGAAGATGGGTCCCAACCCAAAACGCCACCCATCCTTTTTCTCCCAAAGATGCTGCCTGTCTTGCTGAGCTATTCCACCACTTTGTGTCTATCTTTGGTATAAACCAGCATCTGCAGTTCTTTGTTTCCACTGTAGATTTAACAGCTGGGTTCTAAACATACAGTTCAACATGACTTTAATGAAAATGAATGACTTAATGTGCTGATTTAAAGTGCTGATCGACTCTCAATCTAATATCATAATAAATAAAACCTAAAGTATCTACTTCAATAAAAATGTGCTATAGGCAGCCCTCAGTACAGCTCGTATTTTTTTATAAACTAATAATTCCATGCTCAGGTAGTGCCTCCTTTGTTACGCCCATGCACCATTACTTCAATCTTTTGCATTTCCCCCCTCCTCCTTTCAGATGACAGTATATCAAATACGCAAAGGGTGGAGGGTGTATGGAACAAGATGCCAGAGGAAGTAGTTGAGGCTGGCACTATCTGTACATTTACGAAACAGTTGGACAGGTGCATGGATCAAGTTTGGAGGGACATGGGCCAAGCGCAGGCAGGTGGGACTAGTGTAGCTGGGACATGTTGGCCGGTGTGGGCAAGTTGGGCCGAAGGGCCTGTTTCACTCTCTGACTCTCTATGGCTCGATCAAAGGCACGCTGAGGATGCCACAGTTGGATCGCTCTTGCAGCTGACATTCTGTTTCCTATACGTCAGTACATGAGTGTCATTCTCATTAACAGTCTGGTGAGAAGAAACGTACATTGGGTTTCAACAGCTGTTAAAGGCGGATGACTCCAATAACAACTTCTTGAAGAAAAGACATCCAAACTTCAAGAGGTTTATGAAGTCTTTGGATTTGGCAATAACAACAACAATTGTATGCATTTTGTACAATAAGCATAGATGGTATCCAATTTCTTAGTATTAATTTCAATGAAGTTCTTGGATGGCTGAAATAACCCATCTGTTCCATCTCCATCCATTGAGGATGACAAATTAGATGAAGAAATTTGAATGTGAAGTGGAATTTTCCAGCCATTGAATTTTTCCCCAAATGAAATGTCATAATGATCATTTTCAGTTTGTTTAGTGACACTTCAGAAATTCAACTGAGCACTTTCTGGAATGTGTTGTGCTTGCACAGTCATAGATGTCATAGAATAACAGATGGGTTTTTATCTTGTCTGCACATCTGGACGCCCGCAGCGACGGCTGTGGAGGGTTGAGGTCCGGAGGACTGGCCAAATTTTTGTGCCTTCCACCACAGTGATGAATGCTGTGGTGGATGTTTGTGTTAAATTTTTAATTTGTTTTTGTGTGTTCTTTTTCATTGTACCGCTGCTGGCAAATTCATTTCACTTGCACTTTATGTGCAATGTGACAAATGAAACTGATTGTTGTTGATTGTAATGGAGTTACACCGCACTAGCACGGGCCCTTCAGCTCACTATGTCCATGCTGAACATAAAGTATCTATCTATATTAGAACAGAAAACATAGAACAGTACAACACCAGAACAGGTCCTCCAGTCCACAATATTTGTGCTGAACACAACACCAAGATGAATTAATCTGATCTGCCTGCATATTATCCATGTTAATAATAATAATAATAATAATAATTATAATAATAATAATAATAATAATAATATATTTTATTGTCATTGCACGTCAGTGCAACGAGATTTAGTGTGCAGCTCCACTGATGTACAAGAAAGGTAAATAAATACAATACATAAATAAGCAAGCTGAATTGATTGACGTGACCATCTGAGGGAGACTGTCCAAAGGGGGTGGGTGGGGGGGCACTCATTAGGGCCGGTTCAGAGCCGCTATAGCTCTTGGGATAAAACTGTTCCTGAGTCTGGAGGTTCGGGCGCAGAAGGCCTTGTAACGTCTGCCGGAGAGAAGTAGTTGAAACAGACCGTGGCAGGGGTGTGATGAGTCCTTATGGATGCTGAGGGCCTTTCTGAGGCACCGCGTGTGGTAGATGCCCTCCAAGGCTGGTAGCTCTGTCCCGATGATCCGCTGCGCTCTGTTGACGACGCGCTGAAGAGCTCTCCTCTCCGCCTCCGTGCAGCTGAGATACCACACAGAGATGCCATACGTTAGTATGCTCTCTGTGGTGCAGCGGTAGAACGTTGTCAGCAGCTGTTGGGGCAGACCAGTCTTTTTTAATGTCCTCAGGAAGAACAGTCGTTGCTGTGCCTTCTTGACCAGCGCAGCGGTGTTTGTGGACCATGTGAGGTCTTCTGAAATGTGAGTGCCCTGAAACTTAAAGCTGGACACTCTCTCCACTTGTTCCTCCCTTGTCTGCACCTCGACCTGACTATCTACAAGCATCTTAAATGCGGCTATCATATCTGCCTCCACCCCTGGCAGTGCTTTCTGGATGCCTGCACACTCTCTTCCTGACATCTTTAAACTTTACCCCTCTTATCTTATGTTATTTTTTATTTTATTTTATTATTTATTTCGAATAGAATAAAAGAATAAAAAGCAAGTGTGAAACAGCATACAAAAAAACAAAACAAGAATATTTATAAAGTGTCATAAACAATATCTATAAATAACTGAAATCGTATGTGTTCGAAAAGGAGCTGGAAGAAGCCAAAGCTTATTAATTCCCACCCCTTATTCAACTGCTTGTAATTATTTTATACAAATTGAGCAGCTATATGTACACCATATGTACACCAGCCACTATATGTACACCAAATTATTTACATTAAATATCTTATATCTTAAAGCAATGTCTTCTATTCTTTGACATTTCCACTGTCGGAAAAGGTTCTACACTGCTGCTCAGGTCTCCCCTCAACCTCTGGTGCTCCAGAGAAAACAATCCAGGTTTGTCCAACCTCTCCATGCGGCTAATAACTCCAGATCCAGGCAGCATCCTAGAGTTCCCTAACCAGCAATGGGCCTACCAGGGTACCTCCGTCCCTGAGGTCATTTGTTGCCAACCCTGAGTGGTCTTTTCTTGCCTCCAACTCTTCACTAACCCCCACCCCCCGCCCTCCCCCCCATTATGTTCAGTCTGAAGAAGGGTCCAGATGTGAAACATCAAATATCCTTTTTCTTCAGAGATGCAGCCTGACCTACTGAGTTACTCCAGCACTTTGTGTCCAGCATGCTTGCAAACCTTTTTGTTTGCATTTTTTATTTAGTTTAGTTTATATATACAGCGAGGAAACAGGCCCTTCGGCCCACCGAGTCCATGCCGACCAGCGATTCCCATACATTAACACTGTCCTAAACTTGAGGGACAATTTACATTTATACCAAGCCAATTAACCTATAAACCTGTACGTCTTTGGACTGTGGGAGGAAACCAGAACACCCGCAGAAAACCCACGCTGGTCACAGGGAGAATATACAAACTCCGTACAGACAGCACCCGTAGTCAGGATCGAACTCTGCTCTCTGGCGCTGTAAGGCAGCAACTCTCCGCTGTGCCACTGTGCCGACACGTCATTCCACATCATTCCAGTAATGGGGCAACCAGAATGGTATGCTGTACTTCAAATGAGGCCTAGCCAAAGTCTTACACAGCTGCATCATGACTTCTTGACGTCTATACTCAATGCTCCGATCAATAAAGGCAAGAATGCACATGTCTTCTTCACCACCTGTATAATTGTGTTGTCACTTCCAGGCAGCACAGTGGGGCAGCTAGTAGAGTTGCTGCCACACAGAGCCAGAGCCCTGGGTTCCATGCTGATCTCGAGTGCAGTCTGCGTGGAGTTTGACCACATGGGTTTCCTCCAAGTGCTCCAGTTTTCTTCCACATCTAAAGACATGTGTGTTTCCAGGTTAATTGGCCACTACAAATTGTCCCAGTGTGTTGGGAGTAAATGAGGAAGTGGGATAACATAGAACCAGTGTGAATGGTCGGAGTGGACCCGGTAGGACGAAGGGCCTGTTTCAATGCTGCATTTCTAAAATTAAAATTTCAGGGACCTATGGACCAAGGACCTTCTGTTGTTCAATATTCCCTAGGTTCCTACGTCATATCCTTATCGGTACTTCCAAAATACATCACCTTGCACTTTTTAGGATTCAGTTTCATCTGCCTTGGCTTTGACTATTTTACCAACTGGTCAATATCATTCTGTCTACAACCAGCCTCCTTGCTGTCAGCAATTTGCATTCATCTTCAATCTCGTTCTTTAAATCACCTTCTTTCATATCCAAAGCATCAGGATATATGGCAAACAGTAAGGGTGCACCATTTGTCACTGGCTTCCAATCACAGAAACAACACTCCCCCATCATCCACTGCCTCTTATTAGCGAGCTAATTGTGGATTCACTTTGACAGCATGCCCTGGATTTCATGGGCTCTAATCTTTTAGACCAGTCTCCCATGTCAAAAGCCTTACTGAAGTCTATGTGGACTGTATCAACTGCACTGCCCTCATCAATAAATTTTGTTAACTCCTTGAAAAATTCAATCAAATTGGTCAGACAGAATTTCTCCCGAACAAAGCCATGCTGACTTCCTTTAATTAATCCCTGCCTTTCCACATTCACATTAATCTTGTTTCTCAGAAATTTTTCCAATAATTTCCCTACCACATGACCTCTGTCAGTGTTTCCAGTGTCAAACGCTCAACTACTGACATTGATATTCATGCTGCAACGTTTACAGCCTTACCGGTTGAAATTCAATCACAGTATTCTGAAAGGCAAACTGTTGTCGGTCCTTCACAAACCAAACGGGTTCTAGTAATGTTGTTTGCCCTACAGCTGCTCACTCCAAATGCATGTTTGCAAATGCTCAGATGCCTGGGTGTGCATACAAGTGTGCATGTGCACAAGCACACACGCACAAACACATCACACGCATGTGAGCACAGGGGTGCATGCAAACACATGAACTCTCTCTCACGCATGCAACACACCACCCACACACACACACATTTTCTGTATGATCCTGCTGAGTTATTTTAACCCATGGACATGACTTTTGTTAGGGACGTGTGGTACTCCTGCTGGTTTTATAGTGAATTATAGATATTTATAAACATGGTTGGTCTCCTCGAGGAAGAATGTCTGAAGAGGAGAAAGTTAATGAAGGCTGAGGAATGGTTATAGTTATCAATGCAGATAAGTGCATGGTGTTGCATTTTGGGAAGTCAAACCAGGGCAGGACCTTCACAGTGAATGCCAAGGCTCTGTGGAGTGTTGTGGAGCAATGGGAACTAGGACTGCAGATACATAGTTCCTTGAAAGTGGCATCACTGCTAGATAGTGTCGTCAAGAAGGCTTTGCACATAGGCCTTCATGAGTCAGGGTATTGAGTATAGAAGTTGGGATATTACAGTATGAATGGAGCAGCTGGGCTGGAGTTTAGAAGGATGAGAGGGTATCTCATTGAAACATATAAGATTGTTAAGGGCATGGACACACTAGAGGCAGGAAACAAGTTCCCGATGTTGGGGGAGTCCAGAACCAGGGGCCACAGTTTAAGAATAAGGAGTAAGCCATTTAGAACAGAGATGAGGAAACACTTTTTCTCACAGAGAGTGGTGAGTCTGTGGAATTCCTTTCCTCAGAGGGCGATGGAGGCAGGTTCTCTGGATGCTTTCAAGAGAGAGCTAGGTAGGGCAGAGTCAGGGGATATGGGGAGAAGGCAGGAACGGGGTACTGATTGGGGATGATCAGCCATGATCACATTGAATGGCGGTGCTGGCTCGAATAGCCGAATGGCGTTCACCTGCACCTATTGTCTATTGTCTTTTGTCTTTTGTCTAACATTCATGTAATAGGTTGGTGGGGCCACTTTTGGAGTATTTTGTTCAGTTTTGGTCACCCTGCTTTCGGAAAGATGTTATTAAGCTGGAAAGAGTGCAGAGAAGATTTATGAGGATATTACCAGGACCTGAGGCCTTGGGCGAAAGGGAAATGTCGGGCAGGGTAGACTTTGAATGGCTTGGCCCTGGGTGTGATGTGGAGCAGAGGGATCTAGGAATGCAGGTACTTAGGTCCATGAAAGTGGCGTCACAGGTAAATAGGCCGGACAAAAAGACTTTCAGCACCTTGGCCTTCATCAGTCCGGGCAGGGAGTGTAGTAGTTGGGGTGTTATGTTATAGTTGTACAAGATGTTGTTGAGGCCACAATTGGAGAAGTATGTTCAGTTTTGGTCACCCTGCTACAGTAAGTATGTTGTTTGGCAAGAAAGAGTGCAGAGAAGAGATACAAGGATGTTGCCAGGACTTGAGGGCTTGAGCTATAGGGAGTGGGTGGGTGGGTGGGCAGGATAGAACTTTATTTCTTGGAGTGGAAAAATATGAGTGGTGATCTTATAGAGGTGTGTAGGATCATGAAAGGAATAGATAGGGTAGATACGTAGAGTCTTTTACTCCGAGTAGGGGACTCAAAACCAGATATCAGGTTTTTAAGGTAAGAGGGGAAAGATAGGAATCTGAGGTGAAACCTTTACACACAGAGAGTAGTAGGTATATGGAATGAGCTTCCAGATGGGGTAATTAAATCAGGTACTATAATTACATTTAAAAGACATTAAGGCAGATACATGGATAGGAAAGGTAGAGGGATATCGGCAAAACATGGGCAGGTAGGATGAGTGTAGGTGGGGCATCTTGCCCGGCATAGGCAAGCTGAACTGAAGGGCTCCTTTCCATGCTGCATGACTCCCTGAATCTAAGGTAAAAGCAATAATCTCTGCAGGGGCTTGCGTTTGTACTCCATGCCACATAATGTAAACCTTCCTCAAATCATTACTTGGCTTCAGAGGGTGTCAAAGCATTGCATGTTTGTGAATTTCAGCAAGGTTGGGATTAGACTATTTTTGATATATCTTTACAAGACATTTATCAGCTGTTTATTTTTTGAGGGAGTTAATTAGCATGCCATAAAATATATAGGATGTGACCAATTTGATTTTCAGATGTTTAATGCATATTGACTTCTTGACTTTTATAGCAATAAAGTCCAAAAAGTCAGCTGCCTTTTCTAAATTGACAAATAAATAAGATTTTCCTCTATCTATCTTGATCAGATTTGGAGGTTTAAGAGCCATCAGATTGCTTGAAGTAGCTATGAAACATCATTTCTTGATAGCATCATTCAAGTGTTATACATTAAATTGCACAGAATGCTCAGATCAAAAGAGGGTCATTAGCTCCCCCCCCCTCACACACACTGCTTTATCTAAACCTGTCAGCACAACTTTCAATTCCCTTCTTCCTTTTAAATAAATAAATGCGTCATCCTCATCTGATTATTGTGGTAGCAAGCTATGTGCTTTAACCTCTCTATGATATGAATCACTAAAAATATATCACCCGTCCCTATTTTATGAGGAGTAAATTCTTCTTCTAAATTTTCAGACTGTTATTCTTCAATTTATGTTTTGTATTTGTTTAGAGATATAGTGTAGAAACGGGCCCTTCGGCCCACCGAGTCCGCGCTGACCAACGGTCACCTGTATGCACACTAGTTCTATGTTATTCCAGTTTTGCATCCTACACGCATTAGGTGCTATTTACAGAAGCCAATGAATCTACAAACCTGCACGTCTTTGGAATGTGGGAGGAAACCAGAGCACCCAGAAAAACCCACGTGGTCACTGGGAAAACGTACAAACTCCATGCAGACAGCACCCGTAGCCAGGATCGAACCCAGATCTCTGGCGCTGTAAGGCAGCAACTCTACCACTGCACCACAGTGCTGTCCGTAAAAAACTCCCTTCATTTTAATCAATGTTTAAAACAACCATTTTTTAAATAAGTTTGTGAGAAATACTGCTTGCAAAATATCAAAAAAAGATACTTTTTCTGTGGTTGATCTGAATAAGTGAAAATAATTTGTCTCGTCGTATCAATGCCAACTTCTCACTGCTGATGATGGGTCTTTGGTCTGAAACATTAAATCTGTTTCTCCTTGCACAGATACTGCCTGACTAGCTGAGTATTTCCAGAATGTGTTCTTTACTTCAGCATAGCTACCAAATAATCATTTTCAATAACCTGCATCATTTGTTTTTTCCTTGGCATACTTGTCCACTTTGGGGATTAAGCAATGCAAATGGAAGTGCATTCAATTTGGGGAATTGTCACCAAGTCTATTTTAGTTTAGAGGTACAGCGCGGAAACAGGCCCTTCGGCCCACCGAGTCCGATGAGACCAGTGATCCCCGCACACTAACACTATCCTACACAAGCTAGGGACAATTCACAATTTTACCAAGCCAATTAGCATACAGGTCTTTGGAGTGTGGGAGGAAACCGGAGATCCCGGAGAAAGCCTATGCAGGTCACAGAGTGAACGTACAAACTCCGTACAGACAGCACCCGTGGTCGGGATTGAACCCGGGTCTCTGGCACTGTCATGCAGCCACTCTACCACTGTACCACCGTGTCATCCCTAATGCATTGAAGTCTCCTGATTGTATCTTCTGGATGCTACTGCTTATAGGAGAACGTTGTAATTGCCCGTTATAGGGCTTTGGTCACCTAAAACAGGACATCATACTGCTAGATACAGCTAATGTCATCTTGTGTAGTCCACTGCGTTGAGTTCAGGAGCCTGGTGACAGACATCTTGGCTGGTGCTAACCTTCATACCCTGGCATCAGGCTTCAGTCAAGATGCAGTAGCATTTGTGGTTCAGTGGCAGCCTCCATGTTGAAGCAAATATTTTGTAAACAAGCGATAGGGAATGTTCCTTGCAGACCTGTGATCTAGGCCTCCTGCCTAAGTCCCTGCTCCTCACTCCTCCTTCCTCCCAGTTGCCTCTGCCCGAACCAACATTCTCTATTTCACTTTCTTCTTTGCTGCACCACCTCCCAAGTAGACAAAAATGCTGGAGGAACTCAGCGGGTGAGGCAGCATCTATGAGAGAAGAAATAGGCGACATTTCGGGCTTCTTCAGACTGATGTCGGGGGGGGGGGGGGAGAAAAAGAAAGGAAGAGGCGGAGACAGTAGGCTGTGGGAAAGCTGGGAAGGAGGAGGGGAAGGAGAAAGAAAGCAAGGACTAACTGAAATTGGAGAAATCAATGTTCCTACCACTGGGGTGTAAACTACCTAAGCGAAATATGAGATGCTGTTCCTCCAAATGGGGCCTCACTCTGGCCATGGAGAAGGCCCAGGCCCAGGACAGAAAGGTCAGATTTGGAATGGGAGGGGGACTTGAAGTGCTGAGCCACCGGGAGATCAGTTCCGTTCCGTTTGCAATAACCAACCTGTTCATCCAGCATTTTTGTTTACCTTCGATTTTTCCAGCATCGGCAGTTCTTTCTTATACAACCCCTCCCAAGTGGTTGATTGAGTAAGCTGCAAGAAGACAGGCATGTTACCAACAACGGATTGGTCATCGAAGGCACAATTCAGTTGTCAAGAAGCAGACATTGGTCATCAAGCAGTCATTGAGTGAAGATGGTCAAACCATCAACTCCAACTGATGGAAAGGCTGATTTTTCCACTTCAGGATCTTTGCAGCCTTCTGTGCCTGAATTTGCTGTCTGGGCAACATGGTGGCACAGTGGTAGAGTTGCTTCCTTAAGGGCCTGTCCCACGGGCATGCGACTCCATGCGGCAAGCGCTACCTAAGCGACTCCATGCGGCAAGCGCTACCTAACGTAGTCGCTTGAGCCGTACGACCTCGCGGGGCCGGTCTCAATTCGATCGCCGGAGCCGTATGGAGTTGTGCGGAGCTGGTCCCAACATCGCGCGGGGCTCCGAAAAACTGACCGTGTTTAAAAATTCCGCGCGGCAACGGCCTGCCGGCCCGCAGCCGCCTCGACGCCGTACGTCACGCGCAAACTTCCCGCGGATTTCGCTCAAACTTCATTTCACTCACTCGACCTCCGTGTGGCCCCCGCTTCTGGTTTGGTCGCGCTAGCCGCATGCAGGCGCATGCTGGTGGGACCGGCCCTTACTGTGCCAGAGACCGGAGTTCGGCCTGTCTGTATGGAGTTTGTACATTCTCCGTGTGACAATATGGGTTTCCTCCAGGTGCTCCGGTTTTGTAAATTGTTAATTGCCCCTGATGTGTGTAGGACAGCGTTTGTGTATGGGCTGGCCGATGTGGACTCTTTGGGCCGAATTGCCCATTTCCTCATTGTATCTCTAAAGTCTGAAAGTCTACAGTTTACATAGTGAAATGGCACCAGGGCAATCACTAAAGAGTCAACAGCAAGCACAAGGCTCTTATTTATGTATATGATGTCAATCTAATACAATTGCCATGTCTATAAAGCTGCCCAATTAAATATAGCAGGCAACAAAAAACCACCATGAATGTGTCAAACTACCATGAATGTGTCGTATTACAAAGTGCCATATTCGACCCAATTGTAGTGTGAGAAATTTCTAGGTTGTGCATTCAATGTTACTGTTCAATGTTGCATTCAAAGCCTTACTGTTCCCACAGAATAAATTCCTTGTTTTCCCTTTCTTAAATAAGCTTTTGCCTTATTTTTTTATTTGCAGTGTGGTGCTTCCATCACCCAGACATAAGCTCCAGAAATCCTCTGAACTTAAGATAAAGTTGCTTCCATATAAATGTGTTAAGACATTGCATAAAGCTCTGTGAGAATACTCAGATGAAACAAACTCCAGCCTTTGCTTCTAAATCCCAGCTAGGAACTGATTAAGTTCAGCTATCTCTACCTGGAAATGTGCAGAGTGATAAAACACTACCACAAGAAACCAATTCCACATTACATGACAGGTTATTCAGCATGAAAATGTGAAACACTAATGAGAAACACCAGTACAAAATCAAATTTTGAAAAAGGCAATAAACTAACAGACGGAGGACAAAATGCACAAACACTATTTGACTTGCTACTGGTAGGTTTTTGCTTCTTGTGACAGGTATGAGCCGAGAAATCAGATTATACAGTACCCCAAAACTGGGTGCACTGCAGAAATATTTAGATTTACCAAGAGTAGATGGTGCATGAGTGTATTTGTAGTTTAGTTTAGTTTAGAGATACAGCGTGGAAACTGGCATTTCGGACCACCGAGTCTGCACCGACCAGCGATCCACACACATTAACACTAGGGACAATTTACAATTTACACTTACACCAGTCAATTATCCTACAAACCTGTACATCATTGCAGTGATATCTGTGTGAAAGCGTACTGGATGTTAAACTGGACTGAGCATACACAACTTCACCTGATGTCAAGGCACATCAAATTATGTCATTATTCATGAAATGCCTTTTTCCACTCTTAAGCTGAGCTACCAGTGAAATGGATGTCTCGGTTGTGACGTCACTGGCAGCTCTTCATCAATGGCTGGCATGTTGGGAGAGCAGGATCTCGAGACAGGAGACAATGGAGACAAAGGCATCAATGAAAATCCAATTCCCACAGTTCTTCAGAAACATCACATTTGATACACTCTCTATTTCTATATCTATCTCTCTCTCTCTCCCTCTCTCTTCTCTGCTCTTCCTTTCTCTCTCTCTTACTCTCTCTGTCTGTCTGTCTGTCATTCTCATTCTCTCTCTCTCTCTCTGTTCTCTCCTCTCTCTCTTTCTATCTCTGTCTTTCTACCTCTCTCTCTCTCTCTCTCTCTCTCTCTCTCTCTCTCTCTCTCTCTCTCTCTCTCTCTCTCTCTCTCTCTCTCTCTCTCTCTCTCTCTCTCTCTCTCTCTCTCTCTCTCTCTCTCTCTCTCTCTCTCTCTCTCTCTCTCTCTCTTTCTCTCTCTCTCTCTCTCTCTCTCTCTCCCCTAAAATTACCCATTGCAAATCAGGTGACTCCCTACACAACGCAGTCAAACGCCAACTCTGGTCATCAATGGTAGCCTAGAGAGGCCTGGAGATGCAAAGAGAACTCACCTTGCATTATCATCTTGCTCGTCCACTTGCTCTAAATGCAGCATGCAAATCAATAAATTGCTGTTCCAATTATCCGAGTGGCTTGCTATAACATCTCATTATTTCCTGATGACTCCCACCTTATGTAAATAGTTAAGACTGCCACATGACATATATTTTGAATGAAAACCCCCACTCAGTCGGTATTAAAAAAATTATGTTCAAGGCACATTGATCCATCTTGTGAAGTTTAAAACTTCTTTCAGCCTTGAACATCGGTACCAAATGTATTCAGAGTTTTGTTGAGAACATCAAAATGGTTGTAATTCATTGTGTAGGCAATTATCTTGTGGAATAGAAACATGGTCCAATATATTTGGATACTCCATTAACTTGTCAACTCTTTCTGTTTGTGTGATTTATCCATTTTTCTAATTCCTAAAATCCACACCAGGAAGTTGTAGAACAGCTATCCAGGCCCAGTTATTAGGAATTCCAAATTTAGAATTAATCATACAGCTCCCTTACGCTTGCCTTACAATGCTATAGTGCAAATACATTTTAAATCAAGCTTTTTCTTTAGTTTGCCTGCTGTCTTTGAAAAAGAACCACATGTGCGTCCCCCTTTGAAGTGTGCATTGCCCTTTAATGATGTCCTTTACATACCAGTGCACTGCTCCGTCTTGCTTCACATCATGAAACTGAAATAAAATCAATCCCAGCATGACAAATGCCTCTGCAGATGTACAACACAGTTGTAATAAATGAGCGGGGACCACAGGGTTGAAACTGCAAGTTAATTCCAACAGGCCATGTACATTCACCAGCAAATATGATGGTCACATTAAATAAATTCTATTTTTTAAAGATTCAATCACTTCTGAGTCCCGTTGGAAATAAGATACACTTCCAGAGAGATCACAATCTATAATAATAATAATAATAATAATAATAATAATAATAATAATAATAATAATAATAATAATAATAATAATAATAATAATAATAATAATAAACTTTATTACGGACTCAAGGTCCTGACAAGGGGCAACATTACATTAAAAATGCATTGCATATCAAATATCATAAATATATATAAAATCATGGTATATCACATAAAAACATCATAATTTATATTTAACAAAAACCCACAATACTTAAGTTAAAAATCCAGTTTAAAGGTGACCAATGTCCTACAACGAGACAACGATACCAGTGTCTCCACAACTGGGATTCGTAGCGTGTAGTGCTAACCCTTATGTTTGTCAAGGCCACAATAAGCACATTTTTAGAGTCATTTATCCTGCAAATGAATTTATACATGTGGTGTCTTAGGATAGCTTCTAAAGTACTGACTCCTGCAGCCACAAACATATTACTGGCACTACACCATCTAGGTTGCCTTAGCAGTGTTCTCATGGCATCGTTATATGCCACCTTTAGTCTCTGCATACTTGTCATTAAATAGTTCGACCACAGGTGCGTAGTGTAGAGGGGTGTGCAGTATGCTCTCACTAGCGACATCTTCACCACATCTGCACACACACCAAATATAAGATGGTAACAAGGCTATATATATATACTAGACTAAGTGGGACCCGTTGGGTCCCAGCTTCACACGGGAGGGCTGGTCCCCCAACGCAATATTCCACCTCTGCACCACTTCCAATATTGCTGACCAGTGGGGGGGGGGGGCTTTCTGGAGCGCTAGTATGAACCATTTTAGAACCAATAGACTTTTTTTTTGCAAGCTTTAGAACCAATAGACATTTTTGTGCAAGCTTTAGAACCAATAGTCATTTTTTTTGCAAGCTTGAGAACCAATAGTCATTTTCTTGCAAGCTTTAGAACCAATAGACATTTTTGTAAGCTTTAGAACCAATAGACATTTTTTATAAGCTTTAGAACCAATAGACATTTTTTGCAAGATTTAGAACCAATAGACATTTTTTTGCAAGCATTTTAGAACCAATAGAGACATTTTTTTTGCAAGCTTTAGAACCAATAGTCATTTTTTTACAAGCTTTAGAACCAATAGTCATTTTTTTGCAAGCTTTAGAACCATAGAGACACTTTTTGCAAGCTTTAGAACCAATAGACATTTTTTTTCAAGCTTTATAACCAATGGACATTTTTTGCAAGCTTTAGAACCAATAGACATTTTTTGTAAGCTTTAGAACCAATAGACATTTTTTGCAAGATTTAGAACCAATAGACATTTTTTTGCAAGCATTTTAGAACCAATAGAGACATTTTTTTGCAAGCTTTAGAACCAATAGACATTTTATTTGCAAGCTTTAGAACCAATAGACATTTTTTGCAAGCTTTAGAACCAATAGACATTTTTTGCAAGCTTTAGAACCAATAGACATTTTTTTTGCAAGCTTTAGAACCAATAGACATTTTTTTGCAAGCTTTAGAACCAATAGACATTTTTTTGCAAGCTTTAGAACCAATAGACATTTTTTTGCAAGCTTTAGAACCAATAGACACTTTTTGCAAGCTTTAGAACCAATAGACATTTTTTTGCAAGCTGTAGTACCAATAGACTTTTTTGCAAGCTTTAGAACCAATAGACATTTTTTTGCAAGCTTTAGAACCAATAGACATTTTTTATAAGCTTTAGAACCAATAGACATTTTTTGCAAGATTTAGAACCAATAGACATTTTTTTGCAAGCATTTTAGAACCAATAGAGACATTTTTTTGCAAGCTTTAGAACCAATAGTCATTTTTTTGCAAGCTTTAGAACCAATAGTCATTTTTTTTGCAAGCTTTAGAACCAATAGACATTTTTTTCAAGCTTTATAACCAATAGACATTTTTTGCAAGCTTTAGAACCAATAGACATTTTTTGTAAGCTTTAGAACCAATAGACATTTTTTGCAAGATTTAGAACCAATAGACATTTTTTTGCAAGCATTTTAGAACCAATAGAGACATTTTTTTGCAAGCTTTAGAACCAATAGTCATTTTTTTTGCAAGCTTTAGAACCATAGAGACACTTTTTGCAAGCTTTAGAACCAATAGACATTTTTTTTTCAAGCTTTATAACCAATAGACATTTTTTGCAAGCTTTAGAACCAATAGACATTTTTTTGCAAGCTTTCGAACCAATAGACATTTTTTTGCAAGCTTTAGAACCAATAGACATTTTTTTTGCAAGCTTTAGAACCAATAGAGACACTTTTTGCAAGCTTCAGAACCAATAGACATTTTTTGCAAGCTTTAGAACCAATAGACATTTTTTTGCAAGCTTTAGAACCAATAGACATTTTTTTTGCAAGCTTTAGAACCAATAGACATTTTTTTTGCAAGCTTTTGAACCAATATACATTTTTTGCAAGCTTTAGAACCAATAGACATTTTATTTGCAAGCTTTAGAACCAATAGACATTTTTTGCAAGCTTTAGAACCAATATACATTTTTTGCAAGCTTTAGAACCAATAGACATTTTTTTGCAAGCTTTAGAACCAATAGACTTTTTTTGCAAGCTTTAGAACAAATAGACATTTTTCTGCAAGCTTTAGAACCAATAGACATTTTTTACAAGCTTTAGAACCAATAGACATTTTTTTGCAAGCTTCAGAACCAATAGACATTTTTTGCAAGCTTTAGAACCAATAGACATTTTTTTGCAAGCTTTAGAACCAATAGACATTTTTTTGCAAGCTTTAGAACCAATAGACATTTTTTTTGCAAGCTTTTGAACCAATATACATTTTTTGCAAGCTTTAGAACCAATAGACATTTTATTTGCAAGCTTTAGAACCAATAGACATTTTTTGCAAGCTTTAGAACCAATAGACATTTTTTGCAAGCTTTAGAACCAATAGACATTTTTTTTGCAAGCTTTAGAACCATTAGATATTTTTTTGCAAGCTTTAGAACCAATAGACATTTTTTTGCAAGCTTTAGAACCAATAGACATTTTTTTGCAAGCTTTAGAACCAATAGACACTTTTTGCAAGCTTTAGAACCAATAGACATTTTTTTGCAAGCTGTAGAACCAATAAACTTTTTTGCAAGCTTTAGAACCAATAGACATTTTTTTGCAAGCTTTAGAACCAATAGACATTTTTTATAAGCTTTAGAACCAATAGACATTTTTTGCAAGATTTAGAACCAATAGACATTTTTTTGCAAGCATTTTAGAACCAATAGAGACATTTTTTTTGCAAGCTTTAGAACCAATAGTCATTTTTTTGCAAGCTTTAGAACCAATAGTCATTTTTTTTGCAAGCTTTAGAACCAATAGACATTTTTTTTCAAGCTTCAGAACCAATAGACATTTTTTGCAAGCTTTAGAACCAATAGACATTTTTTTGCAAGCTTTAGAACCAATAGACATTTTTTTTGCAAGCTTTAGAACCAATAGACATTTTCTTTGCAAGCTTTTGAACCAATATACATTTTTTGCAAGCTTTAGAACCAATAGACATTTTATTTGCAAGCTTTAGAACCAATAGACATTTTTGCAAGCTTTAGAACCAATAGACACTTTTTGCAAGCTTTAGAAATAGACATTTTTTTGCAAGCTGTAGAACCAATAGACTTTTTTGCAAGCTTTAGAACCAATAGACATTTTTTTGCAAGCTTTAGAACCAATAGACATTTTTTATAAGCTTTAGAACCAATAGACATTTTTTGCAAGATTTAGAACCAATAGACATTTTTTTGCAAGCATTTTAGAACCAATAGAGACATTTTTTTGCAAGCTTTAGAACCAATAGTCAATTTTTTGCAAGCTTTAGAACCAATAGTCATTTTTTTTGCAAGCTTTAGAACCAATAGACATTTTCTTTCAAGCTTTATAACCAATAGACATTTTTTGCAAGCTTTAGAACCAATAGACATTTTTTGTAAGCTTTAGAACCAATAGACATTTTTTGCAAGATTTAGAACCAATAGACATTTTTTTGCAAGCATTTTAGAACCAATAGAGACATTTTTTGCAAGCTTTAGAACCAATAGTCTTTTTTTTTGCAAGCTTTAGAACCATAGAGACACTTTTTGCAAGCTTTAGAACCAATAGTCTTTTTTTTGCAAGCTTTCGAACCAATAGACATTTTTTGCAAGCTTTAGAACCAATAGACATTTTTTTGCAAGCTTTAGAACCAATAGAGACACTTTTTGCAAGCTTCAGAACCAATAGACATTTTTTGCAAGCTTTAGAACCAATAGACATTTTTTTGCAAGCTTTAGAACCAATAGACATTTTTTTGCAAGCTTTTGAACCAATATACATTTTTTGCAAGCTTTAGAACCAATAGCCATTTTATTTGCAAGCTTTAGAACCAATAGACATTTTTTTGCAAGCTTTAGAACCAATAGACATTTTTTGCAAGCTTTAGAACCAATAGACATTTTTTGCAAGCTTTAGAACCAATAGACATTTTTTTGCAAGCTTTAGAACCAATAGACATTTTTTTTGCAAGCTTTAGAACCAATAGACATTTTTTTGCAAGCTTTAGAAGCAATAGACACTTTTTGCAAGCTTTAGAACCAATAGACATTTTTTTGCAAGCTGTAGAACCAATAGACGTTTTTGCAAGCTTTAGAACCAATAGACATTTTTTTGCAAGCTTTAGAACCAATAGACATTTTTCTGCAAGCTTTAGAACCAATAGACATTTTTCTGCAAGCTTTAGAACCAATAGACATTTTTTTGCAAGCTTTAGAACCAATAGACATTTTTTCAAGCTTTAGAACCAATAGATACACATTTTGCAAGCTTTAGAACCAATAGACGTTTTTTGCAAGCTGTAGAACCAATATACATTTTTTGCAAGCTTTAGAACCAATAGATATTGTTTTCCAAGCTTTAGAACCAATAGACATTTTTTGCAAGCTTTAGAACCAATAGACATTTTTTGCAAGCTTTAGAACCAATACACATTTTTTGCAAGCTTTAGAACCAATAGAGACACTTTTTGCAAGCTTTAGAACCAATAGAGACACTTTTTGCAAGCTTTAGAACCAATAGACATTTTTTGCAAGCTTTAGAACCTATAGACATTTTTTGCAAGCTTTAGAACCAATAGACATTTTTTGCAAGCTTTAGAACCAATATACATTTTTTTTGCAAGCTTTAGAACCAATAGACATTTTTTTGCAACCTTTAGAACCAATAGACATTTTTTGCAAGCTTTAGAACCAATAGACATGTTTTGCAAGCTTTAGAACCAATAGAGACACTTTTTGCAAGCTTTAGAACCAATAGACTTTTTTTGCAAGCTTTAGAACCAATAGACATTTTTTTTGCAAGCTTTAGAACCAATAGAGACACCTTTGCAAGCTTTAAAACCAATAGACATTTTTTTGCAAGCTTTAAAACCAATAGACATTTTTTTGCAAGCATTTTAGAACAACTAAGGGCACTTACATTTGAGTAAACATGTGTTCAATGTTATTCACAGCTCAGAGAAACGCGACCCTCTGCCTTCCTCCATCTTGAAGAGACTGTGAGGCACACCACTTCCTGGTTTTATAGTCCCTCCCCCCTGCCGCCAGCGGGGGCAGCAGAGAGAATGGGGAATTTTGTAAAAACATTAATATCTCTGTCATTTTACATCGACGGGAAAAATCCTCGGCACACATGTGGCGGAGGGGGGCTCTGAGCAAGGTGGCCAAAAATGACGGCCGTAGGCGGCGGCGTTCTCTCGGAAATCGCAGCACAGATGGCTAAAACCGGTCAAGATCAGACTTTTAGTAATATATAGAAGATGTTGAGAAACATATGCCCATAATATAAGTTTAGAGGATGACCTTGCTTTCACCACAGTTTGGAGAGCTTTTGGATGTACAACTTGAAGGCACCAATCTGGGGGACAAATCAGTGTATGCTGATAATTCTCAGCAGGTTAATTGGGGTCTGTGGAGGCCATTTTTCAAAGTATGATTTGACAATTCCAGGATGGTGATACACTTTTCAAGTTCACTTGGCTAAGAGACATCATGACCACAATATAATAAAATTACTCTTCACCCTCCCAACCTTCTTCCTTTGGGACTGAAGCTCATAGGTTCATAAGTTATGGGAGCAGAATTAGGCTTTTCGGCCCATCAAGTCAACTCTGCCATTCAATCATGGCTGATCTATCATTCACTCTCAACCCCATTCTCCTTCTTTGCCCCATAACCCCAGACACCCTTACTAATCAAGAAGCTGGTATGGTATAGATTCAGTTTGGTGCAAAGCAACATTTGGATATTATATAAGTGCCTTGCTGCTGTTCCTGGGAACTTCATAAACCAATTTTCAATCATTTTGATGCGTTTTGCGAAAGTGCACTTGCTGCCAACTCCTTCAAATCGTTTTAAATCAGCATTTGAAAATGAGTTCATTCAAGTTCAAGTAATATTCTGGTGTAATGAGCGAAATGACATGAACCAAGTTAGACCATAGAACAAGGAAAGGTACAACACAGGAACAGATCCTTCGGCCCATGGTAACTGTGCCGAACACGATGCCAAGTTAAATTAATCTCCTCTGCCTGCACCCAATCCATATCCTTGGGAGAGTTGCGAATGTAGTCCAGTCAATCACATGGAGCAGACGCCCCACTATTTCTCCATCTACATATCACGCTGCTTCAGAAAAGCAGCCAAACTTATGCAAAGGCTTGTCCCACCCTGGTCCTTCCTTCTTCTCCATGGTCTCATTGGGCAAAAGGTACAGAAGCTTGAAACTGCACATCACCAGGACAGCTGTACCTCTCTTTTACCATGCTTCTGAACTCTACTTCCATAAGCTAGGGCACTGTCTGATTTACCTTCACCACATTGTGGACATTGCACTTTGTCTGTGGAACTGGTATGCCACATTGCTGAGAACATTACTCTGCATTCTGCATCTCCTCCTTTGCTCTACCTCTATTGCTTGAGTTTGACTTGATTGTATCAATGTATAATATTCTCTGATCCGATTAGATAGCATGCAAAAGAAAGCCTTTCACTCTAACTTGGTACACGTGACATTAATGAGCCTGTACCTAAAACTATACCTAATTTTACTTCTCCATGTGAGTAGAGCTGTCTCTAAATTAGTTGTCCAACATACTTTTCCAACAACCTATCAAGGTGTGACATTCAAGTATCCATGCTGAAAACATTCTTCCGAAGTATTTGGAGTCATACAACATCAGGCCATTCAGCCCAACTTGTCCAGGCTGATCACAATGCCCCATCTACACTAGTCCCACCTGCATGCGTTGGTCCCATAGCCACATAAACCTATCCAACACAAGTTTTTAAAACATTGTGATAGTACCCATCTCAACTACCTCCTGTCAACTCGTTCTATGCACCCACCACCCTTTGTGTGAAAATATTGCTCCTCAAATTCCTATTAAATCTCCCTCCTCTCACCTCCTCTGGTTCTAGATTCCCCTACTCTGGGTAAAAAATTGTGCATTTCCCCTGCTATTTCCTACACCTGTATAAGATCATCCCTTCATTCTACTGCACTTCGAGGTATAAAGTCCTAGCCTGTCCAACCTCTCCGTGTAGCTCAGGCCCTTGAATCCTGGCAACATCCTCATAAATCTTCTCTGCACCCTTTCCAGCAAAACAACTTGAGTTGCTTCGGTTAATTCTTCCTTTTGTTGGCTTTTTCCTTGGGTAGCAGAATTCTTTCCCATTACAGACACAAATTGCTGGAGTAACTCAACGGGACAGGCAGCATCTCTGGAATCATAGGAATGGATGACGTTTTGGGTCGAGACCCTTCAAGACCATTCAACCCAAAACGTTGCCCATTCCTTCTCTCCACAGATGCTGTCTGTCCCGCTGAGTTACTCCAGCATTTTGCATCTGCAGTTCCTTCCAACACTCTTTCCCATTATGTTCAGTTGTGCACTCTATTCACCCTAATGTCTGAAAATACTCACCAGTACAGATTTCTAGTTTCATATTGGTCTTTAAAGTGAACATTAAATGACTGATCCTACTCTAAATGACTTGATCTATCACAAAACAGTCTGTACCAGGATCAGTTTATCCCTCAAGCTCCGATTGTAAATCAGCATCTTCACTTGGAAGTCAATGTTTGCTGCTGTTATTGCAGGTGCCAGGCACCATACCATTCCAGTCCTTCATTGTCTGGATGAATTTCTAAACTCGAAGTCATTCCTTCAGTTGTTGTTTCACGTATCCATGGAAGATGGTCTTATTGCTTATTTTAGGCTATCAAACCATGAAAAAAGACACAAAGTGTTGGAGTAACTCAACCGGTCAGGCAGCATCTCTGGAGAACATGAACAGGTGATGTTTAGGGTCAGGGCCCTCCTTTAGAGTCTGACCCGAAACATCATCTATGCATATTCTCCAGAGACGCTGCCTGACCCACTGAGATAATCCAGCACTTTGTGCCTTTTTTGTCAACCAGCATCTGCAATTCCTTTTGTCTGTAAAATTGTGGACTTTGTTTTGGCAACTAAAACACTTTCAAAACTTGACATTGCAATGCGAGCGTTTGACTGTACTGGTCTCACCAATCTATTTTACATAGATACATAGATACATAGAAAATAGGTGCAGGAGTAGGCCATTCGGCCCTTGGAGCCTGCACCGCCATTCAATATGATCATGGCTGATCATCCAACTCAGTATCTCGTACCTGCCTTCTCTCCATACCCCCTGATCCCTTTAGCCACAAGGGCCACATCTAACTCCCTCTTAAATATAGCCAATGAACTGGCCTCAACTACCCTCTGTGGCAGAGAGTTCCAGAGATTCACCACTCTGTGTGAAAAATGTTTTTCTCATCTCGGTCTTAAAGGATTTCCCCCTTATCCTTAAGCTGTGACCCCTTGTCCTGGACTTCCCCAACATCGGGAACAATCTTCCTGCATCCAGCCTGTCCAACCCCTTAAGAATTTTGTAAGTTTCTATAAGATCCCCCCTCAATCTCCTAAATTCTAGCGAGTATAAGCCGAGTCTATCCAGTCTTTATCCAGATTTTCATCTCAGTTTCTTAGACTTAGACCTTGCGACATTCTTGACTTAAATTGATGCCAGATCCAATGTTTGTGTGGACAGCATGCTGTAGCATTTTTGTTGGCATTTTCATTGACGCAGTAATTTTAGATGTAAATTCAAATGTCAACTTTTGCATGTTCAACAACTTTCACTGAATTAATTCACCTCAGCCAACAAGAAACATGTAATGCAAGTCATGATTGAAAGCAGCACCAAAATTACATTGCTGCTTAAATTTGAGGTGTAACTAATTTATGAAACAATATACTCACTAATTTTCTCAACCTGTTTTTAGTTTTTAGACAAAACGAATACTTAGATTTTTTAGCACTTTCTTACATATCCAAGTGACTTACTAGTTTGTGCAATCATCATTTCTGTTGTATTTCCTTGATCCCATAACTCCACAGTGCCATCAAAATCATGTTGTATTACGATCGCAACCTACAGTATGTACATCAGATGCATCACAAATAACTACATGGAGTGTGCGACATTAAATAAGAATGTACCTTCTGCATTTGAATTTCCATATCTACTGTATCTGTCAAGAGGAGTAGATGCTTGCAAAGGAGATGTTTCCATTTAAAATATTTGTTCAATCTAGACCAATATATGTGCATATCTTTAATGAATAAAAACTCTGTTCAATTGATATAGTTAGGAATGCCACAATCAAGTCAATAATAGTTAGGAATGCACAATGAAGATATTAAAAATAGCACATGGCACAATTACTAGTCTATACTAGGGCATGCACTGTTCTTATCTATGGTTATCGTATTGCAATATTTTCTGCTGTGCCTTCAGTTTATTAGATGAAAGCACCTATGGTTGCTAAATTGGTTGTTGAAACAAAGATAGGTAGAAAAGTAAATTGTGATGAGTTCCTGAGGAGTATATGAAAGGGGTAAAGATAATGTTAAATGTGTGGGCAATGATCTAGCAAATAGAATATTATGGAAAAATGTGAAATTGTGCATTTTAGCTGAAATATGTAGGAAATGTGTTACTTAAATAGTGAGAAGTCGCAGAGCTCTGAAATGCATTGAGATCTGGACATCCCACTGCATAACTTGTGAAATGTTAGTATGTCGTTACAACAAGCAATTAACAAATGTTACCATTCATTACAAGGAGAATTGTTTCCAAAGGTTGTGAGGTTATGCTTCAGATATATCGACCATTGTTGAGTCTATATCTGAATTCTGTGCTCATTTAAGTAAGTATATAAATTAATTATAAATAGTTCAGATAATGTTCTTTGGATTGATACCTGGAATAGATTGGTTGTCTAAAGGGGAAGGTTGGACAGGTTAAGATGGTATCATTGGAGTTTGGAAGTGTGAATGGTGACTTGATTGAAACATTCAAAGGGATCCTGACAGAATGGTTGTGGAGAGGATTATTCTTGTAGGAGAAACTATAACTAGAGATAAAAATAACGGTTTGCCCAATTAAGACAAAGATAAAGCAAAATCTTTTCTCTCAGGGGGTTGCGGGTCTCTGAAACTCCCTTCCTCAAAGGGGAGTAAAGCAGAGTCTTTGAAAATGTTTAAAGCACTTTTGATAGGAAAGGGTGGACGGATGCAGAGGAGGTTGGAAATGTGGAGTTGAAGGTTACATTCAGATCAGCCATGCTCTTGTTGAATGGTGGTGCAGATTACGGGATCTGAGCAGCTACTCCTGTTCTGAATCTCATGTTCATATGTTGCAGCCCAACTAATTCTGAGTCTTTCAAAGCAAGTATTTAATAACTGAGATGTAGAATCGTACTCAACTGAAGGCTTTGATATTGTACTGGGAAGATTATTCATGCCCCATAATTATTTGATCAGCATCTCAGTGTAAGTGAAAACTGCAAAAAACACTTAAGATAAATAGCAATTATGCAAATATGATTAAACTTCTAACAAATGCTACTTCTGAGCAAAATGTAGTAGTGGGTTAATCATATTTCATGGACTTAGCATTAAGAAACTGGATAATTGGGGGAACAGTTTAACTCTGAAGTGGTATCTGCTTGATGTGATTAGAAAATCTACATAAAGGGATGAAGAAAGAATCGTTGCTGTGGATATGAAGCTAGGTCTGAATTGAGTATTGTTAGTATCAGGCCTCCATTTACCTGTTAGATAGTTGACGGCAAGGGGGTGGAAGATTATCATAGGTAACTGGGAATGAGGAACTGAAGGACACAGTCAGGGAGTGCAGCGTAGGTTCACAAAGTTAATTCCCGGGATGGCAAGACTCTCATATGCCGAGAGAATGGAGCGGCTGGGCTTGTATACTGGAATTTAGAATGCGAGGGGATCTTATTGAAACATATAAGATTATTAAGGGTTTGGACACGCGAGAGGCAGGAAACATGTTCCCGTTGTTGGGGGAGTGCAGAACCAGGGGCCACAGTTTAAGAATAAGGGGTAAGTCATTTAGAACGGAGATGAGGAAACACTTTTTCATACATAGAATTGTGAGTCTGTCGAATTCTCTGCCTCAGAGGGCGGTGGAGGCCGGTTCTCTGGATACTTTCAAGAGAGAGCTAGATAGGGCTCTTAAAGATAGCGGAGTTAGAGGATATGGGGGAGAAGGCAGGAACAGGGTACTGATTGTGGATGATCAGCCATGATCACATTGAATGGCGATGCTGGCTTGAGGGGCCAAATGGCCTACTCCTGCACCTATTGTCCATTGTCTATTGGAGATTTTCTATAGACTGTAGCAGGGCTACATGGATTATAGCAGGGCCACTGACAAGGTTGGTACGGTTGGTGGGTCCACATGGTTAAAGCACAAATGATTCAAAATGTGTTGGAAAACTAGAACAAAAATTGGCTGGTGATAATAGGCTCAGAGTGGTGGTGAATGGGTGTGGTTCTGACCAGGAATCTGTAACAAGTGGTGTACTGCAGAGACCTGCTGGGATCTTTGTTGTTTATAATATGACTTGGGTAAAAATATAGGTGCTATGATCAGTAAATTTGCTGATAACATGTAAATAGTTGAGTCATAGAAAGCAAAAAAGGTTACTAAGGATATAGAAGGATGTCTATCAGGTGGATTGGGCAATTTGTTGGCAAATGGAATTTAATCCAGACATTGATGAGATAATAGACATTGGGAGATCAAATTTTGGTTGGACATGGAGTGCATGGCATAGATCTTACATGTGCGCACAACCAGACACAGGAACAGCTTCCCCTTTGTTATCTGGCTTCTGAATGGTCCCTCCATTAGCTAGGGTACTGTCCCATTCACCTCTAACCCAATGCAGATATTTGACTTTGTCTTTGGAAGTCTTCCGCTACAAATGCTGAGAACAATATTCTGCTTTCTGTACCTTCCCTTTGCTCTACCTATTGTACGAGTTTGGCTTGATTTCATATGTATGTACAGTACTATCTGATTTGATTGGAAAGCATGCAAAACACGCTTTTCACTGTACCTCAGTACATGTGATAATAATAAACCTAAACAAGCAATTTGGAGCTGAGACGTGGCTTCCCCCAATCCTTGCCATGATGGGAAAGGAAATGATTGTATACTAACAGCGTTCATGGATGAGAACAGATAACTATCTATGAAGAAACTATCTCCTGCAACCTTGTGTTAAGCATGTACAAAGGACAACAGTTTTTACAGTTTTACAAATCTGATGAAGTTTCATGGACCTGAAAAATTAACCATGTTTCTCACTCCACAGATGCTACCTGACCTGCTAAATATTATCAGGGCTTTCTCTTTTGATTTGCGACGCTTTAATTTTTTTCATGGTATAAATTCTGCCAAACTGGTGGACTGGAATGTTATCATTCTTCAGTCATGTGCAATTTTGCAGTGAACGTGTTGTTGAAATTTACTGGGTCAAAGGGTCAACAGCGTTGAAGTGGAAATGACTTTGAATTTGCAAAAACTGCAACAGCAATTGCATCCCAAGGGTCAACACGACACTGGCTGCTGGGATTTGTCAACTAATCCATTAGAATCAGACTTTTTTTGAAACATTTGCTTTTATATGCAGTGATTTTACTGTCATGAAACTGATAATAATTTCAAGATTTACAATAATCTATAAATTATTTATGATCATGCATTTTGAAAGGACGTAGAAAAGATGAGAGGAAATTGTCCCTCACAAAGCTTCACAAAACACGCGTATCATTTCATCTAATGCTGTAGTTATTTTGAAGCGGCTCACAATGATTTTATTTTGTTTCTTTTGCTTTTCTCGGGATTGCAAGCATCGATTTTGCTATCAGTCTCATTGAAAAAATAATTCGGAAAGGATAGGAAATAAAAACATGAAACAAGTGCAAAATAAGGATTGTGTTTCTGAAATTGGGAATTCAGATGTATTAGGGCAACTGTGCAAAAGATGGCAAGGTTCTTACAGAGTTGGAAAGTCATTTCGTTCAGTTTAATTAATTAATCTAGTCTGACATTACACTTCCCCCACCAGTGCCTCTAATATATTTCTTCAGGGATTTCATGATATTTTTGCTTCAGTTCTTTATGCACAAATCCATTTCAAGCATGGGTCACTTTTTTTCAATGAAGAAGAACCTCCTTAAACAGTTCTTTGAAAATAGTTTAAATTCATGATCCATAGTTCGGTATTTGTAAAATTATATCTGGTTTGCTTTTTTTATAAACTATATGTCTCCTTTGAAATTTTTTTTTTTTTTTGTAACTGCTTCTTTTGGACTTTTGGGTTTTTCCATGGGCCAATTGCTTCCTTTATAACTCTTTGCATTTAATTCTAATTTATCCTAATTTAATCATGTGTAGGAAGGAACTGCAGATGCTGGTTTACAGTACACCAAAGATATCCACAAAATGCTGGAGAAACTCAGCGGGACAGGCAGCATCTCTGGAGAAAAGGAATAGGTGATGTTTCGGGTCGAGGCCCTTCGTCAGTCTGAGTCAGGGGAGAGGGAAACTAGAAATATGAAAAGGTACAAAGAACAAATGAATAAAAGGTATGCAAAAGAACAAATCAAAGCCAGCAACAATGATCAAGGGGAGGTGGAGCCCACAATGGTCCATTGTAGGCTGTAGAGAAGGTGATAACGAATAGATTTTGTGTCTATCCCAATTTAATCACCCACTTTATCTTCTTATTTGATATCCAACACAAGCCATGACTTATTCCAATTTTTCATAGCTTTGAAAACGTTCAATGTATTATCATCTCTAATTGGGAGGTTACAATATCTACAGTAAGGTACTGTGCACAATGGTGAAAGTTAAATTGCCTCTGCAAATTTGTGATATATATGCTTAAATTTTCTTACAGTCCATTAAGACAGAAAACATTATTATTTTATGTGCTTCACTTCCTCCTCAGCCTACCTTTTCTGAGTTAACAACAATATGTACATGACTACTAGTTGAGTGCTTGTAGTAGATGTTATGGAGTCCTTGGTATAAAAATGTCCATGGAACACTTTACAATTGTTTTCCACAGAGTTAATCCTTGGGGACAGTGACTACATAAATAATTGCTGGTATGTATTATTGGACTCCCAATGTTTTCTGGTAAAAATGGACAGATATCTTTATTCCTTATGAAAAGCCATAAACATTCCCTCATTGATATACTTTGTTGTCAAAAAATGCCTCCAGTGGGAATAGAATGTACGACCTGCAGCAAGCTCACAAACCAATTCTCATAGCCAGTAAGTTAATGTAGCAAATCTGCAAAAGCTCTTTATTCTGTGCTTCGAACAACCAAATTGCAGACGCCAGTAATTCATGTGAAGAACATGAGTGTAGCGGCTTGTCAGTTCTTGGTACAAAAACAGCTTTTTCAATAGATTGTGCATTAGCTTCATTCCCTGCCATTCTGTCAGATTCACAAATTGCAATGCAGTTAAATGTGCTAGGCAGGGTAAAGGGACATTCATAACATGTCCCTGGTCTGCGATATGTTCCTGCAAGTAATCTGTTGTCACTCATTCTTCAGAGAGACTGCATTTTCACAGTCCTCAAGATGTTTTGTGCAAATTGAAGCTACTCTAGGAGCAAGCTTGGAAATCTAACCAAAGTTTAGAGTTTTGTCAAACTTGTTGTGGGTTATTGCTCTTGCCATAATATGATCCATCTATGTAATGAATGAATGAATGAATGAATGAATGAGTGAGTGAGTGAGTGAGTGAGTGAGTGAGTGAGTGAGTGAGTGAGTGAGTGAGTGAGTGATTGAGTGAATGAGTGAGTGAATGAATGAATGAATGAATGAATGAATGAATGAATGAATACGTTTATCGGCCAAGTATATACACATACAAGGAATTTGCTTTGGTGCTCCGCTCACATGGAACAATATGATATACAGTAAACCATTAAGAATAAAACATTAAACATTAAAACATTAAGAATAAAACATTATAGTTTAAACATGTGAATGAAATAAAATACCAGAGCAAAAGAAGGCTACAGACTTTTGGTTATTGAGTAGAGCTACTGCTCGTGGAAATAGGCTGTTTCCAGAGGGAAGTGCTTCAAAGGGTTTGTGGTAAGGGTGAGAGGGGTCAGAGATTATCTTACCCGCTCACTTCCTGGCCCTTGCAGTGTACAGTTCGTCAATGGGGGAAAGGTTGCAGCCAACAACCTTCTCAGTTGATCGGATGATTCGCTGCAACCTCTGGATGTCGTGCTTGGTGGCTGAGCCAAACCAGACCATGATGGAGAGGTGAGGGCAGACTCTACGATGGCGGTGTTGAATTGGACCATCAATGCCTGTGTCTGATTGTGTTTCCTCAGCTGCTGCATGATGTACATCCTCTGTTGTGCCTTTTTGACTGTGGAGTCGATGCTGGCCCCCCATTTAAGGTCCTTGGAGATGATGGTTCCCAGGAACTTAAAGGACTCCACAGATATGACTGTGTTGTTGTTGATGGTGAGGGGTGGAGGGGGGGGGGGGGGGGTGAAGCTCTCCTAAAGTCTACAATCAATTCCACTCTCTTAAGAGCATTGAGCTCCAGGTTGTTGCATTGGCACCAGGATGCCAGCTGTGTCACTTCCTGTCTGTAGGCAGACTCCTCCCCATCCTGGATCAGCCCAATCAGGGTTGTGTTGTCCGCAAACTTGAGAAGCTTGACAGAGCCTCTGTGGAGGTGCAGTCGTTGGTGTAGAGAGAGTAAAGGAGAGGGAAGAGTACGCAGCCTTGCGGTGCTCCTATGCTGAGCGTTTGCGGGTCCGAGATGTGCTTTCCCAGCCTCACATGCTGCTTCCTGTCTGTCAGGAAGTTGGAGATCTACTGACAGAGGGGTTCACGCACAGTCAACTGGGAGAGTTGGAGTGTAGTAGCTCTGGCACAATGGTGTTGAATGCAGAGTTAAAATCAACAAACAAAATCCTTGCATAGATCCCCTGGTGGTCTAGGTGCTGGAGAATGAAGTGCAGGCCTAGGTTGACTATGTCATCCACTGATCTATTGGCCCGGCATGCAAACTGCAGAGGGTCCAGCAGGGGTTTTGTGATATTATTCAGCTGGACCAGCACAAGTATTTCAAGGGTCTTCATGACTACAGATGTCAGTGCGACAGGCCTGTTTTCATTTAGACCAGTAATCCTTTTTTTGGGGGTACAGGAGCAATAGTGGAGACTTTGAAGCAGGCAGGGACAGTACAGGTTTGCAGGGACTGGTTAAAATGTCTGTGTTGACCGGTGCCAGTTGTTCGGCTCTGAGCTTGAGGGTAGAGGGGGAAACATTGTCTGGTACTGGAGATTTCCGGCTTTTCTCTCTCCTGAATAGCCTCTCCACCTCCTCAATTGCTATTGTTGGTGATGAAGAAGTGGTCAGACGGATGTTGGGCAGCAAGGTGGGGGTGGGTGGTAGACGAAGGCCCAGTCTTTGCAGACTGGAGTCAGGCTGTAAGTGGGCGTTAAGTGGTGATTGGAGAGGGATGAGTGGGAAAGGGCCCAGTCTTTGCAGACTGGAGTCAGGCTGTGAGTAGGTAGTGAAGTGGTGATAGGGGAATGGTGGAGGGGGTACCAGGGTTAAGTTTTTGTTTATCAAACCTGCAGTAGAACTGTTCAGGTCGTTGGTCAGCTGATGATTGTCCAAGGAGCGGGGGGGTTTCCTCTTGTAGCTGGAGACTTCTTGCAAGCCCTTCCAAACTGAAGATGAGTCATTAGCTGAGAACTTGCTCCTCAACTTCTCAGAGTACCTTTCCTTGGCAGCACTGATTCCTCTTCTCAGCTTGCACTTGGCCTGCCTGTAGAGGTCTGCATCCCCGCTCATGTTGGCCTCATCTTTAGACTGGTGGAGCTGTCTGAATTCTGCTGTAAACCAGGGCTTGTCGTTGTTGAACCAGATCCGGGTCCAAGTCGGAATGCAACTGTCCTCACAAAAGCTGACATATATGTCACAGTGTCTATATACTTATCGAGGCTTGTGGTTGCTTCCCTGAACACATTTCAATCCATGCAGTTAAAGCAGCACTGTAGGTTTTCAAACCATCAAAGACAAAAGAACTGGTCGTTGACTTCAGGAGGAAGAGGAGAGAGGAACCTGCTCCTTTATACATCAAAGGAGACATGGTGGAGAGAGTCACTGGCTTTAAGTTCCTGGGAATAAACATCTCCCAGGACCTCAAATGGCAAATGAACACCGTCACTCTCGTGAAGAAGTCACAGCAGCGGCTGTATTTCCTGAGGTCTCTGCGGAGAGCAAACGTCTCACAGCCGCTGCTGCTGTCCTTCTACCGATGCGCCGTGGAAAATATCCTCTCCTATGGCATCCTGGTGTGGTTTGCTAGCTGCACTGTGGCTGAGAGGAGGGCGCTGCAGAGAGTTATAAAAACTGCACAGAGCATTTCAAACGCGCAACTGCCCTCCTTGGATGATATATATAAGGCCCGATGCTTGCGCCGGGCCACAAACATCAAGCAGGACACATCCCACCCTGCCAACCAACTTTTCACTCTGCTACCCTCTGGGAGGCGATTCAGGTCTCTGAAGGCTTGCACCGGTAGACTAAAAAATAGTTTCTACCCATGTGCGATAAAATAACTTAATTCCAACAGAGAACACTGGGGAAGCAAAATGTAATTCCAAGAAATGCAACATTCTTTTAAAATTCTTTTTAAATACTTATTTATTATTTTTACTAATAAGTATACATATGTGTCAATGGTTGTCGTGTTTGTATTTTTTAATGGGAGGAGATGCAATGGAATTTCGTTGCACAGTATTGTGCAATGACAATAAACGTATTCATTCATTCATTTCAATCTCCTCGCTTGTCCACCTTTTCATGGTAATTGGAACTTTTACAGTAGTTTCAATTATTTGTATAAAAATCTCAAATTCTGTTGAAATTAGTATGAATCATCCTTATAATGATTCCAACTCAAGCTTTTGCAGATAATTTCCATGAAAAAAAAAAGATTTATTGGCATCATAACATTACAGAAAACCTAAGCTCCAGAGCATGCAAACTCCACGCAGACTGCACCCAAAGTTAAGATTGAACCCCAGGCACTGTGAGGCAGCAGCTTTACTAGCTGCATCACTGAACAACCCCGAAGAAAGTTATGCCCAATGTAATTTATATACAAGGATACCCAGACGCCTGTGAACACCACAACCACGCATTCTTTAATTATTTTGCTTGTCACAATCTCATTGAAAAATCAAACAGATTCAAACATTGGACAAAAGTGATTTATTTCTTAAATCCAGATTAACAATCCACCGGCTCACCATTCATTTTCAAGTACTCTGTTAACACTGCCTCAGTAAATTCAACGATTGGCTCTTGCTGCTGAAGTTAATTTTACTTAATCTATACGTCCTCCTATCCTTCCCCCTTCTTTCTTAAGAAGCAGTGTTATATATGTTACCGCTCATTACCATTGTGGCCTTGATCAAACTATAGGAAATGGCATCATTTCCATAGCCATTATACCTAATCCAGTTCTTCATTTCTGACAAAGGATCCTTCACCTGAAACCTTACTATTTCTCAATCTGGAGTAGCTGCCTGACCTGCTGAGTGTTTCATACAATGTCTAGTTTTATTTCATATATCCCACATCTGCAGTTTTTTTGAAATTCACTTAATTGATGAAGCCCAGCCATACAATATACACCCACTGGTCAGCGGGTAGTCTTCTGAACTGTGAAATTACATTTGTGTAATTCCATAAAGTACTGTGGCATTCTTCCACTTGACATTTCCTCAGTCTTAATGGTGAGCATTGAAACCACATGCAGGAATTGGGGAGCATGAGGTGGAGAATTTGAGACGTGGCTTAATTTTTGGAAAGGGATAGTTGTTTTTTTATTTTGTTAACACGGAGAAAGACTCCTAAGATCCACACTACACACGTGCCCCAGGGAAACAAGGAAATGTAATCCCTGGAACCTTGCGCAAAACACAAAGTGCGGGAGTAACTCAGCGGGTCAGGTAGCAATTCTGGAAGACATGGATTGGTCACCTTTTGGGTCAAAATAATTCTTCAGACAATCAGTCTGAAGAAGGGTCTCAACCCGAAACATCACCCATCCATGTCCTCCAGAGCTATTACCTGACCCTCTGAGTTCCTCCAGCACTTTGTGTTTTACACATGTGCGACTAGAAGTTTAAGGACAAACAATATAATTATTTTGTTTATCTAATTGCAAATATATTGATTTGGTACAGTTGGCCAGGACAATTATTTTATCTCTCTTCAATGACTTACAACAAAGAGAAAAGGTTTATTGTGTATGGGGGCAATTTTCTCTCTCATAAAGACTGGGGAGTTAGCTCTGGTGGGAAGCACTAACTAAGTGCCGATTCCACCACCAACCACATCTCCTCTTACCCGTCTCAAACTTTCACAGGCTTTATAGGCATTAGAAGCTCAAACGCTTCAATCTACAGGAGTTCCCACCAGCTCCCACAGAGATAAGCAAACGCTAATCACAGTCCTATTAATGTACAGGGGCCTATTACGTTTGTTTACAGTAGCTACCAACACCATGGCAGATCTATGAATTGCTGTCCTTGGAGACCTCTTTAAAACTCTGTGTTGCCATTCACTAATCCTTCAGTTGGCTCCAATGAGATGAAATAATATCTATGTTAGCATTTCTGTAGCGTGGAAATGCATATAGTGTTCTCATCATCACAAACAAAGGATTATTGCAGGTGCCAACAAGCCTAAGATTGCTTCTTGATATTTGAAATGTAAGCTATAATGATTCACCTAGGAGCACAATTATAATGATAGCTTGAGTTGCTTATTTTTTAATTAATGTTGCACTCACAAAATTAGAAAGACCAGACTCTCACTTTTTTGTTTTAGAGACCCTTTTTATCAACATCAAACTCAAGAAACTATTGAGAAATATAATCTGCACTTGCTCAAAACCTTTCATTTATATTTCTTTGGTGCTTACTCTAGATAGTCTGAAGTGGAAAAAAAAAGGTAAGTAGACTGTGCTTTATTCAGTTATATCATCATCTAACAAAATATTTTTTTTTAAACCGTGTGGAAAGCAAGTTATACTATTTCTCAAATTCCATCACAAATTCAAAAAAATCTTAAGTTGTTGTTATTGATGCCAAGCTCATACTTGTTTCTGAGGATTTGCACAAACAAGGATTCACTCATGGCATTTCATCTTCATCTTCCCACATTGAATTATAGAATCATTGACAGATATATCATGAAAACAGGCCATTTGGTCCACCGCGTACGTCTATGCCAGCCATCAATTACCCATTCTAACCAGTTCTATATTATCCACTTTCTCATCTGATCAGTACCCACTAGGAACAATATACAGAGGTCAATTAATCTGTAAAAACACACACCTTTGAGTTGTGGGAAGAAACGGGAGCACCTGGAGATAGATGGAGTACATGCGGTTACAGGCTGTCATTGCAAACTCCACGCAGACAGCACCCATGGTCAGGATCGAACCCGGGTCTCAGACACTGTGATGAAGCATCTCTATCAGCTGCATTACTGCTGTGTTGCTGTGTTCAATCCCACACCTGGGGCATGAACATGTATCAATGCTACTCTCTCAGTGCAGTACTGAGGGAATGTCTCTGTGGGAAGTACCGCCTGTTACATTAGATATTACAACTTGCACTCTTAAATAGACTTTTCAAGAGCAGGAAGGATATGACAAGTACCTTTCCTTAGCCAAAGCAATCTTCAATCATTGGACCAAAACAATATTCAACTACTTAGGGGCAGCACAGTGGAGCAGCTGTAGAGGCGCTGCCTTATGGTGACTGAATCCCGAGTTCAATCCTGACTGCGGGAGCTGACTTTACTGAGTTTATACGTTCTCCCTGTGACCACGTGGGTTTTCTCCAGGTGCTCCGGTTTTGAAACACTCGAAGGACGTACAGGTTTTGTTGGTTAATTGGCTTTGGTAAAATTGTAAATTGTCTCTAGTGTGTAGGTTAGTGTTAATGTAAGGGTTGATCATTGGTCAGCATGGACTCAGTGGGCTGAAAGGCCTGTTTCCATGCCCTATGTCTAAAGTCTAAATTTGTCTCATTGCTATTTGTGATATTTTCCCTTGACAAATTGGCTGCTGCAATTCCTTATATAACCACCACATATGACTACATTTTCTTAAGATAGACAGTGTGAAGAAGAGTCTCGACATGAAACGTCACCCATTCCTTCTCCCCAGATCTGCAGTTCCTTCCTATACATTTTCTTCAGATTGTCATTGACATTCATGCAGTGTAGAATGAGGATGAGACATGTGTAGGAGAGAACTGCAGAGTCTTATCAAGACAAAGTATTTGCTTTTGCCTCGGGCTGGTAACGGGGAATTGGTATCCAGTTCTAAAACCAGTGCTACAGTTGATTTTCTTTTTACAGAAGGATGAAATAACGAAATATTTATTCTTCCTCACGAATAAAAACAGAGGAACATTTGTGGGAAATATAGGCATATTTTGAATTAAATTAAAAAAACTAATGTAATCACTTCAACCACATTTATTGATATTATACTTTTAAGATACAGAAGTATCAAAAAAACACTTGGTTAAATTGTAAACAGGCAAATAAACAGGCAGGAAAAGAACAAAAGTCAACAGGGAAAATTTAGGCTGCAAAAATATATATTAAAGTAGGTATGTTGCAAAGCGTACCTGAAGCGTCTTTGAAAATCTGCTGCTGAGGGTGTGCGCGATTTTGGCGCCGTTTAGAGGGGGCGGGTTTAAAACGCGATTTTCTCTAGGCTGTTCAAATCGAAGATGTTCAGCCTAGTTAATTATTAACGAAAAATCGCTGGAAGGCCCCGTCGCAAAAGCTATTATTAGGTTTAAAGGCCTCGTATAATAGTTATAGTAGTTTAAAAATCAATCTCTAAACCCGCGACCGCCAGCAACCGCAGAGTCTCATAAAGCAAATAGCAGAAGTTAGGTTGTATATTTTTACATTAAAAAGGGCTTCTAAAGATCCCTTTATACAAAATTTAATATTGCGAGTAGCTCAATTTGGCCCCATTATATCGCGCAGTATTTTTCTCGGCATTTGGGGCACAAATCTACCGCAATGTGAACGTTCTAAACCAGCGCGTTCCACAGGATCCCACTAGAAAGCTGATTTAAATGGGCATTTATTTACAGCAATTGAACACTAAATTCCTTCCATTTGGTCTATAAATTAATGTAAATGAGATTTAAAAATCATGTTTTATTGTGAATTATTTGTGAATATTATTTGGACATTTAGGCTATTTAAAAATTTTAATAATTTATTAAGAAATGGATAGATGTTTAGATCTAGTAATTGAAGTCTGAAATTAGCTACAATTAGGTAACTAACTAATTATATGCTTTAATTTCAGGTCATCCAAGTAAGATTATTTTATATTTGTTTCAGAATGCTTCAATCTATGATAACTGAAAATTTCATTCAGTTCTCTTAATTTTTAAGAAAGTTATGGGCTTTTGACTGTTCACGATCACAACTTTTTTGTTATGTCCATAGAAAATCAATAGGGAACAAGATGCTCATTTCCGAGTATGAAAATGGCCATAACTTTTTAAATACTTGAGATATGAAAGTGAATTAGGTGTCAAATTAAACTTATTTTTATGCTTTATCTGATGGGATAAATTACAGACTTGATTTTTAAAATCTCAAAATTTTGTAACATTGCTAATTAAAGGAACGAGAAATGAGAGATGGGAAAGAGATGGGACAGAAGTTTAGGGGTAACATGAGGGGGAACTTCTTTACTCAGAGAGTGGTAGCGGTGTGGAATGAGCTTACAGTGGAAGTGGTGGCGGCAGGTTCGTTGGTATCATTTAAAAATAAATTGGATAGGCATATGGATGAGAAGGGAATGGAGGGTTATGGTATGAGTGCAGGCAGGTGGGACTAAGGGAAAAAAGTTGTTCGGCACGGACTTGTAGGGCCGAGATGGCCTGTTTCCGTGCTGTAATTGTTATATGGTTATATGGTTATAAGTCCAGGGAAGGAATTGAACAGATGAAGGCATGGCAACCAATGGTTGTGCAAATGAAGGGGCAATGCCCAAGGATCCAGAGATAGACAAACACAGTTTAGTTTTAGTTTTATAGATATAGAGCGGAAACAGGCCCTTTGCCCCACCGAGTCCGCACTGACCAGCGATCCTCGCACACTAACATTATCCTACGCACACTAGGGACAATTTACATTTATACCCAGCCAATTAACCTACATACCTGTATGTCTTTGGTGTGTGGGAAGAAACCGAAGATCTCGGAGAAAACCCACATGGTCACGGGGAGAACGTACAAACTCCGTACAGACAGCACCCGTAGTCGAGATCAAACCTGGGACTCCAGTGCTGCAAGTGCTGTAAGGCAACAACTCTACCGCTGTGCCACTGTGACCGCTCAGTTCTCAGATGTTGGTAGGGTTGGAGGATGTAACACAGGCAGGGAAGTGAGATAATGGATGGTTCTGAATGCAAGATGAAGAACTTAAGGTAATCGCTGAGTTGGTGGAGTAAGCCCACATATATGCCAATGAACATAAGATTGATGAGTGAATGTGACCTGGCACAACAGTCTGAAATCCTGACACGTCGTGGACTCAACATGAGAAGAGATCATAAGATCATAACAGATAGGAGTAGAATTAGGCCATTCGGCCCATCAATATGCCATTCATTCATAGCTTATTTACCTCTCCCTTCTAACCCCATTCTCCTGCCTTCTCCCCATAACCTCTGACACCTGTACTAATTTAGAATCTATCTATCTCCTCCTTAAAAATATCCACTGACTTTGCCTCCACAGACTTCTGTGGCAAAGAATTCCACAGATTCACCGCACTCTGACTAAAGAAATTCCTCCTCATCTCCTTCCTAAAAGAACATCCTTTAATTCTGAGGCTATGACATCTAGTCCTAGACTCTCCCACTAGTGGAAACATCCTCTCCACATCCACTCTATCCAAGCCTATTCTGTACGTTTCAATGAGGTTCCCCCTCACTTTTCTAAACTCCAGCGAATATAGGCCCAGTGCTGTCAAAAGCTCATCATATGTTAACCTCTTCATTCCTTGGATAATTCTTTTAAACCTCCTCTGGATCTTCTCCAGAGCCAGCACATCCTTCCTCAGATAAGATGCCTAAAATTGCTCACAATATTCCAAATCCGGCCTGACCCGTGCCTTATGCATTACATCCCTGTTTTTGTATACAGGCCCTCGTGAAATAAATGCTCGCATTGCGTTTACTATCTTTACTACCAATTCGGGGTGGGAGATTGCAACCTGTGGTCCACCCTGTTTCAACTAATGCAATCAACCTGACGTGCACAAATTAATAGATCAAATAGAACAAGTTGACCTACAACGTTTGGTGTGCACGCCATACTCAAGAAGACTACCGATTCGACTTGCAGATTAACTTTTTGGGAAGAGGATTGTGTTTAGCTTGTTTTTCACTAAACCATCAAGGTAAAAATTAAAGAGGGATGTCTGGCATTATCCAGATATATTTCATTATTTGCTGAATATTGCACAATAGATACTAATCCACCCAAGATTAGACATAAAGAGAGAAATTGGAAACCGTTTGCGTTATAATATTTGCTGTGTTATATAATGATAGATTTTACATCACAGAATAATTTAATTAGCCCTTTATGACCATGCTGGGTTAAAACATATGTATTTCAACCTGTCCCAATTAGCTCCCTGTCCAGAATCTCAAAGATCACAGTTCATTCAACGCTTCTCTCTGCAGTCTCACTACTGCACATCATGAGTCTCAGACACCTGCCAATCTCTAAATTAAAATAAATTCCCCAGCCAATTATTTGAAATCTATACTTGTAACCTATTGTACTCTCTCTTAAGGGCAGTAGGTTCTTCCTATATTCCATACCGGGCCTCACATAACCTTACACATCCTGAATGTAATATTACTTTATTCTTTTTTGTTCAAGGAAAATACAACCCATCTTTGTCCATCTTGCCTTATAATTATAAGTCTTTGGCTTGGTAATGTCCTTTGCACCATCTCTGGCACTATCACACCATTGCTGGTCAAAATGTACAAATAGTTCAATGAAGAAAGCTAAGGGTTTGAGTATAGGAGCAAGGAAGTCCTACTGCAGTTGTACAGTGCTCTGGTGAGACTGCACCTGGAGTATGGTGTGTGCAGTTTTGGTCTCCTAATTTGAGGAAGGACATTCTTGCTATTGAGGGAGTGCAGTGTTGGTTCACTAGGTTAATTCCCGGGATGGCAGGACTGACATATGATGAAATAATGGATCGACTGGGCTTATATTCACTGGAATTTAGAAGGATGAGAGGCAATCTTATAGAAACATATAAAATTCTTAGGTGATTGGACAGACTAGATGCAGGAAAAATTTTCCCAATTTTGGAGGAGTCCAGAAGCAGGGGTCACAGTTTAAGATTGTGTGTTGACACAAAAACTGGAGTAACTCAGAGAAGGAATGGGTGACGTTTCGGGTCAAAACCCTTCTTCAGACTGGTTAAGAATAAGGTTGTAGGCCATTTAGGACTGAGATGAGGAAAAACTTTTTCACCAGGAGAGTTGCGAATCTGTGGAATTCTCTGCCACAGAAGGCAATGGAGGCCAATTCACTGGATGTATTCAAGAGAGAGTTAGATATAGCTGTTAGGGCTAATGGAATCAAGGGCGCCGACCTGTAGGGGGTATGGCTGCCTAGCCTGCAGCTGTCTGTTTTTCATTTCCTTTTTCTTATTTTTAGTTAGTTTAGTGTTTTGTTTTTAAGGAGTTCTAGCTTTTTTATGTGTGGGGAGGGGGGGGGAGGGAAGGGGGAAACTAATTTTCAGGGTCCCTACCTGGTCGGAGATGCAGCTTTTCTCCGGGCTGCACTTTCGACCCGTCCTCGCGGCCTACCAGCGGGCCTGGAGCGGCATTTCCTGAGGGGACCGCCCGGAGCCTCGGCATCGGCGGCATCGGCGGCGGCTGCGGAACTGTGGGTCCGAGGAGCGACGGGGCCGTCCGGAGCCTCGGCATCGGCGGCGGCGGCGGCGGCGGCATCGGTGGCGGCGGAATCGGTGTCGGCGGCATCGGCGGCGGCGGCACCGGCATCGGCGGCGGCGGCACCGGCGGCGGCGGAGCTGCGGGTCTGAGGACGGCGGTGCAACGCTGGAGCGCCATTGCGGGGCGGGCAGTGCCTTGCCTGGGACGCCGCGCTGGAACTCCGGTGAGCTGGGACCGGCATTAAAAACATCGCGGAGCTGCGGGCGGCGGCGCTGAAACTTTACATCGGGAGCCTGGGATCTCGCGACGAGATCGCCAGTTGAGCTCCATTCGGCGCGGCCTTGTCGGCTCCGGAAGCCACGGTCTCGAGTAGGGAGGCGGCCGTTCCAGGGTTCCCAGGCCGCTGGGAGGACTCTCCCGACGCCGGAACATCATCACCCGGCGAGGACGGCCTGAAACATCGGGCCTCCGTAGAGGCAACTGTGGAGGCCTCAATAGGCCCGACTATGGGTGGTCATTGGGGATGACTTTGTGCCTTCCCCCATAATGGGAACCATTGTGGGGGGATGTTTTTTATGTTAAAGCTATTTATTATTGTTATGTTTGTATTCCTTTTTTAATGTGCTGCATTGGCAAAAAGAATTTCACTACATCTAGGTGTATGTGACAATAAATCAACCTTTGAACCTTTGAAATGGGGGAAAAGCAGTAATAGGTTACTGATTCTGGATAATCAGCCATGATCATATTGAATGGTGGTGCTGGCTTGAAGGGCCGAATGGCCTACTCCTGCGCCTATTTTCTATGTTACTATGTTTCTCGTCCACTGTGTGTTGCAGCACTTTTTGTTAATATTTCAGAATTTCGGCATATGTAGGGTTTATTTTAATTAGCGTTTTATATAGTTCTGGTAAAACTCATCTGTTCTTACATTATACACTTGGCTATTCATGTCAATTATCCCAAATACTTCCTTAACCTTTTATTGTATCATAGAAAACCAGACATGGCGGCACAGTGGCTCAGAGATAGAGTTGCCGCCTTACAGCATGTACAGTCCTGCATCTAGTCTGTCCAATCACCTAAGAATCAGGCAATTTATCAGTCAATTTAAGCAAGACGGCTCTTAGCGAGCGGCAGTGAGTGAGCGGCCCTGTGAGAAAAATGTGAGTCTTTGGCTCGAGAGTCTTTGGCGAGGAGACCACGCAATACGCTTGAGAGGTAGAGACGAAAGAAGATGTCAGGCAAGCTGATTCAGTGTGATGCTTGCAGTATGTGGGAGGTCAAGGACACCTCTGGTGCCTCTGGCTGCTACAAATGCGAGAAGTGCATCCAGGTAGAGCTCCTGAAGGGCCGTGTTGGGGAACTTGAGAAGCAAGTGGATGACCTCCGGTTCGTCCGAGAAACGGAGTCGTTCCTCGACAAGTCCTACAGTACGATTGTTACACCTAAGGTACTGGAAGAGAGAAGGTGGGAGACAGTGAGAACGGGAGGGAAGCATGGAATGCCAACGTACCCGGGTGTTGTACCTCTTGTGAACAGGTTCACCCACTTAGAAGCTGTCGGGACAGAAGAGGTGTTTACACTGGGCGGCGGACTGGCTTGTGATGCGAATAGGGCTGTTGAGCCAAAACCAAAAAGGCCTAAGGCAGGCAACGCCATTATAGTGGGAGACTCCATTGTGAGAGGTACGGACAGGGGTTTCTGCGGCAACAGACGGGATGCGAGGATGGTGTGCTGCTTTCCTGGTGCCAGGATCCAGGATGTCACGGACAGAGTGCAGAAAATCCTCAAGGGCGAAGGTGAACATCCGGAAGTGGTAGTGCATGTCGGCACAAACGATGTCGGAAAGAAGGGGATGAATATTCTGCAGCGTGACTTTAGAGAGCTCGGAAAAATGCGGAAAAGCAGGACCTCCAGGGTGTTATCTCCGGTGTGCTTCCAGTTCCTCGTGCTGGCGAGAGCAGGAACAGGGAGATACGGGACCTGAACGTGTGGCTGAGGAACTGGTGCACGGGGCAGGGATTTAGATTCTTAGATCACTGGGATCTGTTTTGGGGTAAGGGGGAACTGTACAAAAGAGACGGATTGCATCTTAACAGGTGTGGGACCAGCATTCTGGCAGGCAGGTTTGCCACTGCTACACGGGTGGTTTTAAACTGAATAAGGGGGGTGGGGTGTCGAATGGGATAGTGGAGGATGGAGTTAAAGGGAAAGGGTTTCTTAAATGTGTGAGCGTAGAGACAGAGGGGTGTAAAATGAGGGTAGAAGCAATAGGTAGCAAGGTGAAAAGTAAAAGTGGCAGGCAGACAAAACCAGGGCAAAAATCAAAAAGGGCCACTTTTCAACATAATTGTATAAGGGGTAAGAGTGTTGTAAAAACAAGCCTGAAGGCTTTGTGTCTCAATGCAAGGAGCATTCGTAATAAGGTGGATGAGTTGAACGTGCAGATAGCTATTAATGACTATGATATAGTTGGGATCACGGAGACATGGCTCCAGGGTGACCAAGGCTGGGAGCTGAACATCCAGGGATATTCAATATTCAGGAGGGATAGAGAGAAAGGAAAAGGAGGTGGGGTAGCGTTGCTGGTTAGAGAGGAGATTAACGCAATGGAAAGGAAGGACATTAGTTTGGGGGATGTGGAATCGGTATGGGTAGAGCTGCGAAACACTAAGGGGCAGAAAACGCTGGTGGGTGTTGTGTACAGGCCACCTAACAGTAGTAGTGAAGTTGGAGATGGTATCAAACAGGAAATTAGAAATGCGTGCGACAAAGGCAAAACCGTTATAATGGGTGACTTAAATCTGCATATAGATTGGGTGAATCAAATTGGTAGGGGTGCTGAGGAAGAGGATTTCTTGGAATGTATGCGGGATAGTTATCTAAATCAACATGTAGAGGAACCAACGAGAGAGCAGGCTATACTAGACTGGGTATTGAGTAATGAGGAAGAGTTAGTTAGCAGTCTTGTTGTACGTGCCCCCTTGGTTGAGTTCTTCATTAGGATGGAGAGTGACATTGTTAATTCAGAAACAATGGTTCTGAACTTAAAGAAAGGTAACTTTGAGGGTATGAGACGTGAATTGGCCAAGATTGACTGGCAATTAATTCTAAAAGGGTTGACGGTGGATATGCAATGGAAGACATTTAAAGACTGCATGGATGAACTACAAAAATTGTTCATCCCAGTTTGGCAAAAGAATAAATCAGGGAAGGTAGTACATCCGTGGATAACAAGGGAAATCAGGGATAGTATCAAAGCGAAGGATGATGCATACAAATTAGCCAGAAAAAGCAGCATACCGGAGGACTGGGAGAAATTCAGAGACCAGCAGAGGAGGACAAAGGGCTTAATTAGGAAAGGAAAAATAGATTATGAAAGAAAACTGGCAGGGAACATAAAAACTGACTGCAAAAGTTTTTATAGATATGTGAAAAGAAAGAGATTAGTTAAAACAAATGTAGGTCCCTTGCAGTCAGAAACAGGTGAGTTGATCATGGGGAACAAGGAAATGGCGGACCAATTGAATAACTACTTTGGTTCCGTCTTGGTAAATAATCTGCCGGAAATAACAGGGGACCGCGGGTCAAAGGAGTTGGAGGAATTGAGTGAAATCCAGGATAGCCGGGAAGTGGTGTTGGGTAAATTGAATGGATTAAAGGCCGATAAATCCCCAGGGCCAGATAGGCTGCATCCCAGAGTACTTAAGGAAGTAGCTCCAGAAATAGTGGATGCATTAGTAATAATCTTTCAAAACTCTTTAGATTCTGGAGTAATTCCTGAGGATTGGCGGGTAGCAAACGTAACCCCACTTTTTAAGAAGGGAGGGAGAGAGAAAACGGGGAATTACAGACCAGTTAGTCTAACATCGGTAGTGGGGAAACTGCTAGAGTCAGTTATTAAAGATGGGATAGCAGCACATTTGGAAAGTGGTGAAATCATTGGACAAAGTCAGCATGGATTTACAAAAGGTAAATCATGTCTGACGAATCTTATAGAATTTTTCGAGGCTGTAACTAGTAGCGTGGATAGGGGAGAACCAGTGGATGTGGTGTATCTGGACTTCCAGAAGGCTTTCGACAAGGTCCCACATAAGAGATTAGTATACAAATTTAAAGCACATGGCATTGGGGGTTCAGTATTGATGTGGATAGAGAACTGGCTGGCAAACAGGAAGCAAAGAGTAGGAGTAAACGGGTCTTTTTCACAATGGCAGGCAGTGACTGGTGGGGTACCGCAAGGCTCAGTGCTGGGACCCCAGCTATTTACAATATATATTAATGATCTGGATGAGGGAATTGAAGGCAATATCTCCAAGTTTGCGGATGACACTAAGCTGGGGGGCAGTGTTAGCTGTGAGGAGGATGCTAGGAGACTGCAAGGTGACTTGGATAGGCTGGGTGAGTGGGCAAATGTTTGGCAGATGCAGTATAATGTGGATAAATGTGAGGTTATCCATTTTGGTGGCAAAAACAGGAAAGCAGACTATTATCTAAATGGTGGCCGACTAGGAAAAGGGGAGATGCAGCGAGACCTGGGTGTCATGGTACACCAGTCATTGAAAGTAGGCATGCAGGTGCAGCAGGCAGTGAAGAAAGCGAATGGTCTGTTAGCTTTCATAGCAAAAGGATTTGAGTATAGGAGCAGGGAGGTTCTACTGCAGTTGTACAGGGTCTTGGTGAGACCACACCTGGAGTATTGCGTACAGTTTTGGTCTCCAAATCTGAGGAAGGACATTATTGCCATAGAGGGAGTGCAGAGAAGGTTCACCAGACTGATTCCTGGGATGTCAGGACTGTCTTATGAAGAAAGACTGGATAGACTTGGTTTATACTCTCTAGAATTTAGGAGATTGAGAGGGGATCCTATAGAAACTTATAAACTTCTTAAGGGGTTGGACAGGCTAGATGCGGGAAGATTGCTCCCGATGTTGGGGAAGTCCAGGACAAGGGGTCACAGCTTAAGGATAAGGGGGAAATCCTTTAAAACCGAGATGAGAAGAACTTTTTTCACACAGAGTGGTGAATCTCTGGAACTCTCTGCCACAGAGGGTAGTCGAGGCCAGTTCATTGGCTATATTTAAGAGGGAGTTAGATGTGGCCCTTGTGGCTAAGGGGATCAGAGAGTATGGAGAGAAGGCAGGTACGGGATACTGAGTTGGATGATCAGCCATGATCATATTGAATGGCAGTGCAGGCTCGAAGGGCCGAATGGCCTACTCCTGCACCTAATTTCTATGTTTCTATGTTTCTATGATCCTGACCACGGGTGCTGTCTGTACGGAGTTTGTACGTTCTCCCTGTGACCGTGTGGGTTTTCTCTGGGCGCTCCGGTTTCCTCGCACATTGAAAAACATATGTGTTTGTAGGTTAATTGGCTTCTTAAATTGTCCCTAGAGTGTAGGATAGAACTAGTGTTTGGGTTGATTATTGGTCAGCTCCGGACTCGGCGGGCCGAGGGCCTATCTCCACGTGATTTCTCCAAACTAAGTTAAACTGAACCACTAAAAGCAGAGGACCATTGTTGCTTGACATTGAGATTTATTAAACTGGGAATAGAAGAGAGAAAAAACGACTTCATTAGATCTTACCTGGACATACCGCAGGAATGAAAATGAGAATTACAGATTTAAATTAATTTCAAGTGTTCACAAAAAATAAACATTCTTAAGTTTGCAAAAGATTTTACAATTGGAAAGCTGTTTACTAATACGATGACGAATGGCTTGTGGGATCCAAGGATCTATTGTACAAGGGAACGAGGAGTGTTTGAAAGAAGTAGAGACCACAACAATCCAATGTCAATGAGATTATGGATATGGCTAGGATTGAATGGTTATAATAACAACATTTAAATGACATTTGGACTCATATGTGGTTAAGAGAGGTTTAGAGGAACATGGGCCGAATGCAGGTAAATGGGACCAGCTTAGGTCAGTGCGTCTTGGTCAGTGTGGATGTTCAGCCAAGGGACCTGTGATTATGACTCTATGATTGTCACAGATATTGCTCCTACCTCTGGCTCTAAACTTACATCTGTCAGTGTCAGAAGGTACTTCAATCCACCTTTGACTTGGGCTGCAACCTTTTGTAGGGATTCCCTTCTCCTACAAGCTCTTCCACTATGCAAAAACAAGAATGAATATCAAACCTAAACAACAAATCCTCAGTGGTCATTGTTACTCCACAGAAGAGGAATGGTTGGATGAAGATATCATTAAGTAGGTCATCTTTTTACATAATCATTTTAACAGGTTGTGTTTAATTTACAATTTTTATTATGTCTTCAAATATTTAATTCCGGAATCAAAAACATTGCAGCAAATCATGCAAACTATTTCAATTATGTTTAATGTTTACCCAGTTTGTAACAATTTTTAAAATTGTATTTTCCCTTAGGCTTTTCCCATCCTCACTATGTTCCTGTAAACCTTAAAGATATTATAAAACCAGCAGGGAGTGGCTACAATGAAAGTACAGAACACAGTCAGGCCCTGTGGGAAAAAAAGATGCCAATCAGGTTTGTAATCATGAGTTGAAACTGTAGGCTTTCCTAATGATCTACTGTATTTATCAATGTGAAGCCATTTTGCAAATCCAGACTTAACTAACCAATTATTTTTGCACCATTGAGCTGGCATGCAAGTCATAAGAACTACATATTGTATGAATTAAATTGAAATTAATGTTGCTGTCTGAAGTGATGAAAACCAGTATAAACTAAAAAAAAAGAATAAAACTTTGCTTTGTTAACAGTATTTCTAAAAACTCTGTAAAAGTGTTTAAAGTGCAATCTACAAACTTGTAACCTTCACTATACACAATTGGTTTTGACAATTTGCTGTTAAATTTAAAAGCATCTCTTAAATATAGAATTTTCACTGGCCACACTATTTCAGTTGCCAATGTGAAAACAAGCAGAATCATAGGAAATTAATATTAACATATTAAAAAATAATTATTCCATATCTGCCATTTATTGTTACTATTGTTGTTAAGGAATGATAGAACTAGGAGCCATATGACAAATTAGTTTTGATCAATAAATGAAGGAGCCAATATAAATTATATTATCATCATTTATATGATTTATTCTTAGAAACATAGAAACATAGAAACATAGAAAGTAGGTGCGAGAGTAGACCACCAGGTCCGTCGAGCCCGCACCGCCATTCGCTCATGGCTGAACACTAAACAGACACACTTACCCACAAACAGTAGACACAAGACACAGAACACAAGACACTACCCTCCCCTTTATACCGCTATCACCCCTCTCCACCCCAAGAACCTCGTGATCTCCTGGGGGAGGCAAAAAAACGGATAAAAACCCAGGTCCAATTCGGGAAAAAAATCCGGGAAATTCCTCTCCGACCCCAATCCAGGCGATCGACACTTGTCCAGGAGATCACTCAGGTCTTACTATACTAACCATACCTAGGTCCATATCCCTGCCCTCTCCCCGTAGCCCCTTATCCCCTTGGCAGCTAAAAAACCATCTATTTTAGTCTTAAATATATTTAAAGTTTCTGCTTCCACTGCTCCCTGGGGCAGTGAATTCCATAAATTAACCACCCTCTGGGTGAAGAAGTTCTTCCTCATCTCAGTTTTAAAAGAGCCCCCCCTTATTCTTCGGCCCCCTTTGGTTGTGGCTGACCATGGATATCTCCAGGGTGCTATTCCCTATATGGAGGACACCTGTGCGTGACTTTGTTTAACGTGGGGATGCTGGTGCACAGACAGCCACCTGACAGATCTGGGTCAGGATCCAGTGGCATGGAGTCCAAGACGACCGGAGACCCTTTTCTGTTGTGGCCTTCATCCGCCTTCCCAGCCTTTGTGATGCTCCACTAAGGTCAGCCATCGTCCTCCGCCTGGTCCACCGTTGAGGTCTTGGTTGGGTTGTTCTTTGTCAGAGGCCTCAACCTTACCGCCATGGGTGGCCCTACCAGGAGCATAGCTCCAGACAACATCGCTCTCAGGATCTCAAGACCACACAAGCTTCCCCACCACACAAGATGACAATCCACCGATAAGAGATATGATTTATTAATGATATAAATATCATTATATAAATGATATTATCATTATATCATTATATAAATAGTATAAATATAATCTCCTAAATACATTTAGCAGTTGTGACTTCTATTCTTCTTTATGTCTGTTGTATTGTGGTCAGCATGGACAAGTTGGGCCAAAGGGCCTATTTGGTGCTGCATGACTCCAACACAGTTTAAGAAGTATGAAGTTCACCAGTTGCAACAATTTCTCTCAATTGATTTTCTTCTGAGCTAATTAAGCATGAAACAGTCAATTTTCCTAAACTATCCTTTCTTTTACAGATCATTGCCCCAAAGGATAATCCCCAGTTGTCACATTAAAAGAAATGTAAAAGGAAATCTGTAGAAAATCTATATTATGCTCAAAAATCATGTGATCTTCAGTATAGCTTCAGAGGCAATAACATCACACATTAGTTTGAATGTAGTTTGCACAGGCAGTCTGTACGCGTATTAACTCCCTGCACAGAGCGCTGTGCTTGAAATTCACACGGCTTCATCTTTTAATTTTGATTCCCAGATTTGAATTGTGATTCACTGAACAGGGTCCAGACTGCCAAAAATTCTCCTTAGTTTACCATAGGATCAGCAATTCACACAATAAAAGTCAATGAACAGTAAGGAATGTTGCAGTTGTGAATTCTCAGTAAAACATATCAAGGACAAGCTTTTTGTAGTTCCTTGCTTTTCTCTACATACCTGATTGTTAAAAACTTGGATTCTAGCATTTGAAATATGCAGAAAGCCGTAAGAGAAAACAAAAAAATCTTTGAGTGAAGAATGTAACATTCGCCTCTCCTTGGAAAATATATTTCATTGTAGAATCCCATGGACTCTGTTGTTGAAATAGCCGGCAAAAAAAGCCTGGAAAGCACCAAAAAACAAAAAAAAAAACAACTCCCGAGGAGAAAATAAATAACATTTTGTTTAGAAACCTTCAGCAGAATCAGAAAGGTCAGACTGGGGAGGTGGTCATTGCTAAAAGAAGAGGCTTGAGGAGCATATATCTAATATGTTAAATAAAAACTGCTGGAAATAATCCGCTGTTGAGGAAATGCCTGCAAGAGGGAGAAATTGATTTAATGTTTCAGTTGATGCTCTGTGGCGTAATTGTGTTATTTTCCGTTCTTACAATTTGCACCTGCAGAATTGTGGATCTGGTTCAAAATATTATCTCCACTTTTGTACTTTGCAGATCAAACTCCTTAACAATGCTGGCAATTCTTGATCTTATTGCAGAGAAACAATGTTTTATTTATTTTTTTACCTGTGTACTTTCCCTTTCACTTAGTACTCAAAATTGATATGTTCCTTTTTTTTAAACGATTGATGCTAAAAATCCAATATATAGCGAATATAAAGCCTTTCTCTTTAATCTTCCAATGCATTATTTTACTTCGATGCTAGTGGATCATTTTAAATATTATTAAACGGAAAATTGTTATGTTGAGATATTTTCTAATTAAGTAATAAAGTTCACAAGTTCTTCAAAATTACAGATTTTTCTTTACAGATTTCTTCTGGTAACAGGACATTATTACAATAAAAAATTAATACTGAGTTGACCAATATTGGCTCAGATCTATAAGGACATATTCCAGTTTCTCCCTTAATGTGAAGTGTTATTTTGGGCTGAAGCAAATTAAAAAAAGGTCTCAGGGTTCAATTAACCTGTTCCAATGGGCACTATTTTATATGGTCAAGTGCTTTGGACAATCATCTGCGGCCACCTTTGAATGGCAATGAATTCTGGGGAGGTCAACTTTGGGTCTCATTTAGACTATGTCTCTGTTGCTCTAGTAATGCAAGCTTAATTTACTTCAGAAGAAGAGGAGAGTTAGGAGAATTGTACCTACGATGGAGATTTTAAACAGGATGAGTGATTTGCCACAGGTTCAGAATGAGGCAGAGTCCATGGGATTCTACAATGAAATATATTTTCCAAGGAGAGTCAGAAATGATGTCAATACTCAATAATAATATAATTTTGACTGGTTAGTCAAAGATCTAGGATATAAAGAATGACCTGAATGACCTCCTCTGTTGCTTTGATGGAAGTCACTGGAACTGCAAATGTGGGTTAGCCAATAATTCAGTAGTAAAATGCTGTGATTAAACTTGTTATCTTCAGATTATGCATTTTAGTTTAACAGCAGATTATGTTGATTCCATAATGATTTTTGGGATCAATGCATTTATCTCCACACATCAGTTCACTGGAGGAAAACATCAACTATTTTATGAATTAAAAAAATAACCAGGACATAATGCCCAAGGAAGAGTTGCTGCTCCTCCACATCATAATGAACAATTTTGGACCCCATATCTGAGGAAGGATGTGCTGGCTCTGGAGAGAGTCCAAATGAGGTTTACAAGAATGATCCCAGGAATGAGTAGGTTAATATATGATGAGCGTTTGAGGGCACTGGGCCTATATTCGCTGGAATTTAGAAGAAAGAATGGGAACCTCATTGAAATGTACAGAATAGTAAAAGGCTTCGATAGAGTGGATGTGGAGAGGATGTTTCCACTAGTGGGACTGTCTAGGACCAGAGGTCACAGCCTAAGAATTAAAGGACGTTCTTTTAGGAAGGAGATAAGGAGGAATTTCTTTAGTCAGAGGGTGGTGAATCTGTGGAATGTTTTGCCACAGAAGGCTGTGAAGGCCGTTAGTGGTTATTTTTAAGGTAGAGATAGATAGATTCTTGATTAGTACAGGTGTCAGAGGCTATGGCGAAAAGGCAGGAGAATGGGGTTAGGAGGGAGATCAGCCACAATTGAATGGCGGAGTAGACTTGATGGGCCGAATGGCCTCATTCTACTCCTACCACCTATGAGCTTATGAAATAGAGATGCATATGTTAGTTAAGATTCCATAGCAAATATCAAAAATGTTTTTGTAATGAAAGCTGATGTTTAACTAAGACTAAACCAAACCTATTATTTTACACAGATCAGATTTCTTCAAATATTTCCACATTTTAAATGCTTACCACAATGATGACAGCAGTCTTTACACATATTTTCAGATTGAATTTCTCCTTCAATGACAATTTCACAAAAATCACCTGAACAGATTTTCTGAAAGATTATTTTGATTCATAATCAGATCAATAATTAAAAAAAACATTTTTGCTATATGTATCATTTAGACAGCGACAAATAACTCAACAATGTCCATTAAACATTTCACTTTAAAATCCAGTATCAAATTAATTTTGTGTTGCGTATATTTTAAAATTAAATTAAATAAAAATTTCCTTGAACAGATTATTTTTGTCCCCCACTGTCACCAGACCCTCCAAACTATTCACCACCGTACACTATCACCAAAAAAAAAAAACAGCTGTTGTTTTCTTTCAAGAATTTTCTGCTCCCAGTGTGAAATCCTGGTTCAGTTGAATTAGCTGAGACAAATGGTCTGTCTCCCAACGATATGGAACTGTTTATTAAATGGGTCCCAAAAGAGTGAACACTTGATATTGACTATTTGGTAATATAAGGAACCATGCAGCACAACCAGGATAGGCATGCGAATGAAACATCTTTAATCCGAAATCACAGCTGTCAGATTTTTATTAGAGAAACATGAAAATAGAAGTCAGAGTTCAGAATAGATGTGTCCCAAAAGCCCATTTTCCATAGTTGCCAACATTTGTGTTCATGCTTCTTAGAAAAAAATAGAGACTTTGCCTATCAATCACAATAATTATTGCAACATTGGTCGACATGAAAAGAAATGGAATTGTGCTTTAAAGTTGTTCTCAACAGATAGCACTTATACCTATCTTGTAACAAGTTCTGAATATTCTTTTATAATAGCCTTCATTAAAGTCACTTTGCACGTTTCAGCATATTTGTATGTCTTCAGTACAAGGTGATTAAGATGCAAACTAATGTCTTTAGGTGCAGAATTAAAAGATAACCTCTGTCCAGTTTATGAATCTGAGAGCAAGATATATTATATTGATCTGTTTAATACTGGTGGGCACTCTGTTTCACTAAAATATTATACACAATTGTATAATCATTTTCCTCTGGGCCCACCTTAAGTAAACATGTTTCCTAGGTTGTAGTGCCCTATTTGCCCTTAATATTGCATTCTCAGTAAAATTTACAGCATTATGGATTAGATGTTCAGTATTAATGGAACATTCTTTATTATACAGTCATCATATTCATTTTATTCACACAACTGATATCCCCAGTTGTATCTCTCAAGGATGCCAGTATCAATGAAAAGCAACATAGCCATAATCCTAGTGCGCTCATTTGGAACAAGATTTACTTTATGTGAGAATTGCTTGTGCTGTTGTTCCCATTTAATTTAATTTCATTTTCTCTCTTTTTTAATTAAGTGCAGCCAATTTCTCTCAGATACAAGGATTCTCAAATACGTGGACTATTTTAGTTTTGCTGACCAAGACGAGAGAGAAGCAGAAGTTTAGGTGGGTAAGTCTGGGCCCTGGAAAGACCTTGAAAATACATAGCTACATAGACAATAGGTGCAGGAGTAGGCCATTTGGCCCTTTGAGCCAGCACTGCCATTCAATGTGATCATGGCTGATCGTCCACAATCAGTACCACGTTCCTGCCTGCTCCCCATATCCCTTGATTCCGCTAGCCCTAAGAGCTCTATCTAACTCTCTTTTGAATGCATCCAGTGTATTGGCCTCCACTCCCTGCTTTGGCAGAGAATTCAACAGATTCACAACTCTCTGGGTGAAAAAGATTGTTCCTCATCTCAGTTCTAAATGGCATACCCCCTTATTCATAAACTGTGACCCCTGGTTCAAGACTTCCCCAACATGTTTCCTGCATCTAGCGTGTCCAATCCCTCAATAATTTTGTATGTTTCTATGATGAGCATATAAAAGATGAACATTCTAAAGGGACGCAGAGAAAAAGAGATGAGGGGAATAAATGTGGGGTGAGGGTGGTATCTTTCTACATACTCAGAAATCTCTTTAATATTCAATAAATATGGGGAATATTAAAATATACTCTATTTTAATCCCATTCTTACAATGTGTGAGGGACAATGAAATAGATCCAGAGAAATTCCAGATGTGAGGGTGGTTTGGTGCCAGTGATCCCTATCAACGATGGTCTCAGTATTTGTAGAAGCTAAAATAAATAACTTAGATCTTGGCTCTGCTTAGCTTCTACTGAGCCTTTTTACAGCCTTAATTGTTTCATAGAAACATAAACAATAGGTGCAGGTGTTGGTCATTTAGCCCTTTGAGCCAGCACTGCCATTCAATGTGATCATGGCCGATCATTCAAAGTCAATACCTCGTTCCTCCCTTCTCCCCACATCACTTGATCCTGTTAGCCCAAAGAGCTGTATCCAACTCTCTCTCTCAGCATCACCTTCTGAAAGATTTTATCCCTTTAAAGTTTGATCCAGGACCTGAAATGTTTTGGCTCTTCCAAAATGGGACAGCTGAATACTTCAGATATTCCCTTGGCTGCATTCAAAAGAAATAACATTGTCCTAATCATGAATTGTCTATTGGAGGCTCCTGGCAAGCAGGACTGCTGGAACTACAGAATCCAGGAGTTTAAGGAACAGCATCTCACCTCCTTTAACTATCTTTACAGTTCTTGTTGACTATTAGTTTATTTCTCCTCTATTACATGGATACTGAAACTAACACAGATAACTGCAGTCTAACAACAAAGACCATCCTAAAAATCAACCCACTTCCCAATGATCTGCATGTATGTTTTACTCTCACTCAGCTTACCATTAAAATAAAGTCCCTGTCCCACTTTCACGACCTAATTCACGACCTCTGCCGAGTTTGCCCTTGACTCATACTTGCAGCATGGTCATCACAAGGTCATAGGTAGGTCGTAGGAGGTCGTAGGTAGGTCGTAGAAGGTCATAGGTACTCGGGGGATCAAGTAAGTCGGGGCGTTCTTTCTATCATGATGAAAAATATCCACGAGTAAAAAAGGTCGTGAATTAGGTCGTGAAAGTGGGACAGGGGCTTTAAGCATATTGAATTGATGCAGATATGTTTTATATTTGAACATGCAGGCATAAAGCACCCAAAGATTGTACTTATGTTTGACTTGAAACAGAACAAGAAAGCAGATTTAACTTCGCATATGAAATGCTCAAGAATCATTGTACCCACCATGTCTGTTTGTTAAGGGATTATTGAAATATGCTGCGTGATGTTGCTTACTATTCAAACAAAAAGTATGATTGAAACATTAGAATTAACAGTGTTCACCCAGCTTGTTCCATTCCACTGATGCTCATTTCATTATTATTCATTCCATTGTTACTGTTCTAGTTCTGGTTCAACCATTTAGAAAAAAAGTTTGTTTAAGAATAAACTGCAGATGGTGGTTTAAACAAAAGGTACAGTAGACACAAAATGCTGGAGTAACTCAGCGGGACAGGAAGCATCTCTGGAGAGAAGGAATGGGTGATATTTTGCGTCGAGACCCTTCCTCAGTCTCCGGAGATGCTGCCTGTCCTGTTGAGTTACTCCAGCATTTTGTCTATCTTTAGAAAAAAATTAGGTTTGACATAACCACAATAACAATGTTATCCATAGAAATGTATTCAATACTGAATTTTAGAGCTCTATGAGCTTAACATTCCAAAATATACAAGAAAATTGGTTAATTAAGGAAATTAAGGTTAAAAATATTAGATGATACCCTTATTTTATTGTAAATTTTGGAAGGTGTTAATTTGAAGGTCAAGAGGGACTTATTTTTAGACGTTGAATTTGGGTGAATTTTAATTATAGCCACATGGATACGGGGAACACATGACCAAGGTAAAGAACACCTTGGGGTAGGTCCAATAACATTATATTGGTGACTCATCTAGTTTCTCACTCCATTCATTTGAAGGTCAATAGAGTGACTTCTTTGGTACCCATGGGAAGTGTGGAGTATGTTAGCATGAAAGTGGGTGGAGCAGAGGAGGCGGTAGATTGCTGTGGAGGGCATGAAATGCCTAGTACTTGGTCTTCAGTGGGTTGCTCGGTCCTGACAAGGGCTTTTCAGTTTGACTTGTGTATCTTGTTTACCTTGAGGCACTTTGTCCTTCAGCATATGGGTTTTCTGGACCTCTGTACCATTTCTAGCCATGGCATCTTCCCCTCTTCCAAACCTCGTAGATTCTCTGACAGAAAGCCAATGCCTGGAGTGATCTACCAGAATGGTCTAACAAAACTTATATTTTGTAAGGAGAAAGGCAAACAAGGTAGACAAGAGGCAATATACCAAGCTAGTCACGATGTGCCAGTAGGATGCAGTGCTTGAAACCAGAGAGATAATGACGGGACATGAGTTACTCAGAATGTTAAGGATCACTTAGATCCCAATGAGGAAAAAAAACTTTTATGAATTTTAAATGTTTTTGCCCCTTTGACAATATGTAATACAGGGAGCCTGAAGCATGTTTTTACAGAAACTGGATATATCTCACAGCACCACGACTCAATGGGAAATAGGGAGAGAAACACTTGAGTTAAACTTCCCTGCATCCACGGTAGATCATGTGTAGGAGGTCAAGAATTCTGGATGCAAATTTAGCTCACCCCACTAAACTCTGCTGTTTCTCAATCAGTGAAAGGACTTTGTGACAGGTCACCCAGGGGAATATTCAAGGGGATAGAACTCCCATGTTCAGGCAAGGCCCACCCTTTTGTGTGCTCCAGAGAACAAATTAACAAGGACCTGAATTTTGACCTCTGTGTGTGCACATATGCAAATGTCATCTGTACACTGCATGTCAGTGACTGAAATTCCAACCTTACAAAAAGCTTCCATCTTAAATGAAACAACTTGTGGAGAATCCTTTTCAAATGTGTCTGCATGGAAATGTATCTACATGTATCTGCTACACGATGAAATGCAAGCCAAGATTGCAACGGATAGTGGGTTAATAGTGGATTGCAATGAATAGTGCAGACTCTGGTCAACCTAGACTGTGCATTACTCTGACCTTTAATCAATTGTCCTTGCTACATTACTGCAACTCATCTCCAACAAGTTTCCATATTCCCTTCTGAGATGGAGGGAGGTAATTTTGCACATCAAGACTATGCCTGCTTTCACAGCACTCTCAGCAGTATCATTCTCTCACTTAATTCCTTGTAACCATTCTCTCATACTCCCATTAATTACTATCTACTGAAACTAGGTGCAGTGTCATATAGTCATACAGCACAGAAATAACTGCAGCCAGGCTATTCATGCTGACCAAGTTGCTAACAGAGTTAGTCCCACTGACTGAGACAAACTTTGACTAAAACATTTCCTTCATATCTCCAAATATTGTTTACATTCACCTTAAAGAGGAGATGATTCCTCGTGTTTCAAAAGCTGCCCATAATGTGGCAGCTCCAATAGTGGTTCACTCCCTCAGCACAGTCCTGGAATGTAAGCCAAATTATTTGTCTTTTTAATTAATGTTTGTATCTCTAGTAATTTGCCTTACACTCCAGGACTGCGCTGAGGAAGTGCATCACCGTTGGAGGAGAGATTATGGACAGGTGTTGAAATATGAGGAATTACCTGATCAATTACATTACAATTATAGCATTATTTGTGTAAGAAGTGAACCTGATTTATTTTGGACTGAATTTAAAAAAAAATCATAATACAAATCAAAAGCTGAAATACTTTTCACGCACTGCTAATTTTGATCAAATTTTCTTTAATTGACACATACTGATGTTTAATTTAATGGTATTAATATACACTGCTAAAGTGCTTTCAGTAAATCACTCAGACTTTGGAACAATGCTGGAACCATCTCAGAAATGTTAAGACTGCAATAAATTCTGCGATGCTTTTGGCAAGTGACTTAACGCAGCTTTTGCAACTTATTTTATGAGATATATAGTGTCGGCTTACACTTTGACATCTCATTAGGAATCAAATATTAACAAATTTCAATATAGTATTCAAAATTTCTTGGCTCCCCGTCTTTTTTCTTGTGTAATCACAAGTGCCTGTTTACATTGCTAGGAATGGATTTGTTCTGCATTTTATTGTATGTATCAATGCAGAATTGAAATGAAAGCTGCGGATACCAAAGTAAGATCTGAAATTACTTGCCCATAAAATGATGTTCCCAGATTAAGGGTTAAAAAAAAATGATTCCCCTCTTACAAATGGAAAAATAATTCTTCTCTCATCTCTCATGCTCTTTTCACTATAGTTTTAAAATAGAGACATCAGGGTGTTTTATTATATTGGCTGTAGAATTGGCTGCTTCATATTGCTATTAGTGTCAACATGCAGAGAATACTTTGTCATCCTTGGAGACACTGAGGAGTGGTTTGGAATCAGCTTGCTTATATAACCCTCTGAGGTAAGAAAGACACATAAAATGAGATGAAAGTCTGCAACGTATTGCTTTTGACACCATTTTTTATTTCTTCAGATTATGAAGCCACTCAATTATTTCTTTCATTGATGTACTGTAATTGTGAAAAATGTAGATTGTAATAATAATTATGATTTATTTGTATCAAGACATCTGAAAATAGTAAAAGGTATCGTCTACTTTAATTATATATGACATGTATGAATAAAGAGGTTACATTTTACTGTTAAATGACTTTCCAACAAGGATTAATTCCATTTAAGATTAGCCATGGCATTAAAACTGCAACTGCAATTTCCATAATAAAGAAAATCATACACTTTCTTTAACAAGCAACTAATCTACGTGCTATTAATGCTCAGATAGTAAGCGGGAAGTGTAAACTGTGTTTGTTTTATCATTGAGCATGTAGGTAAAGTCCGAGGACCAGCTACTACGGTCAGGCAAACGCCTCCGTTGCCATGCGGTGAGAACGGAGAGGTTGAGAAGGAGTTTCTTCCCAAAGGCCATTTGGACTGTAAACGCCTATCTCACCAGGGACTAACTCTACTCATTATTTATTATGTAAAAGAATATGTGTGTTTATGATTGTGTTTATAGTTAGTTTGGTTGTTTGTCTTTTTGCACAAAAGTCCGCGAGCATTGCCACTTTCATTTCACTGCACATCTCGTATGTGTATGTGACAAATAAACTTGACTTGACTTTACTTGACTTGAGGAAAGGCCAAAACATGTTGAAATTTCCTCCACAGGCATTGATTTCCAGAATGAAGTGATGGTGACAAAATTACACAACAATATCATTTGGACACACGGCAATATATGCAGTCACAGACCGCTTGTTATAGAAAGGATGTAGAAACCCAAAAGTATGAAAAGTATAAGTTCATGAGAATGATGGCAGCAAAGATACAGAAGCAATTTCTGAAAACACCAGAGAAGGTTAAGAGAAGATTTAACGTATTTTTTTTAAAGTCCAAATGACGGATCTCGAACCAAAACGTCACCTACTCCTTTCCTCCAGAGATGCTACCAAACCCCGCTGAGTTAATCCAGCATTTCATGTCTATCTAAAGGGAAGGAAACATTCTCCACTGAAGTCAATAAATGTCATCACTCTAAAATCATCGTTGGGGAGAAATGGATATTTTTTTTAATTTCGAGGGTTTGCCTGAGCATGACACATTGCCATTCAGAATGTTTGCAGTATGAACACAAATTAAAATTAAGAGAGTTCATAATGAAGTAAAATTTTAACATTTCTGAAATTGGGAAGTACTTTTCCACACAAAGAGTTGTGACACTTGGAATTCCATCAATATGAAAGACGGTGGATTCTGGGTCATTTGGAATGCTTACAGATGAATGTAACAAATTTATTTTTTAGTTAAGATTTTCAGGAGTGCAGATATGAGGTACAGATTAAGCATAGCTCAGTCCTGTTCTATAAATGACATATATCAGTTGAAAGAAGGGACCTGACTCAAAACTTTGCATATCATGTCCTATAGAATTGTTGCTTGACCTTGGTGTTATTTTTATCTTTGTAAACCAGCATCTGCAATTTCTTGCATGGGAAGGAAGTGCAGATGCTGGTTTAAACCAACGATAGACACAAAGTGCTGGAGTGACTCACCGGGACCGGCAGCATCTCTGGAGAGAAGGAATGGGTAACGTTTCGGGTCGATACCCTTCTTCATGAGTCTGAAGAAGAGTCTCGACCTGAAACGTCACCCATTTCTTCTCTCCAGAGATGCTACCTGTTCTGCTGAGTTACTCCAGCACTTTGTGTCTGTCTGAAATTTGTGGTTCTTTATGAATGGTAAATAGCCTATTCCTTCTCCATATATGCAGAACCATTTAAAGCAGGAAGAGTAGTGTCATGTATATAAAGTAGCACGATGGGATTAGTTACATGAAGATACTTCAAGCATGGAGCTATCAGACTGCCTCAAATAGTATCCCTCTGTTTAGGTTGATGCTCATTGATACAAATACATCGATAGATGCTCCTGAACACATCATCAGTGATGTAACCTGGGGTGATTGGGTGTTTCGGGTCTTTCAACATCAGACACCCTCACCCAGGCGACCCAGCCGTGGTTGATCAGACCACGACTTGTGTTCAGGTGGCATTCGTTCCTCCCCATGGACCTCCTCTCCTGATCCAGAGCCATCTCGAGACCTTCTCCGCTGCCTCTGTGGTGTTCTTGATGGCCCTTCTCCTTGCCACTCCGTTGATGCCCAGTGCACTCAAGGCTTTGTAGAGCGATTGCCCTGCAAAACCTCTGCAGCCAACCTCGATGGGCATACACCTTGCCTTCCAGCCCTGCTTGCGGCAGTCTATGACCAGTTCTTCATATTTGGCCATCTTCCTCTCGTGGACCTTCTCCAGACGGTCCTCCCACGGCACTGTCAATTCCAACAAGACGATGTTTTTGGTCACCTCTGAGACCAGGAGGATATCTGGCCTCAGGGTGGTCGTGGCAATGTGCTGTGGGAACTTCAGCTGTTTCACCAGGTCTACGGAAAGCTGTCAGTCCTGCGCAGTCACCAGGATTCCTGACTGATTCCTGGCTGCTGTGGTTCTTGGCAGCTGCACTCTGGCCTTCACGAAGGTGATCATCTGGGTGGTGGGGCGTTCTCGTCTACAGCTGCTGATTCCCATGCTGATGGCTTCTGAAATGGGTTTGAGAACCTGGTCGTGACGCCATGTGTACCGGCCCTGCCCAAGAGCCTTTGGGCACCAGCTCAGGATGTGTTCCAAAGTCCCCTTGCCTGAGCATTGCGGGCAATCTGGAGATTCCGCTTTGCCCCAGATGAAGAGGTTCGATGGGCTGGGCAGGACATCATACACTGCCTGGACCAGGAACTTGATGCGCTGTGGTTCATCCTGCCAGAGCTCAGTCCATGTGACTTTTCGGTCCATGGCCTGCTCCCACCTTGTCCAGGCTCCCTGCTGCCTCAATCCAACCGCTCTGGTACATCTCTCCTCCTCCACCACTGCCCTCACTTCCTCCTGGACCAGCCTGAGCCTCTCCTTCCCCTTGGCCTTGTCAAACTGGGGAGATGGGAAGATTCCCAGGCCTGCTCTTCCCCGAGTCACTACTCTCACCAGGACTCTGTGGCGTAAATGGGATTCTGCTTGCAGCACGGCTTCGCCGGCTCTCCACTTCCTACCAGTTTTCACCTCCACCCCTGCTTGAGCCACCTTGGGGTCGCTGGAGTCCCTGTACAGCATCACCTCTCTGGCCCGAGTCACCTTGAACTCCTCCTCCAGGGACTTCAGGGGCAGCTGGAGCTTGGTGTTATTTCCGTAAAGGGCGATGCTGCTAAGGCTCCTGGGCAGTCCCAGTCGCCTCCTGAGAAAGCTGCTGACTTTCCTCTCCAATCTCTCTACGATGGATATTGGGACTTCGTAGACAAGCAGTGGCCAGAGTATCCTTGGCAGGATACCATGCTGGTAAATCCATGCCTTGAACTTGCCGGGAAGCCCCGACCGGTCCACTGCTCTCAACCAGCTCTCCAGCTCCTGACAGGTTGCCTGGACAGATGCTGTATCCTTCAGGCTGCTGTTAAACACCTTGCCAAGACTCTTCACTGGCCTTTCGGAGACAGTTGGGATTGGTGTCCCTTCGATGCTGAAGCGGAACCTGTCCATGACTTTGCCCTTCTTCAGCACCAGTGACCTTGATTTTCCTGGCTTAAACCTCATCCTTGCCCATCCAATCAGTTTCTCCAACCCCTGCAGGATCCACCTGCCTCCTGGCACTGACTCAGTGGTGACAGTCAGGTCGTCCATGAAGGCTCTGATTGGTGGTTGGCGCATTCCTGACTTGGTCCGAGGGCCCCGGCACTCTGGCTCAGCAGACTTGACGATCATGTTCATCGCCAAGGCAACAAGGATCACAGAGATGGTACAGCCTGTGATGATCCCAACCTCCAGTCTGTGCCACTCTGATGTTACTGACCCTCATAATGTATTTGGTTCAGGTATGGTCTTATTAAAATAGTGGACAGTGTATTCTGTGAAGATGTTAAATATTTCCACACTAAGAGTAAAAGGTTGTTTCTGGCGTTAACCAAAGGACAGCAATTTTGAATATTGAAAGTCATTGTTAATGCCTGAAACATAGAAACATAGAAAATAGGTGCAGGAGTAGGCCATTCGGCCCTTTGAGCCTGCACCGACATTCAATATGATCATGGCTGATCATCCAACTCAGTATCCTGTACCTGCCTTCTCTCCATACCCCCTGATCCCTTTAGCCACAAGGGCCACATCTAACTCCCTCTTAAATATAGCCAATGAACTGGCCTTAACTACCTTCTGTGGCAGAGAGTTCCAGAGATTCACCACTCTCTGTGTGAAAAATGTTTTTCTCATCTCGGTCCTAAAGGATTTCCCCTTTATCCTTAAACTGTGACCCCTTGTCATGGACTTCCCCAACATCGGGAACAATCTTCCTGCATCTAGCCTGTCCAACCCCTTAAGAATTTTGTAAGTTTCTATAGAATTCCCCCCTCAATCTCCTAAATTCTAGCGAGTACAAGCCGAGTCTATCCAGTCTTTCTTCATATGAAAGTCTTGACATCCCAGGAATCAGTCTGGTGAACCTTCTCTGTACTCCCTCTATGGCAAGAATGTCTTTCCTCAGATTTGGAGACCAAAACTGTATGCAATACTCCAGGTGTGGTCTCACCAAGACCCTGTACATCTGCAGTAGAACCTCCCTGCTCTTAACTCAAATCATTTTGCTATGAATGCTAACATACCATTCGCTTTCTTCACTGCCTGCTGCACCTGCATGCCTACTTTCAATGACTGGTGTACCATGACACCCAGGTCTCGTTGCATCTCCCCTTTTCCTAATCGGCCACCATTTAGATAATAGTCAACTTTCCTGAAGGATCAACCGTTCTTTCAAAATGACTCATGAGCAACATGTGATCTGGGATCCTGTTTTAGAAAATGGAACAGTAGTGCAATCTTTGTAACGTACGCTGACAACGTTCCAGCAGCAGTATCAGCAAAGAGGCACAGTTCCACAGCCCACACACATCTCTGTAATGAGCAGCCTCCACACAGCCTGACGCATGCAGGGAGTGTATCCAGGGAGAATCTCAGTGACATCCTCTTGCACCAGGGGATGAGCAGATTGTCAATGCTTCACGAGCACTGCAACAAAAGGCAAAGAAAGGTCTACGTTTTACATGCATGCATTTCAACATGAAGTCATGAAGCTCCAGATGAGGTTACCGCAGTGACATCGCAGAATCTAATGATCAATTAATTAACAGCAGGTTCTCGTGAATTACCAAGCAATGAACTATCTGATTATCCATTTCACATGTAGTGGTTGTGGACTATTAGCAAAATTCAAACATATCAATTTTGCTACCTTTGAACAAAGCTAGCAAATTGTGAAGCTGCATCAATGGTGAATATTAAAAGTCTGACAGACTCACAGTTCATCAAGGGCATCGACTGTGCCAAAACCAAAGCAGCCATAAATTGTCATGTTAACACCATTATTATGTAGCTACCTACTTGTGTTCTTTCTTTTATGAAATGCTTGTATTTGGCAATAAATGACAAAAATGTTTGCAGTGTTAAGAACATACTCAGAAGAGAAATTGGAGAAAGATCACAAATGAATCAAAAGAGAGAATTATTAATCCTAGACATTTTAATTATGTCTCTTCAACTGTGTGCATTAGCATTTCTCTTGCATACTTGCAATGAAATAACATCAACCTCCCTCCCCAGCCATGGTTTCACATTAACTCATTACCCATTCCCAGCACTTCCTAATTACAGGTAGACACAAAATGCTGAAGTAACTCAGCGGGACAGGCAGCATCTCTGGAGAGAAGGAATGGGTGACGTTTCAGATCGAGACCCTTCTTCAGAATGAAGTCTGAACTTCTGAACAGAAGCGTCACCCATTCCTTCTCTCCAGAAATGCTGCCTGTCCCGCTGAGTTACTCCAGCGTTTTGTGTCCACCTTCGATTTGAACCAGCACCTGCTGTTCTTTCCTACACACTTCCTGATCATATTTCAAGTTCAAGTTCAAGTTCAAGTGAGTTTATTGTCATGTGTCCCTGTATAGGACAATGAAATTCTTGCTTTGCTTAAGCACAGAAAATAGTAGGCATTTACTACAAAACAGATAAATGTGTCCACATACCATGATATAAATATATACACACATAAATAAATAAATTGATAAAGTGCAAATAGCAGAAAGTGGTTATTAATAATCAGAGTTTTGTCCGAGCCAGGTTTAATAGCCTGATGGCTGTGGGGAAGTAGCTATTCCTGAACCTGGTTGTTGCAGTCTTCAGGTAGCAGGGAGATGAGTCTGTGGCCAGGATGGTGTGGGTCTTTGATGATACTACCAGCCTTTTGAGGCAGCGACTGCGATAAATCCCCTCGATGGAAGGAAGGTCAGAGCCGATGATGGACTGGGCAGTGTTTACTACTTTTTGTAGTCTTTTCCTCTCCAGGGCGCTCAAATTGCCGAACCAAGCCACGATGCAACCGGTCAGCATGCTCTCTACTGTGCACCTGTAGAGGTTAGAGAGAGTCTTCCTTGACAAACCGACTCTCCGTAATCTTCTCAGGAAGTAGAGGCGCTGATGAGCTTTTTTGATAATTGCGTTAGTGTTCTCGGACCAGGAAAGATCTTCAGAGATGTGCACGCCCAGGAATTTGAAGCTCTTGACCCTTTCAACCATCGACCCGTTGATATAAATGGGGCTGTGGGTACCCCTCCTACTCCTTCCAAAGTTCACAATCAGTTCCTTGGTTTTGCTGGTGTTGAGGGCCAGGTTATTGCGCTGGCACCATATGGACAGTTGCTCGATCTCTCTTCTGTACTCTGACTCATCCCCATCAGTGATACGTCCCACAACAGTGGTGTCATCAGCGAACTTGATGATGGAGTTCGCACTGTGGTTGGCTACGCAGTCATGGGTATAGAGTGAGTACAGCGGGGGGCTGAGCACGCAGCCATTTCTGCTCAGCATTATAGATCAGCCTGGGCAGTGGCATTAAGCATAATTACAACTGAAAAGTAGAGTGAAGAGTGTTATTCACAATTCCTTGTTCACTACCATCACTTCTGAGATTCATTAGAAATGTCACTGAATATATCACCTGAAAGACGAGCAGGCTTCTCGGTTAATTGCCCTCTGTACATTAAATTGTCTCTATTGTGTAAGGAGTGGCTGAGAAAGTGGGATAACATGGAACTAGTGTGAATGGGCGGCTGATGGTTGGCGTGAACTCAGTGGGCCAAAGGGCCTGTTTCCATCCTGTATCACTAAACTAAACTGAGGTGCAGGTGGGAATATTTCACGATAAAAAAAATGGGGAATGTGCTGTCCAAATAAACTATTGCCACCCGAGCTATAATATTGATCAGTACAAACCTTGCATACCCAAGATAGGCACAAGGTGCTGGAGAATGCAGGGATGCATATGATGAGCGTTTGACTGCACTGAGCATGTACTCAATGGAGTTTAGAAGAATAAGGGGGAACCTCATTGAAATGTACCGAATAGCAAAAGGCTTCGATAGAGTGGAGAAGCTGTTTCCACTAGTGGGAGAATCTAGGACAAGAGGTCATAACCTCTGAATTAAAGAAAGTTTCTTTGTGAATGAGATGAAGAATTTCTTTAGTCAGAGGGCGGTGAATCTGTGGAATTCTTTGCCACTGAAGGCTGCGGAGGCCGTCAATGGATGTTTTTAAGGCAGAGATAGATAGATTCTTGATTTGTGCAGGTGTCAGGGTTTATGCGAACAAGGCGGGTGAACGGGATTTGGAGGGAGAGATAGATCTGTCATGATTGAATGGCGGAATAGACTTGATGGGCCGAATGGCCCAATTCTTCTCCTATCACTTATAGCCTTATGAGTAACTCGGGAGAAAAAGGATGGGTGATGTTTCGGGTCGAGACCTTTCTTCAGGACCAATCTGTGGTGCTTGTGTCTATCTTTGGTATAAACCAACATTGTTTCTACTTTCTAAACCTTACATACCTATTGCTTTGGGCAGCGGAAGAAGTGTTTACCATTAATAGAGGCAAACGTGTGTTATGTTTTATTTTGTCTGTCTGTAATTATCTCCGAACCAAGTAGTCTGATTTAAGGAGTCAAACAAAATACCACCACATTGCTGTGGGTTCAGCTATCACATGAAGGCCAGAGTTGGAGGAAAGTTAGATTTGTTTTCAAGGAGGACATTGGTAAACCAGATAGGCTGTTGATAACAATACAAAAGTTTCAAGGTTACTATAGCTGTCAACGCTTTCCAGTTGATTCGGTATTTATTTAGCATTAGTTTTAGAGATACAGCTTGGATACAGGCCGTTAGGTCCACTGAGTCCCAAGAGTCAAGAGTCAAGAGTGTTTTATTGTCATATGTCCCAGATAGAACAATTAAATTCTTACTTGCTGCAGCACAACAGAATATGTAATCATAATAAATAATATAATAAAAACTCAGGAGCAAAAAAAAACAAACAACAAAAGTGCAATTCACATGTTAGCATTTATTTGATGTTATCCCAATTTTCCAATCCAGTCCCTATGCACCAGGGACAATTTACAGTGGCCAATTAACCTACACATTTGCGTGTCTTTGGGATGTGGGAGGAATCTGGAAAACTCAGAGGAAACACACACCGTTACAGGGAGAACATGCAAACTTCTCATGGACAACACCCGAGGTCAGGATCAAACATGGGTCAATGGCACTGTGAGGCAGCAACTCTGCCGGCCTTACCACTGTGCTGCCCTAATTAAATAACTTGACTTTCAATGCCCAATCTGTCATACAACCATATAACCATATAACAATTACAGCACGGAAACAGGCCATCTCGGCCCTTCAAGTCCGTGCCGAACACTTATTTTCCCCTAGTCCCATCTACATGCACTCAGACCATAACCCTCCATTCCTTTCCCGTCCATATACCTATCCAATTTATTTTTAAATGATAAAATCGAACCTGCCTCCACCACTTCCACTGGAAGCTCATTCCTCACAGCTACCACTCTCTGAGTAAAGAAGTTCCCCCTCATGTTACCCCTAAACTTCTGTCCCTTCATTCTCATCATGTCTTCTTGTTTGAATCTTCCCTACTCTCAATGGAAAAAGCTTATCCACGTCAACTCTGTCTATCCCTCTCATCATTTTAAAGACCTCCATCAAGCCCCCCCTTAACCTTCTGCGCTCTAAAGAATAAAGACCTAACTTGTTCAACCTTTCTCAGTAACTTAGTTGCTGAAACCCAGGCAACATTCTAGTAAATCTCCTCTGTACTCTCTCTATTTTGTTGACATCCTTCCTATAATTAGGCGACCAAAATTGTACACCATATTCTAGAATTGGCCTCACCAATGCTTTGTACAATTTTAACATTACATCCCAACTTCTATACTCAATGCTCTGATTTATAAAGGCCAGCACACCAAAAGCTTTACCACTCTATCTACATGAGATTCCACCTTCAGGGTGGAGTATAACATTACAGTCTACCGCTCCAGTTAGATGTAGGGCATTTTGCCACTGACATATTTGTGATGTAGAATCTAATATGATGCTTCTTCTTATCGAGTCCACGTCACAAGATTAGAAATTGTTCAGCCTCTGCATACAATGGCGTCTTGCGCTTCTTGTGCTTCTTGAGCGTAGTGGTGGAAAGATTGATGGAACCAGGGCGGCGACATGAGCACTCTTTCCTTGACTCCAATATGATGCTGGATAACACTGAAACATGAAATAAATGCTAAATACACTAAGAATGCAAGTTGTTCATGGAAAAGCTATTTCTTCATTTTCTAAATTCTAACAAGAAATCACATCCAATTTAAAGTCTCTGCTATCTAATCATGATCGGCCTACATTTTCAGTTAAGGGTGTGTTCTTATTAAATAACGATCTTCAAGTATCTCAAGTATATAAAGTCAGGATAACCCAGAGAGGAACAATACTATTTTGTAGGCATCCTCCCAGGGAGACTGTATTGGAGTGTATATGAGTCATGCATAGGATTCTGATGTTAAAATTGGCCAGGGCCAGATGTTGTGCCTTGCCAGAGACTCAATTGCTGCCTTATTAAAGATAAACTAGACATTTCAAAGGAACCCAGCCCAATACAATGCATTGAGCCATATATTTAGGGCTTTCATCTTGCTCCCATGAGTTCCAACTAACCAAAAAGCGTGACTTAGTTTTTAGTTTCAGTTTTAGAGATAACGTGCGAAAACCCTTCGGCCTACGGAGTCCGCGCCGGCCAGCGAGCCCCGCATAGAAACATAGAAACATAGAAAGTAGGTGCGAGAGTAGACCACCAGGTCCGTCGAGCCCGCACCGCCATTCGCTCATGGCTGAACACTAAACAGACACACTTACCCACAAACAGTAGACACAAGACACAGAACACAAGACACTACCCTCCCCTTTATACCGCTATCACCCCTCTCCACCCCAAGAACCTCGTGATCTCCTGGGGGAGGCAAAAAACCGGATAAAAATCCAGGTCCAATTCGGGAAAAAAATCCGGGAAATTCCTCTCCGACCCCAATCCAGGCGATCGACACTTGTCCAGGAGATCACTCAGGTCTTACTATACTAACCATACCTAGGTCCATATCCCTGCCCTCTCCCTAACTAACGCTGTCCTACACACACTAGGGACAATTTACAATTACGCCAAGCCAATTAACCTACAAACCTGCATGCCTTAGGAACCCAGAGATCCCGGAGAAAACCTACACGGTCAAAGGGAAAATGTACAAACTTGTACAGACAGCACCCAGAGTCAGGATCAAACCCGGGTCTCTGACGCAGTAAAGCTGCAACTCTACCAATGTGCCATCGTGCCGCTGCTCCTTGACGAATAAGTCCCTGGATATTTTAGGTAGTGGAAACCTGCTCCCCAAGGAAGCAAATAGTCCAACCAGAAGTTTGAATTCAACAAAAATGTGTCCCTTTACATACAAATAATTACGAGCTTCCTTCCATGTGATTCCTGAACCATTTTTCTCGGGCTTGCATGAACTTTACAATGCAAATTGATTGTAACTTAATGAAAATGTTGCGATCAAATTTTACCAACTTCAATATATCAAAATCACAACAAAACTGGCATCCATTGCTATTTTACCCAAATCATTTTTTCTTACAAAATGCTTCCCACATGGAGTGAACACTAAAAATGACTTAAATGACCACAAGGTGAATAAACCAACAAATGCAAACATCAATTCACCAGAATTTCTAGAATTTGAACAAAGTAGGTTCTGGCTGACAAAATAAAATTGTAGATGACTATATGGCTCTGTACGCAAAGATGAAAATTAATTTAAAAAAAAAGATTAAAATATCTAGACCAAGGTGGTTTTAAAGAGGGAAGTAATCTCTTCTGAGCTTTTATTAAAAGGGCCTGATTATAATTAAAGGGCAGCAAATCTATTTTGAGCATATGTTGTTCTTCTTGCAATCATCTACAGCAGAACATAAGATATATCCATTACCAAGACCCAAAGGTAAGATGAAAAATGAAGATGGATTAATATGGTCCCAAATCTCTGATATTATTGTCATTGACTTTTATCAAAGCAATATTTCATATGGTGACTTGTTTTAGGTGACATTTTAATTACACCAGTAATTTGCATGGTTTTAAATTACACTTTAGTTATTATGAATTCTGATTATGTTTCCCTTCCTGTCTCACTCTGGGAACGCGCTGGAAATTAAAGCTTTAATGAAGGGGACATTTTTTTCCTCCCTTCTATCAATCTCAAATGGAAGGCAGCACCCATGTTAAAGTTACAGCCATGTTATCAAGGGATGAATGATTCTAGCACTGAACAAATCTTAAACTACGGCATTTTTCTTATTAAATAACAATCCGTAAATGAACACTGCAATCTAAAGAAAATGAAGAGTTAGACTATATCGGATATTACATGCACCTCCACAGAGCACTGCTAGAATCTGGCATTATCCTGTTGCTATGATACCTACCGTATATACTGTAATGCCAAGGAAACAAGGCCCTCTTACTTATCTAGTACAATCCATGCATGCCTCCACATATTTTGGCAACAAGAAGTACAATTTCACTGAAAATGGCATTGGATATTGCAAATGGAAATCCCTGAATTTATACCTTTCCAGCTTACACTGTAAGCTGCGATATCTTAGAGAAATAAGAAAGCCAACACTTTATTAATGGCATTTTGTAACATTATAAGATTTGAACCAAAAGAGATTAAGATCTATCTTGTCATGGATATGGCAAAAAAATTGTGTCAAAATCATACAAAATCAAGTAACCTTTGCTCAAAAATGTAGTGCTCAGAATGGAATGACTTGATCAGTGATGTACTGTGGAAACTTAATAACTGCATGAGAGTAACTTTCTATAGAAAAAGTTACAAAATAAATACAACTCTAATAAAATAGTACATTTCAGAGATTGTGTTAAAAAGATAACATTTATTCCTAACACATGATAAAATAAGCCATGATTAGCATCAAACCTTGTTCCTACATTTATGCAGTTCTTGCTTGCAGAATTCATATGGTGACTGAAGCTTTAGAATATAAATTTTGTTGTGGCTTCTACACAAATTATTTTAACATTTAACCAATGACATTGATCGCAGGGGGATATCAGGAAGTGTGCTGCATCAGTAAGGCTGTCATTGGAGTGTCACATAATTGGAGTAATGTTAGTGCTTAGTGGATAGGATAGGATTAGAGGGATATGGTCCAAATGCAGGCAGGTGGGACGTGTAGAGCAGGTATGTTGGTCGATGTGGGCAAGTTGGGTCGAAGGGCCTTTTTCCACACGGTATGACTCAATGTTCGCAGTTGGCTGGACCGGGAACCCGCCCCAAAGGCTCGTCAGACGGCGTAACCGGGAGGGAGCAGGGGACATCGGATGCGAGGAGCGTGGGCCGGTAGGAGGGTGAACCGGGGTAATGCCTCCAGCTCCTTAAAGGTAGGCTGGAGGAGGTGGCCGGTGGGACACACAGATGGCCGGGCGAGGAGAAGAGAGGGACATTGGTTCACGGGAATTGCTCCAGTACATCGAGCACGCGTGCCAACTGGACTTTGGACTTTGAATAATGACGACAAAATGGCGGCCTCCACATGTGTAATATATGCAAAATGAAATTCACTGTGCTGTTGCATGTGTGACAATTAAAGTGCTATTGAACTATTGACTTAAACTACTTTATTCTGCAGTAGTGTCGACTAATGCATACTGTATTTACATTTTGTTCATAAGTGATAGGAGCAGAATTAGGTTGACTCTGCCATTCAATCATGGCTGATCTATCTCTCCCTCTTAACCCCATTCTCCTGCCTTCTCCCCGTAGCCCCTGACACCCGCACTAATCAAGAATTTATCGGTATCTGCCTTAAAGGTTATTAGTAGTTTTACACCTGATGCCCGTTACAGTGCTCGGGGTCTGCAGGGATCCCATTGTGAAGAAAGTAAATAGATAGCCAGTTCCCAGAGACATGTCTGTGTTCCCTGCCACTGGTCAGGATCCTTTCATGTGATCCACTGAGAATGGATTTGGACACAGAAAGATGTTGTCAAGCTGGAAAGGGTACAGAGAAGTTTTATGAGGATATTGCCAAGACTGGAGGGTCTGAGTTACAGGGAGAGGTTGAGTAGGCTTTGAATGCAGGAGGATGAGGGTGATCTTATACAGATGTATACAATCATGAGCGGAATAAATTAGGTAGATGCACAGATTCTCATGCCCAGAGTAGGTGAATCGTTCACTAGACGACAGGGGTTTAAGGTGAGGGGGGGGGGGGAAGATTTAATAGGAATCTGAGTGGTAACCTTTTCACAAAAAGGGTGTTGGGTGTATGGAACAAGCTGCCAGAGGAGGTAGTTGAGGCAGTGATTATCCCAACATTTAAGAAACAGTTAGACAGGTATATGGATAGCACAGGTTTGGAGGGATATGGACCAAATGCAGGCAGGTGGGACTGGTGAAGCTAGGACATGTTGGCCAGTGTGGGCAAGTTGGGTCTAAGGGCCCGTTTCCACACTGTATCACTCTAGGACCCTAGTGACAAAACTAAGAAAGAACTTCCAGTAGCTAACTAATCTGAATCTTGGGATTTGAAGTCCATGAAATTGTGTTAGGAAGGCAAGACCCAAGATACTGGGCAAGACTGTGTAAGATATGCAGTTTTCATGTGCGAAAGAGAAAAAGAGTTAATGTAAGAAACTGTACTATGTCTGAAAGGTGGAAATTCCAATCAAGTTTACAGGGCTGTAGAGCCAGAGTTCTCAAGGTCAACTCCTTAGGTTAATTGACCAGACTTCGTGGGACCTAATGGATTTAGACTGACATTTTATTGTCTTTCACCGAAGCTTTTAGTTGATACTCCGATTATCTTGTGTCCTATATTATTTCAGTTTTCCGGGAATGCACCAAATCATCAGTCCGAACAAAAGCCAACAGGTTCATCTTTCTTGCATTAATTATAATGTCTTTCCTATTCTGAATGTGCAGTGAATCATGAATTTCAAGGGATTGTTTAGCTTGCGTGAGATCTTAATCAATCGCATAGCACAGGCTAAAAGAAAGATGCAACTGGATTGGTGACAGCACAGATTACAGAAGGCAAACAAGTAAAGAAATCCTGTCCAAAATCTGTTACCATAACATATATTGTCCCTGTAAAGGATGGAAAATTGTTTCACAAACCATTATATTATACCCAATCCTCATTGGAATCCAAGTCTGCAGTGAAAATGGTTGTTTGCTGAAAACTAGAGTGACTGAGTTATTAATGTGTATCTGACTGAAATGGCCGAAGATGGTGCAGATCAATACCCATCTCCTTCATTCCTGAAGCAATAACTTCTCTATGGGAAAATCCATTTACGTTTATTTACTGCTATTTCATTCCACTTTGTTTTAAGCAAGTGGAATCCAGAGGGAGGACTATTCCCAATCAGCAGCTGAGAAACTCTGATGGTTTGCCTAAAAAAATGCATTTCTAGGTGTCAGGAAATTTCAAAGCATATAAACCATCTCAAAAGCTAAAATGAAGGAATCCAATGCATTGAACAGGGATCTGAAAGATTGATAAGGCAAAGTTATTTCCAAACATTTTTAAGTCGATTCCTAAATCTTTTCCAAATGCCACGAGTTCTTGTTACAAAATGTTCTGACTCATTATAGGCCACATCAGAAAGTGCCTTGTGACTGCTTCCTGTAATCAATTATGAAAGCAGTTATAGGATGGTGAATAAACCATTAAAGCCAAGTTTACATGTCAAAAAAAAATAGGCGAGTTTTGATAAAATTACATTTAAAAAAAGGATAAATTGTTTCCAAGACATCCTAAGTAAATCTGCAAAAGATATTGTAAATATTTTCCTTTAAAATAACGATTGAGATGCCATAAATAAGATCACAATTTCATTAATAATGCACACCAAATAATATATTTTCTCAGCGTCTACTGTTTGTTATACTTTTTATTTGCCTTATTTTGTTTCTATGATTGCAATTGAATTACTTTAAATTTTGGCTATTTAATTTGCAAACGGTTTGGAACACAATGTGACAACTTGGTGTAAATTATGTTACCACTTGCATTCAATTCTTGCAACCCAAGTCACAAATTTAATGTCTCAAATCACTAATGATTAGAGTTCCAGTAATAGCTCTTTGGAGGCTGCTGTGTCCTTCTCTCTTGTGCTGCAGCTTCAGAAGCAAAGACTACTGATGTTTGACAAGAACCTCTCTGAAGTGTTTTCTGTGTTATTGGGAGACTACCACACATGCATTTTTAATCAGTATTAAGTTTCAAACAGATCTATCATCAGATGGAAGGGGCAGGGATGCTAGTCCTGGCAGCCACTTGAAACGATATCATCTCTCCAGATATTTATTTTTCAACTCTCTCAGCTCTTTTTTGGCAATTTGTAAATACATGTTAAGGGGCTGTCCCACTGGGGTGACTTAATTGGTGAGTTTAGAAGAGTTTAAGAGAGTTTGAAAAAGTGTCATATTGAAGACCACCTTCGACTATGTAGAAGACCTCCTTCAACCTCCTTCGACTATGTTGAAGACTAGCTTCGACTAGCTTCTGGAAAATTGGACTCCGAATAATAGAGAATGCAGACAAACTCCTTCGATCTCCTTCGACTTCCTTTCGACCTCCCTTCGTCTATGTTGCAGACTGTCTATGACCACCTTCGACTTCCTTCGATTACATTCGACTACTTTCAATTACCTACGAATAACATGCCAACCTACTACGACCTACTTCGACTAAAACTACGAGTAAAAAAGTATAGATTTTTTCCATGGCGGCCTTGTTTTTACTCGCGGTCATTTTTTAAAATGTTGCAAAATATGCCGCAACCTAGCTGAGGCCTCGAGTACGCGGGAACTATCCTCGAGCATGAAGGAGAGTTACAAAGACCTCCTAGGACCTCGTGTCGACCATGCTGCGAGTATGAGTCGAGGGCAAACTCGCCAGACCTCGCGGATTAGGTCGGCGCAGTTGGACAGCACCTTTATTACAAGAGAAAAAAAAAGTTTTAATTTATTCCGTTGTTAAGGGGAAAAAAAAGAAATCAATCAAATGCTTTGCAGAGCACTTTTTGCAACTTAATTGGTGGATACTTCAAGCCGTGTGGTTTGTGAGCTCCATGGTCCCTCTTCGCCATTCTCATTGTCGCCTTACATTAAGAAAGATCGTTTTAAAAAAGTGCATGTCTCCAAGTTGAAAGGAAAGAGCCAAAAGCTAATGTATCAGTCTGCAGGAACCCTGCTTGACATTCTACTAGCTTCACCATTAGCATCACCCACGCATGGACTGAAATGGAAACAGGGAAAGTGCCAGCAGATAGACTTCAATCACCCCATTAACACATAAAAAATAATACCTGTAGACTGCGATGTACATGACCAAATAAGGAAGAAATAGTTCTGCTTTATGACATTCATACCCACTCACTCTGGAATTATTTCCATTGATAAACAGAGAGCAAACTCTTTAATTCTTTTTAAATTGGGGCCTGCAGTGCAGCAAATTAAGGGTGATGTTACAATGCAATTAAAGATCCAAGAACTTTTTAGTTAGCTGATTGCAAAGTTCTGTAATAAAAACGAAAGCAAAAAGTCCAGAATATTTTGCCTCTGCATCTCGCGGAGTCTGAGGGTAGGGTGGGCAGTGTTGGTGTGGAAACATTGTGAATGGAATAGATCTGTCTGCTCCATAGCTATGGGGCGCGATTAGAATAGAAAGCAACAAAGTTGAGAGGCTGCCACAATCTATACAGCAGGGTGGCACAGTGGCACAGCCGGTAGAGCTGCTGCCTCACAGCGCCAGATACCCGGGTTCGATCCTGACCTCAGGTGCTGTCCTTGTGGAGTATGCATGTTCATCCTGTGACCGCATAGGTTTCTACAAGGTGCTGCCACATTTCCTCCCACATCCCAAAGATGCGAGGGTTTGTCCTTTAATTGGCCTCTGTAAATTGCCCTTTATGTGTAGGGAGTGGATGTAAAAGTAGGATAACATAAAACTAGTGTGAACGGGTGATTGATGGTCAGCATGTAGTTGGTGGGCCAAAGGGCCTGTTACTATGCGGTATCTATCTAAACTCCAAAAGGAAGTGGTTCTGCACAGGAAAATTATGTTGAAGAAGCCTCTTAAAAAAAATTACAGTTCATATGCAATTGTTTTTATATCACCAGTTTGCATTATTTGAATGTGTTCCTGAAAAGATTTATCAGCAATGCGTGCATTTTAAAACCTGGGTGTTATATTATAGGGCCAATAATTTTAAATTTAAGGATTTAAGAATGGCTCGCCCATACCAAAAATTAAAAAAACTTCATGAACCATCTTGCATAAACCTTTGCTAGATTGTGACACTTGGGCGACACGGTGGCGCAGTGATAGATTTGCTGTCTTACAGCGCCAGAGACACGGGTTCGATCCTGACTAGGGGTGCTGTCTGTCCGGTTTTGTACGTTCTCCCCGTGACCCACGTGGGTTTTCTCCCTGTGCTTCGGTTTCCTCCCACATTCCAAAGACGTACAGGTTTGTAGGTTAATTGACTTTAGTAAAATTGTCCCTCGTGTGTAGGACAATGCTAATGTGCGGGGACCACTAGTCGACGCAGACTCGGTGGGCTGTAGGGCCAGTTTCCACGCTGTAACTCTAAAACTAAACTAAACCATTTGAAAACTCTCCCGTGGCAAAGATGCAGCATAAACATTTCTTCTGATTCCTCTTTACAAACAGAAGGGATTTCATATTATCCAGATTCGAAACACGCGGGTTTCACGGAGTAACAAGTTCCCACCGAAGTGACCGCTCCAGAAATTATGAACATGTTGATTGTCACAAGCCACTTATGGACCCTTCGTTCGTTGCTAAGCCACTTTTACTTTTCTTCTATTTGAAGGAGGAGGCAAATGGTTATTTCCTTTCAGTTTTTACTGCTCAAGGTGAAATGGCACATTTTCCAGCTGTTTTTAATTGTAAAACCCTATGCAGGGTGTGTTACATGATGAAACACTAGACAAGAGCCATTTCTTGAAAATTAACATCTAAAAAAAGCATCACGTAGCATATGCTGCCTAAGCCGTCGAAACGCAAACATCACTTCACCATGTAAAAATGCAACGCAGTAAAGCCTTTTTTAAAAAACACTCACAGCAGGGATCAGTTCATTACTGGCATTGTGCTGAAAAATTCACACTGCAATATTAACTATCGAAAACTACCCAGTGAGTAATTGGATCTATGTATTGTCGGGCACATGGTCATAAAAGTGAATATAAACTTAGCTGCAACGGTCAAGGCATTTGATATATGATATCCATAGACTATAACGAGAGGGCTAATGTGCCATAAGCAGAAGAACACAACCTACCATTTTTGGCAGGATATCACACCTTGAGATCCAATCTTTATAATTCTCCCTTTGACCCAGTTTTTGATATTGGTAGAACTATATGGGAAGGCATCATTTTCAAAATTGTATTATACTGACATAAAGCATGCAAGGCGCAGGAAGGAACTGCAGATGCTGGTTTACACCGAAGATAGACACAAAATGCTGGAGCAACTCAGCGGGACAGGCAGCATCTCTGGAGGGAAGGAATGTGTGAAGGGTCTCAACCCGAAACGTCACCTATCCCTTCTCTCCAGAGATGCTGCCCGACCCTCTGAGTTACTCCAGCATTTTGTGTCTGTCTTAATGCAAGAAAGTGACATGTTTCACATGTCTTTTGGAACATCCTATAGACGCCTCTGGTCAGTGAAATACTACTGAGGGGTAATTGCCATTTAGTGTCCTCAGCGCATTTCCCCTCTGCATGCTCCAAAATGCAACAGCATAATAATGGCCACATCCTTCCAAACCTTATCCGACCTCCTCGAGGCCATGAATGCACCATTAATGTTGAATTACTGTTCCCAGACCTTCACTGACCTAAGATGCGTGCTGAAACAGGCCCTTTGGCCCACCGAGCCCGCACCGACTAGCGATCCCCGCGCATTAACCCTACCTTAACCACACGCACTAGGGACTATTTGCATTTATATCAAGCCAATTAACCTACACACCTGTACATCTTTGGAGTGTGGGAGGAAACTGAAGATTTTGGAGAAAACCCACACAGTCACGGGGAGAATGTACAAACTCCGTACAGACATCACCCGTAGGCGGGATCGATCGGAGTCTCCGTCGCTGCAGTTTTATCCATGAATAAAAAAATTACGGTTTTATCCATGAATAAAAAAAAATCCCACACTTAAATATTGAGGACAAAAAAATCCAACCCCACATGTTTAAGAAAAAAATTGCAGATGCTGGAAAAATCGAAGGTAGTCAAAAAATGCTGGAGAAACTCAGCGGGTGAGGCAGCATCTATGAAGAGAAGGAGACCCGAAATGTCGCCAATTCCTTCTCTCCATATATGCTGGCTAACCGGCTGAGTTTCTCCAGCATTTTCTGTCTACATCTAACTCCACATCCTGTTACGCCACAGGAGTTTGCCTGGACCCAGAAGCATTGACATACCCAAATAGAACTACACAACACAGGCAATGTGCGATGTGAAAACAATATGCTGCAAATAATCCAAACATTCAAAACCCAATGACCACAAAACTAAGAAAAGTTATTTTGAGTATGATAATTTCTGTTTAGACTTTAAATGAGATACAGCGCAGAAACATGCCCGAGTCCGTGCCGACCAATGATCCCGTACACTAGCACTATCCTACACACTAGGAACAATTTACAGTTTACATAAGCTAATTAACCTACACACCTGTATGTCTTTAGAGTGCGGAAGAAAACCGGAGCACCCAGAGAAAACCCACAAAGCCACAGTGAGAACGTATAAATTCCGTACAGATAGCATCCCGTGGTCAGGATCGAACCCGGGTCCCTGGCTCTGTAACGCAGCAGCCCTACCACTGCGTCAGTGTGCTATCCACACACCCACAGGCATAGGGCCGTCAAAAGCTGAAGGAGAAATCACCGATTGAGGTACAAAGTGGCCCAACTGAAATTGATTATTAATCAGCTTTGTTGCCACCTTAATGCTGTGCTGTGAGATATCAATGAAGAAGGGTCTCGACCCGAAACGTCACCCTTCCTTCTCTTCAGAGATACTGCTAGTCCCGCTGAGTTACACCAGCATTTTGTGTCTACCTTTGATTTAAAGCAGCATCTGCAGTTCTTTCCGACACAAGATTAACCAGGTACTCCTTCAAAATTACTTATCTCCTTCAGCTACAATCATTAGTATGGCTAATTGAATGACAGTGGGAACAGAATAAAAGAGCCAAGGACTCATTGTTATCTCAGAATGACAATGGAATTTCTGAACCTTCCCATGACTCACTCTAATTGTGTTCAGCCAAATCCATTGTTAAGAATCACTTTTATGAATGATTACATTTCAAAATGATTCTTAATATTTTGAAAATAAGTCTGAGGAAGGGTCTCCATCCGAAATGTCGCCAATTCCTTCTACTCATAGATGCTGCCTCACCCTCTGAGTTTCTCCAGCGTTTTTTGTCTACCGTTGATTTTTCCAGCATCTGCACTTCTTCCGTGTGGTGGCGCCTAACGGCAGCGGCTCGCTTGCAGTCCGTCTGTCTTTTAAAAAATTTTGTCCGTTAGATGTGTGTTTTTGGTTCTAATTTGTAATATGTTTTAGCTGTGTATATGTGTGGGGGGTTGGGTGTGGGGGAAACCGTTTAATCTCTTCCCTGCATGGGGACCTGAATTTTTCCCTGTCGGGTCTCCGGTGTCGTTGGGCCTAACATCGTGGAGCCGGCGGCCGGTGGCGGCCTCCAACGGGAAACAACCTGAGGGCTCCAGTCGCAGAGCCTGCGGACTCGCCATCGCGGAGCTGGCCGACTTCGGAATGGGGAGAGCTGTGGTGGCGCGCGGCTGCAACCCGACTTCGGAGCTTCGGAGGCTCCGGCCACAGGCCCGGTGGACAGGAACATCAGGAGCTCGCAGATCCCCGGTGGGAGATCGCTTTTCGGAGCTCCCGCAACGGCAACTTCTCCCGCCGGAATCGCGGGTTTTAAATGACTCGGAGCGGGGCATAACATCGCCCGGCGCGGCAAACGGCCGCGGTACTTACCATCGCCCGCCGGGGGCTTGAACATCGTGAGCCCCTGTCGCCTCGACGCTGCAGTTGAACTGCTGGACTGCGGGAGAAGAACAAAGGGAAAAGATAAGACTTTTGCCTTCCATCACAGTGAGGTGTTGTTGGAGATTCACTGTGATGGATGTTTGTGTAAATTGTGTTAAGTGTGTGTCTTGTTTTTTTTTTTGTGCTAATGTCATGACTGTAAGAATTAAATTTCGTCCAAACTTTGTCTGTTTGAATGACAATAAAAGGCATTCTATTCTATTCTTAAAGTTCAAATATTTGATCTATTGTTTATATCTTGACATTATTACTTTTCTAAAGCTCATATAAATATAAGATAGCCACATGGATGATAAATTAATTTATCATAAGATGCTGACAAATATTTAAGAGCTGGTTCGAGCTTGCAACCTACACTAGAAGTACCTTTTAAATATTTATTACATTTTAATTATATCATGCTGTTGCTTTGTTATCATTATCATTTGCTGTCCCATATATACCACAACATGTCACAACATGTGACTCATTTTCATGGCTCTCTTTTCCATCTCACTGCCATGGTGATTGAGGACAATTGGGGCGGCAGGGTGAAGGCCGTGGATGCCAATGGGATTAACAAACTCATCAGGAAGGCTGGCTCCATCCTGTGGGTGGAGTTGGATTCATGGGAGGTGGTCTTGGAGGGGAGGATGTTCCTCAAACTGCGGAGCATCCTGGACTATGTAGCTTACCACCTCCATGACACACTGGCCAACCTGAGGAGTACCTTCAGCAACAGACTGATTCCACCAAGATGCAGTACAGAACACCACAGGAGATCATTCTTCCCTGTGGCTATCAAACTGTACAACTCCTCCCCCTTCTGTCATAGGGTAGAATGACTCGCCCTTCCCCCCCCCCCCCCCCCCCCCCCCCCCCAATCCTTTCCGCTCATCAATTTAATTTCAATTTTCATGTATTTTGTGTTTTATGACTGTTGACGGATCAATTTCCCTCCTGGGATAAATAAAGTTCTATCGTATCGTATCGTAAAAAATAAAAATGCTGGAAAAACTCAGTCAATCAAGCAGCATCTGTGGAATGTGAAAGTAGTTAAACTTTCAGATCAAATTTAACTAGAAATTGTCTGAATGTATGTTTAATGCATATTTTTTAAGCAGTATCCCAAATCAAGTGACAAGCATCAAAATATTGAGTGTTATAGCCCATTGATTAAACTGCAGTCTTCAATTTCATCTCCGAACACTGATTGTTTGCTATTTAAGCAACATTCAAACCAAGAAGATTTTGTTTATTTTAAGAGCACTGAGGGAAATGATATGTGACAAGAGGTTCGTCTACAAAATACAGAATTAAGAAAAAATACTCCCCTTCGCTCCCTCCCCCTTCCTCCCCCTCCCTCTCCCTCCCTCTCTCCCTCTCTCACTCTCCCTCACACTCCTTCGCTCCCCCACTCCCTCCCTCTCACTCTCCCTCCCTCTCCCTCCCTCCCTCTCTCCCCCTCTCGTTCTCCACACCCCTCTGCACCTTTGTCTTTATCTCTAACTTTTTCTCACCTTTATCTGTGAATCAACCCCTCCTTACCAGTATCCACCTATCACTTAATAGCTGTTGCCGCACCTCTTTATACCACCTACTTCCCTTCTACTCCTCCAGTCCAAATGAAGGGTCATGACCTGAATCGTCAGCTGTTCATTTCCTTCCACCAATGCTGCCTGATCTGCTGAGTTCCTCCAACAGCTCTCCTTTAACTTTGAGACAAAATCCCAACATTTCTCTCAATCGGTTCATGGTATTTATCAAGATATTTAAACATTGGACTCTTCACAGTTACAAGGGTCCGAGGTATGTTTATATGCCTTTGAAATGTGTTGGTTTATTTAGTTTAGAGATACAGAGTGGAAACAGGCCCTTCAGCCCACTGAGTCTGCGCCAATCACACTATGTACACTAGGTCTATCCTACTAGGGACAATTTATAGAACCCAACTAACATAAACCCACATGTCTCTGGAATGTGTGTGGAAACCGGAGCACCCGGAGAAAACCCCGAACGTACAAACAGGACGTACAAACGTACTCAGGGAGAACGTACAAACTCCATACAGACAGCAACTGTAGAGAGGATCGATCCTGGGTCTCAGGAGCTGTAAGACAGCAGCTCCACTGCTGTGCCTCTGTGCCTTGGTAACTAAAATACACAGATTGCCAATGGAGTGTCACCCAATAATTTGAGCACACATTTAGAATAGATCCAGCATAGCAAATTACTGTTATCAATACAAATATAAAAGTTGTCTCCTAGCTTCATGATAAAATACATTTACCACTGCAGCAGACATTGTTTTACCACTGTGTTTAAGAAGGAACTGCAGATGCTGGAAAATCGAAGGTGGCTCAGCACTTCAACTCCCCCTCCCATTCCCCATCCGACCTCTCTGTCCTGGGTCTCCTCCATGGCCAGAGCGAGCAACACCGGAAATTGGAGGAACAGCACCTCATATTCTGCTTGGGGAGTCTGCATCCTGGGGGCATGAACATTGAATTCTCCCAATTTTGTTAGTCCTTGCTGTCTCCTCCCCTTCCTCTGCCCTCGGGCTGTCTCCTCCCATCCCTCTGCCTTCAGACTCACGGTCACGGTGGCGGAGTGGTGGAGTTGCTGCCCTATAGCGAATGCAGCGCCGGAGACCCCGGATCGATCCCGACTACGGGTGCTGTCTGTACGGAGTTCGTACGTTCTCCCCATGACCTGTGTGGGTTTTCTCCAAGATCTTCGGTTTCCTCCCACACTCCAAAGACATACAGGTATGTAGGTTAATTGGCTTGGTAAATGTAGAAATTGTCCCGAGTGGGTGTAGTGTTAATAATAATAATAATAATAATACATTTTATTTAATGGGCGCCTTTCAGACATCTCAAGGACACCTTACATAGTAATCGGAATAACATATAATCGGAATATAACAAGTAATAAAGACATCACAGAGACACAAATTAAAAACAGAATTCAATCCAAAAACAGAAAATCAAAAACACAGTGTGAAGAGAGAGCAGCGGCAGCCAAAGCGCGCCAGCGTCCACTCTCTCTTCACGGCAGCCATCTTGGACACAGACCTACAGGACTACAATTAGACAAAAAAATCATCCCCCCTCAGTGGATAGCACTGTGGGGGAAGGCACAATGTCCAGTCCCCACCCCATGTTCACCCCAAAGTCAGGCCTATTGAGGCCACCGCAATTGCCTCTACGGAGGCCCGATGTCCCTGGCCGTTCTCACCGGGTGGTCTTGCCCCGGCGTCGGGAGAGTTCTTTCGGCGGCTGGGCCACCTGGAACGGCCGCTTCCTGGTTGGAGCCCGCGGCTGCCGAAGCCGACAAGGCCACGCCGGTTTGGAGCTCCCAGGCTCCAGATGAAAAAGTCGGCGCCGCCTCTCCGCACTGCCGCCTCTCCGCACTGCCACCTCTCCGCACGCCGCCTCTCCACACTGCCGCCTCTCCGCACTGCCGCCTCTCCACACTGCCACCTCGCCGCACTGCCGCCTCTCCGCACGCCGCCTCTCCGCTCCGCAGACCCGCAGCCCGGAGATGTTGCTCTCGGCGGTCCAGCTCACCAGAGCTCCAGCGCGGCGACCCAGGCAAGGCATCGCGATAATGTGCGAGGATCGCTGGTCGGCGTGGACTTGGGTGGGCCGAAGGGCCTGTTTCCGCGCTGTATCTCTAAAACTAAAAACTAAAACTAAAAACCATAATTGAATGACTGAGCAGACTTGATTGGCCGAATGGCCTAATTCTGCTCCTATCACTTATGACCTAAGTGGTAATTCATGACCAAAACCAATAAATGCAAACAAATATAAATTGTGAGTTGTTGAAAAAATATATCTTTAAGCTCCAGTGCTAGTTCTCCACTCCATGGCAAATCAGAAGTTTAGAAATAGCCTAAAGCTACGGTTACCCTGCTTGTAAAAATGCGGATGCAGGTGGAAAACTTCCAGGGGCTTCACATGAAGTGGGTATTTAGTCAGGGAGTCACAGGTGCACCATGTGTGACTACTCATCCATCAACATGTATGAGCCAATACTCCCCAAAGATTCACATCAGAAGCTACCGGTATAATGGCTCCATAGCAGAAGCGTCCATGATGCGGGGCTGGAAACTGGAAGTATCCTGAGCTAATTCTGCTACCATCATCATCCTTTTTGTTATTTTTAGTCTGTGTAAAAGTATGTTTCTAGAGGTCTTTTAGTCTTTTTTATGTGAGGGGAGTGGGGGGAGGAGGGAAGGGGGAAACCGTTTTCTCAGTCACTTCCTGGTCGAGAATGCGTCTTTTCTCCAAGTCGCATCTTCGCCCCCCCCCCCCCCCTTCATGGCTTACCATCTGGATTGGCGCGGCCTTTCCTGCCGGAGACCGGCCTGAACTTCAGCAGCGGCGCAGCACTGGATTCCATCACGGAGCGGGACGATGCCTTACCGGGGATCGCCGTGTGGAGCTCCGGAGTGTTGGACTGCTGTTTAACACCGTGGAGCTGTGGTTTGCGGAGCTTCCAGCCGCGGGCGGCGCTGACTTTAACATCGCGGAGTCCTGGGGACCTCTTACCGGGGTCGCCAGAGGAATCTCCGCCAAGCTTTGTCTGTGGCTTCGGGAACCGCGGTCTCCGGTAGGAATTGGCCGATTCGGAAACTCCAAGCCGCTGAGAGTGTTCTCCGCTCCGACGACAGAGCTCCAATCGTCCCGGCGAGAGGGCCTGAAGGCCCCGACCACGGGTGGACAAAGAGGAAGAAGTCTGAACTTTATTGCCTGCCCTCACAGTGGGAACGTTGATTCTGACGTGTGGGGATGTTCATGTTAAATTCTATCGTGTATTGTGTTCTTTTTATTCGTACGGCTGTATGGTAATTCAAATTTCTAGTCAAGTCAAGAGAGTTTATTGTTATGTGTCCCAGATAGGACAATGAAATTCTTGCTTGCTGCAGCACAACAAAGTATTGTAATAAAAAATACAGAACAGTTCAGTTCAATATACACATAAATAAGCAGATAAAGTGCAATAGGCTGTTACAGTTCAGAGTCTGTTTGTTGGCGAGTTTAATAGCCTGATGGCTGTGGGGAAACTGCTGTTCCTGAACCTGGATTTAACAGATTTCAGGCTCCTGTACCTTCTGCCTGATTGTAGCAGAGAGATGAGTGCGTGGCCAAGATGGTGTGGGTCCTTGATGATGTTGGTTGCCTTTTTGAGGCAGACTGCGATAGATCCCTTCGATGGTGTGGAGGTCAGAGCCGATGATGGACTGGCCAGTGTTTACAACTTTCTGCATCATTTTCCGGTCCTGGACCCTCAGGTTGCAGAACCAAGCCACGATGTTCTCTGCACCAATTGGTGCATGTGATAATAAATGTCTCTTGAACTCTTGAACTCTTGATCTATTGTAACAAGCGGTCACTCCCACTGATTGTCGCCGGAAGCTTGCGTCCTTTTCAGGACAGACGATGACAGCGATTTCAACATTTGTAACAAGATGGACTCGAAAGAAGAAGACCAGTGTAATCCTCAACACCCCATCAGAGACATGGTGTCTCAGGAAGCATCACCAGTGGCATTGTAACTCCCGTTTATGAGGAAATATTATTTGTTGTTGATTACCTGAAGGAACCATTTTCAAATGAAATGTTTTCAAAGAGAGGTACTTAAATGTAGTTCAATGCTGAAACACCAACAGAAGTAGTTAGGCTTAAAAATATATGAAGATGCAATCAACTTGAAAACAAATGAAAGATGGACAACAGCAGATAGCAATATTGGATTGGACTTTAGAGATACAGTGTGGAAACAGGCCCTTCAGCCCACCAAGTCCATGCCAACCAGCGATCACCTGTACACTAACACGATTCTACATTGGGACGACAGATGGCACAATGGGCTAAGTGTTCGGCTGGCAACCGGAAGGTAGCCGGTTCGAATCCCGCTTGGAGTGCATACTGTCGTTGTGTCCTTGGGCAAGACACTTCACCCACCTTTGCCTGTGTGTGAATGTGTGTGAATGTGTGTGAGTGATTGGTGGTGGTCGGAGGGGCCGTAGGCGCAGATTGGCAGCCACGCTTCCGTCAGTCTGCCCCAGGGCAGCTGTGGCTACAGAAGTAGCTTACCACCACCGAGTGTGACTGAGGAGTGAATGAATAATGCGATGTAAAGCGCCTTGAGTATTAGAAAGGCGCTATATAAATCCCATACATTATTATTATTACAAACAAGGTACAATTTTAATGAATCCAACTAACCTACAAACCTGTACGTCTATGGAATGTGGGACAAAACCAGATCACCCTGAGAAAACCCACGTGGTCACAGGGAGAACGTGCAAACTCCATACAGACAGCACCCGCAGTCAGGATCGAACCCGGGTCTCTGACACTGTAAGGCAGCAACTCTGCACCTGCGCCACTGTGCCTCCCAATGTAGCAGAATTTAATTATTTCAGCTCCCAAATGGAGAAGTCTCAGGCCTTCCCCAGGATGAGTTGACACGTCCATTGAAAATTGTAGTTTGCTCATCCCATGCTAGCAACAAACATTCTGCTACATGGGTGGTGGTGGGAAGAGGGATGGGAATCCTAGGAGCCTCATCTCCAGCATCATGGAGTTGAAGGGAAGGGGAACGAGTGCACCAAAGAATATTTATTTTATAATCTGTTCATCACCAAATCATTCCTCCTGGTCCAGAACTCACAGCTGCATGGCTGCACTGGAAGAGATTTTGTTGACTGGCCCTTCAGCAATTGCTCTTACAACATCAGGTCCAAGAAGCCAAGTCCCTGGTTTTGACAGCTGACCAGATCACTTAGAAGAGTATCTGTGTGTAATAGCACCAGTTTCTACAGGTTTACAATTCTCTAATCGTACCTGACCAATTACACCAGCTGCAGTGTCACAATAAACCACATTGGTCTTTGTAGAAAACCTTGCCTTAAAGAAAATTGCTGCTTGCATTTCCCCGCATCATGTCTTTTCTAATGATTATAATATTCCTGTTAATGCACTCGACTAACAGTGAGAATCCACAGCCTGACAGTCCCTGCAGTTTTACATACTCGCGGATCAGCCATTAAGGAAGTTTACATCGTTAAGGGATGGAGTGCTCTTTGTTAGTGTCTGCTGGGTTTTATTTTAATCCTGGAGAAGTAGCTTGTCAAGAAACAAAGATAGCCTCGGGCAACCCAGTCAAAGGATTTAACCATCCTGAGGACAACCGTCCAGATTTGCATCGCCTTCATGATATTGTTTGGTTTGTGCAAATGTAAGCCTTTTCACAACCAGCGCAGATAATCTTGTTATGTACAATCAATCCATAACCATCACAGACTTGTGAGGACTGAATAAAAACATTTCTTCTCAGCTGGTGCTTATCTGTCAGGAGCTTCTGCTGACTATAAGGGAATGCCAGTCAGACTAGGAGAAAAAAGACTCACTTTAATGAGCTCTCTAGCAATTGCTGCCAGAGTCGATTGTTGCACTTGACGAAGCTTGAGGTGAATGATGGTTTCAGGGATGCAGTACTTCATTAGCCACCCCTGTACACAATTAATAAAGGAATTAATCCATCTGCCAATCTCTGCCCTCACTAAATGCTACTGTTAAAGAGGTATTACCAAGGACACAGAAATGTAGAAACATAGAAAACATAGAATACATAGAATACATGGAGAAATAGGTGCAGGAGTAGGCCATTCAGCCCTTTGAGCCAGCACTGCCATTCAATATGATCATGGCTGAGCATCCAAAATCAGTACCCCATTCCTATTTTCTCCCCATATCCTTTGATTTCATTCGCCCTAAGAGCTATAACTAACTCTCTCTTGAATACCTCCAGTGAATTGGCCTCCACTGCCATCTGTGGCAGTGAATAATGTATTCATTACTTTTCATTTTGGAACCCTTTATACTTTATTGGACAATTCGAGGCCATTTTGATTTTGTCTCACCCATTATCTAATTAGCAACAACATCTGATTTGACAAGCATTGTTTATTAGACTTGGCGACCGTTTCGATGAACACTTATGCTCGGTTGCCAAGGCCTACTGAAACTCCTGGTTGCTAACCATTTTAACTCCCCTTCCCACTCCCACACTGACCTTTCTGTCCTGAGCCTCCACCATTGCAATTGAGGCTGCATGCACATATGAAGAGCAGCACCTCATGTTTTGCTTGATTAGCTTGCAACCCAGAGGGATGAATATCGATGTCTCTAATTTTAAGTAACTTCTACATATGCATCCCTCCCCTTGATTTTTCCCTTGATGCCCCACTCTGTCCCCTTCCTCCACTAAATGTCAGTTAACCAGTTCCACAATTCACAATGATGCATCCCTCTTGGATTCACACCATCTCGAGCCCAACAATTGTGCTATCAGGAAACCATCCTGCCTGAGTCCATCTGCTGCCAGCCTGATTTGTCCTGGTCTTTTCATGCTTCTAGTTCCCCCCACCCCAGTCCCCATTCAATCAGTCTGAAGATGTCACAACCGGAAACACAACCTATCCATTTTTACCGGAGATGCCAGCTACCAAGACAGATGTGTACAGCAATTCATTCTTCCCCCGCACAATTAAAGCACGGAATAGTCTTCACCCTACCATAGTTACCCAACCAGATGCAACTAAATTTAAGGGAGCACTTTCTTCCCAAGGTTAGTGGGACGGAGCCGGCAAGAATAAAGAAGGACCATCTGGACTATAATGAGTAACTTTGTATACTTTGTGTATTGTATAAAAATTAAGAATTTCACTGTGTCGAAGAAGTATAATTGAATCCGTTGTCATTACTTTTTGCAGCTCTGCCATATAATACAACCTACAGACTGCTGCAGCTGCTCCACTAAGCTGAGTGGTTCTTTTCTAGTAGGAACTAGGCTCCAGGTATTGGATTCTGAGGCCCAGCCCCTGGACCAACCTGATGACTCTGCAAGCATTACCAGAGCTTGTAAACTTCTGAAAAGATCAGAGACATTAGGGAGGCACAGTGGCACAGAGGTAGAGTCACTGCCTTATAGCGTCAGAGACCCGGGTTCGAACCTAACTATGGGTGCAGTCTGTATGGAGTTTGTACTTTCTCCCTGCGACTGCGTGGGTTTTCTCCGGGTGCTCCGGTTTCCTCCCACATTTCAAAGACGTACAGGTTTGTAGGTTAATTGGCTTGGTAAAGTGGTAAATTGTTCCTCGTGTGTGTAGGATAGTGTCAGTGTGAAGGGATCGCTGGTTGGTGGGGACTCGGTGGGCCGTAGGGCCTGTTTCCCAGCTGTATCTCTAAAATGAAAAGTAAAACTTGAACATGATTTGCTTTGAATAAATCCAAATACGACGTCCATAATCCAACCGTACTCCACAAGGTGACTGCTAATTCTTCCCCTGATTATTGTTTTGAATCCTCCCTGGTACTGAGATTAAACTGATGCTCTACAGTTACCGAGCTTGTCAACGCAGCCCAACATCGGCAATTTTCCAATTCCCATTCCCTATAATCTCCTCAATCAAGGATTGGTCCTGCCACTTTAAGTCAAGCCTTCATTTCAAATACATCTTCTCTGTCAATTTTTAATCCATCCAAAATCTCAGTTCTGCCTATGTTTACTGAGATTCTGGCAGCATCTTCATCTTTGACGAGGGCTAATATAAAGTACATCTTTAGTTCCTCATCCATGCCCCCTGCCTCATTTCCACTATGTCTCTGATCAGCAGCACCTCCCCTCTGACAGACCTTTTCCTGTTCATGTGCCGACGTAATATTTCTGGATTTCCTTTGATGTTTCTTGCCAGTTTTTCCTCATCCTCTTTCTCTCATTTCCCCTCTGAACTTCATGCAGTCGGCCTGGTTGTCACATGTTAAAAACGTGGCATCTGTTTGCATGAGGTAAGGTGCCTGATCCGCTGAGTTACTCCAACGTTTTGTGCCTATCTTCTGTGTAAACCAGCATCTGCAGTTCCTTCATACACATTCTTAAGCTCTGTTTTGTTTTTGTAGCACTTTGCATTCAGGCATATTTAAACCTATTCTAGTTTTTTTGTTGCCAACAGTTGTCTGTTATTGCACACTTGGCATCTGTCACCAAAATTGTTATCATCCAGAGAGCTCTGGCTTAAATTTCTCTACCCTTCTCCTTCATGTGATTGTACCTGGTCCATAGCTAAAACAGTGGCACAATGGTGCAACAACAAAGTTGCTGCCTTCCAGCGCCAGAGACCTGGGTTGGATCCTGACTACGGATGCTGTCTGTACGGAGTTTGAACGTTCTCCCTGTGACCTCATGGACTTTCTCCAGGTGCTCTGGTTCCTTCCACACTCTAAAGGCATACAGGTTTATAGATTAATTGACTTCTGTAAATTGTGAATTGTAAATTGTCCCTAGCCTGTCGGATAGTGCTAGTGTACAGGGTGATTGCTGATCAGCACGGACTCGGTGGGCCGAAGAGCCTGTATCCATGCTGTACCTTTAAAGTCTAAAGTAAAGTCTATGTCCACTTCAAAAGTCTCCCATCGCTCAACTACAGTTTTGCCTGCCAACCGTTGATTCCATTTTACCTGTATCAAGCATGTTCTCATCCTATTGAAATTGGCCCTCCTCCGATTGAATATTTTTACCTTGATGTAGTGTACATTCCTTTCCATAGTTGCTTTAAACTTTAAGATATAGAATTTGCCCAGTAGTCTAATTGTATTTTATTGTTTCTTACGTCTGAACAAAGAGATTTGTCCTTGATTCTTCCAAGATTTCCCTTCTCTCTGACCATGCAATATTCTCCTTATTCAATGCTGCCACTCGCAAACCAAATGACCCAAAATGTCGCCATCCTTTTTGCCTGAGATGCTGCCTGAGCCACTAATCCAGCATTTTGTGTCTATCTTCGGTGTAAACCAGCATCTGTAGTTCCTTCCTACCCATTCTTACGTTCTGGTTTTTTTTTTAATGGGACTTTGCATTCAGGCATATTTCGAACCTATTCCATTTTTTTTGTCAACAGGTGTCTGTTATTGCCTCATTTGCACAATTACATGTGATTAATTGCACCTCAATTCACTAACCTTATTCAAAGTGCTTCTTGTCTTTATTAAATGAAGTGTGGAGCTGTTTTAGATGTTCTTGTACACTCTTGTAGTCTGAGATTACAACCTTTGAGATCCAGTCTCTTCATTCTTTTTCGAACTCCTTAAAATCGGTTTGCAGACCTCATCCCTCTTTCTACCTCTGCCGTTGGTATCTGCAACGTTTAGTTTAGTCGAGTTTAGTTTAAAGATACAGCGCAGAAACAGGCCCTTCGGCCCATTGTGTCCACGCCAACCAGTGATCCCCCGTACACTTGCACTATCGTACACACTAGGGATAATTTACAATCTTTATCTAAGCCAATTAACGTACAGACCTGTATGTCTTTCGAGTGTGGAAGGAAACTAGACCACCCGGGGAAAACCCACATGGTCACGGGAAGAACCTACAAACTCCGTACAGACAAAACCTGCAGTCAGGATCCAACCCTGGTCTCTAGTGCTATAAGGCAGCAAATCTACCGCTGCGCCACAGTGCCGTCCACTGTCACAAAAGACGGTGAGAGATAATTGTTTACTCTCAGTCATCTCATCTGAGTTACTCTATTGATTAGGGGGAACATCACGGCAGTACAGATGCTCCCCGATTTACAATGCTTCGACCTACGATATTTTGACTCTACGATCGGCAAACGCTCGTCAGCGTCACGTCTCGACGTCTCGGGCCGCACATCACTTCCGGTCACGTGATCGCATTGTATTAAATGTGTTTTCGATTCGTGGTATTTTCGATTTACGATGGGTTTATCGGAACGTAACCCCATTGTAGGTCAAGAAGCAGCTGTAGTCTGATTTCAGCTGAAAACAAGATCAGGCACAGCCAAGTTTGCTGATTTGAAATGATCCATTTTGCATTACAGCTCAAGAGAGGAATTTTACACCACATTCTGTAAATGCTACCTGCTGCATCTTATCCCTCTCCCAAACCTCCAGCCACAGTTCTTTGTTAAATTTTGCTCCTCCGTGTCAGGCTCGGGTTGACTGTGGGACACATCATTCCCACGTCTCAGGCAGCAGACCTTGCAAAATCACTAATGCCCAGTCCACGCTCGCTGTTCCCCGCTGAGGGAAGCAGATTACAGAATCGTGCTGAATGATGGTTTCAGAGGCAGTGACAGTTCTCTGATATGCTGCAGGATGCTTTCCTCATGTGTGAAGCTGGTTAGTGAGTATTATTAAGCTGCCTGCTCCTCCTCAGGGTAAACCTGCCAAACGCACTGCCATCACTCAAATGATATCCATTGTTTTAAACCCTGGCATCGCGACTAAAAAAAAATGCAAACCAAATCCAAGTTCATTTCTAGCAGGAGGAGACGACAAGAAAGTTTTAATTTAAGTTGTTTTATTGTCACGTGTATGAGATGTAGAAAAAAGGTTTATTTTAGAACAACTGCATATACTGGAAAATTTAAGGAAGACAAAAATGCTGGAGAAACTCAGGGGTGAGGCAGCATCGATGGAGCGAAGGAAATAGGCAACGTTTTGGGTCGAAACCATTCTTCAGTCTGAAGAAGGGTTTTGACCCGAAACTTTGCCTATTTCCTTCGCTCCACAGATGATGCCTCACCCGCTGAGTTTCTCCAGCATTTTTGTCTACCAAAGGGTTTGTTTTGTGTGCTTTACAATCAGATCAGATGATACTATCTATATTACTAAATCACTGATCTTGACCGCTTTTGGCCCACTGTGCTGCGATTTCCGACAGAACGCCGCCACCTACGGCCGACATTTTTGGCCCCCTCGCTGAGAGCCCCCCTCCGCCTTACGGTATTTTTCCCATCGATGACAAATCAGAGATATATTAATGTTTTAAAAAAATTCACCATTCTCTCTGCTGCCCTTGCTGGAGGTAGGGGGAGGGACTATAAAACCAGGAAGTGGTGTGCCTCACCCAGTCTCTGGAAGATGGATGAAGCCAAGGGTCACGTCTCTCTGAGCTCTGAAAAATACTGAACAAATGTCTACACAACTGTGAATACCCTTAATGTGGTTTGAAAATGAAAAGAAGGTTTGTTTGAAGTAAAAAGGCACTGCCTGAAATGGTTGTTTGGGTGCTTTGGCTTGAAGTTGAAAGGCATTACTTACTGCAAATGGTGGCTTGGGAGCTTTGGTTTAAAGTTGAAAGGCACTACTTACTGCAAATTGTGGTTTGGGGGCTTTGGCTTGAAGTTGAAAGGCACTACTTACTGCACATGGTGGCTTGGGTGCTTTGGCTTGCTGTTAAAGGGCACTACTTACTGCAAATGGTGGCTTGGGTGTTTTGCTTGAAGTTGAAAGGCACTACTTACAGCAAATGGTCGCTTGGGTGCTTTGGCTTGAAGTTGAAAGTCACTACTTACTGCAAATGGTGACATTAAGATGAAAGGCACTACTTACTGCAAATGGTGGCGGGTGCTTTGGCTTGAAGTTGAAATGCACTATTTACTGCAAATGGTGGCTTGGGAGCTTTGGTTTAAAGTTGAAAGGCACTACCTACTGCAAATGGTGGCTTGGGAGCTTTGGCTTGAAGTTTAAAAAATGCACCATTCTCTCTGCTGCCTCTGCTGGAGGTAGGGGGAGCGACTATAAAACCAGGAAGTGGTGTGCCTCACCCAGTCTCTGGAAGACGGATGAAGCCAAGGGTCACATGTATCTGAGCTCTGAATAACACTGAACAAATGTCTACACAACTGTGAGTACCCTTAATGTGGTTTGAAAATTAAAATATGGTTTGTTTGAAGTAAAAAGACACTGCCTGAAATGGTTGTTTGGGTGCTTTGGCTTGAAGTTGAAAGGCACTGCTTACTGCAAATGGTGGCTTGGGTGCTTTGACATGAAGTTGAAAGGCACTACTTACAGCAAATGGTGGCTTGGGAGCTTTGGTTTAAAGTTGAAAGGCACTACTTACTGCAAATGGTAGCGGGAGTTTTGGCTTGAAGTTGAAAGGCACTACTTACTGCTAATGGTGACTTGGATGTTTTGGCTTTGAGTTGAAAGGCACTACTTACTGCACATGGTGCCTTGGGAGCTTTGGCTTGCAGTTGAAAGGCACTACTTACTGCAAATGTTGGCTTGGGTGCTTTGCTTGAAATTGAAAGGCACTACTTACTGCAAATGTTGGCTTGGGTGCTTTGCTTGAAATTGAAAGGCACTACTTACTGCAAATGGTGGCTTGGGTGCTTTGGTTTAAAGTTGAAAGGCAATATTTACAGCAAATGGTGGCTTGGGAGCTTTGGCTTGAAGTTTAAAAAATTCACCATTCTCTCTGTTGCCCCTGCTTGAGGGAGGGGGAGGGACTATAAAACCAGGAAGTGGTGTGTCTCACTCGGTCTCTGCAAGATGGATGAAGCCAAGGGTCACGTCTCTCTGAGCTCTGAATAACACTGAACAAATGTCTACACAACTGTGAGTACCCTTAATGTGATTTGAAAATGAAAATATGGTTTGTTTGAAGTAAAAAGGCCCTGCCTGCAAATGGTTGTTTGGGTGCTTTGGCGTGAAGTTGAAAGGCACTACTTAGTGCAAATGGCGGCTTGGGAGCTTTGGCTTGAGGTTGAAATGCACTATTTACTGCAAATGGTGGCTTGGGAGCTTTGGTTTAAAGTTGAAATGCACTACTTACTGCAAATGGTGGCTTGGGAGCTTTGGCTTGAAGTTTAACAAATTCACCATTCTCTCTGCTGCCCCTGCTGGAGGGAGGGGGAGGGACTAAAAAACCAGGAAGTGGTGTGCCTCACTCGGACTCTGCAAGATGGATGACGCCATGGGTCACGTCTCTCTGAGCTCTGAATAACACTGAACAAATGTCTATACAACTGTGAGTGCCCTTAATGTGGTTTGAAAATGAAAATTTGGTTTGTTTGAAGTAAAAAGGCCCTGCCTGCAAATGGTTGTTTGGGTGCTTTGGCGTGAAGTTGAAAGGCACTACTTACTGCAAATGGTGGCTTGGGTGCTTTGAATTGAAGTCGAAAGGCACTACTTACTGCAAATGGCGGCTTGGGAGATTTGGCTTGAAGTTGAAATGCACTATTTACTGCAAAAGGTGGCTTGGGAGCTTTGGTTTAAAGTTGAAAGGCACTACTTACTGCTAATGGTGACTTGGATGTTTTAGCTTTGAGTTGAAAGGCACTGCTTACTGCAAATGGTGGCTTGGGAGATTTGGCTTGAAGTTGTAAGGCACTACTTACTGCAAATGATGGCTTGGGTATTTTGATTGAAGTTGAAAGGCACTACTTACTGCACATGGTGGCTTGGGTGCTGTGGCTTGAAGTTGAAAGGCACAACTTACTGCAAATGGTGGCTTGGGTGCTTTGGCTTGAAGTTGAAAGGCACTACTTACTGCAAATGGTGGCTCGGGAGCTTTGGCTTGAGGTTGAAAGGCACTATTACTGCAAATGTTGGCTTGGGTGCTTTGCTTGAAATTGAAAGGCACTACTTACTGCAAATGGTGGCTTGGGAGCTTTGGCTTGAAGTTGAAAGGCACTACTTACTGCAAATTGTGGCATGAGGTTGAAAGGCACTACTTGCTGCAAATGGTGGCTTGGTTGCTTTGGCTTGAAGTTGAAAGGCACTACTTACTGCAAATGGTGGCATGAATTTTAAAGGCACTACTTAATGCAAATGGTGACATGAAGTTGAAAGGCACTACTTACTGCAAATGGTGGCTTGGGTGCTTTGGCTTGAAGTTGAAAGTCACTACTTACTGCAAATGGTGGCTTGGGTGATTTGGCTTGAAGATGAAAGGCACTTCTTACTGCAAACGGTGGCTTGGGTGCTTTGGCTAGAAGTTGAAAGTCACTACATACTGCAAATGGTGGCATGATGTTGAAAGGTACTACTTACTGCAAATGGTGGCTTGAATGCTTTGGCTTGAAGTTGAAATGCACTATTTTCTGCAAATGGTGGCTTGGTAGCTTTCGTTTGAAGTTTTAAAAACATCACCATTCTCTCTGCTACCCCTGCAGGAGGGAGGGGGAGGGACTATAAAACCAGGAAGTGGTGTGCCTCACTCAGTCTCTGCAAGATGGAGGAAGCCAAGGGTCACGTCTCTCTGAGCTCTGAATAACACTGAACAAAGGTCTACACAACTGTGAGTACCCTTAATGTGGTTTGAAAATGAAATCATTGTTTGTTTGAAGTAAAAAGGCACTGCCTGCAAATGTGTGTTTGGGTGCTTTGGCTTGAAGTTGAAAGGCACTACTTACTGCAAATGGTGGCTTAGGTGTTTTGCTTGAAGTTGAAAGGCACTACTTACTGCAAATGGTGGATTGGGTGCTTTGCTTGAAATTGAAAGGCACTACTTACTGCAAATGGTGGCTTGGGTGCTTTGGCTTGAAGTTGAAAGACACTACTTACTGCAAATGGTGGCTTGGGTGCTTTGGCTTTAAGTTGAAAGGCACTACTTACTGCAAATGGTGGCTTGGGTGCTTTGGCTTGAAGTTGAAAGGCACTACTTACTGCAAATGGTGGCATGGGTGCTTTGGCTTGAAGTTGAGAGGCACTTCTTACTGCAAATGGTGGCTTGGGTGCTTTGACTTGAAGTTGAGAGGAACTTCTTACTGCAAATGGTGGCATGACGTTGAAAGGCACTACTTACTGCAAATGCTGGCGTGGGTGCATTGGCTTGAAGTTGAAAGGCACTACTTACTGCAAATGGTGGCATGAAGTTGAAAGGCACTACTTACTGCAAATGGTGGCTTAGGTGCTTTGGCTTGAAGTTGAGAGGCACTTCTTACTGCAAATGGTGGCTTGGGTGCTTTGGCTTGAAGTTGAAAGGCACTACTTACTGCAAATGGCAGCATGAGGTTGAAAGGCACTACTTACTGCAAATAGTGGCGTGGGTGCATTAGCTTGAAGTTGAAAGGCACTACTTATTGCAAATGGTGGCATGAAGTTGAAAGGCACTACTTACTGCAAATGGTGGCTTGGGTGCTTTGGCTTGAAGTTGAAAGGCACTACTTACTGCAAATGGTGGCTTGGGTGCTTTGGCTTGAAGTTGAAAGACGCTACTTAATGCAAATGGTGGCTTGGGTGCTTTGGCTTGAAGTTGAAAGGCACTACTTACTGCAAATGGCGGCTTGGGTGCTTTGGCTTGAAGTCAAAAGCACTACTGCAAATGCACTTACTTCCTGTTTGCACTGTATATTGATTTATTTAAAACGCTACCAATTACGGCTGTGATTTTTGGCCATCTTACTCAGTCCCCCCCTCCGCTGAGCAGGTGCAGAGAATTCTTCCCATCAATTAAAAATAAAAGTGTTATTAGTGTTTAAACAATGTTGAGAATCTCTCTCCTGTCAATCACGCCCTGAAAGTCACACCTTTTCCGGTGGGAGGAGGAGTGGTTATAAAACCAGGAATTGTGGGTATGGCTCAGTCTCTGCATGATGGGGGAGGGAGAGTTCATGACTCTGTCTGAGCTGTGAATCAACTGAACACACTGAATGTCTACTGAACTGTGAGTTTGGTGTTTTGTGTGGTTTTATGGTGGTTTCACCCTGCATGAAATGGTATGAAGCTGCATTTAAATTTGGTGGCCTTGGACCCTGCTGGAAGTGGAATGAAACTGCACTTGAATTTGGCGGCCTTGCATCCTGCTTGAAGAGGTATGAAACTGCAATGAATTTGGTGGCCTTGCACCCTCCTGAAAGTGGTATGAAACTGCACTTGAATTTGGTGGCCTAGGATCCAGCTTGAAGTGGTGTGAAATTGCACTTGAATTCGGTGGCCTTGCACCCTGCTTGAAGTGGTTGGAAACTGCAGTTGAATTCGGTGGCCTTGCACCCTGCTCATAGTCGTAAGAAACTGCACTTGAATTTGGTAGCCTTGCACCCTGCTTGAAATGGTAGGAACATGGATTTGAATTTGGTGGCCTTGCACCCTGCTTGAAATGGAATTTCAAGGAATAGTCATGAGTCAACTACCAGCCCACCAGCTGTGAGTGAGCTGCCAGCAGATCAGGCTTGAGGGACTGAGCTGCCACCCCAAGAACCCATACCAGCACTCCAAAAAGCCCCCCCACAGGCCACCAATATTGGAATTGGTGGAGAGGTGGAACATTGCGTCGGGGGACCAGCCCTCCCGTTTGAACATGGGACCCAACGGGTCCCACTTAGTCTAGTACATAAATATAATCGTCAAACTCAAGTGCAATGGGTAAAACACAGGGTGAAGAATATAGTCATCAGCATTGTAGTACAGCAGTTCCACAGACAAAGTCCAATGCCCGCAATGGGGTAGAGGCGAAGCAGACAGTACCCTAGATTATTGTTGCACTGTGCAAAGGGGAAGAAGTTGTTCCTGAGACTGATGGTGTGCAGTTTCAAGCTGCTGTATTTTCTGCTCGGCAGGTGTGAGGAGAATACAGAATGACTGAACCAAGTCTTTGATCATGTTGGCTGGTTTTCCAGGGCATTGTGCAGCGTAGATGGGGTCAATGGTGGGCTGCTGACAAATGTAGCACAATCCTTTTCTTTCAATTGATAACCTCCAGCAACCCTCCCCCTTATCTTCCTCCACTAACACCACCCCCCCCCCCCCCCCCCGCCAAAACTTTCCCCCTCCCCTTCCCTGTGCTCCACCTGGACTTGTTGCAGCTATTTCTTCTCTCCCCTTCCCCCTGCATCCCTTCCTCCAGCTTAACTATTTCCAACTCTGGCTTCCGTTGCAACCTTTTGCCTATCAGAAACTGCCCTTGCCTGTGTCCACCTGCCACACTTCGTCCTGCCTCTCCTCCCTCATATGCTCCTTCCCCTTCGCTACATCAGTCTGAAGAAGAGTCCCGACCTGAAGCATCACCTGTCTATGTGATGTTCATGTTCCAAAGAAAATTTGATAATTTTACTAAAGGACAAAATAGCAACATTATGGGGAGAGAGCAAAGGAGTGAATCTGGAGTTATTACTCTTACATAGAGTCAATATGGCCTCCGCAGGACAATAACTTCCTCCCATGGTTTAACTATGCAGCGAGTTTATGATTAGCTTCAATGTAAAAGACAATTGGATAGCAAGTAAAAGAGGCTCCAATTCACAATTTGCACAGGACCTGACCTGTTGTGTATTTCCAACACGTTTTCATTCTCTTTAAAGTTTTCCGACATCTGAAGTATTTTGCTCGTGCCCAATTCACAGTCATTCAAGCCATATTTTATTATTGTATAATTTATTGTCCGGCTTTATTTCCTTACCCTTGTAGTGTTCAACTTTGTTTTGAAATACTAGCATATAAATATATGGAATGGAATTGTATCTCTCCATAATGTGGATAAATGTGAGGTTTATCCACATTATAGAAGAAGGCAGATTATTATCTGAATGGTGTCAGATTAGGAAAAGAGGGAACTGCAACGAGACTTGGGTGTGCTTGGACATCAGTCACTGAAAGTAAACATGCAGGTACAGCAGGCAGTGAAGAAAGCTAATGGCATGTTGGCCTTCATAACGAGAGGATTTGAGGTAAGGACAAAGAGGTCCTTCTCCAGTTGTACATGGCCCTGGTGAGACGACACCTGGAGTATTATGCGGAGTTTTGGTCTCCTAATTTGAGGAAGTGCTGCGTAGGTTCATGAGGTTAATTCCCAGGATGGCGGGACTGTCATATGATGAAAGAACGGAACATCTGTGCTTGTATTCACTGGAATTTAGAAGGATGAGAGGATATCTTTCAAAACGTATAAAATTATTAACGGACTGGACAAGCTAGATGCAGGAAAAATGTTCCCGATGTTGGGGGAGTCCAGAACCAGGGGCCATAGTTTAAAAATAAGGGGTAGGCTATTTAGAACTGAGATGGGGAAAAACCTTTTCACCCGGAGAGTTGTGAATCTGTGGAATTCTCTGCCTCAGAAGGCAATGGAGGCCGATTCACTGGATGCATTCAAAAGAGAGTTAGATAGAGCTCTTAGGGCTATCGGAATCAAGGGATATGGGGAGAAGGCAGGAACGGGGTACTGATTGTGCATGATCAGCCATGTTCACTAAATGGCCTACTTTGCACCTATTTTCTATGCTTCTATGTTTCTATTTACATTTAATCTTGTTTTGGGTGGTAACAACTAGAAATAGCATAATAACAAATCTTTTCCATTCACACTGGAAGCTACTATTTTATCCTGTTCTATCACCACTAAAGATGATAACAATAATAATAAATAATAATAATAAAATAATAATAAGATGTTAAGGAGATAACACTCACATTCTCTTTTCATATTTTACCCCAAATTTGCAACCGGGTACATAGGATCCTGAACCCTTTGAGGGCAGCACACAGCAGCGGTCCGCCCGGCCCCGGGTATTAGTGCTTGCTGCCTGCACTTCTCCCATGCCTGTTTCTCATGGTGCCTTCTATAGATATATGTAGTTTGAAGAGCTCGTAAAGTTGCCCTGCGCTTTGAACTCGCGGTGTGGTATTTTTCTTAAGTGCCCACAGGGTTTCCTCCCGAGTTTAAGATAACCATGATTTGTAGTGTTCATTGAGCTTCCCTAAAGTGTCGTCCATGGTGTTCTGATGCACACACGGGTTACAGGTAGTATGGTGATGTGGTTGGCCGGGGGTGTAGAGGCTTTGTTGTGGGCTAAGGGCCCGTTTCCTTGCTGTACCCCTAAACTAAACCTTTTAGTGATTGGAATAACTTCCCTTTAATTACCATCTACAGGTGTATAGTTCCATGAAAGTGGCATCATAGGTGGATAGGGTGGTCACGAAGGCTTTTGGTACATTAGCTTTCAAAAGTCTGAGTATTGATTGTAGAAGTCAGGATGTTATGTTACATGTGTACATCATGTTGGTGAGGATGTATTTGGAGTATTATGTCCAGCTTTGGCCACTTTGCTATAGGAAAGAAGTCATTAAGCTGTAAAGAGTGCAGAGACGATTTACAAGGATGTTGCCAGGACTTAAAGATCTGAGATGTAGCGAGAGATTGGACAGGCTAGGACTTTACTTCTTGGAGCGCAGGAGACTGAGGGGTGATCTTGCAGAGGTGTATAACATCGTGAGAGTAATAGGCAGAAGAATGCACATAAAAGTGCTGATTTGCAGGTTAATTGATCTCTGTAAAAAGAAATGCCCCTAATGTTTCGGGAGTGGATGAGAACATGGGATAACGTAACGCTGTATTTGGAGTATTATGTAAGATAGCGTGTCCGTTTTTTTTCAACTTTATTTGTTTTTTTAGTATGTTTTAAAGTATGTTTTTTTGTGTTTCTTTGTGTGTCTTGTGTGGGGGGTGGTGTGGGGGGGTGAGGGGGAAACAGTTTCGGTCGCCTCCTCCATGGAGAGGCGACTTTTTTCAGGTCGCCTCCCCCGTGGCCTAACAACGAGGATCGGTGCGGCCTTTCCCGGAGACACGCCCGGGGCTTCAGCGGCGGGCGCAGCGTGGACTCTCGGCATGGAGCGGGCGAGCCCTCGCTGGGGCTCGCCGGAGGGGAGCGCTCCGTTTTGCTGGCCTGCGGCAGCCGGCAGCCTGAAGTCGCGGTCTGCAGAGCTCCAGCTGGCGCGGCGTCCGCAGCCCGGAATCCCTCATGGGGGACCCGGGAGAAGAAGGAGCTCCATCGGCCGGCCCGCGGCCGACTTCTACCGCGGACCCGGCGTGGACTTACCATCACCGCTGGAGGGGAGCTTCGACCGCCGGCCCTGCAGTCTGCGGTGCTTCTGGCTGCGGCGGGGACTTTAAATCTTCGACCGCCGGCCTGCGGCCTACATCAGCCTGAAGCCGCGGTCTCCGGTGGGGAAGAGCCGATCCTGGACTGACTCTGGACTCTGGTCCCGATCACGGGGGGAAATGGAGGAGGACTGGCCAAATTTTGTGCCTTCCACCACAGTGATGAATGCTGTGGTGGATGTTTGTGTTAAATTTTCATTGTGTATTGTGTGTTCTTTATTATTGTATCGCTGCTGACAAATTCATTTCACTTGCACTTCATGTGCAATGTGATGAATAAAACTGATTGTTATTGTTGATGCTGCCTGACCTGCTGAATTTCTCCAGCAGTCTTTCATTGTTGCTAGTTGTCAGCATCCGCAGTCTCTCAGTTCCTTCTGTTCTTACACATCCTTTGGAACATTTACTTAATATTGTCTTCCATTGTTTCACAGTTCTCTAGATAAAATGTTCCTTTCTTAACTGCACATTCTGTGAGGCATTTTATGTAAAAAAGACATAAAGGTCTTCTTGTAAACCTCATTTCCGTGCATCCTCATTGATAAGCCTCAATTGATAATGACTATCATCATTTATGTTTATCAAACGTCTTCTCTTTCCATTCTGTCTCTCAGAAAAGGCCTTCCTGGTTTCTGCCATAATTTTGGCTTACTTTTTCTTATTCTGTTCGTATAGTCTGGCCAGTTGGGCATGGCATCCAGCTTCACCTTTATCCACACATTATATTACACATGCAAAGAAGAACAACATGCTTGTAAATACCCCCATTAACCAATGTTAATCCATAGCTCACTAAAGGCGGCCGCAGAGGTAGACAGGATGATAAAGAAGCAGATGGTATACTTTCCTTCATTGCTAGGGACTCTGACCATAAGAGTCAGGAATTCTCTCCAATAGTTTCCCCACCACTGACATGAGGCTCACCATCCTATAGTTCCCTAGATTCTCTCTACTTTCGTTCTTAAACAAATGAACAACTCTAGTCCTCTGGAACCTTGCCCGTGGCTGGAGAAAAAAAAAAAGATTCTTGTCAAGGCCCCTGCAATCTCCTCTCTTGCCTCCCTCAATAACCTGGGATAGATGCCTGGAGACTTATCCATCTTAATGCTCTTCAAGAATCTCAGCGCTGTTCCTTCTCGATCTCAAACTGCCCCAGCAAATTTGACTTCTTCACACTGATCTCACTGCCCTCCAAGTCCTTCTCCTCAGTGAATACAAATGCAAAGTACTCATTTAGTACCTCAACAACATCCTCCAACTCCAAACATAGATTATCTCCATTATCTTTGAGCAGTCCGGCCTTTTCCCTTGTTACCCTCTTATTTTAAATAAAACGCCTTGGGATTTTCCTTAATCCGATTCACCAATGACATTTCATGACCCCATCTGGCCAATCTAACTGGTCTCTTGAGTTCTATCCGACTCACTTTGTATTCCTCATAAGCCCCATGTGATGCCACCTTCTTAAACCTGACATACGCTTCCTTTTCCTTCCTGGCCAAGTTTACCACCTCCTTAGTCATCCACGGGTCCCCTTACCTTGCTGTCCTTATGTTCCCTCCTAACTGGAACATGCTGATCCTGCACTTTGATCAGCTGGCCTTTAAAAGACATGCCCTCTTTGGACTTGCCCAATAACAATTGATCCCAATCTACCCTTCCTAGCTCCTCCCTAATGACATTGCAATTTGCCTTGCCCCTATTAAATACCTTCCCCTGACATCCACACCTGTCCCCATTCAAAATAATTTTAAAACTTGTGATCAATTGTAAGTTCTGTCAAATTCATTTGGCCACTAGAAAATGCTGGGTGAATTCATTTATCTTGATTAATTTGAACAAGATCAATTTTCAACATTCCCTTGTTTTAACGAAAATTAGTGAATTTGGGTAAAGTTAGTTACTGGAAGGATCTTGTCAGATTACCTAGAGGTCATCCATAGCCATTTAATCAACTCTACATACATTTTATAGCTTGGCACAAATAAAACTCTTTGATTATTGTTGATTAAATTAGCTTTGAACAACAAGACTGAGACCACATCCTTTCTTTCCCTTCATTTTCGAAATTAAAGAAACCAAACATGACAAGCTGAGAGAAGATATATATGCGTAGGAAAGAACTGCGGATGCTGGTTTAAATCGAAGGTTGACACAAAATGCTGGAGTAACTCAGCGGGACAGGCAGCATCTCATGGAACGAAGGAATGGGTGACGTTTTGGTTCGGGACCCTTCTTCAGCCTGATATATATATGTGTTGCATATTTAAAATATTTCAAAATGGCCTTGTTAATCGTGGATGTGACATGCGAAATAAATACAGCTGGTTGATAAAAAGATATTCCTAAAAATTGTAATTACATGTATCAATAATGGAAACTGAAGAAGGGTCTCGACATGAAACGTCACCTATTCCTATTCTCCAGAGATGCGCTGCCTGACCCACTGAGTTACAAGCTTTTTGTGTCAATCTTCAGTTTAAACCAACATCTGCAGTTCCTTCCTACACATGGAGAATGTAAAAGTCACTTTGGTATTTACTCCAACAGATTTCATTAAACAATGAAGAAGCATCAAAACAATGCCATTTACCTTTAAAAAAATTGGGTACCTATTTCCTATTTCATTTACTCTGTTTTTTGATTATTTGTTTGGTTATAGAGGCAGTGGTCGGTTCAGGAGTCAAGACAGCCTAATTTGTCATATGTAATGTAAACAGAACAACTTACACATTGCAGCTTTATAGGCTCAACAAATGCAACAACATTGCAAATAAATATACAATAAATATCGGTTATTCTCGGTATACCAGACCATGATAGTGCAAGCCCAAAGCATGTAGTGCAAAGTGAGGTAGGGTTGTGGTTAGGATTGCTCAAAGTGGTTCCAGAGTCTGATGGTTGATATAAATAAGCTTGAACCTAAATGTAACGATTCTCAGGCTCCTGCACTTTCTTGCTAGTGGTAGCCGTGAGACGTAAGCGTGGACAGAGTGGTGGGGATCTTTGATGATATTATTTGTCTTTTTTAGGCAGTGCTTCCTGTAGATCCCTTCGAAGGTAGGGTAGTGAATACCAGTGACTCATCGGGCAATGTCCACCACTTTCTGCAGGGTCTGTTGTTCTCGAGCATTCGAATTATTGATCCAGGCCATGCTGCAATCGGTCAATGTGCTCCCCACCGTACACGTTTAGAAGATCGATATGGCAATATGATAATGTCTGAGGAAGTCGAGGCATTGGTGAAGTCCATCTCCCTCTTGTACACTGACTCATCATCACCTATTATTTATCGCTGGTGAATTCAAAGATAGTATTGGAGCTGTCTCGTTACATTGTTTAGTTTATTTTAGACATACAGGGTGGAAACAGGCCCTTCGGCCCACTGGGTCCAGGCCGGCCAGCGATCCCCGCATATTAACACTATCCTACACGCACAAGGGACAATTTTTACATTTACCAAGCCAATTAACCTACACACCTGTACATCTTTGGAGTGTGGGAGGAAACTGAAAATCTCGGAGAAAACCCACGGAGGTCACGGGGAGAACTCACAAACTCCATACAGGCAGCACCCATAGTCAGGATCGAACTCCGTCGCTGCAAGCGCTGTGAGGCAGCAGCTCAAACGCTGCACCACCGTGGCTGCCCTGGATATAGAGAGAGTACATTGAGGACATAGTGTGAGGTGTCCCTGTGCTTATGATCAGTCAGTAAGGAGGAGGTGTTATTGTTTATCTGTATTGATTGAGGTCTACTGATGAGGAAGTTGAGGATCAGTTGCAAGGGGGGACCAGAGACTCAGTTCCCTGAGTTTTACCGTAAGTTTGGAAGTGATGATGGTGTTGAATACAGACCCGGTGGATGATGAAAAACAGCCTGACTGAGGTATACCTGGTGTCCAAGTGTACCTGTGTAGTAGAGAGCCAGCGAGATTGCGTCCATTGCCTAACTATTGTGGTAGTTGGCGAATTGAAGTAGGTCCAGGTCATTGCTAAAAGCAGAGTTGAAATGCATCTCAACCAATTTCTCAAAACACTTAATCACAATATTCATGAGTATCGCCTGTCGGTAGTCAGTGATTCATGTTACCTGCCTCTTCTTGGGCACTGGAATCATTAATGTCCTCTTAAAGCAGGTGGGGATCTTGGACAAGGGTAGTGCAAGGTTGAAGATGTCCGAGAGAACTTTAGCTAGTTTTACAGGTTTTAAGATCGTGGCCAAGTTTACCACCAGGGGTGGATGCTTTCCTCGAAAAGGGTCTTCGGACATTGGCCTCGAAAATGGAGATCTCAGCGTCATGGGGGTTGTTGGACTTTGTGGACGGTACATTGTTGCTCTCCCCTTTGAAGTGAGCAAACTGAAGTAGGTCGAAGTGACCAAACTAAAGTACTGATCTCATCTGGAAGAGATGCTTTGCTGTCACTTGAGCTACTCGGTTTCACCTTGTCGGAGGGGATGGTGTGCAAGCCCTGTCACAGTTGCCAAGTGTTCAGCTGCATCCAGAGTTTAGAAAATGAAGTGTCTCTTCACATTCTCGGTGGCCTTGGGGAGATTATACCTGGATGTCTTGCCTTGAACACCACAGATCTGGTCCTCAGCAGATTAAAAATATATCTGGGTCACAGAACAATATTCTTATTGTCCTGTCACGATATCAGAGGAGACCTTTTTGTAATAAACAAACTCACTTTAATTTTGATAGGGAGTATCAGGATCTGCACTGTCCCAATAATGTGCTCATGGATTTTAGAAAGCAATTCCTCTCTTTTCATGTGTAGGAAGGACACCTCAATGTACCTCCCTCTCCCCTGACATCATCTATATACCTCCCTCTCCCCTGATATCAGTCTAAAGAAGAGTCTCGACCCGAAACATCACCCATTCCTTCTCTCCAGAGATGCTGCCTGTCCCGCTGAGTTACTCCTGCATTTAGTGTCTATCCTCTCTTTTCATGCCGCGAAGAGTCAAGAGTCAAAGGTGTTTTATTATCCTATGTACTGAAACGGGGCAATGAAATTCAAGATTCAAGATTCAAGAGAGTTTATTGTCATGTGTCCCTGATAGGACAATGACATTCTTGCTTTGCTTCAGCACAACAGAACATAGTAGGCATGACTAAAGAACAGATCAGTGTGTCCATATACCATTATATAAATATATACACACATGAATAAATATACTGATAAAGTGCAAATAACAGATAATGGGCTATTAATGTTCAAATTCTTACTTCCAGCTGCAGCACAGGAGGTTTGTAAATACAGTTCTCAATAGATAATTTAAAAAAATCAAACAAAAAAAAGTTTTTAAAAAAACTCAATATAGTGCAAAATAAAAACAAAGTCAAAGTCCCCAGTAAAGTTCTGAACACACCTCTGAAGATTAATGACACAATGTTAAAATACTTTTAGCCAAATGGAATTTATCTTAAAACTGTAAGTACAATTAAGGACCATCAGAAAAACAGTACCACTTGCGCTTCGTAAAGCAAAAACAAAGGGTATCCGATGGGAAACTTATTGCCTGTCTGTAGAGTGATACACTAATCAAGCTCTATTAAGCCTATCATATGTATATCAGCAAGAGTAAAGGGGATTTCAACATCAAACTAATTTGACACCAGGCAGTGAAATCGGAGGTGTACAATGAGCACAAGTGGCTTTTCACACTAATGCAACAAAGCCTGATAACCATTTATCCCAGCCTCACACCAATTATACTTCCTCAACATATGTAGAAAGATGAGAGCTGAGTATTTAAAAAATGTTCAACAGCAGGGCCAGTATGAACATATCTGTAAATACAGTAGAATCCTTTGACTGTCAGAAAAAGCCAAAACAATAGCAACAATAAGAAAGGATTTGAGTGGAGTGTAACATATTATTTTTTTATATGAGTTCATTTTGTCTTATGTGAGAAACTATATTTTCCGAAGGGGAATGATTCATTACATTAACAGAACCCCCCCTGCCTGTAAAACACAAGTCATTGGGCAAAGATAGACACAAAACACTGGAGTGAGTCAGGCTAGCAGGCAGCATCTCTGGAGAAAAGGGAAGGGTGGCTTTTCGGGTCGAGGCCCTTCTTCAGACTTCTACATGGAACAATACTTTGAATCACACGTCACGAATTGAAGTAACAAGAAAAATGAATGAGAGTTGGAGAAAACTTGGCTTAAATATCATTTAGAGAGTAGATGTATTATCGAAGGATATGATGATTTTAGACAAAGGGCTGCAGATTTAAAATCATGATGTCTTGGTGCCCAACTCCATACCTTGGTTATGCAAGCAAAGAATTTCACTGTGACTTGTCACATGTGACAATAAAGTATTCATTCATTCATCATTCATTCATTCATTCATTCATCCAGATTAAGCTTCAAAAAATAGATTCTAGTCTTCAGTCTAACAGCAGGAAAAGCCAACAATGATGATGTTCTTGTGTTCTATGACTGAATGACTTATTTACATACTATGCATAAATGCACCACAAAGGTTATCTGCACCTACCACCTTTTCAGGAAGTGAACACCACATCATAAGCACTTAATCGTTATATTAAAAAAAATCCTTGTCTCCCCTCTGATGGAAACAGAGATGCCACGTCAAACATAACCATCTTTACGTGGGAGCAGCCTCGGGACTGATCGCTTCAGCAGCTTGTTGCTTTTTTGGGTGGATGGGTGGACTTTCCCTAATCCACGCTGCCTGCGTCCACGACTGCTTGTGTGGTCAGCAATGATACTAAGGCTATTTTTCACAATTGTATGGTTACTCTCCTCTAGACAGCTAATTTCAGAACTCACACCGGATATGTCTTGGTGAAGTTTGTCATTTGGGGCTTTCTGAAAATGCGAGGGCCTCTTTAGACATTATGGTGTTATTAGTTTGTAGAGATGAGAGATGAGAGGTCATGACCTCTCTGCAATGACCTTGTTCATGCAGTGATTCTCTCCTGTGGTTGAAAGCTCTGATGGTTGTATATCATTTGCTCCTCAGTTTAGGTAGTCTATGATTAATGAAATTCTAAGAGTGGGTTAGTTGACTTGGGAGCCTCGGGGATTTTGGTCTTACAATCTGAAATGAAGGCGACACCGTTTTGTGCGGTGAAGGTTTTTACTTGTATTCGTCTATTTATTCATTTCCAATTGATCTTTGCAATTTCCAATTTTATTAATATGTGGATGAATATAACAAGATATTTCTTAAAGTGTTACAAACGATGTACAGATTTGTGCAATACAATCATTGTATTGCAAAATACGCAATGCATTACAAGTTGTGGCATCAGCCAATTGCAGAAATTGAGGCTTTTATTTAGTTGAATGGCTTTGCTTTTGGCAGAAGCCAAGGAAGACCAAGGAAGAGCTCAGAACATTTATGCCAGGCCAGGGTGTCAGTGGGTATCAAACCAAGCAACGTGAAAGGAATTAAGGTGCCAATCAGCCATAATGTAATCGGGTGGCAAGATAAGACTCAGCTGGTTGAATGGCCTACTCCAGCGCTGTAGAGCTATTAACAAATGCTTCAAGTAACAATCCAACAAGTTTATTAGCATATAATATAGTTACACTACAAGTTGTCACCACTGTGATGACATCCCGACTGGCCGCTATTGGCTGGAAGTGTTGGAAATATATGGTGACTGTATGGTAAAACCCGGACTGGATTATGTATCCGAATAGTGTGTAGCATGTGTGTGCTAGTATTCGGTAGAGCAGATCTACAAGCGCCTTTCCTCATCCCTATATAACATAGATCTAGCATGAAAAAGGAGACAAGCAGACAGTACAGCAGCTTGCGTGATACGCATCAACTATACTTTTAGCCGTTCACACTAGCTCAATGTTATCCCGCCTTCGCATCCTCTCCTTATGCATTAGGGACAATTTATAGAGGCAAATTAACCTCCAAAACAGTGCATCTTTGGTACGTGGAAGGAAACTGGAGCACCACAAAGCAACCCACACAGTCAAATTCCACACAACAACACCCAAGGTCACATTCAAACCCGGGCCTTTAGCGCTGTGAGGCAGCAGCTCTATGACGTGCACCACTCTGCTGCTCAATTAATTTGAAGAATATATTTTAAAAAATTTAAGTTAAGATCATAAAAGAAACAAATCCTCTTTTCAGCTCGAGGAAATTAAATAATGAAGAATCCTGTACCAGGTCTAACCTTTGGGAACATAGGAGATTCCCCGACATAAATGCCAGGGATTCCCAGCATGCTGAAGTTTTTCCCTTGGACCCAAAGGGGAGTGTGCAAAGCAGAACAACGCATGCAATGCCCCATACGTTCATGACTACCACCATTCATAGTGGGAATCTTCAATTTGCTTTCATTTAAATGCTGGCAATCTGTTCAGAACCATCATCAGTTTTCAGCAAAGATAGGGAACAAAGTGTATGACCACAACCAGAGCGCAGAACCAGAACTACTATCTGCCTCTTTGGTAGCCCTCGGACTATCCTTGATCGGACTTTGCTGGCTTTACGTTGCACTAAACATTATTCCCCTATCACATATCTATACACTGTAAATGGATTGATTGTAATCATGTGTTGTCATTCTGTTATCTGGTTAGCACGCAACAAAAACTTTTCACTGTACCTCGGTACACGTGACAATAAACTAAACTGACCTGAACTAAACTGAACTATACTTAAAGAATATAATGTTGATAGGAAGAAATAATGGTGCGGAATACACAGTGGTAAAGCACTTACTATAAAATAAATCAAATCTATGGCAGTGATTTAACTTGTTGAAATATAATTTACTGTCTCACAGTTTCTGATGGGTATCTCTGGTATCTGGCAGCAATGGGGGTCATCGATGAGGCTAAACTATTTATCGCAGACAGCCCCATATGCAGATAATGTTATAATGGTAAATATGGTAACCACAGTACTACAGTGATGTCCTAGAAGCAACCACAGAATGTAAGAAATTATGTTAAAGTTTACAGAAACAGGTCTTTGAGTCCACTGACCAGTGATCCCCGCACATTAACACTATCCTACACATACTAGGGACAATTTGCATTTATACCAAGCCAATTAACCTACAAACCTGTACGTCTTTGGATTGTGGGAGGAAACCGAAGATCTCGGAGAAAACCCACGCAGTTCACGGGGAGAACATACAAACTCCGTACAGACAAGCACCCGTAGTCGGGATCGAACCCAGGACCCGGGGCTCTGTCGCTGTAAAGGGCCTGTCCCACTTGGCGTCATTTGCGCGTAATTTACGCGACATAATTTATGTGATGCGCGCGTCGTGACACGCACGTGATGCTCGCAGGGTGCGCATTGCGAGCACATGGTGCGTGATGACATATGCAGTGACGCACGACTGCGAGCGGCGTCGCAGGATTTTGTGATGTACAAAATCTTCGAGCGCCATCTGCGTGACAGCCAAGTGGGACAGGCCCTTAAGGCAGCAATTCTACCGCTGCTCCACCATGCCACCCTTAAAGCTTAAGGAGAACAGAATAACCTGGAGAAGCAAAGAGCACAGGAAGAGCCCACACATTCTGCAGCCAGCCAGGAGAGAAAACCTCAGAAATTTAACATCGATGGTCATCATACACACTTGACATTGGAAATCTTTTTTTTGTTTTTGTTTATTTTATTAGAAGCTAGTACAATACAAAACAATACAGTGGGACCTAATTTTAGGTGCCAACTATGTCATAACATAATTATACATTCTATGTACAACCTCTAGTTTTATGTTTTTGAAAAGAAAATAAGAAAGACAGGAAGAAGGGAAAAAAAAATAAAAAAATTGGTGAAGAGAAAAAGAGGAAAAATAGATAGTAGAAAATAGAAAAACGTGAAGTGTGTATATAAGAAAAGAAAAAGTGGAAAGTAGAAATAGGAGCAAAAGACCCTTAAAAGAGAAATTTTCAAGTCTTTGTTCGGAGATGTAAATCTATCCACGACCTGACCTGAAATCAGCAATCCTTATGGTACCGCTGCATCACATGATTCCAAAAAGTCGATAAAAGGGGACCAACTCCTTAAGAATTGGTCATATTTATCTATTAGTCGGAGTCTCATTTCTTCAAGGCGTGCTATGTCCGTCATATTCCTAATCCACATTTTAACAGTTGGAATAGCTGTATTTTTCAAAAATTTAAGTATCAATTTATTTCAAATTATTAACCCATAATTAAAAAAAACTTTTTGGTCCTTATTTAAATTGATATCTTCTACTATTATTCCAAATATAATCCATTCCGTATTAGGTTCTATTCTTGACTTGAAAAGCTTTGTAAATATATCAAATATATCGCTCCAAAATGTATTCAACTTTATACATCCTACAAATGAATGTGTTATATTAGCATTTTGAAACAAACATTTATCGCATCTGGGAGAGACGTGGGTAAAATTTATTCAACCTCGTTTTTGAATAATATAGTCTATGTAATAATTTAAATTGAATTAAATTATGTCTTTCATTAATGGAACAATTATGCGCGTTCATCAGATACTTTTCCCATCTATCCTTCGGGATCTTTCTCATTAGTTCATGTTCCCAATCTTCTCTTAGTGCCTCTGTTGAGGGTAATTCTCTATTTAATATATTATTAAAAAGTATGATATTAATTTTTGTGAATCAGCCTTAATATTCATTGCTTCTTCTAAAGGGTCTAAAAATATAATTTGAAATTATGTGTAGATTTCTTCATAAAGTCACATATCTGTATATATTTGAAATATTGATTATCCTTCAGTGTAAATTTTAATTTTAATTGTTGAAATGATAACAATTTGCCCAATTCATACAAATCTCCTACTTTCCTAATCCCCAGTCTATCCCATTGTTTATATGTTTTATCGATAAGAGATGGTTTGAATGCAGGGTTGTTCAATAGTGGGGTTAGTACTGATAGATTATTTAATTTCAAGGATAATTTTATTTGTTTCCAAATTCTTATTGTATTGTGAATAATTGGGTTCTTCTTATGTATTATACTATTCAATTTTATCGGTGAGAACAAGATCGTTCTTATATCGTACGGGACACACTCCTCTTTCTCCATTCTTATCCACTCCAACTTGTGAGTGGAACTATCCAACCAGTACATTATGTTCTTAATATGCACTGCTCAGTAGCAATACGCAAAGTTAGGTAATGATAAGCCCCCAACTTCTTTAGGTTTACACAAATGCTTTTGTTGAATTCTGTGTGCTCTGTAATCCCATATAAAATTAGTGATAGTAGAATCTAGTTTTTTTTTTAAATATTTTGGAATATATATTGGGATCGCTTGAAACAAATATATTAATTGTGGTAAGAAAGTCATTTTTATAGCGTTAATTCTACCTATCAATGAGAGCGGGAGCGTTTTCCAAAATTTAATCATATCATTCAGTTTATTTAATAGTGGCATAAAATTGGCGCTAAATAATGATTTGTGTCTTCTCGTAATTTGAATACCCAGATACTTGAATTTTTCAGTTGCAATTTTGAAAGGGAATTTTAGTAAGTGTCTCACATCCTGTGGTTTTAGACATAATTTCGCTTTTATTCCAATTTATTCTATATCCTGAAAAAGAGCTGAATTCCTCAATTAGTGTTAATAATGTGGGTATACTCGTTTGTGTATTATAGTCTGCCATACAGACTAACTCCATCCCAAAGATATGGCGGACAGCAAAAGTCATTGCTATACCAAAACCTGGCAAAGACGAAAAACTACCAGCAAGCTACCGCCCAATCTCTCTACTCTGCGTCCCACTCAAAATCTTAGAACGCCTTATACTACAACGTATATCTCCAGGAGTAGAAGAAATTCTCAGTGTGGATCAGGCAGGTTTCCGCAAGGACCGCAGCACAGGAGAACAAGTTCTGGCCCTAACCACCTGCATTGAAAACGGCTTCGAGAACAAACTGAAGACCGGGGCAGTGTTCCTTGATCTCACCGCAGCCTATGACACTGTGTGGCACAAAGGCCTCCACCTAAAACTCACCAAAGCACTCCCTGCCTGGGCATCAGAAACCATCAAATCTCTGCTCTCCAACCGCAGGTTCAGAGTTCACCTTGGACAGAACAAGAGTGCATGGAGAATGCAGAAGAATGGGCTCCCGCAAGGGTCAGTTTTAGCCCCAACCTTGTTCAACCTTTACACAAATGACCTACCCACCACCAAATCCCGCAAATTCATCTATGCAGATGACATCTGTTTGGCCTTCCAAGCACCAGATTTTGGTACATTGGAACAGGTGCTCAATGAAGACCTTGCTAAACTGGACGAGTACTGCAAAACCTGGCGCCTAAAACCAAGCCCAGCAAAAACGGTCTCCAGTGTGTTCCACCTCCATAATGCAGAAGCCACAAGAGAACCAAACATCTATCTGAGCAGGACCAAACTGAAGTATGCCCCCACTCCAACCTACCTCGGAGTGACCCTTGACAGGACCCTATCCTTCAAGGAACATCTTAAAAGAATAGCAGCTAAGGTGAAGTCCAGAAACAATCTCCTCAGTAAGCTTGCTGGCTCAAAGTGGGGGGCAGCAGCCCCCGCACTGCGCATTTCAGCACTAGCCCTTGCATTTTCTTCAGCCGAATATTGTGCCCCTGTTTGGTCCAGGTCATCCCACACACACCATGTGGATACCCAATTGAACTCAACAATGAGGATCATCACAGGAACAATCCGCTCAACACCACTCCCCTGGCTCCCTGTCCTATCCAACATAGCCCCTCCACACATCCAGCGAGTAGTCCTCACTCAAAGGATGCTCCAAAAGACCAAAAACTCCCCTCATCTGCCAATTCACATGGACATCTTCAACCCACCCACTGCTCGACTTCCATCTAGACGACCAATTTGGAAGAACCCACCACCAGCTGATTTCACCATCCAATCAGCTTGGAAAAGGGAATGGGAGTCCAAGGACGTCCCAAATAAACATCTGGTGTCAGACCCCACCCTACCGGTCCCTGGCACCAATCTCCCAAGGAAGCAGTGGACGACGCTGAATAGATTCAGGACTGGACATGGCCCCTGCTTGGCCAGCCTTCACAAATGGGGCAGCAGTCCAACCCCATGGTGTGCTTGTGGAGAGCAGCAAACAATGCAACACATCATTGAAGCATGCCCTCAACAAAGACTCAAAGGAGGACTTGTCACCCTTCATACAGCAGATCAAGAGGCAACTGCTTGGCTAAAGGACTTTGCATTCGCTAAATAAAATATATAAAAGAATATCATCAGCATATAATGAAATTTTATTCTTTGAGTCCTTAGTGTTATAGCCGTGAATATTTGGATGATTTCTAATCTTTTCAGCCAGCGGTTCTATCATAAGGGCAAATAGCAAATAAGACACACCCCTGCCTATTACCCCATGATAAATAAAATTGGAAATCTTTACAATGGAATTAGCAGGTCAAGAAGATTTAATAGCAGGTTTTTAAAATGATGAAAGGTTTTGATAGGGAGATCAGTTAACAGCTTCCAGCAATAGCTGTGTGGTGAAATGAGTTGTCTTAAAGAAGGACAGACATAAAAGGCTGGAGTAATTCAGTGGGTCAAGCAGCATCTCTTAAGAAAATGGATAGGTGATGTTTCAGGTCGGGACCCTTCTTCAGACTGTGTAAAAGAAGAAATGCCCAGTAGAATAGAAAAAAAACATTGTTTTCAAAAGGAACACATTGATCCGATCATCTACATTTACTGAGTTTCAATTCTCTTTGTGTTCCTTAATTTATAAACCGACTCATTGTGATTTCCTCAAGACTGCCCTCGGGCAGCTCCAGTCATGATGTCCAGCTGATCATAAGCCTGGCCTTCCTCCCTGCCAAGCATGAGCCTGATGTGTTCCTAATCCATCATCATGACCCCAGTCTAACCATGGTCTCCAGTGGCTGCTTTCAGTTCCCCAACCTGACCCAACCCAAACTTGACCCAAGGTCTTTTCTTTCCCCACTCATCTGAAAATCTGACCTCTCCCATCAGGCAGACTGGGCCAATCTATTGTGCACTATATAGAATTTATTGCCACAGGTGTCTGTGGAGGCCAATTCAAAGGATATTTTTAAGGCAGAGATAGATAGATTCTTGATTAGTACTGGAGTCAGGGGTTGTGGGGAAGAGGCAGGAGAATGGAGTTTGGAGGGAGAGATAGATCAGCCATGATTGAATGACGGAGTACACTTGATGGACCGAATGGCCTAATTCTGCTCCTATCACTTATGAACTTGTGAACTTATGCATTGTTCCAGAATGTTGCAGTTGTAGGTCCTTAAAATATTGTTTAATCACCTTGTGTGTATTATCAATGAATCTGACTTTCCAGGAGCCAATCCCTCTATGTATTAATTACACACTCCTATTTGATGTCTGTAAATTCATTATAGTTCATTACTCAGAAAAAATATATTTCAATATCTCTCAAGTAAGTCTGCAGCAGAGGTCAGCCGACACAATTTATAGGCAATTCAAAACAGAATTAAATCAAACAAAGACAACCATAAAAACAGTCTGGAGAAGGGTGCTGACCGAAACATCGCCCATCCATGTCCTCCAGAGATGCAGCCTGACCTTCTGAGTTACTCCAGCACACAGTTCCACGCTAGGTTCCAGCATCTGCAATTCCTTGTGCCTCAGCAACTGTAAAAGTATTTGACAAGCTGAAGTTACACAGTTAGCAGGAGCGTTTATAGTAAGCTCATTAAAATATGCATTTAAAATTCTGTCACATTGTCAAGCACTGTCTAATATTCACTGTAGGTACTGTAGAAGGACTCAGACAACACATGCCAAGTAGCCAAGACAGGAAGACAAGAAAGTGTAAAGGAAACTTGTAGCGATGCACCACAAGCCTTCACCAGTTAGTCTGCAAAACTGTCTATTAAAAGAATGGTTGATAAATGATCTTAGATTAATCCCAACCCCTATATTATTGGCTAGACTCTAAGTACAACCTAGCTGTGGAAGGGATACTCCAAAAGACATCTGCTCAGTAATAATTTAATTTTATAATCCCTATGTTTTACTCTCTTTCTTATAACTCTGGTAAGAAATGTTTCAGTTTATACATGTAGTCCATGTTAATTGACTTGGGGCCTATCTATTAAATGAATTTGGACTTTTAAGTAAAGCAATTTGGAGATTGCTGAATTATGATTTCATAAACACTTTGGTAAAAATCAAATGTATGTACACTGGAATAGAAAGCACAGAGATCATTCCAACATCTTCAAACTATTCACCGCTGTAACAAAGTGCCAAGTGTACATTCCTGAGGTCTGAGATGCATAATACCATCAACCCTCATTACTTGTGATATGTCAACTCTCACCATGAGGAACCTGTCCGGTTTTTCAACAAGGGGATTCAGTTCCCCATCAAAAGAACATATAAAGCATTTGCAACTACTGACTGACTTGGCATGGCAGTGTAAGTATTTTCAGTTTTTATATTCATATTTGAATAAGTTTTATCATCAAATGTATTCTTTGCTGGATTTGGTTCAAGCAGCTTCATAAATGCTGTGGAAATATACTCCTCATTTTCCACAGATGTGAACTCCTTTGACATCACCACTCGATCAATCTGCTGGTATCAATTTGTTGTAACAAGTAATGAGATAAGATTTCCTTCTCTTCTGATTTTGGGTCATCACCTGATATTGGGAGAAGAAATGTGGAGGATGGAACTGCAGATGCTGGAGTAACTTAGTGGGACAGGCAGTCATCAGACTGAAGAAGGTACACAAAACTGCTGGAGAAACTCAGCGGGTGAGGCAGCATCTATGGAGCGAAGGAAGAGGTGATGTTTCAGGTCGAGAACCTTCTTCAGACCCTTCTTGAGTCTGAAGAAGAGTCTCGTCCCGAAAGGTCACCTCTTCCTTCGCTCTATAGATGCTGTCTCACCCGCTGAGTTTCTCCAGCATTTTTGTCAACCTTCAATTTTTCCAGCATCTGCAGTCCTTTCTTAAAAATCTCAGACTGAAGAAGGGTCTCGGCCCAAAACATCATCCATTCCTTCACTCCAGAGATGCTGCCTGTCCTGCAGAGTTACTCCAGCATTTTGTGTTTATCTATTGGTAAGAGAAAACCTTCTTCTCATTGAGGGCTGAGCTTTATTGGTTTTACAGGTACAAATGAAGTTTAATGGATTGCCTCACCCTCCTGGCCCTAGACTACTGGGTGACAAGGGCTGGCCACTCAAATTAGGGTGTGGAAGGGAGGTTCTCTTCTTTGCACCAGAGAGAATGCAAAGCAGCAGCGGTTCATGCTGAACTTCTGGGGAGTGGGAACGTAGCAGTCGTGCTATATCTGCCGTAGTTTGCCAGTTGTACTGGGTGATTGATGCATAGTACACTCTTGGTTCGGTCCAAAATTACATTGATTGATTGAATTTGCAAGATATAGCATGGAAACCGGCCCTTTCGCCCACCAAGGCCACACTGACCCATTCACCCTAGTTCTATGTGGATGCACCACTCTACCTCCGTTAAGTTCAATTGTCGCCCTCACATTCAGTCACATCGATTTCAACTTCAATGGTTGTTCCAGCCCTTTAGACTTCGATCTTTAGAGATACAGCATGGAAACAGGCCCCTTTGGACCATGGAGTCCACGCCTACCAGCGATCACCCCATACACTAGCATTGTTTTACACACCAGCGTCAATCTACAATTTACAGAAGACAATTAACCTACAAACCTGTACACATTTGGAGTGTGGGCGGAAACCAGAGCACCCGGAGAAAACCCACGTGGTCACAGGGAGAATGTATAAAGTCCACACAGGCGGCACCCATAGTCAGGATCGAACCCGGGTCTCCGGTGCTGTGAGGCAGCATCTCTACCGCTGTGTCACTGTGGCGCTCCTGATTCCTCTCTACGGCCCATTCAGGAAACTCTGGAAACAGCTAAATAATAATGGGGACAGGGTAGCAGAGATTCCAGACTATTTTAAAGGCACTGCTTGGGAGTTTCAATATTCCTCCACTGACATAAAATATCTGAGTCGAGTTTACTTCAGTTTATTGTCACGTGTAACAAGGTACAGTGAAAAGCTTTTGTTGAGTGCTAACCAGTCAGTGGTAAGGCAGTACATGAATACAATCAAGCCATCCACAGTGTACAGGTACATGAGAAAGGAAATAATGTGAATAACGTTTAATGTGGAGGAGCCATCTTGGGGAACGGCTGCTAACCAGCAGCCGTCCGTTTAATCCACTTTTATTTTGTAGTTCTAGTGAGTCCTGTGTTTTGTTTGTGGGAGAAATAGACTTTTTTAATGTGGGGGGAAGGGGGTAACTATATTTCTAGGTCCCTACCTGGTCGGTGAGGCAGCTTTTTCTCCGGGCTGCCCCGTCGACCCGTCCTCGTGGCCTACCAGCGGGCGTGGAGCGCCGTTTCCTGGCGGGGACCGCCCAGCACCTCGGCTTCGGTGGCGGCACAGCGCTGGAGCGCTATCGCGGAGCGGAGCGGGCGATGCCTTGCCTGGGTCGCCGCGCTGGATCGACGCGCTGGAGCTCCGGTGAGCTGTGACCGCCGAGTTCAACACCTCCGGGCTGCGGGTCTGCGGAGCGGAGCGGGCGGCGCCGACTTCAACATCGGGAGCCTGGGAGCTCCAAACCGGCGCGGCCTTGTCGGCTTCGGAAGCCGCGGTCTCCGGTAAGGAAGTGGCCGTTCCAGGTGGCCCAGCCGCTGAGAGGACTCTCCCGACGCTGGGGCAACAGTACCCGGCGAGAACGGCCAGGAACATCGGGCCTCCGTAGAGGCAATAGCGGAGGCCTCAATAGGCCTGACTTTGGGAGAACTGGGGATGGGGACTGGACATTGTGCCTTCCCCCACAGTGGTAACCATTGTGGGGGGATGATTTTTGTGTGTAAGTGATTATTTTAGTTTGTGTCCAAGATGGCTGTCGGAAGGGAGAGTGTACGCTGGCGCGGTTTAGCTGCCGCTGCTCTCTCTTCACATTGTGTTTTTGATTTTTTTTGTCTTTGGATCGAATTCTGTCTTTAATTTGTGTATTGCTGATGTCTTTATTATTTATTTTATTCCGATTCTTTCATTGCGAGAATAACGTACTTATCAAATAATGCATGATTTTTACTTTGCAGACATGAAGACATAAATCCTCCCTGGCACTGCTTTCTTTATTCCTTTGTGGTTTTAGCAGAGCTTAATAACGAATAAGAATATGAAAAAATCCCATGTGTAATCAAAGATTAACACGCATTCATACCTTATGAAAGGTTGATACTTTTTTAATATAAAGACAAAAATTCATTCTTACCTCGTCTGATAGTATATTTTTCATGTGTATTTTTTACAGTCTAATAATTTGGTAAAGACTACAGAGGAAATTTAATGCAATCATGTGATTACGGTTTCAAATTTCCAAATGCAAACTACTTTTTGGGTGAGCTTTGAAGTGGGAACAAAAAAAGAGGCTGGAAAGATCTTTAAAAGAAATCTTTGCAATATTTGTAGATTTCAGGAATGTGATGAAACCTTTACAGGGTGCTCATCTGACCACTTCCATTCTAGGACCATGCATGCTCTTCACCCAACAGTATAGCAACCACTTCTCCGTGGATTGTCACCTTGTCGTGGTGGAGAAGCTTGTGTGGACCTGAGATTCTGAGAGCGATGCCGTCTGGAGCTATGCTCCTGGTAGGGCCACCCATGGCGGTAAGGTCGAGGGGGAGGACTCTGACAAAGAGCAATACAACCAAGACCTCAACGGTGGAACAGGCTGACCTTATGTGGAGCATCACAAAGGCTGGGAAGGCGGATGAAGGCTGCAGCAGAAAAAGGTCTCCGGTCATCTTGGACTCCATGCCACTGGATCCTGACCCAGATCTGTCAAAACCGTGTGGTGGCTGTCTGTGCACCATTCTCCCCACGTTAAATAAAGTTATGCACTGGCATCCTCCAACCCTGGAGACAGCCATGACAGAGGGTAGCCTAAGGATTCATAGCAAAAGGATTTGAGTATAGGAGCAGGGAGGTTCTACTGCAGTGTACAGGGTCTTGGTGAGACCACACCTGGAGTATTGCGTACAGTTTTGGTCTCTAAATCTGAGGAAGGACATTATTGCCATAGAGGGAGTGCAAAGAAGGTTCACCAGACTGATTCCTGGGATGTCAGGACTGTCTTATGAAGAAAGACTGAATAGACTTGGTTTATACTCTCTAGAATTTAGGAGATTGAGAGGGGATCTTATAGAAACTTACAAAATTCTTAAGGGGTTGGACAGGCTAGATGCAGGAAGATTGTTCCCGATGTTGGAGAAGTCCAGGACAAGGGGTCACAGCTTAAGGATAAGGGGGAAATCCTTTAAAACCGAGATGAGAAAAACTTTTTTCACACAGAGAGTGGAGAATCTCTGGAACTCTCTGCCACAGAGGATAGTTGAGGCCAGTTCATTGGCTATATTTAAGAGGGAGTTAGATGTGGCCCTTGTGGCTAAGGGGATCAGAGGGTATGGAGAGAAGGCAGGTACGGGATACTGAGTTGGATGATCAGCCATGATCATATTGAATGGCGGTGCAGGCTCGAAGGGCCGAATGGCCTATTCCTGCACCTAATTTCTATGTTTCTATGTTTCTAAGAAGAAATAGCAGGCAATAGCAGGATCAATGGAAATTACTCCATAATCATTTAGATAGACATAGGAACAGGCAGAGCATGGAAGGATATAGACTGAGTTGAGGAAAAACTTTTTCACCCAGAATGTTGTGAATCTGTAGAATTCTTTGCCACTGAAGGCAGTGGAGGCCAATTCCATGGATGTATTCAAGAGAGATTTGGATATAGCTCTTAGGGCTAACGGAATCAAGGGATATGGTGAGAAAGCAGGAACGGGGTACTGATTCTGGATGATCAGCCATGATCATATTGAATGGCAGTGCTGGCTCGAATGGCCGAATGGCCTACTCCTGCACCTATGTTTCTATGTTTCCATGTTTCTACCCGCAGGCAGATGTACAGTTGGAACTGGCATCACGGTCGGCTTGTCCCAGTGCTGTATTGTTTGGTGTTCTATAATAAACACACAAGCAAACACCTTGCCTTAGCCGTGTAGTCTGGAGGACAGACATGTTGGAGAAATGTGTTCAGTTTTTGAGCACCAGCTTTATAAAAATGCCACTCAAATTATTTATTTGTTACCAGTAAACTATTACTGTGGACAATATAATCATACGTTGTGCTTTAATGGGCTTGTATCATACTTTAGAGTCATAGATTGATACAGTGTGGAAACAGGCCCTTCGTTCCAACTTGCCCACACCGGCCACCATGTCCCAGCTACACTAGTCCCACCTGCCTGTGTTTGGTCCATAATCCTCCAAACCTGTCCTATCCATGTACCTGTCCAACTGTTTCTTAAACGTTGGGATAGTCCCTGCCTCAACTACTTCCTCTGGCAGCTTGTTCCATACATCCACCACCCTTTGTGCGAAAAAGTTACCCCTCAGATTCCTATTAAATCTTTTCCCCTTCACCTTGAACCTATGTCCTCTGGTCCTCGGTTCCCCTACTCTGGGCAAGAGATTCTATGCATCTACCCAATCTATTCCTGTCATGATTTTATGCACCTCTATAAGATCACCCTTCATCCTCCTGCGCTCCAAGGAATAGAGACCCAGCCTACTCAACGTCTCCCTAAAGCTCAGACCCTCTAGTCCTGGCAACATCCTCGTAATTTGTTTGTTAAATGAAGGGGGATACTGTACTCCATAAAATGAGAGGATTCATTTCTCTTTTATAAAAAGCATTTGGTACATGCATGAATTATTCATACCACGATTTAAGAGAGAGTTAGATAGAGCTCTAGGGGCTAGTGGAGTCAAGGGATATGGGGAGAAGGCAGGCATGGGTTATTGATTGGGGATGATCAGCCATGATCGCAATGAATGGCAGTGCTGGCTCGAAGGGCCGAATGGCCTCCTCCTGCACCTTTCTATGTTTCTATGTTTCTATGATATTGCTCACAGAGATACCCACTACATTAGAATTATTGCTATCAACCCATACCTCAAAATGCTTCACCAATAACAGTTGATATATGATATATTTATGATGGCTATAGTTGTTACTAATCACATGCATTAAATATATTGTTATATTTATTTTATATTTGATCGCATTCATAGGAATGTGCGTGCAGTTTTATTAATAGTGCGCTCATGTGTTTAGATTTGTTCACAATGAAGCTTAATTGAGGGCTTGTTTTGAACAAATTATATTGGAGCTTACGTTTGTCACATACATGCTAGTACTCATCAATTGTGCCATATCCACAATAGATCCAAGGAGTTAAGACAATTGATTTTAGTGGTCCTTCAGATAATTGTAAAAAACATTAATAGAGAAATACGTTGCCCTATAGCCCTACAGCCATTAGGCTATTAAACATTACAACCTCAAATAAGCTCTGAACTACATAGACCATTATTGTTATTATTGCACTATTGTTGTTTATTTGTGTGTGTGTGTGTGTGTGTGTGTGTGTGTGTGTGTGTGTGTGTGTGTGTGTGTGTGTGTGTGTGTGTGTGTGTGTGTGTGTGTGTGTGTGTGTGTGTGTGTGTGTGTTTACATATTCTGCTGTGCTGCTGTAAGTAAGGATTTCTTTGTTCTATCTGGGACATCTATCTATCTTCTATATTACTAAAAGTCTGTTCTTGACCGGTTTTGGCCATCTGTGCTGCGATTTCCGAGAGAACGCCGCCACCTACGGCTGTCATTTTTGGCCACCTTGCTCAGAGCCCCCCTCCGCCGCATGTGTGCCAAGGATTTTTCCCGTCAATGAAAAATGACAGAGATATTAATGTTTTTACAAAATTCCCCATTCTCTCTGCTGCCCCTGCTGGCGGCAGGGGGGAGGGAATATAAAACCAGGAAGTAGTGTGCCTCACTCACTCTTCAGGGGCACGTTTCTCTGAGCTGTGAATAACACTGAACACATGTCCACTCAAATGTAAGTGCCCTTAGTGGTTCTAAAATGTTTGCAAAAAGTGCCTATTGGTTCTAAAATGTTTGCAAAAAGTGTCTATTGGTTCTAAAATATTTGCAAAAAGTGTCTATTGATTCTAAAATGTTTGCAAAAAGTGTCTTTGGTTCTACAATGCTTGCAGAATGTGTCTATTGGTTCTAAAGCTTGCAAAAAAAGTGTCTATTGGTTCTAAAGCTTGCAAAAATATGTCTATTGGTTCTAAAGCTGGCAAAAATATGTCTCTATTGGTTCTAAAGCTGGCAAAAAAATGTCGCTATTGGTTCTAAGCTTGCAAATATATGTCTATTGGTTCTAAAGCTTGCAAAAATATGTCTATTGGTTCTAAAGCTTGCAAAAATATGTCTCTATTGGTTCTAAAGCTGGCAAAATATGTCTATTGGTTCTAAAGCTGGCAAAAATATGTCTTTGGTTCTAAAGCTGGCAAAAATATGTCTATTGGTTCTAAAGCATGCAAAAAGTGTCTCTATTGGTTCTAAAGCTTGCAAAAAAATGTCTCTATTGGTTCTAAAGCTTGCAAAAAAATATCTATATTGGTTCTAAAGCTTGCAAAAAAATGTCTCTATTGGTTCTAAGCTTGCAAAAATATGTCTATTGGTTCTAAAGCTTGCAAAAATATGTCTATTGGTTCTAAAGCTGGCAAAAAATATGTCTCTATTGGTTCTAAGCTTGCAAAAATATGTCTATTGGTTCTAAAGCTTGCAAAAATATGTCTATTGGTTCTAAAGCTTGCAAAAATATGTCTATTGGTTCTAAAGCTTGCAAAAATATGTCTATTGGTTCTAAAGTTGGCAAAAATATGTCTACTGGTTCTAAAGCTTGCAAAAAATGTCTATTGGTTCTAAAGCTTGCAAAAAGTGTCTCTATTGGTTCTAAAGCTTGCAAAAAAATGACTGTTGGTTCTAAAGCTTGGGTGTGGCTTGAAGTTGAAAGGCACTACTTACTGCAGATGGTGGCTTGGGTGCAATGGCTTGAAGTTAAAATGCATTACTTACTGCAAATGAGGGTGTGGGTGCATTGGCTTGAAGTTGAATGGCACTACTTACTGCAAATGGTGGCTTGAAGTTGAAAGGCACTACTTACTGCAAATGGTGGCATGAAGTTGAAAGGCACTACTTACTGCAAATGGTGGCTTGGGAGCTTTGGCTTGAAGTTGAAAGGCACTATTACTGCAAATGGTGGCTTGATTGCTTTGGCTTGAAGTTGAAAGGCACTACTTACTGCAAATGGTGGCTTGGGCGCTTTGGCTTGAACTTGAAAGGCACTACTTACTGCAAATGGTTGTTTGGGTGCTTTGGCGTGAAGATGAAAGGCACTACTTACTGCAAATGGGGGCGTGGGTGCATTGGCTTGAAGTTGAAAGACACTACTTCCTGCAGATGGTGGCTTGGGTGCTTTGGCTTGCAGTTGAAAGGCACCTCTTTCTGCAAATGGTGGCATGAAGTTGAAAGGCACGACTTACTGCAAATGGTGGCTTGGGAGCTTTGGCTTGAAGTTGAAAGGCACTATTACTGCAAATGGTGGCTTGGTTGCTTTGGCTTGAAGTTGTAAGGCACTACTTCCTGCAGATGGTGGCTTGGGTGCTTTGCCTTGAAGTTGAAAGGCACCTCTTACTGCATATGGTGGCTTGGGTGTGGCTTGATGTTGAAAGGCACTACTTACTGCAGATGGTGGCTTGGGTGCAATGGCTTGAAGTTAAAATGCATTACTTACTGCAAATGGGGGCGTGGGTGCATTGGCTTGAAGTTGAAAGGCACTACACTGCAAATTGTGGCTTGGTTGCTTTGGCTTGAAGTTAAAAGGCACTACTGTAAATGCACTTACTTCCTGTTTGCACTGTATATTGATTTTAGATAAAACGCTACCACTTACGGCTGTGATTTTTGGCCATCTTACTCAGTCCCCCTCCGCTGAGCAGGTGCAGAGAATTCTTCCCATCAATGAAAAATAAAAGTGTTATTAGTTTTTTTTTAAATGTTGAGAATCTCTCTCCTGTCAATCACTCCATGAAAGCCACACCTTTTCTGGTGGGGGGGGGGGGGTTATAAAACCCTGAAATGTGGGTGTGGCTCAGTGTCTGCAAGATGGAGGAGGGAGAGGTCACGACTCGCTGTCTTTAGTGGCTTTGCACCCTACTTCAAATGGTATGAAACTGCACTTGAATTTGGTGGCCTTGCACCCTGCTAGAAGTGGTAAGAAACTGCACTTGAATTTGGTGGCCTTATACCCTGCTTGAAATAGAATTTCAAGGATTAGCCATGAGTCAACCCCTAGCCCAACAGCCACGAGTGAGTGAGTTACCAGCACAACAGGCTTGATTGACTGAGACGCCAGCCCAAGAATCCATTTGGCGCACAATTTGCATACTAGCCCTCTGGAAACCAGTCCCTTCAGCCCACAACACCCATACTAGCGCTCCAGAAAGCCCCCCCCCCCCCCCCCCCTACTGGCCACCAATATTAGAATTGGTGGAGAGGTGGAATATTCCGTTGGATGACCAGCCCTCCTGTGTGATGCTGGGACCCAACGGGTCCCACTTAGTCTAGTATCATAATAAAACACTCTTGACTCAATTTAGTTAAGAATTCCACTCCCAAAAAGAGGCATGGGGAAGTCAGTATATTTTAATATTCTGCAGGAAAATTTCATCAGGAAAATGTAGAAAAACATGTTCAATTTAAAGGATATGCTAAGGAAAGAAATGAGGATTGCTGTAAATAATTTTACATTGCTACATGACGATCTAATGCTCTACTTTGTTTCTCCATATATAGGCTCCACTGCCAGTTACATTACATTGATGGAAATTCTTATTTAAATGTCACCCATGTTTGTCTGAATTCTTAACATGAATGACAAGATTGGCAAATAAGAAAACGGGGAATAACAAGGATATATTGGATAGGGAATAGAATCTGAAAAACCTATTAACAACTCAGCAAATTGTTCACCAAACATACCATGCCTAGATAGTATCATAATAAAAAGATAAAATGAAAGACCCTGCACATTAAACAGAATTCACCAAAAGAGCAAAAGGGTGGCCATGGTGACGCAGTGGTAGAGTTGCTGCCTGAAGTCCCTGTCACACTTACGTGTCCTTGGCACGCAAATTACGCGATCTCATCGTCGCGTTGAGGCGCACAGGCATTGTGTGGCCGCGCGGGGCCAGTCCCACTGAGAAGCGCGGAGGGGTATGTCGTTGTGCGCGGTATCGCGCGGCGCTCCGAAATTTTGTAGCGAACAAAATCTTCGCGCGCCACCGGCCTGTCACGGAACTGACGGCCAAAGTGGGACAGGCCCAAAACCCTGGCGTGATGCAACGGCTCACCTCCAACAGCAGCAGAAGCAGCAAATGATCGCCAACCTCGGCCTGGGGGTCACGGTCGTTGCAGTCTAGATCCGCCCCCACTTCTACTCCCAGAGCAGGGCCAAGAAAATTGAAGATAGACTCAAAATGCAGGAGTAACTCAGCGGGACCGGCAGCATCTCTGGAGAGAAGGAATGGATGACGTTTCGGGTCAAGACCCTTCTTTCAGACTGAAGAAGAGTCTCGACCCGAAACATCACCCATTGCTTCTCTCCAGAGATGCTGCCGGTCCCGCTGAGTTACTCCTGCATTTTGTGTCCATCTTCAAATGATGTCACGGGCTCCAGATGGCTGTGCGGGCGCATGAAATTGCACGCGACCTTCGCGGGACCGTCGCACCTGAACGCGACTACGAGATCGCGTAATTAGCGTGTCAAGGACACGTAAGTGGGACAGGGGCTTTACCGTGTTTGCAGCGCCAGAGAACTGGGTTCAATCCGGACTGCGGATGCTGTCTGTATGGAGTTTGTACATTCTCCCCGTGACCGTGTGGGTTTTCTCTGAGATCTTCGGTTTCCTCCCACCCTCCAATGACGTACAGGTTATAGGTTAATTGGCTTGGTGTTTGTGTAAATTGTCCCTAGTGTGTGTAGGATAGTGTTAATGTGCGGGAATCGCTGGTCGGTGCGGACTTGGTGGGCTGAAGGGCCTGTTTCCACGCTGTTTCTCTGAACTAAACACATTAGTGAACACTTCAGCCTGAGTCATTTGTGAAAATTACATATCAGGTTGCTGTTGGCACTTCAGACAGAAACATGGCAGTGAAGAAAGATTGTAAAGTTTGATCGATGTTTCGAGCAGGTGGTCAGTTGTAACAAGGAATGTACATTCCTAGCACACTCTTTGAATCCATAAATGAAACGTTGCCTTCCTAGATACAGGAACCTAGTTGTATTGGGTGAAAGTATGAATCATTTTGAAAGTAAATGTGACACTTTCTGCATTTCTGAAATGAAGTACCAATTAGATTCAGAATGGTTCCAGTATTGGCATGCCTCTAGTCAGTAGCATAAGCAGAACTTAGTTCACACAACCTGCATTTGTTTTGTTACTGTAAATCAAGAGAGAAGCCTGCAAAATATAATCATTAATTACAGTAACACTTGTGTTTAATATTTTGTTTTAAAAGGCGTGTCCTCCTGATTTACGAAGGGAGGTGGAGTTGCCAGATGGATGGAAACTTGAACTACAAACCCGAATGTCACAAAGACTGTTTGCAGAATAAATGTTTGGAAACTGGGAGCCTTCATACTTAAGCAAACCACCTGCCTGTTCAACACCATTCCAACAGCTCTTGCACATCACTTTTCATTGATCGTCTCTGCAGGTTTAATATTAATGGAGAAGGAACACAAACATTTCTTCACAGCCACACTCCATTCTAGTGGACAGTGTAAACCTCAGCACCATCATTATGGAGGTCAAAGAGCTGGCATTGTAAATGATGTCCTTGTGCTTAAAACTGTACTTACAGGGTATTATAGATTGCACTAAACTGTAAACAGAGCACATATATAAGTGCTGCTGGCACAGACAATTTAAACTCGGGCAATGTCTGTCCACTTCAGCTCTTGTTTTGTAGATTTAAAGGGGAAATATTCTTATTGCACATGCAGAAGATGAGCTTGTGAGCTTACCGAGGGGCAAGAGTGTTTAGTTGTCATGTGTGCCGACAATGGAACAATAACAGTCTAACTTGCAGCAGCTAAACAGACCTGTTAACACAATACTGTAAACCCACATTTTAGTGGACTCCTTTATAACGGATTTTGGTTATAACGGACGGACGTGCCGACGCCAATCCCAGCTCACAAGGTGCACCAGCGAGCCCTTCTTCACCCACCACATGATCCTATTGATGCAGCTGATGTTGCAGCTCACGTTGTAGCCCCTGGGGACAGCGGTTTCTTCAGGCCGTCATCATCAACTGAACACCGGGAGGGGGCTCCCATCTCACCAGTTCCTGCCTGTCAGCTGCAACATTGCTCACATTGGAGGATGTCAGTGACTCTGGGGGAGAAGGAGGAGGAGAAGGAGAAGGAGAAGGAGGAGGCAGTACAGTTGGTGGTGGGGAGGAAGGGGGAGTGCGGGATGCGGCCAAAGTGACGGCTGACAGGAAGAAGCTGGTGAGTGGGGAGGGAGCCCCAAGGTGACCGAGCGCATTCTGTCCATGGCAGCGGCCTGAAGAAAGAGCTCCCGGCCAGGGGCTACAATGCGAGCCGCAACAATAGCCAATTCAACTGGACCATGTGTTTAGCTGGTGAAGAAAGTCCCGCTGATGCCAACATTTAATGTGAAAAGACGGATAGTGCTGGAGGAACTTAGGAGACTGAGGAAGGGTCCAGCATCACTTATCCATCTTTTCCAGAGATGCTGCCTGACCTGCTGAGTTACTCCAGCACTTTACATCCTTTTGTATATTAACCAGCATCTGCAGCTCCTTGTTTCAACTACATACAATGATAATACCTAACTCAGTTATAGCAGACAATCAGCAATAATGAACACCATTTGAGATCGCATTACTCATTGAGCAATTGTGACAGTCGGAGAATTGTAGTTGGTCCAGGCTCTTGCTAAAGTAATTGATATGCCCCATAACCAACCACTCAAAGCACTTCATCAACCATCCTTTTCCTTGACATATGCTGCCTGACTCTCTTAGTTATTCCAGCAATTTGTGCTTTGCTGAAGAGTCCAGCATCTGCAGTTCCTTGTGTCTCCATTGGAAATATATTGCATCTTTCATATAAAGAAATCTAAATCCTGGACCTCCGTCACCAACGGCAATGTTGGAGTATATTCATCAGAAGGTCTGTAGTCGTTCAAAAAGGTTGCTCATTACCATTTCCTTAAGAACAATTAAGGATGGGCAATAATGCTATCATTTTTAACTATGGAGCCAAATAAATATCAATCTGTGGTAGTCCATGAAAATACATTGAAATAATGGTGGAGAAGGGTACAATGCTACAAATGAGCTCTGCATGAATAGGCAAGGTCAGCTGAAGGTATCTTCAAATGCCATATCCTACCGAAGGTGCCACCAGCCACATACACTGACCAATTTGACACATCATCAACCTCTATCAGTCAGCACTGGTATGCTTTGTAATTGTAATTGTATCTGTAATTAATTTATAAGTCAAGGTGTGTAGAAACGTACAAAGAATTTGATTTGCCATCCAGTTATATCAAAAAAGCAACAACACACAACTACATAAAAATTAACATAAACATCCACCACAGCGCACTGTGATGGAAGGCAATAACGTGTTATTTTCCACATTATCTCACATATACAACACAGTTGGAAACATGAAATCCACTCCTCTCACTTTGTGGACATGTCCAACTATTCAACCATGACAGGTACATCAACAAATCGCATTGTCTGATACTTGCAGGTATATTTTTCCTCTCTTGCAGATCAGGCGACAACATTTAACCAGCAATGGGCAAGAATCCTGCAACACGTGACTTCTTTGGAAGTGATACTACTTGCAATAAATGGTGTTGCTATTGTTAACATTATAGTTTATTATAAGCTGGATCTATGTAAAACAGTAACATCTCCTTACATCCTGATTCCACCTCATCACACAATTTTGTGTGATTTGCAAGCTAAATGTATAATCAGGACTCTCCTATAACTCCCGATCTTTCACCCACTCTTTGCATCACTATAAATCCCTCCACTCCTCACTGCACCCCACATTCCATGCACACACCACCTCCTCACATCTCTTAAAGTCATCGAGTCATACGCTGTTAAAACACTGCATTCGGCCCAAGTTACCCATACCCACCATCCTGTCCCAGCTCCATTAGTTCCACTTGCCTGCATTTGCCCCATATCCCTCTAAACTGTCCAGGTACCTGTCCAAATGTTGATTAAACATTGCGATACAACCTGTCTCAATTATCTCCCCTGGCACCTCGTTACACCCACCCACCACCATCTGTTTTCAAAACGTTGCCCCTCAGGTTCCTATTAAATCTTTCACCTCTCACCTTAAACCTATGTCCTCTGGTTCTTGATTGCCCTACTGTCGGCAAGAGACGCTGTGTGTCTGCCCGATCTATTCCTCTCATGATTTTGTGCATTCTTGAACCGTTTCTGCATATTCAGCCACCAGCGGAGGCTCTGACCCTCCACATATGTACTCACAATGTGGTCTGCATCATCAACTAGATGTGCCACAGTAAATCACCAAGATTCTTCAATGGTTTATCACAAACCTCTTGACATAAGGTCATGTGATAGTAGGATTAGGCCATTCGGCCCATCAAGTCTACTCCACCATTCAATTATGGCTGATCTACCTCTCCCTCCTAACCCCATTCTCCTGCCTTCTCCCCATAACCTATGACACTCGTACTAATCAAGAATGTATCTAACTCTGCCTCAAAAACACCCACTGCCTTCTGTGACAAAGAATTCCACAGATTCACCAACCTCTGACTAAAGAAATTATTCTTCATCTCCTTCCTAAAAGAACGTCTTTTAATTCTGACGCTACAATTCTGACTTTTACGACTCTCCCACTAGTGGAAACATCCTCTCCACATCTACTCTATCCAAGCCTTTCACTATTCTATATGTTTTAATGAGGTTCCCACTCATTCTTCTAAACTCCAGCCAGTACAGTCCCAGTGCCATGAGTTAACCCACTCATTCCTGGGAACATTCTTATAAGCCTCCTCTGGACCCTGTCCAGAGCCAGCACATCTTTCCTCTGATATAGTGCCCAATATTGCTCACAATATTCCAAATGCGGCCTAATCAGCGCCTTGTAGAGCCTCAGCGTTGCATCCCTGTTGCCCGAAAGAACATGAGCAGGAAGCACAATCACCCAGAATTCATATATTGCCCAAATCTGGAAAACTACTGATATTCATTCATTCATTGCCACTGGAGATTTTTTATTCAGCAGCAATGTCAGATTTCAGATTCAGATTCAGATTCAAACTTTATTGTCATTGTGCAGTGTACATTACAGAGACAACGAAATATAGTGACAACGAAATGCAGTGTGAAAACTTCTTCATGAATGCACTGTAAAGCCCCTGTCCCACTTACATGTCCTTGGCATGCTAATTACGCGATCTCGTGGTTGCGTTGAGGCGCGACGGTCCAGCGAAGGTCGCGCGCGACTTCATGCGTCCACACAGACATCTGGAGCGCGTGATGCATTTGAAGATGGACACAAAATACAGGAGTAACTTAGCGGGACTGGCAGCAGGAAGGAGTGATGTTTCGTGTTGAGACCCTTCTTCGGTCTGAAAGAAGGGTCTTGACCCGAAACGTCACCCATTACTTCTCTCCAGAGGTGCTGCCAGTCTCGCTCCTGCATTTTGTTTCTATCTTCAATTTTCTTGGCCCCGCTCTGGGAGTAGAAGTGGGGGCGGATCCGGATCCGTAATGGCCGTGAGCCCCAGGCCGAGCTTGGCGATCGTTTGCCTGCTTCTGCTGCTTTTGGAGGTGAGACGTTGGGTCATGGGCCTGTCCCACTTTGGCCGTTAGTATCGCGACAGGCCGTTGGCGCGCGTAGATTTCGTTCACTACAAAATTTCAGAGCGCCGCGCGATACCGCGCACAACTCCATACCCCTCCGCGCTTCCCAGTGGGACTGGCCCCGTGCGGCCACACGCTACCCGTGCGCCTCAACGCGACGACGAGGTCGCGTAATTTGCGTGCCAAGGACACGTAAGTGGGACAAGGCCTTAACTGTTTGAAAAGGCAGCTGCCCCCACTAACCTCAATTCATGTCGCATTCATTGTCAAATGCACAAGTGCCATGAAGTACAGATAGAATGAAAATCGTGTTTGCAGCAGCATCACAGGCGTATTGACTCAGACAAACACACCCATTATCAATTGCACATAAATTGCATGTCAGTTCTATATTATAGTAAAAAGGAAAAGACTGTGTAAAAGAAAAAAGCGTTGTATAAAAGACAATTAAAAAACAAGTCCATGGTGTTGCAAGAGATGGTTCGTAGTGCTTCGGTGCTGAGGTAGGATTAGGGTTGTTCAATGATTCATTAATGTCACGTATGCATGCACAATGAAATTATTTTTGGATAGCTGACACATGCAGAAGTCGCCATATTTTCGGCACCATTTACACAAAAAGTCCAACGTTCAAAGCCCGGTCCACATGCTGGATGCACGGAGCACCCCTGATCCAAGTAAGCCCATGAAAACCCCAGGCTGCTGCAGGGCCTCCTCCATCACCTTCGGATGTCTAGGCCCTTGAACCAACGTCCCTCTCCTTGCCCGCCTGCCTTTGTGTCCCGTGGGCACCTCCTACAGCTGACCTTGAAGGCGCTTGTGGCAATACCACTGTTTATCCGATCGGCCCGCTCCTCTCATCCGACGTCGCGAGTGGCTCCCTCCTTCTCGACTCTCTGGTCTTCAGGGCTGAGCTCGGTGGAATCCGAGCTTCCCCTGAAGATAGCGCCTCCACCTGCTCTTTATTCGCAACAGTGAACAAGGCCTACCACCGCACATGGCCACTGGCGGCCCGCTGGGTGTGTCGTTGCTCGCAATGATCCGTCTTTGTTGTGAAGGTTGGTTTAAGACCCCAATAGTTGTATGAAACTGCTGTCCCTGAATTAGGTGGTGAGGTACTTCAGGCCACCTTCAGGCATCTCCTGCCCAACAGTAGCAGCGAGAAGAGGGCAAGGCCTGGATGGTGGGCCTCCTTTGATGGTGGATGCCACCTCCTTCAGGCTGCACCTCATGTAGATGCATTCATTGGTGGGGAAAGTTGTGTTTGTGAGAGACTTGGGGCCAAGTCCACCACTCTTTTCTGCCTCTTGAGTCCCAATGCATTGGAATAGCTTCACCAGGTTGTGATGCAAGCAGTTATGATACTTTCCACAGTGCATCTGTCGAAGTTCATTTGTGTATCTGATGACATACTAAATCTCTTTAAACATCCAAGGAAGTAGAGAAACGTGCATGCTATGTGATGAGCTCCCAAGGCAGGTCACCAAACATGTGAATGTCCACGAATTGAAGCTGCTAACTCTCCACTGTTGACCCATGAATGAAAACTGGTGGGTGGTCTCCCAACATTCCATTTCTGAAGTCAACGATAACTTCATTGGTTTCGTTGTTGATGAGCTAGAGGTTGTTGTTGTGGTACCATTCAACCTGGTGATCTATCTCTGTCCTCTCAAAGCTGATTGAGAAGAGGCAAAGACACAAACTGCTGGAGAAACTCAGTTTTCAGGCAGCATCTCTAGTGAACATGGATAGGTGAAGTTTTCGGTCGGGACCTTCTTCAGACTAATTGTGTTGTGGGGAGTGAGGGAGAAGGACAGGACAAAGCCTGGAATGTCATAGGTAGATAAAGATGAAGGGGGGTTGATTGCAGATGGTTGGATAAAGGCCAAAGATGAAAAGACAAAAGGTTTAAAGCAAGGATAGAAGGGGTGCGAATTGTGAAGCCAGAGGATGGATTTAGGTGGAAGGGGATGGAAGAAATGGGTGCGAGTCCAGTTGAGCACGTTGGGTTGTAAGCTACCTAAGTGAAATTGGAGGTGCTATTCCTCATGTGTGGCCTTACACATTGGTCGGAGGGGGCGTTGCGAGTCAGCTGCCCTGCCAGCAGCATGTTCTTCGTTTCTACTTTTTTGTTTTTTTTAGTTTGTTCAAATGTATGTTTTAGTGTCTCTCAGTGTGTCCTGTGTGAGGGGTGGTGAATGGGGGGTAAGGGGGGAACCGCTTTCGGTCGCCTCCTCCACGGAGAGGCGACTTTTTCCATGTCGCCTCCTTCGCGGCCTTACACCATGGATTGGTGCGGCCTTTTCACGGAGTTTCAGCAGCGAGTGCAGCATGGACTTCTCATCGCGGAGCAGGCGAGCCCTTGCCAGGGTCGCCAGAAGGGAGTGCTCTGATAACATCCTGAAGATGTAGTCTGCGGAGCTTCTAGCCGCGGCTGCGGCGTGGACTAACCATCTGGAGCCTGAGTTCCCTCGTCGGGGACAGCCAGAGAAGAGCTCCGACCGCCGGCCTGCGGCCTACAACATCCTGAATCCATGGCCTCCAGTAGGAAAGCGCCGATTCGGGACCTCCAAGCCACGGAGTGTGTTCGACCGTCCCACCGTCATAGAGGGCCTGTACATCCGGCCGCCCGCAGTGGCGTCTACGGAGGTTTATGGTCCCGACCACGGGTGAACAATGGAGGAGGACTGACTGTACTTTGTTCCTTCCACCACAGTGATGAATGCTGTGGTGGATGTTTATGTTTAATTTTATTGTGTATTGTGTGTTCCTTTGTGATTGTACTGCTGCTGGCAAATTAATTTCACTACACATATATGTGTATGTGATGAATAAAACTGATTGATTGATTGATTGATTGATTGATTGATTGATTGATTGATTGATTGATTGATTGATTGATTGATTGATTGATTGATTGATTGATTGACTCGGAAGAGGCCCAGGACAAAAAAGTCTGTATGGAAATGGGAAGGGGAGTTAGAATGGTTAGCATCCGGAGAATCCAGTAGGACTTGGCAGAATGAGCACGTGGTCATTGAAACAGCTGCCAAATCTACATTTAGTTTTCGATGTAAAGGAGGCCATCAGATGCAGTAGATGAGGTCAGAGGAGATGCACGTGAACCTTTGTCTCATATGTAAGGACTGCTAGGGTCCATGACTGGGTGTGAGGAGAAGGTATACGGGTAGGAATTACATCTCCTGTGGTTGTGGTATGAAGTATCTGGGGAGGGGGTGGTTTGAGTAGGAAAGGATGAGTGAACCAAGGAGTTGCAGAAGGAGCTGTCTCTGCAGAAGGCAGAAAGGGGTGTGGATGGGAAAATGTGACTGGTGGTTGGATCACCTTGAAGGTGGTGAAATGTGCTGGATGCATAGGCTACTGGGTGAAAGGTAAGGAGCATGGAAACTATCCTTGTTCCATCTGGTGGTAGGGGGGAATGAAAGGAGATATGGGTTAGGGATGATAGTCCAAGTGAACTTGAGAACAGGGAGGAAGTTAGTGGTAAAGTTAATAAAATCACTGAGGTGCACAGGTGCAGGAGGCAACCCAATGCAATCAATGTAGCAGAATAAACCCTCACCTCACTTGGGTTTGTCTTCCCTCTTCCAGCTTTCTCTCGCCCTCCCCCTGCCCACACCAAGTCACCCACAATGTCACCTATCCATGTTCTCCAGAGATGTTGCTGGACCCTTTAAGTTACTCCAGCATTTTGTGTCTTGATTTGTACCATCTCTAGTTGCATTTACATTTGCAGCATCTGCAGTTCCTTGTTCCTCTCAGAATAGGCACTTCCTACTGACCTTAATTGATTTAACCTTAATTTTGCCGTTGGTCAATTTTGACCTTATGTTCCCACTGACCTTCCTAGTGATCTTGCAATGTTCAATTGCAATTAATGTATGAAGCTAAATTAAAAATCAAGACTTGTTCTTAAATATTGATTGACTGATTCGTGTGCGGATGTGGTGCCGATGGATGAGAGGCCGAAGCAAAGAAGTCGAAGCCAAAGAACCGAATGGAAACGAGGCTGAAACTCCAATAAACCGAAAGAGTCCGAAGACGAAACGCCTACTAACCGCAGCCTAAATGCAAACTAACCGAAAGGGCGGGACGCCTAAAAGCCAACGAACCGAAAAACTGCGTTGCCTAAAAGTAAACTTACTGAATGGCCACTCTGTCGAAACGCCACCTACCCGTAAGGCGGCGCCGCCTACAGGCCAAAGAACCGACTGCCGCTCAACAGAAACGGCCAATAAAGGACATGACGTTGCCGGGGCGGGACTTGTCAGCGATTGGCCCAAACCCCCGCGTCCATCACATCACTGTGAAAGCATGAACATTGTCCCAAGCAGTGTCAGGTGAGGCTACCGGAAAGACGAAGGAAAAGATTCAAAGATGCTTTGAAGGAACGGAATATCCCCACTGACTCGAGGGGTGTGCCGCGTAAAGTGACGCAAGAGCTGTCAGGGTGACACTGAGGCATTATAACAGGAGCATGCAGAAGCCTTGTGTAAGTTGTGGAATGTGTGCATCCACCCTGTCACCATGGATAATGTGCTCTTCCTACAGAGGTTCCACGAGTCACCTCAGAACCCAGATGGCAGGAGTGGCAGTAGTCATACTCAATCTGGAGCACAGCCAAAAGAAGAAGAGAACTTCAGATTCACAGGAGATTTTGCAACACACTTTGTTTGTCTTTTGGTAAAGTTAATGAAACATCTCACTGGAAATACAAAGGCCCCTATCTGACACCACCTGAAAGAGACAGGCCACACTTAACTAAATGGCCATCAGAAGCAAAGGGTTTTTAACTTAATTATTATTCCAAATTACTAAATAAGACATGCATGTGAACTATACAGCTACCACTCGCCTTGTTGAGTTTCCACTCAGAGTCAAAGAGTAGCAGGGTGGGGAACGATAACATACTGAATCCCAACAGGCAAGCCAAGGAGGAACACACTATAAACCCATATGATTTAAGTTTCTGCCCCAGTAGCCAGAAGCCTTGACCACTGATCCATTTGCAGAGGTTTAGCAGAAGGGGAATTTAAATTCAAGCAAGTAGGGAAAGCTGGGTTTTACCGTAAAGCTACTTTCCGTAACGGTAGACATGAAATTACTGGACTGATAATAAAAACGCATTTGCTTTGCTAATTATCTTTAAGGAAGGAAATATGCCATCCTGACCTGGGCTGTGCTATATCTGACTTCAAAGCTGCCATCGTTTAACTGCCTCCTCACTTTGGTGGCAATCGGAGATAAATAAACACCAGTCTTGCCACGCATCCACATCCTGTGAGCATGTACGTTTTAATGAAACAACATGTTGCCACTCAATAAGCCATCCATTTCAACCACATTGTCATGAGTGGGCGCAAAGCGGAACTTGAGGAAAGATCAATGGCATGGGTTAGGCACCAAATCCATCTTACCAGTGGGATTCTGTGCTTTGCTGCTCCTTGGAAGGTATCCATGTCTCCCCTCCCCCACCCCCATTGCAGAGTGGTCAATGCACTGGTGTAAATTCTATTGCGCTCTTTTTAAATTTTAACAATTGGCACGGACGCCAATAGGATCAACAAACTCATCAGGAAGGCTGGCTCCGTAGTGGGGGGGGGGGGGAATTGGATTCACTGGAGATGGTCCTGGAGGGGAGGATGCTCCTCAAACTGCGGACAATACAGCTCACCCCCTCCATGACACACTGGTCAACCTGCTGGAGTCAATTATAAAAGATGAAATAAAAGGTGTGGACCTGGGGCCGCTGTTGTCATTGGTCACAGCCAGTGCGGAGAAGAAGCACCAACTCCAGCCCAACCGCACTCCGTGATGGGCCAGGGACCGCCAGCCACCCCCCCCCCCCCCAGCACCAGCGAAAGCCAGGCACCAGCCATCCACGGGGATACACACAAAGCACTGCAGAAACTCGCCATTCTCCCAGCGCCGCTGCAAGCCTGGCCCAACACTTCCGGCCACCCCTGGACAGGGACGAGACACCCTGGAGGGGACGGGGATGGGGATGGGACGGCCCAAAAACAACTCAACACACCCGGGCCCAACACCCACCACGGATAAGCACGATCTTGCTCGCTCACCAAAACATAAAAAAGCTATAAACACGACAAAATAATCTTAGCTTTTAACAAAGGAGCAATAAATACAACTATGTCATAGATTGAAAGCCATATTTTCTTACCTAGAAGAATCAAAGCTGGAACAAACAGAAGAAATGAAGGTCTACTGCTTCACTGTTCCACTGCTTTCCAGGGCTGTTCATGCATAGTGACCTTAGATCTGAGCATGCGCAGTCGTCAGCAGTCGGAATACCGAACTCGTGTATTAGAGCATATGGTATTGGGGGTAGGGTGCTGACATGGATAGAAATTCGTTGGCAGACAGGAAACAAAGAGTAGGCAGGCAGTGACTAGTGGGGTACTGCAAGGCTCGGTGCTGGGACTGTAGCTATTTACAATATACATTAATGATTTAGATGAAGGCATTTAAAGTCACATGAGCAAATTTGCAGACACAAAGCTGGGTGGCAGTGTGAACTGTGAGGAGCATGCTATGCGGATACAGGGTGACTCGGACAGGTCGGGTGAGTGGGCAGATGCAGTGGCGGAAAACCCGGGGGGTCCAGAGGGGACACGTCCCCCCCCATGTTTTGAGAGGTGGGGGACATCCCCCCCAAAATTTTTTGTAATCCGGATTTTAAAACCCGGAGAAATCTCCGCTTTCCATGAGACTGGGGGTGGGACTGCTGATCGAGGGCACGGATTGGACGAGAGAGACGTCAGTCAGCAGGCAATGGGGGCAGGACTTGATGATTCAGCGCGATCATTGGAGGCGGGAGGTGTCGGTCAGAGGCGGAAGTAGAGGGGTGAGACTGAAGATAGAGCATGGTGATTGAGGAGGGAGACGTGCCCAGGTCATAGGGTCACAACGGCGGCCCTGGACACCAAAGATCTTTGCTGGAAACAGATCTGTGCCTCATCCGCTGCCAGGATCGATCCCGGCCGGCTCTCCGGCGCTGCAACCGTTGCCGAATCTCCACTGGATCATCCCTGTCCCCACCCGACTGCCCCCTCCCCCCATGCCCGGGGGTGGGCAGAGACGTCGGGAATCAGACGGGAGTGGTGCCCACAGCCAGCGCAGAGAAGCAGCGCTAAACCCAGCTCAACTCTGCCTGTCCCTCCCTGCCTGGACAAGGGAAATATGGCCCAGGCTTACAGCCAGTGCGGAGAAGCAGCGCTAGCTACGCGGCTCCAGACTGGTGTCCCGTCAGTCCAGGCAGGGCTGTAGGTTAACCCGGCGAGACAGGCAGAGTTGAGCTGTATTTAGCGCTGGGTTGAGCCCCCGAGGCCTTGCGTGTGTGTGTGAGTGTGCGCATGCACGTGCGGCCACCAGGGAATTCTGTCCCCCCAGTCTCCCGGTCCCCTCCATATTTTGATAGCGAGTTCCGTCACTGGGCAGATGCATGGCAGATACAGTTTAATGTGGATAAATGTGAGTTTTTTTGCTACACCTCCACCAAAGAAAATAGTTTCTTCCCGAAAACCTGTCCATGTCTCTCAGAATTTTTAGACTTCAAATCTCACCCATTCCCTCCCTTCTGAAGGAAACAGACCCAGTCAACCACAACCACAACCACAACCACAATTCTTAAATATTTGTCGTGACATTATAAGCATGTACTTGATTTGCTATGTACAAAGCCCATCTTTTTGCCTTTTGCCCCCTTCCCAACCCCTGCTACTGCCATTAGTAACAATCAACCCTGTGCTAATTCAAGCTCATGAACTCTGCTGTTCAATGTGACATTTGAGGACTAATTGACACAAAAAGCATCTGTTGCAATGTCAACATTGCAACATCAGAACCGAACCAGAACAAAGTAAAATGCTGTATTTGCTAAATAAACTAGCTTTTAAACTAACTAAACTTGAACTTCAGTTTGTGAAACACTTGGCATGCACGATTAAAGTTGATATGACTAATTTTATTCGGCCTTGCTATTGCTGCTCTATTTATTTTGTTAAAAACCACAATTATAAACAGTGATTTGTATAAAGTTAACATATTTTTGATGATTTTCATGCAAATATTTAAACTAGTCACACACACATTTTCCTAAACAAGCAGAACGTTATGAATTACCTCTTAAAGATTTGGTCCAAAATCATTATTATTCCCAACAACGTTGGTGAAGGAAAAACAGTAAAACTATTCTAATGTTGTAGAACTGCAGATACTGGGTTAAACCGACAATAGACACAAAATGCTAGAGTAACTCAACGGGGTAGGCAGCATCTCTGGATAGAAGGAATGGGTGACGTTTAGGGTCGAGACCCTTCTTCAGATTATTCTAGTCTAATGCAGTGTAACATATTTTCCCAGTTAACTCTTTGCTGGTTTTGTACACAAGCATAGATCAGAATGAATCACACTTCATCTGGTGGTGTAGCTGACTTGAAGTTAAAATGGAGGAATCATAAAAACCCAATGCACCTTATTACAATCGAGGATATCAAATATAATGTAGGTCTATGAATAGGACTACATCATAGTTGAGATCGAGATCCGGGGATCATGCTGTCTTGGAGATAGGTCTACTGGCAACATAGGTCTACTGTGAACCAGATTTCAATAACCCCAGTGAATGGGAATCTTGTCCAATGCAAGGGAATGAGAACTTTACTAATTGCAGTGAATGAGAACTCCACACAGCGTTTGTGAGTGAGAATCAAAGCTATTATCCACTCATTTCAGCAAAGTGTTGACATGTTTGCCAATAATTTCAAAAGCATCAGTGTGGTTGTCCTAATTTCGTACCAATTGATAGTAGGGGGGGGGGGGGGCGGGGTAAGGGGAAGCTACAAAGTTTGAACTCATAAAATGAACATAGGTCTGGCATAAGCCTTAGATACCCGTCTCCATCTCTCTGTTGTACCTAACTGCAATGGATGTAGCCAGACACATATAACTCCAATATTGAATAGCATTTTAATACTACATGTTATTATTGCTACCATAATAGCTACTCTTATAGGTCCTTGTGTATGTTGAGAAGCTGATGGAATTCCAGAATGTGCCCGGGGACTAGATCTTGGTCAAGGACATCAGGAAGCCAGAAAGATATGAGTGGAATAATGGTCTGGTGCCAATGCAGAGTGCTCTGCAGATGGAGATGGACATGAAGCGGAGTCTGCTGGATCTAAACAAGCTCTCTACTCAGCACACTGACACTTATCTGCGTGGCTTCTTGGAGAGCCATTACATGGATGAGCAAGTGAAGATGACCAAGAAACTTGGAGATCATGTCACCAATCTAAAGAGATTGGGAGCCCATGAGAATGGCCTGGGAGAGTACCTGAACAAGTGGAGGTGTAGGTTAAAGCTTTTTCTGAATTGGTAAGTTCCCATTTGGCTCTGAACAAAGCTGTGAAATGCTAATAAACTATTTATTAATGTATGCAAAATATCATCAAGAAAATGGGTAGCATGGTGGCGCAGAGGTAGCGTTGCTGCCTTACAGCACCAGAGCCCCAGGTCCCGGGTTCAAACATGACTACTGGTGCTGTCTGTAAGGAGTTTGTATGTTCTCCCCGTGCCCTGCGTGGGTTTTCTTCAAAATCTTCGGTTTTCTCTCACACTCCAAAGACGTACATGTTTGTAGGTTAATTGGCGCAGTATAAATGTAAATTGTCCTTAATGTGCGTAGATAGTGCTAATGTGCAGGGATCACTGGTCGGTGCAGACTCAGTGGGTCGAAGGGCCTATTTCTGTGCTGTATCTCTAAACTAACTTTAAAAAAGTTGAAGAAGTTTCCAAGACAATTGTCTTTTTTTAATCACCACCTTTTCACTGGTTATATAAAATGATTCATGGTTTACATTCTGTCACAAAGTTGTTGATGTATTTGTGAAATATTAACAGTTCCAGAATAAAATATTAAAAATAAGTAAAGGGAAAATATACAGTTAATGGTAGGAATATTAACAGCATGGGAGAACAGAGGGATCTTGGTGTCCCCATCTATTGTTCCTCAGATGGGGTGGGAGATTGCAACCTTCACGTGGTCCACCCTTTTTTCATCTAATGCAATCAACCTGACGTGCACAATCAAATGAGATCAAATAGAACAAGTTGTCCGACAACTTTAGGCTGTGCACGCCATACACAAGAAGAAGAAGTAGTTCCTTGGATGTAGCAATACATATAGATAACATTGTAAAGATTGCCGGGCGAGTCTAGAACCAGGGGTCACAGTTTAGGAATAAGGGGTAGGCCATTTAGGACTGAGATGAGGAAAAACGTTATCACCAAGAGAGTTGTGAATCAGTGGAATTCTCTACCACAGAAGGCAGTAGAGGTCAATTCACTGGATGGTTTCAAGAGAGATGTAGCTCTTTGGGCTAACGGAATCAAGGGATATGGGGTGAAAGCAGGAACAGGGTACTGATTATTAGATTAGATATTAGATATAATTTATTGCCACACAGCCAGGCTGGTGGAAATTTGGGTTGTCTGCAGCGATACAATAATAAAGAACACACAACCACAATAAAACTGTAACACAAACATCCACCACAGCATTCATCACTGTGGTGGAAGGCACAGAATTTGGCCAGTCCTCCTCCATTTCCCCCCGTGGTCAGGACCAGAGTCCAGAGTCAGTCCAGGATCGGCTCTTCCTCACCGGAGACCGCGGCTTTAAGTTATTGTAGGCCGCAGGCCGGCGGTCAATTATGGATGATCAGCCATGATCATATTGAATGGCAGTGCTGGCTCGAAAGGCCGAATGGCCTACTCCTGAACCTATTTTCTATGTCTCTATGTCTCTATTGCTTATGGTGTGCTTGCTTTCATTGGTCAGGGTTTTAAGTATAAGAGTTTGGATGTCATATTCCTGCTTTATAAAACTTTATATAGTCTGTATTTGAAATATGGTGTGCAGTTCCGGTTTGCCTTATTACAGGATGACAGGATGTGCAGGCTTTGGAGAAGCTGGGGACTGAAGGAAGATTACAGATCAGTGTCTTTGCAGAACACAAGTAGATAGAATTGTAACGGACATGTACTTGGTCTCATTAGTCAGGGCATTGAGTATGGGAGCCTCGTCTACACTGTAGATTGGCTACAGCATGTTAGCCAATCAGAATGCTTAGAAATGATAATCCCGCCTAATTATAGCATACATCGTGTAAGATCCTACCCACTGTCTCGCAGTTAGAGTAGCAGTGTGAACATGTGATGACCTGCTTAGTAGTTAATGACCTGAACAATAAAGATGTTTGTGTTTCAACCTGTGTGAGTCTGGACACTTTACATGGTGTCAGAAAATCGGGTCTACCCCGCTTCTGTTTACCGGGTTTTATTTTGTTTACCAGTTTTTTATTTGCGTGTTTTGTGATTTGAGGACATGGCTACCTCTTGTCAAAAGCCTAGCCCGCTTGTGTTTGATTCTGATATCGCTGAGCGATGGCGAATGTTTGAGAAGGACTACTTTCAATATATCCGCTTCGTTCACCAAAACGATCCCAGACTATTTGAAGGCTTCGCTACTGTTGAATCTAGCGGGTCCGGAGGCTATGATCCACGCTGACTCATTCGAATTTGCACCTGCTCAACTGGATGCGAATGGCCAGGTATTGGTGCCAGCTAAATCTATTGACAACTCTATGGTGTTGCTGAGGAAGTTTAGAGAACTGTGTGACCTACAGTCTAACAGAATCCTAGAGAGGACAAGATTTTTTGCTCAGATGCAACAGGCTGATGAGCCTGTGGAACGGTTCATCAGCAATGTGAGACATATCAGCTCTCGATGCAGATTTGGTGAGTTAACAAATGAGCTCGTTTGTGATAAAATTGTAGGAGGAATGAGTGACCGCAAACTGCGAGCCGAACTGCTGCGGAATGCTGAACTGACTTTAGAGCAAGCAATTCGTGCTTGTCTGATGGCTGAGACTGTGGCACCACTGGCTGATTTTGATAGCGTGAATGCTAATCAACAGTTGGATGTGAATTTGGCTAGTTATTCTCCGCAAAGATTTCTTAATGCGTCCAGCAAAGCTCAGAACATGCCTAACACAAACTGTAACTATTTCCACCACAGGGGGTGCCAATTTTGCGTAGCCCATGGGAAAGTATGTCATAATTGCAAGAAACTCAACCACTTTGCTAATTGTTGCCGATCCAGTGGGAGTACAGCTTCAAGGACGAAGCTGCACCTGATTCAACAAGACCCATCTGATTCTGATTCCCATGAACAAGACAAATCTTCCCACGGGAACGACTCCGATAACACAGTCACCAAGTCTACCGTACTTTCACTAAACCTGCGCATCCCAGGCAAAGTGACTGATCCTGCAGTGACCATGATAATCAATAACAAACCCCTGATCGCCAAAGTCGATACTGGCGCCAGGGTGAATGTCATGTCACTCAAAGTGTTCAACAAGATAAGAACCACTGAGCTCATGAAAAAAGACTCCTCCACTCTACATGCTTACGGAGGAGAAATTCTTCACCCGCTGGGTAAAGCTGACTTTAAATGTACCATCAATGAACAGACCAAGGACTTGCTATTTTACATTGTTCAGCTAAGTTCTGAAATCCTGCTAGGCATCGATGCGTGCCATTACCTGGGTTTGGTCTATTTTGGGCGTTCTGTTCACAAACTCTGTTTGATAGAGGAACCAACCAGACAGATGCTATCCAACAACAAAGACTTGTTTGACAACAGACTCGGCAAACTACCTACAATATACAAGATCATTGTTGACCATACAGTCACCCCAATCGTACGTGCCCCTCACCGTGTCCCGCATGGTAAGCGTGAGCAAATACATGATGAACTGAAATGTATGGTCTCCATCGGAGTACTTGCCGAAGTCAGCGAACCCTCTGACTGGGTCTCCACCATGGTTGTCACCACAAAGAAAGACAAGAAGGAGTTACGCATCTGCATCAATCCTAAAGATTTGAACACAGCAATCAAACACCAACACTACCCGATGAGCACCACCGAAGACGTAGCGGCACAAATCGGTAACGCAACAGTGTTCTCAGTCTTGGATGCAAAAAACTCTTTCTGGCAAATCCCATTAGACCTATCAACCTTCGCCACCCCGTTCGGACGTTATCGATTCCTAAGAATGCCCTTTGGCATCAACTCTGCCAGCGAAGTTTTCCAGCGTGCAATGGAACAACTGTTTGCAGAATTTCCCAGTGCCATCATTGTTGGCAACATCCTAGTTTAAGGCCGCGACGCCACCGCGCACGATGCCAACCTACATAAAATACTGGACCATGCCAGAGATATCAATTTAAAACTGAACCCTCTGAAGTGCAAGTTCAGGGTTCCCGAAGTCACCTACATAGGTCCCGTGTTCACCAGCAATGGGCTAAATCCTGAGCCGCTGAAGATTGCAGCAACCAACGAGCTGCCGGTACCAACTGATGTCACCAGCCTACAACGATTTCTAGGCATGGTCAACTACCTGGGAAAATGTATTCCCAATCTCAGCAAATTATCAGCCCCCCTGCATCAACTAACCCACAAGGACAACACCTGGTCCTGGTACCCAAACCACCAGCGAGCCTTTGAAACTTTTAAACTCCAGCTCGCCAGAGCTCCCACTATGTCTCACTTCAATATCGACCTGCCAGTCACAATTACCTGCGATGCATCCCAGTATGGACTAGGCGTTGCACGCCTGCAGACCTCTTTTAACGGTGATGTTATGCCGGTATCCTACGCTTCACGAACCCTGACGGACACCGAACAGCGCTATGCACAGATAAAGAACTGCTCGCCGTAATTTTTGCTTGCTCCAAATTCAAAAACTTTATTTTCGGCAAAACATTCATGGTAGAAACTGATCACCAGCCGTTAGTCACCATCCTGAGCAAACCGATCCATGCAGCCCCAGCAAGGCTTCAATGCATGATGATGCAGCTACATCGGTTCGATTTTCGCATTGTTTACACAAAAGGTAAAGACATGCACATCGCAGACACTCTATCTAGCAATGTTACAAAATTTTGAGATTTAAAAAATCAAGTCTGTAATTTATCCCATCAGATAAAGCATAAAAAGAAGTTTAATTTGACACCTAATTCACTTTCATATCTCATGTATTTAAAAAGTTATGGCCATTTTCATACTCGGAAATTAGCATCTTGTTCCCTATTGATTTTCTATGGACGTAACAAAAAAGCTGTGATCGTGGACAGTCAAAAGCCCATAACTTTCTTAAAAATTAAGAGAACTGAATGAAATTTTCAGTTATCATAGATTGAACCATTCTGAAACAAATATAAAATAATCTTACTTGGATGACCTGAAATTAAAGCATATAATTAGTTAGTTACCCAAGTGTAGCTAATTTCAAACTTCAATTACTAGATCTAAACATCTATCCATTTCTTAATAAATGATTAACATTTTTAAATAGCCTAAGTGTGCAAATAATATTCATAAATAATTCACAATAAAACATGATTTTTAAATCTCATTTACATTAATTTATAGGCCAAATGGAAGGAATTTAGTGTTCAATTGCTGTAAATTAAAGTCCATTTTAAATCAGCTTTCTAGTGGGATCCTGTGAACGCGCTGGTTTAGAACGTTCACATTGCGGTAGATTTGTGCCCTCAAATGCCCAGAAAAATACTGCGGGATATAATGGGGCCAAAATGAGCTACTCGTAATATTAAACTTTGTATAAAGGGATCTTAAGAAGCCCTTTTTAATGTAAAAATAAGCTACATACCTTCTGTGGTTTGCTCTACGAGACCCTGACGGCTGTCGGTGGTCGCGGGTTTAGAGATTGATTTTTAAACTACTATAGCTATTATCCAAGGCCTTTAAAACTAATAATAGCTTTTGCGATGGGGTCTTCCAGCGATTTTTCGTTAATAATTAACAAGGCTGAACATCTTCGATTTGAACAGCCTAGAGAAAATCGCGTTTTAAACCCGCCCCCCTCTAAACGGCGCCAAAATCGCGCACACCCGCAGCGACAGATTTTCAGCGACGCTTCAGGTAGGCTTTGCAACATACCTACTCTATCCCGAGCACCAAGCGCCACCAGCGAACAACACCCATTCGACCAAGAATGGTTCTACGTTCTAAAAGTCTCGTTCGTTCCAACTGACCTCGCCGAACACACTGCCGCGGACAAAACCTCCCAGCTGCTAACTTCAATCATTAAAGGCGGCTGGCCAAACAAGCAGTCCATCACTCCCTCTGAACTGCGACCCTACATTTCGGTACATGACGAACTCGTACTACAGGATGGTGTGATAGTGAAGGGTCACAAGATGGTCATCCCCCCCCCTCTGCAAAACGAATATTATGAGGAGATCCACGGTGGCCACCCAGGCGTTGAAGCCATCCTACAGCGCGCTAAAGAAATGATCTATTGGCCCGGAATGACCAAGTACATTCGGGAGAAAACAGAATCATGCGCGATCTGTAACAGACAGGAACCACACCAGCAAAAACAACCGCTGCTGTCCCAACATGCACCCTCTCTACCATGGTCGTCCGTGACTGCCGATATCTTCGACTGGCACAGGAGGCACTATCTCGTGCTAGTGGACTCGTACTCGAGTTTGGTTCGAAATTGATTTTCTGCCAACCGTCTCCTCAGAAATAGTCATCCAGAAACTCCGACAGCACATCTCTGTACATGGCATTCCAGCCCGCCTTCAGACTCACAATGGGACACAATTCACCAGCCAGAAGTTCAAAGACTTTGCCGAATGGTGGAACTTTCAACATGTTACCAGCAGCCCAGAATACCCACAGTCCAATGGACTTACAGAACACGCTGTTCGATGCACTAAACAACTTATGGAACGCTCCTATCTGGCCAAATCTGATGTCTACCTGGACCTGTTGAACTTGAGAAATATTACCAGAGACAATGTTTTAGGCTCTTCAGCCCAGAGCCTGATGTCCCGTCGAAAGAGGCCTCCACTGCTAGTGACAGAGGATCACTTAAAGCCCAATGTTTACAGCTCTGTTGTTGTTCAAAAACACGTGTAATCCAACCGAGATGTGCAGAAACGTACCTACGACAAAACCAGCAAGCCACTTAAGCCACTAATCCAAGGCCAAGTGGTTCATCTACAAACAGACAAAGGACATACCAAACTGGGGTTCATCCATGGCCCCGCAAAGGAACCACGCTCCTACCATGTCGATGTCGGTAGTACCATCTACAGACGCACCCGTCAACACCTCCTTCTAGTGAAGGAATGACATCCGGCACTCCAGGGTCCTGACGCACCTCCATTGAACTTTAAAGTGATCGCTGTTCCAGCCGTTCCAGTTCCTGCTGCTGCTCTTCCCCGACACTCCCCGCGTCGGTCTGCTCCCCCCTCCCCTTTTGTAACCGGATCACCGGTACCCCTGCGACGGTCTACCCCTACGGTCTCACCCCAGAACCCCTCGGGCTCACCCAAAAGTGCCCTCAACTTTCCGGAAGAAAAGGTTGATGAGGCAGCTCCTTACCGTACAAGGACCGGGCGGGTTAGCAACTGTTAGATATGGCGACTATGTTTAATTAATGTTTAACCAATTATGTTTAGCCAATATTATTAGATATGGTATTTTGCATTTAACAATTTATTTACTCATCGTTGTGATAACGATCCATCTACTTTTCATTTATAGAAGAAGAGATGTAGAGTGGCTATAGCATGTTAGCCAATCAGAATGCTTAGTAATTATAACCCCGCCTAATTATAACATTCATAGTGTAAGATCCAACCCACTGTCTACCAGTTAGAGTAGCAGTGTGAACATGTGATGACCTGCTTAGTAGTTAATGACCTGAACAATAAAGATGCTTGTGTTTCAACCCATGTTTGTGCTCTTTACATACACCTTCTTCAAAGCCTCCACATCCTTCCATCTGTAATACTGGACCCTCCATCAGAACTGCATACAATATTTCAAATACAGACTAACCTGGGATGGCACTGTGGTGCAGGGGCAGAGTTGCTGCCTTATGCCCCTGTCCCACTTAGGAAACCTGAACGGAAACCTCTGGAGACGTTGCGCCCCACCCAAGGTTTCCATGCAGTTCCCGGAGGTTTTTGTCAGTCTCCCTAATGGTCGAAAGTGGTTTCCACGTAGACGAGCTTTTTCTATGTTCCGGCGATTATTTCAAAAAATTCAAAACCGGCCGCGACTAAATATAGGTTGCCGTTTTAAAAATCGGTAATTTTTTAGTCGAAGCCGGTTGCGATGCTAGTTGAAGGTGGTTGCCGGAGGTTGCAGGCCGCGGCCGGTTTGTAATTTTTTGAAATAATCGTCGGAACATAGAAGAAGCGGAAACCACTTTCAACCATTAGGGAGACTGACAAAAACTCCGGGAATCTGGGACAGGGTCATTACAGGGCCAGAGACCCAGGATCCCCCTGTGACCGCGTGGGCTTTCTCCGGGTGTTCTGGTTTCCTCACACATCCGAAGACGTACAGGTTTGTAGATTTCTGTAAATTGCCCCTAGTGAAACTGAGAAAATATAGAACTTGTGCACAGGTCAGTGCGAACTCGGTGGGCCGAAGGGCCTGTTTCCTTGCTATGTCTCAAAAAACAACTGCACTTCCTGATTATCTAGTCATTAACATTAATCTATTCCAATCCTCTCCCTATGTTAACTCGTACTTCTCATTTCTATTATAATGAGTTAACCTTATTGAAGGGGACAATTATCAATCTGTAAAATGACTTTAGATGACATTCACGGGTTGAATGAACAGAGCAGGTTATGCTTTCCTAGGAGGTATGTGTTGTGATAAAGAACTCTTGTTTGTTAACTCTTCCTGGTTTGACCATGAACTCCAATTACTAACCTATCTGTAACCCACAAGAGGCCTAGTTCCTATGAAAACCAAATTGTCATGCTCAATAAATGGTTTAACTTCACCATGAGTGTGTGGAGAATCATTGGACAACTGAGGTAAACAATGATTAATATCCCAAATCATTTTCAAACCAGGAAAGGTTCGGAGGGATATGGACCAAACGGGGACAAATGGGATTGGCTTAGATGAAGCATCTTGGCCAGCATAGGTGAGGTGGGCCAAAGGGCCTGATTCCACGCTGTATCTCCAAAAAAACCTATGACTATTATGACTATGACTCTGATGAACAGGCTGTTAGGACTAGACTTTTACAAAAACTTGCCACTTGTTTTCCTAAATTTTTATTATGAGGTTTTCGAGGTTCTCATGATTTTTTATAATGCTGGCAGGCAGGTCATGGGTACTTTATGTTTGCGGCTGACTTTACAACTTATGTGAAACAATTCCCACTTCCAAAACTCATGTAAGAATCAATGAAAATGGAAAATTAGGTGGACTGGTGGATTTTCATAGACTTTACGTACTGGAAACCAGCCTCTTTTTAAAGTGGGGGACAAGGTTTTCCAAGTCAGGCTTGCAAGGAGGCAATCAGATTGTTTCATACCCAATACCAGCGTGCTCAACTTCGAAATCAACTTTACTCTTCTGCCTTAAATATACCCATGTTTCTTCAGCATGTATAATAATAAAAAAGTAAAGAAGCTCTGATCTCTGTGTTCAGATGTGCCAAATGATGAATGCTTTCAGGTAGTCAGCCAGCACTGAATCTCAGAGACTGATTATCTCCAGTTACAAGTGAAGCAGCTGAATAAACTCCTCTGCAACTACAGAAGTAGCACGAGGGCCAGGCATTTAACTCGTAAGTCAGACAAAATAATGAAGTCACATCTGAAAGGTAATATCATCAGATAATCCTTAGCTAAATCCTTCTGTTTGGTAAACCCCAGTTCAAAAATCTAGTCTGGAGCCTGCCAGCCATCGTATGAAAGGAAGTGATGGCAGTATAAATATGATCAGCATATCTATCAGCATGGGTGAGATGACAAGCTTTTGTAAAAATCTAGTCCTAACATCCTGTTGTCTATTCATCAGAGTCTTAATAGTCATAAATCTTTTGAGATACAACATGGAATTAGACCCTTTGACCCATCACACCCATGCTGACCAGTGCCTTAAATGCTGACCATCTATAAATTAGGGCATGATTTGGAACATATGAATTGAGTTGAATACTTTATTGCTACATGCAACAAGTCAGAGTGAAATTCTTTGCTTGCCAAGGTATGCAAATAGTTGCACATAAAGGGCACTTACAAAGTTACAATACCACAACCCCCCCTGCACGAGTTCCCCCTTTATTCTCCCCCCCCCTCCCTCATGGTGATCCCCCCACACCGGGTCCCCATTGCTCTTCCCCCTCCCTCACGGCGGTCCCTCACACCTGGTCCTCCCTGTTCCTTTCCCTGGCAGTGGCGTCCTCACTACTCACGTTGTCCGTCTTCATCTGTTGGTCAGCTCCATCATCGACCGCCGCACCGAGCTCTCTGCTGTCAGCGTCAGGTCCTCTCCGGACGCCCCCGTGGTGCCGACCCAGGCCCCAGCCGCATGGCTCCGCAGACCTAGGCACCGATGGCCTCTGTCGACCCACGAGGCTCCACCTCCAACCCGCGTGGCCAGGGCCCCGACCCACGAGGCTCCACCTCCAACCCTCGAGGCCAGGGCTCGGACTCGTGAGGTTCTGACCCAGCCCACAAGGCCCGGGGCCGCGAGGCTTCTGCTTAGGCCTCTCATTGCCACCTCCGGAAGACATCTGCCACAACGGCACATCCAGTAATAATAATAATAATAATAATAATAAATATTATTTGTTGGGCGCCTTTCAGACATCTCAAGGACACCTTACATAGATTAACAGGAGTATAAACATATAATCAGAGTAAAATAAACAATAAAGACATCACAGAGACACAAACTAAAAACAGAATTCAGTCCAAAAACAGAAAATCAAAAACACAATGTAAAGAGAGAGCAGCGGCAGCCAAAGCGCGCCAGCGTCCACTCTCCCTTCACGGCAGCCATCTTGGACAAAGACTAACAGGATTACGTAGAGACAGAAAATCATCCAGTAGGCAGTATAGCACTGGAACAAGCCCCGTCATCCACAATGCCATGCTGAACATGATGCCAAATTAAACTAATCTCTGCCTGCACATGATCTATATCCTTCCATTCCCTGCATATCCGTGTGCCTATCCTAAAGCCGCTTAAATGCTACTATTGTACCTGCCTCCACCATACCTCCTGGGCAGTGCCTTCTAGGCACCTATTACTCAGTGTGACAAAAAACTTGCCCAGCACTCATCTCTTTAAATTTTTCCCCTCTCTCCTTAAGGTTATGCCCTCAAATCCTTGTCATTTAAACACTGGGAAGAGGTTCCCATGATCCACCCTTTCTATGCCTTTTATAATTTTATATCCATCTAGCAGGTCTCCCCTCTATGACATTCCAGGGAATGCAAGTTTTCCCAACCTCTCTATATGGTTAATACCCACAAATCAAGGCAGCACTCTGGTAAACCTTTTCTGCACCCACTCCAAAGCCTTCACATTCTTCCTGTGATGGGGCAAGAGGAACCATACACGGTACTCCAAATACTGATTGGGCATTGACTTGATATATGAAAGGCGTTCTCCGTTGGTAAGCATGTGTGAAGCATTGAAGGTGGAACGCAAGGGGCTGATCATTTGTTGTCTTTTAAGACATCATTCCCTGTAAATTAATTGAATGAGAAAGATCATTAATTATGGATTTAAGGCAAGGGTGTCTTGTACTTCACATCTCAGAGAAGCAATGGGCAAGGAATTAATTTCTGGTCATCGGCATTAAAAGCACATGAGGAGATCAACCACCAGTTGTATGCCTCTATCTAGCCTACACCCGGGGACATGTTTCAGGCACCCTCCACTCTCTGTGTAAAAAACATGTCCCGCTCATAGCATTTACATTTTGTCTCTCTCATCTTAGACCTATGTCCATTAGTCTTTTATATTTCCTTATAGTGGTATGGTTATAAAAAAGTGACAAAGTGCTGGAGTAACTCAACAGGTCAAGCAGCATTTCTGGAGAACATGGATAGGTGACGCTTCAAGTTGGGACCCATCTTCAGTCATTGTGATTTGGGGAGAAAGCTGGATGAGAGGAGGGGTGGGATAATCTTAGCATTTGCAGTTTCTTGTGTCTAAAGATATACTTATGGCTATCCCATTGGCATGCAGTATTAAAATAAGGAACTGGTCATTCCAGGTTTTGGTCAAGCGCCATAAAAAAAATATGGTCGGTTTTTCACACTGAAAATTGGAAGTTTAATTGGCCTCAACGGGCATGTGATACGTATCCACCAAATATTAGACCACGCAGATCACTTAAATGTGTTTAGATTTCTTCAACTGATTGAGTGGTTACTTCATTGAGGAATCTGAAATGACAGTGGAGTTCAGGGGGTTGGACAGAGAAAGAAAAAAAACGTTATTCGTTTACTCTAAGGCATGATCTTATAATCAGACAAAATCCTTTAATAGTGGACATAAGAAACAATTTTCAGACACAAATCTGACAATCTCCTAAAAGTCAATGTGAATCAACAGTGAATGTTCAAAACTAATATCAATATATTTTAGAGTAGTAGAAATGTGGTACATAGGTAAGTGAAAAGAATTATTGATTTGTGTTGGTGTAAAGGCCATTTAGATCTTACTAACCATTTATAAAACACCCCCATTTAGCAGCTTGACTATCAAAATGCTGTCAAGGGAAGGGCAAGAATCAAAATGGTTTCTGGAGACACAAGAAATTGCAGATGCTGGAATCCTGAGTGAAAAACAAAGTGCTGGAGGAACTCAAACGATTGGATGCACCTGTGGAGGAAATGAACAGGTGATATTTCAGGGCAGAAGCCCTTATTCAGACAATCTAAAATGTTTCCTATTCTTCACAAGCACAGCACCAGTGCATGCAGATTCATTTCATTAATTATTGGGACGTGGACTATACAATCAAGACTAGCATTTAACACCGATCCCTAGTTATCTTAAGATTATGGTGCTGCAACTTGTTGAATTACTTATCCACTTTGGTGGCAATTAAAAGCCAATGTTGTGGGCTGGTGTGACTTACATGCCAAGCCGGTTGAGGGTTTTAAAGGACACCTGGAAAACCAGCTGTGTTTTTATGACAATTTGACAGCTTCATGGTTACTAATACTAATACCAGCTTTATACCTTTTTCAATTGAATTTAAATTCCCAAACTGGCTTTGGTGGAATTTGAACTCATGTTGTCCAAATTATTAATCCTGCTTTTGGATGAGTAATTCACTACACTGTCATCTCCCAGCCAACTTAACAGAGTTGTCCGTGCATTACTGCATAGAGTTAACTGCTACCACAGGAGATGTGGTAATGAATGCCCAGGACCACATCATTAACTCGTAATGGCTGCATCCCATAAGTAGTTGGGCTCTTCAGGATACACACTGAAATATACTGTTTGTACAACAAAACAAGAGCTACATTTTCACGTAAACTTAGATAAATGTCTGGGCGTAGTTGTAAAATGTAATTCTTGAGTCGAGTAAAAAAAAGCCCAAGGACACTGAGATGTCATGCCTTAAATACCAAAGTAAAATGATGTGCATGATGGATTTTGCAATCTGAACTCTTCAGAATGCAATCGTGCATTGAATTTCTCAAGCATAGATACCTGCAATAAAACATATGAACCTTGCCATGTCCAAAATATAGCAAACTCTGAGAAAGCAGTATTAGCATTCACATTACCACACCAGTAAAATCACCAGACGTGTAGCCACATAAGGCATGTACTGTACATAGTTCACTCAATGTCATTGAAATTATAGATTGATTTAATATTTTAAGCAAAAGTAAAATGGTACTAAAGACCTAACCTCGTTGAAAAACTCACAACTCCAGCCTTGTGTCTTGTGGGCGAGAGTGAGTTTCTCTGAGAAAAAAAATACCGGATCAAAGGTTTTCAAATCCATAGGCCAGGTACTGCAGTTAAACATGATTTGAAATGCATAAGAAAACTGTTTCAAATTAATCCCCACAGCCAGCAAGCAATGGCCAGGAATACATTGCAAAACTGAAATCAGTTTTGGCTCCTGCATTAACCCGTGGTATGATGTTAAATCAAATCAAATATTTTAGCAACCCAAATCATTTTCTATAATTAATCCAACCATGATATCAATCTGTACTTACATCGTGTCTCTTCTGTAGAAAATCATCCCAAAATGCTTCACAGAGATAAAAACGGAGACCAAACTGTTAAAGCCCTGTCCCACGGTACGAGTTCATTCCAAGAGCTCTCCCGAGTTTAAAAAAAATCAAACTCTTGGTAAGCACGGAGAATGAACGTAGCGGGTACGTCGGAGCTTGGGGACGTCACTTAGCAGCTCGTAACGCTAATGGCAGGTACTCAGGAAGACTCGCTAACAGCAGGTAAGCACGGGAAGACTCGTGAAGATTTTCAGCAGGTTGAAAAATGTCCACGAGAGCCCCGAGTACCGACGAGTGGCTATTACCATAAATCTCCGAGTTCGAGTCAGGGCAAACTCGGGAGAGCTCTTGGAATGAACTCGTACTGTGGGACAGGGCTATTATACTATTACAAGCATAACAGAGATCTACGTTGCATTGCAGGGCTCACTTGGTTCATCAAGTCTTTTAGCAGCTCATGGTTTGGAGAATAAACACAATGGAAGCTTCAGATTTGAGTAAAATGCAACTAAGACACAGACAAAATGGCCTGTAGACTAAAAGCAAGAAATATGCTAATCAAAATGAACTCCAGCTAACAAGAAAGGGATTGAGAATAGTATTTAAAAGAATGTGGAGGGATTTAGGGGGTAAGTGCCAGAGCTTGGAGCTTTTGAAAGGGAAGCGAAACTGCAGGCGACACAGGTAGCCAGAGAGGTAGGAGATTCACAAGAGACAGAGGCAGTGGAGGCCAATACACTGGATGTTTTCAGGAGAGGGTTAGATTTAGCTCTTAGGGCTAATGGAATCGAGGGATATAGGGATAAAACAGGAATGGGGTTACTGATTTTGGATGATCAGCCATGAACATATCGGCTCGAAGGGCCGAATGGACTAATTCTGCATTCTATATTTTTTATCTCTATGTCTATGTTTCGACCAGTGAGAGGAGCGTTTTCTATTCTCTTACCTTGATGGAGATGCGATTTTTTCCCATATTGTATCTCCGTCTGCACTATGGCCTAACATCGAAGAGTTGGCAGCCTTTGCTGGAGACCGATTTTGAGAGCTCCACTGCGATCACCTGCGGACTTAACATCACGGAACTCGCAATCCTTTTGCCAGGGATCGACCTCAGAGCTCCAACTGTGGGTGGTTGCGGACTATAACATCAGGAACTCCAAGCCGCAGGAGCTTTGACCGCCCCGACGCAGGACCTTCGACCGCTCCGAAGTAGGAGCTTCGATTGCTCTGAAGCGGGAGCTTCAATCAGCCTGATGGATGGTTCTACTGCCCCGACTGCGGGAGAATAAAGAGGAAGAAGTTTGGACTTTTTTGCCTTCCATCACAGTGAGGAATGTTGGGGAATCAGCTCTGGTGGATGTTTATGTTAACTTTTAAGTAGTTGTGCATCTTGTTGCTTTTTTTTTTCATATGGCTGTATGGTAATTCGCATATCACTGTACCTTAATTGGTACATGTGACAATAAAATAACCTTTGACCTTTGAAACCTTCGAATGTAAGATGCACCAATAACCAGTTCTGTTCTGCTTGCTTGGCTTAAAGGCAAGCTAAAAAATTTTGAGTTCATTGCCATGGAAAAACCTGTGGGCTGGGAGGACAGTGCAGCTAACATAGAAGGGATAGAAACAGCTTCCATCACATGAGATCGTATGCGATCCAGGAGAGGTCGTGGGCTGGATAGAGCATTGGCTTCATGGAGGAAAGCAGAGGGTGATGATGGATGGGTGTTTTTCAGACTGGTGGCCTTGTGGAGCGCCTCAGGGATCAGTGCTGGGCCCAATACCGTTTGTGGTTTATATCAACGATTTGGATGAGACTGTAGAAGGCATGATTAATAAATTTGCAGATGACACTAAAGTGGGTGGTATCAAGATGGTTATCAAAAATTATGTCAGAACTTGATTAGTTGGGAAAGTGGACTGAGGAGTAGTTAATGGAGTTTAATGCAGATAAAAAGGAGGTGTTTCATTTTGGGAAGTCAAACCAGGGCAGGACCTTCACAGTGAATGGCAGCCACTGGGGAGTGTTGTAGAGCAGAGGGACTTAGGAATGCAGGTACATAGTTCCTTGAATGTGGCATCACAAGTAAATAGTGTGGTCAAGAAAGCCTTTGGTACATTTTCCTTCTTCAGTCTGTGTGGGGAGTATTGAAGTTGAAATGTTATGCTGCAGTTGTACAAGATGTCGGTGAGGCCACAATTGGAGTATTGTGTTCAGTTTTTGTCACCCTGCTTCAGTAAGTCTGTTGTTAAGCTGGAAAGAGTGTAGAGACTTTGGAGGTTGTTGCCAGGACTTAAGGGCCTGAGCTACAGAGAGAGATTCGCCAGGCTAGGACTTTATAGCTTGGAGTGCAGGAGGATGAGAGGTGATCTTATAGAAGTGTATAAGATCACGAGGGAAATAAATAGGGTAAATGCACAGAGTCTTTTACCTTGACTAGGGGAATCAAGAACCACGGAACACAGGTTCAAGGTGCGAGGGTAAGATTCAATAGAAACCTGAGGGGAATTATTTTCACAATGAGCGTGGTGAATATGTGGATCAAGCTGCCAGAGGAGGATGTTGAGGCAGGTACTATAACAATATGTAAAATACATTTGAGGAGGTACATGGATAGGAACGTTCAGAGGATTATGTGGAGAGAAAAGTGGAAAGAAAAGATGGAGAGAAAAGATTTTCCAAAGGTTCCTGACACCCAGCTTCCTGGTACAGCAGAGCAGAACTGGAGCAGATGCAGATTTTCATGTATGGGGCAATATGCGGTTGTAAGCATTTTGACTGGAAGATGCCGGCAGTCGCTGAAAAAGTCGGCAAGTCGGACAGGCCTTTTAAAAAAACGACAAAAAATCAGCGCTCAGCAGGAAACCAGTATAGAGTGACTGAGTTCCTCGAACTACAATTATATAATAATAATAATAAATTTTATTTAATGGGCGCCTTTCAGACATCTCAAGGATACCTTACATAGTAATCGGAATAACATATAATCGGAATATAACAAGTAATAAAGACATCACAGAGACACAAATTAAAAACAGAATTCAATCCAAAAACAGAAAATCAAAAACACATTATAGGGCATAGCTATCAGAACTTCTGCCTCACAGAAACCCGGGTACAATCTCAACATTGGGTGCTGGAAACGTGGAGTTTGCACGTTCTCCCTGTGGTGCTTCCACATCTCAAAAGCACATCTTTCTATGGTAGGCCAAAGGCCTGTTTACAGGCTGCATCTCAAAAAAAATTAAAGTGTTCAGGAAACAGACAAAGTTAATATTATTATCAATAGATGGAATTAAGTGATTCCAAAATTAATTATGGGTTTCCCTTAATATTAATCTAACAGCTTTATATCTGTGAGGGTGGCACACATGCAGACACACACATGGTCTTTCAAATTCCTCTGCATTTCTGGGACAAAAGGAAGGGTGATATGAAGAGGTGAATCCAATTTTTGATAAGCACCTCGGTGGACGCAGTTGGGGTTGTCTGTCACATCGGGTTTTCCAGCTATGAAATTTCACTTTCAGTTCCAAAGGAATTCTAAATCCTTTGGCGTTTTCATCAACCTGGCCTCCGTCCCAAAAGAGTTACAATCAAAGCTGGAGAAAATGTACACTCGCTGTGGGATCTGAGATCCTCGGAGTGTTGTGACAGGTGCAGGCTGCAGCCAGAAGCACGGCTTGGTTACCCAAGACCTCGGCCGTAAGCTGAGCAGAGGTCTCATCCACAGCATGTCCAATATGAAAAAGCCTCCAGCTGCCACTAAGCTGCTGGTGTTGCTCTGCAATCATGAAACAAAGAATGATGTTATCCTGACCTGCCAGCAAAACTGCAGGCAATGAAACGGGAATGAAAAGATGACGATGGAATCTGGAAGTCCCATCCTGATCTGTTTTTCACATACTCAGTACTCAATCATTGCCTCTCTGCAGATTTCATGATACATTAGAATCTCATACCAGGGCTATGTCACAACTTTAGACGCATATTCTAAAGTATAGATATGCCTGTGGTCTTAACATTGGCTTAAATGATTGAAATTTTGGTTTTTCATACTAAATCAGCTTTAAAGATATGTCATAGAGGTGATGCATGTTTCATCAATAAACATTAGTCAGCCAGCTTAATGGATTTCCTCCCTTATAATATTCCACTGAAAGGTATGCTTGTGCAAAAGTAAAAATCAGGCTTCTAGAAATAATAAAAATGAGAAGCGCGATGACTAGTGAACGGTTGATCAATGGTTGGTTTAGACTCGGTGGGTCGAAGGGCCCTTCAAAGCTATATTTCAAAAATGTTTTTAAATCAAATCTGAATTATGCATGTAAAATGCTTTTGGCAATAAATTAGTTCAGGTTGGGACTGTGAACACTGTGCTGAAAAAGATGCTGTGAATTTACAATCTGAACTCAGTACTGGAACAGTTGCAAAGAACTGCTACTAAACTTTCATATAATTTTGCTTGCATCTGTTTTTGAATTTCTTTCTAAATTAAGCAGTATGTTCAGATGCAAACGTCGGGAGCGTGTATGTGAAGTGTCATTAAGGTTTAATCAACACATAATTTGGTCATTCATGGCCTATATTCAATGCCAGCTGGACCGACCACAAGACAGTCAGGTAGAGTAGCCAGCCCAGAGGTACACTGCAAATTACTGTCCACTAATTATAGTTGCATCATTCTTTATACAGTCAGTTAGCTCCTCAATCTCCTGGACATCCTCATCTAAACCAGACCAGGGTCTCTTTGTTGGAGAAGTCATGAGTCTCTTTACACATGTTAATTATGGCAGACTTCAGGGCAGCCCATAACCTGTGGACATTATGAAGCTCCTTTCGGTAGAACATTTAGTTCAGTTTAGGGATACAATGCGGATGTAGGCCCTTCGGCCCACCGAGTAGACCATATCAGTCTACCAAGCAGCAGCAAACCCTATATGCTGCAGAGATCTGGGCTACGTCCAGGGGGCTTGAAAAGATGTCAACAATACTTTTTCTGAAAAATCATCCAAATTCACTGGAAGGAAAAATGGCTGTATCTCCCTCTTGGACCACATGCTCTGCACTGAGACATTGAGTTGTGCTGGACAAACCACATCATTTGCATGTCAATAATAGATTCTCACAACAGTCTATTCCAAACTCTGTTGTAGGAAGTGACAGAGAAAGATTCAAAGATGTACTCAGTGCCTTCTGCACGGTGATCACTTAAATTGGAGAAGGAATGTTCTTCTGGGTGGCATTGAGAGCTTCATGCCTATCGTTCAGGCAGGGCCGGCCTTAAGCCAATTGGACCAATTGCTCCCAATTGGGCCCCGCGCCTAAGGGGGCCCCGCGCTTAAAGCGGCCCCGCGCTCTGTGCTAGTGCAGCTAATCTTCGTCTGGAGAAGACTATATTGCGGTCTGCAGTTGCTTGGACTGTTGCTAAATGTGCGGGAGCGTTGAATCCCTTTTACATTGCTTTTAGTAACGGCATCTTTTATACGATGCAACGCAGGCTCACCAATTGTTCCCAATTGGGCCCCGCACCTCCTAAAGCCGGCCCTGGGTTCTGGAGCGCTTGGAGCCCCAGTGCCACAACATCACCTACCCATGTACCTGCCCCATTGTGCACCTTGAACACCAGCTGTGGAAGGAATAATCTGCAATCTCATTAGCTGCCACAGAACCCACACCGTGAAGTGGAAGCAAGTCATCCTCAATCCTGAGGGATTCTGAAGACAACGAAGCACCACTCAGTCTTTCTAGTTGGCAGCTCCAGCAATTGGATTGAGAATGTGAATGATTCCCCCAGTCAAAGCAAGCCTGAGATGCTTGGTACCAGCCTTCACTTCAGACAAAGGATGTGCCCATGGCCAGAGCAGATGATGGCAGACTTTCGACTGTATATTTAAACTGGGAATCTCTGGAAAATGTCACAATCCAGGAGAAAGCTGGCACCACAATTGGACCCGTATTGGAGGACTTGATGGAGACCGTTGAAAGAAGGACACCGTCTGTATTCAGAGGGTTAGAGGGCCATCCCCCAGGCTCACACTCAAAAGGCTGTGGGAACAGACAGGATGTCAAGCCTTGAGGGTCTGATTAAAGTGCAGCAAGAAGCCTGATGACATGCGGTCAAGAGCAATGAATGCAACTTCAAATCCCATACTCTGTCAACGGCATCACCGAGCACCTATTCTGCTCTGATCACACTCCCAACACTGAACTCACCCAAGTTTTTTATCAATCAGTGCTCATAGCTACCAATCCCTGAAATGCCCAGATATTGGCAATATTCAAGACCTCACTGCTCACATCGCACTACTTATACAGAATGCCATGTGATCAACTGGGCATGGCATCCACGGTCCCAATCCCCTCTCTCATTCCACATAAGGCAATGCACAAGTGAATGCAACACAACTAAACAGAAGTCAGACACATCTGTATACCCTGACCTCAATGAAAGGTGCCAGGCGTTCTTCATGACACTCTGGTAGGGCTGGCAATATCGTAGATAATGGCACCATCATGCCCAATCGTCCATCCATTCCATTCCCTCTTGATACACACTCTCCACTGATTTGCAAATTGCAGGTAGTGCACCCGTCCAGCCCCGACTTTCTGCACTAAAACCTTAGCTTAAGCTTAACGTCTTCACTGGGACACTAAATTTGTACTGTAGCTTTTATTTTGTTGCACGGTGAGCTGCAAAACATAGCGAAGGCCATCGACAGAGAGGCGGCAAGATGTGGAACTGATGCTGAGGGTGGATCCAGCTTGTGCTGCCAGAATCACAATGGGGAGCGTACTTTAGCCCAGGAGAAGGACCGTCCCCACCCTTGCTCTCCCCTTTCTCGATGTTCAATGGCACTTTGTTGTCACATGTACCGAGCTACAGTGAAATTCTTCTTTCAATAAAGTTCAGTAAAAAGTATTAGAAATGAACCCCCGAGACCCATTTGAACTCCCACTCCTTAACACCACTGGCTTCTGGAGTAACAGTAATCTAAGCCCACCCTATACATAAGCGCATCTTAGATTCACGTATATAGGAATAGTACACTGAAAGCCCTGTACCACTGTACGAGTTCATTCAAGAGTTCTGCTGAGTTTGCCCTGATTTGAACTCGGAGAATTACGGTAATGGCCGCTCGCAGGTACTCGGGGCTCTCGTGGACATTTTTCAAAATGTTGAAAAATCTTCACAAGTCTACCCCGTTTCCCGAGTACCTGCCGTTAGCGTTATGAGCCGCTAAGAGACGTCCCCGAGCTCTGACGGACCCGCTACGTTAATTCTATGTGCTTACCACGAGTTTGATTTTTTTTAAACTCGGGAGTGCTCTTGAATGACAGTGGGACAGTTCTTCACCGTGGGATGGCACGGTGGTGCAGCGGTAGTCTTGTGCTGCCTTACTGCGCCAGAGACCCGGATTCGATCCTGACTACAGATTCTGTCTGTACGGAGTTTGTACGCTCTCCCCGTGACCTCCGTACCTCCCTCTTTGGTTTCCTCCCACATTCCAAAGACACACAGGTTTGGAGATTAATTGGCTAGGTATAATTGTAAATTGTCCCCAGTGTGTGTGGGATGGTGTTAGTGCTCGGGGATCGCTGGTCGGCGTGGACTTGGTAGGCCGAAGGGCCTGTAAATGTGCTGTATCTCGAAATGAAACTAAACGAAACCTGGCCACAAAGGCCCGTTGTCCTGGTGGCGTTGCAGGTTCGGCCTGGCAGAGTGAAGTCATCGGTGTCCTCCACCGCTCTGTGCCGCTGCAGGGTGCATCCGGTTCGTGTGTTCGACCTCTTGCAGCGACGCTCAATCCAGCTGAGCCCCAGGCTGTTCTGTCTACCTGTTCCCCTCTTCCGATAGTTTGTCCTACTCTGACTACACTTTGTTCACTGCGCCTTTCAAGTGGAACGCCTACACTTGCATGCATGGCTGAACGCTAGCCGGTTTGTAAAAAAACACGCCTGGTCAGGAAAATGACTTTTATTCACCACAGCACTCCTTCTAGACTTTAACAACTCAAAACAAGTTGAAAACATCAAACATGCAGAATTAAACGCTAGGAAGAAACTTACTGGGATCTAGCCTATAATTAGTGGTTGGTCCCTTTAAATAGCATTGGTTCTGTCCTGCTATTGAGTGCAAGGTCAGCCTGCACTGTTTCAGGGAGGCTGTGAGATGATCCCAAAGTCACAACAAATTAACGTTTTGATTTCAAATCCATCAGCTTTGCGCATAGGCGGATGACAAAAGTTTCCCACCCTGTCTAACTCCAGAGAGGGTTTGCATGGCAAGGTTCTCATCAACCTGGTATCTGCCACAAACAAACACCTGCAATTGGGTGGTCGTAATCCAAATTTCACACCCAATGATCGATTGGAACATACACCATGGAAACAGAAACTTCCACTCACCGAATGCAAACCGACCATCGATCACCCATTCACACCAGTTCTATGTTATCCCCTTTCCCATCCAAATCCATCTCTAAACTCCTGGAGCTAGGAATCAGCACCCACTCTATAACTGGATCCTTGATGTTCTGGCCCGCAAACCATAATCAGTGAGGGAAGGTGACAACATCTCCTCCACAATAATTCTCAACGCATGTTGCTCCGCAAGAACGCGTTCTCAATCACCTATTGTGTTCCTTATGCACTCACGACCTCGTGGTCAAATTCAGGTCTAATGCCCCTGTCCCACTTAGGAAACCTGAACGGAAACCTCTGGAGACTTTGCGCCCCACCCAAGGTTTCTGTGCTGTTCCTGGAGGTTGCAGGTGGTTGCCGGAGGTTGCAGGTAGTGGAAGCAGGTAGGGAGACTGACAAAAACCTCCGGGAATCGCACGGAAACCTTGGGTGGGGCGCAAAGTCTCCTGAGGTTTCCGTTCAGGTTTCCTAAGTGGGACAGGGGCATTACTCCGTCAACAAGTTTGCAGCTGACACCACTGTGATGGGCTGGATCACAAACAGTGATGAGATGGAACACGGGAAGGATATAGAGAAGAAGAGGTTGTGGAAAATGCTGTATCTTAAACAATTAAAAAATATATATATTTGTAGTTTTAAAATGAAAACCAGTTAATGTTTCAGTTCGGAAACCATTCGGCAGACCAAAAAAAGAGAGCAAATATATAGTATTGGTGCAGGTGGCAGGTGAGTTGGGATCAGGTTACAGATGGAACAACGGCCATTTTTCTGGCAGGTGAGATAATGAGGCAGATAAGCAGCAGTTAGGTTAGATTAAACTTATTTGGCTGTGTCCTGTGTTGTTAATGTACGGTTTAAGGGCCTGTCCCACTTGGTGATTTTTTTCAGCGACTGCCGGCATCATTGACTGACGTATCAGGGTGGCCGAAAGATTTTGAACATTTCAAAATCCAGCGGTGATGGAAAAAATGTTGCAACACTTGAGGAAACACCGCGTGTCAATACGTCGTCACGCCGCGTCACGGCCGCATCACGCCGCGACTTCTTCGGTGACCTGATGCTTCAATCAATGATGCCGGCAGTCACCAAAATAAAATCGGCAAGTGGTACAGGCCCTTTAGTTTAGTTTAGAGGTACAGATTTAGTTTAGGGAACAGGCCCTTTGGCCCACCGGGTCATCGCCGACCAGCGACCCGCGCATTTTAACACTATTGTACAATTTTTTTAGATTTACCAAGCCAATTAACTTACATACAATAGATAAGAGGTGCAGGAGTAGGCTATTCGGCCCATCGAGCCAGCACCAACATTCACGTGTACGTCTTTGGGATGTGTGAGGAAACCGAAGATCTTGGAGAAAACCCACGCAGGTCACGGGGAGAGCGTACAATCCCCTGTAGTCGAGATCGAACCCGTGTCTCCGGCGCTGTAAGGCGGCAACTCTACCGCTGGCGCCACCGTGTCACTGGTGGTGGAATGCGGCATAGTTTTGCCTCAAGGGACATGCCCAGCAATCAAAAATAACCAGTTATCATTTGACAGAAGTAAAAAGCAAGTTATCCAAACTTGGGGAACAATGTTCCGTAAAGCACACAACTTCAACAAAACATTACCGAAACAAAGAAGCATCAACTGATCTCAACTGCCTTTTAACAGCCACAATCTTTTACATCATGAGAGAAATTTGCTCTGTTCCAGAGGAGATCAGCCATGATCGTATGAAATGGTGGGGCATGCCTGAGAGGGTGAGTAGCCAGTTTGTGCTGCTGTTTTATTGTGCTCTTGTTCAGATGCTGGAAATCTAAATAAAAGTGGAAAATGTTGGAAACACTCAACAGGTCAGGTGGCATCAGGAGAAATAGAATGCACCTTTTAGGCCAAATACCTTTGTCACAATAGGCAAAGAGAAGACATGTTTGTTTTTGCAGTTAAATAATTTGACACAGTTACACTGCAGCCTGAGCAGAGGACTCAATAATATATTGTGATTGCACTTATTCTGCGACCCATGGTGGAAAAAGGGGAATAAATGGTAAAAGATATCCATGACAATGCTAATTCCAAAAACACCTGGTTGGTGATGAAGGGGCTATTTTAGTGCCAGCATTGGATTGAAAATTAACCTGTTCAATTGTAAAATCAAATAAAAGCAAAAAAGAACATTATTGTCTGATGAAAATATTTTAGCCGTTTATATTTTTTAATGTAGTCAAACATGCTTTCATCTTTGCAAAGTTACACAAAGTTTGCAAAATTACTGGTTAATACTGGTTAATATCTACACAACGCCCACACATAATTACTGTCCACAGAATAATAGATTTGTAGATTTTGTAGATTTTCCCAAGCATTTCTCAGATTATTTGCCCATTTCTTTTTCAACATTTATTGAAGAAATATTACAACTTTCAACAGCAGTCTGTGCATCGTTGAATCACTCACAATAGCAAAAGCTCCAATAGAATCAAACATATACATTTGATAATGATTTAGAACATTTTCGTCTGATATAGTGAACTCCAATAATAACACGTGAGAAAATTATCTTGCGTCATATTTCACTGAGTAACTTTTCATAGTCCATTTCCTGGACTTCTGGCCTTTTAACATATATGTTCAGCTAAAACCTCTAACCATCAATTATTTACTGTGAACATTTTGCCCTTGCACTTGTCAGAAAGTCTGTATTTCATTTGAGACAAATTTTACGAGAAAATACTCTGCAGAAAATTGCATATTTAACAGTTATGCCTTCACATATCAAGAAACGAACCTTTTGTAATCACTAGCAGAAATTTTGCAAACTTATATCACCAATTTTGAACAGAATATTTGTCACGTTCGAAAATTGTTAATAACTATAATCTTAATTCAAGTGTCAAGAGTCAATTTATTTCACGTTTACATTTTTATAGACCAAAAACTAACATAAAGGTTAGTTGTGAGACTTATGAAGAAGATGAAATGCAGGAAATCACAACAGCAGAATATTTGAAAATGGAACAAAGTAACTGATCGTTTTGAAGACAATTTACAGTAACACCATTAAAAAAATGTAAGATCCATACAGAATGGATAGCATCTGACCAGTTGAGCAAAGTGGATTGATACACAAATCCCATACCACATATTCCACTATCCATTCATAACCATGAACCATGCTGCCAGTGAACGACAGAATTTCAATGTTTGAAAACTTTTTGAAGAGCATTTCGTTCTCAAGTCACTTCTATTTTATACATTTTCTCACAATTGTGAGAAGAAAAAGTTCTAAAAGATTCATGTACTCTCACTTTATTGAAATGGCTTGTCACCTGGTAGCGATTATATCCATATAACATTAGTTACAAACCCATTATTCAATAGCTCATAGGCCTTACTTTTATGTACAAATGAATATTCTCATCCTTTGCATAACAAATGATCACTTTCCACTTTAATGATAATGTGCAATGCAATTTTTAAACAGCTGATTTCTCCCTACTAGTAACATTTATCTTCACAGAATAACAGCCCTATACAGATAGCCCCATACGATTTTAAAAATAAATAAAAGCATGCTCAAATTCACACAACTTTATTATATTGAATATGCTTGTGCTTTGATAAGACAAACTTCCTTCTGTAAGTTTGATAAAATCTGTAAATTGTTTAGATTCTGTTATTGTGATGACCAGCTCATAAGCTGCGAGCAGTGTTACCTTTTACAAATAAATCTTAAATTTTCCATGAAGCATAATGGAAATATTGTCTTTACATGTAAATAATATAGGGAGTAATTGTGGAACATCATCTTTCACATTCATGTGCAGCTTACAAAAGAGGTGGCATTATAGTGCTTCATGTTACTCTATTCAAGCAAACTAAACAAGCCAGCAGCTTGCCATTAATCTTATTTTCTACTTCACATCAATTTGAATTGTTGCAATGCTTTTCATGCGAGGAAATATCCTCAACATCACTAACTAATTTTGTCATTTTAAAACCAAAGTGTTGTATTATTACAAACCATTTCCTTGCTTTTATTCACTCGAGTACTTACAATGAGGGAACCTTGAAATAACTTTCCCCACTGTCGGTCAAGAGGAAACAATGGAATTCCCAGGGAGGCTGTTACTTTTCATCACACTGATTAGAGGGTTGAAAAACAGACATTACTATTTTACTGTGTAGGAAGGAACTGCAGATGCTGGTTTAAACCAAAGGTGACTATTTTGCTGGCAGCTCGCTAAAAGATTGGGTTTTCCTTGTGTGCTTACAGTTGTATATTTCTGATTAGCCTCTGGCTAGCATTTCCGTTTAACCACTTTCCACATGTGCCATGGCCACTTCTACTAAATGTTTAAGATAGACTTTAACAAATTGTCTTTATGAAATTATTTCATGTCACATCCTCGGTTAGAATAAAAGCCTGCACTGATGGTACAAGCTTCAGTGTATTACTTGTACTTCGAAGGTCGAGGGGAGACTTGAGAGAAGTGCCTAAAATGATGACAGTCATAAATAGGGTAGACAGTCAGAACCTTTTTTCCCAGGGTGGAAATGTCAAAGACTGAAGGACATAGCTTTAAGGTAAGGGGGAAAGTTTAAAGGAGATTTGAGGGGCAAGTTTTCTTTTGTAACATTCAGAGAGAGGTGGTGGAACGTGCTGCCAGGGCTGTTAGTGGAAGCTGATGCGATAGTGATATTTAAGAGGCTTTGAGATAGGCACATGAATATGCAGGGAGTAATGGAATATGGATTACATGCAGGCAGAGGAGGTTAGTTCAACTTGGCATCATATTTCATACTGATATTGTGGGCTGAAGTCCCGACACTGTGCTGTACTCTTCAATGCTCTATGTTATGTTCTGTGAAGAAAACTACTGGCTAAAAAACACCAGATACTTGGATAGAAACTTCAAAACTAAATAAAAAGGCAAAAAATAAAACTATAATAAAGTTCATTTCTATAAAATGTTTGCTCATATATTAAGAAAGGTAAGTGACAAGATACGACATAAACAATAGTCTCTTGATGTGCATCATTCTAATTATTGGGTGTTGTCTTCCCAAACTAGTTTCAATGTTAATATAATGCCCTGAGAGGCTAGGAAGTGACTGAATGATGCTGATGTATGTTGAAGGATATGGCATATTTGGTGTCGATTCGTTTAGTTTAGAGATACAGCATGGAAACAGGCTCTTCGGCCCACCGCTTCTGTGCCGACCAGTGATCCCCACATATTAACACTATCCTACACACACTAAGGACTATTTTTGCATTGACCAAGCCAATTAACCTACATACCTGTGTATCTGTGGAGTGTGGGAGGAAACCGAAGGTCTCAGGGAAAACCCACGCGGTCACGGGGAGAACGTACAAACTCCACACAGACAGCACCCATATTCAGGATCGAACCCAGGTCTCTGGAGCTGCCAGCGCTGTAAGGCAGCAACTCTACCGCTACACCACTATGTCGCATTGATATGCAAAACTCACAAAATTCGCACTGGCATTTGGTGTGTCGTGGCGATCGCAAGGAAGACACTTAAATTATTCACATCATTCCCTTAAACAAAATAAAACAGCAAAATGCATAACCTGTTGCTTATTTGCAAAGAAAACTTGTTTTCTTTTGTCCCAGAGTAATTTGTCCCCTATTGTCCATCGATTGCATTCCAGATTCAAGCTTCAGAACAATCAGGGCTCCTGTGTTACACGAGTTTTAATTTCCAAGGGTTTCACGCGTACACCTTTGTGCTCGTGCATAAAAAAAACATTGCATTCCAATGAAAATAACAGCCAAACATAAAATTGAAACTGGAGAAAAGTTTGTCCAATTTCTTAGCTTTAAATAATGAAAGGTTCTGCCGCCCTTCTTTTAAGGGCAGTTCAAAATCAGATATCTGATCCCTAGAAAAAAAATACAGACTGGACAGCTGTCAGTCACGGGGCCTGAAGCCTACCCTGCTGGGGCACCCGTCAATCTCGCCACACTTTCGCAGAGACCTTTTAGTATGCCACTTTTGTTCTGTTTTTAGATAAACAGATCCAATTTCTTAACAAACAGGCTGCGACAGTCCTTTTGATAACATTGTAATAATTCAAAACAAATGATTCCTCCCTTTGATGATAGCACTTTTATGGGTCACAAAGAAATCCTCCCACCAACATCTGTTTGATTTTATCTACTTGAACTTTATCCTCCATTTGAAGATTTATAAGCTGAAATCATCCCAGGCTATTAAAGTCAGCCTAATGTCGGGGCACTAACAGTAAAGAATGAAAGTGCATTTTCTAGGGGGTTTTTTTTGCTTCTTTGCACATCATGTTTCAAGTCAAAAAGACAATTTTCTTTGCAATTATGGAATTCTGTTGGTTTTGAGCATCTTAGTCTCATGGGGAGGTGCTCTCCAGTTGCTCGGAGGCAAGACGTTTTGATCCTGAAAAACCAAAAAATATAATCTAAATTATGCAAATTAACAAATATTTTAATAAAATGCTGGTATGATAATCACATTTTTTTTTACATTTAGGTGAGGAAGGAACATGGCATTTCCATACAAACAATCTGGTTTAAATAGTATTTTCAAAACCAATTCCTCTTAAATGAAAATGAAAGCGAATCAAGAACATTGAACAGTACACCTCATAACAGCAGAGTTCAATCCAGGATGTGGGACTGCTAAAGTTCTCCAGCGAAATGAAATTTATATAGATCTGGTTACTTTTGAATTACATTTAAAAATGCAAATCCTTTAATTGCAGGAAGATTAAACAACTGGTCATTAAAGCAACTTACGCTTATAATAATACAATTTATAAAACATATTTTTTCAAATCACCATCTGTGTAGACAAGACTATCTGCAAAGACTCTTTCCAATAGCTCAATGTCAGGCAAAGTGTGATAGGAGAAAAATGTTAATCTATATTACTAAATGTCTGATCTTGACCACTTCCTGTTCTGAATATTGATTTTAGAAAAAACGCTGCCACTTACGGTTGTGATTTTTGGCCATCTTACTCAGAGTCCCCTCCGCTGCGCAGGACAAGAGGATTTTTCACATTGATGAAAAATAAAAGCCCACAATGTCCATACTAGCCCTCTGGAAACCAGTCCCTTCAGCGCACAACATCCATACTAGCGCTCCAGAAAGACCCCCCCCCCCTCCCCCCCCCACTGGTCACCAATATTAGAATTGGTGGAGAGGTGGAATATTGCATTGGGGACCAGCCCTCCCATGTGATGCTGGGACCCAACGGGTCCCACTTAGTCTAGTAGTAATTAAAAGTAGCATGTAAACAATCACAAACTAAATGTTTAGGAGCTTGTGTAGAACACAAAATGCTGGACTTACTCAGCGGGTCAGGCAGCATCTTTGGAGGACAAGGATATCCACATTTTCAGTTGGGGCTCTTCTTCAAACTGAGGGGTTTAGGAGCTTCTGATGTTGTCAGAAGGATATTTCTTATGCACTATTGTATTGTATATTGGGGTAAAATAATTCATTGAATGCAATTTGGATTTGATATTTTGCACTGGGTCTATTTAAACATTTGACTATGTTTCCATGCAAGTTATGCAGTTATACACATAGTAGGCTTCTTCTTCTTCTCATTGTGTATGGTGTGCACAGGCTAAAGTTGTAGAACAACTTGTTCTATTTGATCTTATTTGATGTGCACGCCAGGTTGATTGCATTTGTTGAAACAGGACGGACCAGGGTTGCAATCACCCACCCCGACGGAGTAGGCTGATCACATGGTACTAGCATTAAACTGTGTGCAATATATCTTTGAAATCGCTGCTACTTGTGGATCTTGAATGTGAACACTAAAAACAGGAAAGATCACAACAGAGAAGAAGGAATCAGACCTGTTTTGGATGCTCACTGGAGTGGCACCGGTAACCACCATCTTGTTGAGCCTATTGTAGAAAGGATCATGAGGTTCAGCTCACCGATGCACAAGATTCCAGAACTTTGCTCAGGTGAGACCATCCAGTATCAAGAGATCGTTATGAAGCTAGACACAAAAAGCTGGATTAACTTAGCAGGACAGGCGCCATCTCTGCAGAGAAGGAATGGGTGACGTTTTGGGTCAAGGTGTTATGAAGCGGTTGGACAAAGTGATCTGATCACTCTCCCTGGATATCCACCTCTACTACCAGAGACTGCAATCAGAGTCAGAGAATCCAGGTTGACATCACCGTGTCCATCCTGGCACCGTTCAGAACCATCCTGGCACCGTTCAGAACCCCAAGCTGTCCAAGCAGCTGTTCCCGTTGGAACTGGAATTTTAAGAGTTGCAGCTGCAATGGGACATAATGCAGGTTAGTTTATTTCTTGACTGTGACTCCTAAAATAATATGTGGTTAATGTGCAAAATCCCACGAGATATTTCGAATCACACCGTTCAACTTGCGTGACACGTGCACTTAAAAGCCATTCCCCAAAACACAATTACATGTTCTCACAGATCTGCCATGCAGCGCAATTTTAGCATGTGTTTTTAAGTGAGACTGCATTCCTAGCCAGTGCATTATGATGCAGCGGTTCGCTTTAACGCAGTTTTCAGTTTGAGATCAATACCCACTGTGGGATGGTGCAACGCTGCCACAATACCATAATGCTAACAATATTTATTTTAACTCCAGCAAATAAAACTCTGTACATGCATACTTACATACACATGTAAACTCTTACCTACAGTATTTGAACACTGGTTGAATATGGAATAACACAGAAGAGTCAACAGGAAAATCAACTTCCTTATTAATTTCAAGACTTAAATAATCACAGCTATATTGCTTGCCACTGTACATCTGTTCTTGTTAAACTATCCATTTGTACCAAAGCTAGGTGCATCACCAAACTAGCAGCTACACTACAGCTGCACTGGGCTTCACACAATTAGATTGGATATTGAATCAAAAAATACAGTAAAAAACAAAAATCAGCTCCTTGATGGACAAAAATAATGTTGAAAAACTACTGACATGACATAAACGTAAGAATTTGTTTTGAGTACATCACAAACTCGTTGAAAGAATAATTGACAGAATTGTGTGCGGCAAGTAAATGCAACTAAACAATTGATACATGATCCATAAATCTTCACAATAGAACCTAACTCTTAATATTGATTATATTTTTTTTTAATTCCATGGAAATTGTTTTGTATCATGGCACTAGTTTCGAGCACAGACATCATTTCTAATGACTGAAAAGTCAGAAGCCATCTGAAAGAAATTCCCAACACCCACAACCCAATTCCTTCATCCTCCTCCCTGCCCCCTTTCCCTCAATCCAAGCAAGAACTAGTGTGAGCAACATAACCTCAGACCATCTACACTAAGCAACACACACTATTGTACAGCACAATCAAGATCTGACTTGAATCATTAATTTTGTCCTTTATGTCCCTGTCCTGTATGGGTTTCATTCAATCCTTACACCCAAAATCTGAAATAATGCATAAAAGAAGATGTTAGCACAATCTCTCAACTGTGGGAATTGCAGCTGTGTTAATTCAGGTAACATTTTTATCTTTTTATATTGCAACATGTTAGTTTTAATAATAATAATAATGGATGGGATTTATATAGCGCCTTTCTAATACTCAAGGCGCTTTACATCGCATTATTCATTCACTCCTCAGTCACACTCGGTGGTGGTAAGCTACTTCTGTAGCCACAGCTGCCCTGGGGCAGACTGACGGAAGCGTGGCTGCCAATCTGCGCCTACGGCCCCTCCGACCACCACCAATCACTCACACACATTCACACACATTCACACACAGGCAAAGGTGGGTGAAGTGTCTTGCCCAAGGACACAACGACAGTATGCACTCCAAGCGGGATTCGAACCGGCTACCTTCCGGTTGCCAGCCGAACACTTAGCCCATTGTGCCATCTTTTGTTTTAGTTTTAACCTACTCACGGGTTTTAAGCATCAACATTGCCTTTAATCTTTATCCCATGGGCATTAATGTTAAAGCCTTTGCAATCAAGTGACTCTTTCCTCCCCTCATCCACCAGGAGTTTAAAGTAAAGTAAACTTTGTCTTAAATAAGTATTACCTATTTTATATAACAGTACAGACTGATTTTCCAAGTAAACCACTTCCAATTTGAAATTCCTCAACTCGATGACTAGTCTTCCAGTGAGACTTTAGTTGATCCTTTTCCGTTAAGATCCCAGTTCAGTTTAAGATGAGAGAGTTGATGAAAAATAACTAATGCTAAATGAACTCCTGCAGAACAATCAGTCTGTGTTTTAGATGAGGCAGACACAAAATGCTGGAGTAACTCAGCAGGACAGGCAGCATGGATTTTAACACTGTAAGTTAAAATTTGTGAATGATGAGACGAAGAGTCAAAAGTCCTTCATTATTTAAACTAATATAAAGAAACAACCAATGCTTTCACCATAGGAGGAGGGGTGGCAGATTGCAACCTTCACGTGGTCCGTCCTGTTTCAACAAATGAGAAACATTGACAGAAATAAAGAAAAATGGCATCTATAGACAATAGACAATAGGCGCAGCAGTAGGCCATTCGGCCCTTCGAGCCAGCACCGCCATTCAATGTGATCATGGCTGATCATCGTTTGACATTGTCATGGTTAGATTAAAAAATATATTAAGCGGTACAAGCTGCCATTCACCAGCACCATGACGGCAAAGGAAACATTTGTTCTGAGTGTGTGAGATATTTTCTGGTGTAGGACGGAACTGTAAATGCTGGTTTAAACCGAGGATAGACACAAAATGCTGGCATAACTCAGCAGGACAGGCAGCATCTCTGGAGACAAAGAATGGTTGACGTTTTGGGTTGAGACTTTTCTTCTGGTCAGGGGGAAGAGAAATGAGAGATATAGACAAAGGAATTTTCGGAGATATAGAACAAATGAATGAAAGATATGCAAAAAAGTAATGATGATAAAGGATTATAAACTTTTTTTTCATCTCTTTGGTTAGATAACTGCGTGAACTAAGGACATCAGCTCATGATAAAGGAGACAGGACATTGTTTGCTCGGTGAGAAACGGAACTTGGTGCGACTTAGGTGGGACAGGAAAAGAGAGAGAGGGAGGGAATTATTTGAAGTTAGAGAAATCAATGTTCATACAACTGGGTTGTAGGTTGCCCAAGCAAAATATGAGATGCTGTTCAAGAATTAGCGATTCTTGGACATTATAAAAGGGACAGGAGATGCTGAAGTTTTACCATTCAGTGCATCTTTTCACACTGACGGAGTGCTTTCCTCATCAGCCACTGCAGGGAGGATCACTGCCTGTAGGTTACAAACAAACATATGAATTAGGAGCAGGAGTTGACCATTTGGCCCCTGTAGCCTGCTCTGCCATTTAATAAGACCATGACAAATTGTAACTTCAATTTTGCATTGCCATCTCTCCAGGATAGTCTTTCATCTCCTTTAATGTCAAATATCTATCTCTGCCATGAATATTCAAAGCCCCTACTTTTACACACCTTTGAGAAAAGAATGCAAAAGATTAAAAAAGTACAGAGAGAAGACAAATGTCTCATCACAGATTTAATTAGGCGAACCCTTATTTTTTAAATAGTTCAGAAATCTAATACCTGCAAAACTTGACTTTTTTTCATCTGTTTCATTAGATAACAGTGAACTAGGGACATTTCGTTAGATACCTGTGTCAACTAGGGAAAGTGGTGAAATCATTGGACAAAGTCACCAAGGATTTATGAAAGGTAAATCATGTCTGACGAATCTGATAGAATTGTTTGAGGATGTAACTAGTAGAGTGGGAGAACCAGTGGATGTGTTATATCTGGTCTTTCAGAAGGCTTTTGACAAGGTCCCACATGGCGGTGCAGGCTCGAAGGGCAGGATGGCCTACTCCTGCACCTATTTTCCTTGTTTCTATGTTTCTATCATCTCATGATTCTCCAACTAACAGGCTATTGCTGGGTGAATTTATCTGCATAACATTAAGTTTTATATTTTCACCCTATTATATCTTCTTATCGAGTCCACACTCAAGATTAGAAGTTGTTCAGCCAGAGCTGCATACAATGATGTCTGTCTTGTCGCTTCTTGTGCGTGGTGGTTGAAAGATTGGTGGGCCGCGACGTGAACGCTCTTTCCTTGACCCCACCCAATTATATGAAAGTGTGTCTGTTATCTTGTTGATAATGATTTCAATAAAGTAAGCTTGATCCCTCATAGACAACATTTAATTCATCACCTTTGTGTTTGCTATCTCACATTCTGTGCAGTTCAAATAATCCAGAGAGATGCAAAATTAATGTCACAACTCAATATGTAGATTTTCCTGTTTTATTTAAATATAAATATTGTATTAACAGTTCTGCAATAAAATCATCGTGGGGGGCAATTGCAATGCTGCACTGAATGATTCAACTTTTGAGCCCACTTAAAGAAGTGATTGAAAAATTGAGCGTGCCATTAAAGGCATAACCTACGTGGTTTTTCTCTGTGACTTGTTCAGGCAGTCAATTATGATAAAGAAAGAATAATATTGTTTGAAATTTCTTTGCAACATTAAATATTGGATTGGATTCAATTTATTGTCATTGTCTCATAAGAGACAACAAATGGATTTTCCTTACAGTCATAAAAAAAAAAAAAAAAGCACAAACACAGAAGTCCACGACACAACATCCCCACAGTGGCACCAAAGTTAGGGAAGGAACCAAAGTCCAGCCAGCCTCCTCGTTGATCTTCCCAGATGTTCACCCGTGGTCGGGGCCTCCCGAGCACCCCGTAGTCGCCGCCACGGGTGGCCCGATGTTCAGGCCCTCTCGCCGGGAATGATGGAGCCCCGACGTCGAACCCCGACAGAGAACATCCTCAGTGCAATTTGCTTAACAATTCTTGAAGTATTTACCTGTAAAACAAAATAATTGCTCAAAATAAACATTGGTCTGCTGAATTGCAACAGATCCAGTGGAGCTGCCATCTTTGTTTTAAATCTGTGCTATACAAGGGCAAATGTCTTGAACTTTGTTACATCTGATCATCAGGGATTTTCCAATTGGCCTCTAACATTGCACTCATCACAGGTCCAACATCAGAGAAGGAACCCATGATTGAAGTTGTGTCTAGTTATACCTGCCACAGATTCAGTGATTCCTTCCATTTCAATGAAAAGGGATATAGGTAAGTTAAAGATAATTTATATTTTTTGGTCCTAATTGGTGAATTTGAAAGCATTTAATTAGTTTTTAGATATATGCAAGTGCCATTGAATATCTTTGGATTAATTATTATTGATAATAAGGCACATTTTGTAATGGTCCTTGAAGGTTATTGAATATTTGTGAATTTCTTCAAGCTCTGTGTAGGAATTGACAGTCGGTCTCATTGAAGGTGGCTTAACTGACTGTCAAAATGTTGCAGTAGATTTGCTTTTTGGTGAGCTGCTACACAACTCATGTTTTCACTATTCAGATCAAAGAAAGATTCACCATGTTTGCACCGTGAATTGACTAAAGATATGAACAAGTTAAGCAGAAAATGTTGCCATCAGTATTGGTAGTAGCTGAGCATCAAAATTCAGGCCAATTTGTTAAGTTGTTTTGATTCATTGCATTGGACACTTATACGGACTCAGAGGGAGGTTATTCAGCCCACTGCCTCTTTGCAGCTCTCAGGAGAGAAATCCCATTACTCCCGTCCCATCTATCCTTATTCCCTTGTGCCCCTGCCACTTGTTCTCCTTCACACAAACTCATCAACGCCTCGAGTCACAGTGTGGTACAGTGTGGAAACAGGCCCTTCGGCCCAACTTGCCCACACCGGCCAACATGTCGCAGCTACACTAGTCCCACCTGCCTACATTTGGCCCATATTCCTCCAAACTTGTCCTATCCATGCACCAGTCTAACTGTTGCTTAAATGTTGGGATAGTCCCTGCCTCAACTACCCCCTCTGGCAGCTTGTCCCATACACCCACCACCCTGTGCGCTAAAATATTATCCCTCAGATTCCTATTAGATTAGAATTAGAATTAGATCCTTTATTGTCATTCAGACCTTACGGTCTGAACGAAATGTCGTTACCTGCAGTCATACATACAATAATAAACAACAGAACAGACAGTAAACACAAATTAACATCCACCACAGTGAGTCCACCAAGCACCTCCTCACTGTGATGGAGGCAAAAATCTTAGGGCTGCTGTCTCTTCCCGCCCTCACGGGAGCGCCGTTACCCTCGAGCCAGGCCGCCCTCACAGGAGCGCCGTTATCCTCGAGCTGGGCCGCCCTCACGGGAGCGCCGTTACCCTCGAGCAGGGCCGCCCTCACGGGAGCGCCGTTACCCTCGAGCCAGGCCGCCCTCACAGGAGCGCCGTTATCCTCGAGCCCTTTCCCCTTCACCTTAAACCTATGTCCTCTGGGCCTCGATTCACCTACTCTGGGCAAGAGACTCTGTGCATCGACCCGATTTACTCCACTCATGATATTATACAAACTTCTTTGATTATTTTTACAATTGTGTAATCGACACATGGGCGGAAATCAGACCACCTACGTGGTCAAGATGAGAAAGTGCAAAACCAAGGTCAGGATCCAACGCAACTCTTTGAAGCTGCGCGCAACACCAATAAATGTTTCAATGTGCATTGTATCACAAACTTGAAATTGATCCTTTTAATAACAGGAAAGCCAATGATACTCTGAAGCATTTAAAATGATTGTTATCACAATTTCCATTTTGTGCACACTCTGCTGGTCTCTAGGGTATTCGGGGCTCCAACCCTTTACTACTTGATACAGTGGTGCAACTGGTAGGGCTGCTGCCTCACAGCACCAATGACCCGAGTATGATCCTCACACAGAGAGTGGTGAATCTGTGGAATTCTCTGCCACAGAAGGTAGTTGAGGCCAGTTCATTGGCTATGTTTAAGAGGGAGTTAGATGTGGCCCTTGTGGCTAAAGGGATCAGGGGGTATGGAGAGAAGGCAGATACAGGATACTGAGTTGGATGATCAGCCATGATCATATTGAATGGCGGTGCAGGCTCGAAGGGCCGAATGGCCTACTCCTGCACCTATTTTCTATGTTTCTATGTTTTCGATCTCAGGTGCTGTTTGTGTGGAGTTACTTGTGGCCATGCAGGTTTCCCTCAGGTTATCCAGTTTCCTCCCACAACCCACTGCAGGTTTGCAGGGAGATTGGCCATTGCAAAATTGCCCCTCATGTGTAAAGAGCGGATATGAAAGTGGGATAAGATAGAACTAGTGTGAATGGGTGATTGATTGTTGACATGGACCCAGTGGGCCAAACAACCTGTTTCCAAACTGTATCTCTCTAAACCTCTAGCATGGTACCTGTTGCTCTTCCAGTTCCGCTGGTGTTCAGTATTGGTTGTCTCAGATTTCAGTGGCCCCATCTTAAATCCAGGGCAAGTTGAGTCACCCAGGACAAGTTTCCCTCGTATTCTTCCCCATTTACCTGCACTATTGCGCAAAATGATGGTATGAGCAAATTCTTCAGTCATTTGTAAAAAGCTATCTGACCCAGAGTTATAAAGAAAAGATAAGCTTAGTTATTTATTGCGCTATACAGGATTTAATGTAGGTTTAGGTTTATTATTGACATGTATACCAAGGTACAGTGAAAAGCATTGTTTTGCATACTGTGCAATCAGATAAGATAATGTTATACATAAATAAAATCATGTCAATTTTAAGTATATAGAAGTATATAGAAACATATAAAAACATTAAAAAATCTTAAGGGATTGGACAGGCTAGATGCAGGAACAATGCTCCCCATGTTGGGGGAGTCCAGAACCAGGGGTCACGGTTTAAGAATAAGTGGTTGGCCATTTAGGACATAGATGAGGAAAAATCTTTTCACCCAGAGTTGAGAATCTGTGGAATTCTCTGCCATATACTGAGGAATATACTGAGGATTTCAGTACAGGAGTAAAGAGGTTCTTCTGCAGTTGTATAGGGCTCTGGTGGACCACATCTGGAGTATTGTGTACAGTTTTGGTCTCCTAATTTGAGGAAGGATATCCTTGCGATTGAGGCAGTGCAGCGTAGGTTCACGAGATTGATCCCTGGGATGGTGGGACTGTCATATGAGGAAAGATTGAAAAGACTAGGCTTGTATTCACTGGAGTTTAGGATGAGGGGATATCTTATAGAAACATATAAAATTATAAAAGGACTGGACAAGCTAGATGCAGGAAAAATGTTCCCAATGTTGGGCGAGTCCAGAACCAGGGACACAGTCTTAGAATAAAGGGGAGGTCATTTAAGACTGAGGTGAGAAAAAACTTTTTCACCCAGAGAGTTGGGAATTTATGGAATTAGGGTAGTGGAGGCCCAGTTACTGGATGGATTTAAGAGAGAGTTAGATAGAGCTCTAGGGGCTAGTGGAGTCAAGGGATATGGGGAGAAGGCAGGCACGGGTTATTGATAGGGGACGATCAGCCATGATCACAACGAATGGCAGTGCTGGCTCGAAGGGCCAAATGGCCTCCTCCTGCACCTATTTTCTATGTTTCTATGTTTCTATAGAGCATTGTAGCACTACAGTTCTCGAGACAAGGTCCAATGTCTGCAATGGGGTCGGGGTGAATTGGACAGTATTCTTGTTTATGGAAGGATCGCTCAGAAGCCAGGTAACAGTGGGGCAAAAGCTGTTCCCACACTGGGGCTTCCCAGTTTACTAATGACCTGACCTAAGGAAATCTGACTCCTTGCAAATTCTCCAATAGATTTTTAAACCAAGCTAGTTATAAGAACCACAAAACATTTTGTTGTATTTATTGATGACTGGATGCAGTAATTTTTCTATTAGTTTAGCTACGAATAGTGTTTGGGTGATTATTTAATGAAATGAAATAATTATAGAAAGTGGATGTGAGGCGATACTGAAGAAGGGTTTCGACCCGAAACGTCACCCATTCCTTCTTTCCAGAAATGCTGCCTGTCACTCCGAGTTACTCGAGCTTTTTGTGTCTATCTTTGGTTTAAACCTGTATCTGCAGTTCCTTCCGACATGAAAAAGGCACATAATTATGGACTATTGACATTACTGACGTGAAGAAAATGGCTTAAGGACAGTGCGCAGGAATAGTGCACTTAACACAAAAACTGCCTTTATTTCCATACTTTAAAATGATTAATTGCTATTTTAATATTTCTTTTCTTTTGTATTATTACTTATTTTCAAAAGAATATAAAACCACAAAGACGTACAGGTATGTAGGTTAATTGGCTTGATAAATGTAAAAATGGTCTCTAGTGTGTCTAGGATAGTGTTAATATGCGGGGATCGCTGGGCGGCATGGACCCGGTGGGCCGAAGGGACTGTTTCCGCGCTGTATCTCTAAACTAAACTAAATAGTCTCACAGGAACAATAGCCACGTGAGGAACAATGCTAAGACTAATGTCACATTAGTATGCCTTACTCTGACACTGCATTTTTCAGAAACATTGCCTAAAAATTCCAAAACAAACGCTAAATTTCTAGTGTTTGCTTTTGTACGAAGAAAGCAATTAGTTTTATTTGCAGGAAGAATGAGAAGCGAGAACAGCTGCTTGTAATTTCTGTCAAATATATATGTCACCACAAGTGGCTCGAGGGCCTTGTTATGATGTAGCTACATATATTTTAAAAAACAATATCTTCTAAGCACAATCCAAATTTTCAGTACACGACTCAATTATGTTAGAGACATGGACTATTGGTGTAAAGAGTTTAATATTGTATTTCTATGAAGTTTGTATTTTACCAAAGGATGGTTTTTACCCGAAAAGAGCAACGTTCTCCTTTGTTAACGAGTAGTCCACTGCTAAATTAAATATCTCAATGCGGCAGCTTGCATTTTGTATGTAATAATCTTTGAATATATGTAAAAGCAATCAGAAATGTGGCATCTTTTCAATAATACACTGCCAAATACTAAGATCTATTTCGGGGAAAAAGATTTACAATGCCATTCTGAATTTGTTGTCATTTGTATCCAACCCAGCCCTGGCCTCTGACATTTTGCTCTGTGTCTCCCTGCCACACACCATTCATTCCCTGACTGGAATGGAAACGGACAGGCTTGGAAGCAGTTGCCAGTGATGTTAGCTTTGGCTCGATGGGGGAATCCCGTGCTTCTGAGTCACTGTTCCAGAACTCATTCCAGAGGCTTGAGGATGAAGTCTATGTTTTGTCAGTCTGTAAAGCCTATTACATTATTTAACTCTAATGCAACCCCTGGATCTGCACATGTTGCAATTATGATACCAATTGTTTGCAACCTTGTCTTTTTAGAAGTGTGAATAAATTGCCAAGATGGACTGGAGAGCTCGGTGATCTTTCACTGTTGTTCCCAAGCATTGTAACAGCATTGTTCACTCAAGTGAGCCTTGAAAGATTATTTTCACACTGTTGCACTCAGCGGTAGCCTTTCTTCATTTAATGTCATCAGTATCATTCCTTAGATCTGAAAGCATCTGTTTCAAATCCCTGCTTCTCTCTCACAGAACAAGCATCTCAGAGCCTGCGTTAGTGTCTATATGTATCACTGGATCCTCTCAATCCCCCTGCAATGAAAACAGGAGAGAACTGGTTTCATATTAATCTTTATGAACAGATGTAAGACTAATCTTATATATGAATGACTTTATCCATAACTGTGCATAAAACATGTTATATTTTCAGTTTACCAAATAGCTCTGCTGAAGTGGAAGTGCATATTAGATTTGTAATTCTTAAATCTCAAAGGTATGGAGATGTTTTTTAAACCAAATCAAAAATAGAGCAAGGTTCGAACTTTCCAATATATTCGAAAAAGAGTCGTCATTCTAAGTAATAAAAAATTATCCCTTTCATTAGTCGACATAGTCTTTATTTAATGAGTACAAAACCAAATCTATATATGATCATAGTTAACATTATGCTATCAATCTAAAATGACCATTTTTTAGAAGAAAATTAATATAAACGAAATGAAAGCAGATCAGGGCACTTGTAATGAAAACTACTGTGACTATTGGTTATTTTCTACAAGTTATATTAGAAATTGGGATATGTGTACATGACCAGGAATGTGGCAAGAAAAAAGTAAACTCAATATTTTTAAGACATTTATTTTCCTATATTTTAATGATTTAAATGATGTATAATGATTTTAGGGTCAGTGTTCTTGATTGTTGTTCATTAAATTGAGCCTTAGCGGCCTGTCAGACAATGTAAGGGGGGAGATGGGTCTTTTCCATGGGTCTTTGAGCTAAGAGTGCAAGTTCCCAGGAATGCCTCTACTGAGGCCCGTGCCACAATTGCTCGCTTAGCCCATCACCTCAACACCCTGTGGGAAGGCAAGCCCAAAAGACATCCAGCATCTTCGGCCCACCGCGTCTGCACTGACCGCCAGACAGGCCTCACCGCCCGGCTTCACCTCAGTCCACTGGGAGGCCTGTAGGGCGAGTGAGGCCTACCAGGGCTCGGTCCGGTCTTCGGTCATCATTCTGGTCGTTGGTGGCACGGTTGTTCAGCTGGTGGATCGGGCTTGCGCGCCTCCTAGGGGCACTCCTGCTGCACGTGCAGATACCAGGGATCAGAGCAGGTCAGGCAGTAAGTGCCACCAGCCTGAATTGTTAACTCTATTATAATCTCTGCAGTCTCCTGCACATTAATTCTATCCTACACACACTAGGGACAATTTACACTTATACCAAGTCAATTAACCTACAAACCTGTATGTCTTCGGAGTGTGGGAGGAAACCGATCTCGGTGAAAACCCACGAGGTCACGGGGAGAACATACAAATTCCATACAAACAACATCCGAAGTCGGGATCGAACCCGGGTCTCCGGCGCGGCAAGAGCTGTAAAGCAGCAACATTATCGCTGCGCCACAGTGCCGCCCTACTGATAGTTGAATCGAACTGGCCTAATTGATGCTGGATCCAAAAGTGTCCCTTTCCTCACTATATATCCATAAAGTTTTCATAGTGCAAGAAAGGTTAGTTACCATTTACCCCTATCTTAGACAAGGTGTGCTTAAGCCTCCTTAAGCCAATTACTCTGCATAGAGCAAAGCTAAAATCTATGGTTTTTCTTACACAAACCTCCAATGAATAAACCTCTAACAAACCAAAAAACAAAAAAACAATTTGTTTACTGAATAAATTAAAGCTAACTTAATCTATCCAATACCATACCCACACACCTTCCTGCCCTGTTTCCAGACCTTTATCGATCCCTATTCTTGATTTATGTTGGTTGTACAATGTCATTCACCATTCTGACATGGGAATATGTGGTTATTTCTACATCATGGCTAGGTCAAAGTTCCTTACCTACCAGTTCTGTGGAAGCACCTTCACCACATAAGGTACAGTGGCTTAGGGTATTACTTATCCACCACTTTAATAGTCCTAGTGAGAAAGTCTAGGACTTTTGGGAAGGAGGTGAGGAGAATTTCTTTTAGTCAGAGGGTGGTGAATCTGTGGAATTCTTTGCCACAGAAGGCTGTGGAGGCTAAGTCAGTTGATTAGTACAGGTCAGAGGTTATGGAGTGAAGGCAGGAGAATAGGGTTAGGAGGGAGAAATAGATCAGCCTTGATTGAATGGCGTAGTAGACTTGATGGGCCAAATGGCTTAATTCTACTCCTGTCACTTATGATCTTATGATAACAACACTGAGGGCTGGATTACAAATGCTGGCTTTGCTAACAATATGATAGTTCTTCTGAAGTCTTTTGGAGTCATACAGACATACAGCACAGAAACAGACCTTTCAGCCCATTAAGTCCATGCTGACCATCAACCACCCATTTATACACTTCCATACCAGGGCATCGGAAATGTCCTCGTTCTTCAGGGAACGGGGATTCCCCTCCGCCACCATAGATGAGGCTCACACCAGGGTCTCATCCATACCCCGTAACACTGCTCTCTCTCCCCATCCCCGCACTCGCAACAAGGGCAGAGTCCCTCTGGTCCTCACCTTTCACCACACCAGCCAGCAAATACAACACATAATCCTCCGCCATTTCCGCCACCTCCAACGTGACCCCACCACTCGCCACATCTTCCCATCTCCCCCCATGTCTGCCTTCCGCAAAGACCGCTCCCTCTGCAACTCCCTCGTCAATTCTTCCCTTCCCTCCCGCACCACCCCCTCCCCGGGCACTTTCCGTTGCAACCGCAAGAAATGCAACACCTGTCCCTTCACCTCCCCCCTCGACTCCATTCAAGGACCCAAGCAGTCGTTCCAGGTGCGACAAAGGTTCACCTGTATCTCCTCCAACCTCATCTACTGCATCCGCTGCTCTAGATGTCAGCTGATTTACATCGGGGAGACCAAGCGTAGGTTGGGCGATCGTTTCGCCGAACACCTCCGCTCAGTCCGCAATAACCTACCTGAACTCCCGGTGGCTCAGCACTTCAACTCCCCCTCCCATTCCCAATCCGACCTCTCTGTCCTGGGTCTCCTCCATTGCCAGAGTGAGTAACAGCGGAAATTGGAGGAACAGCACCTCATATTCCGTTTGGGGACCTTGCGTCCGTATGGCATTAACATTGAATTCTCCCAATTTTGCTAGCCCTTGCTGTCTCCTCCCCTTCCTTAACCCTCTAGCTGTCTCCTCCCACCCTCCCATCCGCCCGCCCTCGGGCTCCTCCTCCTCCTCCCCTTTTCCTTCTTTCTCCCCACCCCCCATCAGTCTGAAGAAGGGTTTCGGCCCGAAACGTCGCCTATTTCCTTCGCTCCATAGATGCTGCTGCACCCGCTGAGTTTCCCCAGCAATTTTGTGTACCTTCTATACTAATCCTACGTTCTGGCTGAAAGCTTTTCACAACTTATTTCATATAATGTAATAAGCAACAGCATATTTCATTGCTGTATTAGTGCCTCCTTAAGCGGCCTTTTCACGGGGCGATTTGACGCAAGAGTTAACCGGAGTTTAACATCGTGGGAACCTCGTGCGATAACAGTGCGGCATTCGTGGACCACCGTGGACCACCGTAGCGCTAACGGCAGGTCATCGTGTAACTTGGTCACTCGGGAGAAAATTCAAGAAAGTTTGAATTTCTCCAAGAGTGACTTGTACACTTGTGGTTGAGTATTGCAACATTATATGAACGTAGTGGCCAGTGCGATATCCGTAATAACTCTTGCGGGTACCGTGGGAACTCCTGCGAACGGTGAACCCGGAAGCTGGACAGAGGGGACAGAAGGTGAGTAAAAATTATCTTATGTGGGATTGAATTTAAAAAATAAATAAAAATAAAGATTTGCATCCGCATATGGACATCAACTTATTCATGAGTTATGTTAATGAGATTCAAGAAAATAACTATTTGACGGATTCAGTGCAGCAAAAATCAGCACAAATCAAAAAAAGGATTGTTTAAAAACAGCCAAAAAGGTGAAATATATGCGAATTCTCCCAAATCCATTTAAAGGAAGAATTAAAAGATACATTTTGAGAGTAAAAATAATTGAATAATCTCCATGTCAAATGTTGAGAAAAGTAAAATATTACCGCAAAATTACATTGCATTATTATCAATACATAATAATTCTCAATTATTTTGTTAAATGAATATTAATAATAAGAATCTACAATTAGCTTTTTAATCTCAAATAATAGAACCTATTTTTTGGAGGTAACATTTCAAATAATTTATACATAATATGCATAAAAATGTGATTTGTTTAAAAAGTAGTTGGTAATAATTCTTCAGACTGATTGTAGTATGAGGGAGAGGTATTAAAATCAGTCTGAAGAAGGGTCCCACATGAAATGTCACCAATTCCTCCATAGATGCTGCCTGACCCGCTGAGTTACTCCAGCATCTGGTGTTTTGTTCAAAATTCCATCATCTGCAGTTCCTTTTGTCTCCGAAGTAATGACCCACTCACACTAATGGGCAAACGTTGCTCACTATTCGGCAGAATGACCAGGCTTAATCCTGTCCTAGCTCAGTCTCAGTGTATGTCAGCTGCGGTCTGGAACAGAAATTCTGCCCGACTTCCTCTCTATTGAGAGGGATCACAGGCTGGCATTTGTAAGGTGTGAATATTATTTGACACCTTGCTGCCCGAGCCTGAATGTTTTCGAAGTCTTGGTATGTGAAGACGCAGACTTCAAGTAACTGGAGAAGAAGAGTGTGCAGGTTATGCTCATGGATGTTGTAGAGACTGGCCCTTACCCTGCAATGCCCAGCCCACCCAGCCGCACACGCCTGCATGTGGTAAAAGTCTCTTGGTGCTAATTCATGAACAATGAAGGAAACAAATTATTTATATTGCCACAGGGAATGTTGAGCATTCCATACTTCCGGACTTATTTTCCTGGTGTCAAGCCTAGGTGTGCTTTGCCCGACATACCATCAAATAGCAATGATAATGTTATTTATATCAAGCAGACATCGGAGCTCCTAGGTTCCCATCTTGGACTGTTTATTCTAAGTCCCCAGTGTAGTAACAACTGTTTAAACTCTCTCCCCTTTCTACATCAGAACCAGACCCACTTTTTTAACAATTTGCTTCTCAGGTATCACCCTTTCTTTGTAAGACAGCTGTTCATCTGCTGATTCCTCCAGCTGACACTGAAAGAAGTTAATACACATTCAACATCTTTAAGTGACATTTCAGTGCTGGAAACTATGGCTGTTCAAACAGAGACAGTGCAATCATATAAAATGGGAATTCAAGGTAAGGCTACACTATAAATGCTGAGGCTCTAATGATTGTGGCAACAGGTCACAAAATAAATTATGTATTTACATCAAATGTAAACATGTTTGCGTTTGTTTCTACTTAACTGGCCACTGACAATAACTTGCATTTATTCACTCTCTTAAATGCAATAAAATGGTCTGTAGGCACTTCACAGGACTGCAATTAGTCAAGCACACCCTTTCAGATCAAAGATTTCCAATACACACATCACAAAACCTCACGAGTCACATGGATGGCTGCCACCATTGACATCTGCAGTCCACCTAATTGTTTTACATGTGCATGCTAATAATGTTGCTGATTTGCTGCAAATATACCAAGGAGAGTGGATTGACCAGGATAAGTAATGGAGCTAAATGGCACTGAAGGAAACAGGCTAAGGTTAAGCTCTTGTTGCAAGCTATCAATAATATGATTTAAAAAAACCTAAACGCCCAATGCATCCAGTCACTACAAATCTTCAGCATCTTTACCGATAGTAAATAACTGGCCTTCAGACAAGAGAGGGTATTTGGCTAAATGTCAGTGTTATTCTATTTCTTTTTTTTTTCTCTCGAAAGTAATCCAGGAATTTGCAGTTACTGAGCTATGGTTTGTAAATCAGCTGGTTTGCTTGCCAGAGATTAAGGTAAATTCTGCTAAGGACTAAAAGTTGATTTAGAGCATTAAGAAGGATTAATGTTTAGCTGATCTGTTGCCGGCATACTAGGTTAGAATGTTTACGCGGTGGAACAGCTCACAATTAATCCAAAATTAGTATAAAAGATCAGCAACAACTGTTCCGGCATGCTAGTTTGACTTAGTCCTGTAATCAAAACTCACATTGGGACAAACTGCTTACAAGGTCGCAATACATTCATCCAAACTGCTGGTGTTTCAATCCATTCCCCCTCCCCCCATCCTCCCAATATCTTTCATTACTACTATATTTATTTTAAATGTCTGTACTTTGTCTGCCTGCTTCTTTCTGTGTTGCTGTCATTTAAAAAAAAAAATAGGTCAAGCCACTTTAGCTACTACTGAAGCAGGTAATAAAATAAGCACTGATTTAAGAAACTGAGCGCTTTATATGCTGAAGGATTCCTAAAATATACAACATTCTTTGCCGTTTATGGGAAACATCCAAGTTAATGCATGTCAAATAGGAATAAAATGATTAGGCTCTAAAGTGGTGGGACTTGCCCCGCTGCCTGATAAATGTGAACTTTCAGTACACTCCCTTGATTTTTTTTTATGGGATCCTTCATTTGCTTTGTTTTTAATGACTTTATCAGTTATCTTGAAGTGCAGGACTCAAACAGCCCAGGTCACCTAATTTTCCTTGGCTAACACTGAACTTTCTTCTGTGCAGATTCCTCTTTTAATCTTTACTATCAAGATAAGATGGCAATATCTGCCTCATCCCGAGTCTGCCTTGAAACCTTTCTGCAAATGCAATGAAATCTATTTTATGTATGCCGTCGTGGTCTTTCTGTAACCTGGGGGTGGGTTTCATTTAATCTTTCGCAAGGTTGCATTTGACTTTTGCAACTCTCGCCCTCGCTGGAAAATGAGTGAAATAAAATATTTATACACAGGACTGCTTTAGAGAGAATCCAGATAAAATAGGAAATGGAAACATTTAATACTCTCCTCCACTCCTGAAATGAAAAAGCCTTCTCTCTTGGCTGACAAGTGTTTCCTATTCATTGTTTAAAAAAAAAGAAAAACGGTGTGTCAGTTAAAAAGGTGAGAGAAAGGCTAACAGAAATAACCAACATCTTTCCGTCCTTTTTTACAACTATAACAAAGCTTAAGATTTCTTATGCAATTAATCTGAAAAAGAAGAATATAGACACTGCGAATTGTTTAGGAATCCATGATATAGGCATAAAAAGCTGCTTGTAATTGTATTATTCATTGAATATTTTTGAGCTGAAATGCAATCAACAGAAGATAAAATAAGAGACATGCCTTTTGAAATGTTTGCCTATGATTTAGTTGTGGCCAGAGAAAACCTTGTTAAAGACAAATATTAAGAAAAAACATAACTTTTTTGGTGGGATGTCCTTGAAAATTTGCCCCAGAATGTCATCTTGTGGAATGTTAACTACTTACCATTTAAATATGGAAAAGTGTAGTTTGACTTTGTCAGGATTATTGACCTGTATAAAGATTTTGTCAAGGAGCATTAGGGCCATTTGTATGTTTGCAGCTCAAGGGCACACCTAGAAAAATATATCAGCAGTATTTCAAACTGGTTGTATCACTGGATATTTTGTCATTAAAAAAAGAATTGCGAAGAAATGGAAAAGCATTTTCTATATGGGGCAATATCATCCCCATTAGCTTTGCTGCTGAGAGTGAACTGCCACATCTAACCTGGCATCGACTACTCTGACACATGCAGATCCAAACCCAGCACCAGAACTGTGTAACAAATCGTTCATGTTACTAATTTGCTGTGGAGTCCAGAACTAGGGGTCACAATCCCAGGATTCAAGGTTAAAACTGAGGTGCTCAGAATTTCTATGGGGATTGTAGCAAAGAAATGGAGAACAGTTTTGAATAAAGATCTATGACCTGAAATGTTAACTCCGTTTCTCTTCTCACAGAAGCTGCCTGACCTGCTGGGCATGTCTTAGCTTTTTCTGCTTTTAATGTTAGATTTTCAGCATCTGCAGTTTTTTTTAATGTCCTTCTGGCTACAAGCTTTCAGTGGAAGCCACATATTTTTGTAAATCTTCTTTTGACTCACTCAATAAGTGTGCAATAAGATCTCTACTGTAATGTGTGACTTGAGTGCACTGCAGTCTAACCTGTGTTGCAGTCAGTTCTTGCAGAACCTCAAAGATTTTATATTCTATCCTTCAGCAAATAAAGGAAAGCATGCTGCACACCATTTTAAACTAATTTATCAACATGCCTTGCACCCGGTATCCTCGGTGTGGGCTCCTATATATCGGTGAGACCAACTGCAGACTGGGCAATTGTTTCGCTGAACACTCACGCTCTTTCCGCCTTGGCTGGTCTCCAGGTTTCCAAACATTCCCCTTCGCATTCCCATACTAACTTTTCTGTCCTGAGCCTCCTCCACTGTCAGAGTGATGTCATGTGCAAATTGGAGGAATGGCACCTCATACTTGGCTTGGACAGCACACTGTATGAACATTGATTTCAATAATTTCAAGTAACCCCTGCATTCCCTCTCTTCCCCCACCCTAGTCATCCACTGTTCGCAGCCCTACATCCCTTCGTTATCGCCTCTTCCCCAGCCAACAATGGGCCATTATGGGCTCCACCCTTCCTCAGTCACCTGTTGCCAGCCCTGCTTACTTCTGGCCTTTTCTGGCTTCCACTTTCAGTCTGAAGAAGGGTCCCAACCCGAAACATCACCCATCCTTTTTCTCCAGGAATGCTGCCTGACCCGCTGCGTCACTCCAGCACTTTGTGTCCATCTTCGATATAAACCAGCAGTTCCTTCCTACACAACATGTCTTGCTTTCTTCACGGATCTGTGGACAGATACCACAAATGTGCTTCTGCACCTCCACACCTCCAGTATCCACCCATTAGTATCCACCCACCTGCCAATTAAAAAACACATCACTTGTATCCACTTATCACTTGCCAGGCTTTATCCTGCTCCCTCCTCTCTTGCCTACCTTCCTCCTCCCTACTATTATGTCTGAAGAAAGGTCCCAACACAAAATGGTCCTTGTCTATACCCTCCACATCTGCTTCCTGAACTGCCGAGTTCCTCCAGCACTTTGTGCTTTCCTCCCATTCAATGTGTATTATTTTGCCTTGTTGTCCCACTCCAAACATATTATGTTCCAGTTCCTTGATTGAATTCAATTTATCATTTGCCTGTCCTTCGGACTGGTGCATCAAAATCCTCCTGTAAAATAAGCTTTCTCGTTGTTAAGTACACACACATTTATATCATCTGCAGACATTGTCCTTCATGTTTAAGTCATAATCATTACAAAAAGCAAGATAGCAAGAACTGAGTGATGTGAATTCCCACTGGGAACAACCTTCCAGTCATAAGAAGACCCTTCAACTGTTTTGCTTCCTGTAACTGAACAAGCTTTGGATTTAATTGTAACTCTTCTTTGGATCCCAGGGGCCTTTATTTTTTTGACCAGCCTGTCATGTGGAACCTTTAAAAAAAAATAGGTGCTGGAGAAACACATCGGCACCTGACCCGAAATATCACGTATCCATGTCCTCCAGAGATGCTGCTTGACCGACAGTGTTACTCCTGCTATTTTTTTTAATAAACTAGCATCTTCAGTTCCTTGTGTCTGCACCTTATCTAGACTCTTGCTTCAACCCACATAGTTAATATCAAATACAATGTCCTCATTGTCCTCCCTTGTTGCATTCCAAAAGCTTCCTTCAAAATAGTTGGATATGACTTTTGCTCAGCAAATCTATGCTGATTATCCTTGATTAATCAAGGCCTTTCTAAAACCAAAATGTCCCCTCTTGTTGGCTTGCTACATTACATACTGGCTGAAACCTTTTTTTGAATGTAATTTAGAAATCTTGTGTCCATAATACCTTTCACACTGACTGCATTGCAGTAAACATTCGAGCAATTGAAATCCCCAATATATTACTGAGCCTTTTAAAAAAAATATTCAAAGTTGGCCCACAACGTGCCTAATGTCTATTATTAATTCCTCAGCCTTCTGTTTCCAGCTCTGCTTTTCTTCCTTCTTGACCAAGTTCAGGTTCCCTTCTTCCTGCCACGATAGTATGAACTATTTCCAACAGCGTGAGCAAACGACCAATTCCCTAACGATATTAGATTTTCAGAACCTACATTCTCCAGAAGAAATGCCAATTTCCCAAGAACCTAAAGCTCCAGTTGGACCCCATAGGCCACTTATTGATGTAACAACTGCCTTATCTATTGTCTCTTAAGTAGTCGTTTACACCTAGTGCAATTTCACTTTTACACCCAACTGAATCAATTCATGCGTTCTTGGTGTGTGCTTTCACCATTCTTAGATGTAAGTCACTTAAGTGAGCTGAAATGTAGAAATTTGCACGTGTGACAAAAAAGTGTCAGCACTAGCTAATGAAACAAATGTATGTAGAATTGAATAGATATCAGACCTTTGTCCCTATCAGAAGCACTTTTTCAGGCTATAATGTCTCGTCAAGTATATTGCCAGATCCTTGCAAACATTTGAAAAGTATCACTATTATTTCCAGGGTAGACAAAAAAGCTGGAGAAACTCAGCGGGTGAGGCAGCATCTATGGAGCGAAGGAATAGGCAACATCACCTATACCTTCGCTCCATAGATGCCGCCTCACCCGCTGAGTTTCTCCAGCTTTTTTGTCTATCTTCAATATTTCCAGCATCTATAGTTCTTTCTTAAACTATTATTTCCAGTGCAGGATTTTAGGCCAATGACTTTCTACCTTTGTAAAGGTACAGCAGATTTTGAATATGTTTTCAAACACAACCGTAATGCCACAAGAGACATTTATTTATCGCCACACACTAATGGGACAGGCCCTTAAATGTTATAAAAAAATATTTTTAGGAGAATTTTGGTCAGCCTGCTGCTCACAGTATTACTATTTACAGCTGGATGTTCAAAATTGGACAGTCCATGTGGAGGTCTGCCAGTGAACTTTGCGTTTAAAAAATGCTGAGCAGCACTTACATACAGTAGAATCAACAAGCAATTGGATCCTGAGAACAAAAATCTACTGTTAACATTTCTATGTCCATGTGAAGTAAAAGTGAATTATGCAAGAGTCACTAAATTGAATAGAAATGGCTGAGGTTGAATGTGTAGGAAGGAACAGCAGATGCTGGTTTACACCGAAGATAGACACAAAATGCTGGAGTAACTCAGCGGGACAGGCAGCATCTCTGGAGAGAAGGAATGGGTGACATTTCGGGTCGAGACCCTTCTTCAGACTGAGATTAAGGGGAGAGGAAAACTAGAGATACGGATGGGTAAGGTGTGAAAACGGCAGAACAAAGCAGCCGATGTCAAGGAATTGTAGAATGGTTCATTGTTAGCTGAGGTGAAGGTGACAAGTTAGGATGAGATTGAACAAAGGGTCCTCAAAATTAGTCACCTTCCCCTAAGCTAACAATGAACCATTCTACATGGTTTGGCAGCTGAATGAGGGAGAAAAGGAAAACTAACAAAAAATGGCACAGAATGCCACAAGTGGGCTGGGCAACATCTCTGGAAAACATGGATGGATGGCATTTTGGGTTGGGACCTTTCTTCATGACTCATTGTGGTTGGATGGGTTGGTGGGGGAGTGGGGGGAAGAAAGCAAGCTGGAAGAGTGGAGGAGGCAGGACAAAGCCTGGTGAGTGATAAATGAATATAGGTGAAGGGGGGGGGGGGCTTGAATAAAGACAAAATGGACAAGAGATGAAAGGCAATAAGTGTGAGATAAGGAGATACAAATTGTGAAGCCAGAAGAAGGAATATATCTGGAAGGGGGTGGGGAAGAGGAGAAATTGGTGCGGATCAGGTGGGCACAGGGAAGAGAGGGGGAAGGAAAAACAAATAAAATGAAATAAAAGGTATGTAAATTAAGTGAGGTTTGTATGTAGGTAGCCTAAAAATGGGGAATCCAATGTTCATACCATTGTTGTAAGCTACCCAAGCCGAATATGAGGTGCTATTTTAATTAGATTTCTAATTTTGAGAATCAAAAAAAAAATGGAACACAATTCCTCCTCGTAAGTTGTAATGCCCAGAACTACAGAGAAATCGATGAGCAAAATTGTCCATGAACTTGCATTTTTATACGTGCATCTTTATTGCACCTATATTATAGTTAAAGTTAGAAGAATCGTGGACCAGTGTCTACAGTACATTTGTGCATTTAGAGATGAGCAGCCTGTGAATTGTTGAGACATTTAAGGCTTGCCTTCATGAAACCCATGCTGCATTAATACAGGTCAGGCTGGCTGGAAACATGCCAAAGCTTTGTTGATAACTGTTGTAAGGATAACATTAATCAGGGTTATAAAGAGGTGTCTCTGTTTCTGAACACACGTGCCAGCATGGAAAATTAATGGGAGACGAAAAAGGAGACTTAAGCCCCTGTCCCACTTAGGAGACCTAAACAGCAACCTCTGGTGACCTTGCCCGCCACCCAAAAAAAAATCAAGGTCGAGGTGACCTGGAATCTCCTACCACCTTCCAGGCATATGTTGAAAACCTTCCTCGAATATGAAGAAAACTGGCTTCGACTAGACCTGCGACAAAAAATGATCGATTTTTAAAACGGCAACCTATTTTTAGTCGAGTCCGGTTTTAATCATGATGAAAATATAGCAGCAACCTAGATGAAGCCTCAACCACACGGAAACCACTTTCGACCATTAGGGAGAGTGACCAAAATCTCTGGTGACCTCATGGAAACCTTGGGTGGCGGGCAAGGTCACCAGAGGTTGCTGTTTAGGTTTGCTAAGTGGGACAGGGGCTTTAAGGAATTGCAGATGTGGGAATCTTGAGCAAAGCACAAAGTGCTGGAGAAACTCAGTGGGTCAGGCAGAATCTTTGGAGAGAAGGAATGGGTGATGATTCGGGTCGAGACCCTTCTTCAGACCCGAAGTATTCTTAAGTCCGAAGAGGGGTCTCGACCCAAAACATCACCCATTCCTTTTCTCCAGAGATGCTGCCTGACCCGCTGAGTTACTCCAGCATTTTGTGTCTATCTTCGGTGCAAAGCAGCAGCTGCAGTTCCTTCCTACATGTTGGAAAAGAGGTGGGGAAGGGGAAAAGCCGGGCAAGTGTAAGGTGGATACGGGTATGGGAGCTTTTGAGATGCAGATGAGTGGAACAAGTGACAAAGACTAGAGGTGAACAGGAAACTAAAGGGTGTGAGATAAAGGAAGAAGAGGTGGAGTGAAATACAAAGCCCGAGGGAGCAATGCAGGTGGAAGAGACCAGGGAGGAGGACAAAGAGTGGAGATAAAAGAGAAATGAGGGAAAAGAAAGGGTAATTGTTAGTGTGAAAATAGAATACTTTCTGCATAAGTAGCATGATGTCAGTGATCATTGCCTTCAATGCAGCAGCTGTACATGAGCTGCATCTCCCGTGTATAACTTCAGAACCAGCCATTAAATTGGCCATTAAAATGATGCTGTAAAAGTTCTGATGAACAATTAATGAAATTCACTTTCTATTTAGAATTTTTGTTTTAGTTTTAGTTCAGAGATACAGAACGGAAACAGGCCCTTCAGCCCACCGAGTCTGTGCCGGCCCGCGATCCCCACACATTAACACTATCCTACACACACTAAGAACAATTTTTACATTTACCAAGCCAATTAACCTGCATAACTGTACGTCTTTGGAGTGTGGGAGGAAACTGAAGATCTCGGAGAGAACCCACGCGGGTCACGGGGAGAACATACAAACTTCATACATCAGCACCCATGGTCGGGATCAAACCCGGGTCTCCATTGCTGCTAACGCGGGTTATGCCCCTGTCCCACTTAGGAAACCTGAACGGAAACCACTGGAGACTTTGCGCCCAACCCAAGGTTTCCGTGCGGTTTCCGGAGGTTGCAGGTGGTTGCCGGAGGTTGCAGGTAGTGGAAGCAGGTAGGGAGACTGACAAAAACCTCCGGGAACCTCCGGGAACCGCACCGAAACCTTGGGTGGGGCGCAACGTCTCCAGAGGTTTCCGTTTAGGTTTCCTAAGTGGGACAGGGGCATAAGGCAGCAACTCTACTGCTGCGCCACTGTGCCACCCTAGAGTCTATTCTAGTCATACAACAGGCCCTTCGGCCCAAATTGCCCATGTCGACCAAGATGTCCCATCTATGTGCCTGTGTTTGGACCATATCCCTCAAAACTTTCCTATTTATGTACTTGCCCAAATATCATTTTAATGTTGTTATAGTACTTGCCATATGCACACCACCCTATGTATGAACAACGTGCCCCATAGTTTCCTATTAAATCTTTCTCCTTTCACTTCAAACTTATGACCTCTGGATAAAAGACTGTGTCTTCATCTAATCTATCCCCCTCTTGATTTTATACACCTTTATCATATTACCCATCAGCCTCCTGCCCTCCAAGGAATAAGTCCTAGTTTGTCCAAACTCTCCCTGTAGTTGCGGCCCTCAAGTCCTGGCAACATACTTGTAAAATATTTCTGCACACTTTCCAGTTTAAGGACATCCGTCCTGTAGCAGGATGATCTAAATGAACACAATACTCCAAATGCAGCCTCAGCAAGGTCTTGTATAACTATAACATAATGTCTCAATTTCTTGACTGATGAAGGCCAATGTACTGAAAGCTGCCTTGACCACCCCATTATACCTGTGATGTCATTTTCAAGGAACGATGTACTTGCACTGGTAGATCGGTCTGCTCTGCAACACTCCCAGGGCCCTGCCTTTCACTGTGAAGATCCTGCCCTTTTGTAATCCCAAAATGTAATACCTCTCTTATCTGCATTCAACTCCATTTTCTTCCCTTTTTTTCAATATTTTCGATTAGCAAGATAACAATACATCATTGATACTGACTGCACTGTAATCTTAATGTGCTTGACAATTTTACATTCAGCATATTTATGTATTACATTCTATTATATAAGACCTGATATATACCATTCAAGGCATAGGAAGGCAGAAACAGTATATTGTATGGATTAGTGTTCAAGTCTGAAGAAGGGTTTCGGCCCGAAACGTCGCCTATTTCCTTCGCTCCATAGATGCTGCTGCACCCGCTGAGTTCCTCCAGCAATTTTGTGTACCTATTGTATGGATTAGTTGTAACATGGTTGAGATTAAACATAAAAAAAATTACACATACCTTGATATAAAATCTGCTGCTTCAGCAACTTAAACACGCTCTGGCTCTTATTTCAGCTCTAGAAATGAAAGATATAAAATAAAAATCAAAGATATAAAGTTTAAAAATCGTCATAATTTTTTAATATACAATAAGCTTCAGAAGGTAGGAATGTTGTGACACTAGGTACATATTTTAAAATGTTATGTCATAACATGTTATAGGATATGTAGATTTCTTTGAGGACATTTGGTCTAGATTGAAGGCACACAAGCAATTTAAGGGTTAATGCTTCACACTAGGCTGCTGTTGATAAATATTACACCTAACTCTGGTATGGTCTCAAAATCATTTTCAATCCCTTGCATTAGCACTGGGATTGAGAGGAAAACTAGAACATATGTTCTATAGTTGCTTTTCACAAGGCAAATGCTTTACAACAATTCTGGAAGTGAACAGAGTTTATGAGAAGGAAGAATAGAAGTTTGTACTACTTGCATGATCAACGTAATCATCCAGGAATGAGTGGGGTAGCATATGATGAGCGTTTAACAGCACTGCTCCTGTACTCACTGGAGTTTAGAAGGTTGAAGGGGGACCTCATTGAAACTTACAAATTATGAAAGGCATAGAGAGTGGATGTGGAGAGGATGTTTCCACTAGTGGGAGAGTCTGAGACCAGAGACCATATCCTCAGAATTAAAGGGCGCTTTTTTAGAAAGGAGATGAGGAGGAAGCTCTTTAGTCAGAGGGTAGTTAATCTGTGAAACTCATTGGGCTGTGGAGGCCAAGTCACTGAATATTTTTAAGGCAGAGATAGACAAGTTCTTGATTAGAACGGGTGTCAAGGGTTATGGGGAGAAGGCAGGAAAATGGGATTAGGTGGCGAAGATCAGCCACGATTGAATGGCGGAGTGGACTCGATGGGCCGAATGGTGTAATTCTACTCCTATAACTTGTGAACGTGAAACTACAAAATTAACTCTTCAGTCTCCCTTCTGCTCTGCAGTTTACCTGTAAACCAGTGTATTTTCCAACAACCAACGAGCTGTTAACTAGCTGGGACTCACTTGCCTGCACCCATGCACAGCTTGTTGCTTTGTACGTTAGAAATTCAATCCTTTCATGTTCAGGATATTTTAAAAATTGGAATGCTAAACGTTCAATGAGACATGAGTTCACAATGCATTGTGCAGCTGATCAAAAAGTTTAATTCTCTAAAGGGCCTGTCTCACGAGCATGCGACTCCATGCGGCAAGCGCAACCTAAGCGACTCCATGCGGCAAGCACGAGCTAACGTGGTCGCTTGAGCCGTACGGCCTCGCGGGGCTGGTCCCACTTCGATCGCCGGAGCCGTATGGAGTTGTGTGGAGCTGGTCCCGACATCGCTCGGGGCTCCTAAAAACTGACCGTGTTCAAAAATTCCGCAGCCACCTCGACGCCGTACGTCGCGCGCGAACTTCCCGCGGACTTCGCTCGAACTTCATGTCACTCACTCGACCTCAGCGCGGCCCCCGTTTCTGGTTTGGTCGCGCTTGCCGCATGCAGGCGCATGCAGGTGGGACCGGCCCTTTAGGTCGCGCTTGCCGCATGCAGGTGCATGGCTCGTGGGACAGGCCCTTAACGCACAGGAAAGTCTTTTAAAAGGTTGTTCCATGGACAATTTAACCTACTATATATACCAAAGCATCAATTTAGTGCGGTTTCTAGGCAGTAGGATGGACCAACCATTGTCATTAGTCATTACAGCATGGAGTGAAGCTCAGAATTGAATGGATTCTGTTCGGGCCAGATTCCCCAGGTTTATTTTCCCCGCAACATCTCAATGGATCCTAGATGTAGATTGTAGAACAATACAGCACAGGAACAAGTCCTTCAGCCTACAATGTCTGTGTCTGTGTCAAGATAAACTAAGCCAAGCTGACTACACTTGATCCATATCCCTCTATTCCCTGTGTGCTCATGTGACTATCTAAAAGCTTATTAAACACCACTATCATGTCTGCTTCCACCACCACCCCTGGCGACGTGTTCCAGACACCCACCCCCCTTTTATGTAAAATAAAACTTGCCCTGTATACCTCCTTTAAACTTTGACCCTCTCACAGTAAAGCTATGTCCTTTTTGCCCCGTCCCACTTAGGAAACCTGAACGGAAACCTCTGGAGACTTTGTGCCCCACCCAAGGTTTCCGAGCAGTTCCCGGAGGTTTTTGTCAGTCCCCCTAATGGTTGAAAGTGGTTTCCGCTTCTTCTATGTTCCGGCGATTATTTCACAAAATTCAAAACCGGCCATGACTAAAAATAGGTTGCCGTTTTAATAATCGGTAATTTTTTAGTCGAAGCCGGTTGCGATGCTAGTTGAAGGTAGTTGGCGGAGGTTGTAGGTAGTGGAAGGTCTTACCTTCTTACCTTCCACTACCTACAACCTCCGGCAACCACCTGCAACCTCCAGCAACTACAAAAACCTCCGGGAACCGCACGGAAACCTTGGGTGGGGCGCAAAGTCTCCAGAGGTTTCCGTTCAGGTTTCCTAAGTGGGACAGGGACATTAGTCTTTGACATTTCCACCCTGGGAAAAAGGTTCTGACTGTCTACCTTATCCATGCCATTTAAAAATTTGATTTTGCTTTTAAAAATGAAAATGCAAATAAATAACATCTAAAATTTCAAATTTGTTGTGAATTGCCATAACAAACATGCTAACTAAACTCAACTTTATCTTTATTATTATACACGGTGAAGCTCGCTGTTTTATTGTACACTTTCTACTTGAAGATAAGGCAAATTAAATATTGTTTGGCATTTCCTGCCTTCTCTGCCACTCTTTGTTGGGGGTGGTTTCTGGTTTACTTCTAATCATGATCCTTGCATTGGAGCTCCTGCATATTCCTGTCACAGAACTTGCATTCAGAACAGAGGTTTAAATAGTGCACAACAATGGTACAATTACTATGGGTTTTCAACTGACATTAAACGTGTCCAGAGCTTTGCAGGGTGTTAGGTTACATGTGATCAAGAAGGAACTGCAGATGCTGGAAAATCGAAGGTACACAAAAATGCTGGAGAAGCTCAGCGGGTGTAGCAGCATCTATGGAGCGAAGGAAATAGGTGACGTTTCGGGCCGAAACCCTTCTTCAGACTGATAGGGTATGGGGGGGGGAGAAGGAATGAAAAAGGGGAGGAGGAGGAGCCCGAGGGCGGGGGGATGGGAGGAGACAGCTCGAGGGTTAAGGAAGGGGAGGAGACAGCAAGGGCTAGCAAAATTGGGAGAATTCAATGTTCATCCCCGCCGGCCGCAGATTACCCAGGCGGAATATGAGGTGCTGTTCCTCCAATTTCCGGTGTTGCTCACTTTGGCAATGGAGGAGACCCAGGACAGAGAGGTCGGATTGGGAATGGGAGGGGGAGTTGAAGTGCTGAGCCACCGGGAGTTCAGGTAGGTTCTTGCGGACTGAGCGGAGGTGTTCGGCGAAACGATCGCCCAACCTCCGCTTAGTCTCACCGATGTAAATCAGCTGACATCTAGAGCAGCGGATGCAGTAGATGAGGTTGGAGGAGATACAGGTGAACCTTTGTCGCACCTGGAATGACTGCTTGGGTCCTTGAATGGAGTCGAGGGGGGAGGTAAAGGGACAGGTGTTGCATTTCTTGCGGTTGCAACGGAAAGTGCCCGGGGAGGGGGTGGTACGGGAGGGAAGGGAAGAATTGACAAGGGAGTTGCGGAGGGAGCGGTCTTTGCGGAAGGCAGACATGGGGGGAGATGGGAAGATGTGGCGAGTGGTGGGGTCACGTTGGAGGTGGCGAAAATGGCGGAGGATGATTTGCCGGCTGGTGGGGTGAAAGGTGAGGACTAGGGGGACTCTGCCCTTGTTGCGAGTGCGGGGACGGGGAGAGAGAGCAGTGTTGCGGGGTATGGAAGAGACCCTGGTGCGAGCCTCATCTATGGTGGAGGAGGGGAATCCCCGTTCCCTGAAGAGCAAGGACATTTCCGATGCCCTGGTGTGGAACGTCTCATCCTGGGAGCAGATGCGGCGTAGACAGAGGAATTGGGAGTAGGGGATGGAGTCCTTACAGGGGGCAGGGTGGGAAGACGTGTAGTCCAGATAGCCATGTGAGTCAGTGGGTTTGTAGTGTATATCGGTCATAAGTCTATCCCCTGCGATGGAGATGGTGAGGTCAAGGAATGGTAGGGAAGTGTCGGAAATGGTCCAGGTGTATTTGAGTGCCGGATGGAAGTTGGTGGTGAAGTGGATGAAGTCAGTCAGTTGTGTGTGGGTGCAGGAGGTGGCCCCAAAGCAGTCATCAATGTAACGGTGGTAGAGGTCGGGGATGGGGCCCTGGTACGTATTGAACAAGGATTGTTCGACTTACCCGACAAAGAGGCAGGCGTAGCTGGGGTCCATGCGTGTGCCCATAGCTACGCCTTGTGTTTGGAGGAAATGGGAGGAGTCAAACGTAAAGTTGTTGAGGGTGAGTATCAACTCCGCTAGGCGGAGGAGAGTGTCAGTGGCTACATGTGATCTGTTTTTCATGGACAACAGGTCCATGAACAGTCCTGTTTTTCATGGACTACAGGTTACATGTGATCTGTTTTATGTACCTCCTTCTCTCTCATTTCCCTGCCAAATGAGCACAGTTATGCCCCTGTCCCACTCAGGAAGATAAGACCTTCCACTACCTGCAACCTCCGGCAACCACCTTCAACTAGCATCGCAACCGGCTTCGACTAAAAAATTACCGATTTTTAAAACGGCAACCTATTTTTAGTCGCGGCCGGCTTTGAATTTTTTGAAATAATCGCCAGAACATAGGAGAAGGGGAAACCACTTTCGACCATTAGGGAGACTGATAAAAACCTCCGGGAACCGCATGGAAACCTTGGGTGGGTGCAAAGTCTCCAGAGGTTTCCGTTCATGTTTCCTAAGTGGGACAGGGGCATAAATCCAGTCACCAGTTTTTCGGCGACCTGCTATGACTATGACAGTCACCTAAAAATCGCTTAAGTGGGACAGGCCCATTACTCTTCCTGTTCGTACATTGACATATCTTAAGGTTTCCAGGTAGGAAAATAAGGATAAATTTGCATCGTTTAATGATATATTCTGTATTGATGTTTTTTGTGTGGACTTTTATCAAGTGCACATGTGCTTTGTTGTCCATGATAAATAATGATGGACAACAAAGACAACAAATTTGTTTCTCTTTGTTGTCCATCATAAATAATTCTTAGTTTTGTGGACTGGCAAGATGTCGAAATATCAATTCTTTCCTCGCACTCTATGGAAGACGTAGCCTTGAAGACTAGCACTCTTTCTGGAACAGAACTGAATGGTTTTATAACTTACCTGATGTGGGGAGAATTAAAAATGGGCTTGATGTGTATGGGTGCCTTGCTAGATTGGAGCCAGTGGGCCGAAGGGCCTGTTTTTGTATCACATTACCCAACATTCCTCTGTACACTTTCATTAGTTCATGTGAGAATTTCTCAAAGGCCATCAGGTTCAGCAGCAAACGTCCCCTTCAGTCCTCATCATAGATTTCTACAGCCAAATTTTTAAAATTTCAACTTTATATTCCACAGTATTACGCATTATCGATACATATAACTAGCAGAAAAGGTGTTCTCAAGGGGTTCTTAAGGGGTTGGACAGGCTAGATGCAGGAAGATTGTTCCTGATGTTGGGGAAGTCCAGAACAAGCGGTCACAGTTTAAGGATAAGGGGGAAGTCTTTTAGGACCAAGATGAGAAAAACATTTTTCACACAGAGAGTGGTGAATCTGTGGAATTCTCTGCCACAGAAGGTAGTTGAGACCAGTTCATTGGCTATATTTAAGAGGGAGTTAGAAGTGGCCCTTGTGGCTAAAGGGATCAGGGGGTATGGAGAGAAGGTAGGTACAGGATACTGAGTTGGATGATCAGCCATGATCATATTGAATGGCGGTGCAGGCTCAAAGGGCTGAATGGCCTACTCCTGCACCTATTTTCTATGTTTCTAAAAGGTTCTGAAAACCCTGTGATTTTTATCTGAATCTTTGTTTGACATCTCGAGAGGAGGAAACTTCCATCTTTGAACATTGTTATAAGCGTAAAATTATAGCAGAGCAGAATTACTTCACAGCACGGTACTTCATATTCACTATGTATAAGCATTTACTGAGCAACTACCTCCCTCCACAAAACAGTACTACTTAATAAATCTCTTGCTTTCGACACTAAACATCCATCTTATTTTGAAGTTCATCTACACCTGTGTGAGTGCAGCATTCTGAGTGTTCCTGCATTGCACCTAAAACAATATATGGGACTAGGGGAGAATAAGTGTTCGGCACGGACTAGAAGGGCCGAGATGGCCTGTTTCCGTGCTGTAATTGTTATATGGTTATATGGTAATATTACCATGTCTCCTGCACTGTGGTTAAACATGCTTAGACGTCACGGGGTTTTGATGCAGTATCAAGACGATCCTGACATCTTATTCCAGGAGGCTCCATTCCCATTTCAGGACAAGGCCTTGCACTGTAGCACTTAAACGAAGAGATGACGAGTTGGAGCACAGGAAGAAGATGGGGAACTTAGTAACATGGTGCCAGGGCAACAATCTCTCCCTCAATGTTAGCAAGACAAAGGAGCTAGTTATCAACGTCAGGAAGCAAAGTGGAGTACAAGACCCAAACAGCATCAATGGTGCCAAAGTTGAAATGGTTGGGAGCTTCAAGTTCCTTGGTGTTAATATTACCAATGATCTGACATAGAAACATTGAAACATAGAAAATAGGTGCCGGAGTAAGCCATTCGAGGCTTCTAGCCAGCACCGCCATTCAATATGATCATGGCTGCTCATCCAAAATCAGTACCCCGTTCCAGCTTTCTCCCCATATCCCTTGATTTAATTAGCCCTAAGAGCGAGGTCTAACTCTCTCTTGAAAACATCTAGTGACTTGGCCTCCACTGCCTTCTGTTGCAGAGAATTCTACAGATTCACATCTCTCTGGGTGAAAATGTTTCTCCTCATTGCAGTCCGAAATGGCCTAACGCTTATTCTTAAGCTGTGACCCCTGGTTCAGGACTCCCCCACCATCTGGCACATTTTTCCTGCAACATGGACCAACCACAATGAAGTGACAGCCAAGCAGGCACACCAACGCCTTAAGGCCCTGTCCCACTGTATAAGATAATTCAACAGTCTCCCGAGTTTTCCCCTGATTCGATCTCGGAGAATGTCCGTAGCGGGTCCATAGGAGTTCATGGATGTCTTGTAGTGGCTCATAGAAGTAAAAAGTAACTATTTTTTTCATCACAAGTATTTTTTTACTTGTGGACATTTTTTCACAGTGTTGAAAAAACGTCATGAGTTTACTGGATTTCCCGTGTACCTACCGTTAGCATTACGAGCCGCTACGAGACATCCACAAACTCCTACGGACCCGCTACGGACATTCTCCGAGTTCGAATCAGGGGAAAACTCGGGAGAATTACCTCGCACATTGGGAGAGGCCCTTTACTTCCTCAGGAAACTAAACAAAATTGGCATATCTCCAATGACTCTTATAAACTTCTATAACTACATCATAGAAAGCATGCTGTCGGGTTACATCACAACTTGGTTTGGGAACAGTTCTGCCCAAGACCGAAATAAATTGTAGAGAGTTCTGGACATAGCCGAGTCCATCACACAATCTCACCACCATTGATTCCATCTACAATGCCTCGGGGAAAACAGCCAAGATAATCAAAGATTTGTTCCACCCTTCATTCCCATTTGCAACAGGAAGAATATACAGAAGTTTGGAAGCACTCATCAGCAGAGTGAGGAACAGCTTCTTCCCCTTTTTGCAGGCTTCTGATCGCTCCTTCCATAAGGTACAATATGTTTAAGAATGAGTAGCCTCAGTCTGAAGAAGGGTTGCAACCCGAAATGTCACCCATTCCTTCTCTCCAGAGATGTTGCCGGTCCCGCTGAGTTACTCCAGCATTTTATGTCCATCTTCCTTATCAGTCTGATTCTCCTCAGCCTAATGCAAACATTGGGCTTTGTCTCTGGAACTGGTACGCTGCAATGCTGAGAACTATATTCTACACTCTGTAGCTTTTCCTTCACTCTGCCTATTGTATATGAGTTTGGTTTCATAGTATTTATGTACAGTATTATCAGATTTGATTGGATAACATTAAAAGCAAAGCTTTACACTACCTCTGTACACATGCCAATAATAAACCTAAACCTAGATTTCAGAGGGAGTTATTGAGGAAGGTCTCAAGATTATTCCCGATGTTGGGGAAGTCCAGAACAAGGGGTCACAGTTTAAGGATAAGGGGGAAGTCTTTTAGGACCGAGATGAGAAAATCATTTTTTACACAGAGAGTGGTGAATCTGTGGAATTCTCCGCCACAGAAGGTAGTTGAGGCCAGTTCATTGGCTATATTTAAGAGGGAGTTAGATGTGGCCCTTGTGGCTAAAGGTATCAGGGGGTATGGTGAGAAGGCAGGTACAGGATACTGAGTTGGATGATCAGTCATGATCATATTGAATGGCGGTGTAGGCTCGAAGGGCCAAATGGCCTACTCCTGCACCTATTTTCTATGTTTCTAAGAGGTTGTCTTCACTAAGTTGAATTTGAAGCACATCACTTGTGCTCAATGTGAGAGCCAACTGGTTAGCCTGAGGGCAGAGGTGATGATATCAGTTAGCTGCTGCAGATGCTGCACGATGTCTGCTAGACAACTGTCAGAAGCAATTTCTAATCCTTCTGTCTTCTGTTAAACAGGCTACCGGAGGCATGAGGCTCCGCGGGATCAGAAGTAGGATTCCGGCATTGATTCCCCAGTGTCAGGTTCGTCCTTTGGCAAGAACGCTTAAATGAATTCTGGTCAAATTATGGAATGGCAAATGATTTTGGCTGCTGTGGTGAGGTGCTGCACTCATCTTTACATTGCGAACTGGAATTCATTGGAATTGCATGTCCTTCCACCACATGGTTCTGCTTAAGTTCAGTTTAGTTTATTGTCACGTGCACCGAGGTACAGTGAAACGCTTTTTGTTGCGTGCTAACCAGTCGGCAGAAAGACAAATCATGATTACAATCGATCCATTTACAGTGTATAGATACATGTTAATGGAATAACGTTTAGTGCAAGGTAAAGCCAGCAAAGTTTGATCAAGGATATTCCGAGGGTCACCAAAGAGGTAGACAGTAGTTCAAGTAGTAAATGATGAACCCTTATCTCTCAATGCAAAATGGCATGTCCCTCCTGTTCTGAACACTAACAGGTCTGCTATATTGAATACTCCAGAGTCTTATTTAGCCCTATTGCTAGATTTATCACCTAGGTTGGTAACGTCCTCATTTAACACCCTGTTAAGTAGCATAGTTGTACTGTATATCTCTGTTGTATTACGCCTGCATCTCTCTTCCAAGAATTGTCCCACATTCTAGCATTCTCATCAGTCTTTCCCTGTCAATTTATCCTTTTTTTTCCTTTCCAAAACTTTATTCGACACAAACATACGATACAACACATCAAATCATAAACAAAAATTACACTATATCAAGTATCATTATAATACAACATCGCATTCATTGTTCACAATACTCTCAACCCCATCCACTTTATCCTTAACCCCAACTCATTCTATTCCCAGTCCTCAGTTTTCCTCTATCCCCCACTAGGCCATGTATCTATATCCCAAAGTACATTAGGACCAAAATCTGGAAGTTCCACTTTGGCCCTTCATTGTGCTGAAATGATGACATTTCTGGCAAAATAGTTCTTTAAAACAAAAATAGCGGGATCTATATGAGGTTTGTTTATGTTCAGCTTGTAGAGATACTGCACCCATTAACAGTATTGTTAAAACAGTTCCTCTCCGGACAACTGCGATTATTTATAGAAACAAGATAGTAAGAAGGAATTGAGCAAGATCTGACATTTGGATCACTCAACTACTCCTTCAATGGCCATTTACGGTCCAGTCAAACTTTGTACACTCAACGCCAGAAGTCTTTGGCAAGCTTTTCCCCAACTCCTAAGATAAATCAACACATGGCAACTGGCTGCTGACAGATCGTCTTGTTAGCATTTTATGGCCTTGGGTCCCAAAGCACTTTATAACAAACTACATTTGAAGTATCATCGTAATGTAGCAAACGCAGCAGGCAATTTACACACAGCAAGACCCGCACACTGCTATGTGCTAATCACGTGATAATCTATTTTATTTTTAGCTGTTAATTGAAGAATAAATATTGGCTGGGATGCAGGAGAGAACTCTCTTGTTCTTCGAGATAGTGCCAGTGGATGTTTTATGTCCACCTGAGGAATGTGACCATAAGTTGCCAATAGGGACCATTCAGAGTGCTAGTGGGAATTCAAAGCCGTTTAGATGTGACTTTCTCAATGCCACTTGAACCTGTGGCATTAACATTTTAAGAATGATTATATCTGTAAACAAGGCGGTGAAGATGTTTTATGCTTGGCCATAAATACAGTGTTCATAATAAATAAACGTATAATAGAGCTTTTAAAAATGTTTCCCTAGCCTCTGCGGAATGTTTGGAGCCTAGCAGAGCCAGCTGCTGTTTACATGAGGAATGATTTTCTTCAAGAATGGATACAGCTGCTTTATTTTCATAGATGGGAAGAATGTTTCCGGGTGCGATGTATTCGGGCGCAAGGAATTTGTGTCCTTCCTTTATTAGAAAACGTTTGTCACTGCACCTGTGCAACTGCCTGGCTTTAGCAATGGAATAAAGTGCTGGATGGAAATTGTGATGGGATTCGAAGCTAGGCCACAAAATGCTGGGGTAACTCAGCGGGACAGGCAGCATCTTTGGAGAGAAGGAATGGGTGATGTTTTGGGTCGAGACCCTTCTTCAGACTGATGGGCTTCTCTTTGTAAATCGCGCAGACATTTCCATATTTAAGACAAATATTGTTAATGGTTGATATCAGGGTCGGTGGCACGGTGGCGCAGCGGTAGAGTTGCTGCCTTACAGCACCTGCAGCGCCGGAGACCCGGGTTCAATCCCGACGACGGGTGCTTGTTTGAACAGAGTTTTGTACGTTCTCCCCGTGACCGCGTGGGTTTTCTCCCAGTGAGATCTTCGGTTTGCTCCCACACTCCAAAGGCGTACAGGTTTGTAGCTTAATTGGCTTGGTATAAATGTAAATTGTCTCGAGTGTGTGTAGGTAAGATGGTGTTAATGTACGGGGTTCGCTGGTCGGTGCGGACTCGGTGGGCCGAAGGGCCTATTTCCGCGCTGTATCTCGAAAAACTAGAAACTAAAAAAACATTTACAATGCCAAGGTCTGACATGCTTGCTGGTGAATGGTAGCACCTGGTTACATCTGTAACTGAGAAGGCTGCTTCTGCTCTTTATTTCGAGTGTTTGAGGTGAAGATCATTTTGTTACCAAGGACTGGCTGAAGAATATTTCCACAATCATTCACAGCAGAGTAATCAAGAACTATCGGGAAACAAGAAGAATGTTCTCCAGAGATGCTGTATGACCTGCTGAGTTACTCCATGACTTTGTGTATTTGTGTGTATGAACCAACAACTGCAGTTGTTTGTTTCTACTACTTATACAATCATAACATCTTAAGGGCCTGACCCACTTATGTGTCCTTGGCACGCAAATTACGTGACCTCGTGGTCGCGTTGAGGCGCATGGGTATCGTGTGGCCGTGCGGGGCCAGTCCCACTGAGAAGCGCGGAGGGGTATGTAGTTGTACGCGACATTGTGCGGGGCTCCGAAATGTTTGTAGTGAACAAAATCTTCGCGCGCCAATGTCCTGTCACCAAACTGACAGCCAAAGTGGGACGGGCCCAAGACCCTGGCGCGACGCAACGTCTCACCTTCAACAGCAGCAGAAGCAGGCAAACGATCGCCGAACTGGGCCTGGGGCTCACGGCCGTTGCGGTCCGGATCCGCCCCCACTTCTACTCCCAGAGCGGGGCCAAGAAAATTGAACATAGGCACAAAATGCAGGAGTAACTCAGCGGGACCGGCAGCATCTCTGGAGAGAAGGAATGGATGACGTTTCGGGTCAAGACACTTCTTTTCAGACTGAAGACGAGTCTCGACACGAAACGTCACCCATTGCTTCTCTCAAGAGATGCTGCCGGTCCCGCTGAGGTACTCCAGCATTTTGTGTCCATCTTCAAGTCATGTCACATGCTCCAGACGGCTGTGCGGGTGCATGTAATTGCGCCCGACCTTCGCGGGACCATCTCGGCTCAACGCGACCACGAGGTTGCATAATTTGCGTGCCAAGGACACGTAAGTGGGACAAGCCCTTTACTCAGTTTTAGCGGACAATCGGCAACAACAGACTTCCCCCCCCCCATGGTCCGTTATAACAAGGGTTTATTGTAATCTGAAATGAGATTGGTTACAGCAGGAGGGCAAAAGAACTGTGGTAGGAAATTTGTGGCCTCCCAATGCAAATATTCCTCGACGATCATGGCATCTAAACCATCTCCTTGTTATTTATGGAGACACAGGACACTATAGATGCTGGAATCTCCAAGAAAAAGCAACAGTGTTGAAGGAATTCAGTGGATCAGGCTGATCTAGGGAATGGACAGATGACATTTCAGGTCGGAACCCAAATTCAGACTGATTGTATAAGAAAGAACTGCAGATGCTGGTTAAAATCAAAGCTAGACACAAAATGATGGAGTAACTCAGCGGGACAGGCAGCGTCTCTGGAGAGAAGGAAAGGGTGACGTTTCGGGTCGAGACCCTTCTTCAGACTGATTGTAGTTGAGTAGATAAAACGGGAAAAGAAAGGTGGGGCCGGGACAAAGTCTGGCAAATGATAGGTGGATACAGGTGAGATGGGGCAGATGGATGGAGTAAGTGACAAAGATTAGAGGTGAAACTGAGACAAGGGGGGTTCAGATAAAGAGAGGATGAATTGGTGACATGTAAAGCCAGAAGGCTGGATATGGGTGGAAGGAAACAGGTGGGAGGGGAAAGAGGTGTGAAAACGGGAAATGTGAGACTTAGGGATGTAGGATGAATGTGCGAAGGATTGGGGAGGGGCAGGTTGACTGGGAGGGGGTAGGAGACGGTGGGAGAAATTAGTGTGTGTGGGGATGTGAGGGGGCACAGGAAACCGAGGGAGCGTACTGTTGAGTTGTAAGCTAACCAAGCGGAATGTGGGGTGTTGTTCCTCCAGTTTGTATGTGTGACCTCACTCTGGAATGGGGGGAGGCCAAGGACAAAATGGTTGGTATGGGATTGGCTGGGGAGGTTAAAATGCTTAGCAACCAGGAGGTCCTGCAAGTCTTGCTGTACAGGGAGCAAGTGTCTGACAAAAACAATCGCCTGGTCAACACTTGGTCTCACCGACGTGATGAATGGCACATCAGAAGCCCCAAATGCATCAGACGAGGTTTGAAAATGTGCATATGAACCTCAGTCTCACCTGGATGACCTGCTTGGGTACCTGGATGGAAATGGGAGAGGTGATGTAGGGATAGATTCCTAATAATGTAGGGACAGGTGTGACAACTCCTGTGGTTGTCGAGGAGGTCACCTGTGGAGGGGCCAGGTTGAGTGGGGACGGATCAGTAAATCCAGTAGTTGCGGAGGGAATGGCCTCCAAAAGTGGAGAGGGTTGGGAATGGCAATGGGAAGATATGACTGGAAGTTTGATCACGTTAAAGGTCACGGATATGTCAGAGGGAATGGGGGGGGGGGGGGGGGGGTGAAATGTGCGGGTCAGGGAACTTCTTTTTTTTTTCACTTAAATTTTTATTGATTTTTAAGAGATATATACAAAACCATCACCATAAATAAAACAAAGTAAGAAATCAAAATAAAAAAATAAGTAGATAGGGGAATAAAAAGAAGTTAATAAATAAAAAAATTTGGAATAAGACCGTGTGGTTCACTTACCAAATTAAAAAAGAAAAAACATTACATTGATTAGTTATCTGGAGATAGTTCAATATTCATACACACATACCATCTAGTTCTATATAACGCAATCTTCCCATATCTAGCTCGGCATTTATCTAATTGGTGTCATGGCTCAAATAAACGGTCCATTTTTCCCAGATCTTCTCAAATGAATTCTCCTTGACTCTCAAGGAATATGTCAATTTCTCCATATTAAAGATGTCTCGCACAATTTCTAACCACCGTTCCTGTTTTGGACTTTTTTCATTAAGCCACTGCCTGGTAATGGCCTTCTTACTTGCTGCAAGCAAAACTTTAATCAAATATGTATCTTCTATTATTACAATATCTTTAATACGCCCCAGATACATCACAGGGCAGGTATTTGGGATTTTATAACCCAAGATATTTTTTACAGCTGCATTAACATTTTCCCAGTATGGCCTTATCTTTACACAGTTCCAGAAAATATGCGAGTGGTCTGCCTCCGTACTCCCACACAGCCTCCAACAGTGTTGTTGGACAGCAAGTTGTCTGCTTTTTATTTTGGGTGTTATAAAAAAGCGAGATAGATTCTTCCAGCAAAATTCTCTCCATACTAGTGAGCTTGTGGATGAACATTGTGTTTCACACATTTGATACCATTCTTCTTCTGTTATTTGAATCTTTAATTCTGCTTCCCATTTTGTTTTTATGTAGAGCGTTGATTCTCCCCCGCTTCCCACCAGAGCTTGGTAGAAAGCAGAGATGACCCGAGACCCCTTCTGTTTGTATGCATCCACAATCACCTTGATCACATTATTTGAAGTTTCATCTTGTTCTGGCCTTATCTCTTTTGTAAAGTAGTCTCTTAACAACTTCTAACCTTGTTCCATCCGGGAGGAGAATAAGCAGAACTGCAGGACAGAGAGGAGCCACAGGTTAGGGCTCCATCCAGGGCACCAAGGTTGGAAACATGTTAACTGAGGATAGGGGACAAGTCGGATGTCCTCAAGTGGAACACCCCAACTTGGGATTAGATGCGACAGAGATGGAGAAATTGAGTGTAATGCCCCTGTCCCACTTAGGAAACCTGAACGGAAAACTCTGGAGACTTTGCGCCCCACCCAAGGTTTCCGTGCGGTTCTCGGAGGTTCCCGGGGGTTTTTGTCAGTCTCCCCACCTGCTTCCACTACCTGCAACCTCCGGCAACCACCTGCAACCTCCGGGAACCGCACCGAATCCTTGGGTAGGGTGCAAAGATTCCAGAGGTTTCCGTTCAGGTTTCCTAAGTGGGACAGGGGCATAAGTGTATATATGTTGTCTTGACTTCTTTATACCAATCTTAAGAACAAAAACTCAAATCAACATAACAATTTAATATTAATGCCATTGTGACAAAGGATCATGTTAGTCTGTGACATCTTCTATATTGTAAGCACAAGTTGCTCAAACAAGGCATTTGGAAGCAACCACATGAGACCAGCTAAAAAAAGCACTCCTCTTTTCCTGACAGAACAATAATTGAACTTTTTGAACATGAACAGTAGACCTCTTTCTTTTAAAAGTCTGCCTCTTTGCATTGTTCAGGCACGGGCAACCATAAAAGCCCACATAATCATTTACAGATGATGGGAATTTGTCCAGCGGTGCCTTTATGGTGAACTGCAGATGAGGCCAAAGGAGGAAAAATTTGTAAAAATAAAATTACCTTGACAGTGAAGAGCAAGGGTCAAAAGCAAAGTAAAGTCCCTGCTTTCAGCAGTAATCGAAACAGTATGAACTGTCATCACCATCGCACTTTTACACTTGAGACCAATACATACTGAGAGCTCCTGCTGTGTTTAATTTGATTACAACCAAACCAAATGTGCTATATATCTACCAATTAGAAAGAAATAGTCTTTTGCCTTTTCCCAAGCATCAAAAAGCTATAATTCAGTGACGCTCGCAGAATACATCGCTTTGTCCATAATGAAATGAAAATGGTTGAGAGCAGTAAATACCAAAGCATGGTTTGTACTATTAAGAGGCATGATTAAATATGTTGATGTGCTTTTCCTCCTCTGACCTGACATCTCCTCACTTTCCCAGGATGTGGGCATCACTGGCAAGGTCACAATTTATTGCCGATACTTAATTGCCCTGGAGATGGAGGTGGTGAGCCGCCTTCTTGTGCTGTTGCAGCCCTTCTGGTAAAGGTTACACCCGCAGCGCGGCTGGGTAGGGAGTCCCAGAATCTAGATCTCGTATCACTGAGAGAATGGTGATATAGTTCCAAGTCAGAGGATGGACACAAAATGCTGGAGCAACTCAGCGGGACGGGCAGCATCTCTGGGTGGAAGGAACGGGTGACGTTTCGGGTCGAGACCCTTCTTCAGACGTCTAGTCCCAAGTCAGGTTGGAGAGCAACATGAGGAGAGACCAGCAGGTGGTTGCAATTCCAAGGGGTCTCCTGCTCTCATCATTTTTGCTGGCAACGCTCGTGAATTTGGAAGGTCCTGTCAATGTTACCTTGATGAGTAACTGCAAAGTATTCTCCTGAAGAAGTCAAGAATTTCACTAGCAGGGTCTTTTTGGCGATAATTTGTTTCTAATTCATAGAACATAGAACAGTTCAGTACAGGAACGGGACCTTCAGCCCACAATATCAATGTCAAATATAATGCCGTGTTAAACTAATCTCTGCCTGCATTCAATCCATATTCCTCCATTAACTGCACATCCATGCACCTATCTAAAAGCATCTTAAATGCCACTATCATATCTGCCTCCACCACCACCCCTGGCAGCACGTTCCAGGCACCCACCAAATTCAGACTTGCTCATTGCAGTTTACAGATAAGAAATGGATGTTGAGGATATTAACAGCGAAGTGATGCTTAAGTGCTTAATTATCTGCTACTGATTACAGCCAGACATTAATGAACTTTAGTTTAGTTTAGAGATACAGCATGGAAACAGGCCCTTTGGCCACCCGAGACCATGCCGACCAGCGATCCCCGTACACTAGCATTATCCTACGCAATAGGGACAATTTAAAATTTTTACCGGTCAATTGGCCTACAAACCTGTATTTCTATGGAGTGTGGGAGGAAACCGGAGCACACAGAGAAACCCACATGGTCACGGGGAGAACGTACAAACTTCGTACAGCCAGCACCTGTAGTCAGGATCGAACCCGGGTCTCTGGCGCTGTAAGGCAGCCACTCTACTGCTGAATTTAGATCTCATGGCAGGCAGGGATACCAACCCTTGTACTAAAGATGAACCATTATACTAACGAGAAACATCACGGCGTTGATATGTGACTTTTGAGATAATTTAATTCTGAGCAAAACACAAAATGCTGGAGCAACACAACAAGCTAGGTGGCATCTGTGGGGAGAATGGATAGGCGATGGTTTGGATTGGGACCCTATTTCTATCTAGCATACTGCTTTTGTGTATTACAGCTACACCAGTTTGGAATCTCGTTTTAAGGTACGTGTCGGAAGGAACTGCAGATGCTGGTTTACACCGAAGACAGACACAAAATGCTGCAGCAACTCAGCGAGACAGGCAGCATCTCTGGAGAGAAGGAATGGGTGATGCTTTGGATCTTCTTCAGACTAAGAGTCAGGGGAAAGGGAAACGAGATATGTTCTTTGTACCCATCCATATCTAATTTCCCTCCCCGGACTCTCAGTCTAAAGAAGGGTCTCGACACGAAACATCACCCATTCTTTCTCTCCAGAGATGCTGCCTGTCTCGCTGAGTTACTACAGCATTCTGTGTCTATCTTCCGAGTAAACCAGCATCTGCAGTTCCTTCTGACACGTACCTTAAAACAAGATTCCAACTGGTGTAGCTGCAATACACAAAAGCCGTTTGCTGGAGATAGAATTAAGTCTGAAGTAGGGTCCCAACCCAAACTATCACCTATCCATTCTCCCCACAGATGCTGCCTGTCCGCTGAGTTACTCAAGCATTTGGTGTCTATCTTCATTGTTTATGTATGTTGGGTGCTGCTCATATCATGTTTCTCTATAGTCCTCATTGAATCAAGAATTTGTCTCTTGGAATGTCGAATATTAATAGTGGGAGGAATGTAGCATCATGAGGTTACGGATCGTGTTGGAATATAACCCTGATGGCTCACAGCACCAAGATGTTGCGCTGTATTGAGTTGTTAGGTCTCTTCTGAATGTATCCTAATTAACTTGATTACTAGATTTTGGGAATCATTGACTAGGATGGTACGCTTTAGAAGATTACAAAAGAATCCTTCCTGAATCATTGCCGTCCGTGGGTGGAAGACAAATTATATATCTCAACACAGGTTTTTGATGCAACAACTCTACTGTAGTCACAAGCAACCAAGACCCAGAGGGCAGCCAGTGAAGGAATTACATTCTTTCAACCGCAGTCTACCAGCTTTCTGATTATATATGAGCCACGATCTTTCTCAGGAAACACGAATTTGCGTATTTCTGTGCTTTGTTTGCTGAATTCCATGCGAGAAATTTTAATTTGTAAATTATTCCTGGGGAATGAGCACTACAGCCAATTATTTTACACCCTCTGCTCTACATTGTACTTAAGAAAGATTTTCAATGTGAATAACTGCATGATGCAATGATGTTACCAATCTGCTGATATGTAAAGGGCAGCTCAATTCCTCCCCAAATATTTCAGAATGGCATCACAATTCTAAAACCGTGTTTATATTTTCTTCTCTCTCCTTCATGTCAAACGAAGGCAGGACCCTCACAGTCTTCTTCTTGCGTTTGAGGTAGCAGAAGTCTGCAGCAGGGTGATGCCATGCAGTTCGACATCCGTAGGTGCTCGCCCTAAAAAGGGTGCATGCCAAGGGTTGGCGCCAAGCTGCGGCGTTGCTGCTGTCTCTGTTTGTCGTCGTTTGCCTGACTGAGGTCAGTTGTCTGGGCTCACCACAGGGAGGTCGACAACATGAGCCCCAACCTCACAGTGAACTCTGGAGAGTTGTAGAGCAAAGGGATTTAAGAGTACAAGTGCTTAGCTCCCCTGAAAGTAGCTTCACAGGTAGATAGGATGGTGAAGAAACCTTCTGGCATGTTGGCCTTCATCATGCAGGAAAATGAGTATAGAAATTGGGTCATTATGTTAATAATAATAATAATAATAATAATAATAATAATAATAATAATAATAATAATAATAATAATAATTATTATAATTATAATTATAATAATCATCATCATCATCATCATCATCATCATCATCATCATCATCATCATCATCATCATCATAATAATAATAATAATAATAATATTAATAAACCTTCATTGTCATTGTACTTAGAAATACAACAAAATTAGGAGAGCTACTCTTGATCAATGCAACCAAAACAAGTCCAAACAAGACAAAGTCACATCCAATACATTCAATACGTTATTTTGCACTGGGAGAATATTACACTTAAATTTAGTAAATACTTTAAAATAATTTTTTAAAAGAGGAAATATTAACCGAGTGGTCTGTTTTATAATGGAATTGATGACAGCATCCTCATGGTGTGTGGATATTTGAGGAATTTAGAGTTCTAATGGCCCAGGGAAATAAACTGTTCTTGAGTGTTTGTCCGGCTTTTGACGCACCTGTACCACCTACCAGAGGGCAGGAGGTTGAACAGTGAATGTCCAGGATGGGAGGGGTCTTTGATTATTTTCCTACCTCCACGGAGGCACCGAGAGCTGGAGATGTCATCCAGGGAAGGCAGAGAGAGGGCAGCCGATGATTTTCTGGGCAGTTTTGATCGCTCTCTGCAGTGCTCTCCTGTCTGCTGCTGAGCAGCCGGCGTACCACACCATGATACAATATGCCAGCACACTCGATGGTGGAGCGGTAGAAGGTCACTAGTATCTTCTCCTCTAAACTGTTCTTACAATCGCTGCTGGGTCTTTTTTACCACCGCTGAAGTGTTGGCAGTCCAGGAGAAGTTCTCCGTGATGTGCGTTCCCAGGAATTTGAAGGTGGAAACCCTCTCGACACAGTCCCCGTTGATGAAGAGCAGTGCATGGTCCGCTCTGTGCCTTCTGTAGTTGATGACCATTTCCTCTGTTTTTGCTGATATTGTTACACTTGTGCAAGATATTGGTGAGACCACACTAAAGAGTATAGTGTTCAGTTTTGGCCAACCTACTGTCGGAAAGAAGCCATAAACTAAAATGAGTGCAGAGAAGATTTATGAGGATGTTGTCAAGACTCAAGAACTATTGGGAGAGGTGGGGCAGGCTAGGAGTTTATATTTTGGAGCACAGGAGACTGTGATCTTTCGAAGGTGCCTAAAGTTATGAGAAGAATACATAAGATAAAATAGGCAGCATCTTTTTCCCAGTGTAAAGGAATCAAGAACTGGAGCATATAGGTTTCAGGTGAGATGGGATAGATTTAAAAGGAACCTGTGGAGCAGCCTTTTCAGACTGAGAGTGGTGGGTATACGGAACAAGCTACCAGATGAACGAGTTGTTGCAAGTAAAATAACAGCATTTAAAATACATTTGGACAGGTACATGGAATGAAAAGGTTGGGAGGAATGCAGGCAAATGGGACTGGCTTAGATGAGGCCTCTTGGCTGCATTTCCTCTATCACGCCACAATATGAAATTCAAATTGACCCTTCATTATGTCACCCATAAAAAATACTTCTAAATATAATTTCCTATCTCTCTTTTCTGTTGCTGTGTTTCTTCTTCTTAGGCAGGCCCTTGGAGTCAAGGATAATGTGTCTCCACTCATTCTGTGGGTGCTGAGGAGACCAATGAAGGCAATGGCACAGGTCAGTGTCATCGCAAATGCTCGCTCTCCATTCTGACTGCTCATGAACCAGGGATTCATGGAGTTGGTAGCAATGCCGCATTTTTTCCAAAGAGATTTTGAGCACAACCTTGTATCTTTTCTTAAATGTTGACAGTGTTTATAACTGGAAGCATTATGTTCACTCACCTCTTGCTACTTTAAATATTGTAATCAAATTCTAATATCAGGAATAAAGGCGTAGACTATTTTCTAAATGGGGGGGGGGGGGGGGGGGAGAATCCTGAAATCGGAGGCGCAAAGGGACTTGGGAGTGCCGGTGCAGGATTTCTAAAACGTTAATCTGCAATAAAGAATGCAAATGCAATGCTAGCATTTATTTCGAGAGGGCTTGTATACAAAAACTGGGATGTAATGCTGAGGCTCTATAAGGCGCGGGTCAGGACGCATTTGGAATATTGTGAGCAATTTTAAGCACCATATCTGAGGAAGGGTGTGCTGGCTCTGGAGAGGGTCCAGAGGAGGTTTACAAGAATGATCCCAGGAATTAGTAGGTTAACCTATGATGAGAGTTTGACGGCACTGGGCCTGTAATCACTGGAGTTTAGAAGAATTGAAATGTACAGAATAATGAAAGGCTGGGATAGAGTGGATGTGGAGGATGTTTCCAAAAAGTGGGAGAGTCTAGGACTAGAGGTCATAGCCTCAGAATTAAAGGACATTTTGTTAGGAAGGAGATGAGGAGGAATTTCTTTAGTCAGAGGGCGGTGAATCTGTGGAATTCTTTGCCATAGAAGGCTGTGGAGGTCGTCAGTAGATATATTTAAGGCAGAGATAGATAGATTATTAATTAGTACAGGTGTTAGAGGTTATGAGGAGAAGGCAGGAGAATGGGGTTAGGAGGGAGAAATAGATCAACCATGGTTTAATTCTGCTCCTATCACTTATGATCTTATGATTTTATGATCAATGTTACATTAAGGTTAAAATAACTTTGGTGGTGGCTCATAAAGTTCCTAAAGATATGATGCAAAGAGTTCTCAGCCATATTTCTGCCGTGGTCAACTAAACCTTTGACAGAAAATCAGGGTAAGCCCTCAGAATATCTTGATTCTTTTAAACATTTGTGGAAGACTTATGTTTAAATACATATGTTGTTCAAATTCACAAATTTCCTCTTTTGTGGATTAATTGTATTAAGATCATAAGATCACAAGTGATAGGAGCAGAATTAGACCATTCGCCCCATCAATTCTACTGCCATTAAATCATGGCTGATATATCTCTCCCTCCTAACCCCATTCTCCTGCCATCTCCCCATAACCCCTGACACCCGTACTAATCAAGAATTTATCTATCTCTGCCTTAAATATATCCACTAATTTGGCCTCTACAGCCTTATGTGGCAAAGAATTCCACAAATTATTAACTAATCATTTATTGCACTTATTATTCTGGGCATTATAGGCATAGTTACAATTATGGCAGCTTTGCCCAACTGGAATTTATTATCGATAGTTAATTCAGTGTCAATTTTGACTGTCTCCACCTATTTATGCATTGTGCTTACTAGTAAAAATCTATTTTCTTAATAGTTCATGAACTGTTATAGAAACAAGCCATTGTCCCGTTGTGATGGCACATACAGCTATCCTGCAATGCCTACATTTTTAAAGCATGTAGTAATTTTTATCCACTTCAGAAAAAAAAAAAATTGATCAAAATTGCAAGACAGAAAATGAAGCGTTTTTCCACACTATAAAACAGACATCAAGCACGACATTATCTTTATGCTGGTGTTAAAAATTGCATTGGATGGTGTAAACTAAATTCTTCAAGGAAACCAGATGGAACTTGTATGCTGGCTGGCAAATGTTAAAAGGTACTGTTGTGTAAACGTTTGAAGGTTTTGAAATATAGCCTAAATGCTGCTGACAAAAGAGTTGCTTTGTCCCTGTAAAGAAATAGTATTCTCTTTGTTAGACTAAGAATAGGCTGTTTGTTTTACGCCAGTGCAGTCTGTTATCTATCACTGTGTTGTCCTAAAACTTCAAGTAATTCTTTAAGCTAGTCAAGTAAAATGACAGTAACAGTAATAGAAAATAAATGTATGGTATATTTATCACATTTGTGGGGAGAAATAACTGTGAAAATCTTATTTATGCCTCTGTGGGGAATTTGCAAAATATCCCAGCTAGACAGTTTTAGCTGATTTTCTTTGACAGAATTCTACAAATATATAAATGTTTTAGGTAAAAACTTTCTGCCATATAATGAATGAATATAATAAACTGCAGCAAAAATGCAAAATGATAAATACTCCTACTTATAAACCACTTATGATTTATCCAGTTCGCTTTGGTTTGGGAGATATTTATTATATGTGCTTAAGCTGCTTAAAAAAAAACCTTGTAAATACACCTGGCATGTTCGCCAGGTGTCCTATGCCTGTGGCTCAGCGGTTAGCAATTATACCTCTGAATCAGAAGGCTGTGAGTTCAAGTCCCATCCCAGGAAATTAAGCACAGAAATCTGGGCTAGCACTTCAATGTTGCACCAGGGAAATTTACCCCCCAGATTTAGCCATTGGGACGGCTTCATCGTGGAATTAGCAGATCCCATGACAGCAAATTGAAGAAAAGCAGGAACGTTCTTCCTGGTCCATATTTACCCCTCAATCAAGGTCACTAAAATCAGGTTAGCTCTGTGCAGTTCAGTTTAGTTTATTGTCACATGTACCAATGTAGAGTGAAAAGCTTTTGTTGCGTGCTAACCAGTCAGCAGAAAGACAATACATGATTACAATTGAGCCATCCACAGTGATAAGGGAATAAGGTTTAGTGCACGGTAAAGCCAGCAAAGTCCGATCAAAGATAGTCCGAGGGTCATCAAAGAGGTAGATAGTAGTTCATAATATATTGCTATGCAACTGTTTATGGAGATTGTTTTCTAAGTAAGTTTTCTTCGATTCCAATTCTTTCTTTATTTCAGCCTTTCCAGCGGGCATTCCTGCCGCAACCAAATATGAACAATGGTCAAAATTATGCTTTCATGCTTCCCTGAAATTCCTGAACGGAATGAATTCCATGGCGGATCACATCTCTCCCACTGTGTTGTCGTTGTTTCAAATTAATGAAAAATTAATCGGAAGTAATTGAACCTGAAGCTGGTATTCTCAATCAAACTAGTCCTCCTGAACAGATCAAAGCTGGCAATCAAATCAATTTAAAAGTGGAATACTTTGAACAATGAAAAGCTGATTTGATTTTTTTTAAAGGTTTCAACAGAATTATTCTGAATTCAATATACATCTATTCGGATAGACACAAAATGCTGGAGTAACTCAGCGGGACAGGCAGCATCTCTGGAGAGAAGGAATAAGTGATGTTTAGGGTTGAGACCCCTCTTCACAATTTGGATATGATCATTGGATCTCTACTCTTTAATTTTTATATGGATTTTTTTTTAAATCTGAATTTTAATGCAAATTCTACAGTCAATTTTCAAACTATTCAGCACCCAACAGCCATTGAGAGACATGAAGGTGGAGAATATTGATTTTGGCTTAGGTGATGATGGATTAGTACAACTGCTCTCCTCTTGATCCACTTTCAAATGTCTCCATGGTCCTCCTTCCTTACCTCTATTTCCAATCTTCATTGGCATTAATACCTGCCACACTCTCATTCTGACCTTTCCTGTAATTGAGCAGCATGGTGGTGCAGCAGTAGAGTTGCTGCCTGACAGCGATTTTAGCGCCAGAGACGTGGGTTCGATCCCAACTATGTGTTATCTGTGCGGAGTTTGAACGTTCTCCCCGTGACTGCATGAGTTTTCTCCGAGATCTTCGCTTTTCTCCCACATTCCAAAGACACACAGGTTTGTAGGTTAATTGGCTTGGTATAAATGTGTGTAGGATAGTGTTAATGTGCGGGAATCTCTGGCCGGTGAGGGCTCGGTGGGCCGAAGGTCCTGTTTCCGCGCTGTATCTCTAAGTTAAACTAATTAAGTAGAAATGCAAAAATAAATTTACTTTAAAAAAAAATTTATTTTATTTTTTATTTTTATTTATTATTATTAGCAGTGTACAAAAGTATAAACCGCGGCATATGACATAATACATTTATTGTTCAGCTTCAATTTTAATTTTTAGCTAAGATGAAATAGAAAAAGAGAGAAAAAGCAAGAAAGAGAGAAAATGAAAGTGAATGTGTAAGAATAGAATCCCTAGACTACCAAATAGGTGTAGTCGAAGAGTGAATATGTAAAAGAAATGAGAAAAAAGTAAAGAAATAAAAAGACAAAAACAGAAAGAAAAACAAAAAGTGATGATATACCTGCTTCATATCTCTCCCCACTTTATATACAACTACATTTTCCATTCATCTCCCTCCTTAATGTTCAAAACTCATCTCCTCCATAAGTCCCGACACCTACTCTCAGCAGATTCTTCCCTCTATTCCTGACCCGAAATCACTGCTCCTGACTTAGTGCTAGCTAATGTCGTTAATGATTCCCTCCAGAATTTTAAAATCAAAAGCCTGTTCAAGCCTTTCATTCATCCCAAGAGAAAAGTTCTTTCACCACCTTTCTAGCTCTTAGGTCCATGACATGTTGTCATTTGTTAACAGAGTTTTGGATTAACAACCCTCAATCACAGAATTAATCCCTGAACTTTGAACTAAAATGTCTCCAGCAACGAAAGACATGTATGAGAGAAAGTGCTTTGGGTGATGTTTGGACAGTTTTGATCCAAGATTGTAACAAATACACATTTGATCATTCGAGTTTGAGATGCATTGAATACTTAGGTTACATTTTGAGTTCAGAAGTATGAGGCGGGTCCTCATTGAAACTTACCGAAAAGTGAAAGGCCTGGATAGAGTGGATGTGGAGAGGATGTTTCCACTAGTGGAAGTCTAGGACCAGAGGCCGTAGCTTCAGAATAAATGGACACATCTTTATAAAGGAGATGAGGAGGAGTACTCTAGTTAGAGGGTGGTGAATATGTGGAATTATTTGCCACAGAAGGCTATGGTGGCCAAGTTAATGGATAATTTTAAGGCGGAGATTGATACATTGTTGACTAGTAAGGGTGTCAGGGATTATGGGGAAAAGGCAGGAGAATGGGGTTCAGAGGGACAGATAGATCAGACATGATTGAATGGCGGAGTAGACTTGATGGGCCGAATGGCCTGATTCTGCTCCTATCACTTATAAACATGAACTTTTTGCCTAGTCAGATCAGGAAGTTCGACAAGTCAATGAAATGAATGGCTTGGAAACACTGTCAGGAACTTAATGAAAATGTATTGATTATGGCATTGGAATTGGTTTATTATTGTCACATGATACAGTGAAAACTTTGTTTTTGCATGCTATCCCATTGAATCACTTTCTACATGGATACAATCATGTCATACACAAGTACAACAGGTGATGCAAAGAGAAAAACAGAGTGCAGAATTTGGTGCCACAGCTACAGAGAAAGTGCAGATAAAAAAGAGCAACGAGGTTGGATGGGAGATTGGGCCTACAACCATAGCCTATGAGAGGTCCGTTTGCATGATGGACTGGCTGCATCCATAACTCGCTGCAATTTCCTGCGATCTTGAGCAGTGCAGCTGCCAAACCAAGTTGCAATCCATCCTCTTCGGATGCTTTCTGCAGGGCATCATCGTAAGAGTACCTGGAGACATGATGAACTCCCTTAGTCTTCTGAGGAAGTCAATGCTGACCTATACTGAGATATTTGGAGAGAGAATTAGCATGCACAGAAATTGCTTTGAAATTTAAGGTGCTAAAGATTAGATTGCATGGTATCCAAGAGGAGAGAGTTAGGTCGCATGGGATCCAAGACGAGATAGCTGAGTGGAGAGAAAATTGGCTTCATGGAAGGAAGCAGAGCGTGATGGTGGAAGGTTACTTTTCAGACTAGAGACCAGTGGTGCGCCTCATTTGGAGCTGAGCTCATTGCTATTTGTCATCTATATCAATGATTTGGATGAGAATGTACATGACATGATTAGCAAGTTTGCAGATGACACTAAAATGGGTGGGATTGTAGATAGTAAAAGATAGTTGTGAAAAATTGCAGCAGGATCTTGATCGATTGGGCAGGTGGGCTGAGGAATGGTTGATGGAATTTAACAGAGAGAAATGTGAGGAGTTGCATATTGAGAAGTCTAACAAGGGCAGGATCTACACAATAAATACAAGTCCTCTGGGGAGTGTTGTAGAGCAGAGGGATCTAGAAGTCCAGGTAAATATTCCTTGAAAGTGACATCACAGGTAGATAGGGTGGTCAAAAAGGCTCAGAGAATTGAGTATAGAAGTTGGGAGGTCATGTTTCAGTTTTATAAGACATTGGTGAGGTCACATTTAGAGTATTGTGTTCAGATTTGGTCACCATGTTAGAGGAAAGATGTTGCCAAGCAGGAAAGGGTGCCGAGGAGATTTATGAGGATGTTGCCAGGACTCGAGGGCCTGAGCTACAGGAAGAGGTTGAGCAGGCAAGGACCTTATTCCTTAGAGCGCAGGAGGATGAGGGGTGATCTTATAGAAGTGTATAAGATCATGAGAGGAATAGATGGGGTAAATGCACAGCATTTTACCCAGAGCAAGGGAATCAAAAACCAGAGGACATAGGTTTGTTGTGAGGGGGGGGGGAAGATTTAATAAGAACCCGAGGGGTAACTTTCTAATACGAAGGGTGGTGGGTATATGGAATGAGCTGCCGGAGGAGGCAGTTGAAGCAGGTACTAACATAACATTTAAAAGACATTTGGATAGGCACTTAAGTAGCATAGGTTTAGAGAGTTATGGGCCAAGCATGGGTTGGTCGGACTAGATTGGGTATGTTGGGAACTGTGGGCAAGTTGGGTCGAAGGACCTGCTTCCATGAAGAATGACTCTATGACTTTAAGATATGAAGTTGAATCATGGCACAGTTTTGTAAGAGTGTATGTTGACCTGCATTAATTCAAACACAAAGACTAGATATACAGCATAGTGAAAAGCAACCCATTGAGAAATATCCATTAAGTACGTATCCAGCAATACTGTCCACAGAGTGGCTATTGAGGGAGTGCAGTGTAGGTTTACAAGGTTAATTCCCGGGATGGCGGGACTGTCATATGCTGAGAGAATGGAATAGCTGGGGTTGTAAACTCTGGAGTTTAGAAGGATGAGAGGTATCTCATTGGAACATGTAAGATTTTTAAGGGTTTGGACACGCTAGAGGCAGGAAACATGTTCCCGATGTTGGGGGAGTCCAAAACCAGGGGCCACAGTTTAAGAATAAGGAGTAAGCCATTTAGAACGGAGACGAGGAAACACTTTTTCTCACAGAGAGTTGTGAGCCTGTGGAATTCTCTGCCTCAGATGGTGGTGGAGGTCGGTTCTCTGGATACTTTCAAGAGAGAGCTAGACAGGGCTCTTAAAAATAGCGGAGTCAGGGGATATGGGGAGAAGGCAGGAAAGGGGTACTGATTGGGGATGATCAGCCATGATCACATTGAATGGTGGTGCTGGCTCAAAGGGCTGAATGGCCTACTCCTGCACCTATTGTCTATTGTCTATTGAAATCAGTGTGTTGGAACCGAAAATAATTCAAACACAAACACTGAAGTTATAAATAGGTTGGACAAAAATGGAGTGGTTAATCTTAGTGACAGCAATGTAGATAATCAGGAAAGATATGAGCCTGTGGTTGGACACTACAGATCCCATCAAAAACAGAGCTCTTGGTGAATATCAGTTAAGAAATAAGCTGGGAAATGATCTAAGAGATGGAAATATAGTTTGTTTGCAAAAACACTTTCAAAACAAATAATTGGGAGAACGAGCAATTTGGGGACAGGACAGCAGTTTAAGAAAATTTGATTGAAAATGTACTTATGTTATTAATCTCAGTATGTACATATAGTATATACTAGACTAAGTGGGACCTGTTGGGTCCCAGCATCACACAGGAGGGCTGGTCATCCAACGCAATGTTTCACCTCTCCATCAATTCTAATATTGGTGGCCAGTTGGGGGGGGGGGGGCTTTCTGGAGCGCTAGTATGGGAGTTGTGGGCTGAAGGGACTGGTTTCCAGAGGGCTAGTATGCAAATTGTGCGCCAAATGGTTTCTTGGGCTGGTGTCTCAGTCAATCAAGCCTGTTGTGCTGGCAACTCACTCACTGGTGGGCTGGTAGTTGACTCACGGCTAATCCTTGAAATTCTATTTCAAGCAGTGTATACGGCCACCAAATTCAAGTGCAGTTTCTTACCATTTGAAGGAGGGTGCAAAGCCACTAAAGCCAGCGAGTCGTGACCTCTCCCTACTCCATCTTGCAGAGACTGAGCCACACCCACATTTCCGGGTTTTATAACTGCTCCCCCCCCCCCCCCCCCCCCCCCCACCACCGGAAAAGGTGTGGCTTTCATGGAGTGATTGACAGGAGAGAGATTCTCAACATTTTTTTAAAAAACTAATAACACTTATATTTTTCATTGATGGGAAGAATTCTCTGCATCTGCTCAGCGGAGGGGGACTGAGTTAGATGGCCAAAAACCACAGCCGCAAGTGGTAGCGTTTTAACTGAAATCAATATACAGTGCAAACAGGAAGTAAGTGCATTTACAGTAGTGCCTTTTAACTTCAAGCCAAAGCACCCAAGCCATCATTTGCAGTAAGTAGTGCATTTCAACTTCATGCCACCATTTGCAGTAAGTGGTGCCTTTCAACTTCAAGCAAATGCACCCACGCCACCATTTGCAGTAAGTAGTGGCTTTCAACTTCAAACCACACCCAAGCCATCATTAGCAGTAAGTGCCTTTCAACTTCAAGTCAAAGCAACCAAGCCACCATTAGCAGTAAATAGTGCCTTTCAACGTCAAGCCAATGCCCCCAAGCCACCATTTGCAGTAAGTAGTGCCTGTCAACTTAATGCCACCATTTGCAGTGAGTAGTGCCTTTCAACTTCAAGCCAATACACCCAAGCCACCATTTGCAGTAAGTAGTGCCTTTTCTATTTCAAGCCAAAGCTCCCAAGCCACCATTTGCAGTGCCTTTCAACTTCAAGCCAAAGCAACCAAGCCACCATATGCAGTAAGTAGTGCCTTTCTACTTCAAGCCAAAGCAACCAAGCCACCGTTTGCAGTAAGTAGTGCCTTTCAACTTCAAGCCAATGCTCCCTAGCCACCATTTGCAGTAAGTAGTGGCTTTCAACTTCAAACCAAAGCTCCCAAGCCACCACTTGCAGTAAGTAGTGCCTTTCAACCATGCCACCATTTGCAGTACCTTTCAACTGAATGCCAAAACACCCAAGCTACAATTTGCAGTAAGCAGTGCCTTTCAACTTCAAGCCAATGCACCCACGCCCCCATTTGCAGTAAGTAATGCATTTTAACTTCAAGCCATTGCACCCAAGCCACCATCTGCAGTAAGTAGTGCCTTTCAACTTCAAGCCACACCCAAGACACACCCAAGCCACCATTTGCAGTAAGTAGTGCCTTTCAACTTCAAGCCACACCCAAGCCACACCCAAGCCACCATTTGCAGTAAGTAGTGCCTTTCAACTTCAAGCCACACCCAAGCCACACCCAAGCCACCATTTGCAGTAAGTTGTGCCTTTCAACTTCAAGTCAAAGCTCCCAAGCCACCATTTGCAGTAAGTAGTGCCTTTCAACTTCAAGTCAAAGCTCCCAAGCCACCATTTGCAGTAAGTAGTGCCTTTCAACTTCATGCCACCATTTGCCGTAAGTGGTGTCTTTCAACTTCAAGCCACATCCAATCCACACCCAAGCCACCATTTGCAGTAAGTAGTGCCTTTCAACTACATGCCATCATTTGCAGTAATGCCTTTCAACTTCAAGCCATTGCACCCAAGCCACCATTTGTAGTAAGTAGTGCCTTTCAACCTCATGCCACCATTTGCAGTAAGTAGTGCCTTTCAACTTCAAGCCACAATTTGCAGTAAGTAGTGCCTTTCAACTTCAGGCCAATGCACCCACACCCCCATTTGCAGTAAGTAGTGCCTTTCAACTTCAAGCCAAAGCAACCAAGCCACCATTTGCAGTAAGTAGTGCCTTTCAAATTCAAGCCAAAGCAACCAAGCCACCATTCGCAGTAAGTAGTGCCTTTCAACTTCAAGCCAAAGCAACCAAGCCACCATTTGCAGTAATATTGCCTTTCAACTTCAAGCCAAAGCTCCCAAGCCATCATTTGCAGTAAGTAGTGCCTTTCAACTTCAAGCCAAAGCAACCAATCCACCATTCGCAGTAAGTAGTGTCTTTCAACTTCATGCCACCATTTGCAGTAAGTGGTGTCTTTCAACCTCAAGCCACACCCAAGCCACCATTTGCAGTAAGTAGTGCCTTTCAACTTCAAGCCAAAGCAACCAAGCCAACATTTGCAGTAAGTAATGCATTTTAACTTCAAGCCATTGCAATCAAGCCACCATCTGCAGTAAGTAGTGCCTTTCAACTTCAAGCCACACCCAAGCCACCATTTGCAGTAAGTAGTGCCTTTCAACTTCAAGCCACACCCAAGCCACACCCAAGCCACCATTTGCAGTAAGTAGTGCCTTTCAACTTCAAGCCACACCCAAGCCACACCCAAGCCATCATTTGCAGTAAGTAGTGCCTTTCAACTTCAAGTCAAAGCTCCCAAGCCACCATTTGCAGTAAGTAGTGCCTTTCAACTTCAAGCCAAAGCAACCAAGCCACCATTCGCAGTAATAGTGCCTTTCAACTTCAAGCCAAAGCTCCCAAGCCTCCATTTGCAGTAAGTAGTGCCTTTCAACTTCGTCAAAGCTCCCAAGCCACCATTTGCAGTAAGTAGCGCCTTTCAACTTCATGCCACCATTTGCAGTAAGTGGTGTCTTTCAACTTCAAGCCACACCCAAGCCACCATTTGCAGTAAGTAGTGCCTTTCAACTTCATGCCACCATTTGCAGTAATGCCTTTCAACTTCAAGCCATTGCACCCAAGCCACCATTTGCAGTAAGTACTGCCTTTCAACTGCAAGCCAAAGCACCCAAGCCACCATAACAGTAAGTAGTGCCTTTCAACCTCATGCCACCATTTGCAGTATGTAGTGCCTTTCAACTTCAAGCCACAATTTGCAGTAAGTAGTGCCTTTCAACTTCTGGCCAATGCACCCACACCCCCATTTGCAGTAAGTAGTGCCTTTCAACTTCAAGCCAAAGCAACCAAGTCATCATTTGCAGTAAGTAGTGCCTTTCAACTTCAAGCCAAAGCAACCAAGCCACCATTCGCAGTAAGTAGTGCCTTTCAACTTCAAGCCAAAGCAACCAAGCCACCATTTGCAGTAATATTGCCTTTCAACTTCAAGTCAAAGCTCCCAAGCCACCATTTGCAGTAAGTAGTGCCTTTCAACTTCAAGCCAAAGCAACCAATCCACCATTCGCAGTAAGTAGTGTCTTTCAACTTCATGCCACCATTTGCAGTAAGTGGTGTCTTTCAACTTCAAGCCACACCCAAGCCACCATTTGCAGTAAGTAGTGCCTTTCAACTTCAAGCCAAAGCAACCAAGCCACCATTTGCAGTAAGTAGTGCCTTTCAACTTCAAGCCAAAGCAACCAAGCCACCATTTGCAGTAATAGTGCCTTTCAACTTCAAGCCAAAGCTCCCAAGCCACCATTTGCAGTAAGTAGTGCATTTCAATTTCAAGACACACCCAAGCCAAGCCAACCAGGGGAGGGGGGGAGCGGGGCAGGGGGAGGGGGGGGGGGGGTGGGGCGCTTTCTGGAGCGCTAGTATGAACCATTTTAGAACCAATAGACATTTTTTTGCAAGCTTTAGAACCAATATACATTTTTTTTGCACAGCGTTGAAGCGCTGAAGCTGAGTGGAGTGGAGCGGGCGATGCCTTGCCTGGATCGCCGCGCTGGAGCGACGCGCTGGACCGCCGAGAGCAACATCTCCGGGATGCGGGTCTGCAGAGCGGAGAGGCAGCAGTCCGGAGAGGCGGCAGTGCGGCGAGGTGGCAGTGCGGAGAGGCGGCGCCGACTTTTTCATCGGGAGCCTGGGAGCTCCAAACCGGCGCGGCCTTGTCGGCTTCGGCAGCCGCGGGCTCCAACCAGCAAGCGGCCATTCCAGGTGGCCCAGCCGCCGAAAGGACTCTCCCGATGCCAGGGCAAGACCACCCGGTGAGATCGGCCAGGGACATCGGGCCTCCGTAGAGGCAATTGCGGTGGCCTCAATAGGCCTGACTTTGGGGGTGAACATGGGGTGGGGACTGGACATTGTGCCTTCCGGAAGTGGCGGCGCTGTGATAAAGCTGCGGCTCGCCTGCAGTCTGTCTGTTTTTACTTTTTATGTCGGTTTTTTTTGTCTAGTTTAGTAATTTTTTTGGTTATTAGGTGGTGTTATGTGTGTGGGGGGGGGTGAAACAGAGCTTTCTGTCTCTCCCTTCGGGGGAATGCGACTTTTTGTCGTATCCCCCTTCTCTTCCCCATCTGCGCTGAGGCCTAATGGCGGAGTTGACGGCCTCCAACCTGCGACCGACCTCGAGGGTCCGGAGGTATAGCCAGCCAGGACTCACCAACGCGAGGCTGGCCGTCTTCGAGCTGTGGCGACGTCCGGGTAGCGGCACGACTCGGCGCTCCGGTGGGGGCGGACGGTGTGGAGCTGAGACACTCCTGTGCGGCCGGCACGGCTACCGGCTGGAAGGTGCTTCCGTGGGGGCAGCCCGGTGCGGGGCTGAGACGCTGCCGTGTGGGCGGACCGGCTACTGGCTGGAAGGTGCTCTCGTGGGGGCAGCCCGGTGCGGGGCTGAGACGCTGCCTTGTGGGCGGCCCGGTGCGGAGCGGAGACGGTGCTACGGCGGCTGAGGCGGCGGCGACCTGGATCCTGGGCTCGGCCGCGGGCCGGTGGAGGACAATGTCGGGAGCTCGCAGGTCACAGGCTGGTGCCTGTTTTCCGGAGCACCCGTTGCAACAGCTGCGGGCAGCTTCGACCACCCCCCGGGCTGCCATCGCCCGGTGGGGTATCGCCTCAGCGCAGAGGGAGAAGAGGAGGGAAGAGACAGTAACTCTAAGACTTTTGCCTCCATCACAGTGAGGAGGTGTTTGGTGAACTCACTGTGGTGGATGTTAATTTGTGTTTATTGTGTTTTGTTATTATTACATGTATGGCTGCAGGCAACAGCATTTCGTTCAGACCGAAAGGTCTGAATGACAAATAAAGGATTCAATTCAATTCAATTCAATTCAAATTCCCCCACAGTGGTATCCATTGTGGGGGGATGATTTTTTTGTCTAATTGTAGTCCTGTAGGTCTGTGTCCAAGATGGCTGCCGTGAAGGGAGAGTGGACGCTGGCGCGCTTTGGCTGCCGCTGCTCTCTCTTCACACTGTGTTTTTGATTTTCTGTTTTTGGATTGAATTCTGTTTTTAATTTGTGTCTCTGTGATGTCTTTATTACTATTCCGATTATATGTTATTCCGATTACTATGTAAGGTGTCCTTGAGATGTCTGAAAGGCGCCCATTAAATAAAATGTATTATTATTATTATTATTATTATTATTGCCAGCTTTAGAACCAATAGACATATTTTTGCCAGCTTTAGAACCAATAGAAATATTTTTGCCAGCTTTAGAACCAATAGACATTTTTTTGCAAGCTTTAGAACCAATAGACATTTTTTTGCAAGCTTTAGAACCAATAGAGACACTTTTTGCAAGCTTTAGAACCAATAGACATTTTTTGCAAGCTTTAGAACCAATAGACATTTTTTTGCAAGCTTTAGAACCAATAGACATTTTTTTGCAAGCTTTAGAACCAATCGACTTTTTTTGCAAGCTTTAGAACCAATAGACATTTTTTTGCAAGTTTTAGAACCAATAGACATTTTTTTGCAAGCTTTAGAACCAATAGACATTTTTTTGCAAGCTTTAGAACCAATAGACATTTTTTGCAAGCTTTAGAACCAATAGAGACACTTTTTGCAAGCTTTAGAACCAATAGACACATTCTGCAAGCATTTTAGAACCACTAAGGGCACTTACATTTGAGTAGACATGTGTTCAGTGTTATTCACAGCTCAGAGAAACGTGACCCTCTGCCTTCCTCCATCTTGAAGAGACTGTGTGGCACACCACTTCCTGGTTTTATAGTCCCTCCCCGCAGCCGCCAGCGGGGGCAGCAGAGAGAATGGGGAATTTTGTAAAAACATTAATATCTCTGTGATTTTTAATCGACGGGAAAAATCCTCGGCACACATGCGGCGGAGGGGGGCTCTGAGCAAGGTGGCCTTAGGTGGCGGCGTTCTCTCGGAAATCGCAGCACAGATGGCCAAATATATATATATATACACACACGCACGCACGCGCGCACACACACACACACACACACACACACACACACACACACACACACACACACACACACACACACATATATATAAGCCTGTGCCCTTGACATACTCACTTTAACATCAATGCAGGTATATTTAATTCAGGCATCTTTCATTTAGTTAATTAGGAAAAGTGGATAATTTTGTGTGCTTGGCAGTCAAACAATAATTTTCAATCAATTACATTTACTAATGCATTTTTTTTTGTCGCTGATAGAACATTAAAGCCATTCATTTGAATGTCAGGTGGAATTATGCAAACTGAACAGTTTAATAACATCAGGAAATGAGGCACTTAACCTCTGTTAACAACTGATTTAATTTGTGGAGGTCACAACTTAAGTATAATAGCTTAACAAACTCTGCCAAGTCATGGGCTATTTTTAAGGGAGTCTAAGCTTTATATATTCATTAGAGAAATGCCTACGATGAAGGAAGCATTTATGGGGCTTGAAAAACCATTTGGTCTTAGAGAGAGAGGCTCAAATGTCCGAGGTAAAAGGGAGTAAAAAGTGAATCAGCTACACATATAAATCGGATGTTAAGGAACCATGATATCCATGTGATGACTTTTAAAGAGTGAAGAGGTTCAAGGATAGAGACACACCACTGAAAAAAAACACTGCAATTTGAAGAAATGGGTCTGGATTCCATGTCCTGAGAATTAAATCATCCTATGTCTACTGTTGTTGATGCTATTTGTGAACCTGCAGGTAAATTAGACAATAGAAACGATATATTAATTGCTGTGACCACAATTGAAATGAAAAACAAAAAAAACACAATCAAATGTTTTTTTTACAATCAATGCAGTAGATGGCTTGAAAATGTATTTGCTGAACATTTGTGGGATGTTTAGACCACTCCATTGATCAGTTCACCTAAGGTAATAAAAGTTTATTTTTCTTATTGCTAAGCGCACCATTACAGATAAAGGCAATTGTCAGTTTTCTGTTGCCATTATTTGCACAGCAGCCACTTAGAGGAGTAAAAAATGGTGTGAGTGTACAGTATTGATGTGATTTACAGTCTTCACGTGATTCCTGTCTGGGAGACAAAGAGATCATTAAAGTCACAGATCAAAGTTTGTTTGTGCTTTTTTTCCCTTCAATTTTACACTAATTTTGCATCATTATTCCATTTGAAATTAACTTTTGCAGTCATAGTCAAATTTTGTTAATGATTCAAAAGTATTTGGCTACAAACTGGCTTAAAAAGGTTTTCCCTTGAATATGGTCTCATGGGTGCAGCTCCATCTTGAAGTTAAACTGAAAACACTTGGCGAGGTGAAGCAAGATACGAGTTATGGAGCTGCCTTAGTCCAACAAGAGCAATTGCAAAAATAATAAATTACTTTCTTTGAGAGGTGTGCAGTGACTGTTTTTAGTCCAAATAAAACTAGAAGCTATTGACGATACTGAGAAGGTCATACAGCATCTTAGATTCAATTTTAAAGAAATAATATGGAAACAGTCCCTTCAGCCCACTGAGTCTATGCCATCTTGCTTGCTGTTGTGAACCATCTGTGAACATAGATTCTGTGTTATCCCACTTTCTCATCCACCTCCTACGCATTAGGAGCTTTTTGTTTTTCACTCGGGCCAATTAACCTACAAACCCGCACGTCTTTGGGATACGGGAGGAAACTCTTGCGGTCACAGGAAGAACGTGCAAACTCCACTCAGATCGCATGCGAGGTAAGGATCTGACCCAGGACTCTGGCGCTGTGAGGCAGCAGCTCTACCAGCTGCACCACTGTGCCTCCCTTATGAAGAGAGAAACAGCTGCTTTTCAGTTCAAGGGAAGGCACTTTCTCATCCACAAAGAGAAAAGCAAAAAACGATTGAGTTTTAAATTGCTGGGAAGGGAGGGTTGAGGAGAACGCAGCGGCAGTACAGTCGCTTACAGCGGTGCCTTAAAGCGCTTACAGCACCGTAGACCCGGGTTCGATCCCGACCACAGGTGCTGTCTGTATGGAGTTTGTACGTTCTCCCCGTGACCACGTGGGTTTTCTCCAAGATCTTCGGTTTCCTCCCACATTCCAAAGATGTACAGGTTTGCAGGTTAATTGGCTTGGTCAAAATATAAAATTGTCCCTGGTGTGTGTGTAGGATAGTGATAATGTGCAGAGATCGCTGGTCGGCGCGGACCCGGTGGGCCAAAGGGCCTGTTTCCGCGCTGTATCTCTAAACTAAACTAAACTAAAGGGAAGATCTATGACAGCATGGAGACTGTGGTTGTCCAAGTGACACATTTGATTTAGGTATCATGGCCAATGGGGGAGGTAAAATAAAGGAAATGAAATAAGGGCAGCTGGAGAAAAGAATCAGCAACACGTGGGAAATGTGAAATACAAAACACAGCAATAGCCAGAAATCTGGAACAACACAAAATATTCACCAGATCAGGGAGCATTTATGAAGATAGTCAAGCTAAGTTAATGTTACCTGTGAATGATCTTGCATCAAAATCCAACCATTGTAACACAAATAGAACATCTGGAAATCTTGTCCTGAGGGCTTAGTACAACTTATTACAACACAGGAGACGATTTAGCCCATCATAACATGCCAGCTCGCAGCAGAGCAAGCCCAACAGTCCCATGCCCTTCCCCTTACCTCCCCTTACCTCTCACGTGCATTCACTCCCTTTTGAGTCTTGTGCCACTTACCTAGAAAGGTCATTTACAGTAGCTCATGACACTATGATGTGGAGGAAACCAAGATCACAACCCTAAGAAATCCACATGGTTACAAGGTCATAAGGAATAGGAGTAGAATCAGGCCCTTCAAGTCTACCCCGCCATTCAATCATGGCTGATCTATCTCTCCCTCCTCACCCCATTCTCCTGCCTTCTCCCCATAACCTCTGCCACCTGTATGTGCAAACTATAGACAGGTGACACCCTTGGTCAGATGGAACTCAGCTACCTGAGCTGTATTGCAGCAGTACTAATATCTTCAACCCGGACAATGACGTGCTACCTCCATGATCTTTCTTTCTATTAAAATATTTTTATTGCGTACAGTTTTGGTCTCCTAATCTGAGGAAAGACATTCTTGCCATAGAGGGAGTACAGAGAAGGTTCACCAGACTGATTCCTGGGATGTCAGGACTTTCATATGAAGAAAGACTGGATAGACTCGGCTTGTACTCGCTAGAATTTGGAAGATTGAGGGGGGATCTTATAGAAACTTATAAAATTCTTAAGGAGTTGGACAGGCTAGATGCAGGAAGTTTGTTCCCGATGTTGGGGAAGTCCAGAACAAGGGGTCACAGTTTAAGGACAAGGGGGAAATCTTTTAGGGCCGAGATGACTCCTGCACCTATTTTCTATATTTCTATTAGTTTTTTTCAAAAGCAAAAACAAAACAACAAAAAAGTAATGATAAACATAACAGTGATATTGATACATAGGGATCAGGATTACATTAATGGCAGGTATAACCTGAATATGAGTCCAGTGTTAAAATACACATTGAATATAGACCTCCTGGTCGCTATGCAAATATAGTTAAGTGTTTAAAAGAGAACTTATATGTATAAAAACAAAAAGATTTTTTTTTAAAAAAGAGAAAAAAAGAGAAAAAACGAAAAAACAAAACCCCCCCTAAACTAAAGAAAGAAAAAAAAAAGCAAAGCAGAATCTGGGCTGCAAAGAGTTTAAACAATTTAAGTCCCTGTTTGTTGTCAAGTCTGTTCCACCGTATAACAGTAAAAATAAATATTATAACAGTTGGAGTGGGGACAATTTATGTTGTATGAAAATGTTGAATAAATCTTCCCCAAGTCCTATCAAATTTAACCAAGAGTTCAAAAATGTCACTCCTAATTTTTTCTAAATTTAAACATGATATCGTTTCAGAGTACCAATGGAGTGTGGTCAGAGGATCAGAATCTTTCCATTTAAATAAAACAGATCTTCTGGCAATTAATGTGGTAAAAGCAATCAGCCGATGGGCGGAACGGGACAGATGACTCCATGATCTTACGTTGGGCCCTATTGGGATAAGGCAGGTGTCCAAAGACAAAGGGCAAGCACTGAGAATTAAAATGACAAGGGACTGGAAGCTCGGAGTCACCCGTGCGGACTGGGTGGAGGTGTTCTGCAAAGTGGATGCTGACTCTGCAATGTAAAGAATGGAATATAGTGAGCACTGAAAGTAGCACTCTGTGTTGGAAAAAATGTGTTAGCTGCTGCTTCACTAGGTAGGCATGTTTGGGTGGCGAGGGAAGACGCAGAATTACAGGTGTTGCAGAGGTTTTCCACGCTTATTCCACTGTTTGTTTGTGGCCCACGTGAGCTCCCGGTAGAGAGGTTTGAAGATGTTATCAGATGTTCCTGCACCATTTTCAACAAACCTGGGCAGGGCATGTCATGCGTTGGTGAGAAAGTTCCATTTCTCAAGGAGATTTTGTGAATCCATTTTCTCTGTTCCACTGGAGATGTTTGTACTGTGCCAGAGCTCTGAGTAGACTGCTTGCTTTGAGGGCCTTGTGTCGAGCAAGTGATGAGTGGGGGGGAACCTACCAGAGGTACGTAGGTGTGTATGATCGGAGCCTTAATGTTTTGGGATGTTGCCCTGCAAAAAGCCTCTGATGTTGGTTTGCAAATTCTGCAAATTGACTTTTGCAGAGACATCTTTGGATGTATGATACATTTAACATTATTATTACTATTATTTGAATCGCCAATAATGAACTGCTGAAGAACCTTGATTTTCCTGGCTGATGGGCTTGAGGGAGATATTAAGGGGCTGTCCCACTGCGGCAACCTAATTGGCAAGTTTAGAAGAGTTTAGGAGAGTTTGAAAAAATGTCATGTTGAAGACCTCCTTCGACTATGTAGTAGACCTCCTTCAACCTCCTTCAACCTCCTTCGACTATGTTGAAGACTAGCTTCGACTAGCTTCGGGAAAATTGGACACCGAATAATGGAGAGTGAAGACGATCTCCTTCGATCTCCTTCGACCTCCCTTCGACTATGTTGAAGACTGTCTACGACTACCTTCGACTTCCTTCGATTACCTTTGACTACACTCGATTACCTACGAATAACATGCCGACCAACTACGACCTACTTTGACTAAACCTACGAGTAAAAAAAGTATCGATATTTTCCATGGCGACCTTTTTTTACTCGCGGGCATTTTTCAACGTGTTAAAAAATACGCCGCGACCTAGCTGAGGCCTCGAGTACGCGGGGACTACTCTCGAGCATGAAGAAGAGTTACGAAGACCTCCTAGGACCTCGTGTCGACCATGCTGCGAGTATGAGTCGAGGGCAAACTCGCCAGAACTCGCGGATTAGGTCGCCGCAGTGGGACAGCCCTTTCATTCTGTTGGGGAAGAGATAATGTATCCATTACTGCTTACAAGCAACGTATGGCGGCACAGTGGCACAGCTGGTAGAACTTCTGCCTCACAGTGCCAGACGCCTACACTAGGTTCAATCCTGACCTCAAGTGTTGGTTGTGCAGAATTTGGACATTCTCCCTGTGACTGCATGGGTTTCCTCCAGGTACTCCAGTTTTCTCCCAAAGACATGTGGGTTTGTAGATTATTTGCCCTCCATAAATTGCCCCTAGTGATAAGATAGTGGAATAACAGAAATATTATGAATGGGTGATCGATGGTCATGGTAGACTTGGTGGGCCGAAAGACACTGTTTCCATGCTGTATTTCCAAACTAAAGATCAAGCCTCATTAAGTAAATTTATGGAACTGCCCAGCACACATCCAGACTAACTGTGCAACTGGCAAGACGGAGACTGTACCTTGGCAGAAAACATCCACAACCTTTGGAATCTTTAGAGTCCCTCCTTACCTATGCCCCTACTCAAGTGCTCAGGTCTTCTGATGCCGACCTGTTAGCTCACCCCAAGCTGTGGAATACCCTACACAGGGCTATGAGAGATGCCCACTCAGTTGACATTTTTAAACGGCAGCTAAAAACGTATTTAATCAAGCTTTTAACTGACTTTACTTCCTTTGTCCTTTCACACTCTCAATTTTATATTAAATTTTATATTATATTTAATATAAATCTGTGCTTCTTATGCTATTAACTACCTATGTCCTTACTGTTTAAAAAATGTTAAAATGTATTTTTGTGTAGGCCTGTTTTTTTTTTTAGGAGAGCACTTTTGGTTGCTTTCAATTGTATGAAAAGTGCTATATAAATAGTTAATATTATTATTATTATTATTATTATTATAATTATTATTAATATTACCAAGGGCACAAGAAGAAGAAAGGTCAATATGGCACGACTGAGGGAATTAAGGGAGTCTGTGAATTTTTGGGAGTGTGGTGACTGTGCACAAGGCTACTTGGTGAGACCCACGGAATTAACATTAATCCCTGGGTCGTTGTTGTGTCTGCCTGTAATACAATGGCCTAGAAATGCAGGCACAAAGTAATATCTTTATCGGCAAACAATGCCTGTCCATTCCCTCTGTAGATGCCGCCTGCCCGAATGCTTCCAGCACTTTGTATTTTGTTCAAGATTCCAGCATCTGCTGTTTCTTGTATCTCTGTTTTACTGTGTAAGAAAGAACTGCAGATGCTGGTTAAAACCGAAGATAGACACAAAAATCTGGAGTAACTCAGTGGGGCAGGCAGCATGTTTGGAGAGACGTAATTGGTCGTTTTGGTCTTAAGAAGGGTCTCAACCTGAAATGTCACCCATTCCTTCTCTCCAGAGGTGCTGCCTGTCGCGCTGAATTACTCCAGCACATTGTGGCTATTTTCATTTTACTGCCCTACTGCTAAGTTTTCTCAAAGTATCGTTAGTCCTCGGTAGTATAGTTGTTAGTGTCCCCGCCTGTCACACGGGAGACTGGGGTTCAATTCCCTGCCGGGGAGGTAGTATCATTTATTTTCACACAAAGAGTGGTGGGTGTATGGAACAAGCTGCCAGAGGAGGTAGTTGAGGCTGGGACTATCCCATCATTTAAGAATCAGTTAGACAGGTACATGGATAGGACAGGTTTGGTGGGATATGGACCAAGCGCAGGCAGGTGCGACTAGTGTAGCTGGGACATGTTGGCCAATGTGGGCAAGTTGGGCTGAAGGGACTGTTTCCACACTGTATCACTCTATGACTCTATCTATAAATCTATGGCTACTTGGAAGACATTCTCCTCCTCTGTGAGACCCTCTCTTACTGCTCCCCCTCTATGATTCCTGCTGTTCTCCTACTGTTTAACTATGATCTGAGGGTCTAAAGAATGGGTCCTTACTCAAAATGGCACCTCTCCACTCCCTCCACTGAGTTCATCCAGCAATTTTGGGATTTGATTGGGTCAGAACCATGCATTAAATTTTTTTTTTCCAGAATGGAATGCAACTACAGTCAGTTTGGGTCTTTGTTGTGATGCCAAAGAAATTCAGCTGGATATTTTCAGTGACGGATCACTCTTGGGCATCTGACATAAGTTGAATAGCACTGCACAGGGCAATAAGCCTGTTTTGTTCTTAGCAATGCCCGTCATTGTTCATTCCCAGTGCAACCTGATTTAAATGGCAGTCCTCCAAGTGTGACTCTGCTCAGTTAAGCCCTTCTGTGTATCCCATCTAATCCAACCCCATCCCAATAGAGCCCACCACTCAATATTTACACTGCAGAACCCCTCCGGTCCCGGCGTGTGTTATTAACATTACACAGCAAATAATTGTGTGCATGCCTCCGTGACCTTCACAAATTTGCTGCAATGGAGTGCTAGGCATTGTTGGTGGGGCAGGGGTTGGAGTAGCACAGAGGGGTAACATTATCAGTTGCTCCTCACTTGCATATGTTGGCTACCTACCACCAACACAAAATGGCCACACGATGCCCAAGTGTCAATTTTGCCTTTGATGTGTGGTCCTCCACTGCCCCTAGTGTCCTGGATGACACATTTCCTTTACATTCAACAATCATGCTTTGGGGCACATGTCGGCTTCTAGGTCTCTATGTTCAGCTGACCCGCAAGTAGACTCTTTTGGATTAAATACACATACTTCAAAGGCTGCACCTGATGTTTTTTTGTTAAAATAATAAATACAGGCATAAATACACTGGGCTTTCAAATGCAGTGCTGTAACATAACGCAATCCTGAACAAAAGTACCACCGTCAATCCCAGGTGGTGACAACCAACAGGAGTTATTTCTAGACTGAAAAATAATAGTGGCAGGGCGAAGAAAGACAGTCAACCGAGAAGTGTACGTAATTTTATTAGCATTTTACCAGTCATACAGTAACACCATACTCAATTAAAGTTTACACTCTAGCTTAATGAACTATTACCTTTTGTGTCGATTACCCACAACGTGCAAAGTTTCTCAAAAAAATTATTACTTCAAAATGCCGTGGCATTCTGCAAATAGATGCCATACTTTATATTGGATTTTACCATTTAGATTTAAAACTAAGAAACTAATATGCAATCTACTAAGATCGGCAGTTCAGCAATGTTGTCTTTTATAACATGCTTATAAGGTATCAAGTTAGTTAGTTCCACTTTATGGTTTTAAAAGGGCTATAACCCACTTTTCATTTTATTAACAATCCCACGCAGAAATAAATAATTCTAAAAACTAACATTGAAACTATTCTCTGTCAGGGAAACTATTCTCTATCATTCCACCAGAAGTGCATGATTTGTGGCTTTCTAGAGCAATATAATGTCGCGGGCCTCAAAGCATCTGTTTTTATGCTTCCTTTTAGTATTCAGATACAATTAAATACATATATAATCCCAGTAGCCCAGGTGACAGATGCTTGCCGACCAAATCAGAAAGCCATGAGGCAAAGTTCCAGGACTGTCTGACACTGAAATTCCAAGGTTATCAGTCATTGAAATAACCCTGAAATCGAGTATGTTTTGTATGGACTCTGTCTGGATAATAGATAAATTGTCTTGTAAGAACAAAGCATTTATCTGTTGTAGCAAAAGAGAGAGAGCGAGGGCAAGAGCGAGCGAGAGAGTATGTGAGAGAGAGAGAGAGGGAGAGAGTGAGAGTGAGAGGGAGGGAGTGAGAGAGAGAGGGAGAGAGGGAGAGAGAGAGAGGGAGGGGGCTTTATTATGTCTCGGTTCTCTTTGCTCCTCGTCGCTCTGCTCTCTCTTGTCTTGTTCCTTTTCTCTTTCTCTCTTTCTCGTCTCTCTTCTCTTCGTCTCTCTCTGCTCTCTTGCGTCTCGCTTCTCTCTCTCTTCTTTCTCCTCTCTGCTCTCTCTCTCTCTCTTCTCTCTCCTCTCTCCTCTTTCTCCGCTCTCTCTCTCTCTCTCTCTCTCGTCTCTCTCTCTCTCCCTCTTTCCTCTCGCGTCTCTTTCTTCTCTGCTTTCTCTCTGCTCTTCTGCGCTGTTCTCTCTTTTCCTGTGCTTTCTCTCGTTCTCTGTTCTTCTCCTTTCTCTTCTCTTGCCTCTCTCTCTCTCTATCTCTCTCTCTTTTCTCTTTCTCTTTTTCTCTCTTCTTCTCTCATCGCGAGAGAGAGGGAGAGAGATGTGATCCCCTATAAATATATCATATAGGGTGATCACAGCCCTGAGTACTGGCAGAAAATCTTACAGCTCTTTCTACTTACAGAGAATAAACAGAGAGCTCCATTGAAATAAAAACCTTAACTGTATTTTTCAATCTGACAGTAAATGCTCAGCGAAGTTAAAATAAGTTAGTTCAATCATTAAATCAGTCATTCTTATTTCCAAATGCTTTTCTTGTAATGTGTTGTACAAGCAAAGATTTAATCTTTTATCTAATGCATTAGCAACGGAACAATTAATATGTGACCTCCTAGGACATGGTATGTGTACTCATTGTGCATTAAAATGTGTATCCATTAGACCAGTAATCAATGTATTGAATATATGAGGTGAGCCCTATTTCAGTAACAGAATAAAATATAATCAGTTAGCAAGGTTAGTCATTTTATCCAATCTGAAATTCCCTTAAAACTTGCAGAAAGTTTCAAATTAGTCTAATTTTAATAACATAACTTGCTATTTAAATTAAAAAATATATATATCTTTATTTTCGAGTTTAACTATACTCTCACTGTTAATGGCAGTCTAGTATGTCGCATTAAGAAAGGTTCATTGGGAACTATTGAATAACATAATGGAAACGTTTTATAATTTTTCATCAACATACTTACTTAATCTAGTAATAAGCTTTAGCAATGTTTTACAATATTAGAGCTAGAATTGTTTAGAAATTAAGTTTCAAAAATTAAATGCAGAATAATCCTCTTACTTCAGTTTATTTTTTGCAGTTAAATTCTAAGTGAATTAAGGAAACAAGGTTTCTATTTAAAAAGGCAAAATAATCCAACTATTTTAGAAAATAATGCTCACATCATATTCAATTTATCATCCAAATGATTCACAAATTATGAAGTTTTACGCTTATAAAAATGATAACATGAGCACTAGAATTATTTACAGCCATTTTATCATTAAATAAAATCAATTTAAACCCATGTGCCCATAAAAAGAAAATAATTCTAAAGTAAATAGCTACAATTTCTATGCAATTTGCTGGTTATCATTTTGGGTCATAGAGAGGTCAGTGTTAAGGCTACATCAACCTTGAGAATTCAAGCTGGAAGTTCAAATACTGTCTGAAGAAGCAGCAGAATATTCACTGAACAACAGCATTTGTAGGTAGGGATTTCACTACAATAAACCCAAGTAACTTCAGATAAAGAATATTATAACATGTTATAACATACCTTTAATCACATAATTGGTAATCGGGTTTGACAAAATCGCAACTTGGGATTTATTTGTTTATGCAATGGCCAATGCTTCCTTATAAACGACAAGCCGCGGAAATTGGAAGTGCAATGAGAACAATTAAATACATTTTTTTTTAACATGTTTAAATGATTGAACTACCATGCCCACTCTTTTTTATTATTATACCAAAAAAAAGCTTCCAAAAGTTGAAACCAATCCTCTCGGAACCGTTTTACAATTCTGATGCTAGAAAGAGGAGGGGTTATTTTTCATTTTCCCTCCACTCTTCAATTACATTCACAAATGCTTGTAAGGCTTGCGATGCTCCATTCTGTGGGCCGGGATCACCGTGGCAGGAGCCCAGATCGAGGCCACTCATACCAAGTTTAATTTCACTCACAAGTGGAGTTGACAAAAGATCACAACCGTTAAGCCCCTGGAATTACCCTATATATTGCCCTCTGTGCTCTGCAAATGAAATCCAACGGGCGACTTCTTGGGAAGGAAGAACAAGATGGTTAACACAGAGAAATCCATTTGGCACAGAGCGGGGTTGGTACAGGAATGGTTTGACTGACAGACAGATTCGCCTTCCCTGAGATGAGAAAAGTCAGATGCTTAGCATTACATTCTCTCATGCCCTTGATTGACTACCAGGTCAGATAAGAAATTAAGACCAGTGAAATCAGAACCAGACCGCACCTGTCCCCAATGCAGCCAGAAAAGAACTGACGGAGAGCACTTATGAAACTGCTGTGATTGTAACCTTCAAACCCTGAACTCTCCCAGCTGTCTTATTCCCCAGAGCAAATCTCCTCAAATCTCGCATCAAAAGCAAACTATCAAAATACTGTATAATGCTCTCTTTTTGGGGAGTTATGTTGTTATTTGGTAAATAAAATATGTTTTTTTAATAGAGTTTTCAAATAGCAAAAGATAAAGCTACCAAATTCAGAACCAAATAAGTTTGATTAAAGTTATTTTTTCCCCGTTCTACAATGAATAACAAAAGATGATTTTTAATAGCATAACTAGGAGCATGGTATCAGACATTATTGATTTCATCTTTCAGCTGATATAAATAACTGGACCTCCAGACAATAGTTATTTTGGGTGTGAATTGGTTAGTTTGCGTATTTCTTGCTAATATTTGATGTCACGTATCAATACGAATCTTCCAAAATTATTTTGATAATCATCAGTTCAAATTATATCTCTCGATGCATCATTACACGAGGAGCACCTCTTGCAACTCGTAAATAGTTCATGTCAGCTCATTAAAGCTCAGATACTTACAAATCAGTTAGCTTTTAGTTGGATAACAAGAATGAAAACAGCCAAATAATTCCAGAAAGGGAGAGCGCGTGGTGCCTGATAAAAAACGACCAAGAGGTAATTTGCAAATAGATCACCCGTTAGTACTGTATATAATGCTATTCAGAGTAAACAGCTGTGTTATATTTTCATCAAACAATATTTTACTTCAATCTTATGCCAGGCATTTTTAAATGACCTTTGTGTTTCTGCAAGGAAAACCTTTAAGTTTCTGTAACTTCAGATTTTAATCCATATCCTTCTTAATAGGTTTGAATTCCTTTTAAATTCTTTGGTGTCTACTCACTTTTTTGATTATGTGAACCACAAATGACTAGTATTTACAATTACTGACAATAAAAGGTTCTACAAATTTCCCACTGTTAGTTTAGTATATTTAATGTAAGTAATATTCTTGAGTATTATTTTCTTCCCTTTATAATCAGTGATAGTTTATTGCAACATTCGGTCATTCTTCAACCTTGCATCAAAATGTTGAAACCGATACTTCACAGCCAAGTGGCTTTGAAGTCTGTGAAATACAACAGCATGCTTCAAAATATGAGCCCATACTGTACATCAAAACTTTACAAAGAATCTGTATAAAAGTATTCATTTTGCTAATACCCAATTGACACAGGTATGCCTAAAATAATTAATAGTTTTGCATCCCTTAAATATGTTTATCAATCTGATAGATAACACAAAACAGTAAACCAAAATCAGTAATAAAATGTTACCTAAAACAGGGTACACACCAATATGCATAACTCACTTTAAATTGTAGCACTTTCAACTCAATTTTATTAAAATTCATATCACTATATTTCTCCCTTTGTCATGTGTTATTTGTTGCACATATGAATGATCTCACCGAATAATTACTGTTAGGCGCCAACTTGCTTTGTTACATATTTTTAAATCCATCTATATATGTGCAATAAAATCAAAAATCTATGTGGAGCTAGTTTTAAACTTGCCCACAAATCAATCCACAATGATCACATTACTGAAGCAACCAATATGAATATTGTTTTTAACAATCAGTCTGATCTACTAAATTCAGTATTAAAAACATTCTTATCATTCCCTTCTTGTCAGCATTAACAGGATCAACTTTTAATTGTAGCACATATCAAACTTCAAAGCATTATTTGCTTAACACCGTGAGTAATATAGCTGATTAACTGCATATGCAATGTTTGATACCTGGGTTTAATAATGATGGAAACAATGTCATGGTGTTTCAATAATGGTGAGAAAAATGGGTTATTTATTTTGAGATTGAAGCTGTTATATCATATTCAAAATCACCGCACCAGTCAGAGAATATAAAGAAAGGGAAAGGATGATTATTATCTTTTTTTTAAATTTCTGATTCTGCAGTGTTAAAAGCTGTTCATATCGTGCCATTAGTTTCACGGACAAACTATCACATCCATTTCAGTGGAGTAACGAATGTAGAAACTACAAAATACAAAGTGTATATGCTAGTAAGACTGAATGCCCTACAGAGACAAACATCCTGCATCTTTACGTATAGAAAGGAATGTAAAAACTCTCAATTTTCTTTATGCAACCGGCATGTAGGAATCTGATTCTGCTTCAGCCCTTAGAATAATCGCACTGGTTTTCAGGAATGAAGCAATTCCCGGGGGTACGGAGCTGGGTGCTGGGAATGCATCCTTGGTGGAGCAAAGAACATTTTGATGTCCAAGCCTTGTTAGTTGCCTTGAAGCTTTGCTGGGTATGGCTATCGTGATGCTAAAAGAAAAGCCATATTGCGCAGCTTAAAATGAAGAGTTCTTGAAAAGATTTTAGCTATAATTTTGTATGAAACTGCAAGGATCCCCTGGCTCAGTCATACGATGGTGGGTGTTCAAGTGTTGCAGGTAAGGACTTGAAACAGATCTTTTTCCCCCACAAATGTTGGACTGCAGTGGGCTGCAGGGATGCAGCAGATGCATTCTCCCTGCGACAAGAGTGCCGTGCTGCAAGTAGTCCAGTGACCTAAGTTTTCCGTCTCTTTTGATCCACTCAACACAGTTCACATTCTGTTTCACCAAAATGCTTTCATGATTTTTTCCTGATAAGATCCCATCTATTTCGCTCGCAACTTACTGCTTCTCATTCAAACTACACTCTGTGTGATACCAGTACACATATTTACATTAAACAGCTACTCAATAAAGAACAATATTCTACCCGCTCCTCTTCCAAAAGGACAAACCAACTCACAAGAAGAATAAGTGGATCCATTTAAAAAGTTCTGCTTTGATATTCTTTCTGCTACAGTCAACATCCTTGCATTTATATTAAATCTATCGTCTTGTCTGCCCACTGAAACTGATTATATTATTTTGCAAAATTCTTGTATCCCGTTACATGTTTTCTCAGAAAGCTTTGCATTGTCAAATAAACAAATATAATGCCCTCCTTCCCTTCACTCAGTTAATTTGGCAGCTGCACAAACTTGTGACTTTATTGATGAACCAGTTGGCACTATATTGATAGCAACCTGTAAAGCTGAAAATTAGCTTGTTCTTAGATATTGAATAGCTAATGCTTTGAATTACACTGCGCAATAAAAGTCCGCTTGGTTAACTGTGGCTGTGCCAGTCTACAAAACACTGAAAATCCCTCTTTTTCAAATATAAATCCGATTAGCTTCTGAACCAGCCTTGTAGATAGTGCATTCCAGATGCAGCAACTTGTTCCATGTCCAATTCCTTCTCATTCCACCCCCTCCATTCCCTCCCATCCTTCCCAATATATTTTCCCTGACCATCACTGTTAAGATACAGGAAGTCACTGCAATGCATACATTTTCCATTCTATATATATATAACGTTAAATCTGTGCTCAATGACTATTGAACTGCTAGACTTTGTCTCTTTTCAGTTTTTATTAAATCATGATTTGGATAAGTGATGGGAGAAGGCAGCAGCCTCACAAAGATGCACTCACAGATTTTTTCCAAAATTTAATAGTATTCAGAATAAAAGCAAATACACAAAACAGAAATCGTATAAAAACTCTTTATATGTTTTTAATGTTGATACATTCAGTGGTGTCATATTCGACTGTCTTTACACGAAACATCCTTGCCACTCATCCACATAAGCTGTGCCTGCTATTTTAACTGGTCTCCACTGTCATTCTAAATGTCAGAGCTCGATCAACCCTTACCATTTTGCGGTTACTTTGAGATACAATACGTTTCTCATCTTCAAATGGACCAGGGAGCACTGGAATAATGACAGGATGTAGCGAACATGACATCTGTCTGGAAAATGAGAACACTCTTGCAAGAAATCTTGCCAGTACAGACTAGAATATTCAGTGACCGAAACTCTTTGTGGTTTACAAAAGGGTTGGCTCGTTGCCCTGAAATTCACAAGTCTGCAGGTGAGAGTAGCCCATTCAATTCAGGGAATGCTGCAAATCCCACCTCTTTCTCCCACTACTTCTTGGGTTCCACTAGGAATGTAAATAAGATCGTAAACCAGGCAGCCTAGTCTTTCAAAGTTCCACACATTCTAACCTGGCCTCATCCAATTGGAGATATTCTCTTTGTACTATTAATTCCTCCCTCACTCTTCCTACAACCTAATAGTAATTCATTTTGCTCCTGCCCAATTGTGACAAAAGGTAATTGACTGAAATGTTAACTAAATTCCTCTCCCGACATATGCTGCCTGAGCTGTTGAGTATTTTCTGTCTTGAGTATGGTGATCTTATCTGACATAAACAATGCAGTCATAGAGTCATAGAGTCATACAGCATAGAAATTGGCCTTCAGCCTAACTTGACCACACCGCTAACTTGTCCCAGCTATACTAGTCCCACCTGCCTGCATTTGGCCCATACTCCTCCATGTACCTGCCTATCTGTGTCTTAAATATTGGGATAGTCCCTGCCTCAGGCAGCTCATTCCATACACCCACCAACCTTGGTGTGAAAAAATTACCCCCCAGATTCCTATTAAATCTACTCCCCTTCACCTTGGACCTATGTCCTCTGGTCCTCGATTCACCAACTCTGTGCATCTACCCGAACAATTCCTCTTATGATTTTATACACCCCTATAAGATCACCCCTCATCATCCTGCACTCCAAGGAATAGAGTCCCGGCCTACACAACCTCACCCTACAGCTCAGACCCTTTAGTCCTGGCAACATCCTCATAAATGTTCTTGTAACTTTTTCAGCTTGACAACATCTTTCCTAAAACATGGTGCCCATAACTGGAACTAAAGCCCCACCTGCTTAAACTTAGAGCTTATCCCTTCAATTTTCTATAATTCCCGTTATTCAGCGGTTATCCTGAACTGTTTTTTACCACAAGGGTTTTTTTTGCCTACAGAGTTTTCAATCTTTCACCACTATTATAACTTCCCTCTTTTCGACTTTCTCAAATCTGAGATTAGACTAACAGTAAATATCAACTGTGCCACGATATTAAATTTAGACCATCGATAATAGTTAATGAAGAAAAGAGTTGCCTGCACAATTGGAGTCATTTCATTCAATTTGATTATTTCACGATTAAACAAGTTACCCAATTCAAATCATTTTATTTCCATTACAAAATTAATTAACACACTGAAACAAGCAGAGATTGCTTGTGAAAATATATCAATGTTCCTGAAAGTACTGAAAGCTTTGTGTGATGGATGGGCATGTTATAAATTTAGATCGGATCAAGCATTCAATTTTGCCCATTAAACAATCTGACAGTAGTTGAGTGGAAGAGAATCAGTCAGAGTAACTAACTGACATTCAAACCATTGCTATACCTTTACCCATCCCAGCCTGTGTAAAAAATTGCTGTAGTAAAGTAAATCCTTCTTTTACCTCAGATCAAAAATCTCCACATGAAATGTTAAAAGTGTACAGTTGATGCAGATTTTTTTATTTGTTTAAAAAATATGGCATTTAAAAAAAAATCTCTGCTTTAATCATAGGTTTGTAGGTTAATTGGCTTGGTAAATGTAAAAATTGTCCCTAGTGTGTGTAGGATAGTGTAAGTGTGCGGGAATTGTTAGTCGGTGCGGACTCGGAGGGCCGAAGGGCATGTTTCCACGCTGTATCTCTAAACTGAACTAAACTAACTACTTCTTCTATATTAATCTATGTGCACTTAGTGATAGTATGGCTTTTTATCCTACAAATCTCTGCCCAAACACCACTCAGTAATCAAGTTGAAGAGGTCCTAAGACAAAACATGACAAAACATACTTGACAAAACATATTATACTCTCTCCAAAATAACAGTATGACGGATACTCCACTAAACCATGTATGCAACTACTGTGATATGGTATTCTGTACATCAATATTGCTATAGGATGCTTTTTAAATTGTTCATGGTGAAATATAATGGAATTACAACAATTGAACAAGATCTGCCAACTCATCTTGCACATACATGCATAATATGTAAGAGAAAAGATCCAGAGATTTACTTGCACATGAAAGCATGTAGTGTGGAACAGTACAGCAGGCGGCCCCATAAGTCAGTCCCCATTCAGTTCCAGTGTTATTTTCATGCATACAGTTCATACAAGGAGTTGTGCATTGTTAGGGTTTGATAACTGTTATGTTTGATTCATTGACGCACACTAGATGTCTGATTTCAGAAGATTCTGTGTACCTAAAAGAATGATATCTCTGCTGAAAATGTTAATGCAGTTTGGAGACCAGAGAAAGCATCAGCATAGCTCCTGGGAGCAGCCGTCCCATTTTATTGACCACAAAATGGCAGTTCACCCTACCCACCCTTGAGATGCTGATGAGCATCCAGACAAAAAATCCTAAACATGAGGGTGGGTCCTCAAAGGACAAAAATGCAATAGCATTGGGAAGAGGGGACCATCTCCTTCAGACCGCCTCCAGTGCCACAAGGAATTTAATGAACTGAGTCTGAAGAAGAGACCCAACCCAAAATGTCACTCATCCAATTTTCTCCGGAGATGCGGCCATCTCCAGCACTGTGTGTCTATCTTTGTTATAAACCAGCGTCTGCAGTTCTTTGTTTCTATAATAGTGTTCACTTAAAAATACTTCTGCCATATGAAGCTATGGTTACCACTGGTTACATAGTTTGAAGTGGCAGAATGTCTGGAAGAGCTGGTATTGATCAACCAAAGCTACATGGACATACATGACAGACAAATCTGTCTCACGCACCTATGCATACACATACACAGGCTGCCAAAGGCAGGATTTTCCCCTAACATTCAGGAGGTCCAAGCAAAATATAATCATAGGATGAATTATATAATGCTCAAATGAGCCAAATGATAGACTGTTATCAGACTCGGATAAATAGAGGAAGCGACAAAGTGCTGGAGTAACTCAGTGGGTCAGGCAGCACCGCTGGGTTATTCCAGCAATCTGTGTCTTTGTTTGTAAACCAGCATCTACAGTTCCTTGCTTCTACACTTCTGATAAATAAAGTATTGGTGAAGCTTAAGCAACCTATATCTCACAGAGCAGTTTTTGCAATGAGGATTGTGCAAAGTTGTTCCAATGACAACATTGGTTTTCATGCCAGCTAAGAAGGGGTTTGATGCTAATTAATAATAATTGATTTGATCTATAAGTTCAGCTATCAATGACCAGCATTCACGGCAGATACATAGATGAGGTTTCCTTTGGATGGTGCGACTAGAGGTAAAGGGCCTGTCCCACCAGCATGCGACTGCATGCGGCGAGCGCGGCCTAACGTGGTCACTTGAGCCGTACGGCCTCGCGGGGCCAGTCCCACTTCGATCGCCGGAGCCTTATGGAGTTGTGCGGGGCTGGTCCCGACATCGCACGGAGCTCTGAAAAACTAACACTGTCCAAAAATTCAGAGCGGCAACGGCCTGCGTACGGCATTGAGGCCATACGCAGCGCCTCGATGGGCGTGCGCACCATCTCGACGCCGTATGCACCGTCTCAACGCTGTACGCAGTGTCTTGACGGCGTACACCTAGCATGTGGCGTTGCGCAATGACGTCACCGCCCGGCATGCCTTTGCGCGATGACGTAACCGCCCGACGCTGTGCGACTAGTCAGCCCGCTTCCTGCCCAGCTGATTGGTGAGTATGATGTCGGGACCAGCCCCGCACAACTCCAGACGGCTCCGCGGTTAGAAGTGGGACCGGCCCGGCGAGGCCGTACGCCTCAAGCCACCACGTTCGGTTGCGCTAGACGCACGCAATCACATGCTGGTGGGACAGGCCCTTAAGGGTCGTAATCTCAAAATATGAGACCAGCACAGAGCCAAGAATATTTTTTCCCCTCCCTAAAGGCTAGTGAATCTTTGTAATCCTTTACCCAGTAGAGCTGTGGAGACCCAGATTACTGAGTCTGCTTGCAGCACTACAGACTGATAGATTTTTTGAAATTAAAGGGCTCTAGGAATGGATAGAGGATGGTGTAGCTGAGGTGAAATAAAACCACCCATGTTCTTACTGATGGCAGAGCACATATGAAAAGCCAAATGGCCTATTCCTCCTTTTATTTCAAACATACGGCTTGAAGGTGGCTGCATGTAGGCTTTTGTAATATAGGGGGCTAGAACTATACCCTATTATGATTCAGCGCTCTCAAGGTATGGAAGAAAATCAAGGAGGAAAACAAAATCTCTAAATATTGTGTTAATGGCTTCTAAGGGATTTTCCACAATTTTTTTTTGTTGGTGTGATTTATAATGCTTGGTGAACAGTTATTTATTTTGGCCAATGCTGTAAGAAGCAGCTTTCTAACTGGAAATGTTAATTCTGCCTGGGGAAGAGACAGCTACTTTTTTCCAGCTTCATATAATATGCATAGCAATGATTCTAGCATGCTGATGACAAGGCTTTGCAACATGATTATGGCTTTCTTAACCTGGCAACATAAATTTTTCATTATGAAGGGAGATAAGGCCAAGTTCTATCTGACCTTATTTCCATTGACTGCAATCGTTTTAAATAGTAGGAACCGGTGGGTGGGAGGGAGAGGAGAGAGGGGAGAGAGGGGAGAGAGGAGAGAGAGGAGAGAGAGGGGAGGGGAAGCCTTTTACCCTGGTGTAAATGTAAATCTGCGACCTGTGAGTTGCGCTTTATTTCTAATGGATCAGCAATACCAAAAATAGACATTTGGGTTTTCTGCTAACAGGAAATTCATTCCCTTGAACAATAAATCCAATCTGTGGGTTAATCAGCGGCTGCTAAGCAGCTAGAAATTAGTTCCTTTTCCAAGGTAGACACAAAAACCTGGAGTAACTCAGGCAGCATCTCTGGAGGGAAGGAATGGGTGACGTTTGGGGTTGAGACAAGAAGGGTCTCGACCCGAAACATCACCCATCCCTTCTCTCCAGAGATGCTGCCTGTCCCGCTGAGTTACTCCAGCTTTTTGTGTCTATCTTTGATTTAAACCAGGATCTGCAGTTCTTTCCGACACATTTTTGTGGGTTCCTTTTCTATATCTATCCGACAAGATGGAACTAATGCTGATACACTTCTGCTGCCAGAGCTCACAGGTAATGCATTCTGTGTTTTTTACAAAACGCACCCCATATTGGAATTTATGAAAGTAATTGGCTGGATCGTGCTCACGTTTGGATAGTTCTGAAGGGAACCACTGGTCAGCAGTTTTCTGACTTTTGGGCCTCACGTTAAAACACACAAGTCAAAGCGGAACGGGAATCGCACTCTGGTTCATCTGCCCCCTTATTTCAACAATAGACTTGACAATGCCATGAAGCCCACTCTTCCAATAGGTGAACCCACCACCCATCCCCCAGCCTCAATGCATTAATGGAAAGCCCAACATGTTTCCGAGGCCTGATTCCCAGATTTAAATATATATATATAACGTTGTTAGAGATACACCTCAGAAACAAGCCCTTCGGTCCACCGAGTCCGCACCGACCAGTGATCCCCGCACATTAACACAACCTTATACACACTAGGGACAATTTACACTTATACCAAGCCAATTAACATACAAACCGGTACGTCTTTGGATTTTCTCCGAAGATCTCGGAGAAAACCCATGCGGTCACGGGGAGAATGTACAAACTCCAAACTGACAGCGCCCATAGTCGGGATTGAACCTGGGTCTCCGGTGCTGCAAGTGCTGTGAGGCAGCAACTCTACCGCTGCACCACTGTGCCACCCTCTTCCAATGGCTCTCCCTACTCAACCCACACCAGCCAACATCACGGCCACGGCTGACAGCCTTGTCTCTTGTGTAGGAAGGAACAGCAGATGCTGGTTTAAATCGAAGATGGACACAAAGTGCTGGAGTAACTCAGTGGGACAGGCAGCATCCCTGGAGAGAAGGAATGGGTGACATTTTGGGTCGAGACCCTTCTTCAGACCGTTCTTCAGTCAGTCTCAGTCTCAGTCTACCCCACACAGAATGGGGAGGAGTTGTGCAGTTTGATAGCCACAGGGAAGAAGGATCTCCTGTGGTATTCTGTACTGCATCTTGGTTGAACCAGTCTGTTGCTGAAGGAACTCCTCAGGTTGACCAGTGTGTCATGGAGAGTGTCGTTGGGGTCGTGGGGTTCGTATCTCACTTCTGACGCCACGTTGTTGTGCTCTGTTGTTGAAATAACTTAACTCACGCACAGTGGTTACGATCCAAAGACTTTTATTAGCGTTACAGCGTTATGGGTAACTTCATCTTAACATGTAACTCAAGATTGAGGAAGAAAGGGAAGAGAGGCTTTCTGTTAAACAAGTGGGCGGAGCTACAAAGTATGACTCATAACATGAGTGACACTGATCTACAGAGGATGTGTGCTGTATTGTCCAGGATGCTTTGCAGTTCGAGGAACATCCCCCCCCCCTCTAAGACCACCTTCCATGAATCCAACTCCGCCCCTTTAGGATGGAGCCAGCCTTCCTGATGACTTTGTTAATTCTATTGGCGTCCATGGCCTTCGCCCTGCTGCCAACTTCTGGGCTAAGTGCTGGAAATGTGGAAGAGCATAGATGGATGACCTGATAGTTGGCATTATCATGGTGGACAGCAGAGCTTGCTTCTGTGCTGCAAGACTCCACAACTCATTTTCCATGCAAGAATCTATGCAAAGATACTTGTAAGCTGGGAAATGGAAATGGGGGGGGGGGGGGGCATGACCTAATAATACAGGGATATGTTTGGCAAGGAGCTATTGCCAATGAATTTATAGCACCTTTGAATTGAAAAAAAAAATAATTCAGAGACATTCGACAATAATGCCATTATTAAAGCCTAATTTGAATGTCTGTTTGGATTATGCCTTTTTACTATATGCCCTAGGATTAAGGCTCTGAAAAAAACTATCTTTAAACATATAAGGAGGACCACTACAGCATCGGGCCTTTAGACATCAGCCACTTCAATGGTTAGGCTGAGCTAAATACTGTGATTCTGTTGACAATAAATTATATATATTTTTTAATTTTGGTATGTTGATTTACAAAGGAAAGGTGTCAATGGAGATGCATGCACAGCATACATATTTTAAAGGGAAGATAGACACAAAATGCTGGAGTAACTCAGCGGGACAGGCGGCATCTCTGGAGAGAAGGAATGGGTGACTTTTCGGGTCGTGACCCTTCTTCAGACTGATGACACCAATAAATGGGGAAGGAAAAAAATAAATAAATTGTTGCATGTTTTAAGCATTGATATTGTGAATCTATAAAAATCCACAGACCAAATTAATTTCATCTAATACAGTGAATGATGTTAAATGTTAAAGCAAATAACCGTAAATATTGATTTGGCAGTTTTTATCTCAAACTGGATTTTAACCCCAGATTCCCAGATCCAAACTGGATCTTTTATTTTTATTTTTTGTATGGCTTTATAAATATTTGATTAGTGTATAAATGTAAATAATTTGGTGTACATATAGCTGCTGGTGTACACATGGTGTACATATAGCTGCTAAATTTGTATAAGATAATTATAAGCTGTTGAATAAGAGGTGGGAATTAATAAGCTTTGGCTTCTTCCTGCTCCTTTTCGGACACATACGATTTCATTTATTTATAGATATTGTTTATGACACTTTATAAATATATTTGTTTTGTTTTTTGTATGCAGTTTCACACTTGCTTTTTATTCTTTTATTCTGTTCGAAATAAAGAATTAAATAAATAAAAATAAAAATTATGTATTGTAAACTGTTAACACTAAAAATAAAGACATTCCAAAGTGATATAAGCGATGTAAAGCGCCTTGAGTATTAGAAAGGCGCTATATAAATCCCATCCATTATTATTATTATTATAATGCTGTAAATAAATTTCCACATCTTTTGCCCAGTTCAATAGAAACATGTTTTATGCTCCTTAAATCATTAAAAACATAAGTTTTGACATGTGTAGGAAGGAACTGTAGATGCTGGTTTAAACCAAAGATGGACACAAAATGCTGGAGTAACTCAGCGGGACAGGCATCATCTCTGGAGAGAAGGAATGGGTGATGTTTCGGGTTAAGACCCTTCTTCAAACTGCTTAATGAGTTTTGACATGCTTAGTTCCAAGTGGCATGCCTTCAACAGTCAATTTTTGGAATTTTCTTCCGTATGCAAGTGGATCTTTTGTGAAATTGCTCATGTTGCAGAGAAATTAACATTTTACAGTGAAGATGAGGTTGATATCAACAAAGTGTGACAAAATATTACAGAAAATTGGTCTTCTTCTTCTTGCTTATGGCGTGCCCAGCCTAAAGGTGTAGGACAACTTGTTCTATTTGATCTTATTTGATTGTGCATTCGTCGAAACAGGGCGGACCATGTGAATGTTGGAAAATGGATGTAGCATTTAAAGTAGGTTTTCAATGCAATGCAATGTACATCAGTCACTGAGAGTTAGCATGCAGGTACAGCAGGCAGTGAAGAAAGCTAATGGCATGTTGGCCTTCATTGTGAGAAGATTTGAGTTTAGGAACAAGGAGATCCTACTGCAGTTGTACAGGTCTCTGGTGAGATCGCACCTGGAGTATTGTGTGCAATTTTGGTCTCCTAATTTGAGGAAGGACATTATTGCTATTGAGGGAATGCTGCGTAGGTTCACCAGATTAATTCACGGGATGGCAGGACTGTCATATGATGAAAGAATGGGTTGACTGGACTTGAATTCACTGGAATTTAGAAGGATGAGAGGTTATCTTATAGAAACATATAAAATTCTTAAAGGATTGGACAGGCTAGATGCAGGAAAAATGTTCCCAATGTTGGGGGAGTCCAGAACCAGGGGTCACAGTTTAAGAATAGGGGGTAGGCCATATAGGACTGAGATGAGGAAAAACATTTTCACCCAGAGAGTTGTGAATCTGTGGAATTTTCTGCAACAGAAGGCAGTGGATGCCAATGCACTGGATGTTTTAAAGAGAGAGTCAGATTTAGCTCTTTGGGCTAAAGGAATCAAGGGATATAGGGAAAAAGCAGGAACGGGGTACTGATTTTACTTCGGAGTCACGTGAGTGACTACGTGAAGAACCCGTCCAGCACGCATGCGCGACATGAGCGTTCACGCAGATGCAACAGTGACGAACGGGAGCACGGGCGCTCCCGCTACAAGCTTGAAAGAACGGACCATTAGGTAAGTACTTACCCACAGGTTCGAATTTACAACTTTGCTCCTCTTTGTGCACCAGGGGAAACTGGAGCAAAGCAGCTCAGAGGGAAGCGGCCCCCGTTCGACTCCAGGGAAGGAGTGTTCCGTCAGTGGAGGGGGGAGAGGCGGCACCTGGACCGCACACGCTGCGGTCCACAGTCGGGGTACTGAGCCGATGCCCAGTCCGCTAAGAGCTGTCTGACCAACAGCAGCGGACTGGAGGGAATTTCAAAAACCAGCCGGTAATCCCTGCATACTCCCGACAAGGAGACTCGCCGCCCGAAAACGGCAATGCCGCCCGAAAACGGCAGGCAGCCTCTAGAGCAAAGTCAGCAACCAAACCTCGGGCTGGAGACAGACACGGAAGATGGAACCGGCACTTCAAACTACCGCCCGAGAGCGAGTAAGTGTCTGTTTTCCAAGCCTAGAGAAAGGTCGGAGTAAAAAACTCCAGCGAGACTTGCCTCGGGAGCTGGGGCAAGCTCGCCAAGGGAGCATAACACTCCCGCTCCAGTGCACTAACAGCACTGGCCATCTCCCTCATCAGAGGAGATTGATGGAGACCAGGGCTGGGCTGGTCAAGAAGGGTCACTGGCTGAACAACATCGGGAGTATGCTTGAGGTACAGGATCAGGAAGATCTGCTGGGTGTGAGATACAGCTACGTGGCTACACCACGAGCGAGATGGCCCTTTCAGTCTAAACTGACGGCCAGCTTACTACCCGGCTTTCCAAAAAAATTCTCCAAGACAGGTAGTCATGAGGCATTGGATTTTATCACGCCTCCCCAAATTTGCATTTACTCAAAGTGCCTACCATTATTGGGGGTACATTGAGCAGGGCATTTAAAAACCCAAATATCTTAAATTGCATTTGATACCCCTGACGTCGGCTATCATTTCCGCATGCTCATTCCAGAGGGGCAGGGTAGTATGGCAAAACACTTGACCCTACTGTTCAACACAGTATGCTCTGCTACTTCTCGAAGGAAGTCATAAAACCTGCCCTCAACCTAAAAAATTCACAGGACTGTGAGAACGCCGACCTCACAACCACAGATCCTGCTATCTGGCAAAGTTACCAAACCAAGCCTAAAAACTGGACGAAGTGTCCAAGATATTCGGCATCATGAGGGCAGGGCCTGGAATGAGCAAACCACACAAAACCAGACAGCAGTACCTCCATGCGTCCACCAGTAGGCTTCTACTTAATGGTACTGGTGAAATCTCGGGGCCCGCATGCCAGCCCCCGTAAGCCTTTTCAGGCCAGGGTCCAGAGCGGGCCCCATGGAAAATCCGCCACCTCCCAACAACACCATCCCGACAGACAAGGAACCAGAAACCGAAGAAATGAACACACCACTAAACAACAGTGAAGGCAGATTAGTATGGTTCCTACCATCACATAAAAGGTGAAGGGTTTGTACTAACAGGGGGGGGGGGGAAATCACACCTGGGTTGGAAGCATGAAGAACTATCACACTTGGTAGTTATATACCAAAAGTATTCAAGGATAAAAATTGAATTAAGAAACTTGCCACCAGATCAGCATGCACCCCAAAGGGGTTTACCCTCTCACTAAAAAAGAACACGAGGGACTAGCTAACTGGAGAAGATATACAAAGGGGTCATAAAGAAGTCTAATATGAACCTTTGGTACCAAAAAACCCAAAGATGGTGAATGTCGCACCATCATTGACTTAACCACTTGAATATTTTCACCAGGTATACACACTTTATGGAAACTTGTAACTGCTAACCGTGGATTTCCTAGGATACTTTATGGTAGACATCGACTTAAAAGATGCATACTATTCAGTACCCATTCATAAAAGCTCTTCGGAGATACCACAATTTACCTGGATGGGGTAACTATGGCAGTATAAATTATTTACAATGGCTAATATGAGCCAGAACTGTTTTCCAAGATATTCAAACCAGCCCTGACACTATTAAGGAACATATCGTTATGGCATGTCTCTATGATATTAACGACAGACAAAACCATGGAAATAGCTAAATCAGCAGTATTAGCTACTAAAACTTATTTAGCCTGGGCTCTGTCATACAATTCAGATAAATCTACGTTGACACCATCCACAACTATGGACTATCTGGTATTCAATTAACTCTATCCACTTATCCATAACATTGCCAAAAGGAGAGTCAGCGTATGGCACAACCTGTAACAATTAATGGTAACAATCAACCAACCATTCAACAAAGTGGCAAGAGTAATTGGGAATTAGTAGCAGCATTACCAGCTACTTAATTTTAACCTTTCCATTAGAGCTAAGGTGCTAGTGTTTAAACAAAATAACCCATACCCAGAACAGGTGGCAAATGGACTAATCTAGAGTCGTCATCACTACAGACACTGGGCATAAAACTTAGTTGGAAATATTGAGTACGTTCTATGGGTAAAAGCATATTGTTCAGTGGTGCACCATTTTGCATGTTCGTTTATAAATTAACAACATCACAGTGGTGGCATATACCAAACCACTTGAGCGGAATAAAATCGATATCATGTGACAATTTATTTAACAATTGGAAACCGTATGTCGTCAAACATATTTGACCATCAGCAACTTACCTGCCAGGTGAGCTAAATACTGTAAACAGACATATTAAACCAAAGTATTTGCTGAAATTACAAAGCAATATGGAACACCAGATATCGATTTCCTTGTATTCCAATTGAATCACCACATACCGATGTATGTTGCATGAAACCATACTTTGAGGCAGCGGCAATGGATCCATTCCTGCTGAACTGGGGGGGGAATCTAATCTCTATGTTCTCCCCTTTTCTACCTCATCAGTCAGGTACTACGGCCTCATCAGTCGGGTACTACGCAAAATACAGATGGACTCTGCTTCAGGTATTTTGATAGTACCCGACTAAACCCACACAGTCATGGTTCCCAGTGGTCCTCGACATGGTCATTAAAACCCTAATGATTTTTCCCAGTAGCCCAGACTTATCAACTCACCTAGTATCAAGCATAAGCCACCCATGCCATGATAAATTAAACTACTGGGTTGCAGATTTGAAAAGACCATTGCTGGGCATGGGTTGCAGAATTGGGAAGAACACTGCTGGGCCTGGATTGTCAGACAGCACTATCGACACGATGACAGCATCCCATCGCATATCCACAAGGGAACATACTTGGCGAACATAAAGAAGTGGGAAGATACTGTTCAAATACAGGAACTACATATTCAACTACAACAAAACCTGTACTGGAGTTCCTGGCAGGTCTTCACCACAATGAAGGACCATTATTATTATTATTATTATTAATACAGCCAGAAGTGCTCTGTCAGCCTACTTAACTCAGGCACTAGGACAACAGGCCATAGGGTACCACCCACTGGTGATCAAATTCAGGAGAGGCATGTTCAATTCTAATCCCCCAGACCTAGGTACACCCAAATCTTGGATGTCAGTGTGGTCCTGACGTACCTTAGGGGATGGTCACCAGCCAGGTCCCTCTCCCTGGAACAGCCTACCCTGAAGACGGTCATGTTGATGGCCTTGTCCCAGCACAAAGAGTCCAGTTCCTCCAACTACTACGATTGGACAATATGGTTATAACACCAGACCGTGTCATATTTACCATTCAGGGGCTGGTCAAACAGAGCAGACCAGGAACATCAGGTCCAGTCATGGAATTCCGGGCATACCCACCTGAACCACAGTTATGTGTCATGACCCATTTATTGAATTACATCGACACAATAAGTAATCCCCGAGGGAGAGAAAAAGCCTTATGGGTCAGTCACAAGAAACCTCATGGTCGGATGACGAGCCAAACTATCTCAAGTGGCTCAAGCAGGTACTGGGAGTTGCTGGAGTAAATACTAACGTGTATAAATCTTACTCCACCAGGGCAGCATCCACATCGGTGACTAAGAGGACGGACGTGCCTATGGACCACACCCTGGCTACAGCGGGGTGGTCTAGGGAATATACGTTCCAAACTTTTATAACAAGCCGCTGGCAGAACCTGTATCGTTTGCAGAAAAAGTATTAGAATCTGCAAATATATAATTTAAGCCCGGGGGAGCATTTTGGTCTTGTTATTGTTAATAACACCATTATTGTTTTACAAACAGATTCATGGTTGATTACGATAACATACTTCCTCTCTCGAATGACTTCGGCAGCGAGTGAAGTATGAACTGTTACACGGTTTGAAATCACAGAGCTTTAAAATCTTCAAGTAGTCACTCACGTGACTCCGAAGTAAAATAGTAAGATTAAACGAGAACTTACCAGTTCGAAGTTTGATCTGTATTTTATGAGGAGTTACGATGAGGGATTACGTGCCCTCCACTCCCACCCTCAATTATAGAGATCAACTGATATTTAAGTTCTCCTTTTTCTTTACTATGTTTATTTCAATTATTGTGTCTTCTGTGATTCCACACCGCGGCTTTGAAGTATGTTGCGCATGCGTGCTGGCGGGTTCTTCACGTAATCCCTCATCATAACTCCTCATAAAATACAGATCAAACTTCGAACTGGTAAGTTCTCATTTAATCTTACTTTTTTAGCTGGCCGAAAAATGCACCTATTTTTCTATGTTTCTATGTTTTTGAAACATTTAATCACCAATAAGTACACTGCCCATGTGTTATTAAAGCATGCAAACTGGTAGATAGATGATTCAATCCATGTGGCGAGTTAGCTAACATTAAATAGACTAAAAATTGATGTTCTTACCACTGGTATCTGTCTTCTGAAGGAGAGGGTATGACTGTCAGGTGATTCATAAACTCCATTGTTCATAAGTTGGTGTCATAGGAGCGGAATTGGGTCATCCGGCCTATCAAGTCTGCTCCACGATTCGATCATGGCTGATCTATTTTTCTGTCGCTTCCTCATCCTCCTGCCTTCTCCCCGTAAAGCATGGATTTATGAAAGGTAAACCATGTCTGACGAATCGTATAGAATTTTTCAAGGTTGTAACTAGGAGAGTGGATAAGGGAGAACCAGTGGATGTGTTATATCTGGACTTTCAGAAGGCTTTCGACAAGGTCCCACATAAGAGATTAGTATACAAACTTAAAGCACATGGTATTGGGGGTTCAGTATTGATGTGGATAGAGAGTTGGCTGGCAGACAGGAAGCAATGAGTAGGAGTAAACGGGTCCTTTTCAGAATGGCAGGCAGTGACTAGTGGGGTACCGCAAGGCTTAGTGCTGGGACCCCAGCTATTTACAATATATATTAATGATCTGGATGAGGTAATTGAATGCAACATCTCCAAGTTTGCGGATGACACGAAGCTGGGGGGCAGTGTTAGCTGTGAGGAGGATGCTAGGAGGCTGCAAGGTGACTTCGATAGGTTGGGTGAGTGGGCAAATGCATGGCAGATGCAGTATAATGTGGATAAATGTGAGGTTAGCCACTTTGTAGCAATGTTACAAAATTTTGAGATTTTAAAAATCAAGTCTGTAATTTATCCCATCAGATAAAGCATAAAAATAAGTTTAATTTGACACCTAATTCACTTTCATATCTCAAGTATTTAAAAAGTTATGGCCATTTTCATACTCGGAAATGAGCATCTTGTTCCCTATTGATTTTCTATGGACATAACAAAAAAGTTGTGATCGTGAACAGTCAAAAGCCCATAACTTTCTTAAAAATTAAGAGAACTGAATGAAATTTTCAGTTATCATAGATTGAAGCATTCTGAAACAAATATAAAATAATCTTACTTGGATGACCTGAAATTAAAGCATATAATTAGTTAGTTACCTAATTGTAGCTAATTTCAGACTTCAATTACTAGATCTAAACATCTATCCATTTCTTAATAAATTATTAACATTTTTAAATAGCCTAAATGTCCAAATAATATTCACAAATAATTCACAATAAAACATGATTTTTAAATCTCATTTACATTAATTTATAGACCAAATGGAAGGAATTCAGTGTTCAATTGCTGTAAGTAAATGCCCATTTAAATCAGCTTTCCAGTGGGTCCCTGTGGAACGCGCTGGTTTAGAACGTTCACATTGCGGTAGATTTGTGCCACAAATGCCCAGAAAAATACTGCGCGATATAATGGGCCCAAATTGAGCTACTCGCAATATTAAATTTTGTATAAAGGGATCTTTAGAAGCCCTTTTTAATGTAAAAATATACAACCTAACTTCTGCTATTTGCTTTATGAGACTCTGCGGTTGCTGGTGTTCGCGGGTTTAGAGATTGATTTTTAAACTACTATAACTATTATACGAGGCCTTTAAACCTAATAATAGCTTTTGCGACGGGGTCTTCCAGCGATTTTTCGTTAATAATTAACTAGGCTGAACATCTTCGATTTGAACAGCCTAGAGAAAATCGCGTTTTAAACCCGCCCCCTCTAAACGGCGCCAAAATCGCGCACACACGCAGCGGCAGATTTTCAAAGACGCTTCAGGTAGGCTTTGCAACATACCTACACTTTGGTGGCAAAAACAGGAAAGTAGACTATTATCTGAATGGTGGCCGATTAGGAAAAGGGGAGATGCAATGAGACCTGGGTGTCATGGTACACCAGTCATTGAAAGTAGGAATGCAGATGCAGCAGGCAGTGAAGAAAGCAAATGGTATGTTAGCATTCATAGCAAAAGGATTTGAGTATAAGAGCAGGGAGGTTCTACTGCAGTTGTACAGGGTCTTGGTGAGACCACACCTGGAGTATTGCGTACAGTTTTGGTCTCCTAATCTGAGGAAAGACATTCTTGCCATAGAGGGAGTACAGAGAAGGATCACCAGACTGATTCCTGGGATGGCAGGACTTTCATATGAAGAAAGGCTGGATAGACTCGGCTTGTACACGCTAGAATTCAGAAGATTGAGGGGGGATCTTATAGAAACTTACAAAATTCTTAATGGGTTGGACAGGCTAGATGCAGGAAGATTATTCCCGATGTTGGGGAAGTCCAGAACTAGGGGTCACAGTTTAAAGATAAGAGGGTAGTCTTTTAGGACCGAGATGAGAAAAACATTTTTTACACAGAGAGTGGTGAATCTGTGGAATTCTCTGCCACAGAAGGGAGTTGAGGCCAGTTCATTGGCTATATTTAAGAGGGAGTTAGATGTGGCCCTTGTGGCTAAAGGGATCAGGGGGTATGGAGAGAAGGCAGGGATGGGATACTGAGTTGGATGATCAGCCATGATCATATCGAATGGCGGTGCAGGCTCGAAGGGCCGAATGGCCTACTCCTGCACCTATTTTCTATGTTTCTATGTAAACTTTGACACCCTTAAGGGCCTGTCCCACTTGCATGCGATTGCATGCGTATGGCGCAACCAAACGGAAGCGGAGTTCACGCGAAGTTCGTGCTAAGTACGCGCTAAGTACGCGTTAAGTACGCGCTAAGTTCGTGCGTGACGTCATTTGCGTCATACTTACCAGTCAGCTGGGCAGGAGGCGGGCCTACTGGATTTAAGGGGCCGCACGGCGTTGGGCGGTGATGTCATCACGGAACGCCACGCCGGGCAGTGACATCATCGCGCAACGCCACGCGCTTGGCATACGCCATCAAGACGCTGCGTACGCTGTCAAGACGCTGCGTACACCATCAAGACGCTGCGTACGAGCGCAATGCGCCTGCGTGCCGACAGGCCGTTGGCGTGCGAAGATTTCGGCACTGTCAGATTTTCGGAGCCCCACGCGATGTCGGGACCAGCCCCGCACAACTCCGCGCTTCTAAGTGGGACCGGCCCCGCGCGGCCATATGGTGCCCGTACTCCTCAAGCGACCAAGTTTGGTCGCGCCAAACGCATGCAATCGCATGCAAGTGGGACAGGCCCTTTACTAATCAAGAACCTGTCAAACTCTGCTTTAAAAATACCCCAACGACTTCCACAACATGTCTGTGGCAAAGAATTCCACGGATTACACCACCCTCTGGCTAAAGATATTCCTCCTCATCTCCTTTCTAAGGTACGTCCTTTTATTATGAGGTGTGCCCTCGGGTCCGAGACTCACCCGCTGCTGGAAAGATCCTCTCCACATCCACTCATCTTAGCCTTTCACTATTTGGTAAGTTTCAATGAGATCCCCTTCATCCTTCCAAACTTCAGCGAGTACAGGTCCAGTGCCATCAACCAGCTACTATATGTTCCCCAATCATCCCCGGAATCATTCCCGTAAACCTCCTTCAGATCCTCTCTAAAGCCAACACATTATTCCTCATATTATGGGGTCCAAAACTGCTCACAATATTCCAAATGTGGTCTGACCAATGCCTTGTAAAGCCTCAGCATTTATATTCTAGAATGCCAACATTGTATTTTCCTTCCTTACTACCAACTCAACCTGCAATTTAACCTTTTGTGAATCCTGCACCAGTATTCCCAAGTCCCTTGGCACCTCCTATTTATGATTCCACTCCCCATTCAGAAAATAGTCTGCACCGTTATTCCTTCTCAAAAAGGCACAACAGAGGATGTACTTCCTGCAGCAGCTGAAGAAGCACAATCTGCCACAGGCAATGATGGTCCAATTCTATACGGCCATCGTAGAGTCTGTCCTCACCTTCTCCATTATAGTCTGGTTTGGCTCAGCCACCAAGCACGACTTCCGGAAGCTGCAGCGAATTGTCCGATCAGCTAAGAAGGTTGTTGGCTGCAACCTTCCCTCCATTGACAAACTGCAAGGGCCAGGAAGCAAGCGGGTAAGATCATCTCTGACTCCTCTCACCCTGGCAACAAACTATTTGAATCACTTCCCTCTGGAAGGCGACTCCAGACTGTCAAAGCTGCCACAGCCAGACATAAAAACAGCTTTTTCCACAAGTAGTAGCTCTACTCAATAACCAAAATCTGTAGCCTTCTTTTGCTCTGGTATTTTATTTAATTCACATGTTTAATCAATAATCTTTTTTTATTCATGTTTAATGTTTTATGTGTCATTCCTATCTGTCACTGTATATCATGTTGTCTCTTGCGGGCGGAGCACCAAGGCAAATTCCTTGCATGTGAATATGTGGCCTTCATTCTTTCATTCATTCATTTACTCATTCATTCATTCTATCAAAGTGCATGACCGTACACTTTGCTACGCTGTATCCAATTTACCACTTCTTTGTCCACTCACCAAACCTGTCCAAGTCCTTCTGCGGACTTCCTGCGTCCTTAACACTACCTGTTCCTCCACCTATCTTCGTATTGTCTGTGAACATGGCCACAATGCCATCAATTCCATTGTCTAGATTATAGTCAGAGTGGTTTTGAACCCCACCTCCATAAGGGCAAACACATGTAACTAGGTGGATTGTACTTGAAAGAGGTGATCCTCCTTTGTTCTGTACATTCCACTGATGCTTAAATTCCATCCAGTCTGGAAGTTAGTTCAAAGTAGACTGATTTTTCGTTGTCCACCGAGTGCAATAATCTTTGATGATATGACTGCAAAACATTGTGGACACTGCCCAGTCCATTACGGGTTCTGAAGTCTCCACCATCGAAGGGATTTACCGGTCGCTGCCTCAAGAAGGCAGCCAGTATCATCAGAGACCCACACCACCCTGGCCACACATTCATTTCACCCCTGTCATAGAGAAGAAGGTACCAATGAAGAGCCTGAAAACAGTAACGTCCAGGTTCAGGAACAGCTTCCCCACAGCCATTAGGCTCTTAAACACTACAACCTCCAAAGAAGCTCTGAACTGCATCGACTATTATTGTTATTATTGCACGATTATTGTTTGTTTTTTATGTGTACCTATGTGTGTGTGTGTGTGTGTGTTTATATATATATATATATGTGATCTGTACATATGTGTATATATGACTATGTGTATATATACACACACACACACACTAAAAAAAAAAATCTCAATCACCATATTGTTTACAATGTACTATGTTTAAATATTCTGTTGTGCTGCTGCAAGTAAGAATTTAATTGTTCTATCTGGGACATATGACACTAAAACACTCTTGAATCTTGACAACATGTCATGAATTATTATTTTTAAATCGCTCTCCATCAGTCTGTTAAGGGCAAAGGCACGAGTTAAGCATTCACTGCAAGGCATTGGTTCCAATGTAGCCATAAATTTGGCAAACCCAACTGCTCTCAGCAAAATATATTGGCAGAATAGGAGATAAAGAAAGATATAGCCTGAACATATTGAGAACAATAGTCAATCCGTTAGCAATTATCATTATGTGCAACACAAAAACGGCAAATTCCAGAGTATATATAGAATTAAACACTGAAATCCTGATTTTTTACAAAACAGGAATATCAGGAACAGATCATCTGCTCCCTTGAGATTGCTGCACCATTCAATAAGATCATGGCCAGTCTGCTCTTTGGCCTCAACTTCAGTTTGTTGCTTGTTTCTCAAAAACATTGATTTCCCTATGGACTAAAAGCATTTAATGTTTTAGCCTTAAATATATTTAATGATTCAGTCCCATAACTCTCTCAAACGAGTTCTGGAAATTCGTGAACTTTTGGGAGAAGAATTAACTCCTCGATTCTTGTTTTAAATGGGCAACCAGTTGTTCTAAAACTATGTTCCCTGGTTCTAGATTACTCCGTGAGGGAATTATTCCTCCCTCTATCTATTTTCCCAAAATCTTTTACGTTCCAATAAGATTGCTTCATTAAAAAAAAAATTCCAATGAAATATAGTCTTTATCTACTCAACGCTTCACAGAACTCAACCCCTTCATATCAGGAATGAAGCTGACATACCATCTCTGAATTGCCTTTGCTGCAAGTATAGCCACAATTAAACAAAGAAATCAAAACTGTGCAGAGTATTGAGATGTGGTCTGCAACAGCTTGTACTATTACAGAACGATTTACCTACTTTTATACGCTTTTCTCTTTCCACTAAAGACCAACATTCCTGTCTTCTAAGCTACTTTTAAACTACTTGCTACACTGCAAGCTCCTTTTCAAAGATTCATGTCGGAGTACACCCCAATCCTGTTGTATCTCAGCTGCCCTACGCCTCCACAGTTTAAATTTTGGAAAGTCTCAATACCAAATTTAATGTAAAGTACAAATCTGACCTGCTAAACGTGTCATAAAATGTTAAGATCTGCATTCAAATGTAAGCATATTGAATGATGCATTGTCATGTCATAATCTTATTCAACAAACTACTGCCGATCACATATTTTATGCGGTATGACATACGTTGGAGTTGATAATGGTAATAAAAAATGTAATAAATAGAACAGGCGGCACAGTGGAGCAGCAGTAGAGTTGCTGCCTGATAGTGCCAGAGATCCTGGTTCAATCCTGACTACAGGTGCTGTCTGTATGGAGTTTGTAAGTTCTCTCCCGTGACCTGTGTGGGTTTTCTCCGGGGATTCCAGTTTCCTCTACACTCCAAAGATGTACAGGTTTATAGGTTAATTGGCTTTGTATAATTGCAAATTGTCCCGAGTGGATGTAGGATAGTATTAGTGTGTGGGGATCGCTGGTCGGTGTGGACATGGTGGGCTGATGGGCCTGCATCTGTGCTGTAGCTCCAAACTATCTAACAAAACCCCATCATATCTCTGTAAACATATTTACCAGTACATATCTGGTCATGGTAAATTAATTAAATTTTTTCAAAGTCTAATATTTTTCAGAACTTAATTTGTGTTGGAGATGTAGAACGTATGTAAAATTATTTCATCCATCTTTTCCTTTTTTAAATTTCTTTACCGGTTTTGTTTTCATTCCAGTATATAATTCAAATTTAATTTTTATCTTCTAGTTTATAGTTTTTATTTTCAAGGTTTCAAGGTCAGTTTATTGTCACGTGTACCATACAGTTGAGTTACCATACAGCCATACTAAGTGAAAAGCAACAAGAGACACAGCCACATGAAATAAAAGTTAACATGAACTTCCACCACAATGGCTCCCCACATTCCTCACTGTGATGGAAGGTAATAAAGTCCAATCTTCTCCCTCTTTATTCTCCAGCGGTCAGGGCTGTCGAACCATCCGCAGTTGGGGCCGTCAAAGCTCCCGCAGCTGGCATTCCAAAGCCCTCGCTTCGGGGTGATCGAAACTCCCTCGTCGGGACGTTTGAAACTCTCCGCGGCTTGGAACTCCCTAACCAGTGAACGCGGGCTCCACGATGTTAAAGTCCACAGGCCCGCGGTTGGAGCTCTCCACAGTCGATCCCCGGTAAAAGGATCGCAAGCTCCACGATGGTAAGTCTGCACCAAACCCGCAGTTGAAGCACCGGGTCGGTCTCCCGGAAAGGCTGCGCTACTCCACGATATTAGGCCGCAGTGGGGACGGAGATACGATACGGAAAAAAATCGTATCTCCGTCGAGGTAAGAGGTTGAAAAAAGTTTCCCCCAGCAACCCCCCACACTCCACATACAACAAACCAAGAAACACTAAAACATAAAGAGTATGTTAAACACATACTTAAAATAACAGAAGAAAGGACAGACAGGCTGTTGGCGAGGCAGCCACTTGCTGGCGCCATGTTTCAGTGAGTGATGCTCAATTGATGGAAGCCTCTCACGATTTCTTTATCTGTTTCCATGAGCAAGGCACTTTGTTGGATCGGTCCCTGGTCAAAAGCTTGCAAACCTCCATGGACATCAGCACAACTAACTTGGGCTCTGTAATTTCATTGCGAACCTCAAGATTCAAACTTAAAAAAGAGAAACTTAAAAGCTTGCATGCCTCCCGGCATTAATAAAGATTAATAAATATTTGTTCCAAAGCTACAATTATTGTGCATTCATCTGCCTTCACTCTGTGCATAACTGGGTGGCACAATATCTCAAACTATTTGACATTGCATTGAATTACCAAGCTATATTTGACATTACATAGCACTGTTGCAGTAGCAACACAGTTTAAGCAAATGGTAATTCTCAGTGTTTTTGTTAGAAAAAGGTAGGTTTGCGGTCAGTTTAAAGAGATAAAATTTGAAGTGCGTAGTCCCCTCCATCAAAATAATAAACACTGATAAGAAATTTAGTGATAAATCTCAGAGAAACATTTACTGGTGTTGAGTAATGATGGCAGGTCTATCAACATTTGGAAAAGCTTCCAGTCACTGAAACTCAATGTGAAGAAAAGAACTTGAGGGAGAGGTCTTCAGAAGCTGAGCCAACGTTGCTAGATGTTAGCACAGGAAGATTGTGAATCGGAGGGTTTTCACAAGGAGCTCAAGAGCATATAATAGTAAGATTAAATGAGAACTTATCAGTTTGAAGTTTGATCTTTATTTTATGAGGAGTTACGATGTGGGATTACGTGAAGACCCCGCCAGCACGCATGCGCTACATACTTCAAAGAAGCAGTGTGGAATCACAGAAAACAACACAATAATTGAAATAAACTTAGTAAAGATAAGGAGAACTAAGATACCAGTTGACCTTTATAATTGAGGGTGGGAGCGGAGGGCACGTAATCCCTCATCGTAACTCCTCATAAAATAAAGATCAAACTTCAAACTGGTAAGTTCTCGTTTAATCTTACTATTTTACTTCGGAGTCACGTGAGTGACTACGTGAAGATTTTAAAGCTCTGTGATTTCAAACCGTGTAACAGTCCATGCTTCACTCACTGCCGAAGTCATCCAAGGGAGGAAGTATGTTATCGTAAACAAACATGAATCTGTTTATAAAACAATAATGATATTTATTTGAAACAATAACAAAGAAAATAATGCTCCCCCGGGCTTAAATTATATATTTGCAGAGTCTAAAATTCTCTCTGCAAATGAAACAAGTTTTGCTATTGGCTTGTTGTAGAATGTTTGGAAAGTTCTTTCCATGGACCACCCCGCTGTTGCCAGGATGCGGTCCATTGGCACGTCCATTCTGTTAGCCGCCGATGTAGATGCTGCCCTGGTGGAGTGAGATGCATAGATATCAGTATCCACCCCAGCAGCTCCCAATACCTGTTTGAGCCATCTAGAGATAGTTTGACACGACACCCGACCATGTGGCTTTTTGTAGCTGACCCATAGTGCCTTTTCTCTCCCTCGGGGATCTTTGGTTGTGTTGATATATAGTAGCAGGTGTGTCATGACACATAAACGGGGGTCAGGTGGGTAGGCCTGGAATTCCATAATGAGTCCTGAAGTTCTTGGTCTGCTCTGTTTTACCAGCTCCTGAATAGTGAACGTTATTTGGCCTGATGTTATGACCATATTATCCAGTCTGAGTAGGTAAAGGGACTGGACCCTTTGTGCTGAGACTAACGCCATCAGCATAGCCATTTTCATGGTTAGCTGTTCCAGAGTGAGGGATCTGGCTGGTGGCCATCCCCTTAGGTATGTCAGGACAACACTGACATCCCAGATCTTGGTGTACCTAGGTCTAGGGGGGTTTGTATTAAAGATCCCTCTCATTAATTTAGCCACCAGCGGATGAGACTCTATGACCTGTTGGCATGGTGCCTGCCCCAGATAGGCTGACATTGCACTTCTAGCACTATTGATAGTGCTATAGATCAGACCTTCATCGTGATGAAGGCTGGTCAGGAACTCCAGTACATTTGTTATGGTTGTTGATCTGTATGTTGTCCCTGTTCTGGAGCAGTATGTTTCCCATTTTCTGATAATGGAGAGATATTGTTTCTTGGTGGAAGTCCAGTGAGATGCTGTCATCATGTCCATGGTCCTATTTGACAAGTCCAGGTCCAGTAAAGGTCTTTTTAGAATCTGCAACCCAATAGGTTTATTCTGTCATGGCATGGGTGGATTTCGCCTGAGACAAGGTGGATCAGTAGATCTGGTCCGCTGGGAATGGTCATGGGTGGTTCAATGACCCTGTCAAGGACCACTGGGAACCATGGCTGTGTAGGCCAGTCGGGTACTACTAAAATACCTGAAGCTGAGTCCATCTGTATTTTTCGTAGTACCCGACTGATGAGGCAGAAGGGGGAACAGCATAGAAAAAATAGTTCCCCCAGTTCAGCGAGAATGCACCCATCGCCGCTGCCTCATGGTCTGGTTCCCAAGCGACATATGTTGGTACCTGGTGATTCAGTCGGGATGCAAAAAGTTCCATATCGCTTTGTAATTTCAGCAAATACTTTGGGGTTTAACATCCATTCGGTGTTATCATTGAATTTGCGTGACCTGGTGTCTGCCATTGTATTTAGCTTACCTGGTAGGTAAGTTGCTGATAGCCAAAGTTTGTCGACACACCATTGCCAGATTGTGTTGACCAGATTATCACATGATATTGATTTTATCCCGCCCATATGGTTAATATAGGCCACCACTGTGGTATTGTCAATCTGTAAACGGACATGCAAATGGTGCATAGTTGAACAATAAGCTTTTAATCCATAGAACGCACCCAACATTTCCAAATAGTTTATACCCAGTGTCTGTAGTAGTGATGATTCTAGATTATTCCATCTACCACCTGTACTGGATATAGTATTAGTTGCTCCCCAGCCTTGAGCACTAGCATCTGTTTGTATCGTTAATGTTGGATTATTGATAATGATGGAACTGGAACTATGCCAAATGTTCTCTTTCCACCATTGTAATTCTGATATTGCTTTGATTGGTAACTTCATGGTTCGGTCAAAGTGAACTGCATGTTGTTTTAACGCTTGCACCTTTGCTCTTTGTAAGTTTTGATAATGCAAAGGTCCAAACTGGGTAGCTGGAAATGCTGCTACTAATTTCCCAATTACTCTTGTCACTTGTCGAATGGTTGGCTGATTGTTAACTATTAATTTGTTACAGGCTTGTGCCAATTCTGCTGCTTTTTCTTTTGGCAACGTTACAGACATGTGGACTGAATTAATTGTGAATCCCAGATAGTCCATAGTTGGGGATGGCGTCAACTTAGATTTATCTGGATGTATGACCAACCCCAAGGTTTCAAACAAATGTTTAGTAGCTAATACTGCTGAATTAGCTCATTCCATGGTTTTGCCTATTATCAAAATATCATCAAGATATGCCATGACAATATGTTTTTGTTTTCTTAGTATTGCCAGGGCCGGTTTTAATATCTTGGTAAACAGTCTTGGGGCTGATGTTAGACCATTAGGCAACGATTTGTACTGCCATGGTTGCCCCATCCAGTTAAATTTTAGGTATCTACGATGATCCTTATGAATGAGTACTGAATAGTATGCATCTTTTAAATCAATGCTTGCCATAAAGTATCCTTTGGAAATCAATTGTTTGGCAGTTACAAATGTATACCTAACAAAAGTATTCAACGTGGTTAAGTCAATGATGATGGGACATCCACCATCTTTTTTGGTTTTAGTAAATATATTTGATATGAATTCCAAAGGTTCATGTTTAGATTTCTCTATGATTCCCTTTGTGTGTAACCTCCCCAGTTCTGCTTGTCCCTCGCATTTTTCTTTTAGTGAGAGGGTGAATCGCCTTTGGGGTGCATGCTGAACTGGTGGCATACTTTCTTGAATAAATTCAATTTTATATCCTTGAATACTTTTTAGTATATAATTGTCAAGTGTGATAGTCCTCCATCCTTCCAAGTACAGGTGTAGCCTCCCCCCTGTTAGCAAAGGCCCCCCACCTTTTATGTACTGGTAGGAACCAGACCCACCTACCTCCATTGTTATTGGTAGAATGTTCACTTCTTGGGCTTCTGGATCGTTGTCTGCCGGGGTGGTGCTGTGTGGGGGTGGCGCATCTTCCATGGGGTCCGCTCTGGGCCCTGTCCTAAAAAAGACCTCCGGGGATGATATGCGGATCCCGAGCTTTCACCAGTACCACGAAGTAGGCGCCTACTGGTGGGTGCGTAGGGGTACTGCCGTCTGGGTTGCGTGGTTTTGCTCGTTCCGGGGCCTGCCCTCATGAGTCCAAATGCCTTGGACTCTTCATTTTTTACTGTGTATGTGTGGGGGGCGGGGTGGGTGGATGTGGGAAACTTTTAGATCTTTTCCCTGTACGGGGGCCCGACCTTTTCCCTGTCGGGTCTCCGTTGCTTTTGGGGCCTAGCACCATGGAGCGGCCTCCAACCGGAACGACAGCTCAAGTCACGGAGCCTGCGGAGCTGCGGACCTACCATCGTGGAGCTGGCCAGCTTTGGAGCGTGGAGAGTTTGGAGCGTGGAGAGCTGCAGTGGCACGCTGCTGCCACCCGACTCCGGTGGATGGTGACACCGGGAGCTCGTGGGTCCCCGGTGGGAGACTGCTTTGTGGGGCACCAGCAACGGCGACTTCTCCCGCTCGAAATGTGGGGTTGAGAGTGACCTGGAGCGGGGCCATACATCGCCTGGTGCGGCTTTAAATGGCCGTGGGACTTGCTAGCGCCCGCCGGGGGCTCCGACATCGGGACCGGGAGCAGGGCCTTACATCGCCCGGCGCGACTTTGAGTGGCCGTGGGACTTGCTAGCGCCCGCCGGGGGCTTTGACTTTGACTTCGGGAGAGGAATAGAGAGCAGGAGAGAGACAAGACTTTGCCTTCCATCACAGTGAGGAGGGGATTCAAAGGGCTTTCTCACTGTGCGACCTGAAGCAAGACTTAACAAGATTTAACAACGTGGGAACCTTCTGCGATAGCAGTACGGCATTAGTGGACCACCGAGGACCTCCGTGGCGCTAACGGCAGGTAGTCGTGTGACTTGGTAAGGTCGGGAGACAATTCAAACATTTTTGAATTTCTCCAAGGGTGCCTTGAGCACTTTTTGGTGAGCGTTGCAACATTGTATGAACGCAGTGGCCCGTGCGATATCCGTAATAACTCTTGCGGGTACCGTGGGAACTCCTGCGAACGGTGAGTAACTGAGCAGTTTGATTGTCAGTGCTTGTTTTACCTCATTGTTAAATAAATATATTTTTTACTATCAGATTGATGTCTGCAATTCTTCATTAACACATCACTACAAGATGAATGTCTCTAATGTTATAATCCCTCTCATGCTGAAACACAAAATAGTTGAAGGGAGGTGAAATAATCACATTTTCATTCTTTTTCATTTTTGAGTGTTCAGGTACCTCACTTGCTGAGCTATTTTAATCCAGCAGTTTGTGTCTCTTTTTGTCTAAAGCAGTTTCTAAGACTGGAGGAACTCCGCGGGCCAGGCAGCATCTACGGAGGGAAATGGACATACGACCCTTTCTTCAGGCTGCCTTATCTCACTCCCCCCCCCCCCTCCCCCCAACTCCCACCCCCACACACAAATGCTGGAGAAACTCAGCGGGTGCAGCAGCATCTATGGAACGAAGGAAATAGGCAACGTTTCGGCCCGAAACGTTGCCTATTTCCTTCGTTCCATAGATGCTGCTGCACCCGCTGGGTTTCTCCAACATTATTGTGTACCTTCGATTTTCCAGCATCTGCAGTTCCTTCTTAAACACAAATGCACCGAGTTCCTCCAGCACTTCGTGTTTTGCTCAGTATTCCAGCATCCGCTGTCTCCCGCGTCTCCAATAAAACAAAACTACTGTCAAAAGGGTGAAGAATAGGGGCAGAGATAGATACATTCCTGATTAGTGCGGCTATCAGGAGATTATGGGGAGAAGGCAAGAGAATGTGGTTGAGAGGGAGTGCCCATCTGTTACTATTAATTGGACAGTTCGGTCTGTGAAACGCAACACGCCAGCCCCGACATCCAGCCCGGTGGTCAGTCCTTTGAAGATAGACACCAGTTGCTTGGAGCAACTCAGCGGGACAGGCAGCATCTCTGGAGAGAAGGAACGGGTGGCGTTTCGGGTCGAGAGCCTTCTTCAGACTGAAAGTTTCACCTCTCAGTAGATAATAAAATAAGACAATCATCACGGTCAATGTGAGACACAGTCTTTATTCCTATTTGACAAAATAAAAAGACGACTTCTTGCACATATTGAGAGAAGGTGCATCACACCAAACAACATTTGTCTAAAAAAAAACAGATTATTCTTCAGCTCATTAAAGAGCTCGGGTGAAAAAAAACAATATAGTGTGTGAAAAAAAGTAACATCATTTGTGCCACGTGATTAACAACACTACAGTCCACGATGTTCATTCAAGATTAACGGGAAAGATCGGAAGACGGACAAGTCACTCGCACAAATAACAGAAATGCCGAGTACCGTGGGAACTCTTTATCGTGGGAATTCTTTATCGTGCGGAACTCGTGCTGGACCACGACCACTTCACTCGGGTGACATCTTGCTTCAGGTCGCACCGTGAGAACTGGCCATCACTGTGATGGATGTTTGTGTAAATTGTGTTGGTGTGTGTCTTGGTTCTTTTCTTGTATGACTGCAGAAACCAAATTTTGTTTGAACTTCATGTGAGGTTCAAATGACAAATAAACGGTATTGTATTGTATTGTATCCAGATCCTTCACATGCTTTGGAAGGTCTTTGCCAAATAGGAGGATCTGTGGCTGCGAGGTCGGTGTTTTACACAGTCCAGTGAATTTTGGGTTGAGGGCAGGTCTTATAGCCTCCTTCTGGAGGTTGTTGATCCCATACTGTGTGTCGCACAGCAGAGCCAGGGTGTCCTGTTGATTGTTTGTCATGTCAACCCCGTCCACGGAACGAGCATAAGATGTTATCGCCGACGTTAGGAGCTTCAGTATTGTTTGTAATTTGAGCTCTTGGGTTCGGATACTCTGCCCAATGTACCCCCAGATTTGACTGTTAACGGCTGGTACATTGAGCGAAATGCAATTTTTGGGAGGCGTGTATAAATCCAGCGCCTCATTGACTACCTGTTCTTGGAACGGATTAAAGAACAGGTAGTCAATGCTGGCCGCCAGTTTGGGCTGTAACGGCCGTCCCGCTCACGGTGTTGCCGCTTAGCGGTTCACCACTCCCAGCACCTCTTCCTGATCCTGTACCCCCAGCACACTCCCGTGTTCTTCAGCCAGTGACCCCTGTTCTTGACCAGCCCAGTCCTGGTTACCAACGCTCCCCTCTGCTGAGGGTGATACGATGGCCAGTGCTTGATAATGCACTGGAGCGGGAGTGCTTGTGCTCCCATGGCGAGTTTGCCCCATCTCCCGGAGCAAGTCTCGCTGGAGCATTTGCTCCATGAGCCATTCCATGCGGCCCAAACGGTCACCTCTGCCGCTCTCCAGCGGTGAGTCTTCCGCACCGGACTCGTCCGAGTAAACCGGCCAATCCGACTTCCGTTTAGCCTTGCCTCCAGCCCGCTGCGGTTGTTCGAGCTGTGGTGTTAGCGGCGCTGGGCTTGGCTGTACAGGAATATTGTCGGTGACTGAGGACCGCAGCGTGTGCGATCCAGGTGCCGCCGGTCGCCCCCCACTGCTGGAACCCTCCTGGTCCATCGCAGTCGGACGGGGTACGACCTTCTTTGGTTGTCTTCCTTTGTTCATTGTCACTGTAACGAGAGCAGAACAAAGTTTTTCGAAATTCGACCTCAGAGTAGTTTACTTACCTGGAGGTCCCGTTTTTAAACTTGCTGCGGGAGAGATCGTTCTCCCGCCCGTCGCTGTGCACTGCGTGAGACGCTATATGTCGCACATGCGTGCTGGCGGGGTCTTCACGTAGTCACTCACGTGACTCCGAAGTAAAATCCATATCATGGAACGCACGACAAGTAAAGGTGAATAAAATGAAATTGGGATGCATGCAAGACAAAGATGAAATGCAGAATTCTAAGGATATAAAACCAAAGCGGGTTCTAAAACAGAAGCATGTCAAATCATGGATGAAACTTTCATCTAGAATTGAGTAAGGTGGAGTGCATATTTGTAATTTTACAAAAAATCAAGTTAGATGAAATTGCAATGAAGAGATGGCACAGTTAGCAAGTCAAACTAGGGTCAGTTATGATGCCTGTATTACACGATTGAAGTCTAGTTCAATTTATCACAGAGTAGAATATATGATGATGGGGGTTCTGAAGGTAGCAGAGGGAATTCAATGGTGCTTTATTTGTCGCATCTTCAACTGAAATTATTTTTGCATATTTACGCAATGTGGGATCCGTCATGTTTTGCCACCATTTCCACAGTAAAAAGTCTGGTCAGCACATGCACTCGATCTACAGGAGCAGTTCCCGATCCTGGTACAGCCCCAGGCTTCCTCCATCGCCGGATCGCCCGCGAATCGACGATCCGCTTACCTTTCTGCGCCGCCATGAGTAACCTAAGCACTACCTGATGTATATGTGTAAGGCTGGATTGTACACATGTATAATGTCATAAGGAATAGGAATAGAATTAGGCCATTCAGCCCATCAAGTCTACTCCACCATTCAATCATGACTGATCTATCTCTCCCTCCTAATCCCATTCTTCTCCCCTCTCCCCATAACCTCTGACACCTGTACTAATCAAGAATCTATCTATCTCTGCCTTAAATATATCCACTGAATGTTGTGGTGGATGTCTATGTTGTGTATTGTGTCTTTTTTTAAATTGTAACACTGCATGGTAAGTTACATTTCACTGCAACTTATGGTGCATGTGACAAATGAACTTGAACTTGAACTTGAACTTGACTTGGCCTCCACAGCATTCTGTGGCAAAGAATTCCATAGATTCACCACCCTCTGATTAAATAAATGTCTCCTCATCTCTTTCCTAAAAGAACATCCTTTAATTCTGAGGCCATGGCTAGTCCTAGGCTCTTCCACCAGTGGAAACATCCTCTCCCATTCACTATTCTGTATGTTTCAATGAGGATCCCCCCTCATTCTTCTAAATTCCTGTGAGTTCAGGCCCAGTGCCGACAAACGCTCGTCATAGGTTGACCTACTCATTCCTGGGATCATTCTTGTAAATGTAGTACGATGTGACTGGACAGCACGCAAAAAAAAAGCTTTCACTGTATCTCGGTAAATGTGACAATGATAATGCCAATACCAACAGGACACTCCACTGAAACACAATGAAATTGGACTCCCTGTCACAGCCACCCTTTGTAATACATTGACCTCTGTTGTGGCTTCTATAACCAAATGTGAAGGAACTTATAGTGCGGACTAATTTATTGCGAAATTGACCAATTCAAATGATCGTATTCCACATACGACTTCTGCATTAGTTCAGCAAAGATATGTTAATTGTATTAGTCAGGGCCAACATATCATAACAAATCCCAGGACTGAAAAACAGTAACCCAATGCACCATGCAGCTAACCAATCTATTTATTGGTTTTTATTTTTAATCTGTTAACGGGAATAAAATTGGCTTTGTTTCATTGTGTAAAAATCAGTAACAGTTTAAGTGTGTAGGAAAAAACTGCAGAGGCTGGTTTAAATTGAAGATAGACACAAAATGCTGGAGTAACTCAGCGGGACAGGCAGCATTTCTGGAGAGAAGGAATGGGTGATGTTTCGGATCGAGACCCTTCTTCAGACTGATGTCAAGGGAGTGGGCGGTACAGAGATAAAATGTAGTCAGAGACAGTAAGAATGGTCGGAGAACTGGGAAGGGAGAGGGGATGGAGAGAGAGGGAAACCAAAGGCTACTTAAAGTTGGAGAAGTCAATGTTCATACTGCTGGGGTGTAGCTACCCAAGCAAAATATGAGGTACTGTTCCTCCAATTTGCACTGGGCCTCACTCTGACAATGGAGGAGGCCCAGGACAGAAAGATCAGTATGGGAATGGGAGGGGGAGTTAAAGTGTTGAGCAACCGGGAGATCAGGTAGGTTAAGGCAGACTGAGCGGAGGTGTTCAGCGAAACTCAAAGTAACAGCTCAGTAGTAGATTCCTTTGCACCTCGAAAACAAATTTGTTTACAAATTCATTACCAAAATCTTCTGGTAATCGCTTGCCATTATTTTGCAAAATGAAAACTATTGTTAGTATAGAAAGCTGAAATGAAAATTTTTAAACTCGAAATGGCTTTTCAGCTCTCTTATGCCCCATCTTCTGTTTTAGGATCAAGTTATTCCCTCAAGATGAATGTTGAGCAAAATGCTAAAGACTGCAGGAAGCCAAATTTATTTTCAACCCACATGAAGGACAGGCACTACAGACTGCTGTTTTTGGACAACAGCCAAAGGTGCTACAAATGGAGGTCTTTGTTGCCAGTCCCCCAGGATTACAACAACAGTTAACTTATTATTGCTTGCTGAGTGCAGGCCCTTGTCAAGAGGCAGGCCTGCACTGTGGACATGTCACACAGGTAATGGGAAAATGGAAATACAGGCAGCTTCAGGCCTGGTATCATGCATTCTTCACATGTCCCTTATGAAAAGAAAACCACCCCCTTCCTGTGTGTATGGCAACATGTGCAGTTAAACAAAAACACTCATTAAAATATGATAACTGCAAGTTTTCTTGCCTTTTGTCAGTAGATCTCTGCTCAGCAATCAACAGCTTAATTATTTCCCCTTTAACTTGACCATGGTGTAGTATTCTAAGACTTAAACTACACACACCGTCAGTCACTTGAACATTGGGGATTTGAGAAATGGCCTAACTAATGAATTTTTGTCAAAATACAAAGTATTACTCAAACATTTCTGGTGGCGGCGCGACTCGTTGCAGCGGCTCCTACAGCCTGTCTGTCTTTTTTTTATTTTTGTCTAGTTAAATGTAGTGTTTGTGTTTTTTAAGCTTGGTTTTAAATGTGTATATGTGGGGGGCGGGGGGGTAGGGGGAAACCGTTTGAAATCTCTTCCCTGTACGGGAGACCCGACCTTTTCCCTGTCGGGTCTCCGTTGTCGTTGGGGCCTAGCACCGTGGAGCGGCCTCCAACCTGAACGACCCGGGGGCTCGGGAGTCTGCGGAGCTGTGGAGCTGCGGACTACTCACCATCGTGGGGCTGGCCGGCCTCGGTGCGTGGGGAGCGGTGGTGACTCGCTGCTGCGACTCGACTCCTGGGGCTCGGAGGCTCCAGCAACGCAGCCGCAGGTCCGGTGGACTGGGACATCGGGAGCTCGCGGGTCCGGGGGGAGAGAGAGAGACCGCTTTCCCGGAGCTCCCGCAACGCGACTTCTCCAGCCCGTGTCGCGGGGTTGGAACGACCTGGAGCGGGGTCATACATCACCCGGCACGGCTTCATGGCCGTGGGACTCACCATCGCACGCTGGGGCTCCGACCTTGTACTCTCAGACCGGGAGCGGGGCCGTAAATCGCCCCGCGCGGCCTAAAATGGCCGTGGGACTTATCATCACCCGCCTGGGGCTTGGACATCGGGAGAGACATGGAGAGCAGGGGAGAGAAAAGACTTTGCCTCCATCACAGTGGGTTCACTGTGATGGATGTTTGTGTGAACTTAATTGTGTGTATGTCTGTAGGACATTGTCTTTGTTTGTATGGCTGTGGAAACAAAATTTCGTTTGAGTCTCACTGGGGCTCAAATGACAATAAATTGTATTGTATTGTATTGTAACATTTAAATGACAGTGCAACATTTTTTGTTATTTTGAAGCACGTCATTATTTTTTGATGGCTAGCTTAAACTTTAGTTTAATAGAATATGTTAATACACTGGAATTGGATTTTCCTCTAAACTAAACTATACTAAACTGTCTTTCACTGAATAGATACTTTCCAGTTTAGAAAATACTTCAAACATCCACACAAAAAAAATAACCAAAGTTAAACTTGTTAGATACATTCCCCTTCCCCCATCCCAATCTGCCAGTCTTGCTTGGTGTGTCACAATAATAAATCATTTTTTTACAAATACAAGAAAGAAAGGTGACTAGGTTCTTCCACCAAGAGCTGTTTAGCAAGGGGGCATGGTTATGAGTAAAGAAACAGATCAAAGGAGTGCACTAACTGAACTTGTAGCCTGTCGAGAGAAGATCAAGCCCTAATTTCTGAAGAAAGATTTGCAGTGAACAGACTTGTGGTCAATAGGTAGCTGACCTGAAGACCCTGAGCTGAGAGAAGTGATTCATGGTTTGAATTATCTTGATTATAGCACCCCATCAGATTCCAACCTACTCTGTTAGTCAAGAGGCCAGTAAACTGACAACACTTTAAAAGGATGATGTAATATTTTGACGTAGTTTATTGTTGGCTTTATAGGGGAATAGAAGAAAATTCAGTGTCACTGCATTAATTCAAGAGGCATCTATAGCTGGATTTTAGAATTCTTTCTACCACACATTCAACTGGAAACATTCTGTGTGCAGAAGCTATCTGCAGCTTCGCCCCCCCCCCCCCCAACTTTTTATGAAGTCATTAATTTTATATTTCTCTCTTTTACCCCCAAATATTATCGAGATGAATAAATCACGTATGAAAATGACGAGACAAAAAAGAAAATCTGCAAAAACGAGATGATCGGTAGATCAGTTAGAAGGACGTAAGTGGAGTGGAAAGCTTCCACATACCTTTATAGGATAAAGCCGTTAATTTGTTTCTGTCTCGTATCAATCTGAAGACAGGAGAATGATAAACAAAGGGCATCTTTTCGTGTCCTAGTCTTCCAGGAAGATGGGAAAATCTCAGCACAGGCTTGCTTATCTTGCTGATGATGAGGGAGAACAGAGGGAACAGTGTTGCGGCTGTAAATTAAGATGCTTTGTTCTTATTCAAGTGCAGAGCGGTCGACATTTTAGAGTCATTGCAGACATGGCAGAGTATCTTGATTTTTTTTTGCTGCCGCACCACAAGAGTTTCTAACGGGAACTGATAAGAGGTGGGAGGCGACTTAAAGGACATGTTAAAATCAACTGGCGAAGTGTGTATGCTTCAAACAGTAAAAATATTAATAGCCGCTGATGTGTACTGAAGTAGCACAAGTATACATTTATCATCCTTACTCGGGTGGCACGGTGGCGCAGCGGTAGAGTTGCTGCCTTACTGAGCCCGGGTTTGATTCAGAGCATGGGGGCTGTCTGTACAGAGTTTGTAAACCGTGACTGCAAGATCTTCGGTTTCCTCTCAAAGACGTACAGGTTTGTAGATTAAAAGGTGTGTAAATTGTCTCCAGTGTGTGTAGGATAGTGTTAATGTGCAGGGATAGCTGGACGGCACGGACTTGGAGGTCGAAAGGACTGTTATCTCTGTATATCTAAAGAGCCTGTCCCACTCTGGCGACCTTATTTGCGAGTTTAGGAGAGTCTGCGCTCACCACAAGCTCGCAGCATGGTCGACACATGGTCGTAGGTGGTCACTGGTAAGTCTCCTTCATGGTCGAGAGGAGTTCCCGCATAGTGGTTACTACTCGCAGCCTCAGTTTGCTCAAGGAAAAAGTTTCTACAAGTTGAAAAATTTTCTGCAAGCAAAAATTAGTCGGCATGGAGAAAATTGATACTTTTGAACTCGTAGTGCAGTGGTAGTGGTGTCACCATGTCGTTGTAGGTAGTCAAGGTAGACGTAGGTAATCTCCTTTGTTGACCGGGCTTTTTAATTGGCTCATGGGGGGAAAAAAAATGTAAGCACGAGTTTTCAGAACCAAGGAAAACCGACCGGTAATGTTAAATGCCCGCTGAACTTCACAGCTGTGTATCTCTGGCTTGTTAAAAGTTGTCTGCCTTCTTCCCCCCTTCTGTCCCCCCCCTTCTGTCCCCCCCCTTCTGTCCCCCCCTTCTGTCCCCCCCCTTCTGTCCCCCCCCTTCTGTCCCCCCCCTTCTGTCCCCCCCCTTCTGTCCCCCCCCTTCTGTCCCCCCCCCTTCTGTCCCCCCCCTTCTGTCCCCCCCCTTCTGTCCCCCCCCTTCTGTCCCCCCCCTTCTGTCCCCCCCCTTCTGTCCCCCCCCCTTCTGTCCCCCCCCTTCTGTCCCCCCCCTTCTGTCCCCCCCCTTCTGTCCCCCCCCTTCTGTCCCCCCCCTTCTGTCCCCCCCCTTCTGTCCCCCCCTTCTGTCCCCCCCTTCTGTCCCCCCCTTCTGTCCCCCCCTTCTGTCCCCCCCTTTCTCCCCCCCCCCCCGCTCTTTTAAAGGACTTACCGTACACTGAGCTCGCCGTCTTTAACCTTCCTGTTCATCACGGGTATCACCTTGGCTTTGCACCGTGTGAATTTCAGACAGCGCTCACCCACTTTCCCTGGTCCCCGCCTTTGCGGTGTGTGTGTGTGTGTGTGTGTGTGTGTGTGTGTGTGTGTGTGTGTGTGTGTGTGTGTGTGTGTGTGTGTGTGTGTGTGTGTGTGTGTGTGTGTGTGTGTGTGTGTGTGTTCCGCGCTGACGGTCGATCCAGCTCGCGGTTGTTCAGGCGAGTGCCCCCGAGCTTGAAGGTCGCAGACAGTTTGCTGAAAAGGCCCTTAGAGCTAAAAAAAATGAAAGCCTGCTCTTGATAGTTTCTATAACATCAAAACAAATAGATCCCAAAGTTGCAGTTGCATCAAACTCTACTTGTTGTCATAGTCCTACTAGGAAAGTGAGTCCTCGCTTGCAGTGCAATTTACAATACATATGTAGGTCTTCAAGCTCTGCTAAAATATAAACACACGTATATTTCCATTTACCGATATCTCTAAATCATGATTAGTGTCTGCAAATGAAATTCTGGCTTGTTGAAGAATGGACAGATGATCTCTGGTGAACATGGTGTCCCCAATTCGATCTCTTAATAGTGGCATCTTTGCTCCTGTAAGGTTCTCTTCTGAATCACCATTAGTGTTTTGCTTTCTCTTTGGCTGCAGGTGGTGATTGTTAACCACACCATCAACCATTCCCACCAAAAGTAGTTACCAGGCAAAAGCAGACAGTGAGCAATACTGTGGGATACAAGAGTAGATAGTCAATGGCGGCAAGTCTGGTCTGTGTGCTGGTCTGGGTTACATTGATAACTCTGCAATATCTTGCAGTCTTGGGCAGAGCTGTTCCCAAAACCAAGCTGTGATGCAAACCTGACAATTTGCTTTCTATTGTGCATCTGTAGAAGTTTGTAGGAGTCGTTAGATGCATGCTGAGTAAGTGGTGCATTGGACACATGCTCAGTCTCCAAAGGAAATAGAGGAAGTAGGGCCACCATGACCAGCGATCACCGCAAGCAATGCTGTCTGCCACTCCTCCACTTCCGAGCACCATGGTCACCATGCCTCACTTCCCAAACTGACCACAAAATGGCCAGGCACTCTGAGGCTGCGGGAGGAGAGCTCGCAGTCTGTGCACAGCCACTGACTTTCCCCCTCTCATTCCACAGTCGCCATCTTGAAGCTGTATGTGTGGGGGTGGAAAGAGAAGACGCCATTGCCGGTGATATTCTGCCCACGATTGAATATGTAAGAACGGAAGGAGCCAAGTTCCATTCCGTCCAGGCTGTTGAGAGCAGCAAAGGGGATAGCAATCTTGGCCAGTTCGAAAACAATGGGCAAGAATATTTTACCAATGTCATCATGTCATAGAACCTAAGGTACACAAAATTGCTGGAGAAACTCAGCGGGTGCAGCAGCATCTATGGAGCGAAGGAAATAGGCGACGTTTCGGGCCGAAACCCTTCTTCAGACCACGATGTCTTCATATGTCATAGAACCGTTTCAGTTTGCAGCAGGGACCGAAGGGTGATATAAAGGAGTTAAGCAGGAGGTTCTGGGAAAGATGGACTGAGACCTGGAATTTTGTAGGAGCTTAGAAATGGGGCAATGAACTGCAAGGATATTGCATCCCAACGTTTAAGAAACAGTGAGACAGGTACATGGATAGGACAGGTTTGGCGGGATTTGGACCAAACGCAGGCAGGTGGGACTAGTGTAGCTGGGACATGTTGGTCAGTGTGGGCAAGTTGGGCCGAAGGGCCTGTCGCCATGCTGTATCACTCTATGACTATGAAGCTCTGATGACAGCAGTTTTGAAGGAGGTGCCCAGTATCATAGAGAAGAGGGATTCTAACATATTGATTAGAATGGAAATTAGGGGACTAAAGTTTGTAGGAAGGAACTGCAGATGCTGGTTTAAAACAAAGATAGACACGAAAAGCTGGAGTAACTCAGCGAGACAGGTAGCATCTCTGGAGAGAAGGAATGGGTGACGTTTCTGGTCAAGACCCTTCTTCAGAATGTTTGGAAATAGAGTCAGAGAAGCAAAGATGAGTCTCAGGAAAATGAAAAGCACAATGAGGGTACTGGGGAGATGGACGAACAACCAGAGAAAGTTACATCACTTGCTGTGTTATCAGACATATCTGCACTTACTTACTCCAGAACTCTGGCAAGCATGTTCTTTCCGATCCCTGAAATAACCATCTGATTCATTCTGCCGGTTGCGACCAATGCATTTGCATATTTAAGTAACTATGGTCTTCAGAAACATATAACATAATCTTATACAAGTTTCATGCAAGGACCAAGGAAAATCTCAGCCCACCTGCTTCAATCCACGACTCCACCCCCCACAAGCCCCTGCTCCCACCCATATGATTCTCTGGTGGTCCGGCTCATTAAGGAGTAACAAACCAATGTCATAGATGTCCCTAATTACCTCTTGCTGTGCCGACAATAGAAGTGAATGCTGTTCAGCCCTATGTCTATGAATGGTGATCCACTTGATTCGTGCTCTGTTAATAAAATCAAATGGTACATTGAGCATCGACATATCCTTATTCTCTTGCTCAACACATTGCCTTTAAATGGCAGAGTGGAATTAAGTGCACCCTAAGAGCTTCACCAGATGGGACTATTTGTTAACATAACCTATTTCTGGCTCATGTTCCCATCTATAAGGGTCTATTTCAAAAGTGAAACCTCGCTGAATATGTCTTTGCAGGCACTATAATTACATATACATGTGCATCAACAAGGATATGAATAGATTTATCAAATACATGCGTACATTGATTATAATATATAATAGGAACAGACATACAGGTATTTGGGTGAACTCTGCATCATGGCATTTTTACAGCTTCAACCAAATTTCACTTCCAGACCAAACCTCACAGCTCCCATGTACTGTAAATAATGGCATACTGTTTCATTTCATCATGTTAAATGTTGGGTCAAAATCACATCTCAAAGGCTTTGACATTCAAACAGAGTTTAGTTTTAGTTTAGAGATACAGCACAGATACAGGCCCTTCGGCTCACTGAATCCGCGCCGACCAGCAATCCCTGCACACTAACACTTTCCTACACTCACTAGGGACAATTTTACACCTATACCAAGCCAAATAACCTACAAACCTGTATGTCTTTGGAGTGTGGATGGAAACCGGAGCACCCGGAGAAAACCCACGCGGTCACGGGGAGAACAACTACACAACTACAGCTCTGTTAAAACTCACCAGCGATGTGTTCACTGCTTCTGAGGATGGTAAACTCACCGGTGCCATCTTTCATGATCTAACCAAGGCCTTTGATGTTGTTGACCACTACCTACTGCTTGATAAACTTTACTCTATTGGTCTTTCTCAAAACAATCTACTGTGGTTTAACTTATACCTTCATAACAGACGCCAATGTGTCACCTTTAATGGAAGTCAATCCAATTCCTTAATTGTTGAGAAGGGGGTCCCGCAAGGTTCATCTTTGGGACCACTCCTTTTCTCTATTTTCATAAACGACCTCCCTAATATCTGTTCTGACTGTCAAACACAACTATATGCCGATGATGCAGTGCTATATACATCTAGTACTAACAAGTCTGAAATTGAAAGATCCCTTCAATCAGATCTTACTTCTGTTCAGAAATGGCTATTATTAAACAAATTAATTTTAAATAAAAATAAATCATGCAGTATGTTATTTGGTACCAGACAAGGCCTTGGTAATTCTGTAGATCTGACTATATCATTTAATGAAGGATCACCATTAGAACAAGTATTGAACTTCAAATATCTTGGTGTTTGGCTCGACCCAACGCTTCCATTTACGCAGCATAGTGAGACGATTACTAAAAAACTCAGCTGTAATCTAGCTATTCTTTACCGCCATATAAATTGTTTCACCTTTCAGATGAGAAAAAGAATTGTCTCTCAACTACTACTACCAACACTGGATTATGCTGATATTGTCTATCAGAATACATTTGATACACATCTTCAACCCCTCAATGTAGTTTATAATAGTCTTTGCAGATTTATTTTAAGGTGTCCATATATAACTCACCACTGTTCTATGTACGATAAACTGGTTATCCCCCCACGCTCGAAGATGCTACCACTGGTTCCAGTTCATCTTTAAATGCATCCATCTCAATTACCCTTCTTATTTAAAACAAGACCTATTACCATACACACCCTCATATTCACTAAGACATATTCAGCAACCCTTCTTTTTCATTCCAAGAACTAACAAAGAAATTGGGAGACGTGCATTTAAATTCAAAGCTCCTTCTGACTGGAACACTCTGCCTAGTACCATAAGAACTATTAGCTCATTTCATCTATTTAAAAATACACTTTTACCCTTCCTTATAAAACCATGTACCTGTTTCTAGTATTAGAGTCTTCGAGCTCCTTTATCTAGCTTGCTCTGTGTGTGATCATTTGGCATAACTATTGTATATGCATGGCCATTACACTTATGTATTATTGTATTGCATAGTGTAACAAGGTCTTATATTGTATTATGTCACAATATCATGAAATAATATATCATGTAATAATGTTGATAGTATGTATTAACGTACGATGTATGATAGGTGGTATATGGTATTATGCATCAACATTATGCTGTAACACATAACTATTATTATTATTGGATATGTAAAGCCAATTAACAATTGTTATAAACTATAACAAGTGGGGATGGAGGGGTTTTGGGATTGGTGTGTGGGTAGGTGGGTCAATGAGAGCCTCTATGTATGTTATGTCTTGTGCTGTATGTTCTATGTGGGACCCCCTCGAAAACGAGATGACTGTCCATCTCAAGGGGTTATCCATGAATAAACTTGTTTCAAACTTGTTTGTTTCAAACATCGGACCCAGTCAGGATCAGATCCGGGTTTCTGGCGCTGTAAGGCAGCAACTCTACTGCTACACCTCTGTGCCACCCTCTCTGTACATACTATGGCACCTTGTCAAGTGCTTTTCGAAATACCAGATACACCACATCCACTGGCACTCCCTTATCCATTCTACTTGGTACATCCTCAAAAAATTCCAGAAGATTAGTCAAGTATGATTTCCCCTTCATAAATCCATGCTGACTTTGACCAGAATGGATTCCCTCACATTCAGTTGATGGTAAGATCTGAGAACAAAATGACAGCATCCTGCAGGCAGCAGCTTACTCTGGACACAATGCTGGTATTGGGGCAGACCCGAACAAGACCAACCACAATATTGCTTGATTAAACCTAGAACAAAGCTTTGCCAGCTGTCAGAGGATATGAATGTTTCTGCATGAATGTAAGCATTCAAACCCTATGAAACAGTAATTAAACAATTTAAAGGCAAAACCTTATTATATCATCAACTTTAACTTATTTCACTAATAAACAATTAAAAACGTGGAAGCAAACATGAACAATGATACTACCATTCTTCATTATACCCACTTCCCACCTTTGTTCTTACACAAGGTCAGACTCCTAGCAATAGGTAAAGGGAAATGCAGTAAATTTACACCATAAGATTAACGTCACAATTTGGGATTGAGCCGCTTTTAAAAATGTCTCGGAAGACTGCTGTGTCTTCGATTTAAATAAATCACATAACTAACCCTTTCTGCCCAGGGACACGTCGGAACTGTAAAAGGTGCTTATATCTGCTGCAGGTCCCAGGTCAATTATTTCAAGAGGGGCTTTTTGTTTTAGATGGAAATGCTGAGCATAAATTATGAAAGTTGATGGGAACAAATTTGAAAAAGTAGAACTACTTCACATTTCACATTTTCTCATTTAATATTTAAATGTAATATATTTAAATTTCACTGAGATGAAGAGATCTAGTCTAACGTTACTTTTCTTTCCGGTAATGGCATGCACATGGAATTCATATTTCTGTGATTAAAAACAAAAATATAGATGCAAATCATGTTACGCTGCTGCCAGTCAGAATATTGTTATTCCATTGTCTCTACATGTAACAATTAAGCACTCCTAAACCTTGACTCCCTTAAACCTACTGTCCCTCAGGCATTCCCTTGAATATCCCATTCTAAACTTTTGGGGATCGCTATGGATTTACAGTCCTTTTTACCTGACCAACCCTTCTGCCTTCCCATCATAGCTGAGACTGCTGCTGTTGAAATCTATTCTACCCACTGCACCTAAATGTAAATATCCAGTTATCCCCTGCACATGTTACGACTCTCTGGTCTATTCATGATTGGATTGCAGGGCTACTTTTTTAGTGGAAAGACATAAGTGGTGGTCCAAATAACCTGTTACCCATTATTAGATGAGGCGATGGACCCAAAATGCTGGAGTAACTCAACGGGTCAGGCAGCATCTCTGGCGAAAAAGGAATAGGTGACGTTGCAGGTCGAGACCCTTTGGAGTGTGCAAAGGCTGTAAGGCATCAACTCTACCGCTAAGCCATCGTGGCCGCCCTGTTCTATCTGGGACATATGACGATAAAACACTCAATAGACAATAGGTGCAGCAGTAGGCCATTCGGCCCTTCGAGCCAGCACCGCCATTCAATGTGATCACGGCTGATCATCCACAATCAGTACCCCATTCCTGCCTTCTCCCCATATCCCCTGACTCATAGGTTAAGAATAAGGGGTAAGCCATTTAGAACGGAAACGAGGAAACACTTTTCCTCACAGGGAGCGGTGAGTCTGTGGAATTCTCTGCCTCAGAGGGCGGCGGAGGCAAGTTCTCTGGATGCTTTCAAGAGAGAGCTAGATAGGGCTCTTGAAAATAGTGGAGTCAGGGGATACGGGGAGAAGGCAGGAACGGTGGGGGGGGGGGGTACTGATTGGGGATGATCAGCCATGTTCACATTGAATGGCGGCGCTGGCTCGAAGGGCCAAATGGCCTACTCCTGCACCTATTGTATATTGTCCATCAGGCCTGACCCTGTAATCTCGATCCGAAACGTAAACTGTTACTTTTCAAAAGAGATGCTGCCTGACCTGCTGAGTGACTCTTGCGTTTTGTGTCTATCTTCGGCGTAAACCAGCATCTGCATTTCCATCTTACGCATTGGACGGAGGAGATTTGGTTTAATCAGTAGCAACTAACCTCTGCGGAGATTGATCTTGGGTGCAAACAAGCCGCAGCTCCATTCATCCTCTGTTCCTTCACGGTCTCTTTGCGTGTTGTCGCGGTGATCGTCTTGCAGCATTGTTACATTACTTTCTGCTGTGCTCTGGTCTCCATCCAGACACAGGGAATTCTGCTCAGAGATTACTCGACCTGCAATGACCAGTGCAAGCTAGAAAAATAAGTCAAAGTAATGCCATAATTGACGGTAGCATCCCACTTTACCTCCCACTTGAAAGCAGAAATACAGCTCAGAAAAGACATACATCCTGAAGGCAATTCCTTGTTAGTTTTCTTCACCAAACTAAACTAACCCATTAGAAGATAGACACATAAAGCTAGAGTAACTCAGCGGGACTGGCAGTGTCTCTGGAGAAAAGGAATGGGTGACGTTTCAGTCTGAAGAAGGCTGTTGACCCAAAACGTCACCCATTCTTTATCTCCAGAGATGCTGCCTGCCCCGCTGAGTTACTCCAGCTTTGTGTGTCTATCTTCATTTTAAACCAGTATCTGCAGTTCCTTCTTAAACATACCTACTATCTACTTCACTGAAGACCCACAGACTATCTTTAATCAGCATTTGTGTGTAGGAAGGAACTGCAGATGCTGGTTTAAATCGACGGTAGACACAAAATGCTGGAGTAACTCAGCGGGTCAGGCAGCATCTCTGGAGAGAAGAAATAGGTGACATTTCGGGTTGAGACCCTTCTTCAGACTGATGTCAGGAATGGGGGCGGGACATCATACATTCCTTCTCTCCAGAGATGCTGCCTGTCCCGCTGAGTTACTCCAGCATTTTGTGTCTACCTTTAATCCGACATTACTGGACTTTATCTTGCACTAAATATTACTCCTTTATACACTGTGGATGGCTCGATTGTAATCATGTATAGACTTGCCACTAACCGGTTAGCACGCAAAAAGCTTTTCACTGTACCTCGGTACACATGACAATAAACAAAACTAAAGTAACCTAAACTAAATGAAGCAAATAAATGGTTAGAGCATTCAGAGGATGTCATTGTTAAGGCATGTTAATTTCCTTCACCACACATCTCATGTAAAACATGATCTGAAACATCTAATCCCACAACTGAATTAGTGTTTCTTTATACATTTTCTGTAGTAGCTCATAGCTCTTGAAGATCAGCAGGTTCAGATTCAGATTAGTTTGTTTTGTGCAGCAAGATTCCTTGTTTATAGTATACTTGATAATGATAGATACAAGAATAACTACTACAATTAAATCAAAAGAGCAGAGTAGTGTAAAGATGGTAGTGCAATCTGAACTAATGCAAATAAACCCTAAAATGCAATAACTTAATAACGAAATGAGGTAGAATTAATAGTAAGAGTATATGGCAGCACCTCTGGGAAGTGGTTCAGCTATGATCTGTTTTTTTGCAATTCTTTCATTAATTTATTCTATGTACCTTTTCATATCTCTCGGTTCCCTCTCCCCTGACTCTTAGTCTGAAGAAGGATCTCAACCCGAAACGTCACCTATTGCTTTTTTTCAGAGATGTTGCCTGACCCGCTGAGTTACTCCAGTATTTTGTGCCTATCTTCGGTGCAAAGCAGCGTCTGCAGTTCCTTCCTACACATTTTGATTGGGTCAGGCGTCTAACACGAGTGAGAAAGAAGCTGTTCATGTTTGGATATCCGAGCTCTCAAGTTCTTATATTTTATTCCAGAAGAAAGAAAAGGGAATGGCCAGGGTGGGTGGTAGGTTACCTTTATTTTTGCAAAACGTCAGGTCCATGTTTGAAAAGCAGTTATTTTCCAAGTAACTAACAAATAATTAATGACTAGCATTGAACAACAGAGCACAAGAACAGGCTTTGGGCTACCATGTCTGTGCTGGATATGATATATAAATCTACATAACTATGTTAATTTAAATCTGGCCACAAAAAACCTTAAACATAGGTGATAAAGGTATGCAGACCAGACTCAAACCGAACCTTTCCACAAAAAGTTGCTCTCCTTAATTTGATAGCCAGACAGAGCATAGGTATAGCCCCACTGAGTGAGGTATAGCCCAACTGAGTATGGTATAGCCCCACTGAGTGAGGTATAGCCCAACTGAGTATGGTATAGCCCCACTGAGTGAGGTATAGCCCAACTGAGTATGGTATAGCCCAACTGAGTATGGTATAGCCCCACTGAGTGAGGTATAGCCCTACTGAGTGAGAATATACCTGTGTGTAGGAATGGGGTACTGAGGTATAGCTCCACTAAGGAGGGGCAAGAAGTTAAAGTATAGAGATGTGATTCCTGCATGTATTCAAGAGAGAGTTGGATCTAGCTCTTAGGGCTAACGGAATCAAGGGGTATGGGGAGAAAGCAGGAAAAGGGTACTGATTGTGGATGATCAGCCATGGTCATATTGAATGGCGGTGCTGGCTCGAAGAGCCAAATGACCTACTACTGCACCTATTTTCTATATTTCTATGTTTCTATGTTACTACATGTACCCATAAGGATTCACAAATCTGGTACATGCATCATTTATCAATCTCACTTCCCTATGTAAAAACCTGAGGCATATTGTCCACAAATACCCAAAAAATCCTGAACATTCAAACTGCCTAGTCAAACGATGGCCTCTTCTTTTATTTGCTTCTGTGTAAGGGGCACATTTTGTCCTTTAGGGAGTAATGGGGTTTTTTTTTTGGGGGGGGGGGGGCGTCGGGGTTGAGGTGGGTAGTTGAGGAACAGAAGAAAAGGAGCAAAAAATAAAAGTTAACGTCTCGATTTTCAAATCACAAATTCTTTATAATTTAAAAGGAGGGCAAAACGATTGAGGAAAACTTCAATTCATAACAGCAAGAGTACGACTGCATGCCCCCCCCCCCTCCCCCTCCCCAACTCCAATATCATCATATTTACAAAATTGTAACATGCTCATATTTTGTTCCAGAGAACCCAATACTGCTGTAAAGAGCCGCAATGTTTCTCTGTGACTTAATTATCGTGCCACAGTCTGGCTGAACAAAGAGGATCTGCAGCTATATACTATGTGATGTCAGTGGGTTTACAGATTACTACATTGAAATTTGTAAGCATTTCAGGCTCATATTACACAACACCTGTTGCTAATTTCAACAGTAAAATAATTACTGAAAATCTATCTCACCATTCCCCGATGTGTTGTTAAACAAATGGAACTTTTGTTTCAACAGTAATAAGTCACACTTTAACTTTGAAGTCAACTTAAATGGAAAAATCGTGTCAACATGCAGGCCAGTTATAAAAAAGGAAAGATTGGACCATCAGGAGTAATACTTTGCCTACAATACACTTATGTATCCAAAATATGAGCCAGCACCACCTACCAAGTGATTGTAAGCAAAAATCTCTACATAAGCTTCTCGTTAATAGAAATTCATTGTGTTTTATATCCAACCACAAGCTGAAACATCCACAGGTATATCATGAAAGTAAAGACAAATTATTTTTCCAAGCCCAGACCTCACAGTGTCACAGAAAATTGAGATGGAAGGAGAGTGGTGACATGTTTTAGATTGTAGAGGGTTGTAGATACTCATTTGTTGAATGTATTTAAGACAGAGTTGATAGATGTATAGATTTTAAGGGAATCAAATGATACGGGGTAAGTACAAGGAAGTACCGTTGAGGTCAAAGATCAGCCGTGATCTTAGTGAATGACAGAGCAGACATAAAGGGCTGAGTGGTTTAGTCCTGCTGCTAGTTCTTATGTTCACGTTCACACAGCACCTGAGTGAGATTAAGTTCCAAGGAATAACTTGAACGTCTGTTCTGTATTTGGTCAGAGCAGAACAAAGTATCAGCCCAGTCCTGGGCATGGGAACCTTGAGCCATATCTTCACCTCCACTCCATATTAAGATCTGAAGTGCAGTCAGTCAAGCAATGACTGCCTCAAACAAGGGAGTCTAAGCACCTTCCTTCTGATGTTCCACAGTATTTCTCTCACTGGGATTCCACCAGCGACATTCCTGGTTGTTACAGGAACCAGAATATTATAGACTTGAGAAGATCTGATGCTGGGCATTCTTTGGTAAATACATCTGCTTGTAACTCACTCAGATGCAAGTTAGGAATTAGATGGAGTGTTCTTCTCCTTTTACTTCTTCTTTTCATATCCATCTTGTTATAAATGTTGGTCTCGCTGTCATCGTTCGTCCTGAAAACGACACAAGCTTCTGGCGACAAACAGTGGGAGCCATCACTCGTCGCAATGGATGGTGGTGGTAGCAGAATTAGCTCAGGATACTTCCAGTTTCCAGACCCACGACGTGGACACTTCTGCCATGGGGCCCTTCTCATCTTTGGTAGTGAGTACTTCGAAAAGCTTCAGGTAAAATCAAAGGAAATCACTCCATTTAATGACATTAATTAGTAAGTTGAAATATCTACCGTTCTATCACTTAAGCAGCACCTCCCAACCCCACAGCTTTTATCACCTAGTGAATGGATGCATTGAAATATTATCAATGTTGCTCATCAGCTTCAAACCATGCAACGTAGAGAATCACCTACATGTTACTTCTATTTATTTCCTTATTCTCTATGCCTAATTGCTTTAACTGGGGAGACAGTTAAACATTCTCCATATTCATGGATCTACATTCACTCATATAATTCCCAGAGAGGCTTTGGGTAAGCTTCTGCATGAATCTAATAGGTTCATGACACCATTTTTGTTTAAATTCCACATGGATTTAGTATATAGGCGCAACATACTGGAGTAACAGCAGGACAGGCAATATCTCTGGAGAGAAGGAATAGGTGACGTTTCGGATCGAGACTCTTCTGCAGTTTCTTCCTTCACACTGGATTTAGTATATAGTATGTAGGAGTACACAGAGCAATTCAGCACAGGAAAAAGTCATTGCACCCCAATGCCCGTGCCGAACATGATGACAAGTTAATCTAATCTCCTCTGCCTGCACATGATCTATATCCCTCCATTACCTGCATATCCATGGACCTCTAAAAGCCTCTTGAATGTCATTATCGTATCTTCCTCCACCTCATCCCCCAACAGCACATTCCACACACACACACCACTTTATGTGTTAATAAACTTGCCCCATACATCTCCATTAAACTTTGCACTCATACCTTAAACCTCTGCCATCTAGTCTTTGATCAGGAAAAGTTTCCCACTGTCTCATAATTTTATATACTGCTATAAGGTCTCCTTAGATCTCCTTAAGATCATAAGATCATGAGAGGAATAGATCGGGTAGAAGCATAGAGTCTCTTGCCCAGAGTGACTGAATCGAGGACCAGAGGACAAGGGTTTAAGGTGAAGGGGAAAAGGTTTAATATAAATATAAGGGGTACCTTTTTTCACACCTAGGGCGGTGGATGTATGGAACAAGCTGCCAGAGGAGGTAGTTGAGGCAGGGACTATCCCACCATTTAAGAAGCAGTTAGACAGGCATGGTGGTAGCAGAATTAGCAGTGGGACAGGTTTGGAGGGATATGGACCAAATGCTGGCAGGTGGAACTAGTGTAGCTGGGACATGACTCCATGACTCTATGACTCCTTAGATAAGGTATCCTAAGATATTCCAGAGAAAATCATTCTAATGTGACCAAACATCTCCTTGTAGTGAATACCCTCTAATCCAGGCAGCATTATGGTAAATCTCTTCTGCACCCTCCAAAGCTTCCACATCCTTTCTGTAATAAGGTGACCAGAACTATGCACAATACACCAAATGCAGCCAAACCAATGTCCTATAAAACTGCCATATGACTGATGCTCAATGGCACAAACAAAGACCACAAGCATAGCATACGCCTTCTTTATCACTCTATCTACTTGTGTTGCCGCTCTCAGGGAGTTATACACTTGCATCCCAAAACCCTTCTGTACTTCAATACTGTCAAAGGTCTTGCAATTAACTGCATAGTTTCTCTTTACGTTCGATTATCCAAAGTGCAACACCTCACATTTGTTCAGATTAAATTTTGATTCCATTTCTTCGTCCACTTGGGTTGCTGATCCTACTTTGATAGCCTTCCGCACCGTCTCAGCAATCTTGGTGTTGTCGGCAAACTTACTAACCAGTGTGGAGCTCAAGATCACGGTGACTTCCAGCTTCTTTAGATCCTCTGGATGGTTTGCTGCTGATCTCTGCCACATATTCCAGTTTATCACTGAATGCTGCATTCATTATGCTCATTGTACCACCCTTTACAGGGACCTCCCTGGCAACCTCCAGCAGAAAGTGCTTGACTGTAACCTGGCCATACACAAGGGGCATGCCTCTTGTGGGCACTCTCAGCCTATACAGATTCCTTCTGATTCCAGCAGTATTTTGTTACCTCCACCCCTAGCCACTACATTTCCAACTTTGATTGCAGCACCCCATTGATTCAACATCAACAAATCTCAGATGTAAGAAGAGAGTGGTTTAAATTGTTTTAGGCGATGACTGCAGAGATCTCAATTTTAAGGCCAACGTGGGATCTTGCACTAGATTAGCAGAATAAGCTGCAGCCTTAACATCGCAGTGCAGTGTAACACAATAGCTACATCCTGCATATCTCAGAATTGAAGATCATGATCTTTAATACTTTCACAAAGAGGATTATGCTATTTCTAAATGAGCTCGTTTCAAGTTGGTAACCTTTCAAAAGAATTGGGAAAAGTTAGAGCGAAAACAAATCCAAAAAAAACATGGAATGAGGAAAGGGGAGGAAAAGGGGGGGGGGCGGGGGGAGTACCTCCAACTAATGATAGTAACTAGCAAAAAGGGGAGGCAGAGGCTCGCTGACACAATCATGAAGAATCCCAAAACAATTTAAAACAGCAAATAGTAAATGGCAAAAATATTCAATGATCATTAGATGATAAGGAATGGACTGGATACATTCTGCCAGACAATAAGATCTTCTGCTCCTTTATGCTGGTTGATGCTAGTTGGCCACTGGTCATCTAGAATAGGAAATAAAAACCTCTACCCAGAGAATTCCCAACTTCTTCTGTGACAGAGGGCCATGCTTGAAGATTAACGAACATTCTTTTTGAAACAAAACTTTTCAGAAATTGAGACACGTGGAACTGCAGATGCTGATTTACCATCTGAAGAAAGGTCCTGACCCCAAACGACAATTATCCATGCTCTCAAGAGATGGTGTCCGAGCCGCTGAGTTACTCCAGCATTTTTGCTTCATCTTTTCAGCAATTGGTCCGGTCGATCAGGCATACCATATCCCAGAACTGGAAGTTCTCTGGGAGGGCGGCAGGTTTTTGGCAGCATTGTGCTTTGTCAAAAGCTATGCATTAAAAATAATCCTAAATTTTGCATAAACTAAATCAGTGTTATATAACATTCAAGTGAACATGACACACTGTGATAAATGATCATATTTTCCTTCATTTTCATTTGAATTCATCCCTATGCAATAGAAAGGAAATGCGACTTTACATAACCTGTTAAGACTTGCTTCAAAATGAGTTTGGGTAAGTTTACCCCAGTTCTTAATGGGTGTGAATCAACAGCATAAAATTATCACTTGCTCAAAAGCTTCAACATTAGTTAATGTGTGAAATGGAAAATGCCACAAGTGTAATAAATAGTGCTCTTTTTAGATTGTAGTAAAAGGCATTAGCATAGATATTGCTGCTGATGCATTATTCAGTTTACTGAGGTTTATTATATGTTTCCGGGAAAAAGTCTCTCTTGGTTTATACATGAGATGGATTTTTTTTCAGCTTTTGTATACAATTTGAGTCTCCTGTACCACATAGGTACTAAAGCCAATAAAAAGAGTTGTGGTAACTCTCTGAATGTTATGTTGACAACAATCAGAAACCTGAATAGCAAATCCAATTGTTTATTCAGGATGCCTAAAGAAGTACAGAGCACGGCTGATTGATAAAAAATAATTTTACAATTTCAGGAAAATTAGACCCATCTGGAGGGATTTGGGAAGAGGTAGTAGCATCACAGTCATAGGGCCATACAGCATGGAAACAGGCCCTTTGGCCCTACTCTTCCATGCTAACCAAGATGCCTCATCCAAGCTAGTCCTACTTGCACATCCCTGGTCCATATCCCTCCAAAACATTTCTATCCATGTACCTGTCTAAATGTCTGTAGAAGGGTCGCGACCCAAAAAGCCACCCATTCCTTCTCCCCAGAGATGCTGCCGGTCCCATTGAGTTACACCAGCATTTTGTGTCTATCTTAAATGCCTTAATTGTTGTTATTGTATCTGCTACAACTACTTCATCTGGCAGCTTGTTCCATATAACTAGTACCTCTGAGTGAAAAAGTTGCCCCAGGTTCCCATTGCAATTTTGCCCTTTACTTGATTTGCCTACCCTGGTAAAAAAAAAAGGCTGTGCATCCACCCTATCTACTCCCTTCATATTTTTATACAGTTCGAAAACACCATCCCTCAGTCTCCTTTGCTGCAGGGAATCGGGCAGAAGCAGGCTTTCAGCGGGCCTGAAGGGATTGTGATTACACCTTTTCAAGAGGGAACAAAAAACAAAAGGAAAATGCAAGTGCTACAAATCTGAAGTAAATTTGTGCTTTAGGAAGTGTAGGCTCCACTTCCCACACTTCTGCTCTCACTCCCTCCTCTCCGCCAGAGCAAACTACAGTTACCCTTGTCCTCACCTTTCATCTTCCCCAGTCCACATTCAGTGCACCAGCATCTGTAATTTCCATCACCTTCTACATTATACCACCAGCAGAAAACATATCCTTCCCCTTTCAGCATCCTGCAAGGGCCATTCTTCTGCAACTCCATGGTTCATACTTCCATCTCTCTAATCACTCCCCTCCTCATTGCATGTTTCCCAAACAGCTGAAAAAAATAACACCATTTGGCCTTTTATGTCTTTCCTTTCCATCATCAAGGGTCTGAAACAGTCCTTTTGGTATAGATTCATCTCTACTTTTTCCAATTTACTGCACAGCATTCATTGATCAGGATTTGGTCTCCTCAACATTGGATTAAAACATTCTGTTCAGTCTGCAAGAATAACCAAGCTTTGGTCAGTTTGATTCTCCTCCCTCTCCAATCACTGCATTTGGCCTCAAATACTAGAAAGACAGAAAATAGGTGCAGGTGGAGGCCAGCACCACCATTCATTATGATCATGGCTGATCATCCACAATCAGTAACCCGTTCCTGCCTTCTCCCCATACCCCTTGATTCCGCTAGCCCCAATGGCTCTCTTTTAAATTCATCCAGTGAATTGGCCTCCACTGCCTTCCGTGGCAGAGAATTCCACAAATTCACAACTCTGAGTGAAAACGTTTTTTCTCATCTCAGTTTTAAATTGCCTCCCCTTTATTTTAAGACTGTGGCCCCTGGTTCTGGACTCCCCCAACATTGGGGACATTTTTCCTGCATCTAGCTTGTGCAGTCCTTTTATAATTGTATATGTTTCCATAAGATCCTCTCTCATCCTTCTAAATTCCAGTGAATACAAGCCCAGTCTTTTTAATCTTTCCTCATATGACAGTCCCGCCATCCCGGGGATTAATCTTGTGAACCTACGCTGCACTCCCTCAATAGCAAGGATGTCTTTCCTCAAATTAGGAGACCAAAACTGCACACAATATTCCAGATGTGGTCTTACCAGGGCCCTGTACAACTGCAGAAGGGCCTCTTTACTCCTATACTGAAATCCTCTTGTTATGAAGGCCAACATGCCATTAGCTTTCTTCACTGCCTGCTGTACCTACATGTTTACTTTCAGTGACTGGTGCACAAGGACACCCAGGTCTCGTTGCACTTCCCTTTTTCCTAATCTGACACCATTGAGATAGTAATCTGCCTCCTTGTTCGTGCCCCCAAAGTGGATAACCTCACATTTATTGACATAATACTGCATCTGCCACGCATCTGCCCACTCACTCAACCTGTCAAGTCACACTACAACCTCCTAGCATCCTCTTCACAGTTCACACTGCCACCCAGCTTTGTGTCATCTGCAAATTTGCTAGTGTTACTTTTAATTCCATCATCTAAATCATTAATATATGTTGTAAATAGTTGCGGCCCCAGCACCGAGCCTTGTGGCACTCCACTCGCCACTGCCTGCTATTCTGTCAGGGACCCGTTTACTCCTACTCTTTGTTTCCTGTCTGCCAACCAATTCGCTATCAATACCATACACCCAATACCATGTGCTCTCATTTTGCCCACTAATCTCCTGTGTGGGACCTTATCAAAGGCTTTCTGAAAGTCCAGATACACTACATCCACTGGCTATCCTTCATCTATTTTACTTTTCACATCCTCAAAATATTCCAGAAGATTTGTCAAGCAGGATTTTCCCTTTGTAAATCCATGCTGACTTGGACCGATCCTAATACTGCAAACCAAGTGCAACATTATTACTTCTTTAATAATTGACTCCAGCATCTTCCCCACCACTGGTGTCAGGCTAACTGGTCTATAATTCCCTGCTTTCTCACTCCCACCTTTCTGAAAAAGTGGGACAACATTAGCTACCCTCCAATCCACAGGAACTGATCCAGGATCTATAGAACATTGGAAAATGATCACCAATGTGTCCACGATTTCACGAGCCACCTCCGTAAGTACCCTGGGATGCTGACCATCAGGCCCTGGGGATTTATCAGCCTTCAGTCCCATCAGTCTACCCAATACTATTTCTCGCCTAATGCAAATTTCTTTCACTTTCTCTGTCTCCCTAGATCCTCTGTACTCTAGTACATCTGGGAGATTGTTTGTGTCTTCCTTTGTGAAGACAGAACCAAAGTACCTGTTCAACTCTTCTGCCATTTCCTTGTTCCCCATAATAATTTCACCTGCTTCTGCCTTCAAGGGACCCACATTTGTCTTTACTAATTGTTTTCTCTTAACGTACCTAAAGAAGCTTTTACTATCCTCCTTTATATTCTTGGCCAGCTTACCCTCGTATTTCATCTTTTCACCCGGTGTTGCCCTTTTAATTACCTTCTATTGTCCTTTGAAAGTTTCCCAATCCTCTGGCTTCCCACTACTCATTGCTATGTTATACACCTTTTCTTTTAGTTTTATTCCATCCCTAACTTCCCCTGTCAGTCAAGGTTGCCTCTTACTCTCCTTAGAATCCTTCTTCCTCTTTGGAATGAAATGATCCTGCATCTTCTGGATTATGACCAGAAATTCCTGCCATTGCTGTTCCACCATCATTCCTGCTTGGATCCTTTTCCAGTCGACCTTGGCCAGCTCCTCTCTCATGCCTTCATAGTCCCCTTTGTTCAACTGCAACACTGACTCTTCTGATTTAACCTTCTCCCTCTCAAATTGCAGATTAAAACGTATCTTATTACGGTCACTACCTCCTAGCGGTTCCTTTACCTTGAGTTCCCTTTATTAAATCTGGTTCATTAGACAACACTAAATCCAGGATTGCCTTCTCTCTGGTAGGCTCCAGTACAAGCTGGCCTAAGAATCCATCTCGGAGGCACTCTACAAACTCACTTTCTTGGGGTCCAGAACCAACCTGATTTTTCCAGTCTACCTGCATATTGAAATCTCCCGTAACCACAGTGGCATTACCTTTGTTACATGCCAATTTGAACTCCTGCTGCAACTTGCACCCTATATGCAGGCTACCATTTGGGCGCCTGTAGATAACTCCCATTAGTGTCTTCTTACCTTTACAATTCCTCAATTCTATCCACAGTGACTCTATATCGTCAGTTCCTATGTCACCCCTCGCAAGGGACTGAATTTCATCCCTCACCAACAGAGCTACCCCACCTCCTCTGCCCACCTGCCTGTCCTTTCTATAGGACGTATAACCTTGAATATTCAGTTCCCAGCCCGATCCTCCTGAGGCCATGTCCCTGTAATCCCCACAATGTCATATCTACCAATCTCTAACTGAGCCTCAAGTTCATCCACTTTTCTTCTTATACTTCATGCATTCATATATAATACTTTTAATCCATTACTCACCTCGCCTTTCACACTGGTTCCTATTTCACTTGGCCATACTCTCCTATCCCTTCGTGAGCTTTCTGTCCTGTTAAGTCTGGTGTCTTTCTTAATTTTCCCTATACTCTCTTTCCATTTAACTCCATCCTTGTATCTCCAATTTGTCTCCTTCCACCCACTATTTAGTTTAAACCCACTTGTATAGCAGTGGCAAACCTGCCTGCCAGAATGCTGGTCCCCCGCGTGTTAAGGAGCAACCCGTCCCTTTTGTACAATTCACCCTTGCCCCAAAACAGTTCCAGTGGTCTAAGTATATAAATCCCTGCTCCCTGCGCCAGCTCCTGAGCCACACATTCAGATTCCCTATCTCCCTGTTCCTGCCCTCACTAGCATGAAGAATTGGAAGCAAACCGGAGATAACCACCCCAGAGGTCCTGTTTTTCAGCCTTCTTCCGACCTTTCTAAAGTCACGCTGCAGAATCTCCTTTTCTTCCCGATGTCATTTGTGCCGACATGCACTACCTTCACCCTTGAGGATGCCCAGCAATCGGTCCATGACGTCCTGGATCCTGGCACCGGGAAGGCAACACACCATCCTTGAATCCCGCCTGCTGCCGCAATACTCTTCCAGTAAAGCTCAGTGTAAGCTTGAAGAGCAGCATCTCATCTTCTTTCAAGGAAAGAAGCCCTCAATTGCAGCCCTCAATATTGAATTCAACAATTTCAGATGATTACTCTTTCCACTTTGTGTTAGAACTGGCCAGCTCTCAAGCAAAGTCATGGGCCTACAATGATAGCTCAGTTTTTTATCCCTCCGCAGATTTTTCTGGGTTATTGAGTATCCCCACCAATATATTTCACTTCAGACTTCCGGCAACTGCAGGGTTCTGCACCTCACAGTTCAAGCATGTCAATTTTCTTTCTCATTCCTGTTCTCATTCATCTCCCCTTGTTTCATCTTTGCCCCTCTCCTCAAAGTCGATGGTTTACGATTAAGAAGCCTTCACAGTCCTCTCTCAAACAGCATCTTTGTCATCTAGATTCTTTTGGTTTCTCCCACCATTGGCATTCTCTTGATTGCTTCACCCCCCCCCCCGCCCTGTCCATTTCCTGCCCCTTAAAGTAAAGGGCCTGTCCCACGAACATGCGACCTGCCTCAACACCGTGTCGCTTACTCGACCTCCGCGCGGCTACCGCTTCTGGTTTGGTCGCGCTTGCCGCATGCCGTACGGCTCAAGCAACCACGTTAAGTCGCGCTTGCTGCATGCAGGTGCATGCTGGTGAGACCGGCCCTTTAGGTCGCGCTTGTCGCGTGCAGGTCGCATGCTCGTGAAACAGGCCCTTAAGCTTGTCTCCACACTTTTCACAATTCCGATGAATGATCGTTTTACCTACTGCCTGTGGACAGATGCTGTATGACATTACAGATTATTTCAACATTTTCAGATTTTATTAAAGTGCTCATCCTGAGAAAAGGCACAATGTTGCGTTAACTCGATCCCAACCCTCTTTCTCTGCCCTCCTTCAACTCTTTCACAATAATAACCGAAGCTGGTGATCATAGGCCTGAATAAACATGCTCCCTACTCACTCATCATGTACGACTCCAATTGTGCAAGTATACGAGTTGTACGAGTATTCTGGTTGTACAAGAGTATGGTGGCCCCTCAGATGTCTTTTAAGATGGATGATTTTCACGCCTGAGTTTCACACTGAAGATTGAAGCTATGGGGCCATGGAGTAGACAGCTGTTATTTTGGAAATCAGATCAATCCAGACATTAATTTAAAAAATCCATTTTGGGACTTAGGCAAGGCCAGCATGTAATCATCATCCCTTGAGAAGGGGCGGTGAGCCTAGTAAGGAGATTATAGTTGTAATATGATATGCTGAATAGTTGCTATCTCAGAAGACATTGGATGGAAAACTACATTATTTTCTAACTGGAAACATGAATAAGGGCAAATAAGTTAATAGTTACACATTCATTTTCGTAAAACATATTCGTGAACATGCTGGTTTCCAATAATCCAAAGGGTGTCACTTTGACCATTTCTGATACCATTTTTTATAAAGGCAATAAGGAATTCTCAACGTCCCATCAAGAACGCCCCATACAAACTGAAGTTCTGAAGTCGAAGAGACCGTAGATGTTAGAATCAGAAACAAAAAATAGAAATTGCAAAAACTCAATGAGCCAAGCAACATCTGAGGAGGCAACAGGTGTAAGTCAACCTTTCAGGGAAGTGCGAAGAGGGAGTTAAAACAACATGCAACCAGAAGGTCAAGATAGCCATTGCGGACAGGTGTTCCACTAAAGGGTCACCTAATCGACACTTGGTAGAGGAGGCCACATTGTGAGCACCAAATACCATGGACCAGGTTGGAGTTAGTGCAGGTGAACCTCAGCTTCACCTGGAGGGGCTGCGTATATCCCTGGACAGTGTTGAGGGAGGAGGCAATACACCTCTGCAGTTACTGCGGGGAAAGTATCAGAGAGCGGGGAGGGGTGGGAAGGAGTCAAAAGGATCATGGGATCATGAGTAGTCCCTGTGAAAAGCAACATGTTTTGGGTGGAGTGAAGAGGGGAGGAAATGACTAGTGATAGGATAACATTCGATCAGGCAGAAATGGTGGAAGTTAATGTGTAAGAAGGAACTGCAGATGCTGGTTTAAACCAAAGATAGACACAAAAGTGCTGGCGTAACAGCATCTCTGGAGAGAAAGAATGGGTGATGTTTCGGGTCGAGACCCTTCTTCAGACTGTTGTGGAGGATAATGTGTTGGATGTGGAGGCTGGTGGGGGAAAGGTGATGATCAAGTGGACTCTAATGCTATTCAGTCTGGGGATAGAGGGTGGCGAGAGCAGATATGAGATAAAGAGTGGAAATGTATGCGCATAGCTCCATTTGATTCAACTCAAATTCTGACTGTTTTTTTTTCCAGAATGACGAGAATCTACCTGGAAATGGTGGTTATTGTATTTTATTCTGGAAAGAAAACAGTTTGCAATTGTACAATGCAGAAAGCAAACAGCATATTGCGGTTAAATAAAAAACAGAAAGTGCTGTGAGACTGAGAAAAAGTTAAAAATGATGGTTTTAAATAGCAGAGAAGGTAGTTGGCTAGATGGAGAAAGCAAAGGAAATATCTGTGATAGGGTGTGGCAAATGATGTTATCAGGATGAGTTGCATGGGGTCATTGGTCAACTGGGTTAATGAAGGCAATTAGAGAGCGATAACAGACAAAGAAGCTTAATATGCTGACATAACAAAGATATCGGACATGCCTAGCAGTTGGGCTGTAACAATAGAGAGAGAGAGAGAAGATAGACACAAAATGCTGAAGTAACTCAGCGGGACAGGCAGCATCTCTGGAGAGAAGGAATGGGTGACATTTCGGAGAATTAGAGAGAGATCCAGTCAACATTATTGATGGCTGACACAGCACAAATTGCCAGTTCTGAGAAAGCAATTTACTTGAAGTTGGTAGACTGAAATATTCCTAGGTTGCTTCTTAGGGTATTTATATTTTCTTATTTCATATGACATGAAGATTACCAATCATCCCACTGAGTACGTGCCAATTATCAGAGCAATCCCACAAGTCACATTCCACCGATTATATCGCTATATTCTATCCTTTCTTACACATACATTAATGTGCCCCTAACTGTCAATGTGATAAGGGGTTGGACAAACTAGATTAGTATTCATTCAAGTTTGGAAGAATGAGAGGTGACCTCATGGAAATATACATATTCTCACAGAGCATGACAGGCTGGACAAATCTATCCCTGGCTGAGGGGTTGAGCATGGTGGGGATGTTCACAGAGTTAGGACATTGGATGAATTATTTAGAAACCCTCCAGATGAATCATTAAGAAAAAAAAATCTTCACTCAAAGGATGCTGAATCATTGAAATGTTCTACCACTGAAGGTTATGAAGTCTAGGTCACTAAATATATTTAAGGAGGTAGATATATTTCGAGACACTAAATGCAGGGTGAGAGAGCGTAAATTTGTTTCTGGGACAATCTGCCATGATTTATCGAAAGGTAGAGGTAACACAAAGGACCGAATGGTCAACTCCTGATCCCATTTATTTTATTTTTAAGAAGGAACCGCAGATGCTGGAAAATCTAAGGTAGACAAAAGTGCTGGAGAAACTCAGCGGGTGCAGCAGCATCTATGGAGCGAAGGAAATAGGCGACTTTTCGGGCCAAAACCCTTCTTCAGACTGAAGAAGGGTTTTGGCCCGAAACGTCGCCTATTTCCTTCGCTCCATAGATGCTGCTGCACCCGCTGAGTTACTCCAGCACTTTTGTCTACCCATTTATTTTATGTTCTGTCTTTCTGCAGATGCTTTCATGTTAAGAATTCAGTTTAGTTTAGAGATTCAAGATTTCAAAGTCAATTTATTGTTGCATGTACCAATTAAGGTACAGTGAAATTTGAATTACCATACAGCCATACAAAAAAAAAGCAACAATTCACACAACTACATAAAAGTTAACATAAACATCCACTACAGCGGATTGCCCATGTTGATCATTGTGATGGAAAGCAATAAAGTCCAATCGTCTTCCTCTTTTATACTCCCGCGGTCGGGGCAGTCGAACTATTCACAGTCGGGGCGATCGAAGCTCCCGCAGCCAGCGGTCGAAGCCCCCGCGTTGGGGTGGTTGAAGCTCCTGTGGCTTTGGAGTTCCCGAAGTCGGTCTCCAGCAAAGGCTGCCAACTCCTCGATGTTAGGCCAGAGTGCGGACGGAGATCCGATACGGGAAAAATTTGCATCGCCATCGAAGAGATGAGAAAATGTTTTCCCCAACTCCCCCCACCCCCCTCACCCACATAAAACAAGCTAAAGAACACTAAAAACATACATTTAACACATACAAACAAACAACAAAGGAAGGGACAGACAGACTGTTGACGAGGCAGCCATTGCTGGCGCCACCCGGTGGTAAATTCAGCATGGAAACAAGCCCTTTGGCCCACCAGAATCACGCTGACCATTGATCACCCATTTATGCCAGTTCTATGTTATCCCACTTTCTCATCCACTGGATACATATTAGGAGCAAATTCACAGTGGCCAATTAACACATTTACCAATCACAATCACAATAATACTTTATTAGCCAAATATGTTTTGCAACATATGAGGAATTTCATTTGCCAAGTTAGTCATTCAAATAAAAAGCAACGGAACACACAAAATACAATTTAACATAAACATCCACCACAGGGACTCCTCCACATTCCTCACTGTGATGGAAGGGGGAAAAAAGTCAAATCTCTTCTCTTCTTTGCTCTCCCACGGTCAGGAGCCTCAGGTCCTCCGTTGACGGGACGATCTTGACTCCTGTAGCCGGTGAAATTTAGGCTCTCCGCATTGGGGCGATCAGCTCCTATATCGGGGGGATGTCAGCTTCCCCGCGCCGGCGATTGAACCCTGGGTCAGGGCTGGTCGAGCCTCTGCGTCGTTGCAGCCCCGACTATCTTCTTCCAAGACGGCGAGCTCTTGATTGCAAGTCCGCAGGCCGCAGTTGTAGCGATCCCAGGCAAGGGATCAGCTCCGATGTTAAGTCCACGCCCCGTAGTGGGGCTCAAGTCACCCCGATGAGGCCTCCAGCTCCATCGATGGTAGGCCGCAGATCGGCCGGAGGTGTGACCCGGGAAAACAATCGCATCTCCGGCAAGGTAAGAAACTGAAAAAAAACGTTTCCCCCGACCCCGTACCCCGCCCCCACATAAAACAAACCGGAGAACATTTACACAAACTTTTAACATACACTAAAAAAAATTTAAAAGACGAAAAAACAGACAGACTGCTGGCGGGGCTGCCAATTGTGCGGAGCCCCTGGTGTTTGGGATGGGAGGCGGGAGGAAATCAGAGCAACCAGACGGTCACAGGGAGAATGTGCAAAATCCACACAGATGACACGTAAGGTTAGGATCGAACCCGGGTGTTTGGCACTCTACCAGTGTGCCACCCCAATTTTTAAATTACTTTGTTGGTGATGTTATACCAACATAAAATGTAAATGGAATTAGATACTCTTTAAGTGCAATCACTTTTGAAGAAAAGGGTGCAGCCAAATTCAAAACAGCAAGAACAGCCACTTGATTTTGCTTTCATGATTAATGTTAAGCAGAATACATGGGAAAATCCATGCTTTTCTTCAAAATGTTGTACTTGGATGTTTTACATGGAAAGACAGCACATCAGATAGCAGCATGCTGCCTTGATACTGCAGCGTATTGTCAAATTGGATGTTCTGCTCGTCTTTGAGGTGTGTGTTTGCAATCCCTAACCTAACCACCTGCACACAGTTGCTACCAGAGATGAAAAAATGCCAAGCTGTCGGGAAAATGTTAAATAAAAACTAAATCTATTGGGAAAAGCACAGCAGGTTTGGCAGCATCCACCGAACGAGAAACAGATAACGTTTCAGGTCTGAGAGCCTTCATCTGAATGAAGAAAGAGAGGAAACAAATTGGTTTAGGTAGCAAAGAAGCTGTGTTGAATTGATTTGGAAAGCTGCTTTGTGATGCATGCAGCCCCTGATGATGAAACAGTACAGCAAGTAAAGATTAATATGTGCATCCTTACCATCATGCCATAAAGACAGTGCTCTGCATATGTTTTACATTTACTAACTATATACTGATACTGCTGTGTGGGTTTCCACAACCGGCATCACTCAAAACTATTTACTTTCAGTAACTGTTGGGCACAACTTTTACTACAAAACTGGAAAAACAGTCAACCTCGTTAATCTTTTTATCAAAATGTTTAAAACACAAGGGAGCAGGCCAAGCCTTGTCGTCACCCTGAGTGTGACAGAATCCCCTCACAGCTGAAATGCGTGACATGGGAAGAGAAGCTGAGTAGTCACGATGTCTGAATATTTTTTGCAAAACCTTGTAATATCAGTTTCAGTGGCTCAAAAAAAAAACATCTGGATGGGATATTTCCCAAATAAAACAAACTAACTACAGAGAAGAAAGGCTGAACCTGACCCTGAGATTTTACATTCAACCTCATCAAGTCAAATAGCAGGATTAAGATCTGCGGGGACACAGTTATAAAAATATAGAAAGTAGAATATTGCAGCAAAGAAACAGGCCCTTCGGCCCATAATGTCCGTGCTGAACAATATGCCAAGCAAAACTAATTTCCTCTGCCTGCATGTGATCCATATCCCTCCATTCATAGAAACATAGAAAATAGGTGCAGGAGTTGGCCATTCGGCCCTTCGAGCCAGCACCGCCATTCAATATGATCATGGCCAATCATTCAAAATCAGTTGGTACACAAAAATGCTGGAGAAACTCAGCGGGTGCAGCAGCATCTATGGAGCGAAGGAAATAGGTGACGTTTTGGGCCGAAACCCTTCTTCAACAGTTCAAAATCAGTTCCCCGTTCCTGCTTTTTCCCCATATCCCTTGATTCCTTTAGCCCTAAGACTCTCTATATAAAGGGCCTGTCCCACTGCTGGGACCTAATCTGCGAGTTTAGAAGAGTTTACGCTCAACTCAAACTCGCAGCATGGTTGACACGTGGTCCTAGGAGGTCACTGTTAAGGGACTGTCCCACTGCGGCGACCTAATCTGCGAATTTAGAAGAGTTTGCCCTCCACGCAAACTCGCAGCATGGTCGACACATGGTCATAGGAGGTCCTATGCGGTCACTGGAATTCTCCTTCATGCTCAAGGGAAGTTCCCGAATACTCGCGGCCTCAGTTTGGACGAGGAACATTTTTCAGCATGTTGAAACATTTTCTGCGAGTAAAAATTGGTCGCCCTGGTTCTTTTGAACTCGTAGTGCAGTGGAGTGGGGTCGCTATTTAGTTACAGGCAGTCGAGGGCAGCCGTAGGCAACCTCCTTCGCTGACGGGGCATTTTAATTGGCTCATTGGAGTTTTCAGGACCAAGGAAATCCGACCGGTAAGTAAAAACTTTATTATAAGTTGTCTGGCTTCTTAAAAGTGTCTCCACTTCTTCTTCCCCCCCCCCCTTCTCCCCCACTTCTCTCCCCCTTCTCTCCCCTTATCTTCCCCTCTCTCCCCTTATCTCCCCCCCCCTCCGCGCCCTCTAAAGGACTTACCGTACTGTGCAGCCGTCTTTAACCTTCCTGTTCATCGTGGGTGTGAATTTCAGACAGTGCTCCCCCACTTTCCCTGGCCCCCGCCTTTGCGATGTGTTTGTTTGTATGTGTGCGTTCGGTCGATCCAGCTCGCGGTTTCATCGCTGACGGTCAATCCAGCTCGAGGTTTTTCAGGCGAGTGCCCTCGAGGTTGAAGGTCGAAGACAGTTGCTAAAATGTCGTTTTAGTGGGACAGGCCCTTAACTCTCTCTTGAAAACATCCAGTGAATTGGCCTCCACTGCCTTCTGTGGCAGAGAATTCCACAGATTCACAACTCTCTGGGTGAAACGTCACCCATTCCTTCTCTCTAGATATGCTGCCTGTCCCGCTGAGTTACTCCAGCTTTTTGTATCCATCCCATCTTTCTCACCCTGATAAGACACAGCCAAATCTATTAGACACAATCTCCCCTGACTAAATCCACTTTAATCACATTGATTAACCAATCAATCTGAAAATGGATCCCTACCCGAAACGTTGTCTATCCATTTCCCTCCACAGATGCTGAATGAACCATTGAGTTTTTCCAGCACTTTGTTACTTGCTCAAGATTTAAGCATCTGCAGTTGATATTGTCTCCACTGATTAATATATGCTGGAGAAACTCAGCGGATGAGGCAGCATCTATGGAGCGAAGGAATAGGTGATGTTTCGGGTCGAAGAAGAGTCTCGACCCAAAACGTCACCTATTCCTTCACTCCATAGATGCTGCCTCACTCGCTGAGTTTCTCCAGCATTTTGATCTACCTTCGATTTTTCCAGCATCTGCAGTTCTTTCTTAAACACTGATTAATATATGATGATTTTTAAATTGTTTATATTCCCTCTGAGAGTGGAATCCAATAATTAGTCCACTGCCAAAGTTAAACCATCTGGCCTGTAATTATTTGTTTTATTCTTACTTCCTTTTTATACAACACTTCAATGTTCGCACTCTTCTAATCTTTCTGGATCCAATCCTGTAGTCAACATCTGCACTGTCCTCCTATGCTTCGTTTAACAGCCCGGCATACGTTACATTCTGGTATTCCTCCATTTAGTTTGATCCGCGGTCACAGGTTTTTCACTTTTGATACTTCCTCTATTAATGTGTTTATCCCATTCATTGCTTTACACTCATTTCAGTTAGATATAGCTCTTTGGGGTTAATGGAATCAAGGGATATGGGGGAAAAGCAGGAACGGGGTACTGATTTTGGATGATCAACCATGAACATATTGAATATCGATGCTAGCTCGAAGGGCCGAATAGCCTACACCTGCACCTATTTTCTATGTTTCTATGTTTCTATGTTTCACTTTAATGCCCCTGTCCCACTTAAGAAACCTGAACGGAAACCTCTGGAGACTTTGCGCCCCACCCAAGGTTTCCGTGCGGTTCCCGGAGGTTCCCGGAGGTTTTTGTCAGTCTCCCTACCTGCTTCCACTACCTGCAACCTCCGGCAACCACCTGCAACCTCCGGGAACCGCACGGAAACCTTGGGTGGGGCGCAAAGTCTCCAGAGGTTTCCGTTCAGTTATGCCTTTGCTCCCTCTTTTGTGAGGATGGGTGCAAAAACATTCATTGAGAATTTATCCACACACTTTGTTTCCACAATGATTTATCTTTTTGGTCCCAAATAGAACAGCTCATGGGGTTAGAGAACTGAAAGTGTAGCAGTCATTGGTTATTATATAAAAGGGGAAATGGACAAGAGGCTAAACATGAACAAAGTGTATAGTGTAGGAAGGAACTGCAGATGCTGATTTAAACCGAAGATAGACACAAAAAGCTGGAGTAACTCAGTGGGACAGGCAGCATCTCTGGAGAGATGACGTTTCGGGTCGAGACCCTTCTTCAGACTCAGTCACATTTTGTGTCTATCATGAACAAAGTGTAGTGTTCTTTGGAGTGTTGTAGGTCTGGAAGAGGTTACTAGAGATGGGAAGGAATGATGCCATGGATGGATTTGACCAGAAAGATAAAAATCTTACAACTAACGCATGAAGGAATGAGCAAAGGGTATTATTAAGTGGACTCAGGAATGGGAAACTATACTTTGTGGGAGTTAAGGCATGAACAATGAAATGACCAGGATATGGTCACGTAACACAGAAAACCATTATCTTTTGGAAAATATCTGGCCCCAACCCAAATAAACTGTTCTGACTTTTGTATATCTCATCACATTGTCAGATGGATCACCTGCTTCCATCTTTCCTGCAGTCGCTCCTTTAAAGTGTCACAAGAATTACAGAATCCTGGAGACGTACAACAGGGAACCAGGCTCTGCAGCGCGCTATCACAAAGTGCTGGAGGAACTCAGCCGGTGGAGGGAATGAACAGACGACATTTTGAGTCGGGACCTTTGTTCACACTGGCATGTGCTGAGGAAAGGCACGCGGCTGTAGTAGCGAGTTTGGGTCAGAGCATGGTCAAACAAAAGGAGCGCAGCAAAGGTCACAGAGGGGAAGCCGTGACATCAATCCTTCCACAGATGCACCCTGACACATTGAGTTCCTCCAGCACTTTGTGTTTTGTTCAAAATTCCTGCACCTGCAGTTTCTTGTGCCTTCGGACCAATGTGTCCATTCTGGGCATCGCATACACATTGATACTCATCCATTTATCATTACTTGGTCCTTAATGCTCCGTGGCTCAGCAATTTGAGTGAGCAACTAGACTAGACTTAAATACTGTGAGAAGATGTGCCTCCTTCCCCTCCTCGGGCAGTGTGCTCCAAATTCCGCCATTTCTGTAAATGGCTTTACGGTGGCGCAGCGGTAGAGTTGCTGCCTTACAGCGCTTGCAGCATTGCAGACCCGGGTTCAATCCCAACTATGGGTGATGACCGTATGGAGTTTGTATATTCTGCCCGTGACTGCATGGGATTTCTCCCAGTTCTTCGGTTTCCTCCCACACTCCAGAGATGTACAGGTTTGTAGGTTAATTGGCTTGGTAAATGTGAAATTTGTCTCTTGTGTGTGTAGGATGATGTTAATATGCGGGGATTGCTGGTCGGCGTGGATTCGGTGGGATAAAGGGCCTGTTTCCACGCTGTATCTCTAAACTAAACTAAACTAAACTAAACTAAACTAAACTATACTAAACTAAACTAAATGAATGATACCTGTTCACTGCTGAACCCACTGCATTGTATTAATTCTTTCACCCAGTTCATAATCTGATGTGCACTGTCCGAGTTATGAATAACCAATCACCCTGGGTGACAAATAACATTCTATATTTACTGTCATTAATCTGTCGAAGGGCTGGCAGTATTAGCTGCCATGGGTCTTATATTCCCATCCACTGACACTCTAGCATTTTGTCCAATCAGCTTAGGCTACTTGTCATCTAGATCTGGCCAACTTGAGATCTCAAACCCACGCAGGTCCTCCCCTGATTACGGCAGGGTGCCGTTCCTGTCAACTATTCGTAATCCAACCAGTTCACAAGTAGGAAATGCAGCTGTGAACCAGTTCACAGGCAGCAGAAAGTGCCTGCAACCTGCCGTCAAATCCATCCTGCCAGTGCTGACTTGTACGTTGACGCTGCACATGTTTGTGTTTGTAATCTGGAGAGGACTCACGCCAGCATTATGTGTCGACCCATTTTCCAATACGGTTGAAGCAGTGCCGGCGGCTTATTTAGGATCGCGAGATTGGTACGACTACCAGAGAGCAACATAACATCATCTTTCATCTACATTCCAATGACATAGTGAAAATGAGAATTAGAATTCCAGGGCTACGTTTAGTTTAGTTTAGATTAGAGATACAGCGCAGAAACACCGAGTCCGCTCGGACCAGGATCCCCGCACATTAACACAATACTATGCACTCCAAGGACAATTTTTTAATATTTTGTTTTCCCAAGTCAATTCCTGTAGGTCTTTGGAGTGTGGGAGGAAACCGAAGATCTTAGAGAAAACCCACGCAGTCACGAGGAGAACGCACAAACTCCGTACAGGCAGTACCCGTAGTCAAGATCGAATCCGGGTCTCCGGTGCTGCAAGCGCTGTAAGGCAGCAACTCTACCGCTGTGCCACCATGCCATTGTTCCATGTTGGACCATGTTCATTAAGGTAATAAGGTGCTAATATAAAAAAAACAGTTCTAGTCAAACAGTGTAGAAACAGGTCCTTCGGCCCAACTTGCCCACAGCGGCCAACATGTCCCAGCTACACTAGTCCCATCTGCCCGCGTTTGGTCGATATCCCTCCAAACCTGTCCTATCCATGTACCTATCTAACTGTTTCTTAAATGTAGGGATAGTCCCTGCCTCATCTACCTCCTCTGGCAGCTTGTTCCTTACACCCACCACTCTTTGTGTGAAAAAGTTATCAGATTCCTATTAAAGTTTTCCTCAGCTTGTGAGGAAACATCTATATATAAAACTTCTGAACTCTGTGCCATTTCATTAACCATCTGAAATTGCAAATTTTGAAAGATAAAAATAAGAATGATCATTTCCCTCCAATAGGTGACCTCAGCTGAAATTCAATCTAACATAAAATTCCAAGATTCTGCATTTAGTTAAGAAAATTAATAATTCAAGTTCAGAATCATCCTTACGATTTAATATTGAACAAATTGAAAGTTTTATTTCTGACAGTGTTGGTTAAGTAGTTGGAGGAGTATTAATATGCAAAATATACTACATAGATTGTTGACATTTTTCCAAGTGTACATTTAGTTTACTCAACATCCCCTTTTGAATATATTTAATTGATGAACATATGATTTTATTGCGGCAGAATGAAGACGAGGCATTTATGAAATCTAAAGTCAATGTCGCAATATTCTGTACCAATTCCAGTAATTTCCTTCATTATGAATGCTACCTGTTTGCTTCCAAGCCCAGCTGTGTTGCATTTTTTCTTTCATCCAATTCAGAATCTGAACTGCGCCATCTCATTTATGAATAATCCATCAATCTGGGTGGCAAATAGTCTTCTATATTTACTCATCGTGAATCTGTAGAGGGCAGGCAGCAATAGCAGCTGAACTCCAAACACTACTGTCCATCAATCTCACTAGCAAACTAACATCTTTCTTGTCACCAAGGGGCTTAAAACCAAGAATTGTGCTTAATTCTTTTAAACCTTGCAGGTCAAAAGGTTTAAAAATTATTTTTTAACACTATTTCTATCATTTGTCAACAACAGTTATTGCCATCTGAAAATAAAAGGGACACTCAGCGTTTACTTTTCTTCTAAATCTGTTGATAAGGTTAGAGTTGTTTTACACTGGAGCAATAAATTGTTGTCACTGCTTGATCTTGGTTTATTGAATGAACATTTCAATTTCTTATCTCCCTACAGAAGATGTAAGATTTATGAGATTTGTAATAATAAAACCCTCTGGATTCTGTGCTTGCAAATTTGATATGCATCCAATTTCTGATTGTAGTATAAGTTCATTTTTTGGAAAAGGAATTGTTGATAAAGAGTTCTCAGAAGCTGTGTCTCTATTTATTATTACTTCCCTGCACTATGAAGATCACATATATATGTGGCCAGCATCGGGTTTTAAGTTGCTTTGCCATGGAATTATTTATGTTGCAAGATGCGTGCACACAGAAAAAGAAATCAATGCTTATTGGGGTGACAATTTATGAGTTCTTTTTATAGTCTTGACACGGCATATTTCAAAAATATCCTCTTATTCCATTTTGTAAATGTCACCTTCGCAACCCCCACCACAACATCCCCCAGCCACCCCCATTTCACAATCTCCCACCATCGACCATCTCAAATGATACATGTGCAAACCAAGTCATGTGATTTTCTCAATTATCCAGCCAATATTATAGAAGAAGAAGTCTGAAGAAGGGTCTCGACACGAAATGTCACCCATTCCCTTCTCTCCAGAGATGCTGCCTGTCCCGCTGAGTTACTCCAGCTTTTTGTGTCTATCTTCGGTTCAAACCAACATCTGCAGTTCCTTCTTACACATGATATGTGGGGTATATGTATCTATTAGGTGTAGTTATAATCCCCCTAGTGCTTCATATGTCATTCGTGAAATCATACTTTAACTATGATTATTAATCTGCCTTGCGACAAGCAAACTTTGTAACTTGATTTGTTCGTTGGAAGGCATAATCCGTTCCTTCATATCACTAAACTAGAATTGATTAGCAATTTTTTCCTACTGGTTGTCTTATCTAGACTCATAAAAGTGTGCAGAGCATTTTTTCCAGTAATATTAGTCACCCAGGCGTATTGAAAGTCAATGCATGTGATATCCTGGCTAGAAATTCTTTGGCACATGGTTGGTGTGTTAGCATGCAATGATTGTGGAGAGGGATCATTGCTGCACATTTCTATTACGTACAACCCCAAAGGAATTTAATAAGAAGATAGATATCTATCTTAATGCTAAAGAAGTCAAAGGATATGGGTTGAAATTGGGGACAATGAACTGAAATGGATGATTGTATTGAATGGCCCACTCCCATCTCTTATATTTATTTGTAGCACAGATAGTTTTCACACTTACTATGCAGGGAATTTCAGGGTTATATCTCAATGATGATGAAAGAATAGTGACATATAATATAATTTTTCACATCTAAATTGTCCATGATTTGTCATTCCTATGAAATGTCTTTGCTTAGTGGTAGAGCTGGAAACTGTGGCTGAACATGCTTTTCAGTCAGTGGATAGTTTTAAGGCAGAGATATATAGATTCATGATTAGTATGGGTGTCAGGGGTTATGGGGAGAAGGCAGGTGAATGAGGTTAGGAGGGAGAGATAGATCAGTCACGGTTGAATGGCGGAGTAGACTTGATGGGCTGAATTGTCTGAGTCACATTACAGCCTTTTTGATTCCTCCTCACAGCTTTCATTCCCCCATTGGTTTATCTTCTGCAACCTGTTACATTTAGTTCCCTCAAGTCCATACACGTGTGTATAAAATGTCATTTTCCAGGGCCCAAGCACTGATACACGTGGCACCCCTCCTGTGCCGTGACACGCCGATTGGACAGAAGTATTACAAGGTAGAGGTCAAGTAGCACTTTCGAAGGGCAACTTCGAAAGGGAAAAATTGCCAGTCTGATCAAATATAACCCATGTTCAGAATTACAAAAAAAATCAATAAAATAATAAAGCAGGGATATAACAGCAAATAAAAACCTACACAATGACTCCCATTTCAAAATAGTCAAGTTATTCCACGGGGGAAATGGTGGCCCTCTCCATTTGCACATTGTGGACCCAATCATAATGCAAAATACATTAGCTGATGCTGTGACGTTTGTTGGGACAGTTATTCAACAGCTAAGTGCTAAGCGGTTCAGTCTACTGCTCTACCCTTCCTGCTCTCTGCCAAGTTAGACCACACTGGCAGTGGGTGGTAACGTGCCACGGACCTTGCCTGCAGATATCTATTTTCTAGTAGTTTACCAGGATTACTGAAGTGCCTTTGTTGGAGAGAAGCAGTGACATTACAGAACAGAAACATTATCCTCTCTTAAGAGTGTTGGATTTATTTATCCTTCTCACCCTGTCACTATGCCAATATTCTTGCTGTTACCCAGCCAGCCCGTACTCATGCCACCCATGCCAAGAGTCTACAGTCAAAGGTTTCTCTAGGTCATTCTCCATGTGTAGTCTCCTCCACTAAATATCACTAGTCTTCTCCAGACACTTCAACCATTGGAGTCACAATGCATGGGAGCACAAGGTCTGTATACCAACCTCCGCAGAGGCAAACTCCAGGTCATTAATACTTGGGGCATGAAAAGTCCTACTCCTTTGTATCTTTAGCCATACTCCACTTATATTTGTCTCCTCTGGTCCTTGATCGCATCCGCCAATAAAAACAAGCTTCTTTCGATTCATCTTATCCAGACACTGTCATAATTTTAGACTCCTCTTTCAACTTTTCCCCCAAACTATCTCCATTGTAAGAACTTCCCATTATTCTTAATGTCATGCGAGTCAGGTCGGGGGGAGTTCGCACCAACATGCGTACCATGTAATCCCGTGCTACCTGCTCCATGGTCGGATAGTTGGTGACTAAACCGTCTCCCCCACCTTGTTTGCCAGGTGAGGAGGGGGCTGTGGACCCCCAGCAGGACCAAAAACAAGACCTGTCAAAGGGTGGTGGAGCTCCTAGCGAGCCAACGGCCATTCACACTTCAGTAGAAGATGCGAACACTGTCGTACATAGCATTGTAAGGCAACGTGACCGTTGATGTTTTCAACAATGATGATGATGCATGCGAGGCCATTTTGAAAACTCCATGCAAACAACATCGGAGATCAGCCTTGAAGGCAACTGACTACAACTGTCACACAGCAGCCTCATTACTTGTGCCTCTGTGCCATGCAATGCCACATTTTCCATTTGTACAAAATTGACATCCCATATCTCTGGGAACATTCTACTATGGGTTAAAATTGAAAAAAGTTTTAAGATGGAGGGAAATGGGGAGGGGATGGGGTAGTTAGTGACCAAGAGAATCAAAAGGTAAGTCTATGTAAACCAGTAAAGGGCCTGTCCCACGAGCATGCGACTGCATGCGGCAAGCGCGACCTAACATGGTGGCTTGAGCCGTATGGCCTCGCGGGGCCGGTCCCACTTCGATCGCCGGAGTCGTATGGAATTGTGCGGAGCTGGTCCCGACATCGCGTTGGGCTCCGAAAAACTGACACTGTTGGAAAATTCCGCGGGCCAACGGCCTGCCGGCCCGCAGCCACATTGCGGCCGTACGCAGCGCCTCGACGGGCGTATGCACTGTCTCTACGCCGTACGCAGCATCTTGACGGCGTATGCCTAGCGCGAACTTCCCATGGACTTCGCTCGAACTTCACGTCAACTCGTGTGGGATCACTCGACCTCCGCGTGGCCCCCGCTTCCGGTTTGATTGCACTTGCTGCATGCAGGCGCATGCTCGTGGGACAGGCCCTTAAGTCTGAATGACGTAATAGGTGTTAAGGCTGCCTAGAATGGTAGAAGTATGCCTGGAGGAGAAACTAAATGAAAATTGATGCATCAGATGAAGAGAAGGGAAAAAAGCTGAATGTTAGAAATATTAACATACAACGCTGGAATGGCTGAACACCTGAAAATGTTGAAATCCATTGTCAAGTCCTGAAGGCTGTGATGGCCCAATTGTGTAGGAGATAGACAGAAAAGCCAAAGTAGGAGTGGTATGTCATGCAAAGCTGCAAGATGCAAGGATGAAGGCAAGTGATCATCTTACCTGGCAGGCATCCTAGTCCAAAACTGTATGGCTAAAATCAAGTTACCTGGAACACCCTAATGTCATGCTCCTGGGACAATGTGCTCCAGTGTGCATGGAGAGAATGATGCCATCATGCATGCTCTTGACATGGAAATCATGGCAGTATTCTGTTTCACTCATGGAAGAAATCAATTTTCACTCATAATGTGAATGAAATCTGTTGTGCAATTGAATTTCCAGATGCATCCCTCTCATATATTCTCACTCCCATTTGTGATCTCTGTTTCCCACTCTCTATCAATACAATGTTGGATGGTTTAATACTCAGCTACATTAGGAACTTACATTAGTCTTCTTCACAATAAATGCTACTAAAATTGATGTCAACTTCTAATTAAACTGATGCCTATAATCAATAATGGAGTAAGTGGAACAGCTAATAAAGATTCAAAAAGTCAGGTTCCAAGACTCGGAATAAGATGTGCAGCTGCAGGAGGATAACTTCTGGATGTTGGATCTGTGCGAGAAGGAAGGATCTTTTATCCATGATGCTAAGAGATAAGGATTGTGTAGAATGACTGCTGTAGACAAACAAAAACAGAGACATTCAAATATACTTAGTACTGCCATGCATCATTTTTTGCCTAAGATGCATTCTGTTGTGCAGTACTTTTATATAATTCAAAATTGGTTCAAACTCATGTGAGTCTCTGCACCTTCTTCATCTGATGAAATGGGCCAGAGTGGCACTAAACTTCGAAAAAGAACACAGTGGCAAAAATATCCGACTAGTCTGTCGCTTTCAGATCGATTTCAGATTCTTCAGTTTCATTCAGAACTCACCCACTTCTGTGGTTACTTCAGAAGATTGTTTTGTTGAATTACAGTTCCAGAAGTCTTGCAAGTCATGCTCTGAAAATAACTGTATTTATGTTATGCTAATCAAAATTATAAAGCAACATGGCATATTGAAATGATTAAAATGTATACAGAATCACAATTCAATCTTTTGAGCAAGAGGAACAGTGTGTTGCATTTCCACATGTGTTAGTTTAATCAGCGTTCACAAAACACAGTGTTGTATGGCTTTCGTCTGATATTCCTGTGAATCTGGGGCTTTTTATATTGTAAAACTGTTGAAAACAATATTCCATTTTCAACACAAATATTAAGAAGACCACAGATACATCTTTACAAAATTTAATTGCTTTTCCAGTTTTTATGAAATATAATATAAATGGTGGGAGAAGGGGTATTTCTGTCTTGCGTAGATATAGATTCTGTAGATTATGTAGATTCTGAACATTGGAATTAAAAAATATGCAATATGCAATACTTGCATAAGGGGAAATGCACCACCTTTTGGAATGAAGAAGGTGCTGAATTTTGAGGGATCCAGTTACAGGCAAAATAATTACTTTCTCATTGAAATCTGTCCACCGTAACTTTATGACAAAATATTATTCAAGTACAAACAGTAATTGCCAATTGTACATGCAGTAAAGAAGCCTTTCTCTTCGTAATTACAAGCAAGGACCACCAAAAGCAATGCTCAACTTGGGCGTTCTCCAGCCCCTGCGTAATTGCTTCTCAGTTTCAAGCAGGCTCTCAGTTAGGGAAACTTCCGACATAGAATCTAATTTCCTGGCTGACATTTCTCAATTACAAGTATGTTTCATCAGCCATACAAGAAATTGAAGGCTTAAGTTAAAAGGGCATTGTGCTAGATAGGGAAAATTTCAGATAGGTTCAATTTCTGCAAGAGCCAGCAGGACTCTGCTTCGAAACTCTACTGAAATTCCATCAGCCTGCCTTCCCGTTGATTATTCCACCCAATGACAAAATGTTGTTGACGTTGCACTTCTCTTCCTTTGACAGGTGCTATTGGTGATTAAAGGCTCTTCACGGCCACTGTGTACTCAAACCTTTGTATTCTCCTCAGCCCATCATCACTTTCAGGAACACGACAAACGAAAGGATGGTCAGGCTCTTGTGTCTGTTTCACCATTCAATTAGATCACTGCTGATCTGTCCCTCAATTCCATTTACACTCCTGGGTTTCATAACCATTAAAACTCAAAGATATACATCAACTTCAATTTTGAATTTTTACACTTTTCTAATGCTCACACAGACACATTTATTGACCTTCGGTAACCAAAATACACTATCCACTGGATTAAAAAGCAAAACATTACAGATGCTGGCAATCTGAAAAGCCATTGACTTGAAAAGTCACCACTGCTTCAAATGCATGTAACTTGTTACACACTCCCAACTTTTTCTATTTTATATCCATTGGATTGCACTTGCAAATTCATTTAGTTATTTCCCCCAGAGATCTTATGGAGACTTGATTAGTTGCTTTTAAAACTTATTTTAGCTACACTTAGTCCTTTTTTAGACAATACATTAAACCACACGCTCAAATTCCTCACTGTTTCATGACCTGGTGAGGGTTGTGTAAAGATACGAAGTAGGTATATCCATTTTATCTTATTTTACTTTCTTATATCTTCTGTTCTCTATTTTTCTCTTTCTTTTTCTTTGGTTTTCTTTTTAACTCTTTTTCGTGTTTTACGTTTCTACGGGACTCTCTTGATCACTCTTTCACGCACTTACTATCCTATCTAACTCTCTCTACTTTCCTTATTTTTAAAGTTTAAAACTAGACGTGGTACAGGAAATGTATTATGTTATTTTTGGATTATATCACTGTAATGTACATTACATCTAATAAATTAAAAAAAATTTAATAAAAAGAATTCCTCACTATTGACTTTTGGCGAACACACAATTCTCAGATTAACAACTCATTTTTATTTTGAACATTGACATAAACAATCATTGTTTTTCAACCGTCAGAGATATAAAATATTTGGGGCAATTTAATCAAATTATCTGATATAATTAGTTTTTCTATACTCCCTCTAAAAATCGCTAATTTCCTTGCAAAGCTTTCTCATGAATTTTGGCCAATGCGGAGAACTCACATTCTTAGCACAAGTATTGGTAATTCTTCTGCAGAGATCCATTAGAGTGAATTTCTGGAAGCAATTCTTCAGGTGAAAAGGCATGTCTAACTCAAGTTCAACTGAATTACTTTATTAATCTATGTTAGATTCATGTTTAATCTTAACTTTTCACTCGCCTGTTTACGGGTTCTCTTAAAATGGGTTTACTATGTTTTTTTCTGTGGAATTTATGTTATTTTCTGACAAAGAATTTTTGCTGAGGTAAATGTGACATTCTGCATGCTGTGCCAATATTCTGCCTGACCCACTGAGTTACTCCAGCACTTTGTGCTCAACGCAAGATTCCAGCATCTCAATGGTTCAATGGATAAGTATTGTCACATATGCAATTAAACATTGCATAGTGAAATTCAATTTGCAAATAATGACGTCATCTGCAGTCCCATGCGTCTTCAATTTTGAGATTTTTTGCTGAACTAACCAAAAACTCATGTTTGATACCTACACTGTTTCATCATTCTTTTTCCAGTATTAAGTAAATTAAAATCTAATTTTCTTCTGAAGCGTGATATTTTAACAGATGGCTTTGCATCATTCCGAAACTGGACATTCCTCCTTGTTACCTCTCCAGTCTTAATCTCCACACACCACCAAGCACCAAGCACCAGACAGACCTAATCTCTCCCAACCTCTCCAAATGCTGGCCTTGGTTGCTGAGCTTTTACGGCATATCTTAAAGGATGCATTCGAATTACAAAGCAAATACTTTTTCCGAATGAAAAGATTAAACAAACACACAAACCGCTTCTCTCTTCCTCGCAAATAGTTTCGCTGGATTGGACTTCTTAGGAGAAGTGTACACTAAAACAGCCCATGGTGGAATTGTGCAACTTGTTATGGCCCTGTCCCACTTAGGCGATTTTTTCGGCGACTGTTATAGTCGTAGCAGGTCGCCGAAAAACCGGTGACTGGACCCCTCTACGACAATGTCTACGACAATGTCTACAACAACCTGCCTCCTAGTCGACATCAAGTTACGGCAAGCTACCGACAACCGGCAACCCATTAGGACGTCCACCTACGACCACACCTATGACAACCTACGTCCACCCGCGACAAGCTATGACAAGCCAAGACAATTCAGTCGCTGGTACCTGTCGCCGGTTGACGTAGGTTGTCGCCAATGGAATTCACAACCTACGTCACCTGGCGACAAGCTACGTCATCCTGGCGACAACCTACATCAGGAGAAGACAAGCTACGATCATTGGCATCAAGTCCACTGTCGCCGACTGTCGCCGAAAAACTGGCGACAGTCTAAATGTCAGAAGTCAGAAAAACCGGGGACAGTATCTAAATCAAAATTTTATTAGTTATTTAAGTTATGACATCATAGAAACATAGAAACATAGAAATTAGGTGCAGGAGTAGGCCATTCGGCCCTTCGAGCCTGCACCGCCATTCAATATGATCATGGCTGATCATCCAACTCAGTATCCAACTCACATCGGATGGAAGCTGCCTACCAAATCTCGTTGCACTTATGTGCAATGACAATAAAATTATTATTATTATTATTAAAGTTTTGAACATTTAAAAATCCAACGGTGACCAGAAAAACGCTACGACTCTTTGGGCGAATTGAGGAGACTACTCACGACCATATAGGCGTCACCCCGCGAGCATGTGGCGACAGCCTAGTCACCTAAAAAATCACCTAAGTGGGACAGGGGCATTAGTCTCCTTGCAAAAAGAGGGAATGCAAATAGCCCCATAATGACACAGCAGGGAACAACCTTAAAAAATATGACTTTTACCTGTTCTCCGAGACTGTTGCATTCTCTCCTTGCACCGTCCAATGGACAAACAACTCTTCAATTCCTTGCACTTAAATAAAAACAATTTACTTAAATTAGAGATTACTTTTGACCTGATCCAGTCCCTTGTGATTATGGCAACGATTTGCAAACATATTCCAAGAGGTGTATTTCTCTTTGACAACATTAAAAAACAAACAGTTTTTGTTGTGAACCTTTTCTTTCTGGCTCTTGATTATTCCCACAGATAATCATGTTGCCATAAGGTTCTTGCTCATCTGTAGTATTTTTGGATCCAACTGAAAGCATTATTGCTGTTATGCATGCCATGCCAAACTCTCAACATCAGTTTATAACTTCATTAACAATGAAAAAACTAGACTTTATTTTATCTACTACATAGTACATACTACATAGTACATTTTACCTACTACATGGGTTACACAGAATGTAAAGACAAAATACCTGCAACAGCATCTGTGCAGGCTGAACATTGTTCAACTGATTCTGAGCCTGGGCTTCATTTACTTTGGACAAGTTACTCGAGGCACCTACTGGACACTTTACCATTGTTGAATTAGTTTAACGTTCCCAGTGGATGGATCAGGTCAAAGTAAAAATCTCCGATCTGAGCAAATGTTTTTAAAGTCCAAAGAATTGAAGGGTTGTGTGACTATTGCAAGGAGGAAGGTTGAATAGAAAGAGAGCCTCACGGTGGAGCCAGAAGTTGTATAAAGACTTGCGGAGAAGGTTCTTCCACGCTAGGTTAAATTTCGGTTTATTATTGTCATTGTACCGAGGTACAGTGAAATGCTTTTGTTTGTGCGCTATTCCAACAGGTAGGATAATACTCAACATAATTACAATCAAGCTATGCATGTACAAATGTTAGAGCAAAGAGGAAAATACCAGAGTGGAGAATATATTTTCTCAGCATTATAGCATAACAGCTCCAGGGAAAACAGCCAATGTACGCAATGAGGTAGTTGGAAATTCAGGACTGGGCCCCAGCTTATGGAAGGATTGTTCAAAATGTCTGATAAGAGAGGGGAAGAACTATTCCTTGGTCTGGTAGTACACACTTTGACCTTTTGTATATTCTGCCCTATGGGAATGGGGAGAAGGAGGAATGAATATAATGGGCAGCGTGGTGTAGATGGAGTCAATACAAAGGAGTTTGTATGATGGACTGGGCTGCATCAACTTCGCTGCACCTTTTTGAGGTCTCGGGCAGAGCTGTTCCCAAACCAAGCTGAGATGCAACCCAGCAGTATGCTTTCTATGGTGCATCGGTGGAAGTTTGTTAGAGTCGTTGGAGACATGCCAAATTTCCACAATCTCCTGAGGAAATAGATGCATAGCTGTGTTTTTTTTGGCCGCAGCTTAAATGGGGTTGGTCCACGCCATATTGTCGGTAACATTAATATCAAAGAACCATAAGGTCTTGACTATTTCCATTTTGGCACTATTGATGCAGATTGGGGCGTGTACTTCACCATGCATCCTGAAATCAATACATTGCTCCTTCTTCTTGCTGACATTCATGGAGAGTTTGATGTCCTGACATCATGTTACGATGTGCCTGTAAGCAAACTGCAGTGGACCAAGGTTGAAGAAGGGTTTCGGCCCGAAACGTTGCCTATTTCCTTCGCTCCATAGATGCTACTGCACCCGCTGAGTTTCTCCAGCGTTTTTGTATACCTGCAGTGGACCAAGGCTGTCTGTGAGGCTGATGTTAATGTGCACTATCGTTTGTCTCTGGAAGCACCATGATGATAGATGTAAGAACTACTGGATGGTAGTCATTAAGGCATGCTACCTTACTTTTCTTTGGCATAGGCACAAAAGTGGTCTTCTAAAAGCAGATGGCACCTCAGAATGGAGTAGTGAGATGTTAAGGATGACTGCATATACTTCTGCCTGTTTGTCTGTGCAGATCCTAAGGATGCATCTCCATCTAGGCCAGTTGCTTTCTCTGGATTGACTCTCTGGAAAGTTAATCTTACATCTTCTACAGTGACCATTGCTACATGTGCATTCCAGGCTGACAGGTCAGGTGATGTCCTTCTACTGACCTTCTGTTCAAAGTAAGCATGGAATGCATTGATGCATTTATTACACGAGGGCTAGAATACAAAAACAGGCATGTAATGCTGAGGCTCTATAAGGCACTGGTCAGGCGGCATTTGGAGCATTGTGAGCAATTTTGGGCACCGTATCTGAGGAAGGATGTGCTGGCCCTGGTGAAGGTCCAGAGGAGGTTTACAAGAATGATCCCAGGAATGAGTGGGTGAACATAAGATGAGCATTTGATGGCACTGGGCTTGTACTCGCTAGAATTTAGAAGAATGAGGGAGGACTTCATTGAATCTTACCGAATTGTGAAAGGCTTGGATAGAGTGGATGTGTAGAGGATGCTTCCGCCAGTGGGAGAATCTGGGACTAGAGGTCATAGCCTCAGAACTAAAGAACATTCCTTCAGGAAGGAGATGAGGAGGAATTTATTTTGTCAGAGGGTGGACATTCTGTGTAATTCTTTGCCACAGAAGGCGGTGGAGGCCAAGTCAGTCGATATTTTTAAGGCAGAGATAGATAGATAGATTCTTGAGTAGTGCGGGTGTCAGGGGTTATGGGAAGAAGACAGGAGAATGGGGTTAGGAGGGAGAGATAGATCAGCCATGATTGAATGGCAGAGTGGACTTGATGGGCTGAATGACCTATTTCTGCTCCTATCACTTATGGCCTTATGACCTTATTGAGCTCATCACGGAGGCACCCGTTGTTACCATAGATTCTGTCTGACTTCACTTTGAAGCCCGTTATGGGATGCAAACCTTGCCCCAATCAACGGTCGTCTATGTTGTTGCCTCAGGACTCTAGCTTGGTCTAGAATTCCCTCCTGGTATCCTTGATGATATTATAGATAGGCAAAAAAAAATCCACCTCTGCAGTCTTTTCAGCTAGCCTGATAATTATGTTCACAGCACTGTTGTCTGTTGACCCACGATGTCTTCTACATGCCTCTGTACGCTTTTTCACTGTATTTCTACCCACTAATTCCAATTTCATTGTTTCCTTTTTGTGTATTTGGACATAATCACGAAATGTAATTCCACATTGCTGCACCCTCTTGTTCAAAAAATAAAACTATCCATGCATTGCACAGAAACTGCTGGAAAAGATCAACAGCTCAGGCAGCATCTGTGGAAAGAGAAACCGTTAATGTTTCAGATCGAAATCCATTCTTCAGATTGGTGAGCAATGAGAAGAAATGGAAGGAATGTACCAACAAGAGGTAGGTTCCCACCAACTCAATTTGGCACTTAGACCAGCGATCCTCGCGCACTTACACAGTCCTACACACGTTAGGGACAATTTACAACTATACCAAGCCAATTAGCCGACAAACTTGTCCGTCCATGGAATGTGGGAGGAAAGCGGAGGCCCTGGAGATAACCCACGCAGGTCACGTGGAGAACGTACAGACAAGCACCCATAGTCAGGATCAAACCTGGGTCTCTGGCTCTGTAAGGCAGCAACTCTACCGCTGCACCACCATGCTGTCTTCCATGTGATGCTCGATCTAAGAGTAGTTTCCATATACAAGGGTAGTTTCCATATACAAGGGTAGTTTCCATATACCAAAATATTGCAGTCAATAAAAATCTGCACTCCAGTACAAACATTTAAACCAGCCTATATCTATCCATTCTTGTTTAAATGAACTAGTTATTATGTTACACTAGTTAAGCCTAAATCCCCTTGATTACAATTGTGACGGCTTCTGAATGCACTTGTCTAGTTTTCAGTAAATCTGGTGTGAAAAAATGTGAAATGATTAAAACAACTTGAAGGCAATGAATGGGATTGGATGGATTTTGCAATCTTAGGCTGACAGTCTCGGAATGCAGAGGAGGAGAACATTGCAACAGGTCACTCTGGAACAGACACGGATCGCAGTAAATTGGGATGTGCCAGAAACTGGAGCTCCAGAACATAAACAGAAGACACCCTACAGAGACTATATATTATTGGCCATCTTTCCAAGAGTAATTGGAAATGTTTATATATTTTAAACTACATTTTGCAACTTTTTTTACAAACTGGGATATGTTTAAAAAGATATATCTAGAACACACACAGCTTTTTTTTTTAATGGAGATTTTGTCAATTTACAGTGTGCCTTGAGCAATTTTGTGAGTTCGCTTCTTTCCAACAAAAAAAAAGTCCAGTTTAGTCAATCAGAACTCTTCCTAATTCTTTGATTATAGGATTTGACAGTCATTCAGTCCATTTCAATTCCACTATCTTTTTATTTTATTTTTATGTTTGGTTTTGATTAAGTGTGATAGAAATGTAGCAGACAAGATATAATTAGGGCTTTTAAAAAAAGTTTTAGCCAATAAAAAACATTTTTTTCCCGATATTCTTATTCAGTGCCAACAATAAATGTTAATCATGCAGAAGTTATACTAACATATTTTTTTCTTAAAGGTACAGTAAGTGCATGTGTTTCCAAAATGTGAAAACTCTAACCAATCCCATTTATTTGTGTAGTGTGCTGATTAATAGCATTGCAATGGTGACTTGATACTGAAGCTAACATAACCTTGAATGTGCAAACATTGTTAGTATTGATTTCATTCCAGCTACAATTTTTAAGAGACAAAATCTAGAGGCACAAGAAAGTGCAGATGCTAGAATTTGCACAAAGTGCTGGAAGAACTCAATGGGTCAGGCAACATCTGAAGAGGGAATGGACAGGCGACGTTTCAGGTCAGGACCCTTCTAAGTTCATTTTTTTTGATAACCAGAAATATCACATTTTGCTAATCACTAGCAAACCAAAACAAAAAACATAGCCAAAAATGTAATCCAAAAAAAATCAAGCTGTAAATATATACATCTTCATACTCAATCGTACAGTTCACCAAAGCCAATGATTGTCTAACGCAAAGACAGTTAATCATGTAAATGAACAAAGTCCTTGCTCTGCCAAAGTACAGATATAACTTTCAAGATTTTTGACATAACAATTCAGATGCTCTCAATTTTTGGCCCAGTAATTCCCCTCCAATGATATTGAACCCTTTTCTCCCATGTATTTACTGATTGGATATGAATGGTTTAGAAGAATATGGGCCAAATGTAAACAGGTGGGACAAGTGTAGATGGGCACCTTGGTCGGTGTGGGCAAGTTGGGCCGAAGATCCTTTTCCAGGCTGTTTGATTCCTAGACTCTATGATCGCAATTTATGCACACACCCATCACCTCCCCTCCACCCCACCCTACAAAATGCAGCTACACATACATTGCTGCACCAATTGGGTTAGAAAGAATCAACAAAACAAAGAAGATAAATGTATCTGTTCAGTCATAGTCTTATCCTGGAGCATGGGCATTCAGCAATGGTTTTCTGAACCATAATTCGCAATTTGATTTGAATGATACTTGAACTTTTCAAATCGAGCTTGACCTCAAACCAAGCTCTCACCTCATTTGGCATTCTAAGAGTCAGGGGTTCAAGTATTAGCTAGTAGGAGAATGACACAAATGCAGTGAGACATAGTCTGTTGTATTTCATTTTGACATGCAAGAGGCAGGAAACATGTTCCCGATGTTGGGGAGTCCAGAACCAGGGGCCACAGTTTAAGAATAAGGAGTAAGTTATTTAGAATGGAGGTGAGGAAACACTTTTTCACATGTAGAGGTGTGAGTCTGGGGAATTCTCTGCCTCAGAGGGTGGTGGAGGCCGGTTCTCTGGATACTTTCAAGAGAGAGCTAGATAGGGCTCTTAAAGATAGCGGAGTCAGGGGATATGGGGAGAAGGCAGGAATGGGATACTGATTGGGGATGATCAGCCATGATCACATTGAATGGCTCGAAGGGCCAAATGGCCTACTCCTGCACCTATTGTCTATTGTATTGAAACCTGGGTTGTATTGTAGATTTACACAAAATGCTGGAGTAACTCAGTGGGACAGGCAGCATCTCTGGATAGAAGGAATGCATGACATTTCAGGTTGAGACCCTTCTTCAGACTGAGAGTCAGAGGAGAGGGAAACGAGAGATATCGAAGGGTAAGGTGTGAAAACGATAGATCGAAGGGCACTCAAGTACATGGAAAATGTAGAATAGATCACTGTTAGCTCGGGGAAGGTGACAACTAGGCATACAAAGTAAAATTTAATCAGGAGGACAGTCAAACTAGTCGGAGAACTAGGATGGGGAGGGGGGGGGGTGGAGAGAGAGGGAAAGCAAGGGTTACTTGAAGTTAGATAAGTCAATATTCATACTGCTGGGTCGTAAACTACCCAAGCGAAATATGAGGTGCTGCTTATCCAATTTGCGTTGGGCCTCACTCTGATAGTGGAGAAGGCCCAGGACAGTAGGGTCAATGTGGGAATGGGAGGTGGAGTTAAAGTGTTTAGCAAATGGGACCTTACGTAGGTCTAGTCCTTCCATTGGTGGTTACAGCACAGCTACCACTGTGGGATAGGCTGAGCAGATGATGGATGAAAATGGCCAGGAGAGCGAAAGGCAGGTTTCTGGAGACAAATCGCATTAAAAATGCAATTCGACAAATATGTTGAAAAATTACCAGAAAAGTATAGCAGATACTCCTTAAAGATTGGTCAGCACAATGGTACAGTTCCGGCCTCACGGCGCCAGAGACCTGGGTTCAATCCTGACCTCGGGTGCAGTCTATACGGAGTTTGCACCCTAGGACTACAGGGGTTTCCTCTGGGTGCACTGGTTTCCACTCACATGGCAGAGACACTGTTTCCATGCTGTATCTTTCAATCAATTCAATCAATAGAAAGTGAAGATAAATAACATGAATTTGAAATAAATATTTATAATCAAATATTCGGTATTATAGTGGCATCGTTTTCAATCCAGGACCACATTTCTGGAGCCAGTGGCAATGCCAGCAAAACTGCTGCTTTACAGTTCCAGCCACCCATGTTCAATCATAACCTCGGGTCCAGAATGTGGGATGTTTGCATGTTTTCCAGCAACTGTACGGATTTGCTCCATGGGCTCTGGTTTTCCTTCCGCATCCCAAAAAATGTGTAGATTGGTAGGTTAAATAAATCGACTGTTAATTGCCTGTAAACTCAATAGATGTGAATGTGGGGAGAATAAAATGAAATGAGTGTAGGATTAGTTAAAATTGGTATTTGATGGACGACATGAACTCCGTGAGACAAAGAGCCCGTATCTATGCTCTACTAATCTATGCGTTCACATCGCACAAAGCTGCAAAGGAATTTAATCTCTAGCAATTAAATAAATATGGAATAAAAAGTTACATGCAAGATGATGATGATGATGAAGGAACAACTACTTTGGCAAATAAACCATTGGTTCATCAATGTTTTTCAGTTACGGCAACATGCTGTCTTGACCATGTATATGACTCCTGACCCACAGCACAATGACTGAATGTTTCTATCCTATCAAATGATCAAGCAAGCCACTCAATCGAGGAGCATACCACTCTGCACTGGCTCGCATTACCTGTATTCCATGAGCAGATAAACTAAAGGACCTGTCCCACGAGCATGCGACCTGCATGCGGCAAGCGCGACCTAAAGGGCCGGTCCCACCAGCATGCGCCTGCATGCGGCGAGCGCGACCAAACCAGAAGTGAGTGACATGAAGTTCGAGCGAAGTCCGCGGGAAGTTCGCGCGTGATGTACGGCGTCGAGGCGGCTGCGGGCCGGCAGGCCGTTGCCGCGCGGAATTTTTGAACATGGTCAGTTTTTCGGAGCCCCGCGCGATGTCGGGACCAGCTCCGCACAACTCCATACGGCTCCGGCGATCGAAGTGGGACCGGCCCTGCGAGGCCGTATGGCTCAAGCGACCACGTTAGGTCGCATTTGCCGCATGCAGGCGCATGCTGGTGGGACCGGCCCTTTAAGTCGCGCTTGCCGCATGGAGTCGCATGCTCGTGGGGCAGGCCCTTAAAGCTATTCATTTGGCGCAGGTCGCAATATTGACTCATGCTGACCATTCAACCTCTGATTATGTTCTTACCCACATCAAGTTCATTGATCTCAGCAGAAGGGGGAAATACCCAGGACTCATCCTCTTGGTCACTTTCTAGTGACCCCTGCTGGGTTCCTCTGTTCCTAAAGATCAACTGCTACCGTGACGGCATCCGCAAGCAAATAGCTAGCCATCTCTCAGACGCAAGAATGACCACTCGAGTAATGCACTTATCAGGAAATCAGATACTACACAAGGAAGAATTTGCACCTTCAATAGGGAAGAGAATGGTAGTGGGGTGAGGGGAAATGAAAAGCAGACAGTACAAAAAATGTCCATTAAGCCGAAACATGCTGTCCATGTCGGACTGTGTTCTTAAATCTTCACCAACTATTAATGGAACCAATATCTGTTAGTATTCCTATTGCAATCTGTGGCACCATCTCAAACTCATGCATTTATGAAGTGAAAAAGATATAACATGTTCTCCTCAACGATGACCTATTACATCACCAGCTTAGCAGAGATACAGGCAAGATTATAACTTCATATTTACTTAGTGTGTTGTTAGCAAACATCCCTAGTGCTTTCATAGCATGTAAAAACATTTTGAGGTAACAAAATATCTAGTAAAAATAGCAGATAAAATATAGTGCAACTTTATTAAAAACGCAAACCTAGTTTAGAGAACAGAGAAGTAAAAGGCATACAATAACTGCGTCTTAACGGGGCCTGTCAAATCTGGGCCGTTTGATCATTCTTAATTGATAACAGATTTAGCTGTCAGTCATTGAAAGCATCAGCTGATGAATGAAAAGACACATTTGGAATTGCTCATGCTTGAAAAGGTTAAACATTTCAGAAAAGACTAAAGGGAGTACTGTATTACAGTTTTTCAATACTGCTGATTTTATTTGATTAAAGTGAGATGTTACAGTTACAGGAAAATGTTATATCCTCATTAAGTGGTCCGTGTTGTATGTCCTCCAAAGGCCGCAGACATTTTATACTTCATAACGTGGCTAATGTCAGCCCTTTTACAACAGATGGCATCTGAAAGCTATCCTTGGCACCTTCCTTCAATAAAATTAAAATAAGAAATTTGATCAAAGCTACTTCAAAACTGCAATAGCAAGAATGAAACAAAGCAGCAAGATAAATGTATTTAACATTCTCCAGTAGGGAATGCACTCCCAATAACACCAATGTTAAGCAAAATTGTTTTGTACGCTGAAATTAACTCTTCCCAGAGGAAAATGTCCATCTGGAGTACAACTCCCTTTAGAAATCCACTGTTTGCATTCCAACTGTGCGGTTGGTGTTACCACACCAGAGCTTCTTAATTGGTTTTGTTTAGATTTGCTTTGTTGTCACTGAAATAAATAAATGGACTGCACAATGTTGGTTACATCTCCCGATGACAGCAGTGACAACATTATTATCAATCAGCCAATTATGCCCTTCAGATGTTCCAATATAATGTCAGCCAATCACTATGAATGCTATCAGTTATTAGTGTGCACGGCAAGTTTCCCCAAATACTTTTAATTGGATAAATGCACCACACGAAGGAAGTCATAAAGATCAAAGCCAGTCCCAAGATCAATTTCATTTTCCTGCTGGATTAACTTTGGGATCAGATAAGATTCCCACTGCTGATTGCTATTTAATAACCCGTCAGAACAGGCGGGATCAGGTTCAATACTTCTATGGAGGGTTTGCATCTTCCAGTGAAGTACATGAGTCTGTGAGGCCTGAAAATAATATCACACCTGAAAATCTAAATGAAAGAGCCAATCGCCCCATGGCATATTGGACTGAGGTTTCGTGGCTCTGATATCACACACAAAAGCAAAAGTTGTGAACTCTCACAATATCCTCATCTCCGCGATATCCTCTCAGTATGGACGGTGAGGATTTTGTAGAAAGCAAATTAAGGAGGGAATACGCTGTATGAATATAAAAACCTTGGAGATCTTCTATGAATGAGGGGCCTGAGAACATTGGCAGGAGCTTGGGGGTTGGAAGAGGTATGATCACCAAGGATGATACTTGAGAAGAGCATCTAGACAAAGACAGTTATTCAGAATCCCTGCAATCGGCCTGCATTAATTTGCAATCCACTTAAATATTCACAAAGATGGCCACAACCTCCCAGCTAAGGTTTGCTTCAGAATGTGTGTGCTTTGTTATTCATGGACATCATTTGCCCAGTTTAATTTTGAATCAAGTGACACCAAAACTGGTTATTCATATCATCCAATATCATTGCACCTGACCAGTAGGTCCCATATCTATGCATGTTATATGCACTAATACCTTGTCTAATTAGTGATGCTTTAAATACTCAATTGCCATCAGCAATTTGGTTTTGGCAGTGCAGAAAAGGCACTTGTCACTGGAACTTCCAGACCATTGTTCTTCAATGGAGAGATGGCGAGCGAATAAATAGACAGGCAGCTAAAGTGCATGCCACATAAAACTGAGCAGAACCATCTTTGCTGCAACAAGATCAGCTCCCCATGCTTTGTGCAAACAAACCCCTGCTTTATTTCTCCCTTACATTAAAAATAACACAAACTTCTTGTGCTTTGCAGAATCATTGTGGCTATTTCAGCACGGATGTGACAAGCAAGAAAAGAAAATATTAACAACAGCACTACTCCCCACGGCCTGCCATTTCACATTATAGTAACTATCTGTTACTGTCTATCACAACTACACATGCATGTCAATTGCATCATCCTTTCTCAAGTCATTGAAACAAAAAGGCAAATATTCCAAAATGGCGAATGAATCCTGGACTGTTATTAGTTTTATCTAACCATGCTGCAACTGAAATCTTCGGGGCATTCGGAATATTCCCACATTTTGTTTGCGGTATACTGTACATCCAGCTGTATGTCCCGATACCAATTCTCATAACCATACATGAAAATATTACCACATTCAATGTATTTGCAAATTGTTCAAGATCCTGTGCTGTTTGAATACGATACATCTATAACCTAAACTCGTTAGAGAGTGAGGGCAGAGAGAGAAGGGGCAGAGACAGAGAGAAGGGAGGAGCCATCTTGGTGAACGGCTGCTAGCCAGCAGCCGTCTGTTTTAAATTCGTTTTTTTTATAGTTTTTAGTGAGTCCTGTTTTTTTGTTTGTAGGGGATATGGTCTTTTTAATGTGGGGGGGTAGGTGTAACTATATTTTTCGGTCCCTACCTGGTCGGTGTGGCAGCCTTTTCTCCGGGCTGCCCGTCGACCCGTCCTCGTGGCCTACCAGCGGACTTGGAGCGCCGTTTCCTGGCGGGGACCACCCAGCACCTCGGCCTCGGCAGCGGCACAGTGTTGGAGCGCTGGAGCGGAGCGGAGTGGAGCGGGAGATGCCTTGCCTGGGTCGCCGCGCTGGAGCTCTGGCGAGCTGGACCGCCGAGAGCAACATCTCCGGGCTGCGGGTCTGCGGAGCGGAGAGGCGGCGTGCGGAGAGGCGGCAGTGCGGAGAGGCGGCAGTGCGGAGAGGCGGCGTGCGGAGAGGTGGCAGTGCGGAGAGGCGGCAGTGTGGAGAGGCGGCGTGCGGAGAGGTGGCAGTGCGGAGAGGCGGCAGTGTGGAGAGGCGGCGCCGACTTTTTCATCGGGAGCCTGGGAGCTCCAAACCGGCGCGGCCTTGTCGGCTTCGGCAGCCGCGGGCTCCAACCAGGAAGCGGCCGTTCCAGGTGGCCCAGCCGCCAAAAGGACTCTCCCGACGCCGGGGCAAGACCACCCGGTGAGAATGGCCAGGGACATCGGGCCTCCGTAGAGGCAATTGCGGTGGCCTCAATAGGCCTGACTTTGGGGTGAACATAGGGTGGGGACTGGACATTGTGCCTTCCCCCACAGTGCGCTATCCACTGTGGGGAGATGATTTTTTTGTCTAATTGTAGTCCTGTAGGTCTGTGTCCAAGATGGCTGCCGTGAAGAGAGAGTGGACGCTGGCGCGCTTTGGCTGCCGCTGCTCTCTCTTCACACTGTGTTTTTGATTTTCTGTTTTTGGATTGAATTCTGTTTTTAATTTGTGTCTCTGTGATGTCTTTATTACTTGTTATATTCCGATTATATGTTTTTCCGATTATTATGTAAGGTGTCCTTGAGATGTCTGAAAGGCGCCCATTAAATAAAATGTATTATTATTATTATTAAACAGATCTGTTGCTGATATGTGTGAACTAATTAACCTTCTGCTGGCTATAAATATAGTTAAAGCTTTTATATTAATTTTTCGAGAAAAACGTGTCCCTGGTAATCTCTAATATGACATCAGGCTGACACGTGGGATGCCACTGGGGTCGTAATATTAAAGCTCTCATATGTTGACGATAAATATCAGGAATGTGAAGAGCAGAAACAAAACTCAAAAGGGAACAGCACCATTTGGGAGATAGCAGATTTTAATGCAAGTTCCATTTACATGTTAATTGCGGAGGAGAAACTGCCCTTCAGAGCTAAGGTTTTATCCTCTGTAATTACAGATAATATTGACATTACAGAAATCAATTTCATTTCGCAACAAAAAGGACAGTGGTGGACAAGTCCATACTATTATAGTTTTAAAAGTTAACAGTAAATGCTTAGTCTTAGTTTTTTTTTACTGGTGAATCTAACTTTATTACTGCAATACAATTATGTTAATACAAATCATTATTACATATTTCCCCCCCCCCCTCCCCCCCCAAAAAAAAAGCTCAGTATGTCCTTGCCACCGCAAAAATGATGATCGTCAATTATTCAGCTGCAAGTTCAACCCGAATAAATTAAATACCTTAAAAGTATATTACAACATTATTCAATAGTGCAATATTTCTCTGGCACCAGCGCACAATTTATGAATTACAAAGCAAGCAAAACTACAAATATATTCTACTTTGAAGTCTAAGAGGTTACTGCTGCAGAGTAGAACTGGGTTGTACAAGGATATCTGAAGTATGGATTTGTGCTGTTATTACAGACTGAAGATGGTGGACTAGGCATTAAGCGTTAACCTTTCCAGTCAAGCCCATTCTTCAAAACCCTGTGAATTATAAAAATAAAAATGTCCAACAAATAATTATTTGGAAGTTTCGGATGAAAGAATACATTTATGGAAAATAAAACAAAATTATTAATACCTGGTACAGTAACATAAATAGCATTATTAACTATGGCTTTACCAGATCCAGCACAATGTTGACACAATTGCATTCTATCAGTGGGAATACAAGTACAGAAAGATACATGTCCAGACCTTTATGCCAAAATTATAGTGTTAAATCCAGTAATTGTTTTCTACAATTATAATGGCACAAGTAAAGCAAGTTTTATCTGCACAATTAAACATAATCAAGGCAAAAATAAACATCACTGGGATGTCCACTAATTATGCATTGATACTTTTACCATTAATAACCAAATTTATCATTCCCAACACTGAACTCTTGCACTTTGTGGGAACAAAATACAGAAAATAATTGTTTTGAATTGAGGAGTAAAATATGGCAAAGAGCTATATATGGCAATGCTATTTTATAAACAACTCCAGATTTTCCCCTCCAGAGTTGAATTCTGTGTACCACCAGAAGAGGTGGTAGGAGGGCGGTCACGGTGGTGCAGCGGTAGAGTTGCTGACTTACAGTGCTTACAGCGCCAGAGACCTGGGTTCGATCCCGACTATGGGTGCTGTCTGTACGGAGTTTGTACGTTTTCCCTGTGACCTGCGTGGTTTTTCTCCGAGATCTTCGGTTTCCTCTCACACTCCAAAGACGTACAGGTTTGTAGGTTAATTGGCTCGGTGTAAGTAAATTATCCCGAGTGTGTGTAGGATAGGGTTAGTGTGCTGGTCGGCGCGGACTCAGTGGATTGAGGGGTCTGTTTCCACACTGTATCTCTAAAGTAAACTGAACTAAACTAAACTAAACATGGCTAAAGAATAGGCACGTTCTACAAGAGGAGATAAATTTGTTCTGGTGGACAATGTTTGGTCTGACGGCAGAGCAGGTAATAATAAAGCAATGGAAACCAAGGATTCACGTGAAACCATAATTGGCGGAATGCAAGGATTCTTGAATATTGGTACAAGTGTTGTAAAGAAGCAAATGTTGTAAAGAGCATTACAGAGATGGGGTTGGGGATACGGGGATATGCTACAGTCAGATGCTCAGGGATTAAAACATAATGAGATTTTATGTCAAGCCATTCATGCCGCAGGAGCCAACAAAGGGTAGTGAGCGATGTTTGGATGAGTAAATGGGATTTGGTGAAAGTTCATATGGAGGCAATTAGATGAACTCAATATTATTGCGGATGGATATTGGGAAGCCATACAAGAGAGTGGCACGTGGGCTAAGGCAGAAATACAAACTGGATACCATTACGGGACTGGATTTACAATATGAACAATAGTTTCTATATGAATTTTGATCTTAATGAATTGTGATTAAAGTAATTAAAATGTAAACTGTGCTATTTATTGGTAATCTACCTTATTAGGCTCCTCTCGGTCGTGGCTGACCATGGGTTTCTCCAGGGTGCTATTCCCTATAAGAAGGACGCCAGTGCGTGACTTTGTTTAACGTGGGGACGTGGTGCACAGACAGCCACTCCACGGTCCTTGACAGATCTGAGTCAGGATCCAGTGGCATGGAATCCAAGACGACTTGCGACCCTTTTCTGCTGCAGCCTTCATCCGCCTTCCCAGCCATTGTGACGCTCCACTAAGGTCAGCCATCATCCTCCGCCTGGTTCACCGTTGAGGTAATTTCGCAGTGGAGTAGACAAAATGTTTAAGAAGGAACTGCAGATGCTGAAAAATCGAAGGTAAACAAAAATACTGAAGAAACTCAGCGGGTGAGGCAGCATCTATGGAGCGAAGGAAATAGGCACCGTTTTGGGCCGAAGCCCGTATCAGGTCTGAAGGAGGGTTTCGGCCCGAAACGTTGCCTATTTTCTTCGCTCCATAGATGCTGCCTCACCCGCTGAGTTTCTCCAGCATTTCTGTCTACCACCGTTGAGCTAATCCACCGTACCCAAAATTTACAGATGGGGCTATTCTCATTTACTTCATGCACAACATGCATCTCACTGGATGCTGGATTGTGAGATTGTTTAATGAGCTAACCATTCATTGAATAATTAATACATTTTACCTTGATAACCAAATCACAATTAGTTTTTAAAAGAGTTGAGATTATTTTTACATATACTTTGCACACCCTATTCTCAGTCTAAAACAAAACATTTTGAGCCATAAACAGGCTTAAGAACCAATGGAAATCTTTCCTATTAAGCCAGTATCTTGGTCATCTTATTTGATCCAAAATCTTGTTCAAATATAAAAACCTTAAATTTAAGCCAAATTGATCTGCAATGTGAAATTATACCATCATTTCAAATGAAAAGCCTTGAAAATTCTGAAAAAAGGATTATTCTCTAATTTCCATGGCTCGTCTGCCAAAATTACAACGGACAAGTGGGAAAAATGCATCGGCAATTCGTCCCCATTGATAGGGTTTGTGCAGAAAGACACGGGCTAAGCTCGCGATAGTAAAAACAACAGGGAGCACTGAAGACAAAAACAAAGCAGGACAGAAAACGCAATGGGCCGAGGAGAAGATATCAGTGGCACGTCACATCAACTATGGAGCAGCAGCAATCGAACAGAAAGTGTTTAATGCTGCAATCAGCTGCAACAGGTGGGCTAGTTTAGTTTAGTTTAGAGATATAGCGCGGAAACAGGCCCTTCTGCCCACCGACCAGCAGTCCCCGCACATGAACACTATCCTACACACACTACGGATAATTTTACACATACACCAAGCTAATTATTGTATTGTATTGTATTCAAATTTATTGTCATTGTCTCAATTAGAGACAACAAAATGAATTTTCCTTACAGGCAGTATCATAAAAATAAATAAATAATAAATAATAAAACATATTAAAAATAAAATTGAATTAAAAAAAGAAAAGCACAAACACAGAAAGTCCACGACACAACATAACACAGTGGCACCAAGGTGAGGAAGGCACCATAGTCCAGCCAGCCTCCCCTCCGATTAACCTACATACCTGTACGTCTTTGGAGAGTAGGAGGAAACCGAAGATCTCAGAGAAAACCCAGTCACAGGAAAATGTACAAACTCTGTAAAGACAGCAACCGTAGTCTGGTTCGAACCCGGGTCTCCGGTGTTGCAAGAGTTGTAAGGCAGCAACTCTATCGCTGCACCAGCGTGGCTGCCCTAATGCCCCTGTCCCACTTAGGAAACCCGAACGGAAACCTCTGGAGACTTTGCGCCCCACCCAAGGTTTACATGCAGTTCCCGGAGGTTCCCGGAGGTTTTTGTCAGCCTCCCTACCTGCTTCCACTACCTGCAACCTCCGGCAACCACCTGCAACCTTCGGGAACTGCACGGAAACCTTGGGCGGGGCGCAAAGTCTCCAGAGGTTTCCGTTCAGGTTTCCCAAGTGGAACAGGGGCATTAAGTGAATGAGCCAGGAACAATAATCCCTCCCCATTGTTCACAGAGTTGTATAAGTATAAGTATGTTGTATAAGTATAGTTGTATAAGTATGCAGCGCAGAAACAACACCCTCGGCCCACTCTGGCCACCCTGACCTTTATGCTCTTCCATCTGCACAAATTCAATTTGGCCTCATTAGGACTGTGTCATTCTATGCCTTGCTTATTGAAGTGTCTGTCTAAATGTGACTCAATGCATAATTGCAACCGATTCCACCACTTCCTCTCAAGTGCATTCCAAATTAGCAAATTAAACTCTTCTCAAAAAACTAACTGCTTAATGAATGACAAGGATGTTACCCCTGCAATTTCTTTAAATCTAGGAGTTTCAGCACTTGATAACTTGTTGAACCAGGCACTAATTAAACCGGCAATAAATCTCAGCTGGTGGATATACTTCCTGCAACCAAGTAAACAAAGTGCTTGTTGGTGGCATCGTACCATGCACAAAATGTAGCAGCAAAATGCATTGCTGTTGGGATGAAGCATCTCAGGAGATCCACGTTCCTGACAGAAAGGATGCAACCTAAATATGTGTGTGCGAACAGCAGAAAAATGTATTCTATGTGGTATTAACCAAAGATCCTCCGCTATAGGATCTTTGGTATTAACATCTAAAGAAAACATGTATATCGACTTTCTCTCATCCAATTTCTGGGTGCAGGTCTTTTATTGAAATAAAATCAAAGAAATCATTCTGGGCCCCTGAATCAGAACGGAATTATTCCTGGAGTTCTGCAGCATGGCTTGAAATAGTAAAAGAGTAACAAGCAGTGATAGTGAATGATGGAATCACTGGCAATCTTGTCCAATGTGCTGTTTCCCAGAAGCCTAGCAGCAAATGTTTTACAATAATTCCATTCTAGACATCAAATGTTCGGGGGGGGAAAAAAGATGCACTGCACAGTATCCGAATCCATTGGTGAGATTATTCCTAATCTACCTTTATACCAAGGGGTTTCCCCCTCATGACATGAACACAACCAGTAACAATCTTGTGACACAAATGACCTGGCACAGTTGCTCTCGAGAGTGAGAAATGCTGGTTTTATTTGCCCCAACAAATGAAACTGTCTCCAGCAGAAAATATAAACTGCACATGCGAGCCGTAAATTCATTGGGTGTACAAGTTGGCTCCCGATGATTCAAGGTGTTAGCTCATCTCTGCAGATTAACAAATTGCTTTTGCTCCATGAAGTTGAATTTCTAACATTGCAAAAGCATGAATCTCAGCATTACCGCTGTATTTGATCGAATGAGACAGGACAAACAGAACAGTTATCGCAACATTATTACAGATTAGCTGAGCTATCTCAATGGTGCGTGTGGGTCCTTGCTGCATACACATTGACGCAATGTGTCCGAGAATACAATGGTGACTGCACTTCAAAAGTAGCTCAATACTGCAAATCAGTTTGGAACATGGCAAGGTCATGAAGTGTACCTCACAAATGCAAGTATTTTCCTTATATTGTGCACAACCACTAAGCTGTTGCTTTTCACAAAAAACATGGACACCAGCTGAAGATAGAATAGTACGGCGCAGGCACAGGCCCTTCAGCTTATGCCTGGCCCAGCCACGATGCTAAATTAAATCACTCCCATCAGTCCGCCAATGGACCATATCCCTTTATTTCCCATTGAATGAGGCATTATTGCAAGCAGATTACCAAGTGTACAGTAGGACAGTAGTAGGCAACCCTTTCTCTTCAGGTATCAACAAAAGGTTTTCAATGTACCTCAGTACTAAACTAAATGAAACTCAATTCATCTGCAAAACATGAAGGGACCAATACAGATATATAGTGAACAGGGTGGCAAAGTGGTGCAGCGGTAGAGTTGCTGCCTTACAGCGCCGGAGACCCGGGCTCGATTCCGACTACGTGTGCTGTCTGTACAGAGTTTGTATATTCTCCCCTTGACCAGTAAACTTGGTCAAAAATAAACTAAACTAAAGCACTTCTAGTAACCTCTGGTCAAGTAACCACTAAACTAAACTAAACGAAAGTACTTATCTATAACCTCCATCACTCTAGCAATGGTGCACACATGGATTGAAACTTTGCAAATATGCTTAAACATGGATATACATGAGCATACTTCAAACTGAATTCAACCACATGGAATAGAACTTAAATGCATTGTCAAATATTCAACAACGATCACAGTAACCAACTCTCCAGCCAACATATTGCACAAAGCTGCTACAGGTAGCCTCAGTATAATACTGTATATTCTGGGCTGTGCTAATTGATGATAGGAATGTGTTTGCACACTGTTTATTGGAGAACAACTATAAAATGGGATGCAAAATCATAATCTTGTAGCAGCGCCTAATGTGGTGAATGAACAGTTGCTTTATTCAGACATAATATGTTCGAAATACAAACACGTTTGGTCCTCTAACATATTGTCATTACTGATGCAGCTGAGCGAGGATGTTTCCTCGAGCTCAGCTGCCTGTCGACTCCTGATCTCCAGGTGAGATCTGCTTAATTACCAGGACACTCCCCTTAACCCATGATGTCACATGACACAGTCCTCGTAACCACTGACGAGGGTTCGACCATAATGGTCTGACCATCAGGTGATGCCACAGGACCCCCCCCAGAATCGGAGGAAGGAAAATGAGCAGGCCAACGAAAGGCGGCCGCCAAAACTTGTAAATGCACAGGCGAAAAGAGTAGAATGGGCTAACCTTCTACAAGAAGGTATGCAAGCATGGTCAAGGGTGGCTCCTGCTGTGGGTCGGGGGCACCCCGGCCATGCGTCGGGATGATGGGGCCCACGGGCACAGTCGACGCTCTGGCCGTGGGCCATCCCAGCCGTATGCCGAGGGGTGCAAGGAGACCAATGCAAAAGCCGCACGATGGACGAGACACACTCGCATTCCTCGACCAGCAAGGGATCATGTCCCAAGGAATACGATACATAGCAACGGCTGGGAGACGTCGGCAACAATGCAAACCAAAGAAAACGTAACAAAGAAATAAGAATAAACTAATTGCTAAACCCGGCGAGGTCATTACAGTGTAAAAAAGTGAAAAGAAACAAAACAAACTACAGTGAGCAAACAAGTCCAATAGTGGTAGGAAACTGAAAGTGCAAGCTGTCCAATGTCCATGATGCAGGATGGCTCAGGAATTCAATGTCCGATGAGAAGCTGTTCTGGAAAACTGGAGGTTGCAGTGACACCATCCGCCCTGAAGTGGCGGTCAGGCTGCAGGGATGGCATCCAGCCAGAAGCTGGCGCTGTTGACGGCGGTAAGAGAAGGTCGACCGTCGCTTCCGGCCTGCCGCAGCGGCCATTTTTGCAGTTGCTTCGGTGGCCATATGGCAGTAGGCCGCGGCGGCTATTTTGCCGGGTTGGCTGAGGCGGCCTTTAAAGGTGGCCAACCGAGGTGATTGCTGGATGAGTGCGGGGCGTCCAGCATCGACAGGCCTCGCCCCAGTAGGGACTCCACCCACCGTCGTCGGTCTCGTTGGAGACCGGCTGCGCTGCCGCGCCCTAGGCAGAGGCTGGAAGCTGCCGGAGAATCCGTCGCGGGTCTGCCGACTCACGACTGGCTGAGGCTCCACCCCGATGCTGGGCTGACCACAGCCCGACTGGTCGGGCATCCAGCGCCCGGGCATCTTCGGGGTCCGCGCCTGTGAGGTGCAAAAAGGCGTCTTAGGGCAGCCGCCCCAGGTAGGCCCGCTCAAACGGGAGGCTAGGCCAGCGGGGTAATGGGCGGGCCCACTATCTCCCTGCACCCGGTGCAGGCGGCGATGATGCTGGGGGCGGGGGGCTGCTAAAGTCGCAGCTCCTGCAGCAGCTGGCGGGGGAGCGGTGGCTGGTGGAGGAGTGACGGCTGGTCGAGGAGTGACGGCTGGTGGCGGAGTGACGCAGCCGTGGCCTCTCAGCTCCAGTGGGCAGCGGCTGGTGGGGGAGCGGTGGCAGCCACGGCCTCTCAGCTCCAGTGGTCGGCTCCGAGCGGGTCATGCGGGAGAGATTGGCGGCCGTCAATCAAGGCCCGGACCGCACCCATCGACCCGGCAACCTGTGGCATACCTTCCGATAGTGCCGGGTTGGCGGCAGCGTCGTTCAGCAGGGCTGGGCTGTCAGCTGCAGACATCAGGTCTCCCGAGGCTGCATGTGTCGCGAGAAATCCAAAATCCCAATTTGGATCATCGCAGGTCACCAATGTAGCGGCACCAAACGTGGTGAATAAACAGTTGCTTTATTCAGACATAATAGGATCGAAATAAATACACGTTTAGTCTTCTAACATATTGTCATTGCTGCTGCAGCTGAACAAGGATGTTGTCTCGAGCTCAGCTACCTGTCGACTCCTGATCTCCAGGTGAGATCTGCTTAAGTACTAGGACACTCCCCTTAACCCATGACGTTACGTTACAATCCTCGTAACCACTGACAAGGGTTCGACCGTAAGTGACTGACCATCAGCTGACATCACAATCTCTGATTTTGTATTAGCTTCCGGGATACAATTTTCTATCATTCCTAACAAAGAGAGCATCCCTTTGAGAAACAATTTAACAACTTGACTAGGTGCCTTTTCAGTGTAGATATTTCATAAACATGCTTCGGGGAAATCTTAAAAAACTGTTCATGCAACGAGGGTTCTCACCATCTTAGAAAATGGTTTCAGTGGATATTTTTAAGGCATACATTGACAAATTCTTGAGTTATGGGGAGAAGGCAGGGAAATGGGATTAGGAGGCAGAAATCAGCCATGATTGAAAGGCAGAGTAGACTTGATGGGCCGAATTGCCTAATTCTACATGAATATCTTGTGAGTTTGTGAAAACAAACTGGCAGTCAACATTTTTTGGTCAACTAGGTATGTTTTATATCAGGGTGATAGAAGGATACAGCATGGAAACATGCCCACTGGCTCCATGTCACCTATCAACCAACCATTTACACACATATCCCATTCCATTTCCCTCACACTCTGATCAACTCCTCCAACAATTACACACTTGCGACAATTTACAGAGGCCAATTAACCCACTGACTCGCACATTTTTAGAATGTGGGAGGAAACCGGAGCACACGAGGAAAACCCATGCGGTCACAGGGAGTACGTACAAACTGCACACAGACAGCACCTGAGGTCAGGATTGAACCTAGGTCTTTGACGATCTAAGAAAGCAGCTCTACTTGCTGTGCCAGTGTGCTGCCCCATGCACATTGTGCCACCCTCAATCATTTCAAAACATTTTGTTGTACCATATGGCCCTTTATGATCATCGCCCTATCTGCTAAAATATGTTACTGCATAATTAACTTTAGTTAAGATACCTTACAGGCACATCACATTTTTCTTTAACAAAAATACTAACTACAGTATAGATCTGGCCAAACTATCATACTTATGACTCCACATCCATCAGGAATAGATGCTGCCTGTTCCACTCCAGCATTTTGTGTCTTCCTTTAGGGATATCTATGTTTGTTCCGAACAAAAAGGTAAAATGTTACTAATATGCCTCTACTTTCTTAGAAGGCTTAGGAAGTTATGTCCCCAACAACTCTCACCAACTCCTACAGATGCACCGTAGAAAGCATTTTATCTGGATACATCACAGCATGGTTTTGGAACAGTTCCATCAAGACCACAAGAAATTGCAGAGAGTTATGGACATAACCCAGACCATCAGGCAAATCAACCTCCCTTCCATGGACTCCATCTACACCTCACACTGCCTTGGCAAGGCCACCAACATAATCCAGGACTAGTCTTACTCCAGTCATTCCACCCCCATCAGGTAAGAGGTACCGAAGTTTGAAAATGCATACCTCCAGATTCAGGGACAGTTTCTTCCCAGCTGTTATCAGACAACTGAATCGTCGTCTAACCAGCCAGAATGCAGCCAGCGACCTCCCATCTACCTCATTGGAGACTTTTGAACTATCTTTAATCAGACTTTATCTTGCATTAAACGATACACCCTTTATCCTGTGTCTGTACACTCTGGATGGCTTGATGGTAATCATGTATAGTCTTTGCTTTGATTGGTTAGCATGGATCAAAAATCCTTTTCACTGCACTTCGGTACATGTGACAATAATAAAATAATAAGATAATCCATGCATTAAATCTGCTGCCAGACTGACGTTTCTTTGGTATATTTATTCCTAGTAAGTGAAGGCAATGGTCAACATGGTATCTACATTTGATCATGCCAAAAAAACCCCATCAAATTGTTTGACTCATTTACCAACTGGCATCTCTCATGAATTAGCATTGAGTCAAATGGGAATGAAGAAAATAACGCCCTTCACTACTCACCCATTGATGTGGTTACTCTCCCCTCTCCAGCATAATCTGTGCTGACCTGCACTCTGGGGGCCTGTACACACTACTGGTAAACAACATTGGTCTGGCAGGGTTCAGAGAAAACAGAGCCAAGGGTACCAAATGCAGTGTTTAATAAGGAAGCAGCTGTGAAAACAGCCAGAATTAAATCCGAATTCATTATGGACAACAAAACATCCCTAAGGCCAAAATATTTATGTGTTTGCTTAGAAAAATCTGGGTTTGTGGAACCAACGCTTCATTGTCAAAATATTTATCTCATTCTGTCATTTGAAGTTAGTATCATATATTGAAAATCAAACTGATACCGACATTGCCACTGTGAATGATACAAGTTTGGGAAAAGCCAAAATAAAATGACCTGCAATAAGAATATACCATTGTGATTAAAATTCAATTGTTCTAAGTTGTACCATAAAATAAATATGATATCGGGTAGCAAAAGCTATTAAACGCCTGCTGCATGTGACAAATTATAATACATAGCTTCATTTCTCACAAGCTATTTCTGTTAACAAATAGCACCTCAAATAATCCTTACAGAATGCTTTAAAACACCAACAATGGTAAAGAAATATGCATTAATTCACAGCACAGAAATACATATTAGATCTTTTGGATGACCAGTCCTTTGGGAGAGGTTTAAGAAAAAGATCAAAGCCAGTCTTTCCACTTCGAATTATTCCAGTATTGCTGAATGTGACATAATTACAAAAGATATTAGACATGCATCCCATCAGGATTATCTAACACTCATCATTGTTGAAGAAGTCTTCCCAGCTGTTGCATTGCCAGTATAAATGAAACGAGGGTGAATAACACAAAAGTACTTGTCAGTGACCACAGCTAAGGGTCTCGTCAAAGATTAGGCGCGATCTGCAATCGATCGCTGTTATGGAAGGCGGCTAGATACACAAACTTCAGGCCTATCAAGCGACCCTCCAGCTGTTTCTAACTATATTGGTTAAAGTAAGTTGTTGTGGCACAGTCTGAGAAAAAGAGGATTGCAGGAATTTGCAATCAATAAAATCTTATTTCACAGTACATAACTCGTGCCGATCGTCAATAAATCTCATCTGGGGCTTTCAGCCCTGTTTTGAAACGGGCCAATTTAGATAACGTTTGTGAAAATCTTACCTAGCAGGGCAAAAAGATTCTGTATTGGATAACAAAGAGCTGGCGGACAGAAATTCAAGAAATGTTTTTTTTCCCTTCATAGATTTCATTCTCTTCATCCATTATTAATGAAGTTAAACTACCACTAACATGCCAAATGTGCTGCATTGGAGATTTGTGCTTAATCCAGCACAAAACAGGCCCAGTCACATAATGATGAAAAAAAGAACAAATGTCAACAGTTTCACACTGAGACTGGATTAGGCAGACTATAGTTACTTACTTCTTACATAGGGATTATCTCAGTTTTAGTGTCATTGAAGCAGACCACACTCTTTTCTCAATTTTCTTTTCCCTTCTAAGACTTGAGCAGTGGCAACAAAAACAATCTACGACCGTGTTTTTAAATCAGTAAGTAACATTGCACACAACAAGGTTTTCCCTGTTGCCAGAGTACTTCAAGATTATCTCATTAGTCTGACCTACAATAAGTCATCACAGGCTGGAAATACCAAATAATTAACATGCAATATTGGGAAAGTTGCTGGATTAGATCAAATGTATTCATTTAACTCAAAAACAGAAACTCGCAATGCAATTGTTTGACGATACAATTACAGAATCCATTTCATACGTCATTTTGAATAAAATGGAACAACTGGCTTAATTTTCAAACAAAACAAACTTGAATGTGTTGAAACAAAAATTTCTAAATAAAGAGAAAAGTACTTAAAAATGAGTTTTCTGTTAGACATAGCATGCTGAGTGTGGGTTCGAGATACAAAGCAGATGGATGAAAATATTTGTGTCAACAAGAACAACAATCATTGTTCAGCACAAGCAACCAAATAACAGTCAGTTTCAGGATGAGATCTATCCAGTTCAACAATATATTTTTAACATGAAGTACTACTTCTTTGAAAAAATTCTGCTTCATAAATTGGCCTTTGATTTCAATGGAGATTTCCCTCATCTTCAGTGATAACAGATGATAAAATTATCATAATTGCAGCAAAATGACATACATTGCCCTTCACATTGTGTCTCTGGGAATTCATATTTCTTATTGAACTTATAGCAACAGAATGAAAGAAAATGGAAATTCAAGACACTTAAAGTCAGTTGTTGCATTAGCACCTCAAGGTATATAAAATAAGGCACACAAATCAGTGTGAATCCAATAAACCACTATCCAAGTGTGCAGAAATCCTGATGATTCAGCATATGGTTCTCTGGATGCTGACTCCCCTTCTCCACTTCCCAATTCATGTGCTCCCTTTCAGACATCAGGACCCCAGTTCCCACGCTCACGTTCACACAACAGAGCCCCAGTTCCCGTCCTCTTGTTCATTCGCCGTGGTCCTTTCCCACATTCCTTTTAAAGTCACCACATTTTGTTGCCCCACACTCCCTTGAAAGTCACCAGGCTCTTGTTTTTTTTTTTAAACATTCCCTTTAAAACAACCTGGTTCACTGTATAATCTATCATTGCATTGTGCAACATTGAAGCAAAATGAATTGGTGTATTAATAGGAATAACATACTGCAATTTAAAAAAAAAAGATAATTGAGTCATACCAAAGCTCCAAACCTTGCCAGATTAACGGAATTTTACTGTACTGTTACAAGAAACCTTAACTTTATTGTTCCCCTGTGGTCCAACGACAAACTAATTCATGAGAGAGTTAGATATAGCTCTCAGGGCTAATGGAATCAAGGGATACAGGGAGAAAGCCGGAACGGGGTACTGATTTTAGATGATCAGCCATGATCATATTGAATGGCTGGCTCGAAGGGCCGAATGGCTAACTCCTGCACCTATTTTCTATCAAGTCAAGTCAAGTCACATTTATTTATATAGCACATTTAAAAAACAACTCTCGTTTGCCAAAGTGCTTTACGTTTGTTATAAGAATAGTATAAACAAACAAACTACATACATATATACATATAGCCATCGCTCAGTGGACGTCAGGAAAGGCTTGGGAGTATAGATAAGATTTTAGTCTTGACTTAAAGGAGTCAATGGAGGGGCAGTTCTGATGGGAAGGGGGATGCTGTTCCACAGTCTAAGAGCTGCAACTGCAAAGGCGCGGTCGCCCCTAAGCTTATGCCTAGACCACGGGATATTCAGCAGCCCCAAGTCGGCCGATCTGAGGGACCTGGAGGTGGAGTGGTGGGTGAGAAGACTTTTAATGTAGGAGGGGGCAAGCCCATTGTGGGCTTTGTAGACCTAGAGGAGGGTCTTGAAATGTATACGGAACTGCACAGGGAGCCAGTGGAGAGAGGCCAGGATCGGGGTGATGTGGTCCCTTTTTCGGGTGTCCATCAGGAATCTCGCTGCGGCGTTTTGGACCAGTTGCAGGCGGGACAGGGAAGATTGGCTGATGCCAGTGTAAAGAGAGTTGCAGTAATCTAGGCGGGAGGAGATAAATGTGTGGATGATCTTTTCGAGGTCATCAAAGTGGAGGAATTGTTTTATTTTAGCTATCGTCCGAAGCTGAAAGAATATGTTTCTATATTTCTATGTAAGATTTACTGCATTATTTATTTCAATTCAATTGAGGAAAATTGATTCCTCAGCACTGTGACCCCCCCTCACATGGTCAAAGGAGCATACTGCCACTTTGTCAAGTGCCATCCAAAATTGATACCCTGCGATTAGTTCGAAGTAACAATAAAACTGTTAAATCTAATATTTACGAAAACTATTAAGGGACGCCAATAAAAGTTACAGGTAAACAGACCAAAAGCAACCTACAGAAAGCAACGATCATTTAAGAATTAAAAGTCTAACCAAAATGTAATCTAATTTTCAAAAAAGGAAAAAGATATTGTACAAAATTCTGTTACTTTGAGTGGATCAATGGATTGTTTTGTTATCTTTAATATATTAAATATTGTGTTAGAATGCAGTAAATATATTTTCAAATTCTGTTTTGTAAGAACAAGTTCTCTCAGGTACTGATTTCAATTAGGTCACTTTGTTTTAAAAGTATTCAAGAGAGAGTTGGATACAACTCTTAGTTATATTCAACAGAATCAAGGGATATGGGGAGAAAGCAGGAATGGGGTACTGATTCTGGATGATCAGCCATGATCATATTGATCGACGGTGCTGGCTCGAAGGGCCGAATGGTGTATTCCTGCACCTATTTTCTATGTTTCTATATTTCTAAGTAGGAACAGCTTATTGTGTTAATTTTGTACTTAACTTTGGTCGTACATTTCGAAAACATAAAACAACTGAAGTATTGATGCCTGCAATGAACACATTGAATGGTGGTGATATCAAGTGGTGTATAATGGGGCAGCTTGTTCATCATAGCCAGCAGAGCTTCATGTTGGTGTGCACTGTTGCTGGACAACCAGTCGGTGAGCTCTGGCACAACAACATACAACATAGACCAGAACAGCACAGGAATGGGCCCTTCAGCCCACAACATCTGTGCCAAGCCTGATGCCAAGTTAAACTAATCTCCTCTGCCTGCACGCGATCTCTATCCTTCCATTCCCTGCATCTGCAATGTCATTATTGTGTCTGCCTACCACCACCCTTGACAGCATCTTCCAGCCACACTCCTGCAAGAACGCAAATTCTACACTTTTCTGATTGGAACATCGGTCCACATTATTAGCTTCTCCAAAATGTAAGTTTTTAAATGATAATCTTGGGACATACAGATCAATTTTCCAAAGGAAAGGTACCTACAGCTATTTCAAGAGACTCTGCCACTGGGCTGATTGACAGATTTAACAGGAGGGTATTCCTTATTTTACTGAATGTAAAAATCGAATAATATAAATATTTTCCAGTTTTCTTCACGTTTTATATTTACATCAATCTAATTCTCCCAAATGAATGTTTATTATATGCTAAGACAAAATATTACAAAGATCTCAAAATAATCATTATGCATGTCCCAGTAAGACTGTTTATTTAATGCTTGAAGTATTTGCGCAAAGTTTATTTCATGCAGACCTGCCTCAGTCTGGAGCAAAGGGCTTAAGAGGTGATTTCCAGTTGACACTGGCAAATTCAATGAAACAGAGACAGGAGACAGACAGGCCAAGAGAGAGCTGCAGAACGGGAGAACGGGGGCAGAGAGACAGAGCGAGAGGTAGGGAGAGAGGAAGAGGGAGGAGAGGGAGAGAGAGGGAGAGGGGGGCAGAGCGAGGGAGAGAGAGAGGGTGAGAGAGAAGGCGAGAGAGAGAGAGAGAGAGAGAGTGAGGCAGACAGAGAGGGAGAGTGGGGGAGGGAGGGGGAAGAGCGAGAGAGAGAAAGAGAAAGAGAGAGAGAGAGAGAGTAGAGAGCGAGTGAGAGGCAGCGAGAGAGTGGACAGAGAGAGATGGGAAAGAGAGAGGCTGAGAAAGAGAGAGTCACAGACAGAGATTGTTCAAGCAAGAGAGAAGGGGTTGACGGCAGAGAGGGACGGGGGAGAGGGAGGGAGTGAGTTGGAGGGAGGCAGAGGGGAAATGAGGCAGAGTGGCAGAAAGTAGAGAGGCATGCAGAAAAAAGCAGAACAGCATTCACTGAGTGGATTTGGAATTTCGTATCACAGTGTCCTTGACCATATTGTTGGGACAACACATTGTATTAAAGTAGAAGACCCAGGGATTGCATGGTTTTCTGTGTCGGTCAAACATCCCACTGGACATTTGAAATAGTAGTATTGCTTCTGAACAGAACATCTCTATTTAGATTTATGGCGCCGAATATGAACAATTTGCAGTCAATTGCACTCAGCTTCACAAGATATGCAACCCATCTCTCTCTGTCCCCTCTCTCGCTGCCTCTCCCTCGCTGTTGCCTTGCGTTCATTTGACCGGCAACTTGCTGCTAAAGGAAAATGAAACGCGAGCCTTGATACTGTACCCAAATGCCAAACCGTGAACAAAAAGAGGAAATGCAAGAAATTCCCAACATGTCCAACAGTATCTGTGCAGGAAGAAAGTTAACGGTTCAGGTTAATCGACTTTCGTTGCAGCTATCTGATAGACGCTCATACACCCGAAAGATTATTTCTGTTTCCCTCCCCACAAATAAAGCCTAGCCTGGAAACTGCATTGATTACCACTAATTACAGCAAAATCAATTTTATCCCAAGCACATTGTGCTTGCAATCATTTCCACATGAAATTGTGCCCATTGGGAAATTATTGTGGACACTTGCTTGATTGATGCTGGCGAATTTGACATTTCCTGGTGTCAGATGTGTATGTAAATGACATCACCCAGCAACAACTGCTGGTTATTTTGATCCAGATAGATGCTCAGAGGAACAAACTACAACTTGCATCAAAAATATGAATATAATATCATGGTAAAATGATGAATTTACTGGACTAGTTTAGTTTAGTTAAGTGAAACAGTGCGGAAATAGGCCCTTCGAACCACTGTGTCCGCACCGACCTGCGATCCCCGCACAATAACACCATCTTACACTAGGAATAATTATTTTAAACATTTATACCAAGCCAATTAACCTATAAATCTGTACGTCTTTGGAGAACGCCAAAGATCTCAGAGCAAACCCACGCGGTCACGGGGAGAATCTACAAACTCCATACAGACAGCACCCGTAGCCAGAATCGAACCCGAGTTTCTGGCACTCTAAGCGCTGTTAGGCAGCAACTCTACTGCTGCGCCGCCGTGCTTGACAAGTAGTCAAGAGTTCTGGAATACCTCTAGAGAGTTCAAATCTTACAATGGTACCTGAGAATTTTAAATTTCAGTAATTGTTCAGTAATTGAGAGCTGCCGCCTCACAGCGCCAGAGACTCGGGTTCAATCCATGTGAACTTTCACCCTGTGATGGTGCGGGTTTCACTCAGGTGCTCCGGTTTCTTTGCACATCCCAAAGACGTGCAGGTTTACAGGTTAACTGGTCCTCTGTAAAATTGCCCCGAATGTGCGGGAAGTAGACAAGAAGGTGAAATAACATAGAGCTAGTGTAAACGGGTGATTCTTGGTCGGCATGTACTAAGTGGGCAGAAGGGCCTCCTTCCATACTGTAACTCTAAACGAATGCCAAACAAATATGATTTTTTTGTTAAGTCCCCAATAATGAGGAAATGCTGATGAACTACAAATGATACTGCAAATGCACAGTTTTCCTTATCACCCAACAATTGTACCCAATCGCTGTGTTATGTATCTTTCCTTCACAAGGAAACACTTTGCATGCAAACATTCCCCTGAATAAAGTGGGTGACTCTAAAGAATGGCTCACGTAGGACATATATTCAAGATCACCAAACAATGTCCCTCGTTTTGTTTTCCCTCGGAGGTGGATATCAAAGGGCAAAGCAAACCGTTTTGGAGGTCCAAGCCGCTGAGGTTGTCCTCCAGTCCTATCGTCGGAAAGCCAACATCCCGGCGAGCGGGCCTGAGCGGTGGGCTGCCCGTAGCGGCGACTGCGGAGGGCTCCGAAGGCCCCGACCACGGGTGAACATCGAGGAAGAGACTGACTGACTTTGGTGCCTTCCCTCACAGTGCGAAACTTTTGATTCTGCTGTGTGGGGATGTTTTATGGCCAGAGCGGGCAACACCGGAAATTGGAGGAACAGCACCTCATATTCTGCTTGGGGAGTCTGCATCCTGGGGGCATGAACATTGAATTCTCCCAATTTTGTTAGCCCTTGCTGTATCCTCCCCTTCCTATCTCCTCCCCTTCCTATCTCTCCCACAGCCCTCGAGCTCCTCCTCCTCTTTTTTCATTTCTTCTCCCCGCCCTCCACCCCCCATCAGTCTGAAGAAGGGTTTTGGATCGAAACGCTGACTATTTCCTTCGCTCCATAGATGCTGCTGCACGCGCTGAGTTTCTCCAGCATTTTTGTGTACCTTCTATTAACTCTATGTTGTGTTTGTTATTTTATTGTATGGTGTATGGTGATCACATTTCACTGTGCCAACTGGCACACGTGACAAATAAATGTATCTTGTATCTTGTATCTTGTAAATAACATTCTTGAAATGGTAAATAATATTGGCATCAGAAGCCATATGGAATAATTGCCAAAATAATACCTACGGTGGAATATACTGCCAGTGATGGTGGTGGAGCCAGATATGGTAGTCGTGCTTCAGGGGCTTTTACCTCGGCACCCGGATGTGGAAGGATATGGATTGTGTGCAAGCAGAGGACATTGGTTTAATTTGTTATCATGTTCGGCCAAGATATTATTGGGCCAAAGGGCCTGTTCCTGCGCTGAACTGCTCTGTGTACTCTAAGACACAATCACACTGGGTGAGGATATAACTTTTCAGAGAAAAACATATCATCTTTTCTGGAAATCAAGGTCTCGTTCAAGATCACTGACCAGATAAATAGATTTCAGCAACCTTTCCAGGTGAGGCATTGCAGGGTCTGCTGCAAATGGCAGCTGCAAACACACTAGGGTAAAATTAATCTGAATAATGTGAATCTCCTGAAGTGAGGATGTATTTGAATAGTGCCAATATGTTGACTATCATGCATAACATGGCAACATCAAATAATACATGCATTATATTTCATCACAAAAAGTCATATAGTGATATAGTGTGGAAACAGGCCCTGTTGCCCAACTTGCCCACACCGGACAACATGTCCCAGCTATACTAGTCCCACCTGCCCACATTTGGTCCATATCCCTCCAAACCTGTCCTACTCCAATCAATGTACCTGTCTAACTGTTCCTGAAATGTTGGGATAGTCCCTGCCTCAACTACCTCCTCTGGCAGCTTGTTCCATACATTCACCACCCTTTGTGTGAAAAGGTTGCCCCTCAGATTCTTATTAAATCGTTTCTTCTTCACTTTAAACCAAATCTGTCCTAAATCTGTCCCAAATTCTCTTGACCTAATAATAATAATAATAATAAATTTTATTTCCGGACGCCTTTCAAATCTCAAGGTCACCTTACAAAGATTAAACAGAAGAGAAAAAAAACATATAGTCGGAGAAAAATAAATAATAAGGACATCATCAATACACAAATTATAGATAGAAATCGCTCCAAAGACACAAAATCAAAAAATCAAAAAAAACACAATGTGAAGAGAGAACAGCGGCAGCTAAAGCGCGCTAGCGTCCACTCTCTCTTCCGACAGCCATCTTGGACACAGACTAACAAAGTACCTTACACACAGAAAAATCATCCCCCCACTGTGGTTACCACTGTGGGGGAAGGCACAAAAGTCCAGTCCCCAACCCCAGTTCTCCCAAAAGTCAGGCCTATTAAGGCCACCGCTGTTGCCTCAACGGAGGCCCGATGTTCCTGGCCGTTCTAGCCGGGTGGTCTTGCCCCGGCGTCGGGAGAGTCCTCACAGCGGCTGGGCCACCTGGAACGGCTGCTTCCTAGCAGGGGATGGTCGGCTTCCGAAGCCGACAAGGACGCACCGAGTTGGAGCTCCCAGGCTCCCGATGTTAATGTCGGCGCCGCCCGCTCCGCTCCGCAGACCCGCAGCCCGGAGGTGTTGCTCTCGGCGGTCCAGCTCACTGGAGCTCCAGCGCGTCGATCCAGCGCGGCGACCCAGGCAAGGCATCGCCCGCTCTGCTCCGCGATGGCGCTTCAGCGCTGTGCCGCCACCGAAGCCGAGGTGCTGGGCGGTCCCCACCAAGAAACGGCGCTCCAAGCCCGCTGGTAGGCCACAAGGACGGGTCGACGGGCAGCCCAGAGAAAAAGCTGTCTCACCGACCAGGTAGGGACCTAGAAGTAAGGTTACCTCCTTCCCTCCACAATAAGAAGTCAATTTCTCCGAAAAAACGACGAACAAAACTAACTAAAAACTGGAAAAAAAATGAATTAAACGGACGGCTGCTGGTCAGCAGCCGTTCCCCAAGATGGCTCCTCCTCCTATGAGCATCTTTCCCACTGGATAATGTTGTCCTTGGTGGCCAAGTGTTGCATCACGGTGTCTTTGTGTGGCTGCAGGCTGATTGTCTGCAGGGTGCTCCCATTGTAGTTGAATCTGCACCAAGCTCCTTGATGATCCACAAGAAACTCTTATCCCAGATGGGCCAGACTCTGACTGCCAATTCAATGATCAGTCTGGGTAGGCTGACCTTAGAGCATATGTGAGTATACTGCAAGTCATGGTAAAAAATGCAGCTGTAACTCTGTGCAAGATTGTGTGCAGGAGCAGAGAGTACATAATGTGATCATATGCCTGCTTTTGCATTTTCTTCCATTGGTTGCAGGAAATTCTTATTCCTGGAACATGCTTAAGTTGCTTCCTGCCATGCTCTTCTCACGTGGAGGAAGGAACTGCAGATGCTGCTTTACATGGGAGATAGATGCAAAATGCCGGAGTAACTCAGCCGGACAAGCAGCATCTCTGGAGAGAAGGATTGGGTGACATTTCGGGTTGAGACCCTTCTTCAGACAGGTACTATGGTGTTCTTCAGAAGGGTCTGAAGAAAGGTTTCGACCCGAAATGTCACCCATTCCTTCTCTCTTTCAATGCTCTTCTCATGATTCTCATCAAGGTCCGAATGTCCTACTCCTGCACCTATTGTCTATTGTCTATTGATTGCCCAGCCAGGTCCTCTGGTTTTGTGGTATATAGAGCTTCTCACCTGGCATGTCATAAGCTCCTTGGTGCCCTTTTGTGTAAATCAGGGACCTTTCTCCCTTCGCTGCTTCTTCTCCCTCCTCCATGACTGGTACTATGGTGTTCTGCTGTCTAGCTACCAAGTGAGCTTAATGGCTCACAGCTTTTTCTGACTGCTGTATTAGTGCATTCGTATCAGGAACTATATACTGAATTAGTGCGATCGCATCAGGAATTATACTGGCACAACGTGCAGCGGTAGAGTTGCTGCCTTACAGCGAATGCAGCGCCGGAGACCCGGGTTCGATCCCGCCTACGGCTACTGTCTGTACGGAGGTTTACGTTCTCCCCGTGACCTGCGTGGGTTTCCTCCGAGATCTTCGGTTTCCTCCCACACTCCCAGAAGGGAAAATGATCTCTCCACCATCATGAAACACAAAGTACATGAAACATGAAATTAAAGCAATGAGTGGAAAGGATTGGGGATCTGCAAAGATTGGGGAGGGGTGGGGGGAAAGGGAGTCAGTCTACCCCACGACAGAAGGGGGTGGAGTTGTCCAGTTTGATAGCCACAGGGAAGAAGGATCTCCTGTGGCATTCTGTGCTGCATCTTGGTGGAACCAGTCTGTTGCTGAAGGTGCTCCTCGGGTTGACCAGTGTGTCATGGAGGTGGTGAGCTGTATTGTCCAAGATGTTCCACAGTTTGAGGAGCATCCTCCCCTGCAAGACCACCTTGAATTCTGCCCCCAGGATGGAGCCAGCCTTCCTGATGAGTTTGTTAATCCTATGAACATTGAATTCTCCAAATGTAGGTAATTGACCAAACCCCTCCCCCTTTTCTTTCTCCTCTACCCTGTGCCCCAGCTGGTTGCCCACCCATTTCTCCCACTGTCCCATCCATCTTTCCCTTTCCCTCCTATCCTCATTCACCTACATCTCTTGTCTGGTTTAACAATTTTCTCCTCTTCTCTCCTTATCTCACAGCCTTTTGAATCCTCTTCATCTCTGGCCTTTGTTCACCCATCTGCTGATCGACTGCCCTCACCTATATGCACCCTCATCAGCTTGGCTTTGTCTCCCTCCCCCCCCCCCCCCCCCCCCCCCCCCACAACCCCCACCCCTCTTCCAGCTTTCTTCCCTCAGCCTGAAGAAAGATCCCAACCCAAAACGATACCTATCCATATTCACCAGAGGGACCATGCAAGTCCTGTTGTGAAACTGTTTTACTGAAGCTAAACAACCTAATGTTGTTGATCGTGTATAACTTTCTTTGAAGGTGATGTGACTTTCCCCTGGTGTTAACCTGTGCAGTCGTGGAACACACCAAAGTAGGCACTATCCAATTACCAGCAAAACGTTCTTCCTGAAGTACAAACACCATACATTTTCCATCACTGATGCAGACTTTGGAAATTTCGTCTCAGTGTGTATGTGGCCTACAACAGAGAGGGCTCTTTGGCTCTTTCCTGCCTGACAGATTTTCTGGCTCTCTGTTCATTCTCCCAATCCAAGAGGAATGACTAAGAGTTCAGCATGACTGGAATCATCTGTTGTTGCAAAAGCCATGCAGTCAAGACTTCAACAACTGGCGAACCACTCCCTGTTAACTTTAGCAACTTTAGGAAGTCTGGAAAGAACAAAACCCTTGCTCATTCAAAGCAATAGGCGGCAGAAGTCAATCCACAGCTGATCTTCAAGTGCTGATGATCCCTTTAAATAGCGCTGGTAGTGGGACTGGCACCTGCTGCTGTACATTTGATCTTCGGTACATGCTTGAGCCAATGCATCAGCTGGCATATTGAGTTCCACGTTGTGTTTTGCTGAGAAATCGTCATCATCATCATCACCCTAACAGTTTTTGCGAAAGCCAATTAACTATCAAGGACCTCCATCGAGTGTCACAGCAGTCTTTGGCCTACGTCAGAGCAAGTTTAGTTTAGTTTAGAGATACAACGTGGAAACAGGCCCTTTGGCCCACCGGGTTCGCGCCGACCAGGGATCCTCGCACATTAACACTATCCTACACACACTAGGAACAATTTTTACATTTACCAAGCCAATTAACCTACAAACCCGTCCATCTTTTGGAGTGTGGGAGGAAACCGAAGATCTCGGAGAAAACCCGCGCGGTCATGGGAAGAACGTACAAACTGCGTACAGACAGCACTCGTAGTCGGGATCAAACCTGGGTCTCCGGCGTTGCAAGCGCTGCAAAGGCAGCAACTCTACCGCTGTGTCACCGTGCCACCCGTTGTGTTACATTAGGTTGTATTGCAATCCAAGCACTGCTCCTCCAGCAATTGAAAAATGTTGCTTTTGAATGACTGGATGCCTCCATTAAGAGAGTGGGAAGGGGGGGAGGGGAAGGGGGGGAAGGGGGAGGGGAGCCGCAGGGGAATAAGGGAACAGAGCACCAGGCAGAATGGAAGTACAGAGTACACAGGAGGCAACTTCTTTTTTCAAGAAGGCCATGTTTCCGTGAAGGCTGCAGCCGGTTGCTACAGGCCGGAGATTGCCAGGGCAGTCTCTATGAAAGCAATGCCTTCCATTTGCCCAAACCCACTCTGCTTGCTGTCATGGAGTAGATGAAATCTCTTGTCCACAAGTATGGAGTTGGGCAACTATCTATAATAACGAATAACAACTAATACAGCAGTAAACTAAGATATATGAGCAGTAACCTCAAACTATCAAAGGCACCTGAACTGTATAACATTGTCATGAGCTCACAAAAGTTAGACGACAGCAATGAATTGAAATTAAGTGCTGCCATTTAAACAGCTCAATTGTAAGGAAAAGTAGGCGATTATAATCTGGATGCACTGCTAAAAAAAAATTATTCTAAACTAGTGAGGTTGAGTTTAGCATATCGCATAATACAACACATCATTTGACAGGTGTTTTAGACTGGAAAAAGTATTAAGAAGAATAAAAAATTCACAAAAGAATTTGAGATTATACCCTGAAGGTGCTAAATAACCCAGAAATGATTCCTTCCATTTCCAAGTCCCTCAGACTTGTCATCTGCAATTAATTGTCTCCATCACCCCGTCACAGCCAGCACCAACACTTTTTTAGTCTCCAGCATAATCCACTCCAGGTAGTTTCGTTATAATGCAATAGTTTTATTGCTATGAAACCTCATATTATGGGAAGAGGGCAGTCTGAAAAAGGGTCTCAACCCCAATCACCCATTACTTCTCTCCAGAGATTCTGCCTGTCCCGCTGAGTTAATCCAGCATTTTGTATCTATCAGTATATTATGGAAAATTGAGTTATAAAAACAATTGTTTCAATGAGGCCAAAAAGCTAGAGAGTTGAAGACTTGCATTAACAAAGTTATTTTTCCCACAATCATTTCAAAGATAAAAAGTATTTTTCAATAGCAATAAACCAATTTTTGTTACTGATAGCTAAACATACTAAAGGCTGTTGGTTACTGTTAAATGGAGCACCAATGCGCAAGTATCAAAGGAACTGGCTCGATTGTAATCATCTATATGTCTTTCTACTGACTGCATACATGCAACAAAAGCTTTTCACTGTACCTCGGTACACATGACAATAAACTAAACTGAATTCATCACCCACATTGTATCCAATTTGTATTATGGAAACATGCACTAACAGAACTACCTGTACAGACAATCCTTTTGTTATTTGCACCCCTCATATTTCCATGCAATAGACACAATAGACAATAGACAATAGGTGCATGAGCCAGCACTGCCATTCAATGTGATCATGCCTGATCATCCCCAATCAGTACCCCGTCCCTGCCTTCTCCCCATATCCCCAGACTCCGCTATCTTTAAGAGCCCTATCTAGCTCTCTCTTGAAAGTATCCAGAGAACCGCCCTCTGAGGCAGAGAATTCCACAGACTCACAACTCTCTGTGTGAAGTTATGGATGATTTATAACTCTGTTTTGGTTCTCATGAAATTAATCAAACTGAAATGTTAACTAAATTTCTCTCCACAGAGAACTGTCGGAACATTTCCAGAATCTTACTTTTTATTTTCATATTTCCAGCTTCCGCTGTTTTCTGTTTTTCAATATCTTTTTTTCTTGGTAATTCTAATTTGTGACGTACTTTCTTCAGCTTTATATATTTAAAGGGCCAAAAATGAAATTAATTGTTTTACTGTAGAACTAAAATGCACTAAAGATCTACCACAAAAAAAAAATCAATTGCATTAAATGAATTAGTGCTTGTCCTTAACACTTTATAAAATGAGAAATATATAAGCCCTAATCACCTAAAATGACATAAAACTTTGCTGAAGACTGATAATTGTACCCTGAAGTTGTTAGTCAGTAATTAAGCATAAATCATTCATCTAATATTCTTCATTATTTAATCTTGACCAATTTGATTTCACATATGACGTTTTCAGAGGCCAGATAGCATAGGAGATGGTAATGTTCAGTGTATAGCCAGTACTGGGAATGCCTGGCTTTTGATTTTCATTTCAGCCAGAAATTTGCCCATTTACTTTCTAAAGAAGTAGATTGGCATGACAATTGCTGCTGCTGCTGCTGATGGCATTTGCTCCATGTACTGTTCCTATTACTCTAGTGAAAAATGGAAAAATTGTCTATAATCTCATTTGAGGCTTGTTAATATTATTATACTCATCTTTATAATCCATCTAGCTTAAGAGATTGATCTTTGTGAAACATTCTGTAGCCCCTGAGCTCCATTTTTGTGTCCAGTGCCTGCTTAATTTAACGTGATGCCAATATCTGAACTGCTGTTTATACCACTAATTCCAACAGTTTATTCCTAATACGCTTTACATTAGTATAAAATTGAAGACTATCCCTTAACACCTTCTCATCTCAATTTTAACCTTTCAAGTTTCCAACAAATCTCCTATGGCACTGCACATGGTCACGGAAGAGCTTTCTGATGTTATACTTGTATTTAGAGATACAATAGAAGGACTGTTATGACACGACTGCAGTAGAAAATTAGATGAAGTCTGTCCTGTATGAAATAATATTATGGCCAGAATGTAAGAAATTAACTGAGCATTAGTTTAATAGGTAACCTATACAAATACTTTGAAGATGGTGCCCAACTGGGAAAATAAGGACAAAACAGAAATACTAAATAATACTTTAGAAAGTGAAGATAGACACAAAAAGCTGAAGTAACTCAGTGGGACAGGCGGCATCTCTGGAGAGAAGGAATGGGTGACATTTCGGGTTGAGACCTTTCTTCTAATTAGTTAGGGAAAAGGGAAACGAGAGATATAGACGATGGTGTAGAGAGATAAAGAACAATAAACGCAAAATAAGCAAAAAAGTTACGATGATAAAGGAAACAGGTCATTGTTAGCTGATCGTTGGGTAAAAATGAGAAGCTGGTGCGACTTGGGTGGGGGAGGGATAGTGAGAGAAAGAATGCCTGGTGTAATGAGTCGACTTGAACACACATCAAGATACAACACATGTTTATTAAATCTACTTACATCAAGGATCTGCAGACATCACATCTCCGAGCTGCTACTCTAAACTAACTAGCGTAAGCAAGCTCTTGATTATATGAAGCACACAATAGGAGGAGTCACTACTAACAAGCACTATAGTTGGCTAGTATGAAAGAGCCAATCTACATCCTTCCTTGTAGAAACAAAAGAAGCATCGGTGGCTAAGCAATATAGGTGGAATATTAATAATACATTTGCAAAATGACACAAAATCGCCATATCTTACGGGTGGCATGCAAACCCGTCCGGCCCGTGTGTGGTACAAGTCCGCCTCACGTCCTTTCACTGGAGAAGATATCGGGGAGGGAAAGTGGGTAAGACTGGTGGCCCGACAGCTGGGAGGATGACGAGATAGGCGAGCTAGTCGGCAAACGCCGCGGGGAGGCTGCGGTGGAAATGATAGGTGGCAGTGGGGATGCTAGACCGACTGTGGAAGGGTATACGAAACGCAAGACATCAGGATATGGAGGCACAGGGCGCGGTTCTTTCACCGGAAGGATATGTTGACGGTTTTGTCTGAAGATGACTCCGTCCGCTTTGACCAGATAAGAGCGCGGCTCTTTGGCAGGGCCATGGATGTGTCCTAGACGTGCATAGCCCTTGTTTGTCTGGAGACGGACCACTTGTCCACGTGCGAGTGGCTTGCTGGATTTGTCGAAGAAGCGGTTCTGCGTGTCACGTTTGAATTGTAGTTGCTTCTGAACTGCAGGCGGGGAACGAACCTGTGGCTGCAAAAGATGCTGGGACACAGGCAGAGGGGCATGGGTTTGGCGAGACATCAGTCGTTGGGCTGGAGAACCCAGTAAGGGATCCCGTGCAATATTTTTTAGGTTGAGCAAGTCCAGGTACACGTCTCATTTGGCAAGGTATGACTGCTCCATGAGTTGTTTTGCACTTCGGACAGCGTTCGGCGAGTCCGTTGGACTGTGGGAACACGGGGCTGCTGGTAATATGTTGAGAGTCCCATCATTTTGCAAAGTTTTTAAAAGCTTGGCTGGAGAACTGTCTGCGTTGTCGGACCGGATACATCCTGGGGAGCGACATGGAGAAGTGACACTGCAACTTCTCGATAACTGCTTCAGAAGTAGTGGTTTGAATTAAATCGATTTCGAACCAGCCCGAGTAAGTGTCAACAAGAACCAGATAGTGTTTTCCATGCCATTCGAAGATGTCGGTAGCTAACGTGGACCACGGGAGCGGAGAGCCCGGGTGCGGCAGTAAAGGCTGCTTTTACTGATGTGGCGTCAGGCTTTTGCAGATGGCGCAAACTTTGTTTTTTTCTCATATGTATTTGGTCATTCCGGGCCAGTAAAACATGCTGTGCGCCCTTTGGAGGGCTGCCTCCACGCCGGGGTGGCCCCTGTGCATGTCGTCAAAGTATTTGTCCCGGAGGGCTGCTGGGACCACTGCCTTGCGGCTCTTGACAATAATTCCGTCCTGTAATACTAGTTCGTTGCGAATCAGGAAGTATGGGCGGATTTCGAGCGGGATGTTGTGTTGTTTGTTTGGCCAGCCGCGCTGGATGACTGCAGACAGCAATTGTAAAGTCACATCAGCAGCCGTGCGTTCTGCTAGGCTGCTCAAACAATCAGTTGACACAAACGAAACCTTCATTACTGAGAATTGGTCCTGTTCAGAGAGTTGTTGTTAGTTAGTTTTGCGCGTGGCTCTGGATAGCGTGTCTGCTATGTGCATGTCTTTGCCTTTCTTATAGACAGTGTTGAAATCAAACCGCTGCAGTTGCATCATCATTCGCTGTAGTCATGCTGGGGCAGCGTGGATGGGTTTGTTCAAAATGGTGACCAGCGGCTGGTGGTCAGTCTCGATAATTACAGACTTGCCAAAGATAAAGTCCTTGAATTTAGTGCAGGCGAAAACCACAGCGAGCAGTTCGCTTTCGATCTGGGCGTAGCGCTGTTCAGTGTCAGTCAGAGCACATGAGGCGTACAAAACGGGCTTGAAATCACCATCGGTAGTGGTCTGCAGGCACGCTGCACCCAGCCCGTACTGGGATGCATCGCAGGTGAGCGGTACTGGTAACTCCAAAGCAAAGTAGGTGAGAGTAGGTGCGCTAGCCAGCTGCAATTTGAGAGTGTCAAAAGCTCTACGGTGCTGTGGATACCAGGACCATGCAGTGTCCTTGTGTGTCAGTTCTCGTAGGGGGGCAGATATGTTGCTGAAGTTGGGTATAACAGATGGCACAATAGGCTAAGTGTTCGGCTGGCAACCGGAAGGTAGCTGGTTCGAATCCTGCTTGGAGTGCATACTGTCGTGTCCTTGGGCAAGACACTTCGCCCACCTTTGCCTGTGTGTGTCCTTGGGCAAGACACTTCACCCACCTTTGCCTGTCTGTATGGAAGTAATTGTGTGAAGCACTTTGGGGTCAATGCAAGTTGACTAAAAATGTGCTATATAAATAAAGACATTATTATTATTATTATTATAAAGTTTCCCAGGTAGTTGACCATTCCGAGGAACCTTTGTAAGCTCACGACATCAGTATGAACCGGCATTTCATCGATAACTGCAGCTTGCGACGGGTCTGGTCTGAGACCATCACTTGTGAATACATGTCCGATGTAAGTAACCTCTGGAACTCGAAACCTGCACTTCAGGGGATTGAGTTTGAGCTGAATGTCTTTGGCACGGTCAAGTACTTTCTTTAGATTGGCGTCATGTTCAGCCAGATCAATTCCGTAGACGAGAATATCATCAACAATGATGGCGCATGGGTACTCTGCAAACTATTGTTCCATCATGCGCTGGAAAAGTTCACTGGCGGTGATGCCAAAGGACATTCTCAGAAATTTGTATCGGCCAAAGGGGGCGCCGAACGTAGTGAGATTGGACGAGTCTGGGTCCAGTGGAATCTGCCAAAACGAGCTTTTTGCATCCAGAACTGAGAATACTGCTCCGTTGCCTATCTGGGCAGCAACTTCTTCTGTCGTTCGCATTGGGTAATGCGGGCGTTTAATGGCAGTGTTAAGATCTTTGGGGTTGATGCAGATACGGATCTCCTCCTTGTTTTTCTTTGTTGCAACCACCATGGTGGAAACCCAGTCAGACGGGTGGGTAACTTCAGCAAGAACACCATGCGCATTGTGTATTTGGTCACGCATGGCATACGGAACACGATGTGGCCTCGGACCACAGGAGTAACTTTGGGATCATCAGCAATGTGCTATTTGATAGGCAACTTGCCAAGCTCATCGTTAAACAGTTCTTTGTATTGAGAGAGTAGCTATTGAGTGGCCCCGTCAGCGAGACAGAGTTTATGGACAGCGCAGCCAAAGTAAACCAGGCCTAGATCGTAACATGCATTGATACCGAGCAAAGTATCTGAATCTCCCTTAACAATATAAAACTGTAAGGTACGGGTCTGTTAGTCTATGGTGTACTTTAAATCAGCTTGTCTAAGTGGGTGTAGAACTTCTCTCCCGTAAGCACGAAGCGTTGCGGAGGCCTTATCAATACGTTCAGCATTACAGATTTTTTTAAACTCGCTTAATGAGATGACGTTGCATTTGGAGCCCGTATCTACCTTAGCGATCAAAGGCCTGTTATTCACAAACATGGTTACCTCAATGTCAAGTTGCTCGTTAGGAGAAGGGAGGAGAGAGTGGATGGCAGAACTGGTATTTGTACTCTCTGAGAGCGGTGCGGGGGATGGCAAATCAGGCTCTTGGAAGTCATTATTAGTAAGCTCATGTTGATGCAGGTGCAGGCTCATCCTTTAAGCTACAGGAGTTACACAGGAATGGCAGCACCCAGCAAAGTGGTTTAATATCTTGTTGAAATTACAGGCTTTACCATAGGCAGCACAGAATTTACGACCCACAGCATGGAATTATTTGCAATTTTGACAACGAACATCAGACCCGGTGCGGTGGTTGTGAGAGAAGTCTGTAAGATTGACACTATGCTGCGAGCGGTGACCGAGGGGCACAGAGTCAGTGTGGGGAGACGTTATCTCAGAAATCCGACAGGCATGCTCTGTTTGTTCAAGGGTTAAGTCAGTATTACAAAGAAGCTCATCTCATAGCTTGCTGTCGAGCATTCCTCCAAAATGTAAAGCACAAAATCAACAGCGTGCTGCCATGTGCTTCAAACCGCTGATAAAACGGTCAATTGGTTGGTCAACCTGTTGTAAATGAGCATAGAACTTGGTCCTTTCAATAATGTAGTTTGAGGGCAGGTCACACAGCTCTCTGAACATTCTGATCAAAACCGCTGGGTCGTCGATTGTCTCAGCAGGCAGCCTGACCTGACCGTTATCATTTAAAACAGCAGGCACAAAAGTGGTTGTTGGCACAATTCATTGCTTCAGGTCCCGTCAAATTAAGCAGTACAGAGACACACACCTTGGGGGGGTCGATTACGATGAACGATGCGAGCATAATGAGTGCAGTCACGCTCGAAAAGACGCCAGCGTTCAACAATGTCGGAATCAAAGATCAGAGGATTTGGACGGCGACATGAATTTGCCATGATGGAGGTAATAAAGACACAAAATAATCAAAAGGAAGTAAAACCCAATAAACATTGCGGAGTGGGCATGATTCACCTCTGACACCATGTAATGAATCGACTCGCACACACATCAAGACACAACACATGTTTATTAAATCTACTTACCGCAAGAATCTGCAGACATTACATCTCCAAGCTGCTACTCTAAACTAACCAGCGTAAGCAAGCTCTTGATAATATGAAGCACATAATAGGTTGAGCCACTACTAATAAACACAATAATTGGCTAGTATGAAATAGCCAATCTACACCTGGGTTACTTGAAGTTAGAGAAATCAATATTCATACCACTGGCTACAAGGTGCCCAAGCAAAATATGAGATGCTGTTCCTCCAATTTTCATTCAGCTTCACTCTGACAATGGAGGAGATCTGGGACAGAAAGGTCAGTGTGGGAATGGGAAGGAGAATTAAAGTGTTTAGCAACCGGGAGATCAGGTAGATCCAGGCAGACTGAGCAAAGATGTTCAGCGAAACGATCGCCCAGTCTACGTTTGGTCTTGCCATAGTATAAGAGTCCACATGTTGAACAACAGATACAGTGGATGAGGTTAGAGGAAATGCAAATGAATCTCTGCCTAACCTGAAAGGACCGATGGGGTCCCTGGACTGAGTTGAGGGAGGAGCTGCTGTATAGGGACAGGTGTTGCATCTCCTGCTGTTGCAGGGGAAGCTACCTGGGGAGAGGGTGGTATGGGTGGGAAGAGATGAGTTTGAGATTGATTATCAGATAGCAGTGGTTTAACCTGGATTTAGATTGCCATAGCCATCATTTCCCGGTGAAATCGTGCTTATTGGGGAACTGGACCAGGCACTTCCATGCACTCTTTGTGTTTGCCGTTTTCCGCCACATGATTCAGAGATACCGTACCCCACGTACACCTTGTTGACTAACATGTATTCACAATCTCTCACGCACGTCACTTGTGAAACAGGTGACATTCTGCATGGAAACATTCCGAACCAGTCGTGTGCCCAAGCACCTCTCTCTTTGGATGTCAAGACATCCAACTTCCTCACCATCAGAGACACGAAATGCTGGAGTAACTCAGCGGGACAGGCAGCATCTCTGGAGAGAAGTAATGGGTGACATTTCGCGTCGAGACCCTTCTTCAGACTTACCAGCATAACCTTTCTAACTGGGCAAAGCTGACCTCTGCCACAAATCTCAAATAGATTTGTACTTCCTGATTAGTACGGGTGTCAGAAGTTATGGGGAGAAGGCAGGAGAATTGGGGTCAGGAGGGAGAGATAGATCACCCATGATTGAATGGCGGAGTAGACTGGATGGGCCGAATGGCCTAATTCTGCTCCTATCACTTATGATCTTAATACCTTAGGACCATTCAGTCAACACATAGTTCCGTCCTCGAAAGCACAAGTTGAAGCATTTGGAAGAACACTGCAAACGTCAATAATTAATGAAGCACTGGAAACACACTTTCATTGTTGCTTTTTCCTTTATTTCCCTTAACACTCTGCTATCAGCAAGATACTTTTTTTTTGGTGGGGCGGAGGGGTGATAAGGGGGGGTGGGAAACACCTTAAGGTTGTAGAGAAAATCATTCTGAAGTGCACAAGTGTGTTACAACTAAAAGTAAGTGCTTTTTCCCGTCAGCTACTGGGGTGCTCTTCAAAATAATGTCTCAGTGGTTACCAAAAGGGGAATTATGCCAATTATGAAAGTAATCAAACTGAAATGTTAACTAAATTTCTCTCCACATAAAGCTGTCTGAACATTTCTAAAATATTACTTTTATCTGTATAATTGGATAGGTAAATTGGCTTGGTAAATGTAAAAATTGTCCCTAGTGGGTGTAGGATAGTGTTAATGTGTGGGTATCGCTGGTTGGCGCGGACCCGGTGGGCCGAAGGGTCTGTTTCCGCGCTGCATCTCAAAACTAAAAACTAAACTAAACTTATATGACCACTCGGGGACCATGGAGGAGAAGGCAAAGGACAAGCCAGAGTCTTCAGAGATGTCATACCTCACTGCCATTTTGCTGATTAACCTGTATTCATGATCTCTCCAGCTCGTCACTGGTGAGATGGTGACATTTGCATGAAAACATTCACACTCAGTCATGCGCCTAAGCTCCTCTCTCCAGGGATGCTAACAGCCTCGACAGCACAATCTTTTCAACTGGCCACAGCTGATCTCTGCCACGAAGCTCAATTTCTTACTCATGGCAGTTTCAAAGGGACCTTATTTCCTGCTCATCGCAGTAACAGGGGCCACACTTCTGGCAAGCACATCCATCAAGAAGACTGAACTCTAACACAAAATCTGATGGAAGGAACTACAGATGCTGGTTTACACCGAAGATAGACACAAAATGCTGGAGTAAGTCAACGGGACAGGCAGCATCACTGGAGAGAAGGAATGGGTGATGTTTCGGGTCAGAACCTTCTTCAGACTGAGAATCAGAGGAGAGGGAAGACACGGAGATAAGGAAGGGTGAAGTGTGAAGATGAGACATCAAAAGAGAAGTTGTTCAAGAAAAATGTAGAATCGATCATTGTTAGCTAGGAGAAGGTGACAACAAAGCAAACAGAGATAAAATATAATCGGGGACAGTCAGATTGGTCGGATAACTGAGAAGGGGGAGGGATGGAGAGAGAAGGAAAGCTAGGGTTACTTGAAGTTAGAGAAGTCAATATTTATACCGCTGGGATGTAAGCTACGCAAGCAAAATATCTGAACTATAACAATAAGACTTGAATGCAATCGCCTCCAACAAGGCGAAATCAGGAGGCAGCTCAAATGTCAGCGAAGCATCACTCCCTGACGAGCTCACTGCATTCTACACACGCTTTGATAGGGAGAACACTGATGTGCCTTCCCAAGCCCCCATTCGCCGTGATGGTATTTCGGTCACTGTCACAGAGGCCGACGTCAGAAGATCCTTCAGAGGGGTGAACCCTCAGAAAGCGCCTGGACCTGCTAGTATACCCGGGCGTATTTTATAAACCTGTGCGGACCAACTGGCTGGAGTTTTAACGGACATTTTCATCCTCTCACTTCTGAGGTCTGAGGCTCCCACCTGCTTTAAAAGGGCATCAATTATACCGGTGTCCAAGAAGAGCAAGGCGACATGCCTCAATGGCTATCGACCAGTGGCACTAACGTCTGTGGTGCTTTGAGAGGCTGATCGTGGCGCAAATCATCTCATACCTTGACAAAAACCTGGACCCATTGCAGTTCGCTTACCGCCAAAACAGATCAACGGTGGATGCGATCTCACTGCCTCTCCACTCGGCTCTGGACCACTTGGACAACAAAAACTCATATGTCAGGCTGTTATTCATTGATTACAGCTCGGCATTTAATACCATCATCCCCTCCAAGCTGGTTACCAAGCTCTCAGATCTGGATCTCTGCACATCCCTCTGCAATTGGATCATCGACTACCTCATTCACAGACCACAGTCTGTCCGTATTGGTGGAAATATGTCATCCTCAATAACAATTAGCACGGGAGCACCTCAAGGCTGCATGCTCAGCCCCCTGCTGTACTCACTCTATACTCATGACTGCGTAGCCGGTCATAGTGCGAACTCCATAATCAAGTTAGCCGATGACACCACTGTTGTGGGACGTATCACTGATGGGGACGAGTCAGAGTATAGAAGTGAGATCGACCGATTGGCCAAATGGTGCCAGCACAATAACCAGGCTCTCAACACCAGCAAAACCAAGGAACTGATTGTGGACATTGGAAGGGGTTTATATCAACGGGTCAATGGTGGAAAGGGTGAAGAACTTCAAATTGCTGGGAATGCATATTTCCGAAGATCTCTCCTGGTGCCAGAACACTGATGCAATTATAAAGAAAGCACATCAGCGCCTCTACTTTCTGAGAAGATTACGGAGAGTCGATATGTCAAGGAGGATTCTCTCGAACTTCTACAGTGGAGAGCATGCTGACCGGTTGCATCGTGGCTTGATTCGGCAACTTGAGCATCCAGCAGTGGAAAAGGCTGCAAAAACTTGAAAACCATCATCGGCTCTGACCTCCCTACCATCGAGGGGATCTATCGCAGTCGCTGCCTCAAAAAGGCTGCCAACTTCAAGGACCCACACCATCCTGGCCACTCACTCATCTCTCCGCTGCCTTCAGATAGAAGGTACAGGAGCCTGAAATCTGCTACATTCAGGTTCAGGAACAGCCACTTCCCCACAGCCATCAGACTATTAAACACAACTTCAAACAAACTCTGAACTATAACAGCCTATTGCACTTTATCTGTTCATTTATGTGTGTATGTATGTATATGGAGACACTGTTCTGTTCTGTATTTATGCCTACAATATTCTGTTGTGCTGCAGCAAGCAAGAATTTCATTGTCCTATCTGGGACACATGACACTAAACTCTCTTGACTTGACTTGAAGACGTTTGATGAAGGAAAAACCTTGACATTACAAGGGATCTATATTCAACCTCTTGGCAATATTCTCCATCATTTTGGAATCAATTTTCACTGCTATGCCGATGATACACAACTTTACCTCTCCACAAAACCAAACACCTCCCTTCCCCCAACTGCCCTCACGACCTGTCTTCAAGCCATCAGCAACTGGATGTCACTCAACCTTCTAAAACTCAATGGAAATAAAACAGAAATCATGCTAATTGGCTCAAAGTCCACACTCTCCAAAACCCACCCGTTCACCATTTCAGTTGATGGCTCACCCATACCCACCTCCTCCCATGTCAAAAGTCTCGGCGTCATTCTGGACAGTACACTTTCCTTTGGCCCCCACATCAGCAATATCACACGCTCTGCATACTTTCATCTCCGCAACATCTCCAGACTCCGCCCCTCCCTCTCCAAAGACAATACAAAAGTCCTCATCCACGCTCTGGTCACATCCCGCATCGATTGCTGCAACGCCCTCCTCACTTGCACCTCCAATAAACTTCTTCATCGCCTCCAATGCATTCAGAACTCTGCAGCCTGGATCATCACCCGCACCAGATCATCGGACCACATCACACCCATCCTCACTCAGCTCCACTGGCTCCCTGTGCACCACCGGATTAACTACAAGATTTTACTGCTGACCTTCAAAGCCCTACACCACCTTGCTCCCCAATACCTCTCTAACCTGCTGCTACCATACACTCCTTCCCGGTCACTTCGTTCCTCCTCAGCTGCAATTTTAACTGTCCCCACATTTAGACTCAGCACCATGGGTGCCAGAGCCTTCAGCTGCTCTGCCCCACGTCTCTGGAACACTCTCCCACCTCCCATCCGTCACCTGAACACTATCGATCAATTCAAATCACAACTCAAAACACACCTGTTTAGATTAGCATACCCGACATAACTTCCACCATGTTCACCCTGATTTTAATGACTTAAAATGTTTTGTGTATTTTTTTTTGTTTATTGTTTTTAATCAACTTGATTTTAATATTGATAAATGTATTGTGATTTTATGTCCTGCAAGGTGTCCTTGGGTGTCCAGAAAGGCGCCAGCAAATAAAATGCACTATTATTATTATTAATGTCCTGAGATTCTCGCATTTGCAGATGTGCCTTGGTAGAGATTGCACAACTGCTACCATCCCTTAATAAACTGTCAATTGTGAGAAGCAATCCATCCGAACAACTATCAGCTCCGAGGAGATAGTGATCTTGTGCAATGAAACAACATCTTCCATCAGTCTGTTGATTGGTACAGTTGCCAATTAATCACCATTGTGATACAATTTTAAGAAACAGAACATACAACAGATTTAGGCAGTCGGGTTCAAGTGACCACCTCCAGAAGTGTCGGAGTACATTTAAGAAGGCAACCAGCAGAGCAAAAAGAAGACATGAAATACAGCTTGCAGACACAGTAAGGGAAGATTCCAAGAGATCCTACTGTTGTATTAAGAATAAAAGAGAGACTACGGAAAGGATTGGTCCCCTTAAAGATCAGCATGGCTGTATTTGTATACTGCCAGAAAGATGGGGAAGATTATATATTCATCAGTTTTCAGTGAGGAGAAGATCATTGAAGCTAGAGAAATGAGGCCGAGGGGCGAGGAAATGAGGCATGAAGAATAATAGCCCCAGAACCAACCCCTACTGAACACCACTAGTCACTGGAGGCTAAATGGAAAAATCCCCCGTTATTGCCACTCTCAGCTTTCTGCATCTTACTAACCTGCTATCCAAACTAGTATCCTCCCTCTGACACAATGGGCTCTCTTATTAGGTGGCTAAAGATGGTGCAAGCATCTCAGCAAAGTCCTCTACAATTTCATCCCTAGCTTCCCACAAGAACCAAGTATATTTCAAGAGGACTAGGACCCTTTGAAACTAGCAACCAAATGGATTAAATTTCCTCCATTTCTTTTATGAAATGCATTGCGTTCTCAGTTTCTCCAACTCATCCATGCTCACTAATCTATTCTTCACTTTTCACAACCTCTTTTTCTTCTCTCCTTTCTCACTTCTCTCTTTAAAAAAAAAAAAAAAAGGGAAGTTGTACAGAGAATGTAATATGTTAACATCGTTTTTGTACCAATACATTGTACTCACTTCTAATAAATAAAATATTTTTTTTTTTAAATAAAAAAAATAAAAAAATTCATCTTTAAGAGTTTCCTGAACCAGCTCAACATTCCTATTAACATGCAACACACATAGAAACATAGAAACATAGAAAGTAGGTGCGAGAGTAGACCACCAGGTCCGTCGAGCCCGCACCGCCATTCGCTCATGGCTGAACACTAAACAGACACACTTACCCACAAACAGTAGACACAAGACACAGAACACAAGACACTACCCTCCCCTTTATACCGCTATCACCCCTCTCCACCCCAAGAACCTCGTGATCTCCTGGGGGAGGCAAAAAAACGGATAAAAACCCAGGTCCAATTCGGGAAAAAAATCCGGGAAATTCCTCTCCGACCCCAATCCAGGCGATCGACACTTGTCCAGGAGATCACTCAGGTCTTACTATACTAACCATACCTAGGTCCATATCCCTGCCCTCTCCCCGTAGCCCCTTATCCCCTTGGCAGCTAAAAAACCATCTATTTTAGACTTAAATATATTTAACGTTTCTGCTTCCACTGCTACCTGGGGCAGTGAATTCCATAAATTAACCACCCTCTGGGTGAAGAAGTTCTTCCTCATCTCAGTTTTAAAAGAGCCCCCCCTTATTCTGCAACTATGTCCCCTAGTTCTAGTTTCCCCGATCATTGGGAACATCCTCGGTGCATCCACCCGATCAAGGCCCCTCACGATCTTATATGTTTCAATGAGATCGCCTCTCATTCTTCTAAACTCCAAAGAGTAGAGTTCCAGCCTACTTAACCTTTCCTCATATGTCAATCCCCTCATTGCAGGAATTAATCTTGTAAACCTTCGCTGCACTGCCTCCAGGGCTAGTACATCCTTTCTTAAGTATGGATGGTATGTAATAAACAAAAGAAAATCAATTAATTAATAACTCCAATTGCAGCCACAAATTATTAATGTTTAGTTTAGTTTAGAGATACAGCGCTGAAACAGGCCCTTCGGCCCACCGAGTCCGCACCGATCAGTGATCCCCGCACACTAACACTATCCTACACACGCTAGGGACAATTTACATTTATACCAAGCCAATTAACCTACAAACCAGCATGTCTTTGGAGTCTAGGAGGAAACCAAAGATCTCAGAGAAAACCCAACCCAGCGGTCACGGAGAAAATGTACAAGCTCCGTAAAGACAGCACGCATAGTCGGGATTGAACCCACGTCTCTGGCGCTGAAAACGCTGTAAGGCAGCAACTCTACCATTGTGCCACCATGCTTGCACAGGAGACGGAATAGAGAAAGGTCACTAGGTTGATTCTTGGTCGAAGTATAATTGGATGAACGAGATTGCCATATACGCTCACATAGGAGGTGATCTTATTTAAAACATCTTCTGGTGGTGATTGGGGAGGTGGATGCAAAGACAGTATTTTCCCTACTGGGATATCTAATATTAAATGGCATCGTTCCAGAATACGGAGTCGCCATTGATGAGAAGGGATTCCTTCTTTCAGAGACTTGTGAATCCTTTGAATACCCTGTGCCAGAGACCATTGTAGTAGGTCATCGAATGTACTCAAGGTGGCAATTGCAGACGTTTGGAGAGGAGTAAGGGGAGTGGTGTAGATTCCATGTTTGGATCAGCCATGATCTTAGTGCATTACGTGCAAAGGACCAATTGGCTTACTCCTGCTTCTGATTTTTATATTCTTGTTATGTTCTTAATAATAATAATAATAATAACAATAAAAATATCTGCTCTTCAGATATATGGAAAACAGTACTATTCGATTATATTACGCTGTGTAAATTCCACCGCACTTCAAGTAACATGATTTATTGTAGATCTGTTACTCATTAGAAATATCTATAAAATCTGTTGAAAATAAATAAAAGGATAATAAATTCTTCTGCTCAGCTTTGCATTTAACACTACATTTTATTAGAAAGAAAACATTGATTAATTACCCAGCTTACATTTTCTGATGTATTCTGCTAACTAAAGCAAATAGCAGATATTAGGCTGCACCAGTCCCTATAATCATGAGTGCTAAAATTGCTGTGAGTCTTATTGCTTAAACAACATTTTCTATGTATAATTAAACCTTAACATTTAGCTTTATTATTAAAAAAGGACAGCAATCAAAATAGTAGTATAATCTCATGTCCTGGTTTGAAAATATTTCTAAAACGGTTTGATATATTAGAACAAAAACATTAAATGAGGTGGTCTGGTAAAATATCATTTCAGATCTCTAAAAGAACTTTGGTAAAATATTGCATAATTCATTTATTTTAAATGTCATTTACTGCCATTACTGAGGCACAGTATAATTATTCAAAGCGCTTCTCATCACAATTCACAAAGCATTCACGTCCAATTACACAAGTCCATCAAGAAATACAGTCTCCTGGACAGCAAGATATATTACCCAAGAAGAGAACAATAAAATGAATCAGTAATCCCATTGTTAAATTATAAGTGCAGTTTTGAGCAGTGGTGTTAAAGGGATAGGGAGCATCAGAACCAATTAATAAACAAATCCTCTGTCCTGCAGGGTGTGGCAAATAGTGTACACTGGGCTCTTAAGAGCTGCTCAATTTACAATGCTGCTTTGCTGGTCCTAGTTATAAAACAAATCAATAACATACTGATTTATGACTGCTAATAAGAGATGAAAGTCACAAACATCATTGTTCTGAGCCACAGAACTTATCCATGACAAAGTGCTCTACATTTGTTATGTTCAAATTGTCTTACTAAAATGAGGTAGATTTACTGTGCCGGAAAACATTTTACAGAGGCCATACTTCCAAACATTTCATAATTTAATTTAAGCTCTTTTTTAAAGCAGGGCAATCTATTACATGGTTGATACCACAACTCATGGCTTCCAGATGGAAATTGTTAAATATAATCTACAAAATCAAATTTAAAATAATCAAATCTGAATTTAATAGCATCGCTGAATTTATCTTGAATGTCTATAAAAAACACATGAATTTACTACAACATAGTAAATCCCATTTGGTGCACTGTAGCAATTATAACCTTAGAGCTGTTGTAAAAATCTGTATGTGTAGACTAAAATTAATTATTTTGTAAATCCAAAACATAATCACTTATATATTTTTTAAGTTGACCAAAATATTAAAAGGCAATAGCTGAATGGATATTTTATTTGTCTGTTTAATTAGAATCAAGCATGCCATCTTGCAAAATTTATTTAGCTGTTCAAAACAAGGAAAGAGCACTTTCTGGATGAACTAACTTGAAGTATATTTTGAACCACCGTAATTAAGTTGAACAAAATATAAAATGTTACCATTATAGCATGGAAATCAAATATCCTCCTAATGATAATTCATGAAAAATGTAGAAATAATGGCATAGGTCTCTTGGGTACAAAACAGTGCAAAACATTATCTCTAAGAAAAATAATGGATTCTGTGGTCAATAACTTTATGTTTGCATATGTGCACAGAATTCTTGTTATCCAGCCAAGCTGTTTTCAAAGCATTTGAAAAAGATATGTCACGTACATGTTATTACATTAGTTTCATTCCACGATGAATGCCCTTCAGAGTGTTAGTGACAGTTTTTCATTGATTGTTCATTTATCCTATTGATTAACACCTGCTGGACCTATTTATTAGTCCCTGTGAATCCATTTTAAAATTTAGGTTGTTAGTAATGGATAAAGACAGAAGCTACTGCAAAATATATTGGAAAAGTTGTATCTTTATGCATGTGCATTAATCATTGCGTTTGTTCCACAGCTTATTATACAACAGGACCCCAAATTCATTATGGCTTCAATATAAATGTCGACAATGATGTGTAATTATATACACATCACTAAATAATCCTTTCAATACGCATACTGTATAACTTGGCCATTCATCTGTGCAGGTCATGTCCCACTTAGAATGCTAACACAGCAGCAGTAAGGATGTCAAAACGTGGCTTCTGGAGCAAGCAGTACAAATTCAAGCAGCCAAACTAGGTGATGAAAGACAGAGAACTGAACTCAAATGAAAAACCAAAAGATGTTACGATAGCACCAGAAATAACAATATAGCTACATTTTGGATTACAGTTTATAATCATCAGAGGAGACAAAACAAAAATGGAGTTATGTCTTGACAGAAGACTGACGATTGCAGGTGAAGAATTACAAGCATACAAAATAAAAACAGGAATAGACCTTGTTACCTGTCCTAATACAGGAGGATCATGGCTAATCCCGTATCTCATTCACTTTTCCATCTGATCTTAATATTTCTGTCCTATTGGTAGTGAAAATTCAATCTCACTTGAATCCACTCAAAGTCTAAGCATTCACAGCCCCCTGGGATAAGATTTCGAGGAGTTACAACCCTTTGGATGATCAGCCATGATCATATTGAATGGCGGTGCAGGCTCGAAGGGCCGAATGGCCTACTCCTGCACCTAATTTCTATGTTTCTATGTTTCTATGTTTGTGTAAAGAAACTTCTCTTTTCAGTCCTGTAGATGGTTCCGATGACTAAACCTTCTAATCCTGGATTCTCCAGCCCCAGTATCTCATGAAATTATGTGATAGAACCAGTTCAATGAGCTATCTCAACTTTCTAGAGCAGTAATCATCAGCCAATCTTACCAATCTCTCTTCACAGGATGAATTCTTTCCTCCTAAAATCAATCTACTGAATCGTTTGACGTCACCTCCGAGCAACTCTATTCTTCCTTCAATACTGCGATGAAAACGGCATGGTACTTATATTAACTTTTTGCAGTATATGCACCAGCACACCTGGATACTGCTGTTCAATATAATTCATAAGTTTATTATTATTAAAAGCACATACCGGCCACAAAACATTAATGCCAAAACAAATTAATCGGTCAGTGCCAAATGTACCCATGAAGATTTTGATCATGGGCCGGTGGGTTGTGGATGAAGAGTATGTCAGAAGTCCATGCTTATTAGTCGGGAGAAGCAGGTAATGGAGTTGGAGGCCTGTGATCATGTGTCAGGTTTGGCAAGGGGGAGTGAAGTGGGGAGGTGGTGGTGCTGACATGGGAGTCAGTGAACCCATTAGCACCAACATCATTGCTCTAAATCAAAATGCAAGGATGTGTAACCCTTCCACAAAAAGTTCACGCTGATCCTGATTTCTGCTAATTTCAGTCAAACTTAAGTTTAACTGTGTAGGAAGGAACTGCAGAGGATGGTTTAAACCAAAGATAGGCACAAAGAAGACACAGAGTCTGAAGAAGGGTCCTGACCCGAAACTCTCCAGAGATGCTGCCAATCCCATTGAGCCATTTTGTGTCTATCTTCAGTCAAACTTAAGTTTCACTGAATAGGAAGGAACTGTAGATGTTGGGTTAAACCGAAGATAGACACAAAAAGCTGGAGTAACTCAGCGGTTCAGACAGCAACTGTGGAGAAAAGGAATAGGTGACGTTTCGGGTTGAGACATTACTGAAGAAGAGTATCGACCCGAAACGTCACCTATTCCTTTTCTCCAGAGATGGTGTCTGACCCGTTGAGTTACTCCGGCTTTTTGTGTCTATCTTAAATTTAACTGTGCTTGAATGGAAGGTGGGACCAAGGTACACCTGGCACTGAACTACCATGGAAGTAGATTTTCCAACATGTCCAGTGAGCCAGGGAAAAGAGCTTCCATTTAAGCCCTCAAAGTGACTTAGCATGAAACTCTAATCAAATCCTTTGTACACATTATCCACCAATATCAAACGAGCCATCCAAACTGCCAACCTGTCTGCACCATTTGCGATTCCAGGACACTGAATTTATTATGGTGAATCCTCCATACCACCCAATCCAAGTCATCTGATTGCCCACCAAAACAATTAGCAATCTAAATCATTAACCAGAGTTCATGTGAGGTGTCACGGACCATCCAAGTTGCAATCTCCACAACTGAAGTTGACTCACATCAAGCTGTCATATTGAGCCATTTGTTAGCCAGGGCTACAATAAGGTGACAAGGCTCTGTTAATTGTGGCCCAAGAACCACTTCTGCCTTTCATTAATATCATAAACTACACATCATTGCACAGTAAAAACCTGTTATGTTTTATATGTACAATTACTTCAATAGGAACAGAACATTTAATGTTGCAAGGTACACAAAAATGCTGGAGAAACTCAGCAGGTGCAGCAGCATAAATGGAGCGAATGAAATAGGCAACGTTTCGGGCCGAAACCCTTCATCAGACACTGCAGTTCCTTCTTAAACATTTAATGTTGCAAATTTGTTACATGACATTATCAATCCAAAGTTGAACTGCACCACTTTCCAGAGTTTATTGGGGGTTTTTTAAATTAACTACTTTCATGTTGAACTTTCAATACCTATACTGAAATTCATATTGAATGATTGCTGTGGTATGTTAAATATTGCTATGGGAACACTGCTGTGTAAAGTGAAATCCTGGCTCAACTCCAGTATGATGAAACGCTGCCTAGTTTATTTTAAAATGATAAATAGTGGAAGAAATTACACAACTTGTAACTATCTTTAGTGAAGTTAAAAGCAGTGGAAATAGTACTCAATGCGTACTCTAATAAAGACCAATGGGTGTCTACTTGCTATATTATTAAAATCTATTCCAAAATTAAAAATCTTGTAAAGCAATAAAAGTTACAACTACTGCAAAACTACTACAAAATTCAATGGTCATTTCTTGGTATTTGTTTCATGCCAAGCATGATATAAAAGATCTAAGAAACTATTTCGTGATACCTATAATTTTGTGATACCTAAACTTCTTTGATAACTTTCTGGAACAATGTAATGTATGAAAGCAAAATTTAACCTTCATTAAAAAACACACTTAATTTTTTGGTCTCCAAGTGTTCATACGCACAATTGGAAGGAAATGGGCTAATTAGGGAGTCGGAATGGCTTTACATGGAGCAGGACGTATCTTGAAAGATACTTGAGTTTTCGGACGAAGTCACAAAGGTAGGGCAGTAGATGTTGTCTACATGGACTTCAGTAATTCTCTATAGGCAGCACAGTGGTGCTGTCATGGCAATTTCTTCACTTTCCAATGTCCACATTTTGATCGACATTACTACTCAGGGATGTTGAAGAGATATGGCTTACGCACGAGCAGATAGTAAAAACTTCCATTCGTCATTTCTTGATTAATTGGTCCTTTATTGAAGTAGTACAAACAAAGAAGTGATTCATATCAAGTATTTCTTATTCCGATACAAATTGTAACTTTTCATTCTTACTAACTGTTTCATCCGTGTCATGTCGTGTAGAGTCATGTGGTAAAAACTGTTGTCTCCACCATCCCTCGAGGCTAAATTGACTGCCCACTATCTGTGGCTACACTAGCCTCCTCAGATGTAGACATGCCCTTCTACGTATCAAATCCCACCCACAAGCATACAAAAAAGATAAAACTAGAAATATCTAGACATGGTTATAATATACTAACAGTAACTAACGTAAGCATAAATGGCTCCTACAGGTGCAGTGGTAGAGTTGCTGCCTCACAGTGCCCGAGACTCGGGTTCGATCCTGATTATAGATGCTGTCTGTATGGAGTTTGTACGTTCGCCCTGACATAGGTTTTATGGACAATAGACACTAGGTGCAGGAGTAGGCCATTAGGCCCTTGGAGCCGGCAGCTGATCATCCACATCAGTACCCTGTTCCTGTTTTCTCACCATATCCCCTGACTTCACCATCTTTAAGAACTCTATCTAACTCTCTTTTCTCCGGGTGCTCCGGTTTCCTTCCACATTCCCAAGTGCAATTTTTTTGGTTAATTGGTTTCTGTAAAAAGTGTCCCTAGCATGTAGGATAGAGGTAGTGATATGGGTGATTACTAGTCGGTGCAGACTCGGTGGGCCAAAGGGCCTGTTTCCACGCTGTTTCTATAAACTAAACTGAGCACTTGACAAGCTCCATCATGGTAATCTGAATCAGAAGATTAAAGGGCCTGTCCCACCAGCATGCGACTGCATGCGGCTAGTGCGACCAAACGTGGTGGCATGAGGCATACGGCCTCGCGGGGCCGGTCCCACTTCGATCGCCGGAGCCGTATGGAGTTGTGCAGGGCTGGTCCTGACATCGCGTGGGGCTCCGAAAAACAGACACTGTCCAAAAATTCCGCGCGGCAACGGCCTGTCGGCCCGCAGCCGCATTGAGGCCGTACGCAACGCCCCGACGGGCGTACGCACCATCTCGACGCCGTACACAGCGTCTTGACGACGTACAACTAGCGCGTGGTGTTGCGCAATGACGTCACCGCCCGGCGTGCCATTGCGCGATGACGTAACCGCCTGACGCCGTGCGACGTCCAAATTCAGTCAGCCCACCTCCTGCCCAGTTGATTGGTGAGTATGATGTCGGGACCAGCCCCGCACAACTCCAGACGGCTCCGCAGTTGGAAGTGGGACAGGCCCCGCGAGGCCGTACGCCTCAAGCCACCACGTTTGGTCGCGCTAGACGCATGCAATCGCATGCTGGTGGGACAGGCCCTTAAGTGCATGGGATCAAGAGTGACATCATAATTTGGGTTGAGAACTGGGGCAGTAGTGGAAGGATGTTATTCTGGCGGGATGTCTGTGACCGACAATGTTCTTCAGGGCTCAGTGCTGGAAACCCTATTGCTTGCAAAATCGATAAATGATTTGGACGAACATGTAGATGGGTCAATTAGTAAGTTAGCAGATGACACAAAAATGAGTATAGTAGGGACAGTAAGAAAGGCTGTCAAAGGATACAGCAATATGACTGCAGGCAGTAAAGAAAGCGAATGGCATGTTGGCCTATATAACAAGAGGAATCGAATATAGGAGCAAAGAGGTCCTTCTGCAGTTGTACAGAGCCCTACTAAGACCACACCTGGAGTATTGTGTGCAGTTTTGGTCTCCTAATTTGAGGAAGGACATTCTTGCTATTGAGGGAGTGCAGCGTAGGTTTACAAGGTCAATTCCCGGGATGGCGAGGCTGTCATATGCTGAGAGAATGGAGCGGCTGGGCTTGTACACTCTGGAGTTATGAAGGATGAGAGGATATCTCATTGAAACATATAAGATTGTTAAGGGTTTGGGCACGCTAGAGGCAGGAAACATGTTCCCGATGTTGGGGGAGTCCAGAACCAGGGGCCACAGTTTAAGAATAAGGAGTAAGCCATTTAGAACGGAGACGAGGAAACACTTTTTTCTTACAGAGGGTGGTGAGTGTTGAATTCTCTGCCTCAGAGGGCGGAGGAGGCAGGTTCTCTGGATGCTTTTAAGAGCTAGATAGGGCTCTTAAAAATAGCGGAGTCAGGGAATATGGGGAGAAGGCAGGAACGCGGTACTGATTGGGGATGATCAGCCATGATCTCATTGAATGGCAGTGCTGGCTCGAAGGGCCGAATGGCCTACTCCTGCATCTATTGTCTATTGTCTATAATATATAGAATAATTACAGAGACTATATTGGAGAAATGGTAGATTGTTTAATCCATGTAAGTGTGAGGTGTTGTACCTTGTTAGATTAAATATAAGAGGGAAGTACTGTATCGAGTTAATGGCAGGACCTTTAAGAGCATTGATGTATACAGGGATCTTGGAGTTCATCTATAGCTCCCTGAAAGACGCAATGCAACTGGATGGAGCGGTAACGGCATACTGTACACTTGCTTTCATTGGTTGGGGCATTGTTTGTAAAAATCTGAAGTCGTGATTGTAAAACATCAATTAGGCTGCATTTGGAGTCCCGTGTGCAGTTCTGGTTGCCCATTACCTAAAGGAGGTGGAGGTTATGGAGAGGGCACAGAAAAGGTTTACCAAGATGCTGTATAGAACAAGCCAAATACATTTTCTTGACTACAGTATAATAACTGGGAAAAAATGAATACTAAAATTTTGGAAAGGCCCTATAACCCCCACAATTAAAATGTGGATTATGGAAATGTCGGAGACCCTACACCTGGAAAGAATCAGACTTGTCTTAATGGACAAACAAGAACTTTTTGTTTGAATATGGTCTCCATTCATTGACTATTTGAAGGGGTAGATCAGTTCAGCACGGGAACCTAACAGAAGCTTGAACTCAGGATTAGATGAAAAGTTATATTTTATAATCCACGGACCTATCTCCAATGATGTATTATTAGTAAATCATTCCGTTCTTTTTTTTATCTTGACATTTGTGTTTTTTTTCCTCTTTCTTACTTCCTATCTTTAAAAAAAAACTAGAAGCAGAATCAATACACAATTGATAATATTAATAATGTACGACTGATATACATGAAATGTTTATAATATGTGCTTGCTTCTAATAAAAATATTAGATTAAATAAAAAGAACAGTATCTGAAGAAATAGAAAGTAAATGAAGCAGCTATAATTAGATTACCTGATCATTATCACTTTGTTTGGGAAAGAACTGCAGATGCTGGTTTAAACCGAAGATAGACACAAAAAGCTGGAGTAACTCAGCGGGACAGGCAGCATCTCTGGAGAGAAGGAATGGGTGACGTTTTGGGTCTTAAGAAATATCTCGACCCGAAACATCACCCATTCCTTCTCTGCAAAGATGCTGGGTGTCCCGCTGAATTACTCCAGCATTTTGTGTCTATCACTTGAGTGACTTTGCTGATGTACATTTTCTACCTTGTCCTTCTTACATTGACTTTTGTTTTCTGCATACATTTTATTGTTATGGTTTTATTTTTCAAAATTGGCTGGAAGCACTGCGGTAAATTAAGTTCATCAAACTGACTTCAAAAATGGGAATGACTTCAGAAATTATCGCCAATCATACTCCCAGAATAAATAAAACTCCATTGTCTTTGTTTATAAAATTACTACATTTCAACTACGATATTTATCAGTGCTTTACATTTATACACCAGCCACACTTACATTAAAAAAACAAATATATTCTCTTATTTAAACTTTATTTGTTTAGCATTCCGAAGTGCAAATACATTTTGAAACAATTCAGCCTGATAGCAGACGGCAGAAAAATATCTAAGGTTTTTAATATCCCATTATTGTTTGTTTTTCTTGTTTGGAGTTTGTTTATTTATTTATTTCCAATCTTATACACATGTAACTGAGAGATTAGGTTGCTGATGTCCATGTTGAAAATACTGATGATAAGTTTCTTCCAACATCTTTCACAATTTGGATGTGGCTTTTTGATGATTTGCTAGGAGTACCGATGCTCCCCGATTTACGATGCTTCGACTTACGATATCTCTACTTTACGATGGTGTAAACGCTCGGTAATGGCAGCGGGCCGCACGTCACATCCGGTCACGTGATCACATTGTATTAAATGCGTTTTCGACTTACGATATTTTCGATTTACGATGGGTTTATCGGAACGTAACCCCATCGTAGGTCGAGGAGCAGCTGTATGCAGGTATTATATTAACAAAGTTCACATGCATTCAAATGACAAATTTATCGCAATGATACTATACAATAATATAGTATATATTACTATATTATTGTATAAATAGTAATATATAGTAAATATTACTATATTATTGTATAAATAGTTATATAGTAAATATTACTATACAGTAAATGGGTCTTGAATAAATCATTTGTATGTAAATAATTTTATAGCTAAGGTTATGAGTCAAATTTTGAATGCAGGTCAACTATACCAATTCCTGCATGTTTCGAATTACAAGTCACTTCACAGCTTCACGTTTGACCCATAGGTGGTCTGCCACAATTCCACGGTTATCTTTATATCTTTTAAAAAAATGTCTTTCCAATGTTGTTCTGCTTTTTTACATTAAAATTCACTTTGGTCACAATGCACAGGCATGTTTTTTGTTCCTGTGAGTTGGACTGCTCTCAAGTGCAGAACTGAGAAACATATGTTACTTTGACAGCTTTCATGTATTTTATCTCCACTCCCAGATAGTGTGACATTATTTATGATACTTAGAAGCTAAATATAATTTGAGCGATTTTGGTTAATGCAACTAAGTATTGGCCACATTTTTAATGATGTTTTTGATCTCACAGACACCGGCTCTGGGAAAAAGGAACACTTTGGGTACTTAATGTGAAGACTAAATACTTCTAGATCTGACAGAGCACAGACTGAATGCCTAAATTACAACAAAGCACCACTACTATATCAATGAGGGTTTTGTTATTTCTGAGTGTGATATCACAAAAACATGTATTGCTGGTAAATAATGTACTGGTTTGAAATCAAGTCATACAGGAATATGGACCGACTCAACAGAAGTACGATTAAGAATTCTTAAACTCATTTTACATCAATTTCTCAAAGATTATAAAAAGAGTTTCACCCCAATGATCTGGAGAAACCACGTGGTGAAATGTCCAAGTTCGAACACCTCTTTGTTTCTGTTTTTAATATTTTTATTCTACTCCTCCCAGTTAAAAGCAATGCAAACATTTAAATGAGATACAGTTCTGTTTACATTGAAGGATACACTAAATGGATCTTGCCGACATTTTTGGAGGGAAAAAAAAGTTGCAAAACATTTAATTTTTTCTTTAATTCCAAAAGTGTTTCCCTGTGAACATGCAGATGTGGAAGCATATAAAAACGGGGCTGCCTCCATAATTCTGCTATAATGCCCTATTTGGCGGACTCCCAAATAAAATTTGGTGTCACATTATTAATGTGCTGTTTTTGGCACAAGGACCTTACACCACCAGCAAATTCAAATCATATTGTAATATAGTTGGGTATTGCAGCTTAAATAAAATGTGAAACTAAACTATATCAGATTCCAAATGTAACAGCACACAAAAATTGTCTATAAATGAACACTACAGAAAAAAGGAAATGGAAAGGAATACAATAACCAACAAAAGAGCAAAACTGAAATTCAAATAAATTAAATTTAAAGATGTGCATGTCAAAGGACCAAAAAATAGTAAGATTAAACGAGAACTTACCAGTTCGAAGTTTGATCATTATTTTATGAGGAGTATGTTGAGGGAATACGTGAAGAACCCCGCCAGGATGCATGCGTGTCATTCTTCAAAGCAGCGGTGTGAAATCACAGATAACTGTAATGACTTAAACATAGTAAGATTAGAGAAAGAAATACCAGTTGAGTATATGATCATGGGTGGGAGCGGAGGGCACGTATTCCCTCAACGTACTCCTCATAAAATAATGATCAAACTTCGAACTGGTAAGTTCGAGTTTAGTCTTACTATTTTACTTCGGAGTCACATGAGGGACTACGTGAAGATTTCAAAGCTCTGTGATTTCATGCCGTGGAAACGAGTCCATGCATCACATCTGCCTTAATGACTGTAGGAGGAATTGTGTCAACATAATTTAGACATGAATCTGACATTAAAATCCATGAAATTTATTAACACAAATTATAACCCCTATTTATGGGGTAAATTAAATTACAGAACTTAAAATTGTTTCTGCAAACGTTCCAGGTTTCATGACTGGTTTATTATAAAATAGTTGGAATGTTTTTTCCCCTGACCATCCTGCTGGCTTGAGGATTTGGTCCATTGGTACATCCAACTGCATAGCTGCCAATGTATCTGCAGCCCTGGTGGAATGAGATTTAACAATATTAGTATCCACCCCAGCCTGTGTTAGAACCTGTTTCAGCCATCTTGAGATGGTCTGGACTGTCACTTTTTTGTGTGGTTGCTTATGGCCGACTACAAGTGCCTTCTCATTGCCTCTGATGATTTTCGTTTTCTCCATGTATAACGACAAATGTCTTACTATACAGAGACGATCATCTGTTGGGTAAGACCTGAATTCTATATTGAGGCCCGCTGATCCCTGTCTGTTCTGCTTCACTAATTCATAAATATGAAACATAATATTTTCAGATGAAGAAGTCATGTTGTCCAGTCTTAATTTATGTAATGACTGTACCCTTTGTGCCGTGACCAATGCCATTAGCATGATTGTTTTTAATGTCAGTCTATGTAGGGACAGAGCTGTTGCTGGAGACCAATTCCTGAGCATCTTCAGGACAATACTCACATCCCATATTTGGGAGTACCTGGTTCTTGGGGGATTGGTATTAAAAATTCCCCTCATAAGTTTTGTTACCAGTGGGTGAGTTCCAACAGAGTGACGCTCTGTTCCTTGCCACAGATAAGTTGATAAGGCACTTCTGGCGCAGTTGATGGCACTATAACTGAGCCCCTCATCATAATGGAGGCCTGCCAGGTATTCCAGAACAGACGGGATGTTCATATCCCTGTAGGTGATGCTGTTTTTGTTACAATACATCTCCCACTTCCTGATATAGACCAGATACTGTTTTTTGGTGGACTGTCTTTGGGCCGCCGAAATCATGTTCACTGTTCGGTCCGTCAGTCCCAGCTGTAGTAGAGGTATTTTTAAACTCTACAAATTAATAAATTCAAATAGTTATGGCATGGGTGGCTATCCTTTGTTACGGGATGAACCAACAAGTCTGGTCTATTCGGGATGGTGATACATGGTTCTAATACCATGTTCAGTATCACTGGGAACCATGGTTGAGTAGGCCAATCGGGTACTACCAAAATACCAGACGCAGAGTCCTGCTGTATTTTCCTTAATACCCGACTGATGAGGCAGAAAGGAGGGAATGCATAAATAAACAATTTTCCCCAATGCAGCGAAAATGCATCTGTCGTCGCTGCCCCAGGGTCTGGTTCCCATGAAACATAATTTGATAACTGGTGATTAAGCCTGGATGCGAATAGATCGATATCTGGTGTTCCATATCGTGCTGTAATATCAGCAAATACTTTTTTATTCAACATCCATTCGGTGTTTTCATTAAATTTGCGTGACCTGGTGTCTGCCACTAAATTTAGTTTACCTGGTAGGTAAGTAGCTGATATCCAAATATCTCTCTGGATACACAACTGCCAAATTGTATTAGCCAGATTGTCACATGATGTCGATTTGTTTCTACCCATGTGGTTGATATATGCTACCACGGTGGTATTGTCAATCTGTAGTCTAACATGCTGGTGATATGACCCAGTAAAATATGACTTTAGGCCATAGAATGCACCCAACATTTCCAGGTAGTTTATGCCCAGTGTTAGTAATAATGATGCCACCTGAGCAGTCCATCCACCTCCACAGCTGGAGATGGAATTGGTGGCACCCCAACCAAGTGCACTGGCATCAGTTTGTAGCACCATTGAAGGGTTGCTGATAATGATTGGATTGAAACAAGCCAAATGTTATCTATCCACCATTTTAGTTCCATTATAGCTTTGATTGGTAGCTTCATTGGTCTGTCAAAATGAACAGCATTGATTTTGAGTGCTTGTATTTTTGCTCTCTGTAAATTTTGGTAATGTAAAGGTCCAAATTGTGTGGCTGGAAAGGCAGTCACCATTTTGCCAATTACTTTTGCTACCAATCTGATGGATGGTTTACTGATGTCAATTAGGTTATTGCAAGCCTCTATTAAGTCTATAGCCGTTCCCTTTGGCAAAGTCACCAACATGTGAACTGAGTCAATGGTGAACCCCAAATAGTCCATTGTAGTGGAAGGTGTTAATTTAGATTTAACTGGATGGATAATAAACCCCAGTTTTTCAAATAACTGTTTTGTGGCTGTTACAGTTTGTTTGGCCAATTCCAAAGTTTTGCCCACAATAAGTATGTCATCTAGATATGCCATGACCATGTGTTTTCGTTTCCGTAGAAACGCTAGGGCTGGTTTCAAAATTTTTGTGAACAGTCTGGGGGCTGATGTTACCCCATTTGGCAGCGCTCTATACTGCCAACGCTGTCCCATCCAGTTGAATTTTAAGAAACATCTGTGGTCACCTCGTATAGGCACTGAATAGTAAGCATCTTTTAAATCGATGCTAGCCATGAAGTAACCTTTGGAAATCAATTGTTTAGCAGTAACAAAGGTTTCCATTTTAAAATGAATATATTGTACAAATGTATTCAATTTGGTCAGATCTATGATGATGCGACAACCACCATCTTTTTTGTTTTTGGTAAATATATTGGACACGAATTCTAGCGGTTCGTGTTGGGATTTATCAATTACATGTTTTGCGTAAAGCCGCTCCAGTTCAGCATGCGCTTCTGATTTCTCTTTACCAGAAAGTACGAACATTCGGTTCGGTATATGTTGAACTGGAGGGCTGTACTTGTGTATAAATTATATTGTACATCCCTGGATACTGCTTAAAATATAAGTATCGGTAGTTAACATGCTCCATGCATCCAGAAAGGAGTGTAATCTCCCCCCAACCTCCATGCTCCCTGTATTTTGTAGGGAACCAGACCCACCTACCTCCATAGTTACCAGTGGCAGGTTTACTTCTTTTTGTAAATCCTTCGTTGATGTTGAGGCGGTGGTGTCTGGGTTTGTGGTTTAGTTGATGTTGGAGGTTCGCGTATCTTCCAAGAAGGCCGGCCTGGGCCATGGCCTAAAAAAGACTCATGTTTGGTGTACCGGACCTTCGAGCTTTCACCAGTCGGTCTTGTTCTACTGGTGGGTGTGTAGGGATGCTGTCTGTGGCTGTAGTGGGTTTTTGATGAAGTCCCTTTTATGAGTCCCAGGGTTTTTGCTTCCTCATCGAGCTCCTTGACTTGCTTCGATAGGTTACCTCCAAATAGTAGTATTGGTGGTTTTATGTTCCCAGGTTTGCACAGACCTGCGAATTTCGGATTTAAAGTGGGTCGGATGGCATTCTTCCTGATGCTATTTATCTCGTATTGAGTGTTGCAAAGCAATGCCAGTGCATCCTGTTGGTCCTGGGATATGTCCTTCTCATCCACTGTGCGGGCGAATGCTGTTATCCCTGCCGTTAAGAGTTTTAATACCTTTTGGAGTATGACATCCATGCCTCTAACTCCTATTCCAATATGTTTCCATATACAAGTATTGACTACTGGAACATTCAGGGATATACAGTTACCCGGTGCCAGGTGTCTTGACGTGGTGTCCAATACAGCCTGTTCTTGTAGCTGGTTAAAAGACATATAGTCTATACTGGCAGCAAGCTGTATGAAGTTGGACACCATGTCCAGCAGATTTTCTCGTTCCTGCATCCCCTGCACACTTGATTTTTCTTCTGCGAACCCCTCTTCAGGATCAGCCCAGTACTGACCCCCAGTGCTCCCTTCTGATGAGGGAGAAGCACTGTGCAGCCCTACAAGAGGTGCTGCTGTGGGTTTTCCATAGAGCCCACAGTGACTCGACTCCATCTCCCAGAGCCTGTCACGTTGGAGCAAATGCTCCACACACCGCTCCATCCGGCTCCAGCGCTCACGGTCGCTGGCCGCCCGCGGTTGCTCAAAGTCGGACTCCTCTGAGTCCACGACTTTGTTAGTTTTTTGTCTTGCCTTACCGTCCGGCCGCGGAGTGGATCTGGCCGGTGCGGAGGCGACATCGGGCACAGCTGATCCCATTATCGGTGATTCAAGTGCCGCTGGCCGCTGCTGGCTGCCCACTACTCCGCGGTCCTCCCCCACCAGCTTTGTCGCAGCCCTTGTTGCTTTCTTAGACTTGTCCATGCTTCCCACCTGTAAGTTGGTATAGGAAACACAAAAAGACCGCAGAGTAACTCTTACCTGCTGGTTCCGACTTTTTAAAACTGCCGCTGCGGGGGAACGTCGTTCCACCCCGCCTGACGTTTCGCAATGCGTGTAGCGATATGACACGCATGCGTCCTGGCGGGGTTCTTCACGTAGTCACTCACGTGACTCCGAAGTAAAATTGTTCATCTAACATGGTTAATATTTAAACTCAGCCAGTGTTAAAATCATTGTACAATATCCATGGCCACATAAGCCATATCATATTTGGAGCAGATTTGGTCATTCGCCCTTGCCAACACACCTAGTCTGTTGTTACTGCATAAAAGTACAAATGATTTCATCAGGCTCTGTCCATATTATTTTTACTTTCGTGTTTGCTTGATTTTGAATGAATAATTCACTATGGGTACAAAATATTCAATATGAACATTACCTGCTTTAATATTCCTCAGAAATTTAAAAGTGAACCATATTACAACAGTTGTGAAGCATGAGCCAAATTTTGACACAAAACCATCCAGGCTTCGAATAATTTCTTACAGATCTTAAACGCGAGAACAAAATATATCTAATGTTCTCATTAATTATGACATCATCAATAAAAAAGTGGCTTTACCCTATTCCTGCCTTCTCACTCCAACCCCCCCCCCCCACCGCCCCCCCCCCCCCCCCCCCACCTCCCCCACCATCCACCTCCACCTCCACAGAAAGGCTGAGCAAAATCTCATTAAAGCATGCTTCTCAAGTTCCCGTATCAGAACATTTAGGAAATAAAGCTAATCCAGGAGTTCCATGCAGCAGTCAAACAATTCAGACATGGTGATTGAGATTTAAATTTGGGCATAGAACAGCTAAAGTAATTTATTATAGTGACTCTTTATGAACTGCAGTTTATGTTTACTGTATATATTCTGTTGCATCTGACAACAAATGATTTTATGTTCAATTAATTTGACACTTAGTTTATAGCTGAACCACAATCTTATAGAATGCTATGCCTTTTTTTTAGCATGAATTAGCCTGCAGAATATCCTAATAAAGCCAGACTGTAGTAATAAGATAACTTCTGGGTTTAGAATCCTTTAATCACTATGTCTCATTATATACAGGTAAGTATTGGACAGGGAAGAAAGCCTACTTTGTAAAGGTCATGAAAACTGCTTTTGCTTAGTTCGTGATGCTGAGTCTATCTAGAGTATCTGGAATAAATGAATAATTAGTGTAAATGCCGTGAGCAGATGCTCATTTAAAGTCAATTAACCGAACTTTCATTGACTAAAAGCCCTTAAGATTAAATGGACAAAATAATATGGATGCTTGATAATGTGGAAGCGCAGACTTGGTGGCCAAAGAGTGTGTTTCTGTGCAGTGTTACTCCACCATTTTATGCATTCGCAACAAATTAGGAGGGGGTTATCATGAGATGAGGAAGCAAAATAAAAATCAGCCAGAGTGGACGCTTGTTATCATCATCCAGTGATCGATGCGTGAGAATATCTGATGGCACTTACTGTTTGACATGAAGAGTGACATTTGCACAGGTTTACAAGGGAAATCCCTGCACCTCCAGCTAAAATGTTATGTCATTTCAAGTTATTACACACTAAAAGTGGAGATGAAAGGAAAACTGAGAAAATAATAAATTACAAAAGTGACAAATTGGAGAATACCTGTCAGCTGAACCACAACAAAACCCCAAGTTAATTCCTCACAAATGAAATATGCTCGTACATGATTTATTGTTAGCATATCAAATAGTGAGGGATGCTTTCTCATGTTTGTGTAGCAACCTTCACTGTTGCCATTCAAAAGTAATGAAATATAATGCAATATTATTTTGTATCTTTTCCTATAATATGTGTTTTATTCTACTTTTAATTTGTCAAGCTTACTAAATGTAAACTTTTAGAGCAAACATTCACATCACCCCCAATAGTGAACTGCACCAGGTACTGCAGGTAAAGAAGTAAACTCATGTTGAACCTGTTCTACTTGATCATGAAATATGTACAACTGGAGTGATTTAATATTGTATGGCACTAGCTAAGAATCTGCATGCATGAACATAGCCTAGCAAAAATCACTGAATACCAAAAAGTTAAAATATTTTTGTAATGAAGATTACAAAGAAATCTATGCTCATGCTATTGTGATGATGGAAGCCAATGAAGACAAAACTATTGTTCAAGACAATAATATTTGCCAATCCAGTTGACATTTTTACAGCAAGGGCTCTTGAAAATAAACTGGATTGAATTGCAGACAGCACTGATTAATAGAGATAAACTTACTGCAATGAGAAGATTGACAATAGAATACACCCATTATGAACTTATGAAGCAGTGTATACTGTACACAGAAGCCATGTCCAGCGCACTCGTAATGCAATTTACGTGAATGATAATACTGTTACAGTGAAATAAATATTTCCTTGTTGTAAAAGGTGGAACACTAATCGTTTATTATATTGCTCATTAAATATAAATGGAATTCATCATTCAAATCAATAAACTCGATGCCATTGGCCATAAAGTCTTTATCCCCAGCATGTACACAAATGGGCCTGTCTCACTTACGCGATTTTTAGGGCGACTACAGGCGACTGCCACAAAATGTTCAACATGTTGAAAATTTTTCAGTGACAATAGTGACAATTTTTGATGTTGTAGGTTGTCATAGGTTGACGTAGGTGTCGTAGTTTGTCGCCAGGTGTCGTAGGTGAATTCCACCAAAATGAGTCCTTGCTTTCTCTCTCCTTCCCCTTCCCCTTCCTAGTTCTCCCATTAGTCTTACTGTCTCCACATCCAGTCAATCTTTGTCCCACCCCTTCCCCTGACATCAGTCTGAAGAATGGTCTCTACCAGAAACTTCACCCATTCTTTCTCTCCATAGAGGTTGCCTCACCCGCTGAGTTACACCAGCATTTTGTGTCTACCTTCCATTCTATCCAAGCCTAGAGTTACTCTAGCAGTTGCGTTTTACTCCTGATTCCAGCATCTGCAGTTCCTTGTGGCAACCATTCACACTTGACATGTATCAGGTAGGGTAGAGCAGACTCAGAGCAGAAAGTTTAAGTTCAAGTTCGTGAGTTTATTGTCATGTGTCCCTGATAAGACAATGAAATTCTTGCTTTGCTTAACACACAGAACATAGTAGGCATTTACTACAAAACAGATCAGTGTGTCCATATACCATAATATAAATATATACACACATAAACAAATAAACTGATAAAGTGCAAATAGCAGATAATGGGCCACCAATAATCAGAGTTTTGTCCGAGCCAGGTTTAATAGCCTGATGGCTGTGGGAAAGCAGGACTCGGGCAGTATCCGAGGTCCCCACCTCAGCATACGCTGATAACATTTGATAGCTTGCAATCTGTCAAAGCCCTTCTCACTATTTTTAGATATTTCTGATAGTCAAAAATATTTAAAACCTATGAAGAAGGGTCTCTACCCGAAACTTCACCTATTCCTTCGCTGCATCAATGCTGCCTTACCCGCTGAGTTTCTCTAGCATTTTTAACAAACCTTCCATATTTCCAGCATCTGCAGTTCCTTCTTAAATAAAACCTATTCAAATCGTTTTCAATAATTGTTAATAATTTATTTTAAAATATTGAATTAAAAATAGATTAAAAGATTAACAAATAATATCAAATATATAAATAATGTATGCTATACACTTAATAGATTCTACAATGCAGATATCCCATTTGGATCAATCTTTCTATACCAGTTCACCCCAGTGTAAAACTGAGGGCCAGATAGAAATTGTACATCTGACCTTCAGTTTATCATCGTTTTCACAAGTCACAAATTGCTGAGAGCGATGTTAAGTCTAAGTCACATGTTAAGTTGCAAATTGCTGAGAGATGGCGGTTTTGTTTGATCAATAAGCATAATTCAGCCCAAATGAATGGTCAAATAAATGTAAACACCTTTCCACATTTCTGTAGAAGATAGGAGCCTGCCATTTTGATCCATCTGGTCCATGCAAGCTCACAGCACCTGCATGGTATAAATGGACTCAAGGATACCAGGTGAGAGCCGTATTTTAACTGCAAGGATTAAGTTACTGATATTAAATTATAGTCCCCTATCAAGTCGATGTTGAAGACGTTGATGGAAGACGCATGTGTAGAGACAAAAGAGGAGCTTGCCAGCTGCATGGAGGACAGAGATGTGTGGTGCGTCCGTCACCATGCCCGTCGGAAACCAGCACCACTGCGTCGCTAATGTTTTCAACGATTTAATAAAATAATAAAAACAATAAATCATAAATGCATTGTTATGCTCTACAGGTGCATTTTGTAACTTGGAAACCTACAAAGACATTGCATTTAGATGCTTCTGTAACAACATAGAAAACATCTTAACTTTGGATCATTTTCAATAAGTCAATCCGATTTTGTGAAAAATGACAGATAGCCACTTATATTTAATTTTATATTTACCCGATCCTACAGATTTTTAGTTTCTTCTTCACTCAAGGAGCTCTGACAGTTTTGGAGTATGCATGCACCTCCCAAACCTTCAAATGTTTTGCAGACCAACATGCTGCAATTTAATAATTATACAATGTTGTGAGAGTACTGAGAAATGATTGTTGTAACGAAATAAATAAAATGCACTCTAGTATCTTCTGTAATACATTAATTTAGTTAAAGCTAAATTAAAAATAATCTTTATCAATATAAACTGAATAACCTAACAATTACACCCTTGATGAAAATAAATATAAGTAAGGAGAGAAGGAAATCCGAATGGAGGTACAAGAAACAGCAGATTCCAAAATCTAAAGTAAAAAGTGTTGGAAGAACTAAAGCAAGGCAGTCAGCATCTGCGGCTGCTCAACGTTGATTTCAAATTTTACTGCACAAACAGGACACACAAGCATCCATGCACAATTTGCAGATTTGCATCAGACAAGCGGCAGAGATGCTGCCATGCAGCGCCAGAGACCCAGGTTCAATCCTGACCACAGGTGCTGTCTGTACGGAGTTTGGACGTTCTCCCCGTGACCTTCATGGGTTTTCTCCGTGTACTCCAGTTTCCTTCCCACACAGGTTTGTAGGTTAATTGGCTTGGTATAAATATATAAATTGTCCCCAGTGTGTGTAGGATAGTGTTAGTGTTCGGGAATTGCTGGTTGGTGCGGACTCAGTGGGCCAAAGGGCCTGTTTCCACGCTGTATCTCTAAACTAAAATAAACTTAACAATGGATGATGTTTCGGGTCGGGACACTTCTTCAGACTCATCAGTCTCATCAGTCTGAAGAAGGGTCTCGACGTGAAACATCACATTCCTTTTCTCCAGAGATGCTGTCTGTCCCGCTGAGTTACTCCAGCATTTTGTGTCTATCTTCGGTTTAAACCAGCATCTGCAGTTCCTTCCTAAACTAAACAATGGCCGATGATAATTAAATAACCACAACAACATTTCCTTTTAATCTGAAGTACAAAATGTGCTGGTAAAGCAGTAATTGTCCTTCTAGATCCACGAAATAACATAAACAAGGCTAACATATCAGTTTTTGCCAACCAACAGGCCAGCTCAGCATGATGCCCAAGTCATTTCCCATTTTACTAAAATTGGTGAGCTGAAATGGAATTAATTTTCAGGTCTAATCCAAAACTCTTCAACCTACAGTGACGATACTCCATAACTAAGGTCACCAAAATCTCAGCAGTCAGGCAACAGTATGCAGACTAAGCGGGCATCTGCTCCTGCTCTGACAGAGATCCAACCCATCATCATCTCGTTCACCAAACGTCCGTCCGTAAGTCAATGGTCCTCCACCAACCTGTCTCTGTTGTGTAATAATGTCCTGCAACAATAAAGGTTCACAGTGAAACCCTGGATAATATGAATCCATTCTCACACTTCAGTGGTCACCACTCAGTAAAGGCGGACATCAAAGGCGGACTCGCCATCTCCTTCAAAGCACCAACATAGTTTTTAGTTGAATGAGCTGAAGAGAATATCATGAGTAAGACAGGTACAATCTCATGATCACCAGGCAACATTTATCTCTGCCCTCTTGGGTGCTGCTAAGACTTGGTCTTTGGACGGCAAGCAGACATCTCAAGGAATTGGAGAAACACCATCAACATTAACTCTGCTAAAATCTCCAAGTTCAATGAAAGGATCATCTAACCAACATCAGTGTCCACTCCCAGGCCAACGTCTATGGCAATGAAGCCGTAACTGTATTCACAAGCTCAGTCCGAATTCCAAACTTTATTTCATGTTTGATGATGGGAAGAGAATTCCAGGCAGGAAATACTAGAATGTGCCAAAGTCTTGTAGAAAAAAATCCCCACAGATTCTTGAGAATCACCAACACATGACTGCACAAAGTGGGGAAGGGGCTTTTGGTATGATAGCAGGAACCTCAAGACCATGTGAAAACAGTAGGAGGAGTCCACCACCTCAAACAATCTACGGGTGTCAGGGGTTATGGGGAGAAAGCAGGAGAATGGGGTTAGCAGAAAGAGATGGGTCAGCCATGATTGAATGGCAGAGTAGACTTGATGGACCGAAAGGTCTAATTCTACTCCTATGATTTAAGATCTACTCCCCCCCCCCCCACCTCTTCTAATATCTCGAAGATAGACACAAAATGCTGGAGTAATTCAATGGGACAGGCAGCATCTCTGGAGAGAAGGAATGGGTGATGTTTTGGGTCGAGACCCTTCTTCAGACCTCTCTCCTCTCCTCTCAAGGAGTCAAGATCAAAGTGTTTTATTGTCATGTCCCAGATAGAACAATGACATCCTTACTTGCTGCAGCACAACAGAATATGTAAACATAGTACACTATAAACAATATGATAAATGAGAGAAAAAAAAGTTCAGTGTGTATATATACACACATGCCCACAAGTACACAACAAACACAATCCCCCACTACAAATAATTATACACACACATACTTCAAAACAAAACAATAGCAGTGCCAATAAATAAAATATTAATAATAATAATAATAATAAAATCATAAAATAAAATAATAATAAATAATAATAATAATAATAATAATATAATAATAATAATAATAATAATAATAGTTCTACTGCAGTTCAGAGCTTTTTTGGGTGTAGTGTTTAATAGCCTGATGGATGCAGGGAAGAAGCTGTTCATGAACCTGGACGTTACAGTTTTCAGGCTCCTGTACCTGCTTCCCGATGGCAGGGGTGAAATGAGTGTGCGGCCAGGATGATGTGGATCTCTGATGATGCTAGCTGCCTTTTTGAGGTGGGGAGGTCAGAGCCGGTGATGGACTAGGCAATGTTCACCACTTTTTGCAGACTTTTTCGCTCCTGGGTGTTCAATTTGCCGACCAGACCATGATGTAACCAGTCAATGTGCTCTCTACTGTACAAGAGAAAGCTGACATACTGAATCTCCGTAATCTTCTCAGGAAGCAGAGGCGTTGATATGCTTTATTTATAATTGCATCAGTGTGCTGGGTCCAGGAAAGATTTTCGGAAATATGCACGTCCAAGAATTTGAAGTTTTTGACTCTCTCCACCATCGTCCCGTTGAAATAAACAGGATTGTGAGTCCTCATCTTTCCTCTTCCAAAGTCCAGTTCATTGGTTTTACTGATATTGAGAGCCAGGTTGAGAGCTGGCACCATTTGGTCAATGGGTCGATTTCTCACTTCTATACTCTGACTCATCACCATCTGTAATTCATCCAACAATAGTGGTGTCGTCGGCGAACTTGAAGATGGAGTTCACACTACATCCGGCTTCACAGTTGTGAGTATAGAGTGAGTAGAGCAGGGGGCAGAGCACACAGCCTTGAGGTGCTCCCGTAATGATTGTCAATGAGGAAGTATCTCCACCAATTTGAACAGACTGTGGTCTGTGGATGAGGAAGTTGAGGATCTAATTACAGAGGAATGCGCAGAGACCCAGTTCCATGGGCTTGGTAACCAGTTTATTTATTTATTTATTTGTTTATTTATTTGTTTTATTTCTTAAAAATCAAAAAATTAATTCAATTATTGAAAATAATATTTACAATACAATAAAACAAAACAGAACCCGCCATCATAATACAAGACAAACAATAAACTATTATACAACTATGTTACAATCCTTGTCAAGGATGTATTCAACTCCTCGCGGTGCCCAGCGGTCCCGGAAACCCCCCAGGCTGCCCGTGGACAGCATGTAGTCCGTCTCTAACACCACCCAGGCACGGACGTAACCCTGGAAAAGGGGCAGGCAGCTGGCTCGGGCAGAGCCCTCTTCTGCCTGGCGCCGTGACTCGCGGATGGCCAGCTTGGCCAGGCCCAGGAGCAACCCAACCAGGACTTCCTCGGCGCTACCCTCTCCCCTACGCACAGGGTGTCCGAAGATGAGAATGGTGGGCGTGAAGTGCAGCCAAAAGGCAAGGAGCTGCCCCTTTAGATATTGGAACCGGGGCTGCAACCTCACACACTCCATATACACGTGGTACACAGACTCTTCCAACCCGCAAAAGTGGCAGGCGGCTGGCAAGTCTGTGAACCACGAGAGAAACAGGTTGCAGGGGAGTTCCCGGTGCAGTACCCTCCACCCCAGGTCCCCGATGTAGAGCGGGAGATTTAGTAACCAGCTTGGAGGAGATGATGGAAATGAACGCCGAGCTGTAGTCTATGAACAACATCCTGACGTAGTGTTTTTATTGTCCAAGTGGTCCAGTGCGGAGTGGAGAGCCAGTGAGATCCTCTACTCTCCTTTTCTAATGTCCAATATCCATGGGGGGCTTTGAAGTTCCTATATTGGCCTCATCAGTCATCTAGTAACACACAAAACTGGGGTGGAAGCAATTCATTCAATTCAAAATACCAAAGCCAAGAACATGAAACTAAAAAAGTCAATTCTGACCTGCACAAACATTTAGCCAAGAGTCATAAAACCACATTTGGAAGAATCTTACAAAGGTTCTGACTAAAACAAACTTGATACGTGGTATTTTCCTGTTCTGGATAATTTTGTATTCTCCTTGACCTCCAGCAAGAGTAGTTCATCACTACATTACATCTTCCTCCTTATTCTTTCACAGTTAACTGCTGCCTGTCACTGGCTCTATCCCATCCCAAACAAACTCTATCCCAATATAATCATTCAACAAAGCTAGTAGTTATTTCTGCTCACTAATCAATTCCCCAAATACTTAATAGTAATTTACTTACGATCTGAGCTCCCATTGCGCAGATATATTTGTCACAAGGGAATGAAGATATATTAGTGGACACAAAATGCTGGAGTAACTCAGCGGGACAGGCAGCTTCTCTGGAGAGAAGGAATGGGTGACGTTTTGGGTCAAGAACCTTCTTCAGATTGAATACAGTGAAGCCTAATTCTAACAGACAATGGGGGTGGTGAGGGGGGGGGGGGGGGGGGGTTGGTGTGTGTTATTGCTGATTGTCGGCTATAACAGGTAAGGGTTTATCCCCCATTGATATCACTGCCTGGGCACCGGGTCAGAGTCCTGGAGCCCTGTCACAGAGCCCAGTAGGACCTCCCTCACCACACAGAGCACAGCGGCCCAAGACAGCCAGCCGGCACCACCTTGTCCTGTGCAATAACCACTGTCCCTGATGATTCCAACATTCAGAGATTGAGAGCAGAATGGGAAGTCTGGGGCATTTTGGTGGCAGTGCGGGGTGGAGTGAGAAAACCTAACTGAGATTCCCATGACCAACTGACTGCACAGAGTTCAATTTCAATAACTTGCCAATTTCAATAACCTCTGCAGCATAAAAGCCCTGTCTCGCTGTACAAGGTCATTCAAGTGCTTTCCCGAGTTAAAAAAAATCAAACTTGTGGTAAGCACGTAGAATGAACGTAGCGGGTACGTCGGAGCTCGAGGATGTCTCTTAGCGGCTCGTAACGCTAACGGCAGGTACTCGGGAAACGCGGTAAGCACGGGAAGACTCATGAAGATTTTTCAACATGTTGAAAAATGTCCACAAGAGCCCCGAGTACTTACAAGCAGCCATTACCGTAAATCTCCAAGTTTGAATTAGGGCAAACTCGGGAGAACTCTTGAATGAACTCGTACAGTGGGACAGGGCTTTAACTAGCAGCCAGTGTTCTTAAAGACACTGTGGTGTCTGATTACTGTGGGGACACTCCTTTGAGACCACGACATTTTCACATAAAGTGGTCCGTAATAACATGATTCACTGCACACATTACTTTTAAACCAATCATCTGATCATGCCTAATCTCATTTCGAACTCATAGTGGTCTGTCATATATTGTGGAACCATATTATTCCAAGTTAAAAGATCTACATAATTTAGTCTATGGACCAAACATTTCTTAAAAATGTACCCAGATAAGGAAACCAAATCTGGGGTCATGTAGTCTGTACAAGTGCACACTTCAAAGAACTGTTGCGCCTTTGTTGTACATCAAATTAAATGAACAAGAATTGAAAGCAACTGAAAAGAATTTTGTGTGAACTATATGATGGCAGAGATTGTGCAATAACTCCAGTGACATCATTTAAACAACTTTCTTCGCACAGTTCCATCTGTTCCCAATTATGGCAACATTTCATGCAATATGAAATATGGTATCATCTCCATGAAATTGCATAGTATAAAACAAAAATAAACTTGTTTATTTTGACTCATTTTTAAGTTATTAAATTCCAAAAAGTGGAAAACAGAGTCGCACACAAAACGATATCCGACACTCGATGTGGAAAAAAGCTTTGCATGCAACTTGTTGGAACATGAAACACAAGACTATTGCCCGCAGAAGATCATTTGCTTCTTATTCACACGCTAATATATATAAACATTTGGAAATGACAAGAATATATAGAATTCAATTTAAATACCTATAGTTGGATTTTCAATTCACAAAGCTATGAAGAAACAAATCACATGCCAGTAAGTTTATCAATGTTTTGACACTTGAGGCAAAACAACTCTTTTTAAGTTTATATTGGCAAATCACAAATGAATTCTGCCTGTCCTTTCCCCATATTCATCCTTCAAAGTAGTAAAAGTCCAAGAACATTGATAAAAATTCAGATTTGATTTTAATTGGTTAAGTCTGCATCTAAACCCTTGTGGAATTAAGATAACTGGTCAATCTATTAAGATTTCAACCAAGATTGTCAACATTGGACCAACAAAAACACAAACTGTTGGACCATTTCTTGATTAGTTTTATTACTGCAGCAGCCCTTTAAACATTTTGTCCCCATGATTTCATACACACCCAAATTAACGGCTCGGTGGCGCAGCGGTAGAGTGACTGCCGTACAGGGCTTGAATACAGGTGCTGTCTGTACGGAGTTTGTCCGTTTTCCCCGTGACCTGCGTGGGTTTTCTCCGAGATCTTCGGTTAACTCACACATTCCAAAGACGTACAGGTTCATAGGTTAATCGGCTTGCTATAAGTGTAAAATTGTTCCTAGTGTGTGTAGGATAGTGTTAATGTGCAGGGATCACTGTTCGATACGGACTCAGTGGACCGAAGGGCCTGTTTCCGCGCTGTATCTCTATACTAAACTAAATTAAACAAGATACAATTAAAATGTACAAGACCAAAAGGTAACACCTTGAAATAGGTTGCAAGAAACTCACTGTTAAGTCACTTCGTCACACCAATTTACAAATTATTTTATGGAGCTCCCTCAAATTAAATTATTTCCTTGAGAAGGTTATAGGAATTACTGCAAGCAAATCCATGTAGAACCATTTGCTCTATAAATTTTAATGTTCCCAAGACAAGTGTTGCAGCAGGTCATGGTTGCACCATGGTTGCACCATTACAAACATAAGTGGCTCATTTTAATTAACAAAACTCTACAGGGCTACTGGACTCCCACAACCAAAGTCAGACTTGTGAAGCTGGAAGTATCACAGATACACTGATACAAATTTTTTTCACATGAATATTGTTTGTAATTTATTGAACTTTTTTAAACAATACTAGACTAAATGGGACCAGTTGGGTCCCATGTTCACATGGGAGGGCTGGTCCCCGAACGCAATATTCCACCTCGCCACGAATTCCAATATTGGTGTCCAGTGGGGTGGGGGGGGGCTTTCTGGAGTGCTAGTATGGGTGTTGTGGGCCAAAGGGACTGGTTTCCAGAGGGCTAGTATGGACAATGTGGGCCGAATGGATTATTGGGCTGGCAGCTCAGTCACTCAGGCCTGGTGGGCTGACAGCTCAGTATCTCAGGCCTGGTGGGCTGGCAGCTCAGTCACTCAGGCCTGTTGGGCTGGCAGCTCTGTCACTCAGGCCTGGTGGGCTGGCAGCTCAGTCACTCAGGCCTGGTGGGCTGGCAGCTCAATCACTCAGGCCTGGTGGGATGGCAGCTCTGTCACTCAGGCCTGGTGGGCTGGCAGCACTGACAGCTCAGGCCTGGTGGGCTGGCAGCACTGTCAATCAGGCCTGGTGAGCTGGCAGCTCAGTCAATCAGGCCTGGTGGGCTGGCAGCACTGTCAATCAGGCCTGGTTGGCTGGCAGCTCAGAAACTGCCAGAAATTCTGCACAAAACAGGTGAGAGACTCTGTGAGAGAGAAGGGGGGAGGGTGGAGAATCAATTTTAGACATTTTTCATCTTTTTCTTCAGATCACAGCAATGAAGGAGGAAAGTCTATCCTGGCCTGGATCTCACAGAGAGCCAATGAAGGGAGGGAGAAAAATACTGGGGTGAGGTTTAATACTTGCAGGGTGAGTACTTACTGATGGGCCAAAGGGTCTCCTCCTGGGCTAGTATAGGCTTCTTGGGCCGAAGGGCCTCTTAAAAAAAAATCGGAATGAAATCTCAGTGAAAGGCACTTTTTCTGGACTTTTCCTGGCCTGGCACAGGCCTTTTGGGCCAAAATGCTGCTCCTGGGCTAATACGCGCATTTGGGGCACAAGGGACTGGTTTCTCAGCTAATGGGGGCCTTGTGGTTTCAGGCAGGCCAAACAACTCATTTCATTTCATTTCCATTTCATTTCAAGCACAGGGCAGGCCAAATCGCTCATTGCATTTTCATTTCACTTCCATTGCCATTGCAGTTTCAAGCACAGGGCACGCCAAACAGCTGATTGGATTTTCATTTCACTTCCATTGCCATTGCAGTTTCAAGCACACGGCAGGCCAAACAGCTGATTGCATTTTCATTTCACTTCCATTGCCATTGCAGTTTCAAGCACAGGGTGGGCCAAACAGCTGATTGCATTTTCATTTCACCTCCATTGCCATTGCAATTTCAAGCACAGGGCAGGCCAAGCCAAACTGCTGATTGCATTTTTCATTTCATTTCCATTGCCATTGCAGTTTCAAGCACAGGGCAGGCCAAGCTAAACAGCTCATTGCATTTTCATTTCATTTCCATTGCAACTATAGTTTCAATCACAGGGCAGGCCAAGCCAAACAGCTCATTGCATTTTCATTTCATTTCCATTGCAACTATAGTTTCAAGCACAGGGCAGGCCTAGCCAAACAGCTCATTGCATTTCCATTTCATTTCCATTGCCATTGCAGTTTCAAGCACAGGGCAGGCCAAGCCAAACAGCTGATTGCATTTTCATTTCATTTTCATTGCCATTGCAGTTTCTAGCACAGGGCAGGCCAAGCCAAACAGCTGATTGCATTTTCATTTCATTTCCATTGCCATTGCAGTTTCAAGCACAGGGCAGGCCTAGCCAAACAGCTCATTGCATTTCCATTTCATTTCCATTGCCATTGCAGTTTCAAGCACAGGGCAGGCCAAACAGCTCATTGTATTTTCATTTCATTTCCATTGCAGTTTCAAGAACAGGGCAGGCCAAACAACTCATTTCATTTCCATTAAGGCTGGAACCACCCAGCACCTCGGCCTGGGTGGCGGCACAGCATTGGAGCGCTGGAGCGGAGCGGGCGATGCCTTGCCTGGGTCGCCGCGCTGGAGCTCTGGCGAGCTGGACCGCCGTGAACAACATCTCCGGGCTGCGGGTTTGCGGAGCGGAGAGGCGGCGTGCGGAGAGATGGCGTGCGTAGAGGCGGCAAGGCGGCAGTGCGGAGAGCGGGCGCCGACTTCTTCATCTGGAGCCTGGGAGCGCCAAACCGACGCGGCCTTGTCGGCTTCGGCAGCCGCGGGCTCCAACCAAGAAGCGGCCGTTCCAAGTGGCCCAGCCGCCGAAAGGACTCTCCCGACGCCGGGGCAAGACCACCCGGTGAGAACGGCCAGGGACATCGGGCCTCCGTAGAGGCAACTGCGGTGGCCTCAATAGGCCTGACTTTGGGGTGAACATGGGGTGGGGACTGGACATTGTGCCTTCCTCCACAGTGCTATCCACTGTGGGGGGATGATTTTTTTTAACAAATCATTTATTACAAGTACATTGCAGACTCACATTTCAGTTGATTCACAGCCTAGAATGAGATTCATGGCCTCTCCCTCACGATCTTGCAGAGTCACTAAGTCATGTTCAGGCATCTGGGGTTTTATAGTCCCCCCCCCCCCCCCTGTGATTTTTAGGCAAGAGGATCGCAAGGTTTTTTAAACACTTTATTTTTTTTCATCTATGAGAAAAATCCTCAGGGCCTGCTTAGCGGAGGAGGACTGTGAGTAAGATGGCCAAAAATCATTGTGATATATGGTAGCGTTTTTTCTAAAATCAATATACAGCGCAGACAGGAAGTGGTCAAGATGACTTTTAATTATATAGATATTCTCTATAAATACTGTGTCTATAGATTTATAATGTTGCTGCAAGTAAGGATTTCATTGTTCCATTTTCCGTAGATATGGCAATTAAACACACTTGACCTGACTATAGAGGTAAAGAGGTGAGGGAGAAAGAGAGAGATGGTACGATGCAATATAAAACATCTTAGTTAATTATCTGCCTGCCCAAGGATTTGTATGTGAGGTGTGGTTGTATGATCAGGGCATCAATACACCACATGGGAAGAAGGGTTGAAGATCAAAGGCTTCATCTGGAGCCTTAATATTTCTGAAATGACAAGCAATGTTGGAAGATGTAGGGGTTTGGTGCACTGGGTTATTTGGAAATGATGGGTGACGTGGAGTCTTCCAAGAAGATAAAGATAAGAACTTATCTGACAAGGACCCTCGTCCAGCATTGCATCAAAAATAAAAGATGCTGGTAGAAGAACACAATGGGTCAAACAGTACCTGTGGATGGAAATGGACAGACAACGTTTCATCAAAACATTGTCTCTCCATTTCTCTCCACAGATACATCCTGACCCATTGAATTTCTCTAGCAGTTTGTTTTTTTGCTAAGGATTCCAGCCTTCTGTATCTTCCCCTTTGCTCTACCTATTGTACATGAGTTTGACTTGAATGTATTTAATATAGCACCAGGGGCGCCATACGATTGGCAGCCCCGCCAACAGTCTGGTTGTTTTTTTCGTCTTTGTTTTATTTTTAATGTGTGTTAAAAGTTTGTGTAAACTTTCTCCAGTTTGTTTTATGTGGGGGGAGAGGGAGCGGTCGGGGGAAACCTTTTTTTTCAGTTTCTTACCTTGCCGGAGAAGCGATTGATTTTCGGCTCGCATTCTCCGGTTGCTCTGCAACCTACCATCGATGGAGCTGGAGGCCACCTCGGACTGACCTTGGGCCCCACCGTGGGGCATGGACTTACATCTTAGTCGATCCCTTGCCTGGGATCGCTCCAACCGCAGCCTGCGCTCTTGACATCGGGAGCTCGCAGTCTCGGGAGAGGCCGTGGATGTCGGGGGCTCCAATGTTGTGGAAGGTTCGACCAGCCCCGACGCGGGTTCCATCGTCCAGCATGGGGGGGGTGGGGGGCTGACATCCCCCCAATACAGGAGCTGATTATCTCAACACGGAGGGCCCACCGCCGGCTACAGGAGTCAAGATCATCCCGTCAATGGAGGGCTCGAGGCCCCCGACCGCGGGAGAACAAAGGGAAGAGAACGAACTTTTTTTTTGCCTGTGATGGATGTTTATGTTAAAATGTGTTTAGTGTGTTCCGTTGCTTTCTATTTGTATGACTGACTTGGCAAATGAAATTCCTCGTATGCTGCAAAACACACTTGGCAAATAAAGTATTATTGTGATTGTGATTGATCTGATCTGACTGGATAGCATGCAAAATAAAGCTTTTTCACTGTACCTCTGTACATGGGACAATAATAAACTTAAACCTATCATCTGCAGTAGCTTGTGTCTCTGTCTTCCCCCAAAAAGACCAATTTGTCTCAAAGGCCAATTTAGTCCATGTTCATTGATAATGTTGCCTGATAAGTATCCACTGTGTTGTTCTCTGTTTAAAATGCAATGAAAGAAGAATTTTTGTAAATAGTAGACAACAGAAGCATTGAACTTGGCCAAGACTGTGACTAGTAAAAAATGATGAGAATTTTTTTTAAATTGGTGATCTACACATCGGACTATATCTTGATACCCCCCCAAAAACTGGTGTGTTGGCATCATATCAGACGTTACATCACTTAACACTCATATTTAGAAAAAGTACTGTTCCAGGGACTCCCCATCTAATGACTACCTGTGGACATGAGCTCAATTTAGAGCTTTACAGGAAAATTCTGCATGAATATTTATGAAAACCTGAATTAAACAGAAATTGCACAGCAGGTCAGGCAGCATCCATGTACGGAGAAACTAAAGGCTTAAGGCCAACAATGTTTCATCAGAAATAGGGAAAGTTAGAAATCACACATCTGTAAGGTTGCAGAAAAGGACAAGGGATAGAGAGAAAAACAAGGAATGTTGGTGATATGTTGGACACATTGAGAGGCTGAATGACAGAGACAATGTTGAAATACCTGTGTAGAACTTGTTGATTTCATTAAATTTACCACTAACTTCCACCCTGCTCTTAAATTCACCTGCACTCTCTCCAACGCCTCTCTCTTGATGTCATAAGACTATAAGAACTTAAGTGATGGGAGTAGAATTAGGCCATTTGGCCCATCATGTCTACTCCGCCATTCAATCATGGCTGATCTATCTCTCCCTCCTAACCCCATTCTCCTGCCTTCTCCCCATAACCTCTGACACCCGTACTAATCAAGAATCTATCTCTCTTGGCCTTAAATATATCCACTGACATGGCCTCCACAGTCTACTGTGGCAAAGATTCACCACCACTAAAGAAGTTCCTCCTCATCTCCTTCCTAAAAGAACGCCCTTTAATTCTGAGGCTATGACCTCTAGTCCTAGACTTTCCCACTAGTGGAAACATGCTCTCCTCATCCACTCTATCCAAGCCTATTCTGCACGTTTCAATGATGTCCCCCCTCATTCTTCTAAACTCTATCAAGTACAGGCCCAGTGCTGTCAAATGCTCTGTCTCCATCACAGGGGACAGGCTATTGACTGACTTCTACTACAAACCTACCGACTCCCACAGTTATCCAGGCTGAACTACATTTGGTTACCAAAATTCAAAGAGGCAGGAATGGCAAAGTCGCATCTGCTACTCACACACGGAAGGGCAAAACTAAATCATACCTTCCATCTGTGTATGTCCCTAGCCAATCATTTTTGAAATTGAGGGCATCAACTTCAGAAGCAAGTCATAGAGTCAAACCGCTTGGAAACAGGCCCTTCGGCCCTACTTGCCCACGTCAACCAACATGCACCAAGTTCACTCGTCCCACCTGCCTGCATTTGGCCAATCTCCCTCCAAACCTATCCTACACTTGTACCAATCCAAACATTTCTTAAATGTTGTAATAGGACCTACCTCAACGACCTCCTCCAGAAGCTCGTTCCATATATCTACCACCCTTTGTGCAATAAGGTTCCTATTAAATCTTTCTCATCCCCTCACCTTAAACCTAGTCCTCTGGTTCTTTATTTCCCAACTCTTGGTCAAAGACTCTATTTACCCTATCTATTCCCTTCATGATCTTTTACACCTCTATAAAAGGTGTATAGTACACCCTGATTCTCCTGCCCTCCAAAGAATAAAGTCCTAGCCCACTCAATATCTCCCCATAGCGCATGCCTTCGGATATCATCAGTTCATTCATTTAGTAGCAGCTAGTCTTTTAACCTCACTGAAATCAATCGAGGAGACTTTATTGCATCTATGCCAGCGAGATCAGAATTCCTATGTTTATATTTGCACACCTGCAATTCGCAAGCCTGCTGACATGTACATTGAGAAGTGTACAGAGGCTGTGGGAGGCAAGGAATGGCGAGGTCATGGGTTGATGTGTTCGTGGAGTGGACAACTGGAGGCCCTGCAGCAGCCAGGGGTCAATTGGATCAGGTGCTGAAGGTGGCCCCACAGAGGCGTGGATCAGATGCGGTCTACAGCAACACAGAGCGATGGTCTGAATGAGTATTCCTTTAACCAGTCAGACTGATGGATGTTGAAGGAAATACAAATTAAAACAGATTAATTTAATGGGCTGGATCTTTAGTTTGTTTTTTTTTTGCAATAAATGCTGGCATTTACCAGCTTTACTTTAAAAAAATGCGAACAGATCAGAGGGCCTGAAACTAAAACAGAAAACGTAAAAGAATTCAACAAAGCAGGAAGCATTTGTGGGGATAAAAACAGAATAGTAATGTCAAGATTTCTTCAATAGAACTGGAACAGTGACAAAACAAGCATGTTTAAAGTTTAAGTTGCGGGGGTGGGGTGGGGTGTGAGTGGCTTGTGGTTGGGTGGAGTGGAAAGATCAGAGGAAATGTCTGTGATCGAGTGCAGATTGAAATTAACAGGGTAGCATTACTTTAAAAAAAGTAGGTGGAGGCAGATAAGTTTGGAGGTTTTAAATTATAATATTAAAGATAATGTTTTAATCAAATTTGCTGAAATCTGCTTCAAACTGACTTTTTTAATTCACATTAATGTTGGCTACTGCAAATTAATATCATTTTGGTTTGTTATTAATTACAAAATTAACAGTGATAGTATTAATGACCTGACTAAAAATATTAAAATTGCAAGATATATTTTCAGAAAACAGTGATTTGAGTGAATTGAATCTACCTGCAACATCTGCATCTGCTCATGACAGTACTTGTTGGAGAAACTACTGATCAATCATTATGGACTCAATTACAGGCTTTATAATGAGGATATACTCTCTGCTGCATGTTGTACAACCACTGCACATTTAACATGACTGAAGGTTTCAAGGTGAAAATCAGCTTTTCCACTTCCAAAATATCCAATTTACTTGGGAAAGTTTTAAGTTTCAAGCATCTATCCAACAAAACTATGAACTCCTCTCCGTCACCAGAGAAATGCTAAAATACCTTTCAATAGAAAGTCAATAGGCCACTGCAAAATGGAGCATAAAGTGTGGCATTCATATTTCTGACTTGTCAAACATATTTTTCCTTCAGGGGGAATTTTGTACAATGTCTGGAAAATCACAATTGTTAATTATAACATTGCAGATTTGTTTTTTTATTATATATTACTTCCGCTATGTTCATTTATTTGAAGAACTTTATTCCATACAAAATCTAACATCAAGCCTTGTCAATATACCATACTGCTCCGTACTGAATACGGGTAACATTTTTCTAACTTTAATTAAACCAATGTTATTGCCTCTCATTATATTTATTTCCTTTCTTCTGCTTCCTTCCCCGCCTCAAAAAACTATTATTACATTTCAAACTTTGAGGAAAGTTAAAAAGATTTAAATATTGTGAAAGCAACCAAAGAATGTAACACTACGAGAAGCAAAAGTGAGAAAGATGAAAAAAGGAAAAAGTAGAACAAAGAGTTGGAGTGGAGAAATATGCATGCAGCACAAATTAGAAAGTACATCGAATGGTTAGCATATAAGAAACAGAGCAGCAGATGGACAGACACTAAATGAATCAAAGACAAATGAAAATCAGAGATAAATGGGGCAAAATAAGAGGGCAAGGGAAAGGAAGAGCTGGAAGGGACAGATGCATGAGATAGAATCCAAATATTAAAAGATTCTGAAGCTGCTCAGCAATAGGATGGTCTCACAGGGCCGCACATGGTTTTATGATATGATATGATATATGATAGAACTTTAGAACTCCCGGAGGAAGTTGGTCTGCCAACTGTACACGAAAAACTTGAAATTAAAATTAAATTAAAAGTGAAATAAAGAAAAAAACAAGTGACTGTTGGCTGGCTGCCGTGTGCACAGGGCCTTAACTGGAACAAACAAACAAACAAACAAATATAATTAAGTCGTCCACAGTGTACAGATACAGGATAAAGGGTATAACATTTAATGCAGGATAAAGTCCAGTAAAGTTCAATTGAAGACAGTCTGAAGGTCTCCAATTTGGTAGATGGTAGGACAGGACTGCACTCTAACTGGTGAGAGGACTGTTCAGTTGCCTGATAACAGCTGGGAGGAAATTGTCCCTGAATCTGAAGGTATGCGTTTTCACACTTCTGTACCCCATGCCTGATGGGAGAGGGGAGAAGCAGGAGTGACCACGATGGGATTTATCCTAGATTATGCTGGTGGACTTGCCGAGGCAGAATGAAGTGTCGATGGTCCATGGAAGGGAGGTTGGTTTGTGTGATGGTCTGAGCTGTGTCCACAATTCTCTGCAATTTCTTGTGGTCTTGAATGGAGTTTGTTCCCAAACCATGCTGTGATGCAACCTGATAGAATGCATACTACGGAGCATCTGTGGAAGTTGGTGAGGGTTGTTAGGGTCATGCCAAACTTCCAAGCCTTCTAATGGAAGTAGAGGCATTGATGTGCTTTCTTGACCTTTGGTTCGATAAGGCTAGTCCAGGATAAATTGCTTGTGATATTTATTCCTAAGAACTTAAAGCTTTCATCCATCTCTACTTTGGCTGCATCAATATATACCATGGTGTGTGTACAACTTAACTTCCTGAAGTCGAACATTATCTTCTTGGTCTTGCTGACATTGAGGGAGAAATTGTTGGCTTGTCACAAGGTCACAAGATCCTCCATCTCCTTCCCACGTCTCATTATTATTTGATATCTGGCCCATGGTAGTGTCATCTGCTAACTTGTACATTGAACTGGGTTGGTATTTTGCTGCACAGTCATGAGTGTACAAGGAGTATAGTAGGGGGCTGAAAACGCATCCTTGCGGGGCACCAGTGTTGAGGATATCATCGAGCATGATTTGTCACCTATCCTCACTGACTGTAGTCTGTTGGTCAATAGGTCGAGGATCAAGTTGCAGAGATGAGTGCCAGCTCCAAGGTCCATGAGTTTGGAGATGAGTTTGGAAGGGATAATAGTATTGAAGGCAGAGTCTAAATAGCCAGGTATGTGGTATAGGTGTTTGTCTTATCCAGGCGATCCAGGGATGAGTGTGGTCCAGGCATCAGCCGTGGACCTGTTGTGGCGGTCATCTGCAGTGGATCGAGGCTTTTTGGTAGGCTGCGATTCTATGTGCATCATAACCAGTCTCAGGAAGCACTTCATAATAGTGGATGTCCAGGCCACTGGAGGGTATTGATTAAGCATATGATCTAGCTTTTCTTTGGCACCAGCATGATAATGATTTTCTTGAAACAGGTGGGTAACTCAGAACAGAGTAGAGAGGGATTAAATTTGGCCCCGAACACTCCCTCTAGTTCATCCACGCAGTTCCTAAGAATGCGGCCAGAGACTCCGTACAGGCCAGTTACTTCCCACGGGTTCACCCTCAGAAAGGCCAATCGAAATTCTGCAATAGTGTCTTTGGGATGAGGCACACTCGAGTCTGAGGGGACAGAAGTGATCGCCCTGTTCGCCTTCTGCTCAAAGTGAGCAAAGACTCTTAAGGAAGACATTGTGTATCATTTTCACTTTCACTAAGGGAGAATGCTATCTGCACAGGACTTGGTTCCACCAATGTATTGCTTCTTCAAAGTTTGCCAAAGAGTGATCTATCACATTGACTTTCTATTAATCCCTACTGCAGTAAGTTGTGAAGATGGTCAAACATGCCATGGGGGAGGGGGGGGGGGGGTCAAGCACTTAAGGTAGAAGCCAAAGGGAAATTGTTGAGACAGAAATATTGTGGTGCCCGAAAACAAGGTGGACCATGGAAGGTGGTGGTGGGTGTGGTTTGAAGAAGAGGCCACATGGGAAAAAAGTTATAAAGTGACTTAAAGTAAATTACAAAGAGAAAAACATGTATTTGTCATTTATTTAGAAAGAGACAGGTACCTATCAGCGTTGATCGAGATGGCTCATGCAGTACACAACCTATAATTCTAATTATGAAGTACAGGCTGTGGAATCTCGTGGGATTATCATTGCCCGTCAAAAGGGCAACATTTTCCGTTTCACTAAGAGTCATTGAGTCATGGAGTGATACAGTGTGGAAACAGGCCCTTCGGCCCAACATGCCCACGCCGGCCAACATGTCCCAGCTACACGAGTCCTACCTGCCTGCCCTTGGTCCATATCCCTCCAAACTTGTCCTATGGATCTACACAATACAACCTCACCAAAACAAAAATAGATAGTGGTTAAATACAATAAAAACGAGGTAGTGGTTTCAATCGGCCGTGCCTACAATAATACCGAGGCGAGAGCTGAACCTGCCGCAAAGCCCAACCTTCCCGGGGCAAATTGGGCCGCCCCACTGTGCAACACCTGACAGCCCAGGCGTGAGGCTTCCTTTCACTGCCAAGCAGAGGCGGAGGCAGGGAAGGGATCTATTGCCGGCGATCCACTTGATCTCCGCCACTGCCTCGCCAATCACCGGCCAGCTCCGCTGCACGGTGCCGCAACTTGGGCCTTGCGGGGCGATCCTTAAGTAACTTCGCCGGGAGAACCTTCCTTGTGTTCCTACTTTGACGATGTTCCGCAAACGTACATCTTGTACTTTGTTTTTCCATGAGCATGATTTATTCTAAATCCCTCCCCCCACCCCCACGTGGTAACCTTGCTCAATTTTGTCCATGCCTTCGCTCCTTTGCTGTTGAAATCATCATCATCCATATATTTCTCGTCTCTTGGTGTGATTATTCCAATGATTAGGTGGAGTCAGGCACTGATCCTGACGGCAACTGCGGCTCTGATGCTCAACACGTTGATTTTTACATTCTCGGTCTCTTTCGTCCCTACCTCTACAATCTCCGCCTATCAAGTAGTCAGCTCTCTGCACTCACTGTGATGATGTTCACAATTAGCCGTGAAAGCTCTAAACTCTGAATTCCCTTCCCAAGCCACTGTTTCCTTCCCTCTTATTCTGCTCCTTAAAAGTGTTTAATTAAACCTATCCTTGGCAGAGCTTCTGTACATCTGCCCCCTGGTCCCTTTGTGTGTATCAGCATTACATTGTTTGATAACGTTCCTATGAAACATTTTAGAAGACTTTGCGAGGAGTAGATGCTATACAATTGGGAATTTTGCTGGCACAATTTTGAATATCAGTACCAGAACCAAATAACAGCAGATGTTGGTTTATACCTGGTAAATAAGCAAAAGGATTTGAGTGTAAGAGCAGGGAGGTTCTACTGCAGTTGTACAGAGTCTTGGTGAGACCACACCTGGAGTATTGCATCCAGTTTTGGTCTCCTAATCCAAGGAAAGACATTCATGCCATAGAGGGACTACAGAGAAGGTTCACCAGACTGATTCCTGGGATGGCAGGACTTTCATATGAAGAAAGACTGGATAGACTCGGTTTGTACTCGCTAGAATTTAGAAGATTGAGGGGAGATCTTATAGAAACTTACAAAATTCTTAAGGGGTTAGACAGGCTAGATGCAGGAAGATTGTTCCCGATGTTGGGGAAGTCCAGAACAAGGGGTCACAGTTTAAGGATAAGTGGGAGGTCTTTTAGGACCGAGATGAGAAAAACATTTTTCACACAGAGAGTGGTGAATCTGTGGAATTCTCTGCCACAGAAGGTAGTTGAGGCCGGTTCATTGGCTATATTTAAGAGGGAGTTAGATGTGGCCCTTGTGGCTAAAGGGATCAGAGGGTATGGAGAGAAGGCAGGTACAGGATACTGAGTTGGATGATCAGCCATGATCATGTTGAATGGCGGTGCAGGCTCGAAGGGCCGAATGGCCTACTCCAGCACCTATTTTCTATGTTTCTGTTTCTATACCAAAGATATACACAAAGTGCTGGAGTACTGTGTTACTCTAGTAAAGCTGGTTACTCCAACACTTGGTGTATAAGACTGTTAAACATGTTCTATTTACTTTCTAGGCCTTCAAGAATTGGGCCTACCTAATGAGGAAAGACAGTGTCATATTGAACTGCATATCATGTTGGGTAATAGCAGTATCTAAAGCAGGATCCCAACCCAAAACTTCACCTATCCATGTTATCCTGAGATGCTGCCCGACCTGCTGAACTACTCCAACACTCTGTGTCTTCTTTTGTAAACCAGCATCTGCAGTTCCTTGTTTCTAAATAACAACTAGGTTTTTTTAATGAGATAACTACAGCTTCTTCCATTTTCCCCAAATCACAAATTGCTTTACCGATCCATATACCTGTATTAAGATAATTCTCTTGCGCTAACAGTGCACTAACAGGCCGACGTGACGTGCACTAACAGGCCGACAAAGTCATTTACTTCCAGATACTCCAGGGACTAATCAATGCTCCCTTCGTAACATAGTTATAATAAAGACCATTCATAGGTCAGCAGTACGAACTGAAAGATTTATTATTGTTGAATGCTGTAACAATCTCATCGTTCCCTTCCTGGTGCATATGACAATTAAACATTCTTGACTCTTGGTGTTGATTGTGTGCATACAAAGTGGGAAATGCAGAAGAATTCTAGAAATGTTGCCACTATACATGAATAGGCAAATGCATCGTTAAATTTTTTAAACTCCCTCTGTGAATAAGAACAAACACTGGCCTTTTTTATGTGGCTGATTTATGCATTTACAAGAGAATCAATGCTAGAATAGTTTCTGATACAAGTGGAACAATTATCATTATTTGAAAAGTTCCATATATTTATAACCTTCTCGCTGAAGTGAAATGAGATGAAATGGTTCCAATTCCTTGCATGCAAACAAAGTAAAATATGTTAATCAATACTGTCATGTGCTATCAGTATCCAAGCATATTTGACTGCATCTAATATTAAACATTGCTAAATATTTTCACTGAATCATGGTATACGTACGTCGCACAAGGATGTTATCCCACCTATTCAGTCAGCACTGAATCAGCAATGAATTCCAGTAAGGGCCAAATAGCTCTACAAATGCTTTACTTTCAGATATTTAACCAGCTCCCTTTAGAAATCAGCCTGCATCGCCATCCCTGACAGTGGACTTTAAAGCCTAATAATGAGAAAAATATAATGATTTTCTCGTGTCCCCTTTGATTCTTTTCCCAATCCACTTAATTCTGTGCCACCAATAGGAACAGTTTCTCTGTAACTATGCTGTCTATATCCTATTCAATTCCAATAAAAACACCACTACCTTCTCCAGACTATCCACAACTGAAATTCCTCATTCCTAGAATAATGTTGATGCATTTCATTTGAACCATGCGCATACATCCCCGATCTGTTTTTCTACATTTTACAGAATTGTGCCCTCTAGTTTATAATAGCTGTCCTGTCCTTCCTCCCAAATGTACAATTTTGCTTCGAACAGTTTTACATTCCAACTGTCCATTCAGCACATTAAACCATATCCATTCAATCTATCCATTCAACCCATTTAATCTCCATGAACTTTCCTTGTGGCTCAAGTTTAGATTAATCTGCAGATTTGGAAAGTGTGCTCAGTGTATCCAAGTCCAAGTTATTAGTATGTATTAAGAAAGTGAAAGAGCATCAATTTACACTTTTCTCCAGTTGGAAAAACAACCTTCACCACTACCATTTTTTTCCCGCTATTTAGCAGATGTTCTGTTATTTAGCCAGTATACTGTCACAATGCATTTTATTGCATGCCCTTCATTGTTATTGACAAGTCTATTATACAGCACCTTCACAAATACCTTCTGGAAGTCCATATTCACCACATCAACTGCATTCCCCTCATAATCCAATAAATCCACATCAGTTTTTCTATTCTATAAACATTAGGGGGGCACAAAGGCATAGCTGTCACAAAGGCATAGATGGTTGCTGTCTGTGTGATTTCCCCCTGTGATGGATTCAGTTTCCTCTGGGTGTACCAGTTCCCTCCAACATCCCAAAGTGTGTCGGTTTGTAGGTTAATTGCCCTCTGTAAGTTACTCTGCGTGTATCGAGAGTGGATGAAGAAGTGGAATAACATAGATCTGGTATGAATGGGTGATCGTTGGTCAGCATGGATTTGGTGGGCTGAACGGCCTGTTTCCATGCTGTATCTTTCAAACAATCAGTTCATCCAATTGATTGGTAACTTTGAGTAATTAGACATTTCCCCACCACTGTGGTTGGGCTGACTTCTTGAACAAGAAACATAGTGCCGGAGGTACTCAAATGTCAGACACCATTTGTGGTGGGAAATGGACAGATGATGTTTCAGGTTGGGATCATTCTTCAGGCTAATGGAGTCATTTAGTTTTTGTTCAGTTTGGAGATGCAGTGCAGAAACAGACCCTTTGGTCCACCAAGTCCATGCCGACTGACAATCACTCCATAAACTAACACAGTCCTGGACACTAGGGACAATTTACAATTTTTTTTTACTGAAGCCAATTAACCTACGGACCTGTACATCTTTGGAGTGTGGGAGGAAACCAGAGCACCCGGGGGAAACCCACATGGTCAGAGGGAGAACGGACAAACTCCGTACAGACAGCACCCATTGTCAGGATCAAACCCGGGTCTCTGGCGCTGTAAGGCAGCAACTCTATCCCTGCTGCCCCAGAGGGGAGTAGGGAAAAGAGGGGTAGGAGTGGGAGAAAGCCTGGGAAGTGAGAGGAGGATACAGCTGAGGAAAGATGATTGGCAAATGGGGGATACTGAGAAAGGTGAGAGATGAAATGAGGACAAATGGATGTCAAACATGAAAAGAAAGAGGAGGACTGAAATATAAAGCCAGAGGGAGGGATATGGATGGAAGATAATGGGGATTGGGGAAAAAGGTGGATCAAAGAAAATGCATCTCAGAGTAGGTAGGTGAGGGGAAGGAGGGGAGTGGAAAGAGAATATATGACAAGGTGTGGCAGTTGGCAGGAAAACACTGCGCACATGAGGAGAGGGGAATTTTGAGAAACGAGGGTCTGGAGGTTAACTGAAAATTGAGGAGTGCAATGTTCCTGCCACTGGGTTGTTGGCTACCCAAGAAGGATATGAGGTGCTGCTCTTCCATTATGTGTGTGACCTCAATCTAGCAGTAGAAGAGGCTGGTACTTTCCCCACCCCCTTCAGCTCATTTCGTACCATCCCTACTCTGTCCCCATTTCCCTTTTATTCCCATCCTCCCCATCCCCCATACTCTTCCACCCATACCCCTCCCTACAGCATAACATTCCACTCCTCCTCTTCCACCTGTATCTGACACCCTTGTGTCTACATGTCACCTCTCGTCTTTGTCACTACAACCATCCATCTGCCCAACCCATCCTCACTTATATCCACCTATGAATGGCCTGGCTTTGCCCCACCCTTGCTTCTCTTTTCCAGCTCCCCCCAACTCTGTCATGTCTGAAGAAGGATGTCCATTCCCTCCAGAGATGCTGCCCTGTCCAGTTGAAAGAGAGAGCGAGCGCGAAGAGAGAGTAGAGAGAGAGACGAGAGAGAGAGAGCGCTCTATAGCGATAGCTATCTAGAGATAGCTCTCTCTCTATCTCTCTAGCTCTCTCTATCTCTATCTCTCTCTCTCGCTCTATCTCTCATCTCTCTCTCTCTCTCTCTCTCTCTCTCTCCTCTCTCTCTCTCTCTCTTAATTTTTGAAGGCCTCCCATTGTTTAAATGTAATATTGTATTTCCAACTATAATTCCTAATTAGCCAGGCTAGATCTATTATCCTATTGAAAGTGGCCCATCTCCACTTGTCTATTTTTGCCTTGGTGTAGTCCAGGTCGTTTCCCATAACTATGTCACATCTTATGGTATTATCATTGCTGTTGCCTAGAGGTTGCCACCTGATACTTGCATTACTTGACCTAGACACACAAGCAACTGCAGATACTTATATATTTATTTATTTATTTTTTTAAGGTGAACTCACAGAATGGGCTTTATTTTACAAAACAAGATCATCCCTCTCCCCAGGGTTTATAAGGACATGGATCAGATGAATTGGTCCAATAACCATTAATCAGATCCAACTGTTGCTCGTTTGCCCGTGGCTGGGAATCAGAGCAGACCTTAAAGTGGACATGTTGTCACAATATATAAATGACCTGATGTAAATGTAGATGGGTTGTTGAGTAAGTTTGTAGACTATACCAATGTTGGTGGAGTTGCCGATAGTGAGGAATGCTGCCGGAAGACAGAGCAGAATAAAGTGCAAGAAGAGAGTATGCAGTTAATGGCAAGACCCGTAAAAGCATTGGTGTGCAGACGGATCTTGGAGTCCAATTTCATAGTTTACAGAAGGTGGCAGCAGAAGTAGGTAAGGTGGTAAAGGAGATAAATTGTGTACTTGCCTGCATTGCGAGGGGGATTTAATACAAGAGTCTGGAAGTCACGATGCAGCTGCTTAGGACTTTGGTTAGGCCACATTTGAAGTATTTTTTAGTTATTTATTTATTTTTATTAGAAGCAGTGTGCAAAAGTATAAACCGCGGCATATGACATAGTACAGTTTTTGTAGAGCTTCAATTTTAATTTTTAGCTGAAGATGAGAAAGAAGAAGAGAGAAAAAGCAAGAGAGAGAGAAAGTGAATGTGTAAGACTAGAACCCCTGGACTACCAAAATGGTGTAGCTGAAGAGTGAGTAAGTAAAAGAAATAAGAAAAACGTAGAGAAATAAAAAGAGAAAAACAGAAAGAAAAACAAAAAGTGATGATATACCTGCTTCGTATCTCTCCCCACCCATCACCCAACCCGTAATTAGATCTAATTCCAAAATTGTGTTGCACCATACTATCTTTCTAATGAATCAATGAATGGTGTCCATGTCTTCGAAAATTGCTCTGTTTTTTTAGATACTGGAATCTTAAGCATAACACAAATGCTGGAGTAACTCAGCAGGACAGGCAGCATCTGTGGAGGAAATAGATAAGTGTCAGGACCTGACATTTCTGGTCTGGACCCTTCTTCAGAATAATGGAGTGGGGGGGGGGGGGGACACTCTTCTCGTGAGGGTGGGGTGCGGCCATCAGTTTGAAGAAGGGTCCTGCCCTGAAATGTTGATCAAGAAACTTTTCCATAACATCATATTTAGATGATGGACCCCCATTATTGCTGTTTACACATCTCGGCTGTTTCCCTGGAATTCTGTTCTTCTTGAGTGCTAACAGCTTTTTGAGTAGCCTCAGTCATGTACTTGCAAGTTGCAACTATATAATTTCTCAATCCTAACAGATAGATTCTATCATCAACCATTCCAGTATATCCTCTTCCTCTGATGAAATAATGCAGATATGCCACCTTTTATTTCCATCTCTCGAAAACCGCTATATCCACTAAAAAACGCAGAGCGCGTGGTCAGACTGCGATGACATGAGTTGCGGCTCAAGAAAGAGCTCCTGCACTTCTCACCTCTTTGATGGTCCAAGACTCAGAGAGCGACCTCAAGTTTCCATATGGCACAGAATAGACATTCTACCGGTGCATATATCCGTATATATACCAGTATATAAGTGAGGACATTAGGTCATAAGTGATAGATGAAGAATTAGGCCCATCAAGTCACCTCCGCCATTCAATTATGGCTGATCTATCTCCCCCTCCTAATCCCATTATCGTACCTTCTCCCAGTAACACCCGACACACCTACTAATCCAGAAGTATACAGTAAATACCAGTATATATATCAATAGAATGTCTATTTGCGCCACAGGGAAACTCTAGATCGTATATATGTATACGATTCTATTCGTATTAAATTAGTTCCTGCATTACTTACCTAGAAGGAACTTTTAAAAATACGCTGGGCTCTGTGCTTCCGCCAAATGTTTCCTTAAACTCACCAGGATGTTGTTTTCCGCGCTCCCTTTTCACTCTACGCCTCTCCTTCCCGCGCTACTTTTTAATTCAATGGTGCGGTTTCCCGCGTTCCCCTTACGACCTTTAAACATTTGACAAAGTACATGTCTATTGACAGCATCAATTATATATTTCGCCTCATTGCAAACGGAGTGCATTTAATTTCCCACTTTTTTTTCCATTTCTAGTTAAATATTATTGGTCATTACTTAAGATGCGTTGAGGTTTAAACAAAATAGAGACTTGCTGAGGTCAGAATACGAGAATGGCCATGAAATTAAGTTTCCTCGGTGCTTGGTGATATTTTCATACACTGAGTTCCTCCCCTCTTCAACACAAAGTGAAACGGTCACGTTAGTGGAAACGCCTGCATACTTTTGAGCACATTCACGCGGCCCCGTAAAATGATAGTGGACAACTGGAGCAGTCAAAAGTGCTACTCACCTGTTTCCCTTAGTGAAGGTGAAAATAGAGGACTTGGTGATGGGAACATAGATACGAATTTCTCAGCCGAGAAAATAGCAAAACATGTGTAGAAAGGAACAGCATATGCTGGTATATATCGAAGGTAGACACAAAGTACTGGAGTAACTCAGCGGGTCAGGCAGCATCTCTGGAGAAAAAGGATGGGTGATGTTGCGGGTCGGGACCCTTCTTCACACTCAATTACATGACTCGATTTCTAAATTTCTAATTGATCAATAATATTATGCAGCAGACTTTGTACCACGCTGTCTCACCCTGCTCATTTAGTTGTTCATATAATTACAGTGGTCATACAGTATTCGATGTAAGTCTCATCTAATGAGACATAAAGATACAAGCAAAACATGAGTGACAAAATGTATAATATCTGATATTGCAAAGTCTGTTCCTCAAAGGTTTTCTTCATCTGAAATACCTGGCAACTTGCTACGTTGTGAATCTAAGTACGAACTCATAAAAGACGCAGATAGCATCGTTACCACTGCCCCATTTCGAATTAAAGAATTGAATTTAAAGTTATTTTTATTGACTCCGTCGATTAAAAAATGCGTTACTTTAAACACGTGCCTGTGGCAGTAAACCCTGAATTCCAGCAGTGAATTGCCATTCGAGTTGGTCCCACTTATATCTAGAAAACTGTAACATAGATGGCAACAAATATGAAGGATCGTGTTAGTGTTGAAAATAATGTACATTATTCGATATATAAACTGTAGTCATTAACAGTCAATCCTAATTAACAGGTCGGTATCACAGATAATTTCAAGCGATAAATTAAACAATGCCCACATATGTTATTAATTTCTGATGTAAGCACAAACTATTTACCCAATAATCACTGGCGCGTTTTCAGAAGTTTTGTTTTAATTTTGCTTTCAATTAAATTAAAATCATGCTGAAAGTGGTTTACCGAGTGTCCTGAACTATACAAATGCAAATGAAGGTGCATCCGAAGAATTAGATGATAAATGTTTAATTCCACGCTTCAGAGATTGTTGCCTTCTAAGTGTTGTTGGAAAGGTCCCTTACAGTGCAAAGATCGTTTGGGATGAATGGCTTACAACCTGAAGACGGAGAATTGAAATTACCGTCCTCAGAGCAGTATCAGTTTTATTGAATTGCTTCTGCTAACATCATTCAATGTATTGAAATACCTTTGCGAGACCCAGACCTTCAAAATGCTCTCCGCAGTTTCTGTGACCATTAAATAAGGTGAGTAGCTCATCGCATTAGCGTCAATTACTGTTATAGCCTTTCCATTCTTCAACCATCAAATATAAACTCTGCACGTGTATTTGTGCATATTTCGTGTTGTTGGTTGGAAGTATTTCGCATTTGTTTAAAAAAAAAACGATCGAATTGCGTGTTGGGAAAGGCCAAAAAAATCAATCAACGATGACAGTAATACTGCTGGAATGGGAGCAATATCCCGACTAGTCCATAAAAGTTACTGTGTAGAATTTAAACCGGTGCAACTCGCTGAAGTTGCAGCAGTAAACGTTTTGCTGAAACCTATTTCACTTTAACAAGAAATAGAGCGCAATGCAAGTAAACAAGCGTTTGTTCTGGTGCAAAATAATTACCGTTACCTAATATTCTAAAACGGAGCAGCTGCGAGGCTTAATCTTCCTGTGATCGTTATTGTATTGTACCCTTAGTTGTAAATTGAACCTTTTAATCAATTAAAGTTTCGAATCTTCTAAATTCAGATACCAACAGTGCCAATAGACTGTTACTTTAAATGGAATAACCTACAATGCGTTATAAAATTATCCCTTTCTTGGCCTGTATATCATCCTACTCTTATTTCGCATGTACGATAGCGTAGCGTGCATTGAACTGAGGTGTAGTGTTGTATTCCAATATCATAACCCCATTCTTCGCCACCAAGTCTGTAACTCGCGGAGAGCCCGACATATGTCTTTCATGTTATTAAGTATGTAGTGCAAATTAGATTTCCTTGATTATTCTGCAGAAATAATGTCATCGGCTTCTATATTCATAGGCGTTTCTTATTTAGTTGGCATGTCCGGACGAGGGTACATTCATAAATAGGATATATAGCTGCTGATAACAGGCTTCTCTGAAAATGTACACGGGCCTCAATTAAACATTTAAGTTAATAACCTATCCCCCATACCAAGTGTCACGAGAAAATCAGCAATCGTGCGATTACAGACGTTAGTTGAGTTGCCTGCGGAGTGGCACACACACATCTGCTAAAATCTGTCAGATGCCCTGTAATATAAAGTTTCAGTTCTCCGAGACAGGAGAGAGAGTATTGCTGGCATCCAGCGCCATCCCTGTTAAAAGATGCGCGTTTAGAGTAGTCGGTGTGGTGATTAAGATTTTCGCGAGATGGTCAGGTCACCGCATCTCTCCGAGAGTCCTATCAGAAATTCTCTTCAAGTATCATCTGCGTCGCCAAAGATGACAACACAGCAAATCGATAACTCCTTCAAATGAAAGAGTCTGGTCGCTACCCCCGAGGCTACATATCTCACTTCGCAGCCAGTTGTGAACTTAGCGGATTCCTCTGCACCTTCTCCCTGAGAAAGAAGAGTTCTGATGAAGGTAATTCCTCATTTCACAGAAATAAATGAGTATTATGTGCGGTTCTCGGGAGATTTTTAAAATATATAAATAAGAATTTGGATCCGATCCAATGATGTTGAGCACCCTTGAAAGGTGTAAAAGGTGCCAATTACCAAACAGACTAATCTATACTTATACCAGTTTAAAAGATAAATGTATTAGGCTGTATACGGATGTACTTCAGAGGCTCGGGTTTCCGTTATGTAAACAGAGGGCGTTCCGGAAGAATAATTTTGAACCTGAGCTTTATTATCCTGTTTGAAATGATTTACTATAATTCAGCAGCAACTGTGTATCTGAGCGAACTTCTTTTTTTTGTTTCCTCGATTTAAACACGGAGCATTGGGAGATAAATCAAAAGCACCATTTAGGTAGGCTGCTGCAGAAGTCAGGGTTTTTTTTTTTGCTGGGTGATTTACACCAACGCAAAGAGCAGGTTATGGAAGTGCACTTGGGCAGACTGCAAGAATTATTCTTTGGATTTTAATGGAATTTAGAGTTCACCAACGTAAAACCATGAACATGCGGGCAGAATTGACTTAATCCCCCCAAAAGTTACTATTTTCCGCAGTTTGTATTGAACAAGACACAGGGCTGTTGCAGGTGCACTTAATACTAGCTAAACTCTACGTGGCGAAACCCTATGAGGCTAAAATGGAAAACACCTTGGGTTACTGCTATTTCTAGACACACGTTCAAAGGTCTTTTGTATCAGCTTTTGTTTTAAACATCTAACAAAGATGCAGTAACACATCTGAAAAGGGTGCATAAAGCAGCACTCCTTTCATTCGTCTAATTATGTTAGGATGTCCAGGTTTACCAGAAATCCTCCTTCCTCCAGCGGCCTGTCTAATGTTTTATCCCTTGGTGATTAAAGGCATTAATTTGTTGTTTAATGGGGGTATGACTAAAAATGTGAAAGAAGGATTAAGGGGACGAAACGTATGTATGGCTCCTTCGACATACTCGAGATCCGATTGAGAAGCATTCTGTATCTTATGTTTCTCTGTGGAATATTTGCATTTTTCACCAGATGCTCATTTAAGCTTCCTGCACAGGCGAATCGAATTAAACACGTATGACAGAATGGCGGGATAGCTGGTCAGTGAGAAAATAAGAAAGGAAGATTACCAAAATTGTTAGTTTTTGTAGCTGGTGTCCATCTTGATTTACCGCCTATTAGTAAATAAACTAATTCATTGAATGGACGACGCGGCTCCTTCTGGGTTTTTTTATACCAAAATGTTTCAAACTTGTCCGTCATCGGCATTTTACATTTTTACACTATTGTAAACATACCCAATATTAATTGTTTGTGTACTATTCCCGGAAAGATGCTATAACCTTAACTCTACCTGGGTATTCCCTATCCCACACCCGGATAACAGTGCCCGAGAATACTGAGGATAAATAAACTCATCCAAACTTTTCCTTGAATTTATTAATTAGGCTCACGCTGAAAATAAATTGTAATAACCCCTCTTTAAATGTATTTAACTAGACATTGCACTGACAATATCCAACGCACAGCAATGAATCATTTTATCCATCACCACGCGGATATAACGTTATACCCGGGCAATAGTACACTTAACTGGAATTCTGATCTTGAAATTGTCAGTCATTGTACCTACTACTAGACTAAATTAATATGCATTTGTGGTTGAAAAATCTTCGTGGCAGTAGAGTTAGACCGAAGTTCGCTCTATTCTTAAATAGTAGCTTTCCAGAAAGAAAATGTTTTCTGATTGCAGGCTGGTACTTTTTAAAATAACCTACCATTTCATAATAAACACAACCACTTATACTTTTTTGATTTAGTCTAATAATTACAAAAACGTATGTAATATTATTCCCATCTGTCACAATAACAGGGGAAGTATAGGGAAATGGGCAAAAACAAACTCATTTACAAGTAAAATGTATTAGAGATTTAAATTTGTTTCTCGCGAGTCTTTTTATCATTAAATAACGAGCACAATTGAAATATTTATAAGCTTTCCCTGTAATTTAGCACCAAAGCTCGTGTCTACAAACGAGTTTGCAGAATTGTCTTAAACCTGTACTGTACGTCAACATTTTAGAGGACATGTTTTGTTTTGGTAGTTGAACATTTGAATCTTACGACAACATAGAGTGTTGCTCTTTGGGGAATCTGTATCCTAAATCCCAAAGGCTCTGATCCTCTCTAGAAAAAAAAATGTGTTTTATTCCTCTGTCCGACTTATTGCTATATATTGGAATCTACCCTGACGTCACGGCTTTCCAAAATAGACGGGGGGAAACAGTCTTGAGCGGTGGGGGTTGTGGTGAGGGGTTGAGGTGGCGGGCGAGGGGTAGAGAGAAAGAGGGGAGGGGGAGGGGAGGGGGAAAGAAACGCAAGAAGCCCAAGCGGAAGCTTTACTTGATTTCAGTTTGTATAATCTTTCAATCTTGCATCTGCTGTCGGTAGAAACCCAACGAGAACCCTCCCCAAACAAAAAAGCCTCAGAGCTTCTGTCTGGTAAGTGTAGGCGCCCTTCTTCAGCTGTGAGATAATGCAAGTCTGAGAATTCGTTCCACTTCCCCAATTCCCCGCGTGTGTGATTTGTAACTCGGAACACCATTTTTTTAACTGCTCTTTACATTTCCCCGCACTATGAAATATGTGATTAGTTCTACGGTTTCACTTTGCTGCAGACCCTGTGTCTGTACTGTTACAGTAAAGGGGAGGGAGGAACAGGAGAGAGGGAGAGAGGAAGAGGGGAGAGAGGGAGAGAGATGGAGAGAGAGAGAGAGGGGAGAGAGAGAGAGAGAGAGTAAGAGAGACAGAGAGCGAGGGGAGAGAGAGAGAGAGAGAGAGAGAGTGAGAAAGAGAGAGGGGGGGAGAGAGAGAGGGAGTGAGTGAGAGAGGGAGAGAGGGAGAGAGGGTGAGAGGGAGAGAGTGGGGGGGGGGGGGGGGGAGAGGGGGAGAGGGGAGAGAGAGAGAGAGAGTAGAGTCTGGAAAAAAAATGCTATTTCCTTCTAACTACCACTCCGTCCCCCAGTGGCAGTTCTCGGTAAGTTCCATTGGCTCGTTTTGCGTATTTTATTTATATCTATATATGTGTAGATCAGTTTAAAAAGTGTGAAAGTTTTGGGGAACTAGTTTAGCCCGGTTGTAATCTCATCAAACAGTAACAGCTACACCATAGTTGTGTTAGGGTCAGGGTGCTTAAATGCGCGACGATTATTGAGCAAAGTGTAAGGTGGGCCTTGTTATTTCGGCAGAGACGGAACTAAGAACTTTGGCTGTGCTCCGTTGTAGAGCATGTTCGTTTTGGTGAGGGAGAATTACCAGTTTTACAAGGTGTGCGCGATGTCCGCGAAATAAGTCGGTGAGAAATGTGTCCATTGCTACGTCGGTGAGGTTGATTAGTTGGTAATTACGCGTGATCATTCTTAATCATCGATGTGTCTATTCCGTCTGCTTCTACACGATGTTACGAGCTGAAGTTTCTTTTTTAAAGTCTGATAGTATTTGGCCTTCACTCTCACCTGATTTCAGTTTTGCGTTTTGATTCGGACAAATCCCCCAAAGCGCGGATACATCCAGAAGGGACAGATTGTTCGAACTGTTATTTGCAACCGTACTCCCGCAAATCAAGAACTTCGTTACTTGAAATTCGGTCAAATTTAATATATAAGGTTCAGACATAATGTGAATGTCTCTGCATTCGGAAATATAGAAACACGATATGGTGTAAACAGAAATGCACCACCCCAACTTCGCACAGTTTACTGAAGCTTGTTCGGGTCAATACGGTATTGAGAAAGACATGTTTTAGTTAAGGTACAGGAAGAATGTTGGTGACTATTTGATGGTGAAGCTTTGTGACAATTTCACATAAATTGGTTAATTAACGAAGGTTATGGCCTGTACGGTGTGATTTTGACAATGATTGACAAGCAAATCTTTACCTTATTTGCTTAAGAAAAATTAACGCAAATGAAACCAGCGAGGAAGTAAACACGACAAGATCGTTGATTTGATGAGCAGAACAATTACATTTGAAGCTACTCGGTTTCTTAAGATAATTGAGAAGTAAATATATATTGTCTTATAGAATTCCGCGTCTTAAATGTGGCGGTTGTTAACTGCGAGAGGAGGCGTTATCATCTTAATGATATTTATTACCTCAGCGATTTATCTTTAGTGTGGAATGAAGCTTGTGCAGACAATAAGAATTGTTGAAGACAATTAATTGGGCGCAAAATGTCGGTGGATTTTATTAACGTTGTAAACAACTTGTTGAACCCAGACACGAATTGCAGATAAATGTCCAAAATCCTATTGGAGATATCGGCGGTCTGATTTTAGCTTTCATTTTCATGCACTTGTCATTTTATTTGGCTAATTATTCTTGCTGCCGAGCGCAGCAACCCCAGCACTGTTGCAAGGCGACAGTTTAGTTCCAGATAGATTTGAAAAGCTGCGAAAAAAAACGATTACCATGATGATGACATGCAAATTTTTTAAGAATTATCATAAGCAAACATTTGAAGCCTAGACTAATAAAATCCCATCTGTGTTACTTCATATCGAGTTAGTTCACCGCTCTGATAATGAATTTTGTAATATCCCACCGACAGACATCTCAATCAGACACTAATCCTGTGATTTTACTGCGGAATCACTAAATATCCAACAGGCAAACTGTCGTACTTTGGCACTTGTGGCCGTGTCTGTGCCTATAGTTTAGAAACCAAGAAACAGATTAAATCGTGTGAAATCGCTCGGATTTGGGATGAGATTGATTGCAAAAAATTGACAGCCAAGAACCTTCTATTCTTGTTGAAAGTGCGGTAAAATTACTGTTCGCCGGTCGTTTGAGTCCAGCTTGCAAGCAAGCATGGAGCAGCAACATTAATTCACAGTGCAAATTGACTCTTTAATTTATTTATTTTCAACATATTGATAAAGAGGTGCAATCTATTAAGCATTTTTTCCACAAAAATCTAAACAAAACAGAAAAATGCTCAAAATCAGCACATGTTATTGATTGCTTTCTGTTTTGTTTCTCGTTGTAATCAAATGGATAATGAACAAAGTTTGATGCACACTGAACCAAGACACCGTATAATTAGCATTAGATTTTGTTTATGTAAATAATTGCTTTCATTAAGAACCAGCCGCTGATTAAACGGGAAATTATTATTTTTTGTAGGGCAGAATATCAGCTATAAATTTCTGTTCGTATTTTCCAACATCGTTTGTTCGTGTACACTTTTTTTCCACCAGGTTGAATCGTTTCATACTCTGACAATGCGTATTTTTGTTATAGCATACAATTTTTACCCCAATGTCTATAGGTGCTACTTAGATTCTGACAATAAATCTTATGCAATTTTCTCCCTAGACAAGTAACTGACTGGGTGTTAGTATGGATTCCAACTGCCGCAAGCATTGCGTCGAATTATGTGAGTAACTATGTTATTTTATTAAAGATACTCCGATATAACTCGGTTCCTGCTAGTGTAGAATTTTTAATCTATATAAGTCTTACACGTATTGGGGCATAGTTATTAAAGTGTTGAGCCACGAAAAGCTTATTTCTCCTTGAGGAACGATTTAATGGCAACACCCATAGCGGCTATTTCACTTTGTATATGACCGTCTAAGTAATATTTGAAGAGCTAAATAACGACTTTATCTTCGCTAAGCTCACAACACCACACGGTCGACTGCTTAACGGGAGCAACATTATATAAACATTAATACAAACACACATTAATGAAGTTAACTTAAAACATTGAAATCTCTATTTTAGAAACGAACAGAACAAAATATTCCCAAGTACATTGCAACTTGTATTTTTAATGCAAATAAATCAGTGTGCCAAATGGTGGTGTGACATCCAGTGATGGACGAGGATAATTTTCCTTCAACTAAATATTGGCAAGACTAGAGCTTTCACCTTTGTACTTTTTTTTGACTAGCTCATGACATCATCCTTCTCCAGGAGGTATGGCTGAAATGGAACGGGCAAAGCTTGCAGACTTGGTGTTCCACCATGACCGAGATATGTATTTTGAACAGATATTTGACCCATTACTAACGCCGACCATTCCTGCTTCTGTTCCAGTTCCTGTTCTAACCCCTGCAACCGAAGCCCTGCGCCGGTGCCTTTGTCATCTCTAAACCTGACTGATCCAGTGATGGCCTTCAAGAATCCTATTTTTTCCATAAACATAGTCATCCACAATTCTGCTGCTTACATCATAACTTCCATATTTTCTATTTCAGCCAACATTCCTTACTTAGACACAAAATTTAGGAGTAATTCAGCGGGCCAAACAGCATCTCTGGAGAGAAGGAATGGGTGACGTTTCGGGTCGAGACCCTTCTTCTGAACGTCACCCATTCCTTCTCTCCAGAGATGCTGCCTGGCCTGCTGGGTTACTCCAGCATGTTCTGTCCATCTTCGTTTTAAACCAGCATCCGCGGTTTCTGCCTAAACATTACTTATTTGCCGACCTACATTGCCGCCCGAATGAGAAACACCAAATGCGTTCCCTTGTCTCCAAACCATGGTCTCATTCTGTCCCACCCTTGCCATCTTCTCCAGCCATATAAATCGCCAAGTATATTCAATTTTGATTCATTGATCAGTTTTGAATACAATTGCTCCACCATAGGCTACCAAAAAAGTAGGCTTGTAATTTATCCCCGATTACTATTTTCCTACTGAACCGAGCCAAGCATCTTCTAAAATATAACCCGCTCTGCAGAATGCATTGTGAGGTGCCTATGTGAATCATTTGGAGCTTCTGCCCTGAACGCTCCAAAGATGAAGGCACGTTCGCAAGCCCAATAGATTTTCATGGAAGATAGACACAAAATGCTGGAGTAACAGCGGGTCTGGCAACTTCTCTGGAGAAAAGGAACGGGTGACGTTTCGGGTCGAGACCCTTGTGGTTCCGGGGTCTAGCCTTGTGGTGGCCTGGAGTTCACTCAAAATCAGCCGGATAATCGGTAATTTTCATGTCAAGATCATGCAACAAGGTGTTCCAACAAACGTTGCCTCTTTCTTTACGATGTTATTTAAAACCAAGACCTTGGGCATGGCCTTTGGTCACCTATCATCGTGCCTACTATGAGGCCGCAGAGACGTTATCTAAATGGAAGTTGATGTTGCTGTAGTGTCTGTCGCATGTGATGGTGTTCTATCTGACATTAATTATGCAGACGGGAAAGGAGAGAGCTCCATGTAGCATAAGGAGAGTTTAATTAACTGTGATACTGGAACGTGGCTATCCAGCCTTTTCTATTATTTTTCTTGCAAATACATTGACCACGTTGTACTCCAGCACATTGAAAACATTTCAAGTAAAAGGGCCGGGAGCTGGTAGTGAACACACCCACTCCAGAATGTACATGAGACTATTAGATAAAGTAAGGAGATAAATACTTCAGATGAATCAAACAGTTGCGTGAAGGGTCTTGCGAAAATAATTGGACGAAAACTTTTTTTTTAACATGTTATTTCTAAAGCCTAATGCAGAATATTTATCGAAAGTAAAGGTGGGCAATGTAATTTGGTACTTTGGAATTTTTGTCTCCTCGATAAAAGGTTAGTTAGAATCTGGCTTTTGTAACAACCTTACGCTAATATTGCACACGTTGAGTTTGTGCTAAAAAGGAACTTCAGGCGATTTCTGAAAACAGCGAATATAAATATATGAAAGGTGGTTGTTGGGAATACGCATAAATAAAGTGGAACAATTTAAACCAAGACAAAAATGCAACCGTAAAAAATTAAGAGGTCTGGATTTCCGATGACGTTAAATTTTCATTTCTAATAATTCTGAGGTCCTGTGAATTTTATTTCTGTTTCCGTCTCTCAGCGTCGCAGTCAGCTGCAGTGGAATGTTTATTTACGAAAGAAACAGAAGTACGAAAAACAGAAATATGCCCTACAGTGGAAGCTGGAAACAGCAGAAAAGACAGTAAATTCATCAGGCACCCCTTCGACTCAAATGGTAAGCAACACAAAATAGTTCACTGTATAAATATAATCTCTGAGCATAAAACCGTGGATTTATTTTACATTATCAAGGTTAATGCACTATACTGCGCGTAACACCGTTCACCATATTAAACCACAAAACTGAATTCCTTTACATCCTTCGATTTAAACTGAAATGAATCTTACACGTACAATCATCACTTTAAAATTTGTGTTAGAGCGACCTCTGCTGCATAGGCGACAAATGAATTATTTACTAAGGCGTTCTATGATCATTATTCCTCATAAGCGTGAAGCGCAAGTTTAATGTAAAATCAAAATCTTCTTCAATAACATATTTTTCCTGGAGTTGTTTGAACAATGTTCTATTTGACGAAATTGTAGACCAAAAGAATCTAGATAATAAATTGGTGAACATTGTCGCACCTTTAGATTCTACATTCGTTTTTTGGGTTGTGTTCCTTTTTAAGAAGTATTTGCATATATTGGGCACGATAAAAACATGATATGTGCACGTATAATTTCTGATATATTTTAAAATGTACACATCCATCAGAGTACAATCCAACGATACTATTCTGAAAGACAGTATGTGTCTGATGAAAGTATACCATTGTCAGAGCCGATTTAAAAAAAAAAATTCTGTGTTTCTTTGCCTCGTTATGTGCTGCGGATTTCCAGCTCTACATTGATAGACATAGTCTCTATCAAGTATTTTACAAAACTATGTTAGCCAGCGTTACATTTTCATTTACAGATCTCAAGTTGCGGGGCGGAAAAATCATGTTTGCTTTTTATTAAATAACTTTTAAATATAATTTGTGTTCAGAGTTGTATGTATTCGTTGATGCTAATGGACTTGCATTTACTAATTAATTTGGCCCAAGTCTGTCTACCTGTGCATATTTGGCTTAACGTTTGCAACCATCGTTCCATGGGATTGACAAACATGCCGTTAATTATTTTAACAAAAAAGAATTAAATAACATGAGCGGTCACATTTATATAGAAACAAAATTTGAGAATAAATGATTGTTATGTACAGAGTCTATTCAGCAGCAAATTTTGAAAGTACTTGTTTAATTATGTTGCCGGTGCCGGTTTTAAAGTGATGGAAATACGTTAATAGATACCTTTGATGATTTATTATATATTTTTAATTTGATCACAAAAGTTTAAGGTTAAATTTAAGAATACATTCTTACTATAAGAATACTATATTTTATCAGATAGATAGATAGATAGATAGATAGATAGATAGATAGATAGATAGATAGATAGATAGATAGATAGATAGATAGATAGATAGATAGATAACAAAGCGGGTCAGGCAGCATTTCAGGAGAGATAGGTGACGTCAGATAGTCACACACACACAGAGTGTGTGTTTGTGTGCGTGTAATATTGTCTGCATTTTGCCAGCCCAATGTGGTCTCATTTTTGCATCTAAGTTTTATATTTACAATTACACATCGCGTGCAAATATTAGTCACTGGCTCATGATGATTTGATTTACTACGCAGGCGGCCTGACAAATTTACACTGGGACTGCTATTCAGTATCTGGGATCCCATATGTTACGTGTTATATAACATTTATTACCTCCAAGCCAGTAAACAACAGCACTAATAGAGATTTAAACTGTTCCCCTTATCACCGAATAATAGACATGAGTTTCGAATAACGTGAGTATTTTGTTTGTAGATAAAGGAATCACACAGTATTTTCTGTTCTAAATCTCAACCATTTGTTCCCTTGGGTTATCCTTTCTCTGGACTAATACTCTAAAACGTTATGTGTAAAATGTCATTGAAGAGTGGAAAAACTTCCAGCTAAAGTTCTTGGAAATTATTGGACGAGAATAGTGAGATAATGCTTGGGAATACGTAAGTGCATGTCTGCGCTGTTAATTCATCTGTGTATCAGAAAAAACCGAAGGGAGGGGGGGGAGAAAGCAACCATACATTGTCAATTATCAATGATAGACATTTGTTTTCCTTATAAGGTATTTTGATTGTCGATCTGTGTTGTACAGTCCGCTTAATATATGCAGCAGTTGTTGGATTGACTCGAGGGAAAACTAGATGTATAATGAAAGCTTATTCGTGAGTAGGAATATACTAATGGAACAATTTGATGTCTTCGTAATCCTTTGTAAAAAGCTTTGTCGTCTTCCTAATATTGACTGAATGGGTAATTAATGGCTCTTCATCTTGGAGAATACCCAGTAATCCAACATAGGAAAAAGACAACAAACCCAAGGTATAAGACAACAAAACCAGCACAAATCTACCCAAACAGTGCCAAACCCATCCACTTAACAGACTACAAGTTCTGGAAGTAATCTTCTAATGTATATGTACAAATACAACCGGAATCAGAGGCCATGTCACAACACTACACACAATATAATTCGATCCCTACAACTCCTTGCGATAAATATAATCTTGATGGATCAGGCAATTTAACAACAATCGACGATTTTTGTAATTTAAGAACCATTTTGTCTTCATTTATATATGTCAGCACACAAAAAAATAATAACGCGTATCTGTTTTCCAATCAAAATTTTCTCATAAATTATCCAGAATTGGCCAGCCGTCGTTTGCTAAGTTCTCGGTTGTAAATTAATATATCAAAGATGTTGCAGGTGACATTTGCACCGACATGCTTTAGGATAGGCACAAATGCTGGAGTTCTCGGTTGTAAATATATCTAGACAAGTAAATATAACTAGATCTTTCACAGAAAGAGACACAGAAGTTACGTTTCAGGTCGATGTTCTCCGACCATTAAAATCTGTTTCGCTTTCCACATATACTTCCTGACATGCTGCGTAGATCAGCAACTGCAGCGCCTTTGCCCTTTTTGATGGTTTAGTATTAACTTTGATAATGGTATTAAACATAATTAGTTATAAAGTGGCCATAGATAGTATCCCGTGGAACACTGGTACGCTTTATATAACATTTAAAGCTATACCAGAAACCAGACTAAAACCTGAAACGTCAAAGACACTTGCACCGGCATGCTTTAGGATAGGCACAAATGCTGGAGTAACTCAGCGGGACAGGCAGCATCTCTGAATAGGGTGACGTTTAGAGTCTATACCCTTCTTCAGACACTACTTCTCTCGGCCCATCACGACACGCCACCCATCTCTTCTGTCCAGAGACGCTATTATCCCGCGGAGTCACTCCAGCATTTTGTGTCGATCTTCGATGTAACCGATATCTGCAGTTCCTTCCTACGCATGCTTTAGGATAGACTTGACAAAAAGGATACGAACCGGCCGGGTGATAAGAAAGGGGGTGAATGGGGAGATTCATCTCAGATGGGCCCATTCTAAGTCCAATCTTCGAATGTAATCGTTAGATTTTCTAACATAACCTGACAATAAAAATCAGAAAATCCTGACCAAACTGTCTCGAATGTAGGCAGTCCATGTTGTGGAGCACCTGATATGTGAGGTTACTCTTTGACGGTGGATACAATTATGTTCAATAGACGCCATCCCTCAATCTTATACACACACGGACCATGTATCGTTTGCTCTTCTGGCCAGGCCAGAATTAATAAATATGGTAACGTTAAAAATAAGATTTTAGTTATTGTATATATATATATTATTGATCAAGCATGACGTGTCCCGCAACGACACACTAAGCTTTATTAAGATGTATTATTATCATAGAGAAATCGTAAAAGTTAAAGTTGTAACATTAGTTTATATATATCTTCCGCGTCGTATTGAGGACACGCGGTTTTAAAATGAAAACTTAATGAGCGTTATCTTCATACTGATGGAAAATTAATAAGGTTGTTTTGTCAGCTGACAACCTTCTTAAATATTATTTCACCAGGGAAATTAAAGCTTCGGCTCAGATTATAGCTCGGTATTTTTTGGATTTATGTGGTTTACGGTAACCATGGCAACTAATGCTGAATGTTAGCTCCCCAATTTTCCGCCACGAAACCTCGCAAACCTTTAATCAAATGAGTGGGGACATGCTTTCACCGTGCTGGTGAGTGACAAATGCACGCTCTGTCGCTCTTCGGCTTGTCTATTTGGGTGCAGGGAGTGGGGTGAGGATGGGGGAAAAAGGCCGTTTAATGCAAAACATTTTTTTTAATAAGGGTGACAGCTGTTTTTTCCCCTCTCTATCACAGCTTTAACTGACCACCACCACGCCATACCTGCCCAAGCCAGTCCACATCCCAACGCATACAATCCCGACCAGACGGTGTACACACCACTCATGCCACCAACGTCACCATCCTGCCATTAAAGTGCATTTTTTAACATGGCCCTATTGCAAGCAATCCCACCTCAGTCTACTTTTTTTGTAATCCAACTGAAACACGAGCAGATTCGAACAGTCTTTGACAAATAAGCAGGACTCTAATCCGGGTTAAAAGTGGTTGATGTCTTTCAGACAATAGGGCTTGACCCAGGAATTACTAAAAAGGAAAAAAGTCGGAGCTCTGCGATTAACGCTGTGAACTTGATGGTTTCTTCGACTAACACATAGCCAACAGGTATAAACTGATATTTTCTCAAATTACATCGCCGCTTGATTCCGCAAGTAACAGATGATCTATACTGTTTAAGGTGAACGCGATTCTACATCTAAAACACCACCTGAGATTAATTATGAAATCTTGCAAATTAATAGGTATCTCAAGGAGTACAATTCCACGGGGATTTGTGTTTTAGGGGCTTAAATTGAACAATTACTTCTGTATCTGTAGCCCTGTAAATGTTTCTTCCTTCCTGCTCCAAACCGCGCTCTTACTCTAAAACTAAGTGATACTGTGGCTCCGTGATTGTGATTGGAAGGATAGTGTATAAATTACACAAACTTTCAAAAATGGTGATCATCTCACGCTCGTCATCTTGATATTGACATGCTGTGACATGGTGGAGCAAACATTTAATCAAACATCTCGATTAACACCGAACCTACTGTTCGTCTGTCGCTACATGTTTTTTTTTTAGATTAATGTTCATAGATAAAGTATATTGCATCCCACCTGTGCACGACGGAGTGCTATCCTGCCAGTAGACAACGAGTCTAGAATTGCACTGTCTCTGGTTCAGTTCATGCGTGCTGGGTTGACACTTGTGCGCTGGAGAAACAAAAGATTTGTGATCTACACTGCCCGATTAGCATTATGTGGGAAATGATTGCGTCAACTTCACAACGTTTGGTAAATTCCGTTAAGTCAAAATTAATTCCCCATATTTGTTCATTGTCATATTAATGGCAATGAACTGAAATATAGATATCAAAATGTGACTAAAGACAATCGACTCTTGAGTTTCTTAACTGTATGTTTTGCACAAATGGACCAAACCATTTGAGGTCAGCGTTTAGAGATACAGCGTTTAGAGATACAGCGCGGAAACAGTCCCTTCGGCCCACCGGGTTCGCGCCGATCAGCGATCGCCGCATATTAACACACTCGGGACATTTTTTACAATTACCAAGCCAATTAACCTACAACTTGTACGTCTTTGGAGTCTTTCTTTTTTGGTTCAAATTAGGGATACATTTTGGTGATAAACAACACTCACGCCCTTTTTTAATCCAAACAATTGAAACATATCAACGTTGGAATTAAATTGTATCAACTTCTTTCTACCGCTCTCAAGTTCGACCGAAATGGTGTTATTAATTTTAATAGTCATAGGCACTTCAATTCAAGAGGGCAGGGAGAATCCGAGATTAACGTGGCACAGTCCCTTGCCATGTTAATAGAAAGGTTCCCGGCCTAAGGACTCGTTGATTTCCTTTTGGGTCATTTCAGAGACCAGAGAAAGGAAATGTTTACTTTACGTCAGTATTTTATGATCATCTGGGAATTAAAAGAAATTCAATAAGAAAACCGACAGAACCCATTTAAATCCTATTTAAGAGATTTAAGCAAATTAGCGTCTTATCAGATTAAAAAACACTACAAATTTAAGAGCGTTTTCTGCTCCAATACTCGCGCGGTTTTGCGGGAAGAATATTTGCTAAATCTCAGGGATATGCGCTCTTCAAACGCAGCTAATGAGCTGAATGCCTATTAATGAAAGACTTTTCGACTGTGTGGATGTCGGGCTGAGAGTGGCAGGGGAAGGTGGAATGCTTATTGCTGGGTGTTTTGTGCTTGCTGTATTTGATGCAGGTTTGGTGAACTGGTGAACAGGTTTGTTGAGATGCTAAGAGCTGGGAAGTGTCAGTGCGCCCCGTGTCATGACAAATCCTTTATTATTATACCCTCTCCGATATTCTCGAGTAAGGTTAATCGGGTAGAAAGCTTTCCGACTTTGTTTTATAGCTGGCGCAGAGTTGTTTTGCTTGTTGAATCAAGGGTACCCGAAGAACCACCCCTGGACTAAACACATTAGAAGATAGCGCGTTGTTTTGCTCCAAGCTATTGACTCCTCAAATGTTAAATAATTACAACAATGTTCGGATTGATAATTAGGGTTCAGATGAAGAATTTAAATCGGAGGAAATTCTAGAATGGATACACGATGTCAATTGTATGATACAGTTGTTAAAAAACTTCAACAGCTTTATATGCAATAATCGGACTTCCTTTATTTCACGCGTGTCCTTTCCCGGATATTCCAATTTAATCGGATTATACAGTATCGTAAATATCATTTAATTCTGAAGATCGCAAATTGAAAGACAAACAGCAAATATATAGAACACACGGGCGGCTCATCGACATTCAAATATTGCTAAGGTTTGCTCCCGAAACGTTAACATATCTTCATTTTCCTGATGCCAAATAATCTGTTCAACGTTTCCAATGTTCTTGTTACTTAACAGTAGCGCCAATGCATGATTTTCACACCAGTTATCAAAAGTAATCACACTACTTTGATATCAATCTTAGGTTTAATGTTGTCCTACCATAACTCTCATACATAGAAATAAACTGCAATTTTAACGCAAACTGCGGGGGAAAACAGCAAGCAGAATTGTACCAATTCTGATATTTTCTTCGCAATTGAATAGAAGGACTAGATGTGAATAGCGCACTGAGGTAGGATTAAACTTGCAACTGTAAAGCACTTCATTATTTTCTGTCCATAATAATATTTATAATCAAGAAATTGGCTTAATTATTTCTAATGAAAATGCAAATCGGCACACGTTTTATGCGTATTTCCCTAAACAATAAAGGTAATTTTATCTTTATTGATCTTGCCGATCTATTCAAGCCGCACGCTAAATATAAATCGATTCACTGGCTATAGGGCTACCGAAGCTTTCTAGGCGCCCTATAAGAAGCATTTTGTATGTGATCAAGCTCTCAAAGAGTAGATTATCCGCCAGGAAAATGTACCTGTATTATAACATTGGAAATATTCTGCTGGGGGAAACGGCCAATTTATTGCAAACCATTTTAAAACCACAAAATAAAAATCAAGCGACATAAACTATTTACAACGCGCCGTTTGAATAAAAACAGATAATTGATGACTTTGGAGGAAAGAATGTGATCATAACCTGCAATTTTAAACTCCAATTATCAGGATAAATTGAATGGCATTGCAATCATTAAATATTAAGCAGGTTTCTTCTTACTATTAATTTAAAAAAAGGGCAAATGGCAACATGCACGATGTGGAATTGAGGGTGAAAGTGTGCATTATTTTGCTGCTGTGCATCACAAGCGTGCAGTTTAGTTGCTGTCGCTTGCTGAGTGAGGGAGGGAGAGAGGGACATGTCTCAAGGTGCATTGTGGGGCCTCCGCACTCCTTCCCCCTGGAGCACCGGTGACGTCACAGAAGCGAGAAAGGGGCGGGCCTCGGGCCGGCGCGGCTCTGATTGGCCGGATGACGTCCGGGCATTCGGAAGGAGCCCCGCCCACCCCTCGCTGACGGGCCCGGGTCGCTGTCAGTCGGCGTGAGTGACAGGGGGTAGGCGGGGCCAGGGAGGTGTATCACTGTGAGCTTTTAGCACAGGCGGCGCCGCTCTTAAAGCCACTGGCGAACTGGGAGTGCGTTTGCGGCAGCAGCAGCCGGCAGCCCCGGGGATCCTTATCTGCATTTACCTGTCCCTGTCACTCGGACGCACACCACATACCATAGTACCAGCCCGGAGCAATTAATTCATTGCAAATCACTGCTTTCTCCTCGGTGACATTTATTTTTTTAAATTTCAATCGCTGCACTGGCTTAATGAACACAGCAGCAGCAGCTCGAAAGTGAAGTCAAAAGAAGAGCTGAAGGTTTGTGCACTGCAGCTCCTGGATCACCCCACCCCCCAGATCATCCATCTCCCGTTCGACTTCCTTATTATAAGGTGGGCTGCGAGGAAAACTAAACCTTCTTTGGAAACGTCTCCGGTCGGGTTGCGTTTATTTATAGATGAACAGTGCAAAAGATCCATTGACTTTGGACCACCTGAGAAATATCAACAGCGGCAATAAACTGGTGCGGGATCAGGCAGCTTTAACGATGGCTTCGGGCTTGCAAGCTGGGCGAACAAGCGAGCCCAAGCACCGGCTCGAGGTGCACACTTTATCGGACACCTCCAGTCCTGACACGGGAGGTAAGGCCTTTTGCATCCAAAAGACACCGCATCGATTTCGCTCCCGTCGGACATTGTGCCACTTCCTTATTTTATGCCACAACTTTGTTGCGGCTCAGGAAATGAAACGCAAGGCGCTCTGGCATCAACGATCATTGATAATAATCATATCATAAGGGATTCTACGTTTCGGATTTATATCTCTGTGGATTTGTGCAGTAAAATGTGTTGTTATATACTGTTTGCCAAATATTAAATTATAGTAGGTTTATTGGATAATACATTTATCATCCCATTCTATCTTGGGTCTACTTGTACCTTTTCGTATAAGGAAACTTGTTTGACGTTAGACAACGTATTGAACATTTTGTTTTATGACAAATAATACGCAGATGCATATGTCATATGTCGCTTAATCACAAAGTATATTCTGCAAATGAGCAAATAAAATCCATGAAAAATGCGAACTAAGTTGTCGGCGTTCAAAGTTTAAGTAAAACCGTAGGTGATGATGCTGGTTGTACGTAGCTATGAGATATGGAGTTTAATATTTCTGTTGTTCGTAAATGGAACGATTTGTTTGAAGGGGTTTGCGGAATCACTGCTCATTATATGGCTCTCATTGTCCTCAGAAAAAGATAAAATTCAACAAAGCAAAAACGATGACACGAATACAGACGACCCATCAAAGAAAAAGAGACAAAGGCGCCAGAGGACGCATTTCACCAGTCAACAGCTACAAGAACTGGAAGCAACTTTTCAAAGAAATCGCTACCCAGATATGTCCACGAGGGAAGAGATTGCAGTTTGGACCAATTTAACTGAAGCTAGAGTTCGGGTAAGTTAACATACAAAACGTCCCCATTCAATTAACATACAAACCAGTAGAAACATATTAATAATTTTTAGGTTCTCCGTAAATGCTAATGTCGAGGTCTGAACCAAATACATTGAATTAAGCCAGTATATTCCTATTAACGAAATTTCCCGATTTAAAAGGTACCGAGTATTTTACAGTTAGTGAAACAGATTGGCAGCGACTTGTTAAGGTCACATTTTTATGCCATTTCTTGATGACGTCCAATAATAAATCAAGCGAAACTCGCGCAGTGTTAAATTCTAACCTTACGCCCTCCTAAATTAAAGTGCAATACTGATTTCACACTGGGATACTGTGCGACTTGCTAAATACAGTTTAACATTAGGTGGCCAATGTAAAACACTAGTTGTGTAAACAATGCTGTGTAACAGGCCATTGTGAGAGTTGTCTGCGTTCACATCCCAATACACAAATGTCGCTGCATCCTGAGACGGAGACGTCTCATTCTGCCCAATGTGGATTCGGAGAACCAAGGGAGGTGAATAGGATTTTCCATACGGTTGACACGGTTCATCAAGCTGCACAACGCCTCCATTAACTGTCAATGTATCTAGATGGATAGGTACACAAAAATGCTGGAGAAACTCATCTAGATGGATAGTCTGATGAAAGTACGTGAATGCTGTTCTTTGGCATTTCTTTAAAAAAACGTTCAAATTTTGCGTACAAAATTGAGAAATGTTTAATCATGTGAAATCTGCGTTCTTGAATGTTCGATTTAGGAAAGAAGCAACATGTTTTACGATTTGAGTGGTTATCTGATTATAATACATCTTGGTACTATTTGAACGACCGGTTTCCAATGCATTTCGTCCGTTCAAATAGTATCACTTATGTTTTGTATACGCATACCACCAAACCGTAATGTTTTCCATTCGTCTTGTATTTCCGAACACTTTAAGGCATCCTTCAACACATGACGAATGGAAACGGAACTTTTTGCTTTTATATTCTCCCCATTCTTAATGTGGTATGTGTGAATTATTAATTTACTAACCCTTCCCGATGACAAACAATGTGATCTTGGCTTTGGATCACAATATACCCACTTAGTTATTGGCGCAGTCACAGATTTTAGTCATTTATGTAAACATTTTGGTGTTATTGACTCGATGTTTGATTCCAGTTTTAGCTACCTGCATCATTTACCCACACGCATTTGCACCGTGTTGCTTATCAGGTCCAAACAATGCCAGGTATAAAGTGCAGTAAATAATTTCCTTGCCAAATATGGATTTGTAGCTTTCTCGCCGCCTTTCATTTTTTATTGGTGGCGTGCACCTGTTTGGACTTATTATTAAATCTTAAGGTTGTCAACATGGTTCATAATTAAATATCTGGAACAGATACAAAATAGTTCAGAGAGTTCGAAGCCTGAAAGTTTTGTTGAACGCTTTACTAAAGAGATTATTGTCATTTGCTTATTCGAGGCTTGGGCGATTAAGTATTCCATTAATATTAACAGTAGCGTTTGTGATTTTGCAAATGCTGTCTTCAGGTTAGTTTTGGGTGAATTTACCGTAAAATTACCAACCCTCTTTCCAAACAAAATATGTGATTTCCTCCGCGAATTAAATAAAAGCACGAACCCACGTGACTAATTCATTTAATTCCCAAAGGACAAACTGGGACAAAATTATGAAATGTGCATTTTAATCAGTTACTGTGCAATGTCAGCAGTATTTAGATGTATGCTAGACAAAAGTGCTGGAGAAACTCAGCGGGTGCGGCAGTATCTATGGAGCGAAGGAAATAGGCAACGTTTCGGACCCGAAACGTTGCCTATTTCCTTCGCTCCATAGATACTGCCGCACCCGCTGAGTTTCTCCAGCACTTTTGTCTACTTTAGGTGTATGCTGTTGAGTCATTTGTTTTCGTACTGCGGCGTGTTTCTAAAAACAAGACTTTTGTTGTTCCCACCCCATCCCCCACTTCTAGGTCTGGTTTAAAAACCGCAGGGCGAAGTGGAGGAAACGCGAACGCAACCAGCAAGCGGAGCTGTGCAAAACTGGCTTTGGACCTCAGTTCAATGGACTGATGCAACCGTACGACGACATGTACCCCGGCTACTCCTACAACAACTGGGCTGCCAAGGGCTTGACATCGGCATCGCTCTCCACGAAGAGCTTCCCTTTCTTTAATTCCATGAACGTGAATCCTTTGTCCTCCCAGACTATGTTCTCCTCTCCCAATTCCATTTCATCCATGAGCATGTCATCCAGCATGGTGCCCTCTGCAGTGACCGGGGTACCAGGCTCCGGTCTCAACAGTCTCAATAACTTGAACAACCTAAGCAACCCATCTCTGAACTCCGCCGTACCAGCAGCGACATGCCCTTACGCTCCGCCGACCCCACCGTACGTCTACCGGGACACTTGTAACTCAAGCTTGGCGAGCCTTAGACTCAAAGCCAAGCAACATTCAAGTTTTGGATACGCCAGTGTTCAGAACCCAGCGTCTAACTTGAGCGCCTGCCAATATGCTGTGGACAGGCCTGTGTGAGAAATAAGAGGAGCCTTTTCAGACTGATGAACTCCAAGAAATAATTTAAAATATAATGGGCACTATGACAACCACTGAACCTGTGTAGCTAAACTCCACAGAAGCGAAGGAGCAAGCGTTACCCCCCCCCCCCCCCCCCTTCCCCTTAAGACCCCGTTTGAACATACTTTCCATCAGATAAAGAAAACGTTTGACCATTAAAAGAAATACTCTGATTAGTTGACTGGATATCACCTTTATTAATACCATATAAGCTTGTTATTTTTAAGTTCGGCATTGTGATAATTAAAAGAAAAATGTTTGGCGGAAAGAATGTGTATATATCGAAATGTCAAATTAATTTTATAAAAAGCAATTGTTAGTACTATCACGCCAGTGTTTTTTGAAGTTACATAACAATAAAGCATGTCACGTGGAAACTTGAAGGATTATTTCCGTTTAAGAGCAAGGGAATGTATATACTAACGGCAAACACTTGTATGTTTCTAACACTGTCTATTATTACTAATTATGATTATTAAAGTCTGTGTGGATATCAGTTTTAAGACTAGTACCTCCGGTTGTAAGATTCAGTGCTGTTCCGGGGAGAGAAAAAAATCATGTACAAGCTATCCTGTATATAAAATTGGCTATGGTATTAAGTGTTTCTTTTCCAAGTAAAAAAGACGAAGCATTGTGCGTTACAGGGACGAAAAAATATACAGTAAAACCATTTTGTCTAATGGGATCGTTTTTGTATTGAAATGCGTTGTGAATATTAATATAACTTCGGAAAAAATATATACGGAACATAAAACAAAAGCTGTTTCTACCCACCTCGGATTTCATACATTCATAGCATGAAAACGCCTACGTTTTTCGCTTTCTCCAATAGCCCATGCACCGTATAGCCATCACTGGGATATTCGTGTGCTTTTAAAATTGATTGCGGTGTGAACTCGGCTTTCAGGGGACCTGCATTCTGTTTAAGCAAACAAAACGGTCGAGGAAACAATCTTTCCTGATCAAACTTCTGGCGGGAAGTATTCTCACGTTATGCTTACCTTATTAAGCAAATGAAATCAATCAATACCTATCAACATATGGTTGATATGAAATAATAGGTACATTAGATTATCGTTGTGTTGTGGTCAGATAACCTCAAAGGTATACGTTCATAATTTCAGGATGCGTATAGATCACAACGCCTTTTAAAAGACAATTGTAGGTGAAAGGGTATTTTCCAGGATCACGGGTTCAAAGGCCATATTACATTTTTCGATGACTTTATTAGGCCTATGTTACCTTATTAAAGGTCAGACGCTTTGTGTTTGGTTATTAATAATGTTGATCCAGCATTCTCCTGTGTGATGCCTGTTTGCACATTAAATCATACCGGATTATGTCGTGTAGGGTCCATAATGAGAGTGCAAATGAAGATAAATTATACAGTAGGAGAGCAGTCACATGATATGCTTGGAATGACGAGGGGCAGCATACCAAGCAAAAAATAAAAGATATGGTTCTTTTAAATAAAACACGAATTTCCAGAACACGAGCGGAAGCGCTTCCAGTTAATTTCTTAACACCAGGTAGGAAAACATAAAACTTTATGAAAATGTTTCAAAGTTTCCATCAAAACAATTCTCACATGGGCGATATAAAATTTATGACACCGATTATAACCAAACTTGATTTTAACAATTGGTGAACGTTTTGATGTTAACTCTTAATATTGAGAGCAGCGAGCAGACTAGTTCAACATAGTTTCCAATTTGCATTACATATGGTCCTCACTTAATTCCGTTCAAAATCCAGAGGAAGACAATAAAAATATCAATGCGTGCTTAGTTATGAGCCACTTTCAGTACTAAACCCAAGGTACTAACCAAATTCCGGCTTGATTACGGATCTAGTCCAGCCTCGTTCGTTTAATAAGCGTGTGTGTATAAAACTCGGCAAGCAGACTAAAATGGCAGTTCAACGCAAGCTGCGAAGCACTGTGCTCCAAATCTAAATGCTCAAACACTTTAAGGGATGTTTAATGAGAGAAAAACGAGCAAACCGGGCAATATTCACCCTCCTCTTGGATTAATCGACTGTTTTTTTTTAATGCAACGAAATGGATTAGATAAAAGTTTGGAAAAACAGGCGAGGAAAGTTTAGAATATAGTTTCTATTTTTGGCGCCACGTTGCCCTGGCATTTTACGTCGCTCAGCGAAACGCGTACGCTGGAAGTCGAGTAGAGATCGTTGCGGGACTTTGGACTGTTTAAGGCTTTCGTTGTAAGTAAACCCAATTCCGTTCGCAGATTTATATTTATCGGGAGCGATCTGGATTTTCTTTTTCCTGAAATGAAAACTGATTCAGTGCAAACCAACCCTGCAAATGTCCCCCCACCCCACCCCCCTCCCCGGGGCATGTAAAATGCAAGCGTGCAGAAATGTGCAAGAAAACAGAGGGTGCCCCAACAACAGCAGCAGCACACACACATCTTTGCTTTTTGGTCGCGCTAAGGTGGTTAGCAATTTAGATTTAATAGGTTGCAAATCATTCATGCAAACATCACTCCAATCTGTGTAATGCTTAAAGAGGTTCTTTTAATGCAATAACACAGAGCAAACAAAAACGCCTTTCCCATTTCGATTAATAACGTTTACAAATTGATCGGCCTTTTCTTTTTCCAAACTATACAGTGAATCTTCGGTCGTATATTTTGCTTTCCTCTCGTCTACACTGGACCTGGAATAGATTTCAAAGAGCAAGAAGGCAGAGATTACGGTACCGTGGTGTTTCACTTTTTCCTTCCCGCTGGCGTCCATACATTTGATCAAACACGCAGCCTGATATTTTCTCTCCCCTGCTCCTCGGAGCACCTCACTTGCAATGTGGAATAGCCCTGACATGAGGTCTCTCTGGTGGTGGTGGCAGAGGGACCAGTTGGGAAAGCCACTTTCCAGTGAAGACTGTCTCAGTGGGGAGCGAACAATGGTGTCTGGCTTTGCGGGACCCAATCCACATCCGAATCCACATCGAGCCCATCTGCGTCTCCAGTCCCGTCTAATTTAGCACGCTGCTGTCGCCCCGCCGTTTGCAGCGCTGAGCAAACACAATTGAGAAGAGCTTAACACAAGTAAGTGTCTTCCTTCAGTACAGGTTACTTATATGAAAAGTATTCGGACTGAAAGCTTTGATTAGTTGAAAATAATGAGATACAAAAAGCTGGAGTAACTCAGCTGGTCAGACAGCATCTGAGATGCTCCAGTTACTCCAGCTTGTTGTGTCTATCTATGGTTTAAACCAGCATCTGCAGCTCCTTCCTACACGGTTTAAAATAAGGTTGGATAACACCATTCGGTTTTTAATCAGCGCCGTAGTTCTCGATAGTGGATTTAAATCTATCTTTACGGGAAGGACTATTTGCAAGTCTTCTACCTGTAGGTAAAACATGAGAGTTTTTGCAGCGTGTATGTACTCCACCATGTAGTGAGTGCAACCAGATTCGTTGCGTTTGTGTTTGTTGATTATTATGTTGCTGCAATTGGTTTCTATAAATAGCAGAAAACCACCACGGTGCGGAAACCCGGTTGCTCTGCCAATGTTGCATTTTCCTGGAAGAGTTGAACATTACAAAGGGTACGCGTTGTATTTACGGACATTTTATGTAAGCTTTCAGCAATGGCCAGATGACCGATCGAGTAAGTATCGCCACCTCACTCACTATAGGATTAATTGTACAGATAAAAGGAACAAAGGGATTCTTTGAAATTATTTATAATTGTTCTTCGAGCGAGCTCAACATAGTTCTGGTACACATTACATCAACTGTTCAACAAATATCCATGGGTGGGTTAGAATCCCGCTGGAGAGGTTATGTTTTAATCTATTTTTAGGAAGAAAGAATTAGTCCAAATGCGGGGAACACGGTTAGCACGAAGGTCAACTTTGTTCTTGGCGCAAAGGAAAGCCTGTGACCTCTGGAAACATTTGCTGGTGGGATCTAATTAGGAAAATTTGATTCAGGATATTACACTTGGGCTGCTTACGTATCAATTTTGATTTATCTCACTTCAGGTAGCCCCGGCATTCACTTTCTTTCTTATCCCTCCCCCACCCAAGTCGCGTTAGCTTCTCGTTTTTAACCCAAAAACATTGTTACTTTTTTTGCATATCTTTTATTCATTATCTCTCTACATCATCGTCTATATCTCTCGTTTCCCTTGTCCCTAACCAGTCTGAAGAAGGGTCTCGACCCGAAACGTCACCCTCTCCAGGGATGCTGCCTGCCCCGCTGAGTTACTCCTGATTTGTGTGTCTATCTTCGGTTTAAACCAGCATCTGCAGTTCCTTCCTACACGTTTAATTTCTTGATATTCTTCCTGTAAATCGAGCAAGCGGGAATGTATCCGCCAGTCGCGTTGGTTGTGGCTTTTTCCCATTAAGTTGTCGGCAATATCCTGCGGAGAGAGAAGTCGCAACTTACAAAGTTTTCTCAGGTAAGAGAATTGGACAAAGTGAAAGTAAGAATAATAGGTTAAAACGCGCGCCCGGCGAGCACAATGAACATCATCTAAAAATCTTTCCACAAGCCTTGCTAAAAGCACCAGATTGGTGAAGACGCTGCACTGCGGCCTTCTTCACGGTTATATTTGTCTTGCACAGCTCAAAATAAAATTGGGAGATTAACTTTGCTTTTCCCGACTCTATTTACCACGAGCCCATTCGGAGCCCTGGGTTGGGTTTAATTGAAGTGCATGTGATTTTGTTTCTGTGATAGGTAACTTGGTGAAGCCAGCGGAATAGGCTCGCAGGGTTTGCCACTGGGAGGATTGAACAAATACTGAGCAGTATTGGGTGAAGGAGCCACAGAGACAACACTTGCAGCTGTTTTGGCTGGAACCTCGCATCAGTGTCTTATATTACATTTCACGGAAGCGTTGCTGGCGTGTGTCAGAACAACGAAGACTCGACGTTTGCATGTCTTGTTTATTGACTGCTTGTCTCGTAATTTAAAGGGTTGGGTTAAAAGGCTACGGTTGTTAATTAACACTGACCCGAGTCAGAGCAATCTCCCGAGGTTCCCTAACTACACAAAGCAAGAGCTAACTCTTCAACAACAAGCCCACTTAGTGAGCAATTTAACCCTTATTTTGTGCAGAGAAGAAGTTCAGGTGCCGATTTGCACCGAAGATCGACACAAAGCTGGAATAACTCAGCGGGACAGGCAGCGCCTCTGGAGGGAAGCAATAGATGACGTTTCGGGTCGAGACCGTTCTTCAGACCATATTTTGGTTTGCACAAGCATATGTTTACTTGGTGTTTGCAGAAATAAGCAGATAACATTCCTGTTGTTGTGTTTCCTTTGTTAACACATCTGTGTGTTTAGATTGCAGGCAAGCCGCCCAGCGCGGTGCGTAGATCCAATGTTTCGGAGATATAGTAATCATTGAATGGTGTGACTCAAAATATTACTTGTCCGGTTTACATTAATGACACATGAACATAAATATTTACAATCCTAATGCCTATGGTGTATGTTTGAAAACGTTAGCTCCATTTTTCCTAATATAAATGCTGGTCATTTTCGCTTTCAAGTAACGTATCCGGTTCTGGAAACTGTGAAGAAGGAATCCATCCCCATTGATTCCATGTAGGGCTAAAGCAGACCGATAATGGTCTGACCAAATTAGAATAAATCGAAATATCATCTGGAATAATTGATGTGCAGCTTTATTTTCATCACGGGGACAGCACCAATAGAAGTGATAGTCTGAATTAGTCTGAATCAAGTAGCTGAGTATCGGAATCATTTTGGAGAACAACCCATTTTAACATGTAAACGCCGATCACATTTGCAGCTTACTTTGGCCAACAAGCTTTGAGTCGGGTATTATTAAATAATTTGACTTTCCAACATGCCGATCGGCAGTCCGTTTTGGAAAAGGAAACTTGACTGTTAGTGCTCATGGAAATCCTAGCCCAAAGTTGGAAACAGACGAGCGCCATTGTTGCTTTAAGTTACAATTGCAACCTTTGCGGGAGTGAAATGGTTAGGAGTCGAATTACAAACTCTACCGCCGGTGGTCCACCATTGAATCTAAGTAACATACAGAGCTGACCCTTGCTATGTGACCCTCCGTACACTGCAATATCTGCTTTATCGTTACAAAAACACTAAATTGCACTCAAAGAGGAGTCGAAGAGACACCCCAAAAAATTAAAACCGAAATGACATCTATTTAATAACAGCCGACTATTTGTGAGGACAGAACGCGTGAAAAGGTACTTGCCGGTGTAGTAAACGAGTAAAATATCTCAGAGTAGATAGGTGACAGCATCGAGTCGCTGCGGTCCGCTGGAGTTCACGGAGCGGGTTTTATCACAAGTTATCAAAGGACCTTAGTGCCGTGTTACGGTATCGTGTGGGTGGAGTTAGCCATAGATGTAGGCGTTCCATTACTGTGGCCGGAGTAATAAAATACTGTTTCAGATAAAAATTGGGAGACAACGGCGCTAAATATTAAAAAAAAACTCTTAACTGGCAACTACAACTGTAATCTGGACGCCTGCTAAATTATACTCAACATCCACTTGTATTAATTTCCCTTGTGTCGAACGCACCTGAAGCACATAATGTACCTAAAATGCACTGTTCTGATCCAATTTCTGATTCACCCATTGATGAATCAAGGGCTCCGTTTGATCGAGCGGGTTGGATGCGACCTTTGGTACGTTGCGAGTGCCTGTGTGAAATAGAAAGATAAGTTAACCTTTGTGCTGGTGATTTTTTAACCCGTTATTTTAAGATGGAGATGTACTGATATGCTAATTGTTATGCTAGGATTTATGGAAACATGGACCATAACGGTGTTTTCTTTTAGCTAAGTAGGTGGGATTCTAGAGTTTACAGCAAGAATACGCGGGATTCAGACGACCCTGCCAATCGACGTCATTCCTCTTGTTCAACCCACACGTTTGGTACATAATTAAATTGTATTACACATACTCAATCCATCGACTGTTTCGTGTGTGTGTGTGTGTGGGTGTGTGAGTGACGTTTAGGAAGAAGCAGTGGAGTAAGCACGTTTTTGCGGTATGCTGCCCGCCTTGATACAACTCAACAACCCCACACTGTTCAAAAGGATGAAATAATCCGGCCTCACTTCATATTTTTACAATATTTGGTGTGGTAAATATTAGTATTATGCGACAGGATTAAGAAGGATTAGGGGAACATTCATGAATGTGTACCATTAATAAGGGCATGATTGTCGCATGCATTTGAGTCAATAATGTAACTGATAAATAACATATCAGACCAAAGATTTATATACAGCGTATTCATGATTGATAAATGTCATCTGCAAATGGAAAATAACGCGTTTTACTTATGAAAAAGAAATATTTAAGTTCAAAGTGGGTAATAACATGAAAGTATATTGATGGCAGAGCAGGCGACGTGTTTCGCAGATTGAATATTTCAAATAGTGTATGCGGGCGGACGAGTCTATTTTTCCTCACGGGAGTTAATTGATACTTAATATCGGAGCCACAGAATGCTGGAATAACTCGGCGGTCAGGCGGTATCTCTGGAAAACATAGATAAGCCATTTTTCGGGTCGGGAACCGAAACGTCACCCATACCTTCCTTCCGGCGATGTCCCACTGAGTTACTCCAGCATTTTGTGTTTTATCTTCGGTTTAAACCAGCATCTGCAGTTCCTTCCTACACATAGTCTGCTCTACTACGTCGAGAGTTCTGCGTCGAAACTCCTCCTGCTCTACGACCCAGTCTGAAGACCGGTCATTCATACCTTTTCTCCAGAGATGCTGCCTGACCCGCTGATTTAGTTACTCCAGTATGTGTCTATCTTCCCAAAATTGGAGCTCAGCTTACTGATGTTCAGCGATGCAACAAGAATTGCATTTACTACTTAGTTGAAAATAATTGTTTAATGTGAAGGGGAAAGTTTAAGGTGAAGGGGAAAAGATTTATTAATAGGAATCTGAGGGGTAACTTTTTCATACAAAGGGTGGTGGGGTGTATGGAGCAAGCTGCCAGAGGAGGTAGTCGAGGCTGGGGCTACCCCAACGTTTAAGAAGCAACTGGACAGGTACATGGATAGGGGTGGGGGTGGGGGGGGGGGGTGTATGGATATGGACTAAACGCGGGCAGGTGGAACTAATGTAATTGGGAACTAATGTAATTGCCGCCCAACAGGGACATGGTGGGCGGCATGGCTTGTATCGGCACGGCTTGCATAGAATGTTAAGGACTTGGACATGCTAGAGACAGGAAACATGTTTCCGATGTTGGGGGAGTCCAGAACCAGGGGCCACAGTTTAAGAATAAGGAGTAACCCATTTAGAACGGAGACGAGGAAACACTTTTTTCTCACGGAGAGTGGTGAGTGTTGAATTCTCTGCCTCAGAGGCAGGTTCTCTGGATGCTTTCAAGAGAGAGCTAGATAATAGGGCTCTTAAAAATAGCGGAGTCAGGGGATATGGGGAGAAGGCAGGAACGGGGTACTGATTGGGGATGATCACATTGAATGGCGGTGCTGGCTCGAAGGGCCGAATGGCGTACTCCTGCACCTATTGCCTATATTGTCTATACTGGATCGATATTCCCTGATCTGCACCTATTGTCTATTGTATCCACACTGTCTCTCTATGCTCGAAATGAAATGGGACTACTGGAAGTATTTACAAACAAAATCATTTCTGGATGACATTCAACAGCACGGGGGAGGATTTCAAATATTAACAATTTGCTATTGGATCGATATTCCCTGATCTGCTATAAAATCGGAGTGAACAGAGGGCGATAATATTCATTGTCCCCCCGCCGGAGCGTCCACTATGATCTCACAGGTTCGTGATTTTTTTTAAGCAACGTGCTGGAGCAACTCACCAGGTCAGGCATCATCTGTGGCAGGAAATAGATTACCGACATTTTGCGGTCGCGACATTTCAGAGTAACTGAGTGGATGAGAGAAGGCTGGAGCAGAAAGGTAGCGGTAGGGAAACTGCGCAGTCAGGAACAACAGATGTTAGTTTACACCGAAGATAGACACGGGGTTGTAGTAACTCAGCGGGTTAGGCAGCCTCTTTGGAGAAAAAAAGGACGGCTGACATATCGAGTCGGAAGCCTTCTTCAGACTGAAAGTAGAGGGGGAGGGACTGGGGTTAAGAAAAAGCCAGAAGGTAGCAGGATCGGCAAAAGAACAAGGAAGGGTGGAGCACATAAGGGCCCATTGTTGGCTGGGGAAGGGGTGATAACGCAAGGGATGTAGGAGGACTGGGAAGGGGAGGGTGAAAGATAAAGTAACCCCTGTATTTCGTCTCCCTCCCCCCAACCGTAGTCATCCTACCAGTTCCACTGTTATCACCTCTCCCCCAACCAACGAAGGGTCATTGTGGGCTCCTCCCTTCCTTGGTCATCTATTGCTGGCCCTGATTTTGTCTGGCCTTTTCCTACCTTCAGTTCCCCACTTCTACTGTCAGTCTTCCAACCCCAAACGCCATCCTTCCTTGATAGATTTGTCTCCTATCCTCACTGACTGGTCTGTTGGACATGATGCTGAAGATCCAGTTGTAGAAATGAGTGCTAACTTTCCACTCGAGTTCCACCAGCTTGGAGATGACCTTGGATGGGACAATGGTATTGAAAGCAGAGCTGTAGGCTATGAATGTTGGAAAACAGAAGGAATGAGTGGTGACCTGATTTGATTACTGAAGAAGGGTTTCGGCCCGAAACGTTGCCTATCTCCTTCGCTCAATAGATGCTGCTGCACCCGTTGAGTTTCTCCAGCATTTTTGTGTACCTTTGATTGAATCAAAATTGATTGATTGAAAGATACAGACTGGAAACAGGCCCTTTGGCCCATCTAGTCCACACTGACTATTGATCACTCATTAACACTGGTTCTAAGTTCTCCCACTTTCGTATCCACACCCTACACACTAGGGGCAATTTACAAAGGCCAATTCATCTATGAACATTGGGATGTGGGAGTAAACTGAAGCACCCGAAGGAAACCCATGCAGTTACAGGTCAAACTCTGTACAGAAAGCACCGAGGTCAGGATTGAACGTAGGTCTCTGACACTGTGAGGCAGCAGCTCTAACTGCTGCACCACTGAACCACCCAGATCAGAATTTAAACTTGCTCAATTGGTAGTAGCATGACATATTTAATCATCCACTATAAAACCAACTAACAGCCTAGATATTCATTCTGCAAGGTAAATAATTCTCACGGTTGTTTATCCATAATTGGTTCAGTAGCCCAAGGAGATGAGCAGTTACACGTTGTAATTCATACATTCAGAAGGAACTCTAAATGTAACACCCTGCTATTAACCTCTTCCATTTTGACTCATCATTGAATTGCATTGAAAGGTATGAAGCTATTACATTTTCCACAATGAACAAAATGAAGTTAATGCAAGTTTAAATATCCTCACACCAAGGCAATAACTGCACCTGGTTCTGGTAACTGCATTGCATGAAAGATGTGGATACACTGGAGAGGGTAAAAAGGAAACTTAGCAGAATAGTGTCAGCATTGAAATAGTTTAACAATGGGGAAAGTTTGGAAAGGTAAAGGTTTGGAATAATTTTGTGAAGCATACAAAATAATGAGATGCCGAGAATGAGGAAATGAATACCCCTTTGAAGAGTGATCAACTAGAGCGATCAGTGGACAGCACTCTGGTGTAGCGGTACAGCTTTTGCCGGGTTTGATCCTGAATACGAGTGCCACCTGTACAGAGTTTGTACGTTCTCTCTGTGACCAAGTGGGGGTTCCCCTGGTAAAGGTTTGTGGGTTAATTGGCTCCTGTAAATTGTCCCTAGTGTGTACTAATGTATGCGCGATCGCTGGTCGGCACAAATCTGATGGGCCGAAGAGCCTGTTTCTACACTGTGTCTCTAAACTAAAATAAACCAAGGAACATATATTTGAAGGAATTAGTAGAAATATTAGAGGTGCTGTTTGTGCTGCTGATCTTTGGCTTCTCCTGGCCTGTCTGCAGGAAAACAAGTAGAGGTGCTGTCGCCGAGGGAGGACGGACGGAGCCGCGGCTCGAGAGACTCGAGAGACTAACAGAGACTAACAGAGGCAAAGAGGTTTGCCACGCACTGTAGATATAAAACAGAGGCAAAGAGGTTGGCAAAGAGGTTTGCCACGCACTGTAGATATAAAACAGAGGCAAAGAGGTTGGCAAAGAGGTTTGCCACGCACTGTAGATATAAAACAGAGGCAAAGAGGTTTGCCACGCACTGCAAGGGAGCAGTGGACCAGACAGGAAGAGCGGACGGAATTACCACTAGACAGCCAAACCAGTAGGTAATTTACGGCTGGGGTGAGTACTTTCCCATTTATAGGAGGTAGGATTATATAAATAAGGGGTGTATCAATACAGTAGGGGATTCTTAAATAGGACCAGTTAATTATTTATATAAGATGGGCGGTCAGGAGATGTGCCAATACTGCGAGATGTGGGAATTTGTCGACACCATTGATGTAGAAGATCCCTACAGCTGCAGTAAGTGTTTGAGGCTAGAGGAACTCCAGCTCCGCATTGATGAGCTGGAGACCCAACTTCATACGCTGCGGTACATCAGGGAGGGGGAGTATTACCTGGATGTTTTGTGCCAGGGGATGGTCACACCGACCAGTTTAACTAATTCAGTAGGCAGTGAGCAAGGAAAGGAAGGTGTGGCCATAAGCGAGGCAGGTAGGGGGAACCAGGAGGAGATGCGGCAGGAGCCACAGCCCTTGTCCCTGACGAGCATGACCGAGGCTCTTACTCAATGTAAGGACGGGATCAGGGGCTGTGGGAGGGATGAGCAACCTGGCTGCAGCACCGTGGATCAGGGGGCCATTCAAGAGGGGGGAGTTAGAAGAAATGCCGTAGTGATAGGGGATAGTATTATTCGGGGGGTAGATAAGGTTCTCTGCGGCCAGCAGAACATGTCCCGAAGGCTGTGTTGCCTACCCGGTGCTAGGGTTAAGGATATCTCTGCGATGCTGGAGAGAAATTTGCAGTGGGAGGGGGAGGATCCAGTGGTCGTGGTCCATGTGGGGACCAATGACATAGGAAGGACGAGGAAGGAGGATCTGCTGAAGGAGTTTGAGCAGTTAGGGAATAAATTAAAAAGCAGAACCTCGAGGGTACTGATCTCCGGATTGCTACCTGAGCCACGGGCCAAATCGGCGAGGGTACGTAAAATTAAAAAGCTGAATGCGTGGCTCAAAGACTGGTGTGGGAATAATGGGTTTGGTTTCTTGGGCCACTGGCACCAGTACAGGGACAGGGGGGATCTGTTCTGTAAGGACGGACTTCACCTGAACGGTGCTGGGACTGGGGTCCTGGCAAATCATATAACTAGGGCAGTAGAGAGGTCTTTAAACTAAGTAGCGGGGGGGAGGTATCAAGGGGGGTAATAACGGCAGGGGTAGAGGAAATAGAGCAGGGTATCAGTGGGGAAGCGGAAAGTCAAAATGTGACAGGAGACATAATGGGTGAAGATAAAGCTCTAGATGTAAAAGGGGCAAAAACGGAAAGGAAGGGTAGTAAAAATCATCTGAAAGTGCTTTATCTAAATGCACGGAGTATTCGTAATAAGATAAATGAATTAACGGTGCAATTAAGTATATATAGTTATGATATCGTGGCCATTACAGAGACATGGCTGCAAGGGGATCAGGACTGGGAGTTAAATATAGAGGGGTACTCGACAATTAGGAAAGATAGACAGGAAAGAAAGGGAGGAGGGGTGGCCCTTTTAATAAGGGAGGGAATAACGGCAATAGAGAGGAAGGATATTGCGTTGAAGGATCAGGATAGTGAAACAGCTTGGGTACAGATAGAGAATAACAAGGGGAAAAAAACACTAGTGGGTGTAATTTATAGACCTCCAAATAGCTGTGACGCTGTTAGTCAGAACATAAATCTGCAAATAGTTGACGCATGTAAAAAGGGAACTGCTGTAATCATGGGGGACTTCAATTTTCATATTAATTGGGCAAACCAAACTGGGCAGGGTAGACTAGAGGAAGAATTTATAGAATGTATTAGAGACGGGTTCCTAGAACAGTATGTCACAGAACCGACAAGGGGGGAGGCAATCTTGGATCTGGTCCTGTGTAATGAAGCAGGATTAATTAAAAATGTCATAGTTAGGGACTCGTTGGGAACAAGTGACCACAATATGGTCGAATTCCATATTCAAATAGAAGGGGAGCAGGTTGAAACTCAGGCTAGGGTGCTTAGTCTAAATAAGGGGGATTATGAAGGTATGAGGACTGAGCTGATCAAAGTTGACTGGGATAGCAGACTCAAGAATAAGACGGTACATGAGCAGTGGTGTACGTTTAAGGGTCTACTGTATAACCTTCAAGAAAAATTTATTCCTATGAAGAAAAAAAGGGGTAAGGGTAAGAACAGTCAGCCATGGCTCAGTAAAACTATAAAGGATAGTATTCGGCTGAAGGCAATGGCATATAAGGTAGCCAGAGATAGTGGGAGGGTAGAGGATTGGGAAGCATTTAAAGGTCAGCAAAAAATAACTAAGAGATTAATTAAGACGGGGAAAATAGACTATGAAAGGAATTTAGCAAACAACATAAAAACTAATAGTAAGAGTTTTTATAGCTATATAAAAAGAAAAAGGGTGGCTAAGGTGAACGTTGGTCCATTGGAGGGTGAGACTGGAGAGTTGTTGGTGGGGAACATGGAAATGGCAAAGGCATTAAACGAGTATTTTGTATCAGTCTTCACCATAGAAGACACAAAAAATATTCCAATGTTGGATAAACAGGGGGCGGTAGGAATGGAGGAGCTAAATACTATTAAGATCACCAAGGAGGTGGTATTAGGGAAATTAATGAGACTGAAGGAGGATAAATCCCCTGGGCCTGATGGATTACATCCAAGGGTCTTGAGGGAGATAGCGGTGGGGATTGTGGATGCATTGGTGATAATTTTCCAAAACTCCCTGGAGGCAGGAACGGTCCCAGTGGATTGGAAAATGGCCAATGTAACACCTATATTTAAAAAAGGAAGTAAACAGAAAGCGGGTAACTATAGACCGGTTAGTCTAACATCGGTGGTGGGTAAAATGTTAGAGACAATTATTAAAGAAACACTAACGGGGCACTTGGATAAACATGACTTCATCGGACAGAACCAGCATGGTTTTGTGAAGGGGAAGTCCTGTTTAACGAATTTGCTCGAATTCTTTGAGGAAGTAACAACCCGGGTGGATAAAGGGGAACCGGTGGATGTGGTATACTTGGACTTCCAAAAGGCTTTTGACAAGGTGCCACATAAGAGACTATTGCTAAAAATAAAAAATTATGGAATTGGGGGTAATATATTAGCATGGGTAGAGGATTGGCTAACAAATAGGAAGCAGAGAGTGGGGATAAATGGTTCATACTCGGGATGGCAACCGGTAACTAGCGGGGTTCCGCAAGGGTCGGTGCTGGGACCCCAGTTGTTCACAATTTATATAAATGATTTGGAGGAGGGAACCAAGTGTAATATATCAAAATTTGCGGACGATACAAAAATGGGAGGAAAAGTAGGGGATGAGGAGGATAGGAAGAGTCTGCAAAAGGATATAGATAAGCTAGGTGAGTGGGCAACAACTTGGCAGATGAAGTTTAATACTAATAAATGTGAAGTCATTCACTTTGGGAAAAAAAATGATAGGGCAAGTTATTTTCTAAATGAGGAGGAGCTGCGTTGTAATGCAACGCAAAGGGATCTAGGGGTATTAGTACATGAATCACTAAAAGTTAGTATGCAGGTGCAGCAAGCAATCAGGAAGGCCAATGGAGTTTTGGCCTTTATTGCTAGGGGGATTGAGTATAAAAACACGGAGGTCTTGCTGCAGCTGTACACAGTATTAGTGAGACCACATTTGGAATACTGTGTACAGTTCTGGGGTCCATACTTAAGAAAGGATGTACTAGCCCTGGAGGCAGTGCAGCGAAGGTTTACAAGATTAATTCCTGCAATGAGGGGATTGACATATGAGGAAAGGTTAAGTAGGCTGGAACTCTACTCTTTGGAGTTTAGAAGAATGAGAGGCGATCTCATTGAAACATATAAGATCGTGAGGGGCCTTGATCGGGTGGATGCACCGAGGATGTTCCCAATGATCGGGGAAACTAGAACTAGGGGACATAGTTGCAGAATAAGGGGGGGCTCTTTTAAAACTGAGATGAGGAAGAACTTCTTCACCCAGAGGGTGGTTAATTTATGGAATTCACTGCCCCAGGGAGCAGTGGAAGCAGAAACTTTAAATATATTTAAGACTAAAATAGATGGTTTTTTAGCTGCCAAGGGGATAAGGGGCTACGGGGAGAGGGCAGGGATATGGACCTAGGTATGGTTAGTATAGTAAGACCTGAGTGATCTCCTGGACAAGTGTCGATCGCCTAGATTGGGGTCGGAGAGGAATTTCCCGGATTTTTTTCCCGAATTGGACCTGGGTTTTTATCCGGTTTTTTGCCTCCCCCAGGAGATCACGAGGTTTTTGGGGTGGAGAGGGGTGATAGCGGTATAAAGGGGAGGGTAGTGTCTTGTGTTCTGTGTCTTGTGTCTACTGTTTGTGGGTAAGTGTGTCTGTTTAGTGTTCAGCCATGAGCGAATGGCGGTGCGGGCTCGACGGACCTGGTGGTCTACTCTCGCACCTACTTTCTATGTTTCTATGTTTCTAAATGAGAAATCATTTATTTACCCATGGGATAGTCATGATCTGAAACATACTGCATTAATGAATGAATGAATAAGTTTGTTGGCCAAGTATTCACATTCGAGGAATTTGCCTTGGTGCTCCGCCCACAAATGACAATATGACATACACCGACAGTTAGGAATGACACATAAAACATTAATAATAAAACATTATCGATTAAACATGTGAATTAATGGGTGGGTAAAGATACGAAGTAGGTATAGATAAAGGATCTATCTATCTATCTATATCCCTTTCAACTTCTCTTTTTTTTCCTCTTTTCTCTTCTCTATTTTTTTTCCATATTTCACATCACTTTCTTTTTCGAGCTATATAATATTCTCTTTCTTTCTATTTCTTGCTTTTCTTACTCTCCTTTTTTACTATTAAATTAAAAATAAGAAGTTGTACAGGAAATGTAACGTGTTATTCATGTCTTATATTATTGTACATCACTTCTAATAAAAATATTTAAAAAAAAAATATTTTTTTAATATAAACATGTGAATTAAATACAATACCAGAACAAAATGAGGGTTTCTTCTAGATTTCAAGAAGAAAGAACCCTCATATTTTTAAGCAGTAATTGGATGTGCCCTTGAAGAACTATGGGCTGCAAGTCAAGGGACCAAAAACTGGAAGATGGTTTGACTGATACTGAGAACCAAGTGGCCTTTCCTGAGTCACACATTCATATAATTCTTTCATGCCAATATTTCTGACATTAGACATGATTTACTACAACTGTTCTGGTTGAATGATTTTTAATTACTGGGAGTTTATTTTTCTATCTCCTTTCTGCCTCTTACTCCATTGTTCTCTTACAGCTTTATTTTTCTTTTGAGACCCGATTTAATATTTAATTCAAAAGGACACAAAGCGCTTGAGTACCTCAGCGGGTCAGGCAGCATCTCCGTAGAATGTTGACAAGTGATGTTTCGGGTCAAGACCCTTCGTCAGACCCACCTGTCCAATCTACACTTCCATCGCAGTCCTGGAATTTTTCTTTTGAGACCCAAATTGAGATACTTCTCAATTTGTCAAGGCATTTGGTTAAAGAGATGCATTGTTGCTTAACCAGTTCACTTGATAACCCCAATGACGTGTCTGCCTAGCCTTTCTCAACATCGGAGGAGCATTGAGTGCAGAAGGCTCCCATCACCATCGGGAGTAAATTGATATTTGGTACTTTGGACTTTTAACGACTACTTCTGTGTATTTGTAAACTTGGGTCTATTCTCTCAGCTAGCTAAGCAGAAATTGTTTGTCTTTTCTCTTTTTTTTACATGTAAACATCAGTAATTTGTTAGAATGGAAGTGTAGCCTATGATTTGTTGCAAAGAGCATCCAACTGTACCCTCCACACTTTCCCTAAGTCATTTAGCAACACATTATTTTTTGGTTGTGGTGAATTGTTGAAACTACTAGCATGTACAAAACTGGCCAGTCATAAAGATTCTCAAATCTTCTCTGTCATCACATATAATGAGTAAATATAAGAGAAGGATGTATATTTGTCAACACTCAGACAAGCAAAACTCTTCATAGCATGTGTCGTTTCAAGGCTGGACACACGTGTTTTTATTTCTACCCAATCGTGTAACCACATCAGGAGGAATAACAATGCATATAATTCCAGATTAATTTTCTCCACTTAAAAGGGAAAGTTCATGAATTTAAAAATAAATTCTTAATTGATCCATTCCATTGATTTATCTCTTATGCCGCTGTTTAAAAAAAAAATACATTAAACATCCTGAGGACCCAAACAATGATGGACTACCTCCAAAGTGTTGTGTGCAATCGCTTTGCAAAAAATAGAGACATGTGCAAGTTGATTGGAACAATGCTTCTCCAGAAATAAAGCAGCCTAAACATGAAGTATTTGTATTGCAAGAACAGATTTATGAAAAACCATGATGAATCGAATAAAGGATGATGGGTAAACTGGGTTTGGTGTCGTTTTGGGGTGTAATTGTTATAGTGAGCTACAGTGTAGTGGGTAGAGACTTCATGAGTATAAATGCATGTGTTAGTTATAAGGATTTGGGATGAGAACTCAAATGAGATAGGGCTGGTTTATGTCAATGAGTTCAAGATTGTTGGCCACTGTAAAGGTGAGAATTGAGGATTAGAAATTCAGCTCACAGTCCACGAAGTCACTGAGATTGTAATCTGAATGAAGTTTAGATAACTGCTGGGCGATTAAATTTCAAGACTATCACAGTCATATTCTTTCTTATTCTGTTTTAGCCAAACCTCTAGGGTGAAGGATGCTGATTCGGTGAGCTTGGAGATGAAGTATCCCGAGGCAGGCAGAGGTGCAACTATGCAATGAAGGCAAGCTTCTTTACTGTGCGCTGGTTTCTACTAGAAAGTGACAACAGCAACTGAAACTCTTTGCTCAAAATCAACGGATGGTTAATAAAGCCCTGGGCATTGACTAACACAATGTGAAATTCCATTAGCTGCTCAACTCTGAAAGTATGTGTATAAAGGAAGTGCAGATGCTGTTTTAAACCGAAGATAGACATAAAAGGCTGGGGTAACCCAGCGGGACAGGCAGCATCTCTGGAGAAAAGGGATGGATAACGTTTTGCGTCGAAGAAGGGTCTCGACCCGAAACGTTACCCATTCCTTCTCTTCATAGATGCTGCCTTTTCCGCTGAGCATTTTGTGTCTTTAATCAGCTCTGAAGGTACTGTAGGTATCGTCTTGTTCTGATGCATAACATGATACCTTTTTTGTGCAAAATATGTTATAGATTGGGAATCAGATGTCACAGTCTGTGTAGCATTTTTCATTAAAAATGTGGACATTTTCTATTTATTCTTGGCATTCATTGCATTCACTGTATTAATCTGCTGCTTGATCTGAATGAATATAAGCTCACCGATTGATGATGGGTGAGTGTTGATCATTGTCCATCATCGCCCAATTCCAATTTCAGTTCTAAAAAATTACGTTTGTGGACTCTAACTCTTCTTGTTACAAATTGATTGATGCAAACCAAGTGAAATAAATTGGTTTGAAAGTCAATACAATAACATTTTGGTTCACATCTCTTTATTGCATAAACAACAGGAATATTGCCCTTGTGTAAACATTTTGAATTTTATAATGATAAAATTACCTTTTCAAAGAACATCTTTTATGGATCGCAAACAGTGACACATATTATTTGAGTCATGGAAAGGAAAGCGATGTCAGCATGTCGCAATGGATAAAAGCTGATAAGTTATATTGCACAAGCACCAATAGCAGTAATTGCAGTATTCCCCAGCAATATCAAACACATGAGAAGATAAACAGAGATACTGAGAACACTCAGCACGTCAGGCAGCAAATGTGAGTAGAGAAAAGGAGCTAATATCTCAGGACAAACACACTTCATCATAACTGGAAAAGCGAGAAAATAATACAACACAAAGTGCTGGAGTAACTCAGCCGGACAGGCAGCATCTCTGGAGAGAAGGAATGGATGACTTAGAGAATATGGATAGGTGATGTTAGTCTGAAGAAGGGTCTCGAACCAAAACATCACCTATCCATGGTCTCCACAGATGCTGCCTGACCTGTTGAGTTACTCCAGCACTTTGTGTTATTTTATGTATTAACCAGCATCTGCAGTTTTTTGTTTCTCACTTCAAGTTGTCAGTGAAGGCGGGGAAGATTTGAACAGGAAAAAATAAATATATGTGATAATGCAAGATCAGGATTTATTGGGGATAAGTTGCACAGGACATATGGAGGGCGGGTTAATGGGGAAGTTAGAGAGTGAGGAAATGAACAAAAGCAATGAGATGAGGAGAGTTAGAGAAAAACAAAAGAATAACGTGAAAATACCATTAGACAATAGGTGCAGGAGTAGGCCATTCGGCCCTTCGAGCCAGCACCGCCATTCATGTGATCATGGCTGATCATCCCCAATCAGTACCCCGTTCCTGCCTTCTCCCCATATCCCCTGACTCCGCTATCTTTAAGAGCCCTACCTAGCTCTCTCTTGAAAGTATTCAGAGAACTGGCCTCTACCGCCTGAGCCAGAGAATTCCACAGAATCACAACTCTCTGTGACAAAAAAAAAATGTCCTCGTCTCCGTTTTAAATGGCTTACCCCTTATTCTTAAACTGTGGCCCCTGGTCTGGACTCGCCCAACATCGGGAACATGTTTCTTGCCTCTAGCGTGTCCAAACCATTTAATAATCTTATATGTTTCAATAAGATTCCCTCTCATCCTTCTAAACTCCAGAGCATACAAACCCAGCCGCTCCATTCTCTCAGCATATGACAGTCCCGCCATCCCGGGAATTAACCTTGTAAATCTACGCTGCACTCTCTCGATAGCAAGAATGTCCTTCTTCAAATTAGAGGACCAAAACTGCACACAATACTCCAGGTGTGGTCTCACTAGGGCCCTGTACAACTGCAAAAGGACCTCTTTGCTCCTATACTCAACTCCTCTTGTTATAAAGGCCAACATGCCATTCGCTTTCTTCACTGCCTGCTGTACCTGCATGCTTACTTTCATTACCAAGTTGTAAATAACAACAAGCAACTCAGGTTGTACAAATAGAGAGGGAAAAGCAGCCAATCTTGCAGATGGATGACCTACAGCAGAAATGCACAGTTGTGATACAGACAGAGAAAGCCAGTTCGCAGAAGTTGTAGAATTAATTATTAAGCATGAAGGATTGCAAATGTCCAAACTGAAGAGAACATACTATTCTCCAAGCTTTACTTGGGCATCATTATATCAGAGCAATAGATCACAGCCAGGCAAGAATGGTATTGGGATGCAGAGTTAAAGTGGAGGCAATAGGGAACTCGGAGTTACCCCATTGGACTGAACATAGCTCCTTGGCATGTTTTGTGTTTGATTTCTTCAATATAGACAAGACACATTGTGAACACTCAGTCCAGCACATTAGACGGGAAGAAATGCTAGTGAATTGTTGTTTCATTTGGAAGGACTGGTTGGGTCCCATTGTTGGTGGGAAGAGAAAAGGTGTGAGGACAGGTGTTGCATTTGCTGCAGATGAATGGAAAAGTTCAGGAGCAAGGTTTGGTGGAGATAGCAGAGGCAACCTGGAAGTTCACAAACAGGAATGGGCCTCTTGGAATGCTGAAAACAGAGTTAAGAACGTGTCTGCGTGTGGAACTTTCCTCAAGCTGGTGGAAATTTCAAATGCCGATCCATTGAATGGGGTGGAAGGTGAGGAAAAGGGCAACTATCTCCTATTTTGTTAACAATGCAGCATGGAAGCGGGCCCTGCAGCCCACCAATTCAACGCCGACCATCGATAACTCATTCACACCAGTTCCATATCTGACTTTCTCAGCCATACCCTACACACTAGGAACAATTCACAATGGCCAATTAACCAAAAAACCCAAACTTGTTTTGGATGTGAGAAGCAACCGGAGCACCTACAGGAAACCCACACAGTAATGGGGAGTACGTGCAAACTCCACACAGGCAGCATCCAAGGTCACGGTTGAATCCGGGCTTCTGATGCCGTGAAGCAGCAGCTCTACAACCTATTTTTTTGCTCTGTAAATTTGTCCAGCAGGAGGCGTGGTGAGATCAATGGTGCAGGAAATAAATGAGATGCAATCAAGAGCCAGTTCACTACCAGTACACGAAGGTGCAATTCACATAACAGGGTGACATTTCAGAGGCATCAGCAAAGGACGTCTCATCTTTGAAGTAAACACATCAGAGGCAGAAGAATTAAAAAAAATAAGTGATGTTTGTTGTAAGTCTCTCCCCTGAGATAGCTGTTGACAGATGGAGAAAGAGACGGGAAGAATCTGAGATGGACAACGTAAAAATAAGAGAAAGGTGGAAGTTACTGGTAAAAGTGATGAAATCTTTGAGTTCTGTATGTGAAAAAACAATGTGAATGCCGTCATCGATCTACTGAAAAAAAGAGGACAATGTCAATTTTTATGGAAGCATAGGGAAGTCTAAGCCTAATGGACCTGCCTCACTTGCCGATTTTTTTTGGCGACTGCTGGCATCATTGACTGACGTATCAGCTCGCCAAATGATTTTGAACCTTTCAAAATCCAGCGGCGACAAAAAAATGGGGAGACACCGCACGTCAATACGTCATCACCACCGCATCACGCCGCGACTTTTTCGGTGACCTGATACGTCAGTCAATGATGCAGACAGTCGCCGAAAAAATCGCCAAGTGGGACATCCCCTTAACATGGTGTTTAAACCATCATCGGCTCGTCTACCTCTGCATTGTTTTAATTGGACCCAAACGTGGCCATATCCTTGATCTGGAGAGAGAAATTTGGAGTTGCAGGAGAAGTTGTTGAATGAGAGAAGAAGTTCGGTTGGGTGACTGAGTGTGTTAGTAGATGAGAAATGGTTGGGCTTGTGTTGAAGTAAGAAGTGGAGGTCACTCACACCATCCTGATGTGGGATGGGATTGTGGACGGCTTGTGTGTCCATGGTGGAGAGATGAACCAATTAGGACCAGAGGACTGGGATCTGCCAAAATGGCAGAGGGCAACAGAGATTTAGTAAGTAAGTAAGTAAATTTTATTTATATAGCACTTTTAAATCAAATCACATTGAAGCCAAAGTGCTTTACAGAGAAGAAATTAGATTTCCATACATCCAAATGAAAGAAAAAAGAAAAAAGACACAGTACACTGTAGGATTCACATGAAACGTCCCCCCACAGCAGAATCCACTGAGGGAAGGCAGCAACAAGTCCAGTTCTCCTCCTCCTCATAGTCCACCCGAGGTCGGGGCCTATTTGTGGCCTCCGCAGCCAGTTCGATGTTTTCAGGCCCTCTTGATGGGAAGCTGGAACTCCGGCGTAGGGTGAACACTCCTCAGCGGCTTGGAAATGTCTGGAGCGGCCGCTTCCTCCCAGGAGAACGCAGCACCCTGTCACAAATCTCACAGATGCCACAAATGTAAGTGGGAAAAGCCTGGGGTAGGAAAAAGTATGTAGTCAAGGCTAGAAGAATTATATTTAGTGGAACAAGAGCAGATTAAAACAATTGGTGAGCCAGAATGGCCCTACGTGTTGAGTTTGGGAAGATGGCAGAAGAATGAGACACTGACCAGGGGGACTACAGGCTGGGTGCTGTGAGGGAGTGAGGTTGGGAAGGTAGGAGGATGTGGTAATCAGCTGACATCTGGGCTCTGTGAGCTAGAGGTACATTTGCCAGACCATTAGAGCACCACTCTTGCTGTTAATATTGGGATTGGCTCTTCGTGAATGGAGTGCAGCAAGTTCAGAGGTTGAGTAAATAAATCCAGGTCATCGTTGTTCTCTCAGATATAAACTGCATATATATCTAAAGAGGTTACATAGATACATAGAAAATAGGTGCAGGAGTAGGCCATTCGGCCCTTCGAGCCTGCACCGCCATTGAATGTGATCATGGCTGATCAACCAACTCAGTATCTCGTACCTGCCTTCTCTCCATACCCCCTGATCCCTTTAGCCACAAGGGCCACATCTAACTCCCTCTTAAATATAGCCAATGAACTGGCCTCAACTACCCTCTGTGGCAGAAAGTTCCAGAGATTCACCACTCTCTGTGTGAAAAAGGTTAAGAGAGTGGAAACCTGATGGATCAGAGCTATGAAGGTCGGAAGAAAGTGTCGCTGGGTGAAGACTGAGCCAAAGAAATGGGTACAAAGGCAGAAGTGCCAAAGAAGTTTTAAATGCAATGGTAAGCTTAGAATTTCCTTAGAAGGCTGTAGGGAAATGAAGATAAGACTTCTGCTGAGGATTGAGTCTTTGGTATCGGAATGGAGAAGATCAAGAGGGTAGGTGAAATCAGGGTGGGGATGGATCTGGGGGAGAGATGGGATTCAGAGGAAGATCCGGAGTGGTATTGAATTCAGAAGCTGTTGGATTTAACAATCATTAATTCCTGAAAGGATGAAAGAAAAGCAGCCATTGCAGCACCAACTGAGGCAAAGAATAGTTTGGCAAAGAAGGCATTTAAAAAAAAATAGCATTCATTAACATGTGCTGGATAATGTCTTAATATAATTTGTCAGCACACATAATTTAACTGAATCTCAACTGGCTGATTCAAATTGCTTGCACTATTTTTGTACCTGTCAAATTAAAAAAAAGCTTTAAAGGGTTCAGGTGATCAGGAGCAAATTGAATTCTATCACACTGTGGAGCTGTGAGATCTGTTTTTAGCAAGATAATTTAATGGTGAAAATATGCATGTACAAGAATCTCATAAGAACATAGAAACATAGAAAATAGGTGCAGGAGGAAGCCATTCTGCCCTTCATGCCAGCACCGCCATTCATTGTGATCATGGCTGATCATCCACAATCAGTAACCCCTGCCTGCTTTCTCCCCATACCCCTTGATTCCACTAGCCCCAAGAGCTCTATCTAAATCTCTTTTAAATTCATCCAGTGAATTGGCCTCCACTGCCTTCCGTGGCAGAGAATTTCACAAATTCACAACTCTAGGTGAAAATGTTTTTTCTCATCTCAGTTTCAAATGGCCTCCCCTTTATTCTCAGATTGTGCCTCTTGGTTCTGAACTCCCCCAATATTGGGAACATTTTTCCTGCATCCAGCTTGTCCAGTCCTTTTAGAATTTTATATCTATATAACTAAAACTCTCATCTTGACCACTTCCTGTCTGTGCTGTATATTGATTTTAGAAAGAATATTACCCTATATCGCTATGATTTTTGGCCCTTACTCACAGTCCTCCTCTGCTGAAGCAGCCCCGAGGATTTTTCCGATCGATGAAAAATAAAAAAAATATGAATGTTTAAAAAACCTTGCGATCAGCTGATTGGTCCTCTCGCCTGTCAATCACCCTTCCAGGGGGGCCAGGAGTATAAACCCAAATGGTATGGAATTGCATTTGAATTTGGTGGCCTGCACTCTGCTTGAAATTGTATGAAATTGCACTTGAATTTGGCGGCCTGCACTTTGCTTAAAATGGTATGAAATTGCATTTGAATTGCATTTGAATTTTGTGGCCGGCACAAATGGTATTTCAAGGTATAGCCGTGAGTGAACTGCCAGCCCACCAGCACTGAGTGACGGAGCTGCCAGTCCACCAGGCCTGAGTGACTGAGCTGCCAGCCCACCAGGCCTGAGTGACTGAGCTGCCAGCCCACCAGACCTGAGTGACTGAGCTGCCAGCCCAAGTCCATTCGGCCCACAATGTCCATGCTAGCCCTCTGGAAACCAGTCCCGTTGACCCACAACACCCATGCTAGCGCTCCAGAAAGCCCCCCCCATCTCCACCCCTTCCACTGGCCACCAATATTGGAATTGATGGAGATGTGGAATATTGCGTTGGCGGACCAGCCCTCCCGTGCTTAGTCTAGTGTTTCTATAAGATCACCCCTCATCCTCCTAAATACAAGTCCAGTCTTTCCAATCTTTCCTCATATCCCAGTCACACCATCCCAGAGATTAACCTCGTAAACCTACGCTGCACTCCCTCAATAGCAAGGATGTCCTTCCTCAAATTAGGAGACCAAAACTGCATACAATATTCCTGGTGTGGTCTCACACATTGGCCTCCACTGCCTTCTTGGCAGAGCCAGGCCAGCACCCTGTACAACTGCAGAAGGACCTCTTTACTCCTATACTCAAATCCTCTTGTTATGAAGGCCAACATGTCATTAGCTTTCTTCACTGCCTTTGACCTGCATGTTTACTTTCAGTGACTGGTGTACAAGGACAACCAGGTCTTGTTGCACTTCCCTATTTCCTAATCTGACACCTTTGAGATAATAATCTGCCTCCTTGTTGCCGCCAAAGTGGATAACATCACATTTATGCATATTATACTGCATCTGCCATGCATCTGCCCACTCACTCAACTTGTCCAGATCACCCTGCAACCTCCTGGCATCCTCTTCACAGTTCACACTACCACCCAGCTTTGTGTCATCTGCAAATTTGCTGGTGTTACTTTTAATTTCATCATCATCCAAATCATTAATATATAGTGTAAATAGTTGTGGTCCCAGCACCGAGCCTTGCAGCACTCCACTCGCCACTGCCTGCCATTCTGATAGGGACCCGTTTATTCCTGCTCTTTGTTTCCTGTCTGCCAATCAATCATCTATCCATGTCAATACCCTACCCCTAATACCAAGTGCTCCAATTTTGCCAAACAATCTCCTGTGTGGGACATTATCAAAGGTTTTCTGAAAGGCCAGATATACCACATCCACTGGCTTTCCTTCATCCATTTTATTTGTCACATCCTCAAAAAATTCCAGAAGATTAGTCAAGCAGGATTTCCCCTTCATAAATCCATGCTGACTTGGACCAATCTTTTTACTGCTATCCAAATGCACTGTTATCACTACTTTAATAATCCACTCCAGCATCATCTCCACCACCAATGTCAGGCTAATTGGTCTATAATTCTCCGTTTTCTCTCTCGCTCCTTACTTGAAAAGTGGGATAACATTAGCTACCCTCCAATCCACAGGAACTGATCCTGAATCTATAGAACATTGGAAAATGATTACCAATGCATTCACGAATTATAGAGCCACCTCCTTGAGTACCGTGGGATGCAGACTATCAGCTTTCAGTCCCATCAGTCTAACCAATACTCTTTCTCGCCTAATGCAAATTTATTTCAGTTTCTCTGTCTCCCTGGAACCTACAACATATTTTCCAAAGGTAAAAAAAAAATAATTATTCTCTGTTTCCAATGAAAGATGGCTATCTGAGAAAGCATGCCTAAGTTTTGGTTTACCTTGCTATTAACTCTGTTTCCCAATTAACTAAGGAGCAAGATGTCATTTTGAGCTTCTGGATTACCACTCTGATCTGCTACATGTGCGGACGGAACGTCGAAGGACGAGAACCCGAAGCCAAGAAGTGGAAGTCAAGACACCAAAAGTACATCGCGCCAAAAGGACACGGAACCGAACGGACACCACGCCGCAAAGACAAGACTCAGAACAAACATGACCTCGAAAAGCCGCCGAACGGATATGATGTCTCCGGGGACGGGATTTGTCCTAGACCTTGTCAGCGATTGGTCCAGACCCCAGCGTCCATCATGTCACTGGCCAGGGGGAGACGGGAGGGTGAGGGGGAGCTTGAGCTTGCGTTTGCAACATAGTGGCAGTGACTCCAAGCTGCTGCGATTGCCACAGAGGCAGTGATGTGATGGTCGCCGCGGGGGTCTGGATAAATCGCTGACCTTTGTCGATTACTGACAAGGTGTAGGACCAATCCCATCCCCGGAGATGTACAAGGTACAACAATTCTTGCAGCAAATATAGATTTTTTAAAGTGTTTCGTACCTATTTATCATTTTGGCTTCATATGCATTCGGCGTCAGATTGTTTTTCGGCTTAAAATCTGACGGGGAACAAACATGACGTCAAAAAGCCTCTGTGGCAATTGTAGCAGCTTGGCGTCACTGCCACCATGTTACAAACGCAAGCTCAAGCTCCCCCCCACGCTCCCGTCTCCCCCCGGCCAGTGATGTGATGGACGCGGGAGGCTGGACCAATCGCTGACCTTTGTCGATGACTGACAAGGTGTCGGACCAATCCCGTCCACGGAAACGTCATGTCCGTTCATCAGCTTTTCGACGTCATGTCTGTTCTGCGTCTTGTCTTTGCAGCGTGGTGTCCATTTGGGTTTGTATCCTTTCGACGTGATGCCCTTTCTGTATCTTGGCTTTCCGGTGCGATGTACGTTCGGTATCTTGGCTTCCACTTCTTGGCTTCGGCTTCTCGTCCTTCAACGTCCTGTCCGGGTACCGATCTGCTAGCACCCATGAGGTTCACAGACCCTTTCCTTGGCCCTTTCATTCTTCGAGACTCCAGTATCTTTTTTAACCAATGTGAAACTAAAACATAAATATATGAGTTATATTTTCCTTTTTCTTGCTATTCTATGAAGGAAGCGAAGGCCAAGCCAGTGGATATTTTTAAGGCAGAGATAGACAGATTCTTGGTTAGTGCGGGTGTCAGTGGATACGGGGAGAAGGCAGGGGAATGGGGTTAGGAGGGAGAGATAGATCAGCCATGATTGGATGGCAAAGCAGAGTTGATGGGCCAAATGGCCTAATTCTGGCCCTGTCACATGTGACCTTATGGAGGACAGATGGGTGCCTCTTTTACCTTTCTTTTCTTTACTTATTTTTGGTCGCTTCCTGTTCTTGCTTTTGTTTGCATCTTGGTGTAAGATATTTACTAGAGTTTGATGATTCCTTGCTGTTATTCCAATGAAAATGGGTAAATAACAAGAGAATAGCTATTCTTCCCCTTTCCCCATTTTACAAAACAATATTGGTAGTTTGGTAAATAATACCCTCACCCTGAAATTCTCCACTTCATTTTTAATCCCAGGAAGTCCTGTGCAAATCCTTGGGGTATGCTCTTGATGTATATCAATAATTAAGTTCAGCACAAGCACCTGTGATAGGGCAAAGTGCATCTGTGAATTGGATGTTTGGGCATCAGCTTTGTGCCTGTGAACTGGGCTCATCATAACACATTTCAACAATCAGGTACAATCCTTGAATTCATTGGGGTTTTTTTGGCTCGTCAAACTGGCACTCTGTTGTTGGCATGTGGTACTGCAGTGCTTTGAGAAGTTTAGATAAATCCCAAGAGCCCTCCCAATAAGTATATTTTAATGATGAGTGTGCTGTGGCACAAAGCCAACCCTGAGCGAAATTCAATGCAAAACCCATCACTGGCATGGATCCTGTGCATGGATTTTACATGTTCTCTGGTAATGCCTAAGGTTTAATTTCAGGCCTTTTGTGTTGAGTGGATCAGGATTCAGAGACAATTTGCCTGTGGACACTTGCCCACTGCTGATGTGATGAGCTTGCCCAGTTTCGTTATATGCATGGTGGTTGTAGCATTTTATTCAGAGTAGAATCACACACCTCATTAATTTCACAGTATCCTCCTTCCCTGGTTCCTAGATCATTAAACAGACGGTAGCATCGAGCAGTGTTATAAAGCCCCTCTTCTACCACGTGATCTAAGTCAGGCACAAGCTAATTAGGCCAACTTACCCTTAATTCAAACCATAATGCAGATGCCAAAAGCTTTGCACTGCAAATGTCAGTATTTAAGGGGACAATCCTTGTGAAAGAAAATCATCATGCATACAGGTATAAACAGTTCTCCCATTTTCCTTTTTACTGGTTTCCAATGTTTTTTTCTTTCTACATCTGGAGTACTTAGAACTATATTGGAGGGCGTTTGAAATTCTACATGAAAAGAATGACAACTTCAAACAGAACATCTACTGCAGTGAAATATCATGTTATGCTTGACAAGAACATTATTAAATGACTCTTGGCCTTGAGTTCTATAAGAGGATGTAAGGGCAATAATATTATGCCTTTGGCAACTGATAAACTCATCCTACAATGGTGGGATAAATAAAATATGAGATGCAAAGCCTAACACTAGTGTGGTGCTCAGATTTTGAGAAGTTGTTAGGCTGAAGGAGTGAGGGTAAGGAATATTTTTTTTAAATTACGATTTTAAAATAGAGTTATGTCCAATGCTGGGAACAATAACAAGATGCTAACAGGTGAATGGGACTTCTGGCAACTTCTCACATGGAGAGCATAGTTTTGAATGTGACAATTGTTCACAACAGGGACAAAAGCATTGTAATGGCAAGGTCTAGTGGTAATGGAGGCATGGTTAACAGTTTCAATAGTGTGGGAATGTTATACAGGTAGAAACCGGCAGACTGGGTGACAGCATGAAAACATGTTCAAAAGCTTATTCTGAATGTCAAATATGACTTGGGAGCTAAGAAGAGTGTGTGATTCAGCCTTAGCCAGTTGTCGGGGAAAAATGGATGAATCAGTATTCATGGGACGGAGTTTGTGGAACAGAGACAGAAAACAATGGGTTTGATGTTCCCAAAGTTTAGTTGAGGCAAGAGTTGATCATCAAGCGCTGAGTGTCAGGTAAACAGTTTAACCGATCAGAAATAGCAAAGGGTGAACAGGGTGGGGCGGTGTGATGGAAACAAATGTTATCAGCATTCCAGTGCGATCTGACATTGAGGTTTCAGATATGTTATTGAGGCGTAGCATGTTGGTAAGAACAAGATGGAAATTAAGGCAGGTTCTTGAAGGGCACAAACATTGGAAAAGTTATATATGATTACTTGCTTATGACTAGACAGATAAAAATGGAACGGGTTGAATATACTCCCATCCAACAAACAAAGGAATAGTTTGGGAGGAAGATGATGTGGCCAGCTATGTCAAAGGTAATAGAACAATCAAGAAGGATGAGTTGGGGAGGTGGGGGGAGGGAGGGGGGGGGGAGGGGGGGGGGGGGGAGGGAGGAGGGGCTGAAGATGCTTAGCAGGGTCTGCCTTTTTTTTTGTTCTGAGGGTGTTTCATGTATCGTTACTAGGACAGAAAAAGACTGGAGAGATTCATCTGAGGGGAAAAAAGCACAAAGTTGGGGGTGAGAACACATTTCATGAAATTAAAGGAAGTTCAAAATATATCTGAAATATGTAAGGATAGACAAGCCAGAGAAGTGTTTTTTTGAGGAGTGGATGAGAATTGAGGGAATCATTAATAACAACAGATAATCTGAAGGGCACATGGATAGTGACACTTCCATTTGACTGATTGTAGTAGTAACAGATTGATGAGGATAAAGTCTAGGGGAAAGGAAAAATTCTCTTTGACAAGATCAACTCAGAGAGGTAATGGAGAGCAGCAAGAAAGAATTGAGAGAAAATGTGAGTTTCAGGCAGGAAGGAACTTGCACATTTTGCTGGGGGGAAAGGAAGAAAGTGGCAACAGTAGCTCTCGACTATAGTGACAGAAAACTTTCCTTAGTTTTATCGTTGAAGGAGAGGGAAGAGACAAAGAGGAAGGACTAACAAACAAATACGTAGTAGTGTAAATAAACTGGGATTATCTTTCTATAAAATGACTCAAAGTGGACAGAATTGTGGCACTGCGGTGGAGTTGCTGCCTTACAGTGCTAACAGTGACAGAGGCCTGGGTTTGATCCCGACTACGGGTGCTGTCTTTACGGAGTTTGGACGTTCTTCCCATGAACATGTGGGTTTACTCCTAGATCTTTGGTTTCTTCCCACAAAGACGTACAGGTTTGTAGGTTCATTGGCTTGGTATAAATGTACACATCATTTGGTATAAATATAAATTTGTCCCTGGTATATGTATGATAGTGTGAATGTGCGGGGATCGCTGGTTGGTGGGGATTCGGTGGGCTGAAGGGCCTGTTTCCGTGCTGTATCTTTAAACTAAACGGAACTAAGCTAACATGCACGAGTAACTCAGTGGGTTAGGCAGTGGACGGTGGCACTTCCATTTGACTGATTGTAGTAGGAGAGAGAAAGCTGGAAGAGAGGTGGGGAGCACGACAAATTGTGGCAAGTGATAGGTGGATACAGGTGAGGGGGATGGAAAGTGGTGATTGGCAGATGGTTGGATAAAGGCCGGGAGATGATAAGACAAAAAGGTTAGGAGAGAAGAGGAATGAAAAGTGGGGCCAGAGGAAGGGACAACAGTAGGTGGAAGGGGTTCAGGAAAAGAGGGAAGGGGATTGTGTGAGAAATGGGTGTGCATCAGGGTGGGGCAAAGAGGGGGATAAAAGGAGGGGAGATTTGAAGGTAGTTACATAAAATAGAATGTTTCATTAATCATACGTTTGGTATTCCTGGCAATCCTGAAGCATTTTAAAATAGTTTTGACAAAGAGAACATGCAAGTATATACTGTATCCATTAGTATTGGGATTGGGGAGATCAAGACCACACAGGGGGAGTGATCTAGGTGAGACAGAGTAATGGTTTTATTGGGTTCTAGGGCAAAAGTGCAGAGAGAGTGTGATTGAGTAGTCTGTAGACCTGTTGTGAACAGACGCCAAACGGGAGACTGTCGGGAATTTGAAGCCATGCTTGTAAGTAACTTGAATGATAGCTTCTTCCAGGAGTGGGAACAAAAGGAAAGCATTCATAACAGTTTGAGAAGGAAGATTTTTGATATAATTCAATAACAATTATTTTCCATATCATCATTACTCAAGTCTGTGGTTCAAAATAATACATGCTTTGCACAATCTTTGGAGATTTTGATATCTTTTCCCAGAAGATTATTTTGTAACAAAAGCTACGATACTGTCCGATTCACCTCTACCTCATTGCGGAGATTGGATTTTGCCTCTGGAATTGTTGTGCTCCAATACTGAGAACTATACTGGGTACTTTTTATCTTTCCATTTGCGCTATCTATCGGCATTGAGTTTGAGTGTATTATGTATAGTATTATTCGATTTGATTGCGTAGTATGCAAATCAGAGGTTTTCACGATACCTCGAAATACATAACAATAATCCAGCTAAACCTGACACTAAACACCGCTCCAGGCACTGAGATCAAATTGACAGTAAAAGCCACAAATGTTGATAGAATTTACTTCATTTTTATTCACCTATTCACCTGACTAATTCCTGGGATGGCAGGATTGCCATGTGAGGAGAGGTTGGGTTGACTAGGCCTATGTTCACCCGAGTTTCGAGGAAATGGCTGCACAATGGCACAGCGGTGGAGTTGCTGCCTTACAGCACCAGCGACCCAGGTTCGATCCTGACTCCGGGTGCTGTCTGTATGGAGTTCTCCCCGTGATCACATGAATTTTCCCTGAGTGTTTCCTCCCACAGCCCAAAGACGTACAGGTTTGTAAATTAATTGGCCTCAGTAAAAATTGTAAATTGTCCCTGGTGTATAGGATAGTGCTAATGTACGAAGGCCATTGGTCGGCGTGGACTCGGTGGGACTAAGGGCCTGTGTCCGCGCAGCATCTCTAAATTAAACTAAACTAATATGGAAGAAGAGCCATTGAAATATTTAAAGTTGTGATTGGGCTGATGAAGCTGGGTGAAAGGGAGACCATTTCCCTTCTCAAGTGGATCTAGAAACAACAGGCATGGCATCAGAATGCTGGATCGAATACTCTGGGTGAGGAAACATTTGGTGGAGGAAGGCTGCGGAGGCCAATACACTGAATATACTTAAGAAGGAGTTACAAGAATTTTCAAGGCACAAATGATGTCAAGGGGTATGAGGAGGAAGCAGGGATGTGGTGTTGAGATAATGACCACAGTTGCTTCGAATGGCTCGAAGGGAAAAATAATAACTACAGCTGTTACTATTTTTGTGTGTGTTGTACTCCTTATTTTCATCTTTCATGGAATTGGTTGACAATCCAATTGTCCAATGGTGCAATGGAGCATTACTGTCACATGTGCAAATGCACGGTGAAATTCTTATTTACAAATAGTGTGGCAGAGTATGCCCAAGCACATTAGCAGAGTGTACAGAAATAGTCCACTGAGCCTACGTACAAGAGGCGCAATGCTTTGGCGCCATTTTCAAAGCCCAGTCCCAGTATTTTTTATGTGAGTAGTGCCCATTCCAGCAAAGCCCCATATTGCTGCAGGGCCTCCAGCCATTGCCTGCCCTGGATGTGTGGATCGACCTGCGAACCGACGTCCCTCCAACTTCGTGCCCTGGGGCACTTCCCGCAGCCGACCTTGAGGATGCAGTAGGCCAAACCCTGGTCCCTCTGCTATTGTCCTTGCCTCTCGCCCGTCGCATCCGTTGTCATCGCTGGCTCCATCCCCATGGTCTCTGGGACAGAGAAGGGCCTGCTCGGCGGCTTCCTCCCCCCCAACAACCATGGCCAGCCGAGTCCTAGTGCATCCGGCCATGGAGGTGAGAAGGGGCCGGCCCAGCAGCTTCCCCCCAACAGGCCCACGGGCTGCTGCGAGCTTCTGCTGTGTGCCGCACACTGGAACCTTGCTCTAGGCTATAAAGGCATTTTTGAAAAAGACTCAAAATATACTTTCAAAAAAGTGCTGGAATAACTCAGCAGGTCAGGCAGCATTCCTAGGGAAGTGTTCAAGAAGGAACTGCAGATGCTGGAAGATCGAAGGTACACAAAAATGCTGGAGAAATTCATCGGGTGCAGCAGCATCTATGGAGCGAAGGAAATAGGCGATGTTTCGGGCCGAAACCCTTCTTCAGACTAGGGAACATGGTCGGTGACATTCCAGCTCGGGTCCCAGCATCGGTCTGGTTGTAGAGGGAGGGGTTGTATAAGCTAGAAGAGAGGAGAACATGCCAAAGCATGACAGGTGATAGGTGAATAAATGTGTTTAGTTTTGTTTAGTTTAGTGTCACGTGCAGAGGTACAGTGAAAGGTTTTTGTTGTGCGCTAACCAGTCAGCGGAAAGACATGACATGATTACAAGCATGAGGGGTTTTATTGATGGGCAGATGGTCATACAAAGGCTAGTGATGGAAATAAACGTGTGAAACAAAAAGATTGAAGAGATACAAAATGCCATATTATTTGTTCTCAATATGTCCAAATTTAATTTCTAACGTGTATCTGAGTGTTTGTTGGTCCAATGAGAAGGTTAGCTGTCTGAACTCACCCATGATCACTTCATCCCCCGAACATAATGACCAATCTGGCAAAAGCTTCAAAGCACAGTTGAAGAATCTTCGGGGACACACAGCTGTGCCGATATCCCAGCCAACCTGAAGAACAAGAACTGCTGATGTGTGAACTTCAACTTTGGCACCAATCCCAAATCTCCACCCAGGCAATCAGTTTTCTTGGAGTATGCAAAGACATTGATCAAATTAGTTACGGTTGTTGGCCTTTGGAAATCCGTGAGCTGTCTTTGGAAAGATGATGGAGGTGTATGAAGCAGTTGCAATGTGGAATCAATGCTTTTATTTAGTTTTAGTTTTTTTTAGTTTTAGAGAAACAGCGCGGAAACAGACCCTTCAGCCCGCCGAGTCCGCACCGACCAGCGATTCCCGCACATTAACACTACCCCACGCACACTAGGGGCAATTTACACTTATACCAAGCCAATTAACCGACAAACCTGTACGTCTTTGGATTGTGGGAGGATACCGAAGATCTCGGAGGAAACCCACGCAGGTCACGGGAAGAACATACAAACTCCGTACAGACAAGCATCTGCAGTCAAGATCGAACCCAGGTCTCAGGCTCTGTAAGGCAGCAACTCTACCGCAGCACCACCGTGCCACCCTGGACCTAGTTATATTTCAAAGGTTCAAAGGTTCAAAGGTTCCATATTTTTCACATACACCAATTGGTGTAGTGAAATGCGGATTGCCATTGCAGCACATTAAAAAGAATACAACATAACAGTAATAAATAAATTTAAACATAAAAACATCCCCCCACAATGGTTCCCAATATGAGGGAAGGCAAAAAGTCCAGTCCCCATCCAAATGTCCACCCATAGTCTGGCCTATTGAGGCCTCCTCAGTCGCCTTTACGGAGGCCCGATGTTTCAGGCCCTTCCTGCCGGATGATGGTGCTCCGGCGTCGGGAGAATCCTCTCAGCTGCTTGGGATACCTGGATCGGCCGCTTCCTTACCCAAGACCGCGTCTCCTGAAGCTAACAGGCCGCACTTGATGGAGCTCCCACCACTGGCGATCTCGGCGAGAGATCCCAGGCTCCCGATGTAAAGTCCAGCGCCGTCGCCTGCAGCTGACCGCTCCACAGACCCGCAGTTCAGCGATGTTTCATCGGCGGTCCCAGCATACGGGAGTTCCAGCGCGGCGACCCGGGCAAGGCTTCGCCCGCTCCGCGACAGCGCTCCAGCGCTGTGTCACCGCCAAAGCCATGGTTCTGGCCGGTCCCCTCAGGAAACGCTGCTCCAGGCCCGCTGGTAGGCCGCGAGGACGGGTCGAAGGTGCTGCTCGGAGGAAAGCCACCTCTCCGACCAGGTAGGGACTCTGAAAAGCAGTTTCCCCGTCAACCCCCCTCCACCCACCCCCCACATAAAAAAAGTCTAAACCTCCAAAAACAAAACACTTTAACTCACTAAAAATAAGAAAATGAGGTGAAAAAATGGACAGCTGCAGGCTGGGCAGCCATACCCATACAGGACTGTGAAGGAGATTTGGTCAAATGTATAATGAGGCTGCAACATAATAGTCTCAAAAAGTCAAGCATATGATTGCATAATGCATTTTCTTTTGAGATGTCCTAAAGTGCATTGTATGAATGTGTTCTGAAGTCCTTGGATGTGTTCTGAAGTCTTTTTGGATTGATCCTTTCTTGATTATATGCAAAGTTTCAGCCACTCTGCGTTGTTTAACTGAAACGTAAATTAAATAATTTGCATAAAACACAAAACTTATCAAAATTGTGATGATGTAACCTGGCATTTGAATGATTTACAACAAATAAATAGTGTGAAGAAACAGGGAAATGCAAATGCTGGTTTACAGAAAAAAATCAATGCGCTGGAGAAACTCAAGGGGTCTGACTATATTTTCGGAAAACACGGCAATGTGATGTTTTGAGTTAGGACTCTTCTTCAGTCTGAAACATCAATAATATAACATGACTGCTGAAGTATTTTATCAGTGTGCTCTGGAGACTGATTCTTCAGGCATATACACCAGGACAGTAGCGTGATTCAATGGCATTCCCCATCATGTACTCCCAGTGGAGCTATAGGTTCCTCCTCATTTTATTTAAACTGGAAAGGATTCCAATCAATACTGAAAGGTTCTTCCAGTGGGGGAAACTTCCTTCTAGTCCTAAGGTGCTGGAGAAATGGACGCACATCTTTGTTAACAACTGTACCAATACATACCCTTTCTGACATACTGCATCCTTTCACCTGATCTGAATCTTACGCGCAAATGTAGTGTATATAATTTCAAATTATATGTTATGTCATCGTGCAGAGCTAAAGTGTAATTACGACTGGGCTACGGTCCAAGAATTTTTAATATGTTTTGATTAATTGATGGATTGATTGATTGAAACAGTCTCTTTGGCCCACAGAGACCAGGCCAACCATTAATCACCAGATCATCATAGTTCTGTATTATCGCATATTCTTATCTACTCTCTGCACACTTGAGGCATTTTACAGAGGCTCATCAACCTACAAATCCACATGCCTTTGGGATGTGGGAAGAAACCGGAGAATGTGGAGGAAGACCAGGCAGTAGTAAGGGAAACATAAAATTCCACATAGCCGGCGCCCGAGGTCACGATCAAACTCAAGTCCCCAGCGCAGTGCGAGAAAAAAATAGTTTTTTATTATGGCCTTAATGTAATTCATGACATCTTGAAATGGTCATTTTCATATCACAAATGAACATGGAAAAAACTTTACACAGAGACTGGAAAACCAATAATGAACCCCATCTATTTTAGTGTCTAGTGATATATTGTACATTGTGCAAAGAAACAGTAATTGATTGGCATGTTATTATCTTTGTGAATGAGTTTTTCTTGTATTTATTCCCTTCCGAATGACTTTGATCCATCTAGTTCCCCGTTGGGAATTTGAAACACCTATTATTAGTATTACAAGGCTTGCAGTCATTCGTAATTGTGTAAAGAAAGTTTTTATTCTCCAGATAATCTCAAAATGGCAATGGGTAACTCTGCTAATTCTTACTTTGTTACCTCTGTCAGCATTAATTTCTACCAAATTCTTTCTGCTATGTCCCTTTGTATTATTAGCTTCAGAATGAGAACTTAGCATTGAAGTATAATTGCTGCATAAATATATGCTTGTCATAAACTTCTGATTCATTCAGTTGCGCCTCTAGGCTTGTGTAGTTAAAATACCTGTTCGGGACAGAGAGTTCTATAAATCCAACAATTTTATGGCAGAGTCAGGTGTATGTTCTGGGTTGTTGTTCACAGGCTCTTCAGAATCTGAAGAAAATGACTGCTGGCACAAAATCAAACTATGTTCAAAAGCTGTTTCTACTTGCTTGACAGTATGAGCTTGTCAATGACTTTTTATTGAAATTGATTCCTAGTTGAAGAGGATGTTGCTGGCAAGCCCAACATTTATTTTCTTTGCTTAATTACTCTTCAAACAGCTACATTATTTCATAATAAGACACAGAGTGCTGCAGTAACTCAGCGTATCAGGCAGCATATCTGGAGTACTTGGATAGATGACCTTTTGGGTCGGGTCTCTTCTTCAGATTCTGAGTCTGATCTCTCTTTCCCTCTCAAGCCCATTCTCCTCCATTCGCCCCCATAGCCTATGACACCCTTGCTAATCAAGAATCTGTCAATCTCCGCCTTAAAAATATTGGAGACTTGGCCTCCACAGCCTTCTGTGGCAATGAATTTCACAGCTTTCCTTCTCATCTTCTTCTAAAGGTATGTCCTTTTATTCTGAGGCTATGGCCTCTGGTCCTAGACTCTCCCACTAGTGGAACCATCCTCTCCACATTCACTCTATCCAGGCCTTTCACTATTCAGTAAGTTTCAATGAGGTTCCTCCTTACACTTCTAAACTCCAGCAGGTACAGTCCCAGAGATCTTTATACCTATCTCATTAGGTTTCTTATTTTCTAAGGTGTGGGTGTTTCTATTATTCTTACTATAGTGTATCATGTCACATTGAATAGTTGTGAAATATTTTAAAAATGTCATTGCTTAGTCTATGGGATTGTTGATATATTAAATTGGATTCCTTTGGATTCCTTCTTTGTATCTCTTCTGGCCACATCCCAGATTTTAGAGAAGCCCTTCTTTCCTTGTCCCACCAACCTACTCTTCTTCTTAGCTTGCAAGTCTTTGATCAATTTGTGATTTAATCAGTTATTTCCCCACCACACTCCACAGGCTTGTGTAGTACCTCAGTGGAAACTATCTGAAAATCAAAGTATGCAAAATCAATTACATTACCATTCGCAAATGTTTACACTGCCTCTCAGAGAATTTGATTGTTCATACATGTTTCTTCATGGGAATTATCTATGCTCTTCAAATGTTATCTGGCCGTATCCCTTCTTATGTGGGACTTTTGTACATAAACTAGTCTCTCCTGTATCTAATTGAGTGGTCTCATGCTATCCAGACCTGCTACTTCTTTCAATTATGTGGATGTATGAATATTATTTGATGCCACTGTATCCTATCAAAGGGAAAGCCAAGGATGACAAGTCCAGTGAACTTTGGATGTCAAGGTGTATTGCGGCATGTACAAAGAGAAAATAAATAGGTTTATTGCAGGCACTGAGTACTACTGGGAGGGCTGTCAGAAGTGAATGGGAAAACACTTACAGAAAAGAGAGGTCACAGAATATCACTGGCAGGCAGGATTAAGATAAATCCAAATACTTTTTTATGTCAATTAAAATAATTACTAGGGAAAGGTGGGGCCATCTGAATTTGGAGTTCATGTCTCTCTAAATAGATAGGTGGTGCTCAATACCTTAGCGGGCAGTGGCAGGGACTGGTGAGTACCCCGGTGGCTGTACACCTTGATAATAAGTACTCATGTTTGAGTACGGTTGGGGGAGACAGCCTGCCTGGGGGTAGCGACAGCGGCCAGGCCCTGTTGCTCAGAAGGGTAAGGAAAAGAAGAGGAGGAAAATAGTAATAGGGGACTCTATAGTCAGGGGGTCGGATAGGCGATTCTGTGGACGCAGTCAGGAGACCCGGATGGTAGTTTGCCTCCCTGGTGCCAGGGTCAAGGATGTGTCTGAACGTGTCCAAGATATCCTGAATGGGAGGGAGAGGAGCCTGAGGTCGTGGTACATATAGGTAGCAACGACATAGGTAGAAAAAGAGAAGAGGACCTGAAAGGAGAATTTAGGGAGTAATAGCTGAGTCTCACGTTGCGAGTTGACAAAAGAGGTACCCCGAGTTAAAACTCGTGGTAATAACGTACGATTAACGTACGGAACTCGTGGACGCAACTTAGAGACTCGTGGCGCTAACGGCAGGTACTCGTGAAACTTGTCAACTCTTGCAAAAAATCAAACATGTTTAAAATTTTCCACGAGTCAATTTTACTCTTGTGGTTAAGAATTGAAACATTTTAATTTGATATAAGAACGTAGTGGCCCGTGCGTTTAACTTAGTGTATCGTGAGTCTACCGTGGGAACTCTTTAACTCAGCGGGCAGGCAGCAGCAGATTGTCGCTCCCATCAGTTTCCCAGGGACAACCACATGCAATAACGCGAGAGAGATCATGCACTGTTGTAGGTCTCCTTTGCACGTCGGTGTTTCTGTCTTTCTCCACTCATTGTTGGCCCTATCTGTCACCACCCCCACCTACACCCCTCTGCTTCCCGGCCATGTGTGTGACCCCTTCCCTCCCCTCTCCAACTCCCCGCCCATAGCACCGGCGCGGGGGCTTTGCACTGTCTTCACGTCGGCGATGCCAGCAGGTCAGTTCCAGTCGCCCCGGGGCAGTCGCTCCCTTCAGTTTCCCAGGGGGTCGGGACGGGACTGGAGTTGGGAGGGAAAGGTGGGGGGGGGGGGGGGGGGATGGGTGGGTTAGGTGAGCAGGAGAGTGGGGTTGTTTGCAGTTGCAGAGGGAGGGGGCAAGGGCGGTACAGTTCCCAGTCTCAGCTCCTGTCCAGGGGGGTGGCCGGAGATGTCAGGACCAACGGGACACCGAACCCCAGGCCCACCAGGCCCACTGCAAGCATGGAGAACCCAGATGGAATCCAGATATCTGTGGGTCTCTGGGTTCTCCGTGCCTCTCCTACACATGTCTCCCGCATTAAGATCATCCCGCAGAGAATGATCCCAGCCTAACCCAAGAGCCATGTCACCCCAGACAGATTAATGACCCCCCCCCCCCCCCCCACAACCTCTCTCCACCTCAACTCACGCCTGGGCAACAAAGCAGCTCAGGAGGTGAACCCTGAGCTCCGTCTCACAACAATCTGATGTGCACATCCGTCCACATTCAAAGATTTAATCTCCCGTCTCCCCGCAGTGTGTAGACATGGCAGTAAATTCAAATAAAACATATCAAACGTGTGTTTCAAACAAATCATAAGTATAACTGCTCTGGCACTGGATGGTGCGCATTTTCCCTTTGTAGGTCATATCAATAGATGCGGCCGCGCTGAATTCTATCTTTAAAACAAAGCCACAGGATGGAGAGGTCTTCTTTAACACTGTTGTTTATTAAAACATAACACTGTTGCTTATTAAAACAAACCTTCAATCAGGATTGGCTCAAGAGTAATTCGGGAGACGAACTTGGAACATCGCAGAAATGACAAGTAAACGGCAAACTTGTCATACCCGTGGGAACTCGGTTAAACTCTTGATCATACACTTGCAATCTTGTACACAACCACGAGTCTTTCACTCGGGGTACCTCTTGTGTCAACTCGCAACATGAGACTCAGCTTTTAGGAAGAGAGTTAAGGAGAAGGACCGCAAAGGTACAATCTCAGGATTACTACCTGTGCCACCCGACAGTGAGAGTAGGAATGGAGCGAGGTGGAGGATAAATGAGTGGATGAGGGACTGGTGCAGTGGGTATGGATTCAAGTTTCTGGATCATTGGGACCTCTTTTGGGGAAGGTGCGACCTGTACAGAAAGGACGAGTAGCACTTGAACTTGAGGGGGACCAATACCCTGGCGGGGAGATTTGCAAAGGCTACTGGGGAGACTTTAAACTAGAACGGTTGGGGGGAGGGACTCAAAAAGGGAAAGCTAGCAGTCAGTGTGTGAGGCAGGAGGCAGAGAAGGGTAGCACTCTGACCCAAAATGTAGGGGAGAAAGAAGAAAAAAACAATAAACAGAGAATAAGAGGGGGTGGGTTTCTTAAATGTGTATATTTTAATGCTAGGAGCATTGTAAGAAAGGTGGATATACTTAGAGCCTGGATTGACACCTGGAAGTAGGATGTTGTGGCGATCAGTGAAACATGGTTGCAGGAGGGCTGTGATTGGAAACTAAATATTCCAGGATTTCGTTGCTTCAGGTGTGATAGAATTGGAGGGGCAAGAGGTGGAGGTGTTGCATTGCTTGTCAGGGAAGATATTACAGCAGTGCTTTGGCAGGATAGATTAGAGGGCTCATCTAGGGAGGCTATTTGGGTGGAACTGAGAAATGGGAAAGGGGTAGCAACATTTATAGGGGTGTATTATAGACCACCAAATGGGGAGCGAGAATTGGAAGAGCAAATATGTAAGGAGTTTGCAGATATTAGTAGTAAGCACAAGGTAGTGATTGTGGGAGATTTCAATTTTCCACACATAGACTTGGAAACACATTCTGTAAATGGGCTGGATGGTTTGGAGTTTGTAAAATGTGTGCAGGATAGTTTTTTGCAGCAATACATAGAGGTACCTACTAGAGAAGGGCGGTGCTGGACCTCCTGTTAGGAAATGAGACAGGTCAGGTGGCAGAGATATGCGTTGGGGAACAGTTCGGGTCCAGTGATCACAATACCATTAGTTTCAATATAATTATGGAGAGGGTCAGAACTGGACCTAGGGTTGAGATTTTTGATTGGAGAAAGGCTAACTTTGAGGAGACGCGAAAGGATTTAAAAGGAGTGAATTGAGACATTTTGTTTTATGGGAAAGATGTGGAAGAGAAATGGAAGACATTTAAAGGTGAAATTTTAAGAGTCTTTATGTCCCTGTTCGGTTGAAAGGAAATAGTAAAAATTTGAAAGAGCCATGGTTTTCAAGGGAAATTGGACACTTGATTCGGAAAAAGAGAGAGATCTACAATAATTATAGGCAGCATGGAGTAAATGAGGTGCTTGAGGAGTATAAAGAATGTAAAAAGAATCTTAAGAAAGAAATTAGAAAAGCTAAAAGAAGATATGAGGTTGCTTTGGCAAGTAAGGTGAAAGTAAATCCAAAGGGTTTCTACAGCTATATTAATAGCAAAAGGATAACGAGGGATAAAATTGGTCCATTAGAGAGTCCTGGTGTACAGCTATCTGCAGAGCCAAAAGAGATGGGGGAGATATTGAACAATTTCTTTTCCTTGGTATTCACCAAGGAGAAGGATATTGAATTATGTGAGTTAAGGGAAACAAGTAGAGTAGCTATGGAAACTATGAGATTCAAAGAAGAGGTAGTACTGACACTTTTGAAAAATATAAAAGTTGATAAGTCTCCAGGTCCGGACAGGATATTCCCTAGGACATTGAGGGAAGTTAGTGTAGAAATAGCAGGGGCTATGACAGAAATATTTCAAATGTCATTAGAAACGAGTAATAGTGCCGGAGGATTGGCGTACTGCGCATGTTGTTCCATTGTTTAAAAAGGGTTCTAAGAGTAAACCTAGCAATTATAGACCTGTTAGTTTGACGTCAGTGGTGGGCAAATTAATGGAAAGGATACTTAGAGATAATATATATAAGCATCTGGATAAACAGGTTCTGATTAGGAACAGTCAACATGGATTTGTGCCTGGAAGGTCATGTTTGACTAATCTTCTTGAATTTTTTCAAGAGGTTACTCGGGAAATTGATGAGGGTAAAGCAGTGGATGTTGTATATATGGACTTCAGTAAGGCCTTTGACAAGGTTCCTCATGGAAGGTTGGTTAAGAACGTTCAATTGTTGGGTATTAATGGTGGAGTAGCAAGATGGATTCAACATTGGCTGAATGGGAGATGCCAGAGAGTAATGGTGGATGGCTGTTTGTCAGGTTGGAGGCCAGTGACTAGTGGGGTGCCACAGGGATCTGTGTTGGGTCCACTGTTGTTTGTCATGTACATCAATGATCTGGATGATGGTGTGGTAAATTGGATTAGTAAGTATGCAGATGATGCGAAGATAGGTGTTGTTGTGGATAATGAAGTAGATTTTCAAAGTCTACAGAGAGATTTATGCCAGTTGGAAGAGAGGGCTGAAAGATGGCAGATGGGGTTTAATGCTGATAAGTGTGAGGTGCTACATCTTGGCAGGACAAATCAAAATAGGACGTACATAGTAAATGGTAGGGAATTGAGGAATGCAGTTGAACAGAGGGATCTAGGAATAACTGTGCACAGTTCCCTGAAGGTGGAATCTCATGTAGATAGGGTGGTAAAGAAAGCTTTTGGTGTGCTGGCCTTTATAAATCAGAGCATTGAGTATAGAAGTTGGGATGTAATGTTAAAATTGTACAAGGCTTTGGTGAGGCCAATTCTGGAGTATGGTGTACAATTTTGGTCACCTAATTTTAGGAAGGATGTCAACAAAATAGAGAGAGTACAGTGGAGATTTACTAGAATGTTGCCTGAGTTTCAGCAACTAAGTTACAGAGAAAGGTTGAACAAGTTAGGTCTTTATTCTTTGGAGCGCAGAAGGTTAAGGGGGGACTTGATAGAGGTCTTTAAAATGATGAGAGGGATAGACAGAGTTGACGTGGATAAGCTTTTCCCACTGAGAGTAGGGAAGATTCAAACAAGAGGAAATGACTTGAGAATTAAGGGACTGAAGTTTAAGGGTAACATGAGGGGGAACTTCTTTACTCAGAGAGTGGTAGCTGTGTGGAATGAGCTTCCAGTGAAGGTGGTGGAGGCAGGTTCGATTTTATCATTTTAAATTAAATTGGATAGTTATATGGACGGGAAAGGAATGGAGGGTTATGGTCTGAGTGCAGGTATATGGGACTATGGGAGAATGCGTGTTCAGCACGGACTAGAAGGGCCGAGATGGCCTGTTTCCGTGCTGTAATTGTTATATGGTTATATGGTTATATGGCTGTATGGTGGCGCAGCGGTAGAGGCACTGCCTTACAGCAGCCGAGACCTGGGTTCGATCCTGATTGCGGGTGCTGCCTGTACGGAGTTTGTACGTTCTCCCCGTGACCTGCGTGGGTTTTCTCCGAGATCTTCTGTTTCCTCCCACACCCCAAAGACGTTCAGGTTTGTAGGTTAATTGGCTTGGTATAAATGTAAGGTTCAACGTTTTAGTGTAAATTGTCCCTAGTTTGTGTAGGAGAGTGTTAGTGTGCTGCGATTGCTGGTCGGCACTGACTCGGTGGGCCGAAGGGCCTGTTTCCGCGCTGTATCTCTAAACTAATATAAATTAAAGATGATTTCTTCTTTGTTTAGTTTAGTTTCGAGATACAGTGCGGAAACAGGCCCTTCAGCCCACCGAGACCATGCCGACCAGAGATCCCCGCACATTAACACGATCCCACTGGGGACAATTTTTCCATTCACCAAGCCAATTAACCTACAAACATGTACGTCTTTGGAGGGTGGGAGAAAGCCGAAGGTCTCGGAGAAAACCCACGCAGGTCACGGGGAGAACGTACAAACTCCGTACAGACAGCACCCGTAGTCGGGATCGAACCCGGGGCTCCGTCGCTGCATTTGCTGTAAGGCAGCAACTCTACCGCTGCGCCACCATGTTCTCAAGGTCATCTATGTTCCAAAGACTCACGGAGGCATCCACTAAGAGACAAGAAGAGGAAAGCTTATCAAGAGGCAAAGGCAATCTGCACTATCCGGAAGGAGCATTTGAAAGAACTTCTCAAACAAGATGCAGAGGTCCTTGATGCATCCTACACAATATCTGCTGCAATATCCAAGCCTGGCAACAAGTTAAGATCACTCCTTGGTGGCTAAAAAGTAACAAGCTCTGCCAGGTAGGCGAAATCCCGACAAAAGTATTAAAACATATTGCTGAGAAACATTTCTGGTCCAAATCATTAACTCTGTGTCAACTGGGAAGAGGAGAATAAGATAATGGATTTTAGAGATGTTATAATTGTGAACATTTACACAGAAAAATCTCCCTGTTGTCTACCATGGGGAGATACCATCATAAATAAAGGACCATTGACTCTCCCCTCCTCCAGGTACATGAATACCCCCCCACAGAAGTGCAATGAGGATTCTGTCCAGCAGGAGGTAGAATGGACATAATCTTCACTGCATAACAAGCTCAAAAATAAATATATATAGTGTCAATTCATGTACATTTCCAGTGATAACTTCACAATTTCCTTTGACTCCAGATTTGAGAGAGATTATGGAGAATCCTGCTCAAAATGAGTTACCGTCAAAATGTTGTTGCCATTCTACATCTGCCCCATTTAACATGAAACGCATGATCAAAACCAATAGGATGATCACAAACTGAATCCCAGTGCATGGCACGGTGGCGCAGCAGTAGAGCTACTGCCTTACAGCGCCGGAGACCCGGGTTCGATCCTGACTACGAGTGCAGTCTGTACAGAGTTTGTACGTTCTTCCCATGACCTTCGTGGGTTTTCTCCGAGATCTGCAGTTTCCTCCCACACTCCAAAGACGTGCAGGTTTGTAGGTTAATTGGCTTGGTATAAATGTAAATTGGCCCTAGTGTGTGTAGGATAGTGTTAATGTGAGGGAATCGCTGGTCAGTGTGGACTCAGTGGGCCGAAGGGCCTGTTTCCGCGCTGTCTCGCTAAAGCGAAAACTTAAACCCTATATGCAATATTCTTCACTGCAACGCTGTAATTCATCAAGATCAGGTTTTCTGCAGGAATGGGAATTCACGAGAAAATGTGCCTCACACTAAATATGTGCAAGGCAAATATCGTCTGCTAATTTACACTTTTGCATAACATAATCTCCTTCTGAAAATCAGGATCTATTGTCCCTGGAAAACCTGGTTTGCTTTTTTCAGTTTAGGAGAGATCCCTCAATGAAATTCCATCAAAAGTGAAGAGATCCATCAAAAGTAAACTTCACTAAACCCTCCTCTGCACCAATATTCTCTTTAGGTGACTGAAGAAAAAATATATATTTGAGGATCAGGATCTAAAACATGATTCATAAGGACCTCTTGTATACTTTAGAATTTTTTTTGCACCTTGAAGCACTGGAGTCTCTGCCAAAACCTCCAAACTCACGAGCAGGATGGCCAAGTCGATGCCTTTGTCCTCTCCCAGTGGACATGCCCAACTAGCTCCCTGTGGACAAGCCGTACTGTTTGCCTCTCTGACACAATGAGGCAAGAACAATCAATTGACTTAACAGGCATAGATCACAATAAAAAAACGCAATGCAATGCAGCCTTACACATGACCTCAATTGCAACAAAACAAACATAATATGTTTAACCTGCGTTGACCTGCAATATCATAGGTTAAAGTGTGGCATGAACCAAAATGTGACACGAGCTATGTATATAATGTAAAACAAAAACAACATGGCAACACAAAACAGTGGGTGACAGAAAATGTGTCAATTTCTAAAATGATTTAAAATATATAATAGGCCACTTTGATATTGTACCTTGTTATAAAGCATAAAGCAATATGACTGAGTTGAAATGTGACATAATCTGAACATGACAACCAGAATACATAATATGACATAATATATAATGCAGTACAAAACATATATTGTGATGTGGCAAAAAGCATAATTTGCCCCAGGCATATAATATAAAATGCAATGCAATATCAAGCAAAAGATGATCACAAATAAATTGCACGGTAAGAATTAAAAATTAAAAACAAAATGTGATTCATACTGTGGTGATTGGAACCATAACCTTTTACGAAATACATCACTATGTGACCTAAAACATAATACAATATATGTCAAGATGTTTACAAAATGCAGCACAGTCTAAAGATTGATTGTAGGGAAAATTAACATGGCCTAAAATGTGATGTCACGCTGTGTGATATGAAACATGACTCAATAATAACTTGATATATTCCCTTCTTTTTAGCAGTCCCTTGAGGATGGGGATGACTTGCTTCCAGTTCTGCGGGTTGCAAAGGGGACCGAAGAGGCCAATGTGCAACTGCAGACTCTACCACAGATTTTGGATTATTTGCATTTCACCTTGTGTTATAATTTAGGTTATGTTGCAGTTTACTTTGTGTCACGTTACATCTTTAATTCTTCTTTAGATTTCTCTAAAACTTTATGTCCTGGTATTTTCTCTGCAAAGTCACAATTCAGGTCACAATGTATTTCAGGTCATGTTATGCTTTGGGGCATGTGATGTTTTGGACAGTTTTGCAAATTATACCACATTTCCTGTGGATTTTGTTTCATGTTGCACCACGTTGAAGGTTGTCTTTCTTTTCAAATTATATATCTTTATGTGAAGCCACAGAACTAATTAGTTCATAGTGTCTTTATCGATGCTGCATGCTGGAAATTAAATATTATTTCCCTTTTTTTTGCTTTTGGGGTTCTATTGTGTCACAAATTAGATCAAGTTACAAGAATAGGTCATGTTTTAAGATGTGTTGTGTTTCAGGTTGTGTACTGAGATATTTTAGATTTCGATACATTGCTAATTTTTATTGCCTCTAGTTTGCTTTGCAATTTTTTAGCATGCATTTTATGAATCTTAACAGTTCCCTTCAGATCTTGTTTACATGATATTTTACACAAGACTCATCGAAGGATCAGTTTTCCATTCTGTCCCTTTTTAATTAACATCATGTTTCATATTACTTATTAATTTAGGACATTTAACATTTTATATTGTACTAGACTAAGTGGGACCCGTTGGATTCCATTCTCACACAGGAGGCCTGGTGTCCAAATGCAATATTCCACCAATATTAGACCAGTTATGGGCCAAATGGTCTAATTCTGTTCCTGTGTCTTATGGACTTACAAAATTAAATGTCTCCTGGGATAAATCAAAATGAACGAGGCATCTTTTAGAGCAGGCCATATTTCAGTGAGGTTATATTGCACATTTAGATTTTAGTTCATACTAGACTAAGTGGGACCCGTTGGGTCCCGTTCTCACATGGGAGGCCTGGTCCCCCAATGCAATATTCAAGTCAAGTCAAGTCAAGTTTATTTGTCACATACACATACGAGATGTGCAGTGAAATGAAAGTGGCAATGCTCGCGGACTTTTGTGCAAAAGACAAACAACCAAACAACCAAATAAACTATAAACACAATCATAACACACATATTCTTTTACATAATAAATAATGGAAGGAAAAACGTTCAGTAGAGTTAGTCCCTGGTGAGATAGGCGTTTACAGTCCGAATGGCCTCTGGGAAGAAACGCCTTCTCAACCTCTCCGTTCTTCTCCGCATGGCAACGGAGGCGTTTGCCTGACCGTAGCAGCTGGAACAGTCCGTTGCAGGGGTGGAAAGGGTCTCTCATGATATTGTTGGCTCGGGAGTTGCACCTCCTGATGTATAGTTCCTGCAGGGGGGCAAGTGAAGTTCCCATAGTGCGTTCGGCCGAACGCACTACTCTCTGCAGAGCCTTCTTGTCCTTGGCAGAGCAATTCCCAAACCAGATGGTAATGTTCCCGGACAAGATGCTTTCCACCGCCGCTGTGTAGAAGCACTGGAGGATCCTCGGAGACACTCTGAATTTCCTCAATTGCCTGAGGTGGTAAAGGCGCTGCCTTGCCTTACTCATGAGTGCTGAGGCATGTGATGCCCATGTCATATCCTCGGAGATGTGGACTCCCAGATATTTAAAACAGTTCACCCTATCCACAGGATCCCCATTTATCCTCAATGGAGTGTACGTCCTCGGATGATGTGCCCTCCTAAAGTCCATGATCAGCTCCTTCGTTTTTTTGATGTTCAAATCCCCTCTCCGCCAATTCCAATATTCCACCACTCACGCATAGCCCCCAACTGCGCAGGCACGGCTGACGGTTTCCCGTTGTGATGCCCCTGATCCCCCCTCCTCCCTTCACCCCCCGCAATCCGCCCCTTGCCCTTCCCCCCCCCCCCACACGCTCACTCCATCCCCCCCTCAAACCCTCCCCCATCCACTCTTAGCGACTCTCCGGCACACAGTCATTCTCTCCCATTGGGTTCCCATTGTAACGTGGAACACGCAGGTATTACTGCACAGGTGCAGCTGATGGGCACGGCAAGTGGAAAAGGGGGTTAGTAAAGCTTAAAATGTGAATAACTGTTAAAATATAACAACAATTTAAACGTTAAAGAGGAGATTTATTCAGTCCATTCTTTCTTGTTGCGGTCTGCAGCCGGGGAGGGGGTCGGCTTCAGGCGGGGGGCTGTTGGGGGCCAGTGGGGGGAGGGGGGTGCGTCCTGCAGCCTGGGGAGGGGCACGGCTTCAGGTGGGGCTATCGGTGGCCGGTGGGGGAGGGGGGAACGTCCTGCAGCCTAGGGAGGGGGACGGCTGCGGGCGGTGACCAGTGGGGGGGGGGGGGGGGGGGCTTTCTGAAGGGATAGTATGGACATTGTTGTGTCGAATGGATTCTTGGGCTAGAACTGCAGCTGGGGACAGGGAGGCTTCAGGTTGGGTCGACGGGAGCGTTCTGTAGCCGGTGGAGGGGAACGGCTTCAGGCAGGGGCCAGTGGGGGGGAAGGGGTGGGAAGCGCTGCCGTGGCCTGCCACTGGGGGAGGGGGTGTGGGAGGGGAGTGGGATGGAGGTGCGTGGACAGGGTCAGTGAGCCCCGCCAGCGCACGGCTCCCTCAATCCCCCCACTCTCACTCCTCACTTCCACAGGATCTCGAGTTTGCAGCAATCGGGCAGGCTCTGGACTCACAGTTCACTCACTCACAGCTTCTGGGCCCACAGTTCACTCACTCACTTCTGCTGCACTCGACACTCATGCACGGCTTCCGGGCTTCCGGGCTTCCGGGCTTGCTGACTGACTCACGCCCGACTTGTGGACTCATGCCCGGCCTCCGGGGCTTTATTCTCCTCGCCCCCGGTAGGGGCGTTACCTTCATGGTGACTGACAGGCGAGAAGACCAATCTGCTCATCTCACGATTTTGTAAACCTTCATAACTTTTGTAATCTTCCACCGATCGGAACAAAACATGGTGCGCTTGGAGCAGAGGAGAAAGCTGAGTCAGGTGGCGGAAAAACCCTAGCGATATAGGATACCGTTTATGCGCAAATTTAAAAACAACACCGACCGGAAGTGGTCAAGATGAGAGTTTTAGTAATAGTATTGACGATACTCGACTAAGTGGGACCCATTGGACCAGTCACACAGGAAGCCTGGTCCCCCAACACAACCCATTCCCCATTGCCATATTCCACTACTCACCCATTCCCCCAGCGCAACCCGTTACCCCAACACAATATTCCACCACTCACCCATAGCCCCTAACTGCGCAGGCATGGCTCATTTCCCCATATCACCCAGCTCTCCCTCCACCTCCTCTTCACGTGTAGAAGGGGAGGAAGGGAAGGAGGGGGAGGGAACAGGGGTGTGGCAAGATGGGAGTGGAGGAAGGCAGAGGGGGTGTATGTGGCCAGGGGGGAGGGTGGTGTGGGTGGAGGGGTGGGGCAGCGAGTGTTGTGGAGCTAGAGAGAGGGGGGGGAGTGGGAGATCGAGCCTGCTGGAGCTGGGAGACCGCTTCCGGTTCCTGCACTGGCTCCAACCCCAGCACATGGCCTGGCGGGGGGGGGGAGGGGCAGAAATTAAAATAGAAACAAACTTACCCCACGGAGGCCTCGGGTTACTGTACTAATGGGCAAAAAAGATGACGGTTTGAAATTCCTGCAATGACCCAACTGCGTGGGGTGTCCTTTGTGACGCAAGTTAAGTAAAGATGGCAAATGGGCGCGGGCGAAATTGGGCGGGGCACGTGGATGGGGCACGGCAAGTGGATGGGGGCGGGGGAAGTAGGGGCGCTGTTGTGTTTTTTAACTTTTAATAGTCAATAAGATAAAATACACCATTAATTTGAACGTAACTTGATTCATTTGCATCACAGGAAAATGATGAGTAAGGTGGGCCAAAATGGTAGTGCTATCTATTGTTTTTGAGCAAATTGAGGTGCAAAGAAAGAAAGAAAGAAACAAACAAACAAACTTAGAGTTTTAGTAATAGACTAGACTAAGTGGGACCCGTTGGGTCCCAGTATCACACAGGAGGGCTGGTCATCCAACGCAATATTCCACCTCTCCACCAATTCTAATATTGGTGGCCAGTTGGGGGGGGGGGGGGGCGTTCTGGAGCGCTACTATGGGTGTTGTGGGCTGAAGGGACTGGTTTCCAGAGGGCTAGTATGCAAATTGTGCGCCAAATGGATTCTTGGGCTGGCGTCTCAGTCAATCAAGCCTGTTGTGCTGGTAACTCACTCACTCACGGCTGGTGGGCTGGTAGTTGACATGGCTAATCCTTGAAATTCTATTTCAAGCAGGGTATAAGGCCACCCAATTCAAGTGCAGTTTCTTACCACTTCTAGCAGGGTGCAAGGCCACCAAATTCAAGTACAGTTTCATACCATTTGAAGTAGGGTGCAAAGCCACTAAAGACAGCGAGTCGTGACCTCTCCCTCCTCCATCTTGCAGACACTGAGCCACACCCACATTTCCGGGTTTTATAACCCCACCCCCCCCACCGGAAAAGGTGTGGCTTTCATGGAGTGATTGACAGGAGAGAGATTCTCAACATTTAAAAAAAAACTAATAACACTTTTATTTTTCATTGATGGGAAGAATTCTCTGCACCTGCTCAGCGGAGGGGGCTGAGTAAGATGGCCAAAAATCACAGCCGTAAGTGGTAGCGTTTTATCTAAAATCAATATAGAGTGCAAACAGGAAGTAAGTGCATTTACAGTAGTGCCTTTTAACTTCAAGCCAAAGCACCCAAGCCACCATTTGCAGTAAGTAGTGCCTTTCAACTTCAAGCCATTGCACCCACGCCACACCCAAGCCATCATTTGCAGTAAGTAGTGGCTTTCAACTTCAAGTCAAAGCAACCAAGCCACCATTTGCAGTAAGTAGTGCCTTTCAACTTCATGCTACCATTAGCAATAAATAGTGCCTTTCAACTTCAAGCCAATGCACCCAAGCCACCATTTGCAGTAAGCAGTGCCTTTCAACTTCAAGCCACCATTTGCAGTAAGCAGTAACTTTCAACCTCATGCCACCATTTGCAGTAAGTGGTGCCTTTCAACTTCAAGCCAATGCAACCACGTCCCCATTTGCAGTAAGTAATGCATTTTAACGTCAAGAGATTGCACCCAAGCCACCATCTGCAGTAAGTAGTGCCTTTCAACTTCAAGCCAAAGCAACCAAGCCACAATTTGCAGTAAGTAGTGCCTTTCAACTTCAAGCCAATGCACCCACGCCCCCATTTGCAGTAAGTAATGCATTTTAACTTCAAGCCATTGCACCCAAGTCACCATCTGCAGTAAGTAGTGCCTTTCAACTTCAAGCCACACCCAAGCCACCATTTGCAGTAAGAGGTGCCTTTCAACTTCAAGCCAAAGCACCCAAGCCACCATCTGCAGGAAGTAGTGCCTTTCAACTTCAAGCCAAAGCAACCAAGCCACCATTTGCAGTAATAGTGCCTTTCAACTTCAAGCCAAAGCTCCCAAGCCACCATTTGCAGTAAGTAGTGCCTTTCAACACCATGCCACCATTTGCAGTAAGTGGTGTCTTTCAACTTCAAGCCACACCCAAGCCAAAATTTGCAGTAAGTAGTGTTTCAACGGCAAGCCACACCCAAGCCACACCCAAGCCATCATTTGCAGTAAGTGGTGTCTTTCAACTTCAAGCCACACCCAAGCCATCATTTGCAGTAAGTAGTGCCTTTCAACTTCAAAGCCCCCAAGCTACCATTTGCAGTAAGTGGTGTCTTTCAACTTCAAGCCACACCCAAGCCACACCCAAACCATTTGCAGTAAGTGGTGTCTTTCAACTTCAAGCCAAAGCACTCAAGTCACCATTTGCAGTAAGTAGTGCCTTTCAACTTCAAGCCAAAGCAACCAATCCACCATTTGCAGTAAGTAGTGCCCTTCAACTTCATGCCAACATTTGCAGTAAGTGGTGTCTTTCAACTTCAAGCCACACCCAAGCCACCATTTGCTGTAAGGAGTGCCTTTCAACTTCAAGCTAAAGCAACCAAGCCACCATTTGCAGTAAGTAATGCCTTTCAACTTCAAGCCAAAGCAACCAAGCCACCATTTGCAGTAATAGTGCCTTTCAACTACAAGCCACAATTTGCAGTAAGTAGTGCCTTTCAACTTCAAGCCAATGCACCCACGCCCCCATTTGCAGGAAGTAATGCATTTTAACTTCAAGCCATTGCACCCAAGCCACCATCTGCAGTAAGTAGTGCCTTTCAAATTCAAGCCGCACCCAAGCTTTAGAACCAATAGTCATTTTTTTTGCAAGCTTTAGAACCAATAGAGACACTTTTTGCAAGCTTTAGATCCAATAGACATTTTTTGCAAGCTTTAGAACCAATAGACATATTTTTGCCAGCTTTAGAACCAATAGACATATTTTTGCAAGCTTAGAACCAATAGAGACATATTTTTGCCAGCTTTAGTACCAATAGACATATTTTTGCAAACTTTAGAACCAATAGACATATTTTTGCAAGCTTAGAACCAATCGAGACATTTTTTTGCCAGCTTTAGAACCAATAGACATATTTTTGCAAGCTTTAGAACCAATAGACATATATTTGCAACCTTTAGAGCCAATAGACATATATTTGCAAGCTTTAGAACCAATAGACATATTTTTGCAAGCTTAGAACCAATAGAGACGTTTTTTACAAGCTTTAGAACCAATAGAAACATTTTTTTGCAAGATTTAGAACCAATAGACACTTTTTGCAAGCTTTAGAACCAATAGACATTTTTTTGCAAGCTTTATAACAAATAGACATTTTTTTGCAAACTTTAGAACCAATAGACATTTTTTTGCAAGCTTTATAACCAAAAGACACTTTTTTTGCAAGATTTAGAACCAATAGGCACTTTTTTTTGCAAGCTTTAGAACCAATAGACACATTCTGCAAACATTGTAGAACCAAAAAAGACACTTTTTGCAAAATTTTAGAATCAATAGACACATTCTGCAAGCATTTTAGAACCACTAAGGGCACTTACATTTGAGTAGACATGTGTTCAGTGTTATTCACAGCTCAGAGAAACGTGACCCTCTGCCTTCTTCCATCTTGAAGAGTGAGTGAGGCACACCACTTCCTGGTTTTATAGTCCCTCCCCCCTGCTGCCAGCGGGGGCAGCAGAGAGAATGGGGAATTTTGTAAAAACATTAATATCTCTGTCATTTTTCATCGACGGGAAAATCCGTCATGCGGCGGAGGGGGGCTCTGAGCAAGGTGGCCAAAAATGACGGCCGTAGGTGGCGTCGTTCTCTCGGAAATCGCAGCACAGAAGGCCTAAACCGGTCAAGAACAGACTTTTAGTAATATAGACAGACAGACAGACAGACAGACACAGACAGACAGACTAAGTGGAACCCGTTGGGTCCCTTTGTCACACGGGAGGCCTGGTCCCCCAACGCAATATTCCACCACTGAGCTATACCCCTCAACTGCGCAGGCGTGGCTGATAGGTTCCCTTTGTGACGCACCTGGTCCCCCTCCACCCCCCGCTCCGCCTCATGCCCTCCTGTCCCCAGGTACTCACTCCATTCCCCCTCAAACCCCCCCCATCCACTCTTAGCAGATCTCTGGTGGCGCAGCCATTCCTGCCCATTGGGTTCCCATTGTGACATAGAACATGCACGTATTACTGCGCAGGCGCAGCAGACGGGCACGGCAAGTGATATAGTTATTTATTAAATCTTAAAATGTGAATAACTCTGAAAATATAACAACAATTGAACAACTTGAACAACGTTCAACCAAGCACGCGTTTAATGACAACATTCTTGGTCGATGTTCCATCATTCAGGAAAACTTCGACATTTTCCTTCACCTCTCCTCGGCTAAGAGCCACATATAGTTGTCCATGCTGAAATACCGGTTTCTCGAGGTATATCATCAGTTTCTCCATGGTTTGTCCTAGCGCTTTATGGATCGTCATAGCAAGAATTTGATTGAATCGGGAATTGTCAAACCACCTTTCATGTTCCAAAGCTGGCTGATAATCTGGATGAATGATGATTGATGCCTCTGGTAAACCTTGAATTCTTTCCTTTGCGATTTTAAGTGTTTCAATGTAAGGGTTGTTTTGGCCTATCAAGTGTTCAAGCACTGCAACAATTTCCCTTTGAATACCAGCATTTCGCAGTATACCCATTCGCAATTCAATGCTGTCTTGGGGGTTCGTAAAATAGATCTGCAAGAATTGACTTTGCTGGTGTAGGTCAGGAATCACTGAACCAATGTAATGATGAACCTGGCCTTGAATGATCACTGAAGGATTCCATCCGGGTGGCACCACTTGCTTGGCACCGAATGACATCAGTTGAGACAGTTGTCTTGTCTATTATTCTTTCTGAACTCATTTTCTTGCGTTGTGTCATATGTATACAATCTCATGAGTTCATCAGGCAATGCCCGCAGAGAAGCAATGTTCACCTGACCCTTCATGCAGCAAAAGTTGGTGGTTTCTCCAGAGAAACAGTACGCTCGACACTGAGGGCAAACCTTTGTCATTTCACCAACATCAGCAGAAAGATTTCTCCTTCCCAGTTGTGCATTTCATCGTTGTATCTCTGGCCCGCTTTTCAGTCAGTCTTCTAGTTCTTTCAATTCCCATCTCTTCATGCCTTCTTCTTTGCATTATTTCTTGTTGATTCTTGAGATGTTCAGTTCTTTAGGGGTGTGGGTGGGAGGTGAGGGACGGGGGTGTGGGAGAGGGGTGTGGGAGTGGGGTATAGGAGGGGGGGATTAGGAGGTGGGGAGGGGGAGTGTGGGGGGAATGGGGTTTGGGGTGGGAGTGGAGGGGTGTGTGTGGGTGGGAGGGGTGTGGGTTGGAGATGTGTGGGGAGGAGGGCCATCTGGAGGAGGCGTGTGGGGAGGAGGGGAGGATTGGTGTGGGCGAGGGGGTGCGTGTGGGCAGGGGTGCGTGTGGGTGGGGAGGGAGGTGTTTAGGCGGTGTGTGTGTGGGCGGAGAGGGATGTGTACGGGCGGGGAGGAGTGCATGTGGGCGGGGAGGGGTGTGATTGTGGGCGGGTAGATGGGTGTGTGTGTGGGCGGGGGTGGTTTTGGTGGTGAGGGCTGTCTGCGGGAGGAGAGGTGTGTGAGAGGGGGCATTGGGGGGGTGGGGGTGGGGACAGGGGGGTTGTGAGGGCGGGAGGGCTTTGGGGGGATGGAGGAATGTGGGCGGGGGGGGTGTGGGGCAGGAGGGGATGTGGGGGGATAGGTGTGTGGGTGGCGAGGTTGTGGGGGGGACGGTTATGGGGGAGGGCGGGGTGTGTGGGCGGGGGAGGGGGGTTATCACGAGGGAGGGGGGCAGGAGCCAGCAAGGGGGACCAGAGGGGAAGGGGCTGGAGCTGGCAGTGCGATGGGGACTCACAACAGGCGCTGGTCACTGGTCGCTGTCGTTCGCCTCAGCTGGGATCAGATTCTCCGCTTTCCATTTGGCGACATCTCCCGCGTCGGGCTGCTCCCAGGTCGGGCCACTTCCGGTCCCTCTGAAAATTGTGTCCGGTTGGAGACCTCTACCGGCCTCCCTCAACTCCAGTAAAGGCGCGATGGTGCAGGAAGGGGCGGACCATCCAGGTGACAGGTGAAGAAACCAATCCGTGTGGCGCTGACTGGCAGGAGAGGAGATCGATCTGTGCATGCGCAGTTCTTAAGATTTTTAAACCTCGCTAACTCCGATCACCGATGGAACGAAACTTGTTGCACTCGCAGCACAGGAGAACGGTGAGTGAGCTGACGAAAAATCGTAGCGCTATCACGTACCGCTTTGCACAAATGGAAAGAGCACAAGATCAGAGTTTTAGTTATGTTTTGATAGATTGTGTTTAATGGTCTCATTTTCATATTACATTTAACATTGTGTTTTAGGTTATATCATATTTCTTCATCTTCCTGCGTATGGTGTGCACAGCCTAAAGCTGTAGGACAACTTGTTCTATTTGACCTTATTTGATTATGCACACCAGGTTGATTGCATTCGTCGAAACAGGGCGGACCATGTGAAGGTTGCAATCGCCCACCCCATGTCATATTTCATGCTACATTTTAGAATGAAGAATGAAAAATCAAATCATTGGACATCAAAATCATCAAATCATTCAATTTACAAAGAAAAGAAACATAACCATTGATTATTTCAATCCAGCTACCATAAATAATCAAAATATTTGATGAACAGAAGAGCGTTTCCTTGAATATTCCAACTGCAGGATGTTTATGTTGCAATTTTGTATTTGAACACTAAGTGGCAGTAGAGGACAAAGCCACAACCCCTGAGACTGAAGAAGGGTCTCGACCCGAAACGTCACCTATTGCTTTTCTCCAGAGAGGCTGTCTGACCCGCTGAGTTACTTCAGCATTTTGTGTCTATTAGTTTAAACCAGCATCTGCAGTTCCTTTCTACACACCCCTGAGCTCATTCTGTGCATCTGGAGACCACGTATCTACCAACCTGCACTCCAATTCATTCTCTGCTGTAATCTGAGCTGAATGAAAAAAATGAACATCACAAGCTGCAAGGTTCTTGAAGCATTCCTCTGCATTATATACAAAGTAGATTTGTGATTAAGATCACAATCTTTACTGTACTACACTCAAGTGATGCTTCAATAAGATTCAGTGATGTAGCAATTGTACACAGAGCAATGATGTAAAGAGATGAGCAATGGCCATTCACAATATCACACTATGGAATAAAACCCAGTTCACAAATGTATTGAATATAGTTAAAAGGACCACAATGGTCCTGTAGTACACTGGCAAAAATGATTTCATAGAGTCATAGAGTGATACAGCCGGGAAACAGGCACTTCGGAACAACTTGCACACACATGTCCCAGCTATACTTGACCCACCTGCCCACGTTTGGTCCATATCCCTCCAAACCTGTCCTATCCATACACTTGTCTGACTGTTTCTTAAACTTGGGATAGTCCCACCCTCAACCACCTCCTCCGACACCTTGTTCCATACACCCACCACCCTTTGTGTGAAAATGTTACCCCTCAGATTCCTTCTAAATCTTTTCCCCTTCACCTTAAACCTATGTCCTCTGGGCCTTGATTCGCCTACTCTGGGCAAGAGACTGTGTGCATCTACCCGATCTATTCCTCTCATGATTTTATATTTGTTGTGGTTCCACAAATATTTGATAGCTGTACAGGAGTTATTCAAGAACATTTGCATTTGGATTGAAGATAACAGAGGTTAAATAACAAAAAGGCATTTCTGTATACCTAACAAATGCACAACTTCAAACCATTCTGTTTATAAGGCATTGAGCAATTTAATATTTTTCACATTGAATTATGCAACAGCACAGTTAACCACATCTGCTGTTCACCTGAGGTTGCCATACCATTTAAACATAAATAACAGTGAAGTGGCAATGGCACACTTTTGACATGAAAACAGGGCCATTGTTTGTATAAATTAGGTCTTTTGCAAAAAATAACAATAGAGGAATATTCATTAGATCATGAGATAAGAGCAGAATTAGGCCATCAAGCCTTCTCTGCCATTCAATCATGGCTGATCTATCTCTCCCCCAAATCCCATTCTCCTGCCTTCTCCCCATATCCTCTGACACCTGAACTAATCAAGAATCTATCTCTGCCTTAAATATATCCACTGACTTTGCCTCAGCCTTCTGTGGCAAAGAATTCCACATATTCATCACAATATTGCATTAATATAATAAATGTTTGGTCCGAACATTAACAACCTTTGAGCATGAAATAACCTGTAGGAGGAAAAGATAATTAACAAATGACTAGATTTGAAGAAAGAAACAGGTTTATTTGTTTTATTGTTTGCTCCTGATCCCTTATTGAATCGTTTGTATTCTCTTTCAATTTATACCACAGTTTATTAATATTCACGCGACAATAATTCATTCCTTTAATCCATCGTTCATCTGTGCATGATTATAATTGACCATTTTAAACTTCACTCAACAAAAAACAGATAAAACACTTTACTCTTCAAAAAATTAGCTTCATAATCTATGAGTTCTCAGAAACAGAATATCTTTTGTTCATTTCGAGGAAATATTTGTTTCTATTCCAATTTATGTTCAGAAGTACAAGCAGTGCTATGCACATCTAGGGCCCTTAGAATTAAACAGTATCCTATGATTCACATTATGTGAGTGTCGTATTCAAAGATTGTCAAGCAGAATAGTAAGATTAAACGAGAACTTACCAGTTTGAAGTTTGATCTTTATTTTATGAGGAGTAACGTTGAGGGATTACGTGAAGACCCCGCCAGTACGCATGCGTGTCAATCTTCAAAGCAGCGGTGTGAAATCACAGATAACAGTAAATGAACTGAACATAGTAAGATTAGAGAAATAGGATACCAGTTGAACTTTATGATCGAGGGTGGGCGTGGAGGGCACGTAATCCCTCAACGTTACGACTCATAAAATAAAGATCAAACTTCAAACTGGTAAGTTCTCGTTTAATCTTACTATTTTACTTCGGAGTCACGTGAGTGACTACGTGAAGATTTTAAAGCTCTGTGATTTCATGCCGTGGAAACGAGTCCAGGCATCATACACAGCATCAGTGGGCCAATGATGAGTGAACATTAATATAGCATTCAGACATGACATAGATGTAGACATGTTGATGCCATTAATGAACAATAGTGGGAATCGTAACCTCCCTCAACCTGGAGGAAGTATGAACCATTCCTAACATAGAGTTGGCAAATACCCCCGATCTGGCAATAGGTTTATTCTGAATATTTGTACAGATTAATAGTTTGACCATCCTGCAGCCACTAGGATGTGGTCCATAAGCCTGCTGTTGAGGTATAGCGGTCCTGGTAGAGTGGGACTCAATTTCAATGTACACTCCTGTATATGCCAGACCCATTTAACCCTCTGGAGAAGATTTGTAGTGATTCCTTCTAACGAGGTTTTATGTAACTAACAATATTGCTATTCAGAGTCTATGAGGCTCTTAGGGACCTTGACATATTGGTGTAGATGCGTGATCACACGCAACCCAAGGTCCATGGTATATGCAACATCTGGTTTGGTCTGTGTCCCTGTCTACTCTGCTTGACTAATCATAAACAAAACATGTTATTATAGCCCACAGATATGATCATTCTATCCAGTGTAGCAATGACTGGACCCGTAGCGCTGTACTCAATGCTATGGCATAACCACTACTGCGTGAGTTTGACCAAGGACAGGGATGTTGCTGGAGCCTATCGGCGAAGTGACGTAACACAATGTTAACAACCCATATCTCTGCGTCCCTAGGCCTAGGAGGTTTTTAGTTGACGATACCCTTCATAACCTAGACGTCAGAGGGTGAGACCGGAAAGAGTGGTTTATATTCTCCGCAGCCAAATGATGAGGAGGTATTTCAGGCACAGTAAATTGAATTTTAACTTGATGTTATAATCCCATAAAACTGAATTTCAATGTGTCAGTCATCCGTGCCGAGTTAAACGTGAAGAAGAATAAACAATACTTCCCATCTCCTATTCGGTTTGCTGCTATTTGGTGCTATTCCTGCAATCTGCAGTGAACACTCCTAATGCTTATGGTTAGACAACCCGCGCCGCAGGAAACGGTCTCTCGGAGTCTGTAAGTCTATGAATTGATTATATCATGCAGAGGATGGTTTCAACATCACAACTGAACCAGCATCTTTCTAATCCGGAAATAACCATGTGAGGTTTTATGTTCATTCACCACATCAGCAGGAATCATGGGTATATAACCCAGGCAGGGACTATGAAACCTGGAAACGGGAATCTTGCTGAATTTTGCAAGACCCGTCTATTGAGGCCAAATGGAGGAAGACATAAAGAACATTCCTCCCTTGTGTAACGAGAATGCACCCTTCGCCACTAATATGCCTTGTATTTTTTGCAACTGTTGATTGAGCCTGGATGCAAGCATCTCAATCGTTAGTGTTCCATCGATCCACAATGTTATTAAATGCTTTGTGATCACACATTCATTCTGTGTTGTCATTGATTTTGCATGATAATACACCAGTGCTAAATGCGGATAGGTAAAACTATCACCGGATACTTTGATTTGATTGTACCTTTGTGATTAACATATACCACCACCAACGTGTATCACCTTGGACTTGTGCTTGCAGGTTATGCATATCCACATGCCCTTTAATGCACAGAATGCACCTGGTGTCCATTGGCAGTTGATACCATAACTGAACATTTGATAGCTCATGCTAATCCCATCTGCCTCCCTAACTAGAGATGGTATTAGTAGATTTCCCATCTTTGGGCAATAGCATCAGTTTGGAAATGATGGAAGATTTACATATGAGAGGTTTTTAGTGGAGCATCGCTGAATACTGTTCGTCCATCATTGTGACTTTGTTAGTTTCAGCTGAGAATAGCAGAGGTCTAATCTTTTGTCTCAGAGCTGATCCCAGCCAAATAAATGGTTTGATTGTATCCCAATAATCAATAGTTTCAGTTGGTATCAACTTAATTTGAATTTAACTGGACGGGTGAGAACCTCAATTTCTCAAATATAGCTATGTGGCTGATAAGGCTAATTTAGTAAAATACAGTATGTTCAATATCATCCAGATTGGCCATGCCACTTATTTGTTAGCTCTATGCAGTCGAAGCACTGATTGTAGTGATTTGGTAATAATCTGGAAACTGAAGTTAGCCCATTTTGCAGCGCTACTGAGTGTTTCATTGCCTCATCCAGTTAAATTTCAAATATCTTCTGTGAAAGGAAATGATCACATGGAAGTTATTCAGAAATGTCTATACTGCACATGCGGGTTGAGGCTGTTAACATTGATCAGTCCACATCCCATATTGTGAGCCTGCCTTGAAAGGCAAACCCCACCAGAATTACCTTTATTGTCATTCAGACCTTACGGTCTGAACGAAATTTCGTGCCTGCAGTCATACATACAATAATACAATAATAAACAACAACAAACACAAATTAACATCCACCACAGTGAGTCCTCCAAACACTCACTTTGGTGGAGGCAAAAATCTTAGGGCTGCATAACAACCATACCTGTTGTGCAATATAAACTAATCTTATGTTATCCCAAACCAGTGTAAATATTCAAACCAGTTTAAGTATTACCAACTTGCATCTGTGACGGGAGACGTCATCGATGTGGCTCCATACCTTTATCCGAATGGGTGGACTTATGCAATCCGACCCAGGAGCTGCCTCAACCATGTGTGCATGATTTTGCACTTCTGCTCCTGAGAGGTAGAGGAGCTCGAGTACAAGGTTGGCGCATCTTCCAGGAAGGCCATTCTGGGCTATGGCCTAAAAAAAGACCTTTGTTCTGGTTGTACGGCCTTTAAGCTTTCACCAGCTTCAGTGCATCGTGGTTTGCTGGTGGGTGCGTAGGGGTGCTGCCGCCGGAGATGTGAGGTCTTGTGTGATGATGTGGCCTTCCTGAGCCTGATGGCCCTCGTCGAGCTCCTGCTGCTGGTTTTGTTGTTCCTGCAACCCCTGCACACTTGTGGTATCTTCAGCCAAAACCCCTGTCTTCAGAGTCAGCCCAGAAGTGACTCCTAATGCTCCCTCTGTCGAGGGAGATGCATTATGCAGCCTCAATAAGGTGCTGCCTTGGGCGTCCTGGGACCCCATGGTGACTAGACTCCACTAGACTCCACATGTCACATTGGAGCATCTGCTCCATCAACCGCTCCATGCGGGATATGCGATCACAGTGCTCCCGCCGGCGGTGAATCTTCACAGCCCGACTTGTCCGAGTCATCGGGCCTGTCCGACTTTGCTTGGCCTTCCCGTCAGTCTGAGGTGTCGATTCCGACTGTGCAGGTGCCAGGTCGGAGACTGATGATCGATTAGCGATCCAGGTGTGGCCAACCGCTGCTGACTGCCCGCACTCCCGCGGTCCTCCGCAGTCAGTCTCCATTTGGACTTAGTCCATGGTTCCTTTCCTGTAACACATCCTCACAGAAATAGAACTAAACAACCTGAGAGTAAAGAATTTACCTTCTGCTGCGGGGGCAACACTCCACCCCCCTTTGAGATTGGTCTCGAGGTCATTGTATGCAGCCGGGGTTCCCTAGTAGTCGGACCTTCCCCCCCGCCGTGCTGGGTATCCCCGCGGTTCCTGCAGCAGGGATATCCCCGCGGTCCCTGTGAAAGGGATAGCCGCGATATACATTGTCGGGTGGTATCCCCGCTATATAGGTGCCACTGGCACCAGTATGAAGCCGCTGGCTCCAACGCCAACGGCCCGAGAGACGACTTCTCCGCCGTCCGCTACCCATATTTCGGGGTCTTTCAAGCGGCTGTGTGTCGGGGTATCCCCGCTGTGTTTCCCAGGTGCCGGTAATATAATAATAATAATAATAATAATACATTTTATTTATGGGCGCCTTTCAAGAGTCTCAAGGACACCTTACAAAAATTTAGCAGGTAGAGGAAAAACATGTAAGGGGAATGAAATAAATAGTAGAGACATGACTAGTACACAAAGTAAAGACAGAATTCAATACAAAACACAATATGAGGCAATTAATGCACATATGAAAAGGGAGGGGGACGTGGGGCTAAGGATAGGCAGAGGTGAAGATATGGGCCTTGAGGCGGGACTGGAAGATGGTGAGGGACACGGAATAGCGGATCAGTTGGGGGAGGGAGTTCCAGAGCCTGGGAGCTGCCCTGGAGAAGGCTCTGTCTCCAAAACTACGGAGGTTGGACTTGTGGCTGGTGAGGAGACCAGCTGATGTGGATCTGAGGGACCGTGAGGGTTGGTAGGGGGAGAGGAGGTCAGTGAGATATGGGGGGGCCAGATGGTGGAGGGCTTTGTAGGTGAGGATCAGGATTTTGTAGTTGATCCGGTGGGAGATGGGAAGCCAGTGAAGTTGTTTGAGGACTGGAGTGATGTGATGCCAGGATTTGGAGTGGGTGATGAGTCGGGCGGCTGCGTTCTGGACCAGTTGGAGTCAGTTGATGTAGGTGGAGCTGATGCCAAGGAGAAGTGAATTGCAGTAGTCCAGTCGGGAGGAGATGAAGGCATGAATGAGTCTTTCAGCAGCGGGAGGTGTGAGAGAGGGTCTGAGTTTGGCGATGTTGCGGAGATGGAAGAAGGAGGTTTTAATTACATGGCGGATGTGAGGCTCAAGGGAGAGGGTGGAATCAAAGATCACGCCAAGGTTGCGAGACTGGGGAGATGGGGAGACAGTGGTGCCGTCGATGGTGAGAGTGGGGTTATTGATTTTGCTGAGCGTGGCTTTGGAGCCTATATGAGGCTGCTGGCTCCAACGCCAGCGGCCCGAGAGGCGAATTCACCGCCGCCTGCTCCCGCATTCCGCGGTCTTTAATGCGGCTATATGTCGGGTATGCCCGAGGTCGTGACCGGTATTCCCTTGACTGGGTCCTCCGGACTTCACCCCGGGCTTTAACAGGACCTCTAGGTAGAGGTTCCTGTAGGAAGATAAAACCTGGAAAAAGTTTAAAAAAACCTACCTTCAGGTCTGACTGTTGGCAGGAGAATCACGTTCACCCTGCCAGTCGTACGCAATGCGTTAGACGATATGACACGCATGCGTCCTGGCGGGTTTTTCACGTAGTCACTCACGTGACTCCGAAGTAAAATAGCTTGTCACAGTTGATGTGAACTATTTCTCAGCATGAATATGGTCATTTTGATGAAAACTGACGTAGGAGCTGAAGCATTGTCAGTTTTTGAGGTGCTTCAGACAAACTTCAGATAATTACAATTAAAACTAAAAGGAAAGTCTGCATTTGCTTAAGTTTGGGCAACATCTGAAAGATTGCCAGCTGAACCTAAAAATTGTTTGAATCATTGTGAAGTAATGAAATCCCAGACATACTTGATCCCTGTGCATTTGCGGGAGAAACCGCGCTTCTTGGTATTCAATGGTTGTGACCAGAGCAATAACATTATATCTTAACCCTCATTGCCAGGATGCAAAAGAGCAGGGAATTACATGGAATGCAGCAGTTAGGAAAGAAGCAGAGTTCCCACTGAACACTGATCAATGCACAGACTGTGTAGTACAAATCTTCTGTCACCTAACACTTCAATTGTAATCTACCTTACATCATTCGTTGTCAAATTGTGAATCATTGTAAAAAATGATCTGCTGCACACATGTCACATGAACACATCGGTCTTATCACTCCCGGTGACCTCCGCTGTCAGGCTGCTTTGTAGATAAACCCAGTGCCAAGTAAATGAATCACATTACGGAGGCACCTTGCAAAGAAAAACAGGGCTTGCTGGACAAATGCATGGTTATTGTGAAACTAATTTGTACAGACCAGAAGATATCAACTTTATTTCAGTGCCTGAACTGAACAGGCCGCTCCCACCTAACACAATATTTAAGGCACCGAATATGACTTTTTTCCGTCCCAGACAGGAACATGTCACCTTGATGCAGAGGGGATTCATTTAATCTGACATGTTCAGTACAGACATTGTGGGCTGAAAGGCCTGTTCCTGTGCTGTACTGTTCTATGCCTTATGTTCTATGTTCTATAGAGTTGTACAGAACGGGAAATGGTCCTCGGAGCCCATGGAGTCCATGTTGACCATCAAGTGCCCATTTAAATTATTCCCATTTTCCCATCAAACTTGCCCAGGTTGTACCTCTCACAAGGACTTCAGGAACAATTTACAGTGGCCAATTAAGATACCAAACTGCATTGAGGGCAAACACCTTTGCAAGCTGGCAACATGCATCAGGAAATAATATGACATGTTGTGTACACTGCCTGAGACCTGATGCCTGCAAATATTTCTGACAACGTTTAAATGGAACATTGCCACAGTTGTGACAATGCTTGACCAAGGTACTGTAAGTAGCAAGGGAAATACAGCTTAGATGATATATTTAGTTCATTGAAGATAGACACAAAAAGCTGGAGTAACTTAGGCAGCATCTCTGGAGAGGAGGAATGGGTGACGTTCTTCAGAAGCGTCTCGAACTGAAATATCATACATTCCTTTTCTCCAGAGATGCTGCCTGTCCCACTGAATTACTCCAGCTATTTGGGTCTATCCAGTTTAAACCAGCGTCTGCAGTTCTTTCTTAGACATATTTAGTTCATTAAGTTTCTTTGTTGAATAATGGCACTACAATGATTCCAATATGTTATCAATATTTGTTTACGTTTCAGCATTGCATTTTGCATCTGCATAAGCAAACATTTTTTTTTAACGTGGAAATTGAGTAAAGTTATTGGGAATAAATAATTGAATTTGCTGACTTTCACTTTCAGTCAAATCAACGTGTTTGAAACATGAAGCTGACATTCAGATCCCTCCTGATACTGTCTGAGAGACTTTAGTCATCCAGGGCCTATTGATGCAGGCAAATACAACTTCACATTGAGAGGGATCTGATACTGAAATCCCAGCTTGGCAGCCCACCAACACAGCAAGGATAAATAAACATTTCATTGAACAATGAATGGGTAACCGGGTCAAAAGCTTTACTGAGCAGCCATCTTGCCTGGATTACAATGATCTTAAGTAGCATACTCCAAAGTGTAAAGTAATACAATCCAGATTTCTGAGGGCAGTCATCGTTAGAAGGTGGTTAAAGTGTATTTTCAGTAAAGAGGCATTAGCAAAAGCATTTGTTCCATTAATCAAGCAATATATATTTTGTATTTTCAAATGTTTGGGATTAAAGTAAAATACTTGCTTGTGCTCCACAACCTGACTGAAAATATACAGTATGTCATATGATGTTGTAATACACTGGGGTGAAGGAAATGTTCTTTTCAAAACTCCAAAGCCTATGTGGCTCGTTAATTCTGTGACAGATCAAGAACTCATAGTCGACTCATGCAACATGAAAAATGTCGTTCTGCAAACAGCTTCATTATCAAACGACTCAAGGCTTTATTTAATAATTTCCATCAATGTTTACTGTTTGGAATCAGTCCTCAGAAATTCTCTTCAAACACATTTGGCGGTTTGTAAAAAATTGTTTTTCCAAATGGAATATCTCAAGCAAGTTGATACTTTTGCAATTGGTTACATTAGCTTTGCGATGATTAATTTTTCACAGTTCATTCTACCAAACACTACTTTGCATTCAGAGCTCAACCACACGTGCATCAAAGAAGAGCAGTTGTCTAGGTGTAATTAAAAGTGCCTCAATAATTCTTACACAGTTTAAATTGCAACAATTTTAAGGCATTCCATTATAGTAATAAGAGGATTAGGTTGTTAAAACCTATTCAAATGATATCAATTTATTTTTGCAAAGAAGCAGAAATTAGATTATCTTGAAAGTAAATTAAAAGTAAAGAGGCTAAATGCATGTATAAATATCAATCACCGCTGATATCCCTCTCCTTTCATTCTGGTTTCTAAGCTATAGCAACAGCAGGGAGACATCATTAGTTGAAGTGCCCCTGGGCGGCAAAGTGGAGCAACATTGCCAAAGACCCCGGATTGCTTTTCAAGGGCTTCAGGCGGGCTTTCTATGTATGGAATGAGACAGACAGGATCATACTTCAGTGTCTTACTCCATCATCAAATTACTTGCCGAGACCCCAATTTTTTACTTTGTCGACAGTGTAAAACAGGAACTGAAAATGCATAAGAAATGAAAGTAGAATTACTCCATTGGGCACCTCAAGACTGCTCCACCAAGAGTCAAGAGTCAATTGTCATATGTCCCAGATAGAACAATAACATTCTTACTTGCAGCAGCACAACAGAATATGTAAACATAGTACACTGTAAACAATATAATAAGCGAGAACGAACAAAAGTTCAGTTTGTATATATATATACACATACTCACAAATACACATATATGTAGATACGCACGCACACATATGTACACACACAAAAAAAACAATAATAGTGCAATAATAACAATAATAGTCTACGTAGTTCAGAGCTTATTTGAGGTTGTAATGTTAAATGGCTGTAGGGAGGAACCTGTTCCTGAACCTGGATGTTACAGTTTTCAGGCTTGTGTACCTTCTTCCCAGTGGCATGGGTTAAATGAGTGTGTGGCCAGGGTCGTGTGGGTCTCCGATTATGCTGGCTGTAATTCGTCCAACAACGGTGGTGTTGTCAGCAAACTTGAAGGTGGAGTTCTCATTATGTCCGGCTATACAGTCATGAGTATAGAGTGAGTAGAGCAGTGGGCTGAGCACCCCTACTCTACTCATCATCATTATCACTCACTATTCACCAAAATCACGGCAATACCACTGTTCCCTCACTTTCCCTCTTTGTGCGCAGTTTCCCTTTTGGTCCACAGTTAATATCCAAAAACGGTCAATCCCAGATTTCAATGTGTCCAATGTCTGAGCTGCCACAGCCACCTGAGATAGAACATCCGGGAGTTTTGTTGCCCTCTTCGTTAAGGAATGCTCCTCACCTCAGTCCCTAACATCTGCCTACTTATCCTGACAACACACTCCTTACCTCGCCAACTAGTGGTCACAGCCTTTGTGTTAAAGAAGGAACTGCAGATGCTGGGAAATCGAAGGTAGACAAAAGTACTGGAGAAACTCAGCGGGTGCGGCAGCATCTATGGAGCGAAGGAAATAGGCAACATTTCGGGCCAAAACCCACCTTCAGTCTGAAGAAAGGTTTCGGCCCGAAACGTTGCCTATGTCCATCGCTCCATAGATGCTGCTGCACCCGCTGAGTTTCTCCAGCACTTTTGTCTACCAGTGGTCACAGCCTCTCAGCACCTACTCTCTGAAACTGTCCCGCAAGGCAGAAGGATGGGACATCCCAAATCCTCAGTAGATCAGGCAGCACCCGTGAAGGAGGGAGCAGAATGAATGTTTCATAATCTTTCAGATGAAAGGTCATCAACTTGACCTTTCTCCCTCGATGCTGCATGAACTATTGAGCATTTCTAGCCTATTTCCGTTTTCAGCATCTGCAATGCTTTTTAACTCACGATAAGGTCATTGAAACATAGAAAACAGGTGCAGGAGTAGGCCATTCGGCCCTTCGAGCCTGCACCGCCATTCAATATGATCATGGCTGATCATCCAACTCAGTATCCTGTACCTGCCTTCTCTCCATACCCCCTGATCCCTTTAGCCACAAGAGCCACATCTAACTCCTTAAATATAGCCAATGAACTGGCCTCAACTACCTTCTGTGGCAGAGAGTTCCAGAGATTCACCACTCTCTGTGTGAACTAACGTTTAATGCAAAGTAAAGCCAGCAAAGTCCAGTCAAGGATAGTCCGAGGGACATCAAAGAGGTAGATAGTAGTTCAGCACTGCTCTCTGGTTGTGGTGGAATAACAGAAAATTGATAATTGACTGATGCTCTTAAATCCATCCCCAACTAGCCACAGCCCACCGTGGCCTTGCTAGTTTGCAGAGCATATGGAGACTAAATCTTAATGCAGTCAAAATGTGCAAGGCTGGTTCTACAGGACTTGTGCACAGCAGAGAACAAAACGTGCATTTGTCAATAGAGAGTAGAGTCTTGACTCAAAACATCACCCATTCCTTCTCTCAAGAGATGCTGCGTATCCCGCTGAGTTACTCCAGCATTTTGTGTCTATCTTCAGTTTAAACCAGCATCTGCAGTTCCTTCCTTCAAATGCATATAATGTACATTGTTTGGCATATCCAAGATAAGCTCAGGAAGCAGGATCAACCTCTGCCCTTTATTCATCACCATAAAATTAAAATCATAGGATGCTGTGAGGGTCTATGGCTGCATTGAAGTTGGTGCTAAGCTTCAGCAACTGGCTGGTACCAAAGGTCTACAGTTAGCTTGGTTGCTCTCAAGGACCCCTCACTAGTTTAGCCGCCTCCAAAAATCCCATAAAATCTTTTGTCTGCCCTGTGATGACACAGTCCTCATCAATGAATTCACCAACAATCAGATTCCAGCATATCATGGGATCGTTTAAGGCTGTTGCAACACATCATTTCACCTCATTTGGAACAAATCCCTTGTTAGAATGGAGTTAATCAAGAGAATTAACTGGAAACTGTTCAGACTCTATCTACTCCAGAACCAAGATCTCCCCAACTTTAATCACTGAATGGTTTGTGAACAATCGATGAGCTCAAAGTTGGCACTGACTTTTTCACTGAAGTGTGGGAGAGCATGACCTCACACTAAACTAAGATCCCTGAGCAAACTAGCTCAATGCACAATATTACATCCCTGAGCTTTAAGGACCATGTCCCAGCTCTGGTCAATATGGGTCACATCCCACATCGTCGAACCGCCCCTCAGCACAGACAAACATTGGTTTGCAAAATCCACTACTGCCTCCAATGTTCACTCCTGCCTTTGAAAGAGTGTTTAAAGACCCAGACCTCATGTCTAGCAGACCCTGCGTGTGTTTTGGAGACCAAGATAATAATCCGTTATTTGAAGGCACTGGGAAGTTCCACAATGTGATAGTTGACGTTTCCGGTCGAGACCTTTCACCCAGACATTCTGTTCCCTGAGTTTACAATGCACCTGTGGGATATGTATGTTCACTGCACTGATAGGATGTCTTTATTGCAGTAATAACTATATGTAGGCATTATAGACAATAGACAATAGACAATAGGCGCAGGAGTAGGCCATTCGGCCCTTCGAGCCAGAACTGCCATTCAATGTGATCATGGCTGATCATCCCCAATCAGTACCCTGTTCCTGTCTTCTCCCCATATCCCCTGACTCCACTATCTTTAAGAACCCTATCTAGCTCTCTCTTGAAAGTATCCAGAGAACCGGCCTCCACTGCCCTCTGAGGCAGAGAATTCCACAGACACACAATTCTCTGTGTGAAAAAGTGTTTCCTCATCTCCGTTCTAAATGGCTTGCCCCTTATTCTTAAACTGTGGCCCCTGGTTCTGGACTCCCCCAACATCGGGAACATGTTTCCTGCCTCTAGCGTGTCCAAACCCTTAATAATCTTATATGTGTTCCAATAAGATACCCTCTCATCCTTCTAAATTCCAGAGTGTACAAGCCCAGCCGCTCCATTCTCTCAGTGTATGACAGTCCCGCCATCCCGGGAAATAATTGTGTAAATCTTGTAAACTTTGTAAGCATCGTTTCCCTGCAGAACCTTGCCATTTATTTGCCCTGTCATGGAATGGACAGTTATTATAACTTGAAAGGGGTTGTCATTGATATGAGTATTGTCAACAAAACATCATCTTCCACATCTGTATATGATAAAAATAATGTATAAATTTGAGTTAGCTGCACCTTATCATAAGACCATGAGACATAGGAGCAGAATTAGGCCATTTGGTCATCAAGTCTGCTCTAACATTCGATCATGTCTGATCTATTATTCTCCTCCCTTCTCGCTGTATCATTTGACATTATTTAATCAAAAACCTATCAATCTCTGCTTTGCAAATACCCAATGTGTTGGCATCCAACCGCTGTCTGTGTGAATGAATTCCACAGATTCTCCACCCTTTGGCTAAAGAAATTCTTCCTCATCTTCATTCTAAAGGTACATCCTTTTATACCGAGGCTGTACCCTCTGGTCCTAGACTCTCCCACTACTGGAAACATCCTCTCCACATCCACTCTATCTCGGCCTTCTTAGGCTTAGCTGCATAAGTCTCTTGTAAGGAATGTGAATGCTCCATGTTTAACTGTGCTGGCTCACAACACTTTCATGATAATGAACCACAGAATGTAAAAATATCACCCCATTGTAACCATTAACACAGCCGGTAAGGTGAAGCCAGATATAGATCAAAAAGCGGTTTAATTTCACAATTGAATCACCATTCGCCACATACTGAATGATTTCTCTTTTATTCAGTCCAGATAATTTATCTCCACAGAGTGGGAAAAAGTTACACTTTTTACATTGATTTTGCAAAGATTCTCACAGTTTGTATACAGTTAAGGCAGATGACTAGGTAGATCTCTGTGGAGTTTCTCCATTTTACTTTTGGCAGGTGAAATGCCCCTCCAGCAGTTCTGACTCTCTGAGCATGCAGAAAACACTTGGTTCAGATGCCTTGCCAAAAGATTGTGCTCTGGGCTATCTTTCAATGTTTACAGACAAATAACCTTCAGGCACAATTGGTAGGAGCAATCGATAACAACATCCTTGTCATTCTCTCTTCTTTGCTGATCTCCCCACGATCTGACCACTTTTTTCAGTCTGAATTGATCTCAACATGATTGACAAAAAAATAGGTGAATAGTTGTCACAGAATGATTATCTCAATCCCATGGCCATGTCCAATAAGCAGCTGTCTAACCATTTGCTCGTCACATTCAATTGTATTATTATCAACATGTGTCCTCCTTCATCAATATTGTGGGGGAAAGGTGGCGGAGGTCAGCATGACCAGAAAATCAACTGGAACAGCCACATAAATATCTTGGTAGAAGAACAAGCTTAAGACTGAGTGTTGTGTAATGATTGACTCAATTCTTCACATCATTTCCCTCATCTTCAAAGCACCAGCCATTGATGTGTGCAATTCCAATAATACACTAGACCAGTGATTCCCAACCTGGGATCATATGGCCCCCCTGGCAAATTTCAGGGGGGGCCACAGAAAATTTTGGGGATTTAGGGGGCCACAGGTTCAATGAAGGGGGCCACTTTTTTCCCACTAATAATGTCAGGAGGGAGGGGGGGGGGGGGGCACAGAAAAATTAAAGAGCCCAAAAAGTTTGGGAACCGCTGCAGTAGACTGCAGCCAATTGAATTTAAAACATTTCAGGCAGTAAGTTTAATTGGAGAATTAAGAGTTAATGTTCCAATTGGTGCGGCCTTGATGTGGGGGGGGGGGGGGGGGGGGGGGGGGGGTTGCTGAAGGAGTTCTCTGGAAAATATGGAACCCATTGTGTGCTTTATGTTGGGATTAAAGTGGACTTTGACTTAAGTAGTGAAAACCTGATTTTCTTGACGAGACCCGTTTCTTGTCGAAGCAAATATTTGATGCAAAATTATAACAAAAACCAGATCTAACACGCACAGACCCTGAATCTAAATCAGAGTCCACGTGCAAGTCCTGTATTGAAAGACAGATGATTCCCCAAACTATGTCCAGTAAAGACAAAAACGATATCCCAACCTAACTTCATCACAAGGTTCACCAGAGACTGATGAAGCAAATGTCTGTCATTGTATTTCCTTGATATGAGATTTTTAAAATCCACCTGAACAAATGAATAGGAAATCGGGCAACATTTTAATATCCCATCTAATCGAAAGCACCTTCAACAAAGTGGCAGTAGTTCAGTTTTGTACTGAAATGTCAGTCTTGATTATATGCAAAAATCCTGAAGTGGGGATCGAAATAAAAACCTTTTTACTCACTGTGAATATTTCAAGGTAAGGGTACTACTAACTGAGCTGATCTAACACTTAATGCATTTGTGTTTCTGCGATAATCCTAATCATAGTTGTGTTATCACGTTTCAAATGGGCTTTCCTGTCAGATTTATCAATGTTTATTATCAGCCACCTTGTGGCTAATAGAAAGACGTACTAAAAATGGAGTTTGTGAAAATTGACAGAACAAAGATTTCTTTCAAAAGGGACACAGCAGGCTTTAATTTGCACCCTAACTTTGGTAAGTAGACATCAGAAATGACCCAAGGGATAAGATACTTATAACTAATTTGCCCAAATTGACTTTAATGCATTAATTGAGTCAAGTAGCTTAACAGTCAAAATCCGCATGCTCACAAACATGGGAAGTCATAAATTACAGTGAAAAGTCATAAAGGAGGATTAACGTTTAGCATGGGAGTTTTTACAATGAGCTTTAAGGTTAAGGGGTAATAGTATAATAGTCATTTCAAAGCAAAGCAGTATTCTCTATCAACATTAAAATGTGCAATATTTTTTAAACGGTCCCTTAGCTCCAAGGATATTTGTTAATTGTAACCAAGAGCACGCTTTCACGGAAACACATTTTGAAACCGTTAATGGATCATGCAACCCAAAAAGCACAATAATATTTTGAACACTGCAACCTGATACGAACAGGTGCAGGTCCATAAAGCCTACTTAACAACTGCTGCACATTGTCTCAAATTGTTTGGTGCATACGGCTGTGTGCAGAACACATTGAAATCCAAATTTCACTTTAAAGAGGACTCCTCCCAACATATACTCTGGATTTCTGCACATGACCTCATAAACTAGACATTTGTATTAAAATAGGTGCAAAGGTGAGCTTTTACCTTTAACTGAATTCTTATTGCTAAAATACCCTAGCTAGTTGAATCTCTGTGTCGCTTGCTGTCTCTGTGCTATTTCATTCTTGCTACACAAGAAACTTAGAAGCAAATGTCTGAGAATGACAGATCGCCACCTGTAACATTACATGTGCAGCTGTGATTTACCTTTTTTACCTGCAATTGGAAATATTGCTATGAAATCCCTTCATACTTACGAGTTCTGTTGGAGAGCCAGAGGAAACATGAATACTAGAAATCTCCAATCATGTGAGATACCAGTGACACAGCTGAGGCAGCACAGATGGTAGAGCACCAGAGACCCAGGTTTAATCGTAACCTTGGGTGCTGTCTGTGTGGAGTTTGCATGTTCTCCCTGTGACCAAATGGGTTTCCTCCAGGTGCTTCAGTTTCCTCCCACATTCCAAAGACATGTGGGTCTGTAGGTTAATCGGCATCTGTAAATTGCCCCGAGTTGCAGGCAGTGGATGCGAGAGGGGAATAACATTGGAATGGTGTGATTGGATGATTGGTGGTTGGTGTGAATTTCTCTCTTTTTCTCTCTTTCTCTTTTGGAAAGTGGCACAAGAAACCCTAACTTTAAACATGGCCTCACACCAATGAGAACAATTGCTTCAACAAACCCTGCAGGTTCATTCAAGATCTTTCTGTGCCAGTGGAGACCATGATAGGAACAGGACTGCAGTGGAGACTTGTTACTCTCCAGTGAAGGGTAACACTTAGAAACAAGGAAATGCAGATGCTGGTTTACAAAAAGAGATACTTACTGATAGGATTATCACCCAAACCATCACCTATTCATGTTCTCCAGCGATGCAGCCTGACCCACTGAGTTACTCCAGCACTTTGCATGTTTTTCAGGGTAATATGTGTTCTATTTGAAAAATCAACATCTCTTCAAGAGAGTCCAAAAAGATGCTTGCAAAAGAACTGCAGATGCTGGTTTAAATAGAAGGTAGACACAAAATGCTGGAGTAACTCGGCGGGACAGGCAGCATCTCTGGAGAGAAGGAATGGGTGACGTTTCAGGTCGAGACTGGTCTTCAGACTGAAAAGTAGTCTTGCAAAAGTAGACTCCTTTGATTTGTAGAGTAAAGGGCCCGTCCCACTTTCACAACCTAATTCTCGACCTCTGACGTCCTTAAATGACCTAAAAAAATCACGGTCGAGGTAACCTACGACCTCCTACGACCTCCCACGACTATGAAGAAGACCTCCTTCGACCTCCTTCGACTATGTTGAAGACTGGCTTCGACCATGTATGCTTTACTGCTGTTTACAGTAGCCCTTTTGCTTCAGCAGCCTTTTAAGAAAGGCAGAAGGGGATGAGCAAGGGTGAAGAGCAAACACAAGAAGAGGTCTCAATGGGTGAATGGAGATGATGTGATGGACTGTCCCAGTACACCAGATGACTGGAAGAGAGTGGCGCTGGGCTTTGACAAATGATGGAACTTTAAGCACACATGTGGGGCAGTGGATGGCAAGCATGGCATTCTTGTCCCTGTCCCTGTACCCCTCATTTTCCTTTTCGTACAGGATGGCATTCTGCTGGAACCATTCCTCAAGGTCCCCCTCCTGCTGCCTGGTGAAGGTGTAGGGCATAACCTTCCTCCAGCCCTCCCTCACCACCAATGGGGCATCTGCCTCTGATGCTGTGTCAGACACATGAGAAAGGGCTGCTTTGCTGCCTTCAAATGAGGCAGTGAAGGATGGGGTGGTGGTGGGGACATATACTACCACCCTAGTCTCCCTCTCCAGGGGTCTCTCATGCAGGGCTACCTCCTCCTGCACTATAACCTCCTGTGGCATCACCTCCTGCCACTCCTCCTCCTAGGTGGGCAACACCTGCATGACAGGTTTTTTTGAGGGTTGTGCCCTCCCCTTGCGCTGCTGCCTTTTTGGTGCCATCTCCAAAACACAAGTCTCCTCTCCAAATAACTCTCCAGCTATGAATGAACATGCCTTGGAGTGACAGAGGTGACGTTCTGCTGTTTAAATTACTTTTATTTTCCACTGGCCTTTTTTTCACCCTGGAGCTATTACCTTCGACTATCTCCGACCATTTACGACTACCTACGACTAGCATCACGAACTACCACGACCTACCTACAACCTACCTACGAATAAAAAGTATCGATTTATTCCATGCCGACCTTTTTTTTTACTCGTGGGCATTTTTCATCATGCTATAAAAAACGCCGCGACCTACTTGATGCCACAAATACATACGACTAGCATCACAACCTGCTATGACCTACCTACGACATCCTACGACCTCGTGGCGACCATGTTGCGAGTATGAGTCATGGGTAAACTCGGCAGAGGTCGTGAATTCGGTCGTGAAAGTGGGACATCCCTGTATAATGAGAAAGTGTTAAACTGTCTGCATTTGGAGGACATAGAATTAAGGGAAAAGACAAAGTGCTGAAGTAACTTAGCAGCTCAGTCAGCTGTGGAAAAAATGGCTAGGCAATGTTTCGGGTCAGGACCCTGATTCAGAAGAATGGTCCCTCCCTGAAACGTTGCCTATCCTTCCATTGATGTTGCCTGACCAGCTGAGTAACTCATGCACTTTTTTGCTCATGTCCACAGATTTAAGGAAATTGGCACAGGAAGAAAAGAGAAGGAAATGCCAATTTTTATTCACATGTGCTTTGAATTGGTATGTACCGCTTGCAAGACCGATGGATACAGATGTAATGGTTTCAGTCAGTGGAAACTCTTTGCGTGACTGAAGGAATGGGCCTGATTGGGAAGGCATTTCAACAATCAGGTTGGATTGATTCCTTCCACACTATATAATTCTACACTGCCCCAATGTGCGAGATAATGCCATATTATAGCTTCGCCAAGGCCTCCAAACAAACCAAACTGTTACAGTATGCAAGAAAATAGGACAAATAGGAACGAGAAGGTTATAATGCATTGTCAAGCTTTCTTCTCACAATCATTTCTACTTGATCCCCACTCCATTTTTACAATCAATTTCACATTTAATTTAATACCTTTGTTAGTCCCATCAGAGAAAAGGCATGAGGGTGAAGGAAGATAATAGACTTACTAACAAATCTTTATTAAAGAAATCAAAGGACTGGAACTTCTTGTCGACGATTCACCGTCTGGAATAATGACCCAACATTGCTCAACTTCCACTGCATGCACCCGGTCCAAATTTGATGGTCCAATATTTGTGGCCGCCTGTATCTTCAATTTGTGCAGCAAGTCCCAGGATGACGGAACTGACATATGATGAAAGAATAGGTCGACTGGGCTTATGTTCACTAGAATTTAGAAGGATGAGAGGGACCCTGAATGAATATGCCACAGTCGTTACAGACTACATAAGGCAATGTGCGGCGGACTGTGTTCCGACAAAAACCAACCAAGTGTTTCCTAACCAGAAACCTTGGATGAACCAGGAGATCCACATTCTTCTGAAGGCAAGATCCCAGGCATTCAGGTCTGGTGACACAGAGGTCTATAGGAAGTCCAGATGCAACCTTGACAAAGCCATCAAAAAGGCCAAAAGAGACTTCTGCTCAAAGCTGGAGGATGAGACGGGTGTCCGGCAACTGTGGCGCAGTCTGAATGGCATCACCACCTACAAGCGACAGCGAAGCATCACTTCCCTGATGAGCTCAGTGCATTCTACGTACGCTTTGATAGAGAGAACACTGATGTCAAGTCAAGTCAAGTCAAGTCACATTTATTTATATAGCACATTTAAAAAACAACTCTCATTGGCCAAAGTGCTTTACATTTGTTATAAGAATAGCACAACAAAACAGACTACATACATATATACATGTAGCCCTCACTAAGAGGACATCAGGAAAGGCTTGGGAGTATAGATAATTCTTTAGTCTTGACTTAAAAGAGTCGATGGAGGGGGCAGTTCTGATGGGAAAGGGGATGCTGTTCCACAGTCTAGGAGCTGCAACCGCAAAGGCGCAGTCGCCCCTGAGCTTATGCCTAGACCGTGGGATATTCAGCAACCCCAAGTCGGCCGATCTGAGGGGTCTGGAGGTGGAGTGGTGGGTGAGAAGACTTTTTATGTAGGTGGGGGCAAGCCCATTGAGGGCTTTGTAGACATGGAGGAGTATCTTGAAGTTTATACGGAACCGCACAGGGAGCCAGTGGAGAGAGGCCAGGATCGGGGTGATGTGGTCCCTTTTTCGGGTGCCCGTCAGGAGTCTCGCTGCGGCGTTTTGAACCAGTTGCAGGCGGGACAGGGAAGATTGGCTGATGCCAGTGTAAAGGGAGTTGCAGTAATCTAGGCGGGAGGAGATGAATGCGTGGATGATCTTTTCCAGGTCATCAAACTGGAGGAATTGTTTTATTTTAGCTATCGTCCGAAGCTGAAAGAAGCTAGCTTTTACCACGGCATTGATTTGTTTGTCAAATTTCAGTGCTGAGTCAAATATCACGCCAAGGTTTTTGACGTGAGGTTTGAGTAGTGGGGTAAGGCTTCCAAGGCTGCCTGCTATCATTTTGATTGAGTCCGAGGGGCCGAGAAGGATGACCTCAGACTTACTCTCGTTTAGTTGGACGAAGATCTGGGCCATCCAACACTTTATATCCTCGAGGCAGTGGGTAAGGTTAAACAGATTAGATTGTTTTTTGGGCTTCAGGGGGAGATAGAGTTGGGTATCGTCTGCGTAGCAATGGAAGGAAATGCCGTGCCTTTCAATGACTTGGCCTAAGGGGAGCATATACAGGGAGAAGAGAATGGGGCCAAGGATGGAACCTTGTGGAACCCCACAGCAGAGATGTGCCTTCCCGAGCCCCCATACGCGCTGATGGCATTACAATCACAGTCACTGAGGCCGACGTCAGAAGATCCTTCAGGGGGGTGAACCCTCGGAAAGCATCTGTACCTGATGGCATACCCAGTCAAGTTCTCAAAACCTGTGCAGACCAACTAGCTGGAGTTTTGCAGACATTTTCAACCTCTCACTACTGAGGTACCTTCCTGCTTTAAGAGGGCATCAATAATACCGGTGCCTTATAAGAGCAAGGTGACGTGTTTCAATGACTATCAACCAGTGGCACTAATGTCTGTGGTGATGAAGTGCTTTGAGAGGTTGGTTATGGTGGATATGTCGCATGGACCACCAGGGGGCGCCGGGGAGATGGCTGCCCTGCCGGCAGTCTGTGCGTTTTTTTCATTCTTTTTGTTATTTTTTAGTTTGTTAAAAGTTTTGTTTTAAATGTTCTTCGGTTTATTTTATGTGGGGGGAGGGGGAGGAGATCGGGGGAAGCTCTTTCAAGCTCTTACCTTCCCGGAGAAGTGATCAATTTTCAGATCATATTCTCCGGGCGCTCTGCGGCCTTCCATCGATGGAGCTGGAAGCCTCCACGGACTGTCGTGAGCTCCACCGCGGGACGCGGACTTAACATCGGAGCTGGTCCCTTGCCTAGGATCGCTCCCACCGTGACCACCGCGGAATCAACATCAAGGGCTCGCAGTCTCGGGTGAGGCCGAGTCGGGAAGCTCCAACGTCACGGAAGGTTTGACCAGCCCCGACGCGAGGTTCGATCGTCCAGCGTAGGGGAGCTGACATCCCCCCGATGCGGGAGCTGAACGCCGCGACGCGGAGGGCCCGAACACTGCCGGCTACTGGAGTCAAGATCGTCCCCTCGAGGCCCACGACCGAGGAAGAACACAAGGGAAGGCCTTGAACTTTATTTCATAGAAACATAGAAAATAGGTGCAGAAGTAGGCCATTCGGCCCTTCGAGCCTGCACCGCCATTCAATATGATCATGGCTGATCATCCAACTCAGTATCCTGTACCTGCCTTCTCTCCATACCCCATGATCCCTTTAGCCACAAGGGCCACATCTAACTCCCTCTTAAATATAGCCAATGAACTGGCCTCAACTACCTTCTGTGGCAGAGAATTCCACAGATTCACCACTCTCTGTGTGAAAAATGTTTTCCTCATCTCAGTCCTAAAAGATTTCCCCCTTATCTTTAAACTGTGACCCCTTGTTCTGGACTTCCCCAACATTGGGAACAATCTTCCTGCATCTAGCCTGTCCAACCCCTTAAGCCATTTCGCCTTCCATCACAGCGAGGAATGTGTAGGAGTCACTGTGGTGGATGTTCATGTTACAATGTGTTTTTGAAGTGATCTGTTACTTTTAATTGTATGACTGACCTGGCCAATGAAATTCCTCGTATGTTGAAAAACATACTTGGCGAATAAAGTCTGATTCTGATTCTGATTCTAACTCAACTCCTACCTCAAAAATAACCTCAACCCACTGCAGTTCGCCTACCGTCACAACAGGTCAACAGAGGATGCGATCTCACTGGTTCTCCACACTGGACCACTTGAACAATAAAACACTTACGTCAAGCTGTTATTTATAGACTACAGCTCGGCATTCAATAACATCATCCTCTCTAAGTTGGTTACCGAACCGGGCACCCCCTCTGCCGGCAGAGGGAGATGACCCGGGCATGAGAGCAGCCGGCCGTTGTCCAGCCATACCGGGTGTCGGAGGGGCTCAAACGTGTGGAGTACATGCGGTTGAGCAAACCCCCGCTCAGACGGATGTGCTCATCGGACCCAGGCACCATAATCCTTCCCGGGAGCTATTCCAACAGAACTTGAACCGCCTTTCCTCAACACCCTTCATCTCCCTCCGAGGTGCAGGGAAGCGTCTCCTGTACGGGCTCCTCCTCCGCACCCTGGTCCACCGTCCGGCCATTAAGTGGTGGTCAGTGTTGCCTTCCGGTCGTGAGGGGGCCCCCCGGTGGGGGTCCCTCTACGCAGGGATTCTCCCCCTCTACATTGGGGACCAGGGGTGGAGGGTATTGCACCGAGGTGTTCCCTGCAACCTGTTTCTCTCGCGGTTCACAGACTCGCCAGCCGCCTACCACTTTTGCGGGCTGGAAGAGTCTGTGTACCATGTGTATATGGAGTGTGTGAGGCTGCAGCCACTGTTACAATATCTGAAGGGGCTGCTCCTTGCTTTCTGCTGCACTTCTCACCCACCATCCTCATCTTCAGACACCCTGTGCGTAGGGGAGAGGGTAGGGCCGAGGATGTCCTCGTTGGGTTGCTCCTGGGCCTGGCCAAGCTGGCCATCCGCAAGTCAAGGCGCCAGGCGGAAGAGGGCTGCCCCTTTTCGAGGGTGATGTCTGTGCCCGGGTGGTGTTAGAGAGGAACTACACACAGTCCACGTGTGCCCTGGGGGATTCCCGGGACCGCTGGGCACTGCAGGGTATTGAATACATCCTTGACAAGGAGTGTAACATAGTTGTATAGTAGTTTATTGTTTGTCTTGTATTATGGTGGTGGGTTCCATTTTGTTTCATAGTATTGTCAATATTATTTTACTATTTGAATAAATATTTTTGAATAATAAAAAAAATAATAAAAAAAAAAAAAACTGGTTACCAAGCCCATGGAACTGGGTCCCTGCATATCCGTCTGCAATTGGATCCTTGACTTCCTCATCCACAGACCACTCAGTCTGTTCGAATTGGTGGAGATACCTCTTCCTCATTGACAATCAATACGGGAGCACCTCAAGGCTGTGTGCTCAGCCCCCTGCTCTACTCACGAATGTGAAGCCGGATATAGTGCGAACTCCATCTTCAAATTCGCCGATGACACCACTATTGATGGATGAATTACAGATGGTGATGAGTCAGAGTATAGAAGTGAGATCAACCGATTGACCAAATGGTGCCAGCACAATATCCTGGCTCTCACTATCAGTAAAACCAATGAACTGATTGTGGACTTTGGAAGAGGAAGGATGAGGACCCTCAATCCTGTTTATATGGTGGAGAGAGTCAAAACTTCAAATTCCTGGGCATGCATACTTCCGAACATCTTTCCTGGTCCCAGCACACTGATGCAATTAAAAATAAAGCACATCAATGTCTCTGCTTCCTGAGAAGTTTATGGAGATTTGGTATGTCGGCTTTGTCTTGAACATCTACAGGAGTACAGTAGAGAGCACATTGACTGGTTGCATCACGGCCTGGTTCGGCAAATTGAATGCTCAGGAGCGAAAAAGCCTGCAAAAAGTTGTTAAAACTGCCCAGTCCATTGCCGGATCTAACCTTCCCACCATCAAAGGGATTTATCGGAATCGCTGCCTCAAAAAGGCAGCCAGCATCATCAGAGACCCACACCATCCTGGCCACACATTCATTTCACCCCTGCCACCAGGAAGCAGGTACAGGAGCCAGAAAACTGGAACGACCAGGTTCAGGAACAGTTTCTTCCCTGCAGCCATCAGGCTATTAAACACTACAACCTCAAATAAGCTCTGAACTACAATAATTATTATTATTGTTATTATTGCACTACTTTTGTTTGTTTTTTTGTGTATACATATGTGTGTATGTGTATGCATATATGTGTATATATATATATATGTATATATGCGTGTACTTGTGAGTGTGTGTGTATATATACACACTGATCTTTTTTTTCTCTCGTTTATTATATTTTTTACAGTGTATGATGTTTACATATTCTGTTGTGCTGCAGCAAGTAAGAATTTCATTGTTCTATCTGGGACATATGACAATAAAACACTCTTGACTCTTGACTCATGGAAACCTATAAAATTATTAAGGGATTGGACAGACTAGTTGCAGGAAAAATGGTCCCGATGTTGGGGGAGTCCAGAACCAGGGGTCACAGTTTAAGAATAAGAGGTAGACCATTTAGGACTGAGTTGAGGACAAATCTTTTCACCCAGAGAGTTGTGGAATAGATTGGGTAGATGCACAGAGTCTCTTGTCCAGAGTAGGGGAATCGAGGGCCAGATGACATAGGTTGAAGGTGAAGGGGAAAAAGTGTAATAGGAATCTGAGGGGTAACTTTTTCACGCAAAGGATGGTGGGTTAATGGAACAAACTGCCAGAGGAGATAGTTGAGGCAGAGACCATCCCAACATTTCAGAAAGTGTTAGACAGGTATTTGGATAGGGCAGGTTTGGAGGGATCGCGGGCAGGTGGGACTAGTGCAGCTGGGACATGTTGGCCGTGCGGGCAAGTTGGGCCATAGGGCCTGTTTCCACACTGTATCACTCTATGACTATGACTCTATGAAATACTTCATTATGTCATTCTTAACGGCTCATTTTAATGCTTAGCTTAGATTTTAGTTTAAGAGATATAGCAGGGGTACTGGCCCCTTGGCCTATCGTATCTACACTGACTATCGATTCCCCCATTCACACTAGTTCTATCACATCTCACTTTCTCACCCACGATGTACTAGAGATAGTTTGCATAGGCCAATTAACTTACAAACCCGCACATCTTAAGGATGTGGAAGGAAACCGGAGCCCCTGGGGGAAACTCACGTGGACACGGAGAATGTACAAACTCCACACAAATTTGATTTGAGGTCAGGATCAACTTCGGTCCCTAGTGCCGTGAGGCAGCAGCGGGGCCATTGTTATTCCAAGTGTCCTCTGTGCTTCTGGATGGATTCTTCCACTATTTCTAGCTTAGCAGCTAATTAATTTGATAATTCTAACTATGTACAGTATATTTAATCAAACGTGATAACATCCACCAAATTCTTTTCAACCAATGTCGTTGCATTTGAGCCATATAGGTTTTCAATCCAGCAAAGTCTCAAACCGCTTGCTCAGCAGTTGGTGCTGACATTGAAGCAAGATCCCCAAATTCCTACGAGCATCGGACTGTATCTTTATCACAGCCACGGTGGCACAGCGGTAGAGTTGCTGCCTTACAGCAAAATGCAGTGTCAGAGACCCGGGTTCGATCCCGACTACCGGTGCTGTCTGTATGGAGTTTGTATGTTCTCCCCGTGATCTTTCTCCGCGTGAGTTTTCTCCGAGATCTTTGGTTTCCATCCACACTCCAAAGACATATAGGTTAGTAGGTTAATTGGCTTGATAAAAAATAAATGTAAAATTGTCCAAGTTGGCAATATGCAGAGTACTGCCCTGCCGACTACAAAAGTCAGAAGGTTCAGAAGAAGGTGTTGCAGATCAACATCTCAAGATATACATGGGGCCAGTTGCAATTACAATGGAGAAACAATCTGCCCAGTGCACGAGGACCAACAAAATGGAGGCAAAGCAGAATCTCTTAAAAGGTGATCGCAAAAAAGAATTGTTGCTGCACAATAATTATCCCCTGATCAGCAAATTACTCACAAACTTGTTTCTCCGCTTGAGCATTGTCCATCCTCAAACAGTGTCGAAAATATGTTCTTAGTTCCTGCTTAATTTTAGTGAGCATTTGGTTTGGGTATCACAGTGGTGACATCAAGCAGGCATGCTAACACTGCATTTTAATATAGTTTAGAGATACAACAGTGAAAATGGCCCTTCGGCCCAATGGGTCTGCGCCGACCAGTGATCCCCACACACTAGGGACAATTTTTACATTTACCAAGCCAATTAATCTGTACATCTTTAGAGTGTGGGAGGAAACTGAAGATCTCGGAGAAAACCCACGCGGTCACAGGGAGAACGTACAAATTCCATACAGACAGTACTCATAGTCGGGATCAAACCTGGGTCTCCGGCACTGCATTCGCTGTAAGGCAGCAACTCCACTGTTGCGCCACTATATGTTATCCCTGAAAGATGTATGTACCTTTTTTTGGGCTGTCCAGTAACATAATGGCTCAATTTGACAATCTTAACTGTTCTCAAATATTTAGATGCTAATAGGTTGAAGCCAATAAAACAAAGTCTTTGAGCCGTGTAAGGTCTTCAGTGAATTAAACAGAAGCAAACATCTCTTATGCATCCCCTTATTTACTTTTCTTGACTTGTGCGTGACTTAAATAGTCAGCACTCCATTTGCAATTTCTACTTAAGAGACCACTTATGTGGCTTAGCTGATTCAAAAAATACTATACCCTGCATTGTGAGAAACTTAAATTGTTGGCTCACCTACCATTTCAGTCCAAGGACTTTCTTTTAGGACACAGAGGAACTCCTTTGTCACTTTTCTTAAAGTATGAATTGCTTTTCAGTCCAGTTGTTTCCTTACTTTCTCCAACGTACCTTGGCTCTCCCAAAGTTCCTATGGAAATTCCAGGGTAGGAGGTTCACTTATTAATTTTCCATTTTGTAAGTGCATTCCTGTTTGATGAAGTGTTAATTTTGAACGATCGACCCTGACACATCCAATGAAACAATGATCCTGGATTGAGTGAGAATCTTTGAAAAGGTTTCTCTTGAGACCAATGCTCTGGTTCAGGGTAATGTATTGATCGTTCTTTTACCCAATCCTCATTTAATTGCAAAATCCTTCAGGGTGTCAAGGGTGCTGTAAATCTGAAGTATTGTTTTCTTTTCATTTTTACTTTATTTTGAAAAATTGTTCCCCCCTTAACTTTGAACTGCCCGTCATTAATTTGCCCTGAGAAATGGAACAACTGACATCCAAATGACACCCAGCGCTGAGGAGAAAAATGAAAACAGCCTATCCAGCCCATCTCAAACAAAGACTCATTTAAAAGTAAATTCATCAACAGGACCTTTGCAAACTTTGGAGAGTTTGTAAACATGTAAAGCAAGCAAAGAGAATTAACGATTTGCATTGATTTAGTGTTTGCAGAACATCTCAGAACATGATATGAAATTGATTACTTTGAGGCACTATATGAATATTGTTAAAGAAGACAAATGGAGTTGCCTATGGTGATCCTACAAGAGATGAATGGGCAGGTATCCTGCTCTTTGAAAGCATTGATTGTTCCCAGGGCACATAGAAAATGCCCTGAATTAATCATTAATAAGCACAAGTCACATTGAACCATTCAGTGGGGGAATGCAGCAGATGGAATACTGGGGCCAACAAGGTTTCAGGATTGATCCATGGCTTGGGGGTATGGGTGAGATAGGGTTGAGGTAGCTGCACTGTAAACAAAGTTTATGTTTGACTTTCGTACACATGCTGCTTGCTAGACGTGTGTGAAGACAGGTGAACATTCAGCCAAGAAATAGCCTTTCACTACTTGCTGCACATAATATACATCCAGAGATGGAAGATCCCTTGTCTTTCAAGATCATTGCCAACTTCATGAAACAAAAGGGGAAACAAAAAGTGTGTGGAATAAAAGACAGAACTATAATGAGACATCCTCAACCAGCAACAGGATAAGTTATATATTTATACCATTCAAAGTGCTCAAATGCAGTTCCTCTGGCATTTGCTTTGCACGCTGCCATGTGTTTCTGTTCAGGTTGCACATAAATTCTCAGCTAAAAAAAAAATTGCAACAAAGTAAGGTAACATTACAGTTATGATATTACTGAGCTAATTTTATTCTGCGTGAGAAACATTACACCCTTGTGCTTTCGACGAGATACAGGGTTTCCTTCTTCTGCACAGAACATTTTCCAGATGTTTGATTGGTTCCACATGTGTAAGGGTGAAGTAAGCAGAATAAATGTGTGCAAGCTGAAAGGGCACTTAGCATTATGACCAAAAGCCAATTTTTTTAAAGATGAAAGCTTAGCGACCCACCCAAGGTACGTTAAACCGAGTGGCTACCTCGGTTCTTCTCGGTTGAAGAATGACGATGTAACTAAGGACTGCCATTTCCAGTTGCAAGCATTTCCTGCAGCAATCAATTGTAAAGCTCAACTAATTCAAAATACATTTTATTTTATATGTGTACCTTCAAAGTAACTCAATGTTTGACGCAAGTTCATATTTTGGAATCAATCTATTACAACAGGATACATTTTGAAGAAATGCCAGTTCATGTATAAGTGTTGAGTTTCCCCTCATCCAGTGGAAACTTGCTAGGGCATTTATGGTGGGATAGATAGTAAAATAGGACACACAGTTCAAATGGACTAGGGTCTTACTCATTCCCTTCCAGCCAAGGCAAGGTTAAGTATAACTGTAAAACTATCGGCAAGATTAGCTACTTGGACATAACAGTATTGAAGTGGACATAGGAAACAACATATTATTAAGACCTAATTGTTTTAATCTTTCTGTTTTTGGATAGAGGCTAGAGGTTATGATCGCTGGTCTCTGCAGCCTCGTTGGGCTAAAGAGATTGTTTCCATGCTGTAACTTTCAATCAATTCAATCAAAAAAAATGTAAAATACAAGCGCGTTTAGATTTTTATGCCCTCTAAATATTTGTCTGTTGAAATAGAAGGAGAGGGCCCAGAACTTATAATTGTATATGTTATTCATGACACATTTTCTCTTTTCCAAATATGCACACCATTTGCTGCTATTCAATTCTATTTAGTTAGTAGTTGACGACTGATATTTTTTTGTGCATGTGGAGGTTTTATATGGAGTTGTATGAAATTATCCTCTTGAAAAGCTGGGTTTTTTCACTAGTGAGGTAATAGTCAATGTTGGAATGCTGAGAGTTTTTTATATAACTGTTATCCAATTTAACAAAATAACATTATATATTAGCCTTTTAATACATTTGGGTTTAATGTTTTAGTTTAGTTTAGAGGTTAATTTAAAGATACAGCTTGAAAACAAGCCCTTCACCTACTGAGACCAAGCTGACCATCGATCACTGGTTCGCACTAGTTCTACAATCGAAGAAAAAACAGTAAGTGCTGAAGTAACGCAATGCATCAGGCAGCATTTCTGAAGAACATGGATCGTTGACGCTTTGGGTCAGGATGATTGTGAGAGTGGAGAGGAGAAGAAAGATGGAGAGGGAAAGAAAGGAGGGACAGGAAAAAGTCTGGCAGGAAATAGGTTGATACAAAGGAGGTGGGTATTTCATAGGCGGATAGTTGGACAAACGCCAGACAAAAAGACAGAAGGTGTTACCTATTCCTTCGCTCCATTTTGTCTACCATGGAATTGTGAAGCTGGAGGAAAGAATGGAGGTGGAAGGAGAAGGGTAGGGAAGGAAAAAGGTGCAAGTCCAGGTGGGGTACAGAGAGGGTGGGGGAGGGGGGTGGGGGAGGGGGGAGGGGGGAGGGGGGAGAGGGGATAGAAAGATGATGGGATGGGATTTGTAGTTACCTAAAATTGGAGAATTCTATGTTCACACTGTTGGATTGTAAGCTCCCCAAGCAGAATATATGGTGCTGCTCCTCCAGGATGAGCTCACTGCCGATGGAGGAAGCCAGGACAGAAAGGTCAGTATGGGAATGGGAAGAATGGTTAGCAACCAGGAGATCCACTTGGCCATGGCAGACCAAACGCAAGTGTTCAAGTCTCAATGATGTACAAGAGCCCACACCAAGAACACTGGATGCAGTAGATGAGGTTAGGGGAGGTGCACCGGAACTTCTATCTCACCTGGATGGACTGCTGGGGTCCCTGAATGAAGGAGATAGGTGTTACACCTCTTGCGGGTAGACAAAAGTGCTGGAGAAACTCAGCGGGTGCAGCAGCATCTATGGAGCAGAGGAAATAGGCCAATAACTCAATAACTTCTCGTACATTCTCTCGGCCCCCATCCCCTCATCTTCACCATGGACGTCCAGTCACTCTACACCTCCATCCCCCACCAGGATGGTCTCAAAGCCCCCCGGTTCTTCCTCGGCCAGAGAATCAACCCATTCCCATCCACTGATACTCTCCTCTGCCTAGCAGAGTTGGTCCTTACCCTCAATAACCTCATAATTCCTTCTTTTACACCTCATGCGGTTGGAGGGTAAAGTACCTGGGGAGGGGGTGGTTTGCGTGGTTCTATTTTATCCCACTTTCGTATCTAGTCCTTTACACACTAGGGACAATTAACCTACACGGCCACCACCTTTGAGAGCATCCAATGGAACCTCATGTGGTCACAGGGTGAACGTGCAAACTTCACACTGACAGCACCTGAGGTGCATTGAGTTTGGTTGAATTAGAGAGGACACTGTTGATGGAAAGAAAATACTTATTGTGCTGCAGTAACTCAGTGGGTCAGGCAGCACCATGAAGAACATGGGTTTAGTTTTGTTTAGTTTAGAGATACAGACCCTTCGGCCCATCGAGTCCGCGCTGACCAGCGATTCCCGCATATTAACACTATCCTACACACACTAGGGACAATTAACATTTATAGAAGCCAATTAACCTACAAACCTGTACATCTTTGGAGTGTGGGAGGAAACCGAAGAACTTGGAGAAAACCAGGTGGTCACGAGGAGAAAGCACAAACTCCGTACAGGCAGCACCCGTAGTCGAGATCGCATCCGAGTCTCTGCCGTTCTTTCACTACTGTTGATGGAGTACTGGGGGCAGTCTTGTTCCATGACTTGAGGAATTTACCTTAACAAAGTGGATTGATTCCAACAGTGAGAGGCTTGACTTATAAAGACTTATACTGAGTCGAATATGCTTTTTCTCTCTATTGCCCTTGGAGTAAAGAGAGATTGTTGGAGACCAAAGATCCAATGAGTTTAGGGGTAGTACTGGTAATGGAAGCCCACAGAGTTAAGCCCCTGTCCCACTTAGGAAACCTGAACGTAAACCTCTGGAGACTTTGCGCCCCACCCAAGGTTTCCGTGCGGTTCCCAGAGGTTGCAGATGGTTGCCGGAGGTTGCAGGTAGTGGAAGCAGGTAGGGAGACTGACAAAAACCTCCGGGAACCTCCGGGAACCGCACGGAAACCTTGGGTGGGGCACAAAGTCTCCAGAAGTTTCCATTGAGTCTTCCTAAGTGGGACAGGGGCATGCAGGACAGTGCAAGAGGGAAGAGATCCAGTGATGCTTGGGATTGAGTAGTATAGGAGCCCATGTGTTTGGGGATAATATGGAGGAAAGAGGTCCCACACATTTAAGGACAGTATAGGAAACAGGGGACACAAGCAATTAGGGGGAATGTGTGACACAGGAGCCTGAGTTTAGAGAGAGTAATCTTAGGTACAGTACAGAAGACAATGACCCATGAGTTAAGGAACAATATGGGAGACAGAGGCCACGTGTTTAGGGGTAACATGGACTTAGAGGCTGTGATATGATATGATACAATATAACTATATTTACCCCAGGAGGGAAATTGGCCTGCCAACAGTCATAAAACATAAAATACATAAAACATGAAATTAAAGTCACGAGTGGAAAGAAGTAGGATTGTGTATGTGTAAAGTTTGGGGGGGGGGGGGGGGGGGGGGGGGGGGGGGAGGGAGGGAGAGATGGGAGTCAGTCTACCCCACGACAGAAGGGGGAGGAGTTCTCCTGGGGCGTTCTGTGCTGCATCTTGGTTGAACCGGTCTGTTTCTTAAGGTGCTCCTCAAGTTGACCAGTGTGTCATGCAGGGGGTGAGCTTTATTGCCCAGGATGCTCTGCAGTTTGAGGAGCATCCTCTCCTCCAAGACCATCTCCAAAGAATCCCACTCCCCCCCCCCCCCCCCCCCCAGGATGGAGCCAGCCTTCCTGATGCGTTTGTTAATTCCACGGCCTACATAAGCATAATCTCCCGGTTAATACATTATTTACAGAAAACCCCACTGAGTCTATATGCAAGAGGCATCATGTTGGTGCTATTTCACAATCTCAACTGCAGCTGGCCACAAATGTCCATTGCAGTCGTCGCCTCCATTCCGGTCGTCCTTCGTATGATGCACGGCCCATTTCAGCCCTTGTTCCCCGGGGGATTGCTCCCACAGCCGACCTTGAGGGTGCAGAAGGTAGCACCCGCCTGGTTCTTCTTCCCGGCCCTTTGTCCAGCACCCGCTGCCCTCTCCTCCGCTGCGCTACTTCCCTCTACAGGCGGGCTCCCCAGTTCTGCCGCGGTCGGCCCAGTCCTGCCGTTGCCGGAGTTCCATTATTCCTTTTTGCCGTGCGCTGCTCGCTGGGATTTAAAGGACAACACAGGAGAAGGAGGTCTGTGAGTCTAGAGACAATACGGGAGACAGACTTTAGTCAAGAGTTGAGTCTGAAGAAGGGTCTCTACCCAAAACGTCACCCATTCCTTCTCTCCAGAGATGCTGCCTGTCCCGTTGAGTTACCCCAGCATTTTGTGTTTGTGTTCGATTTAAACCAGCATCTGCAGTTCCTTCCTACACAAGAATCAAGAGTGTTCAATTGTCATGTGTACTTGCAATAGAACAATGAAATTCTTACTACCTGCAGCTTTACAGGGCCATTAATATAATAATACCCACACAAATATACAATAATCAAGAATGCAATTAATTGATAAGCAATATTAATCAGTAACCAAATCATAATAGTGGAAGACCAAAGTACATGGTGCTACTAAAGTCCATGGTAGGTCTTAGCTGCTGAGGTTAGTGTCTCATGGTTTGATGGGAAGAAGCTGTTCTTGAACATGGAGGTTACAATTTTCAGGCTCCTGCACTTTCTTCAATCAATCAATCAATCAATCAGTTTTATTCGTCACATTGCACATAAAGTGCAAGTGAAATGAATTTGTCAGCAGCGGTACAATATTAAAGAACACACAAACACAATAAACATTGAACACAAACATCCACCACAGCATTCATCACTGTGGTGGAAGGCACAGAAATTGGCCAGTCCTCCTCCATTTTCCCCCGTGGTCGGGACCTCAACCCTCCGCAGCCGTCGCTGCGGGCGTCCAGATGGTAAAAGGACAAGGTAAAAGTCAAGGTAAGTCCAGGATCGGCTCTTCCCCACCGGAGACCGCGGCTTCAGGCTGGTGTAGGCCGCAGGCCGGCGGTCGAAGATTTAAAGTTGTCTCGACCCAAAACGTCAGCCCGTCCTTTTCTCCAGAGAGGCTGGTTGTCCTGCAGAGTTACTCCAGCTTTTTGTGTCTATCTGTAGTGAGATGAGAGCATGGCCAGAGTGGTGTGTGTCTCTGATGATATTAACTGCCTTTTTGAGACAAAAGATCCAGTAAATCACTTCAACAGTGGGCAGGTCAGTACCCGATATGGAGCGGGCAATGTCTACCACTTTCAGCGGTCTTCTTCATTCACGGGTGTTTTAGTTGTCATTCTGGCCGTGACTCAACCAGTCAGTATGGTCTCTTTGCATACCAGTAACGTTTGATAGAGTGTTTGGTGGCGTGCAGAATCTCCTCAATCTTCGGATGAGCTTTCTTTGTGATAGCTTAGATGTGCTGGGCCTGGGCCACATCTTCAGAGGCATGCTTGCTCAGAAACTTGAAGTGTTTCCTTTTATATATAATAGATAATATATATAAGAATCTGGATAAACAGGGTCTGATTAGGAACAGTCAACATGGATTTGTGCCTGGAAGGTCATGTTTGACTAATCTTCTTGAATTTTTTGAAGTGGTTACTCGGGAAATTGATGAGGGTAAAGCAGTGGATGTTGTATATATGGACTTCAGTAAGGCTTTTGACAAGGTTCCTCATGGAAGGTTGGTTAAGAAGGTTCAATTGTTGGGTATTAATGGTGGAGTAGCAGGATGGATTCAACAGTGGTTGAATGGGAGATGCCATGGAGTAATGGTGGATGGCTGTTTGTCAGGTTGGAGGCCAGTGACTAGTGGGGTGCCACAGGGATCTGTGTTAGGTCCACTGTTGTTTATCATGTACATCAATGATCTGGATGATGGTGTGGTAAATTGGATTAGTAAGTATGCAGATGATACTAAGATAGGTGGTGTTGTGGATAATGAAGTAGATTTTCAAAGTCTACAGAGAGATTTATGCCAGTTGGAAGAGTGGGCTGAAAGATGGCAGATGGAGTTTAATGCTGATAAGTGTGAGGTGCTACATCTTGGCAGGACAAATCAAAATAGGACGTACATGGTAAATGGTAGGGAATTGAAGAATGCAGGTGAACAGAGGGATCTGGGAATAACTGTGCACAGTTCCCTGAAAGTGGAATCTCATGTAGATAGGGTGGTAAAGAAAGCGTTTGGTGTGCTGGCCTTTATAAATCAGAGCATTGAGTATAGAAGTTGGGATGTAATGTTAAAATTGTACAAGGCATTGGTGAGGCCAATTCTGAAGTATGGTGTACAATTTTGGTCGCCTAATTATAGGAAGGATGTCAACAAAATAGAGAGAGTACAAAGGAGATTTACTAGAATGTTGCCTGGGTTTCAACAACTAAGTTACAGAGAAAGGTTGAACAAGTTAGGTCTTTATTCTTTGGAGCGCAGAAGGTTAAGGGGGGACTTGATAGAGGTCTTTAAAATGATGAGAGGGATAGACAGAGTTGACGTGGATAAGCTTTTCCCACTGAGAGTAGGGAAGATTCAAACAAGAGGACATGACTTGAGAATTAAGGGACAGAAGTTTAGGGGTAACATGAGGGGGAACTTCTTTACTCAGAGAGTGGTAGCTGTGTGGAATGAGCTTCCAGTGAAGGTGGTGGAGGCAGGTTCGATTTTATCTTTTAAAAATAAATTGGATAGTTATATGGACGGGAAAGGAATGGAGGGTTATGGTCTGAGTGCAGGTAGGTGGGACTAGGGGAGAATATGTGTTCGGCACGGACTAGAAGGGCCGAGATGGCCTGTTTCCGTGCTGTAATTGTTATATGGTTATATGTTGGTTTTCTCCACTGTCATCCATTCAATTAAGGCAGGTTTGTGGATTCCTGGCTTTCCCTTCCTCTATTCAACAATCAGCTCCTTTGTCTTGCCGACATTGAGAGCAAGATTGTGTAGGAAGGAACTGTAGCAGATGCTGCTTGATACCAAAGAAAGACACAAAATGCTGGAGTAACGCAGCTGGACAGGCAGCATCTCTGGGGAGAAGGAATGGGTGATGTTTCTGGTTGAGACCCTTCTGTTCCAACTCCATTCAGATTAAGAATTTCCCTCCTGCACTCTGACTGATTGTTACTTGTTCACCCAACGGCCATGGTATCGCCAGTCAATTTCAAGATGGCTTTGGAGTTATGTCTGGAACCACAGTTATGGGTTGGCAATTGGAATTGCCACAGATAGAAGCCAAAGGGAGTTGATGCAAATGTAAATGGTAGCAAGAATTTGTACCAAAACCCAAACCATAAATCAGATTACACCAAAGGAATAATCTTCAGCGACAGCTGTGAGAATGTGAATAATTTACCACAGGTCCATACAATAACAAAACAAAATATAAGTTGTTTCTGATTACGTTTCTGATTTTCAAACCTGCAGTAAAACTCATTCAGGTCATTGGTCAGCTGATGATTGTCCAAAGAGCAGGGGGCTTTCCTCTTGTAGCTGGTAATTTCTTGCAAGCACTTCCAAACTGAAGAAGAGAACTTGTCCTTAACTTCTCATAGTACCTTTCCTAGGCAGCTCTGATTCCTCTTCTCAGCTTGTACTTGGCCTGCCTGTTGAGGTCTGCATCCCCGCTCCTGTAGGCCTCCTCTTTAGACCGTCTGAGCTGTCTGAGTTCTGCAGTGAACCAGGGCTTGTTGTTGTTGAACCATGTCCGGGTCTTAGTTGGAATGTCACTGTAATTATGTCAGTCACATATATAATTACACCTAATGTGTATATTTTGCTTTGTAACTGTAAGTTATATTATATTGTAAAATACTCACTGTTACATATGCTACATATTCATTGTAGCAGTCCCAACCTCCTGCACTACTTTGTATCAGGCACACTCACCACACACACACACACTGTGATTAGGTATGTAAGCACTTTCAGTATTACTACGCCACACAGACAAAGGAGCTGAATAAAGGAGTACAATAAGGCAACTGAAACAACCTGAATTGTGTCGTTTATTATCAGGATACCAAACACGAAGACACAACATGGTGGCAGCGGTGACTTTCGAGTAAAAAAACCGCGCTATTGTGAATCGCTATTGGGAATTAGGAACAGCGGCTGCAGAGAAATTAAATTTTTTTGTGCACCCGCCTAACAACACAAGATGGCGGCCTCCACAGCAGCAATGAGCCTCCACCCTACGATGAACTGGGACGCCGATGATGTGGTGGAGGCGTTCAAGAAATTCAAACAAAAGAGCCAGCTGGCATTCAAAAGCTTCCTGAAAGGAACTGCAGATGAAGAGAAGGTCAGTTATATTTTACTATGGCTCGGGGAGAAGGGTCTAGACATTTTTAACAGTTGGAGCTTAACAGAGCCCGACTGCAATAATCCGGGAATAGTCCTTGTAAGGTTTGCGAACCATATGGAGCCCAAATCAAACCACAGAATCCATCGGTATGAGTTCCAAGGGCTAAGACAAGACCCACAAGAAACAACCGACACTTTCCTGTCGAGACTAAGGAACGTGGCCAAGAAATGCAGATTTGGTGATGAAGATGACAGAATTGTCGACCAGCTAATATGGGGGTGCGCCCACCAAGAGGTCCAAAAGTCCCTAATAGGGAAAGACACCCTCAACCTAAAAGACGTCGTAGATGCTGCCAGAGCTTTCGAAGCCACAAGGAAACAAATGTCCTCCCTCTGCCTTCAAGTTGGCTCATCTCAGAGCAGCACCAGAGTGAATATAGACGCTCTCTCAAAACGTGACCCTGGCTCCACCTTAAAGGCTCCAAAGCAGACATTTTCTAGGCATGCAAACAAACAAGCAAGCCAAAGAAGCTGCTGGAACTGCGGTACAGAGCATGCATTTGATGATCGCAGGGAGTGCCCAGCATACGGGACTACCTGCAACTCCTGTGGGAGGCCTAACCACTGGAAGAAAATGTGTAGGTCAACAAAATCATACAGCACCAAGCCAAAGCAGCAATGGTCAAAGAACGATAGAAATACGAGAAGGAAACAAATACACGCACACGTCCAACAGGAAGAGGAGATAACCTCAGATACCTCTGAGGAAGAATTCCTTTCCGTTGGGACCATTGACGTCCACGAAATGGGAAACAACAAACCACATAGCAACAGAGATGAAGCATATACTATAATACAACTACAGAAAAAAGTGGGAAAGAAAAGAACAACGATTAATCTAAGGCTCAAAATTGATACTGGAGCCCAGAGCAATATCTTACCAGTCAATCTTTACGGAAAGATATTCCCTGAACACATGACAAAATATATAATGGCAGCTTGTTTTCTTTCAGGTAGTGCGTAGCCAGTCAAGAGTCATGTCTTGGCGTGACTTGTCCCTTCCAGTGCTAGCGATAACGCGCTGGGGGTAAGATGTTGCAGACTCCGTGCTAAATCCGCTGTATACTGGATAGGCATGTACAAGGACATAGAAAAGCTGGTATCTACATGCCACATATGCCAAAAATACAGGAATTCACAACAGAAGGAGGAAATGACACCCAGTGATATCCCAAGCCGGCCATGGCAAACCATCGGAGCAGACCTGTTCACAGAGAACCAGCAATGGTATTTGATTATGGCCTGCTACTACTCCAAATTCCCATTTGTGAGAAACGTAAAGGACTTGAAAGCTAAAACAATTGTGTCAATTGTTAGAGGGTTGTTTGCAGAGCAAGGAATACCTGAGCAGATCGTATGTGACAATGGAACCCAATTCACATCTCGGGAATTCAGAGAGCTAGCCACCGAATACGGGTTCAAAATCACAACATCTTCACCACATTACCCAAAGGGCCATGGGTTTATTGAAAGGCAAGTACAGACAGCCAAGAAAACACTAATAAAATGCCGAGAGGCAAAGGAGGATCCAAACCTGGCACTTTTATCCTTACGGGCAACTCCACTAAAGGCTGACATGAAGTCTCCTGCAGAAATGCTAAATGGCAGGAAATACAAAACCACCCTGCCAAGCAAAATCCAACCCCCTATCGACCAAGAAGAAACAAGGGCAAAATTGGCAGCTGCCCAGGAGGAGGGGCTGAAACAATACAACAAAAATGCACAGTACTTGCCTGAACTATTTCAAGGCCAAAACGTACATGCTCAGGATCCAACAACAAAGAAATGGACCCCAGCACAAATCACCAGCAGGGCTGGAACCCCAAAATCATATATCATAGAGACAGAACTGGGCAGGCAGTTGAGACGAAACAGAATTCACATCCGCCCGACACCTGAAATGTCAACACCTGCAACTTCAAAGACAACACCAGCAACTCCTAGGACACCACCCACAGCAGCAGCAACACCTGCCATTGATGACAACACATTCTCACAAACTGCTACCAGTGAGTCATATAGTCAACCAGCACCAACCAATGGCCAGGAAACAACTCAACAAGTTACCAATACATCGAGTGCAACACTGCAGGCAACAACCAGATCTACTAGATCCAGGAGCAACATCTTACCCCCAGCGCGTTATCGCTAGCACTGGAAGGGACAAGTCACGCCAAGACATGACTCTTGACTGGCTACGCACTACCTGAAAGAAAACAAGCTGCCATTATATATTTTGTGTGTAGTATAGTAGAAAGCAGAATGCCATGAATGTGGGCAGAATAATCCCACGGTATCTGCTACAGGATTGCCACCCTCGCTCTGGCAATCCTCTAGTGTCACTAATTTTTGTTCCTTTCTTTTGAGAAGGGGGGATGTTACATATGCTACATATTCATTGTAGCAGTCCCAACCTCCTGCACTACTTTGTATCAGGCACACTCACCACACACACACACACTGTGATTAGGTATGTAAGCACTTTCAGTATTACTACGCCACACAGACAAAGGAGCTGAATAAAGGAGTACAATAAGGCAACTGAAACAACCTGAATTGTGTCGTTTATTATCAGGATACCAAACACGAAGACACAACACTCACAATCTCGTAGCTGTTGCTGAAGGTTATTGCTTTGGTGTGATTTGATTTGTGGTTTGGGTTTTGATACATATCATTGCTGCCATTTACATATACATCAACTCCCTTTGGCTTTTGTCCATTGCAAGTTGAATCGTCAATGAATTTTGATGTAATATTCCCTTCTGTGCAATAAAATCTAGCCGGGGGCTTTATCCTTCCTTCACCATTTTAACACAAGTGTGAGGACATTACTGCATTATGTACCTCTGACAAGCTTATCCAGACCTGTCCTTTTATCTTTCAGTTCTTTGGGCCCTTTGTTCAATCCAGTAACACCAGCCCATTCACACAACATGCCTCTGTTCTGGTTGCCCACTTAATCTGATCACCGAACTGTCCTGGGACCTGGAGAGATATTTTTCACATCTTTCCAATTCTGAAGCTATAAAAACAAAGAAGAAGTTCAAAAGTTATATTTAAACATGTGGTATAAATAAAATGAGACAGAGCCTGTAGAGAGAAATTATAAATGTCTTTACTCATGAGACTGACCAAGGCCTTATTCATGAGTTCTTCAGTTAGTCTCACGAGTGAAGGCATTTGTCTTTCGTTTATACTTCATGCAACCAACTGGTGCAAGAAATCTTCACTTGTACGCTTGCATTTTTACATGGCTTTCTGTGTCCATTGTCACTCCAAGACCAATGAACCCATGCTTGTGGTGGAAGGACATTAGACCACACAATGCAACAGGCACCTGAGGATGACCATGAGTGCTAACATTTCAGCTCTTTTATTTTGTAATCAAGCTATAAATTGGGAATAGAGTATCTCAGCAGGTCAGGCAGCATCTCTGGAGGACACAAATCGACAATCATTTGTGTGAGGACCCTTCTACAGACCTAAAATGTCGCCTATCCATGTTCTCCAAAGATAATGCCTGACACGCTGAGATACTCTAGCACTATATGTTCTACGCAAGATTCCAGCATCTGCAATTCCGCGTGACTAATAAACTGGGAGATCTTGACACAAGCAAAGGTTGCAAATGCATATACACATATATATATACACTGAACTTATTCCCGTTTATTATATTGTGTACAGAGTCCTATGTTTACCTGTTTAAGAAGGAACTGCAGATGCTGGAAAATCGAAGGTACACAAAAATGCTGGAGAAACTCAGTGGGTGCAGCAGCATCTATGGAGCGGAGGTGGTAACTGCAGATGCTGGGAAATTTCACAAAAATGCTGGAGAATTGCATCTCTATTGCATCCGCTGCTCTAGATGTCAGCTGATCTATATCGGTGAGACCAAGCGCAGGCTTGGCGATCGTTTCGCCGAACACCTCCGCTCGGTCCGCACTAACCAATCTGGCCTCCCGGTGGCTCAGCACTTCAACTCCCCTTCCCATTCCGTATCCGACCTCTCTGTCCTGGGCCTCCTCCTCAGCCAGAGTGAGCAACACCGGAAAATGGAGGAACGCGAGCACCTCATATTCCACTTGGGGAGTCTGCATCCTGGTGGCATGAACATTGAATTCTCACAATTCTGTTAACCCCTGCTGTCTCCTCCCCTTCCTACCTCAGCCCTCTGGCTCCTCCTCCTCCTTTTTCTTTTCTTCTCCCCGCCTCCCCCCACCCCCTATCTGTCTGAAGAAGGGTTTTGGCCCAAAACGTTGCCTATCTCCTTCGCTCCATAGATGCTGCTGCACCCGCTGAGTTTCTCCAGCATTTTTGTGTACCTCTTATGTTTACCTATTCTGTTGTGCTGCTGCAAGTAAGAATTGCATTGTTCCAAAGTATGACAAAAAAAAACTTTTCACTCTTGACTCTTGAAGAACTATGAGAGATAGAAGAGAGCAGTTGGAAATCGGAAACAAAAGGAAATGGTGGCGATGCTCAGCTGGTCAAGTAACAATGGTGAAGAGGGAAAAACTGAGTCCATATTGCAGATGGATGACCAGTTCTGATCACAAACAGGAACGGTTGGTTATCTGAAATTGTTCATATGGACGTTACTTCCGGAGGGGTGCACTGTTCATAGACAGAAGGTCACGTGCTGTTCCTCAAGCTTACCTTGGGCTTTGTTGGTGCCCAAAGATAGAGAGGACAGCACTGGTGTGGGATGGAAAATCAAAGTCCCAGATTATTGGAATGTCCTTGCTGACTAAATGACTAAAGGTAACATGAGAGGTAAGTTGGAAGAAACTGCCGATGCTGGTTTACACCGAAGATAGACACAAAATGCTGGAGTAACTCAACGGGACAGGCAGCATCTCTGGAGAGAAGGAATGGATGACATTTTGGGTCTCGACCCTTCTTCAGACCTCTCCAGTCTACAGAAGGGTCTCGACCCGAAACATCACCCATTCCTTCTCTCCAGAGATGCTGCCTGTCCCACCAAGTTAAGCCACCATTTTGTGTCTAACATTGGAGATACTCTGTTCATGAAGTGGAGTGGATTTCATGTGGAATTAGCTGTCTGAAGAGGTCTTCACTTTCAAAGGGGAATCGGATAGATTGTTAAGTGAGAAACAAAGTGCAGGGAATCAAAAAAAAGAGCCTAGAATTGGACAGGTTGGATGGTTAATTATGGAACCAGCATGCGGCTAAAGGGTCAAACAGCCACAGTCATGATGCAGGTTCTCACTCCCTACTGTCAGCCTTCTCTCTGCCTCAGAAAGTGCTACCTGACTTATTGAGTTCCTCCATTGGTTTGAGCAAAGCACAAAAGCTGGAGTAACTCAGTGGTTCAGCAGCTGTGGAGGGACTGGATAGGTGATCCAAAACACCACCTATCAACCTGCTCCACAGATGCTGCCTGACCCGTTGAGTTACTTCAGTCCTTTGTGTTCTGCTCACGATCCCAGCATCTGCAGTTTCTTTTGTCTTCTCCAGTAGCTTGTAATTGTTTGGGTCACACAGCCTTATTTGCAGTTCTAGTGATCTCATGATTATTCAGTTTATATAGTGGGTCGGTTTTCTCTATCAGCAGACAATAAATGCTGCTGGCTGATTCATTGCATCTGTCATTGCTCCCTGAACTTCAATTGTGTTTTGTACTGTCATTTTCAGTCAAAGTGAATTCCGTGATTGCAATGCCCTATACAAAACATTAAACACTTGGGTAAATAAGGAAAGCGATGGTGTGTTGCAATCAATCAAATTAAAGAATTCTTATTATGCACAAAACATTGGAAATGCAGGTTAATAAATCAGTTTAGTTTGGTTTAGTTGTTTTGTTTATTGTCACGTGTACCGAGGTACAGTGAAAAGCTGTGGTTGCGTGCTGACCAGTCAGCGGAAAGAATACATTATTGTAATCGAGCAGTCCACAGTGTACAGATACATGATAAAGGGAACAACCTTTAGTGCAAGATAAAGTCCAGTAGGGTCCGAATAGATATGGTCTGAGGGTCCCTAATGAGGTAGATGGTAGTTCACGACCACTCTCTAGTTGTTGATAGGATGGTTGAGTTACCTGATAAACATCTTGGACAATACACTCTGGTCAACCTGAGGAGCACCTTAAGCAACAGACTGGTTCCACCAAGATGCAGCCCAGAACATAGAAACATAGAAAATAGGTGCAGGAGTAGGCCATTCGGCCCTTCGAGCCTGCACCACCATTCAATATGATCATGGCTGATCATCCAACTCAGTATCCTGTACCTGCCTTCTCTCCATACCCCCTGATCCCTTTAGCCCCAAGGGCCACATCTAACTCTCTCTTAAATATATGAACTGGCCTCAACTACTTTCAGTGGCAGAGAATTGCAGAGATTCGCCACTCTCTGTGTGAAAAATGTTTTTCTCATCTCGATCCTAAAAGATTTCCCCCTTATCCTTAAACTGTGACCCCTTGTTCTGGAGATCCTTTTTCCCTGTGGCTATCAAACTGTTCAATTCCACCCTTCTGACATGGGGTAAACTGACTCGTCCTTGATTATGCTGCTGGCCTTATCGAGGCAGTGTGAAGTGTAAATGGAGTCAATGGAAGTGAGTTTGGTTTGTGCGATGGTCTGAATGTAAATTCAGGTATTGAGCCTGCAGATTCTGGAGTCTTGAACAAATTACAATCATGATTTTGATGTCATGTATAGAAAGTGGAAATAAAAAGAGAGAATGTGCATTTATAATGTCATTCAAGTTGGCACCTGTACATGGATTGCAATGCCAAATGTCTTGACAAACTAACAATAGAGAAAAAAGCTGCTGGAAGAACAGATCAATTCGAACAGACACTGCGTCTCTGTGCATGTGCACTCAACTGATGTCTGATTTACTGTTTAGGACCTTTTGACTGCTGATAGCTCTACTGTGACTTTTAACTGCAAAATCCACTTCCATGTACTTAACAGCTATTTAGGCCTTTCATTGCAGCAGAGAAAGCTTTGTTGAAAGTTAGTTCCAGTGGACAAATGACCTGGCAGTTGAAGAGAGAGTTGAAGCCAGGCTGAGGAGCAGGGAGAGAAATAAATGACCTCATACGTCAAGGGTTTTTAGCATCCACATCCAGCCAACTGTGCTCAGCTAGAACTGAGCGTAATGCACAATCAACTTTAACACTTGCTTTGAAATGTGCTGAATGTGCTGATCTGATTATAGGTTTCATCCACAAATTTGGCGGCTGTTGCCAAGAGTTTGGCTGATTGTGTAGTGACTGTTTTAAATGTGGTGACTTCCATGGGAACCACTAAGGCGTGATGAGCATTGCTTTGCATTCAACTGTTTACATGAAGTGGTATCTCTAATGGGTGCATCAGCAGAGAGAACAAGCAGAGGCCAGGAGTGTGGCGCATCGGTGTTTTTGTCAGTCTCCTTAATGGTCGAAAGTGGTTTCCGCTTATTCAACGATAATTTCAAAAAATTCAAAACCGGCCGCGGCTAAAAATAGGTTGCCATTTTAAAAATCGGTAATTTTTTAGTCGAAGCCGGTTGCGATGCTAGTTGAAGGTGGTTGCCGGAGGTTGCAGGTAGCGGAAGGTAAGACCTGCTACCACCTGCAACCTCCGGCAACCACCTTCAACTAGCATCGCAACCGGCTTCGACTAAAAAATTACCGATTTTTAAAATGGCAACTTATTTTTAGTCGCGGCAAGTTTTGAATTTTTTGAAATAATCGCCGGAACATAGAAGAGGCTGAAACCACTTTCGACCATTAGGGAGACTGACAAAAACCTCCGGGAACCGCACGGAAACCTTGGGTGAGGCGCAAAGTCTCCAGAGGTTTCTGTTCAGGTTTCCTATGTGGGACAGGGGCATTACAGTGCCAGGGACCCAAGTTCGATCCTGACTTCAGGTGCTGTCTTGTGCGTAGTTTGTACATTCTCCCCGTGAGCTGCGTGAGTTTTCTCTGGGTGCTCCGGTTTCCTCCCACACTCCAAAGACGTGCAGGTTTGCAGGTTAATTGGCTTCAGTAAAATTGTAAATTCTCCCTAGTGTGTAGGATAAAGTTAGTGTGTGGGGATTGCTGGTCGGCGCGGGCGCGGTGGGCTGAAAAAACTGTTTCTGCAGTTCATCTCTAAACTAAACTAAGCAGGGAAACTGGAGGAGGCCAACATCTTCATGAACCATTTATCATGGGGCTGCAGCCGGGACTGTAAAATTACGCCAAAATGGTTCCTCTTGCAGATGGACTCAGTGGGCTGTTTTGTACTGACCGGTGTTTGTGTGCTTATGTACGGGAATAGTCTTGCTGATCTGCATGCAAAAAAGGTATTTCACTGTGCCTGGTAAACATGACAATAAAGTAACCATAACAATACCTATTTTTAGTTTTTTAGTTTTAGACATACAGCATGGAAACAGGCCCTTCGGCCCACCGAGTCCACACCGACCAGTGATCTCCACTATACTACATACAGTAGGGACAATTTACACTGATACCAAACCAATTTACCTAAATACCTGTACGTCTTTGAAGTGTGGGAGGAAACCGAACATTTCGACGAAAACCAACACCATCATGGGGAGAACGTACAAACTCCATATAGACAGCACCCGTAGTCAGGATCGAACACTGGTCTCCGGCGCTGCGAGTGCTGTAAGGCAGCAACTCTACCGCTGCACCACCGTGCCGCCATTTGTCTCAGTGTGGAAATTGCACGAGGTGGCTGAAGTTCTGTCAGATCTTGGTCAGGGATCCATGTTGTCTGTTTCAGCCATAATTTCACCCTCAGAACAAGATGAGGATTTGTTTCATCTCTGGCTGATTATGGTCATCAATGTCATGAAACTGAATTTGCATGACTAACATCTGAGCTTCCAACGGGGGTGGGAGATTGCAACCTTCACGTGGTCCGCCCTGTTTCAACGAATGCAATCAACCTGCCGTGCACAATCAAATAAGATCAAATAGAACAAGTTGTCCCACAACTTTAGGCTGTGCACGCCATTCACACGATGAAGAAGAAGCTTCCAACGCAGTATTCCGATGTCCTGTTTAAATAATGATGGAAACTGGGAAACCAGACAACTGATGTAACATCATGGTTGTGTTCTCAAGCATTCACGCGAAATTGGTGTGGGATGTTTCCTGCTCCACGGTCGGAATGGACGCAGCCACTCAATTGATCAACCAATCAACCAGTCAACCAATCAACCAATCAATCAATCAATTGTTTGGACTAGAGCTGTTTGAATAGATTCAGGTGAAGCAGAGACTCTACAAAGTAGATTCTGCATAGTAAATCCCAGTGCAATGGTCTCAGAGGGTGGCTTTGGTAAGCGGGGATCTTTGGTGCAGAGAGTACTGATGGGTATTTCTGTCTTTCATTAATACTTCCATTCAATGAAGCAAAGGTAACAGCAACAGCAGTGGATTGATGTGTATCACTCAGGTGGGTATTTTCTACATTTCTTTAACTCTTTCACAGACTTTAGATTACAATAGTTATGGGTCTGTCCCACTTAGGCGATTTTTTTAGGCAACTACCGGCGACTAGTTTGTCCCCACATGTTTGCCGGTGGTCGCTGGGAGTAGTCTCCTCAGTCGCGTAAAAAGTCGTAGCGTCTGTCTGGTTGCCGCTAAATTTTTAACATGTTGAAACTTTTTAGCCGACAGTGGGTTTGACGCCAATGAGCGTAGCTTGACTTCCTCTGATGTAGGTGCTGTCGTAGGTTGTTGCCAGGATGACGTAGGTTGTTGCCGTTTTTTCAACGATGTGCTACGACTATGACAGTCGCCGGCAGTTGCCTAAAAAATCGCCAAGTGGGACAGGCTCATTAGTGTTTAAAGGAAGATGAAGTCCCCAGTATGAGTACTCCAAATTTAATAAAGAGGTAATTACATTTCATGGCAGGAGAACTTGGAACTGTGAACGGTTGTTCCTGCAACATGTGGGAAATTGAGTAGATGTCCATATGTGCAAGAGGTATGTTCAGCTACGGCTCCTGACTGACAGCTTGAACTGTGGGTGGACTTGCCATGGAGCAACAACGATGCTGATTGTAGTGAGCTGGTCAGACTACAACCGGAGCCCTGGTTAAGCTGCAGAGTGGGGTGCACCACCCCACAACACATCCTGTCAGCCACTCCCTGCTACATCCATGGAGAAATATGGGGATCCACATTGGCCTCAATAGCCACTGCGGAACCCATCAAAACCAATAAGGAATGAAGTCATCTTCAATCCCGAGGGAATGCAAAGAAGGTTTTGACAGTGCACTGCACTTTCAAATACTGCAGGCTGGCTTTAATTGCTCTTAGGCACCCAGGAAATTCTGCCCCCTTTGCTGACAAGCCAATGACTAGGAAGAAACAACAGACAGAAAGTGCAAGAGTAACTCAACGGGTCAGGCAGCATGTGTGGAGAGCATGCATAGGAGATGTCAGGAGGTGTCTATTGTTGTAAGCCAGAATCTGCAGTTCCTTGTTTCCACATATTAGCCTTCACTGATCGGTGAGGCCTCTCCACTACAAGCTAAAGCCTTGTTGCCCTGTTTTTAACATGCATAGATGAAGTTTTGGGCCAGGAGTCTTCTTCAGACTGATAGGGGGGTGGGGGAGGAGAAAGATGGAAGAAAGGAGGAAGAAGACAGTATTTGGCACGTAATGGGTAGATAGAGGTGAGGGTTTTTATTTGGTAGGCAGATGGTTGGACAAAGGCCAAAAATGAAAAGACAACTGGATAAAAGAGAAGTGAATTGTGCAGCTAGAGGAAGGAATGTAGGTGGGAGGGGAGAAATGGGTGCGAGTCCCCGTGGAGCACTGGGGAAAGATGGGGGAAGAAAGGGTTGGTTAGCTACCCAGGTGGAATATGAGGTGCTGAACAGGAAGTTTAGTGGTAGCTCAGACAAGTAAGATGCTGACAAGCCAGTGTGCCTTTAGTATGAGTTTGTTTGCATTAGACCAAACCGACATAATTAATCTTGCACCATAATCCTCTTGCCAGCTTCAGGCACTAGAAAATTTAGCACCAGAGGTGTGAAAACAACTAACACGCGTATCTAAATCTGAGAGCCACATGATTACACATTCTTTGCTAAAATATATATATATTGTCTTTTTCATGCATTTCTGTTCTTCTGTTCAAAGGCTCCAGTCAGAAACCTAAGGAAAGTGAGGAACACCGGGAATCCTGGAAGCAGCCTCCATTAACCCACTGCAATACTTAGTATACTTAGTATTGCAGTGTCAGGTGATATGTTCAATCAAGATCCTATCTGCCTGTGCTGAAATTTCAACAGAATGCCAAAGATCTCCAAAAACGTCATAAGTTCTAGGAGCAGAATTAGGCCATTCGGCCCATCAAGTCTACTCTGCCATTCAATCCTGGCTGATCTATGTTTACCTCTCAACCCCATTCTCCTGCCTTCTAAACTCCAGCGAGCACAGGCCCAATGCTATCAAAACTGTTCTTGTGCCCAAGGACTCATTGTTCCCTGGATCAAAGGCACCTGAGGAACAGCTGGATGGGCCATTCATCTCCCAGCAGGTGCTGAATGGTCACCAGATGTTTTCCAACATATCAAATAATTCATTGTGTGAAGCATCTTTAAAACACTTTGATACTAAAGCCATTCCAAATATTATTTATTCATCATTCAGCTTATGATGGATAGAAGAAAACGATTTGAGATATCTGAGCCAACTGTAACATATGTTTCACCCAAGGTTCTGTAATCTATTGAGGCAAACATATGGCATGGATCAGGGGCACAGTGGGTAGAGCTGCTGCCTCATAGCACCAGAGACCCAAGTTCGATCCTGACCTCGGTTGTTGTGTGTGGAGTTTGCACATTCTCATTGTGACTGTGTGGATTTCTACTGGGTGCTCTGATAACTCCCCCCCCCCTCCACCCACATGACAAAGATGTCCAAATTTGTAGATTAATTTTCTTCCATAAATTGGCCATAGTGCAGAGGGAGCGGATGTGAAAGTGGGATAATAAAGAACTAGTAATGAATGGGTAGGAAGGAACTGCAGATGCTGGTTTACACCGAAGATAGACACAAAATGCTGGAGCAACTCAATGGGTCAGGCAGCATCTCTGGAGAAAAGGAACAGGTAGAGCCCTGTCCAAAGAAGAATCTCAACCCAAAACTTCACCTATTCCTTTTCTCCAAAGATGCCGCCTGATCCGCTGAATTACTTCACCATTTTGTGTTGATCTTTGCTGTGAACGGGTGATGGATGTTGCGTGGATTCGGTTGACAAAAGGGCCTGTTCCCTCGCTGTGTCTTTCATTCAATCAATTCAATCAATCAATAGGGATTGGAACACTTCTAGTTCAAATGGTCAGAATCTGCATCAGGCAGTTCCTGCATAAACATGGCATGGTGAGCAACATGTTAAAACCATAGTTTGATTCAACAATAACAATTCGCCCCAACTTCTGAAGTCGTGCTCAGTGGATTGTTGCACTGGTCACCCGTGTTCAGAATTTTGGCATCATGTAGCACCGAAACAGGTCCTTTGGTCCACTGTGTCAAAGCCAGACACCATGTCCATTATAATTTCATTCATCAGGTTCCTATTTGAACCATAGTCTTCTAATCTTCAGATGAGGCCCATTGTAAAGCCCAGGAATTGATTTGGGAGGCATCCATAAAAGACATGCAAAGGAATTTAGAGAGAAGGGAGCTGGCCCCATATTGGCCAGGGCAATATCACAATTAGTAATAATGTGAACTATTTGATGGGAGTTAGAACGTTTTCTCCCAGGGTGGTAATGTTAAAGACTAGAGGGCATAACGTTCAGGTGAAAGAGGCAAAGTTTAAAGGAGATGTGCCGGACAAACCTTTTACCCTTGCATGTCATGGGTATTGCTTAATCATTTTTATGATTTGTGATTTTAGTATGTTTTCAAGAATAGTGAAAGGCTTGGATAGAGGGGATGTGGAGAGGATGTTTGCACTAGTGGGACAGTCTAGGACTAGAGGTCATAGCCTCAGAAATAAAGGAAATTATTTTAGGAAGATGATGAGGAATTTCTTTAGTCAGAGGGTGGTGAATCAGTGGAATTCTCTGCCACAGAAGGCTGTTGAGGCCAAGTCAGTGGATATTTTTTAAGGCAGAGAGGGATAGATTCTTGATTAGTACAGGCGTCAGAGGTTATGGGGATTACAGGTTTGGGAGATGCTGCAGGAATAGTGTACATGAGTAACTGCAGTGCACTATGCACGTTATGCGCTGCAGCATGAGTGGGTGGGAGAGGGAGTAACTGTTTAGGATGATGGATGTGATGCCAGTCAAGTGGACTGTCCCAGCCCTGATGATGCAGACCACCGAGTGTGTTGTTGAAGCTACACTCATGCAGGGAAATAGAATGTATTCTTGCACGCAGCAGATTTGTACCTGAAAGATATGAGGAAGCATTTGGGTGTCAGAAGGTTTAACTTGTTACTCAAAACTTAGAAAGAGGCCATTCAATCCTTCAAGTCCATGCTGAGTCTCATAGCAACAATTCGGGCTCATTTACACACTTCTTTTCTTGTAACCTATTCTTCCCCACAAGGTTATCAACGTCTGCCTGTTTCTGCTGCGCTAGCGGTAATTTAAATTAGTCCAATAACTTATTGACCAACACATATCAAATAATGACAAGACGGAGTACTGGAAGGAGAATGAGAACCTCGTAACCTGGTGACAAGCCAACAACCTATCTCTCAAGGTCAGCAAGATCAAGGAGATAGTGATTCTTCCGGAAGTGGCGGTGCTGCCTTGCAGCTGCGGCTCGCCTGCAGTCCGTTTGTCTTTACTGTTTTTTGTTTTCTCTTGTCCCGTTTTTAGTTTATTTCGGTTTATTTAGTTGTGTATGTGTGTGGGGGGGTGGGTGTAACATGTTTTTTGACTCTTCCTTCGGGGGGGGATGAGACCTTTCTTGCCGTATCCCCCGTCTCCGTGTCCGTCTGCGCTGAGGCCTATCGCGGAGCTGGCGGCCTCCAACTGCGACCGACCTCGAGGCTGCGGAGTCAGAGCCAGGACTTACCAACGAGGCTGGCCGACTTCGGGGCTGTGGTTGCGGTGCGACCCAACTTCCGATCCGAATTTGGAGCCTCGGAGGCTCGGCCGCGGGCCAGTGGACGACATCATCAGGAGCTCGAGTTCTGTTTTCCGGAGCTCCCGCAACTACAGCTGCGTCCGCTGGACTGGAGGACGGCAGCTCCGGCAGCTTCGACCGCCCCGGGCCGCGGCGTTTGAACCGGCCCGCTTGCGGAGCACGGATTCAGCCGCGGGACTTACCTACCATCACCTGGCGGGGTCACAACATCGGAGGCTTGGATTGCCTCAGCGCAGAGGGAGAGCAAGGAGGGAAGAGACAATGACTTTGGGACTTAAACTGTGTTGAGTGTTTGTTATTTATTCTATGTTATGACTGCAGGCTAAACTATTTTGTTGCACTGAAAAGTGCAATGGCAATAAATTGAATCAAATCAAATAAATGCAGAGTCTCGTGCCCAGAGTAGGTGAATCGAGGACCAGAGGACATCGGTTTAAAGTGAAGGGGAAAAGATTTAATAGGTATATGAGAGGTAACTTTTTCACACAAGGGTGGTGGGTGTATGAAACAAGCTGCCAGAGGAGGCAATTGAGGCAGGGACTAATGCAATGTTTAAGAAACAGTCAGACAGGTACATGAATGGGACAGGTGTGGAGGGATATGGGTCAAATACAGGCAGGTGGGACGACAGATGGCACAATGGGCTAAGTGTTCGGCTGGCAACCGGAAAGTAGCCGGTTCGAATCCCGCTTGGAGTGCATACTGTCGTTGTGTCCTTGGGCAAGACACTTCACCCACCTTTGCCTGTGTGTGAATGTGTGTGAGTGATTGGTGGTGGTCGGAGGGGCCGTAGGCGCAGATTGGCAGCCACGCTTCCGTCAGTCTGCCCCAGGGCAGCTGTGGCTACAGAAGTAGCTTACCACCACCGAGTGTGACTGAGGAGTGAATGAATAATGCGATGTAAAGCGCCTTGAGTATTAGAAAGGCGCTATATAAATCCCATCCATTATTATTATTATTAGTGTAGTTGGGTCATGTTGGCTGGTGTTGGCAAGTTGGGCTGAAGGGCCATTATCCATGCTGTATGAGTCTATGATCAACTTCAGGAAGCAAAATGGTAGACATACCCTGATATACATTGATGGCATCGAAGTAGATGTGGTTGAAATCTACAAGTTAACTGGAACTGGCCATATTGAAGCAATGCTCAAGAAAGCACACCAATGTCTCAACTTCCTTAGAAGGCTCAGGACGTTTGGCATGTCCCCAACAACTCTCGCCAACTTGTGCAGAATATATTTTATCTGGATACATCACAGCATAGTTTGGGAACAGCTACATCCAAGTCAAGTTTATTTGTCACATACGCATATGAGATGTGCAGTGAAATGAAAAGAAAACTTGCCTGATGTGTTTGTATCCAAGTTGTTTCATGTTTTGAGGAGGGACCCAACAAAGACATGACAATGTAAAGCAGTGATACAAACGCTGAAAGCAAGATTTATTCCTGTTTCTAACTCTGTATTTAGGGTATTTGGAAAGTTTTGTGAGTTTTCTACTCTTGCCCAGCTTGAACGCGATTGCAACCTATCACCTGTGAGACCACACCTAGAGTATTGTGTGCAGTTTTGGTCTCCAAACTTGAGGAAGGACATTCTTGCTATTGAGGGAGTGCAGCGTAGGTTCGTTCATGACCGTCATATGTTTAAATTGGAGCGGCTGGGCTTGTATACTCTGGAATTTAGAAGGATGAGAGGGTATCTTATTGAAATATATAAGATTTTACTTCGGAGTCACGTGAGTGACTACGTGAAGACCCCGCCAGCAGGCATGTGCGACATAGCGCCTCACGCATTGCACCAGCGACGGGCGGGGGAAGAGCTCTCCCGCTGCAAAATTGAACAAACGGACCTACAGGTAAGAAATTTTATTCTAAGGTCGTATTTCTTCCCCTTGTTGTGCTTTGTGGTGAAGCACCATGTACAAGGGGAAGAAAAACGGGTCGCGTCTCAATGGCTGCGGGGGACTGTGAAAGTTCCGACAGCCCGACAGCCGGGGGCGACCAGCGGCACCTGGACCGCAGAGTCTGCGGTCCACAGTCACGTCTACTCTGCACAGCTGAGCCCAGCGCCACGAGCTGTACACCCGGAAACAGCACAGCGGGCTGGAGGCAAAGCCCAGCAGAAGTCGGTCAGAGCAGTGGAAGTGACCGTCTGGACCGGTTGCTGTTGTCCAGTCACCGATATCAACTCTGCTCAGCTGAGTCCAGCGCCACGAGCTGTACAGCCCGAACCAGCGCAGCGGGCTGGAGGCAAAGCCCAGCAGGAGTCGGTCCGGCCGAAATACTCAGATGAGTCTGGCCGGGAGGAAGCGCCGCCCGAGTGCAGCAGAGGTGCCGCCTCTCCCGCATAAAACGGTTGATGGAGCAAATGCCCCAACGTGGCTTGCTCCGGGAGATGGAGCAAGCTCACTATGGGAGTCTTCGCACTCCCATAACAGCACCTTATCGAGGGCTGTCCAATGCATCTCCCTCGACAGAGGGGAGCATTGCGGGCCAGGGCTGGGCTGGTCCTGAAGAAGGGGACGTGGTTGAAAAAAATGGCAGTGTGCTGGGGGTGCAGGATCCTAAGGAGCTACTGGGAGTGGTCACCAAATTTGCGGATCACCACAGTCGGGAGTACCATTGCAGACCAAGCTGGCGGCCAGCATCGACTACCTGTCCTTCCATCTTCTGCAGCAACAGGTAGTTAACGAAAATATGGAGATGTACATGCTTCCTGTGAACTTTACTTCATTAAAAGTGCCTGCAGTAAACAATGCGATCTGGGGGTACAGTGGGACTGGCATAAGAACCCAGGAGGTCAAACTACAGAAGATTCTAAAACTTCTGACAGCGGGCATAACATTGTTTGCTCGTTCAGTCGATGGTACTGAGATGACGGACACTCAGCAGGACACACTGGCATTGCTCTGCAATACACAGTATGAAATCAATTGCTTGCGAAAGAGCGCAATAAAACCTGCCCTAAACCCCAAATTTGCAGGGTTGTGCGAAACAGCTGCAACACAACCGCAGATACTGCTGTTTTGGGGGGGGGGGGGGGGGGGGGGGAAACTTGTCTAAACAAGTAAAAGAGCTTGACGAAGAATTTAAAGCCGTCGGGCTCATGAGGGCGTCATCAGCAACGGGCAGACCACACACCTCAGACGGCAGCACCCCTATGCATCCACCAGCAGGCATCAACACCAGGACGCTGGTGAAAGCATGACGGCCGCGCAGCAACCACAAAGGTCCTTTTTAGGCCAAGGCCCAGAGCGACCCTCATGAAAAATGTGCCAACCCCGCACTCCGGCGCCTCGTCCGCAGAAGAGGCAGAAGCTGAAGAAGTGAACATACCATCGGCAACCACGGAGGTAGGTGGGTCTGGTTCCTTCCGGAACACAAGAGGTGTAGGACCTGTACTAACAAGGGGAATATGGTGCCAGCGCAATAACCAGGCCCTCAACACCAGCAAAACCAAGGAACTGATTGTGGACTTTGGAAGGAGTAGGAGGGGGACCCACAGCCCAATTTATATCAACGGGTCGATGGTTGAAAGGGTCAAGAACTTCAAATTCCTGGGCGTGCACATCTCTGAAGATCTTTCCTGGTCCGAGAACACTAACGCAATTACCAAAAAAGCTCATCAGCGCCTCTACTTCCTGAGAAGATTACGGAGAGTCGGTTTGTCAAGGAAGACTCTCTCTAACTTCTACAGGTGCACAGTCGAGAGCATGCTGACCGTTTGCATTGTGGCTTGGTTCGGCAATTTGAACGCCCTGGAGAGGAAAAGACTACAAAAAGTAGTAAACATTGCCCAGTCCACCATCGGCTCTGACCTTCCTTCCATCGAGGGGATTTATCTCAGTCGCTGCCTCAAAAAGGCTGGCAGTATCATCAAAGACCCACACCATCCTGGCCACACACTCATCTCCCTGCTACCTTCAGGTAGAAGGTACAGGAGCCTGAAGACTGCAACAACCAGGTTCAGGAATAGCTACTTCCCCACAGCCATCAGGCTATTAAACCTGGCTCGGACAAAACTCTGATTATTAATAACCACTTTCTGTTATTTGCACTTTACCAGTTTATTTATTCATGTGTGTATATATTTATATCATGGTATATGGACACATTTATCTGTTTTGTAGAAAATGCCTACTATTTTCTGTGTGCTTAAGCAAAGCAAGAATTTCATTGTCCTATACAGGGACACATGACAATAAACTCACTTGAACTTGAACTTGAACGTTACACTTGTTTTGGGAACCATGGAGGTTTATTACCACTGATAAAAATATACTACAGAGTATTCAGGGATACGAAATTGAATTCATCCAAAAGATAAAACCGAAAGTTGTACTCTCACAACAGGAGAAATTGGAAGGACAGGCAGACCTGGAAAGGTTATATACCAAAGGTATAATAAAGAGGTCAGCACATGGCTCTCTAAAATTTGTATCCAATATATTTACGAAAACCAAAAAAGATAGTGGATTCAGATCAGATTCAGATTCAGATTCAATTTTAATTGTCATTGTCAGTGTACAGTACAGAGACAACGAAATGCATTGTCCTATACAGTGGATGACACATCATCATTGACTTAACAAAACTGAATACTTATGTAAAGTAGACTCATTTGGAATCATCGTCGATACCTACAATTTAACTGGATGGGGCAACCATGGCAGTATATAGCGTTAACTAATGGTTAACTTCAGCCCAAAGACTGTTCACCAAGATATTAAAACCGGCCTTGGCAATACTTAGGAAACAAAACATATTGTCAAGGCATATCTTGATGATATATTAATTGTGGGGAAAACCCTGGAACTAATCAAACATTTGTTTGAAGTTCTGGGGTTCATCATCCATCCAGATAAATCTAAGTTGACGCCATCCACGACTATGGACTATCTGGGATTCACAATTAACACTATCCACATGTCTGTAACATTGCCAAAGAGTAAAGCAGCAGACTTGGTGGAAGCCTGCAACAAATTGATTGTTACAAATAAACCATCTATTCGACAGGTGGCAAGAGAAATTAGGAAACTAGTAGCAGCATTTCCAGCTACTCAGTTTGGACCTTTGCATTATCAAAGTTTAAAAAAGGGCAAAGGTGCAAGCACTAAAACACCATACTGGTCACTTTGATCGACCTATGCAGTTACCAGCCAAAGCAATTTCGGAGTTACAATGGTGGAAGGGAAATATTTGGCACAGTTCCAGCCAATCATTATTAGTAAACCATCATTCACATTACAAACGGAAGCGCTCATGGCTGGGGAGCTACTAACATTATATCCAGTACTGGTGGTAGATGGAACATCAGGAATCATCATTACTAAAAACACTGGGCAAAAATTATTTAGAAATGTTGGGTGCGTTTCATGGGCTAAAAGTCTACTGTTCACAATGCACCATTTGCATGTCCGCCTACAAATTGATAATACCACAGTGGTGGCATATATTAATCATATGGGTGGAATAAAATCGATACCATGTGTCAATCTGGCCAATACAATCTGGCAATGGTGTGTTAACATACATATTTGGCTATCAGCAACTTACCTACCAGGTAAGCTCAATGCAGTGGCAGACACCAGGTCATGAAAATTTAATGACAGCACCGAATGTTGGACCACAAAATATTTGCTGATATTACTATACGATATGGTACACCAGATATTGATCTATTTGCATCTAGACTCAATCACCAGTTACCAACATATGTCGCTTGGGAACCAGACCCTGGGGCAGCAGCAATGGACGCTTTCTCGCTGAATTGGGGAAAATTGTTTTCTATGCTTTTCCCCCCTCCTGCCTCATCAGTCGGGTCCTGCGCAAAATACATATGGACTCAGCATCAGGTATCTTGGTAGTACCCGATTGGCCTACACAGCCTTGGTTCCTTGTGGTCCTTGACATGGTCTTTGAACCATATATGTCCATCATGCTAGATCTGGGCTGACGGACAGGACCATGAACATGATCATGGCGGCCTATCGAGAGTCATCAAAAAAGCAGTACCTCTCCAGCATAAGAACATGGGAGTCGTATTGCTCAAGGACTGGTGTAGCGTATAATACAGCTACAATCACCAACTGTCCAGCCTTCATATTGATGAAGGACTGAGCTGCAGCGCTATCAATTGCGCTAGGAGTGCCCTGTCAGCTCACTGGTGACAGGCACCAGGACTGTGCCTTACCTTCTAGTTGCCAAACTTATGAGGGTTATTTACAACACTAACCCTCCTAGAGCGAGGTACTCCCAGATCTGGGACGTCAGTGTTGTACTCACATTGCGAAGGGGTTGGTCACTAGCAATGTCCCTGTCCCTGGAAAAGCTCACATTAAAATCAGTTATGCTGATGGCACTGGTCTCAGCTCAAAGGGACATAAACTGAGACTGGACAATATGATGGTATCTACAGAAAAAATAAACTTCGCATCTTGGAGCTGGTTAAACAAATAAGACCAGGAACATCAGGACAGAATTGGAATTACAGGCATACCTGACTGTGTGTATCACACACCTTCTACTATACCTTAACACTACTAAAATTATAAAGAGATAGAGAATTGGTGCTATGGGTCAGCTATAAACAGCCTCATGGCTGGGTATCAGCACAGGCCATCTCTAGATGGCTCAGACCGGTTTTGGGAGCTGCTGGGGTGGATACTGACATTTTTAATCTCATTCCACAAGGGCAGCAGCAACGCCGGCAGCTAGAGACATGGAAGTGCCTATGGACCATATCCTGGAAACAGCAGGATGGTCTAGAGAGAAGACCTTCCAACTCGTTTATAAAGCCAATAACCAAACCTGCGGTGTTGCAGAATTAATTTTGAATTCTGTAATATATTTAGCCCAAGGGAGCATTAATCTTGTTAATATAAATTGTTATTACAGGTGCACAACCTTTTATCCGAAAGCCTTGGGACCAGACACTTCTCGGATTTCGGAATTTTTCGGTTTTCCGAATGGAAGATTTTTAGCGTAGATTAGGTAGGTAGCGCGGGCAGCTTGAAAAGTCTGGAGCGGCTGCCTCCTCCCCGGAGACCGGGGAATAATTGTAAATCATTGCTTAAATGTTAGTCAGTTAGTTTGGAGGGATTTTATGTGGTGTGGGGGGGGGGGGGGGGGGGTGAAGGGGGAAACTTTAATTCTTAGTCCCCTACCTGGTCGGAGAGGCGGGGAGCGGGCAATGCCTTACCGGGTCGCCGTCCAGTAAGCTCCGGAGCGCTGTGGCCGCCGACTCCCAACATCGCGGAGCTGGGGGCTGCGGGCGTCCGGGCGCGGGCGGCGCCGGTTGGAGCTCCGACCCCGGCAACTCTACCCCTGGCTGCGCGGCGCTCCAAATCCAACGCCGCCCGCGGTCGGACGCCCGCAGCCCCAGCTCCGCGATGTTGGGAGTCGGCGGCGTCGCAGCGCTGGGATACCAGCGGGGAGCGGGCAATGCGTTACCGGGTCGCCGTGCGGTAAGCTCCGGAGCTCTGTGGCCGCCGACACACAACATCGCGGAGCTGGGGCTGCGGGCGTCTGGCCGCGGGCCGCGCTGGATTTGGAGGGCCACGCAGCCAGAATTAGAGCTGCCGGGGTCGGAGCTACAACCGGCGCCGCCCACGGCCGGACGCCCGCAGCCCCAGCTCCGCGATGTTGGGAGTCGGCGGCCACAGCGCTCCGGAGCTTACTGCACGGCGACCCGGTAAGGCATTGCCCGCTCCCCGCTGGTATCCCAACGCTGCGACGCCGCCGACTCCCAACATCGCGGAGCTGGGGCTGCGGGCGTCCGGCCGCGGGTTGAAAGTTTCCCCCTTCACCCCCCCCCCCTCACATAAAAGCCCTCCAAACTAACTGACTAACATTTAAGCAATGATTTACAGATGTTTAAGTGTCTCCCCGGTCTCTGGGGAGGAGGCAGCCGCTACAGTAGTACAGACCTGGGTTGACCGTGGGTCGTTTCGGGTCAAGTTTGGCGCCAAACGCGAGCTTTGGTGTGCAGACGACATCTTGGAAAAAATGTCCGGTTTTCGGAGCTTTTTGGTTTCCGGAACTCCGGATAAAAGGTTGTGCACCTGCATTTGAATTTGATTCATATCTGAATACGATAACATACTTCCTCCCTTGGATGACTTTGGCAGTGAGTGAAGCATGGACTGGTTCCATGGCATGAAATCACAGATCTTTAAAATCTTCACGTAGTCACACGTGACTCCGAAGTAAAATAGTAAGATTAAACGAGAACTTACCAGTTTGAAGTTTGATCTTTATTTTATGAGGAGTTATGTTGAGGGAATACGTGCCCTCCACGCCCACCCTCTATTATAAAGGTCAACTGGTATCCTAGTTCTTCTTATCTTATTATGTTTATTTCACTTACTATTACTGTGATTTTACACCGCTGCTTTAAAGAATGTCGCACATGCGTGCTGACGGGGTCTTCACGTATTCCCTCAACGTAACTCCTCATAAAATAAAGATCAAACTTCAAACTGGTAAGTTCTCGTTTAATCTTACTATTATTAAGGGTTGGACACACTAGAGGCAGGAAATCTGTACCCAATGTTGGGGAGTCCAGAACCGGGGCCATAGTTTAAGAATAAGTGGTACACCATTTAGAACGGAGATGAAGAAAAACAAAGAGTTGTGAGTGTGTGGAATCTCTGCCTCAGAGGGCAGTGGAGGCTGGTTCTCTTGATGCTTTCAAGAGAGATTTAGATAGAGCTTTTAGGGATAGTGGAGTTAAGGGATATGGAGAGGAGGCAGGAACAGGGTACTAATTTGGGATGATCAGCCATGATCACATAGAATGGTGGTGCTGGCTCGAAGGGCTGAATGGTCTACTCCTGCACCTATTGTCTATCTATTGTCTATCCAAAACTGCAGGAAATTGCAGAGAATTGTGGATGCAGCCCAAACCATCAAATAAACCAACTGCCCTTCCATTAACTCCATCACACTTCATGTTGCCTCGGCAAGCCCACCAGCATGATGAACGACGAGTCTCACCCCAGTCACTCCCTCTTCTCCACTCTCGCATTAGGCAAGAGATACAGAAGTATGAAAACACATACCTCAAGATTCAGGGACAGTTTCTTCCCAGCTGTTATCAGGCAATTGAACCATCCTACCACCAACTAGATAGCATTCCTGACCTACCATCTACTTCTTTGGAGATCCTCGGACTATCTTTGATTGGACTTTACATAGCACTAAACATGACTCCCTTTATCCTGTATCTGTACACTGTGAATGGTTTGATTGTAATCATGTATAGTGTTACTGCTGCCTGGATAGCATGCAACAAAAAGCTTTTAACTGTACCTTGGATACACGTGACATTAAACAAAACTAAATTTAGGGTGTGGGAGGTAACCACAGGCAGAAAAAGCAAACTGTACACAGACAGCAACAGAGATTAGAATTGATTCCTGATCACTGGAGTTCTATGTACACTGCCACCAGTTGTATTGCCTTGCAGGTTATCCAGGATACCTGTAAAAGAATAAATGTTGAAAATGCTCAGCACCATGATTTTGTAAGGTGGTCTTGGAGGGGAGGATGCTCCTCAAACTGTGGAGCATCTTGGACAATACAGCTCCCTCCCTCCATGGCACACTGGTCAACCAGAGGAGCACTTTCAGCAACAGACTGGTTCCACCAAGCTGTAGGACAGAACGCCACAGGAGATCCTTCTTCCCTGCAGCTATCAAACTGTACAACTCCTTCCCCTTCTGCCATGGAGTAGACTGTCTCCCCTCCCCTCCCCTCCGCCTCCCCAATCTTTACACATCCCCAATCCTTTCCACTCGTCACTTTAATTTAATGTTTCATGTATCTTGTTGTGTTTTATGACTGTCGGCAGATCAATTTCCATCCTGGGATAAATAAAGTTGTATCGTATCGTATCACAGGCAACATTAACTCTGCATTTATCTCTGCAGATACTGCTCAAGTTGCCAAATATCCCAACATTTTGTATGCTTTTTTATGTTAGTTTTTCAGCAACTGCAATATTTTAGTCATGCTGATGTAAAGATCTCCAGAATTCATTGTTTCTATTTAGGAGTAAAGGAAATAAGGTAGATGCTAATAAAGCCAACTGCTTGCATGATCCAATTTCTAAAATGTTCACGTTTTATTTTATTTTTTCCTCTTTATAACAGTAGTTCTCATATTGTATGTGATGCAATAATGGCAATGTGTGGCTTATCCCAGTTTAATTGATTGTATTGTAAACAATGTCATCATAAGGCACAATGATTGTATGAGGAAAACGAAAGGCAGCCCCGAATGGTAGCACAAACTACCTGACCGCAATTAAAATATAATTTTTAAACCGTAATTTCCTAAAAACTTTTCAAAAATAATACAAATATTGACACTGGACTCAAACACTGCTGCTGCAAATTTCCTTGCATTCAGCTTTCACAGGGATGATTGTGTTTCCACCGAAGATTTGCAATATCCTTACAATTTTAGGGATTGTTCTGCAGCCATTGATCTATTTCGTTCTTGTTGTTGTTTAACCAATCTATATTTGTCTGCACAGTTTCAAGAGCTTGTTTACGAGGGATTTCTCCGGCTCCAGCTTCTGGATATTTTGCAAAGAAGTCTTTCATCTGAAATGAGTAAACATAAATTTGGTATCTTTGGGGAAAGAAATTGTCCATTAAAGTAATTACTGTTCCCTACTGATCATTACAAGAGTTTCTCTTTTCCCCTTGCTTTCTTCTGGAGCAATTGATTGATTCAATAGATTGTTATCCAGTACACAGTCACCACCCATCAAAACTTTTCTTTCCCTTTCATCATTTCAAAGGGAGCAGTCTTTCCTATATAGACAACAAATGCTGGAGTAACTCAGCGGGACAGGCAGCATCTCTGGATAGAAGGAATGGGTGGTGTTTCGGGTCGAGACTCTTCTTCAGACTGAGAGTCAGGGAAAGAGGGAGATGCAGAGATAAGGAAGGGTAAGGTGTGAAAACGAGACATCAGAAGAGATGCAGTTCAAGGAAAATGTAGAATAGATCATTGTTAGCTGGGAGAAAGTACTTCAGCATTTTGTGTCTATCTACGGTATAAACCAGCATCTGCAGTTCCTTCCTATACATTCTTTCCTATATATCCTGATCTAGACCTCAAAGCACCCCGCTACCCTCCCATTCACATGGCACCTTCCCAGATAAGCATGATTAATTTGCCGAATGTATTTCCGCTGCATTCTTCCCATTACTCACCACCCCAAATAATTTGACATGCAATAGTAATTAACTTGGATTATTTTTTCTAGTTAGTAAATTATAATTGTGTTTTTATTTCATAATTCAATTGATAATTTTTCTCGCCATCTCCAATCAGTCCACAAGCATCACCCTGACATCTTGTCATCCTCATTTTAATTATCTAACTCATGCTCCCCATGTTCTCAATGTCCAACACAAGAAGCTCAACAGAAGTTCAAGGATCTTTCAATTAGTAATTTCAAAGCCCTTTGACTACAATAATTACAAATCATTATCAGTTTCCATTTTCCCGTCTTAGAACCATACTTCTGGAACATATACCAGTGCTGTTTCTCTCCGTTTCTCTCTTCACTGCCTGATACTTCCAGAACCAGAGAGAAATTCCAGCATTTATGTTTTATACTCGATGCTCTATTGGCCCCCCAGAAAATGGGTTTGAGTACAGGTAACCTCCTTGTTACAGCCATCTGGGAAATTCACCCGTACAGAATTCATAAAACACAGCCCAAAAATTTGACATAAGAATAAAATGTACTTTTTCGCAATACATGTGGAGATGACTTGGCTTTGCTTAATAGAAATTCACAATGTGGACAGTTTTCTAGGAATGCAACCATTCTGCAATGCAGGTGTCACCACTATTAATTAAGAAATGACATGTTTGTTTAAAGAAAAATAGAGCAAATGTAAATTTATTCCAATAATCCTTGACCACTGTAATCTTTGATTAGATTGGATGTGGAGAGGATGTTTCAATTAGTGGGAGTGTCTAGGACTAGAGATCATAGCCTCAGAATTAAAGGACGCTCTTTTAGGAAGGAGATGAGGAGACATTTCTTTAGTCACAAGGTGGTGAATCTGTGGAATTCTTTCCCACAGAAGGCTGTAGAAGCCAAGTCAGTGGATATTTTTAAGGCAGGGATGGATACATTCTTGATTAGTACAGGTGTCAGAGGTTATGGGGGGAAGGCAGGAGAATGGGGTTAGGAGGGAGAGAGATCAGTCATGATTGAATGGTGGAGTAGACAATGGGCCGAATGGCCTAATTCTACTCCTATTCCTTATGCCCTTAAGACCTTTATTATAGATTGTAAGAAGATCAGGAATGTCCAGGATAGTTTGTTACATTTTGGAGCCAATCAGGGAACGGAGTATTTAAGCAATTAACATGTGTAATGAGAGAGATTTATTAATGGTCTCACACTTAAGGATCCTCTCGTGAAGAGTTATCAAAACATGATAGAATTTCAGATTCAGTTTAAAGGTGATTTGTTCCTTAACCATAAGGCAGAATTGGCTGATATAAACTAGGAAATTAGATTAAAGTTTAAAATTATAGATAAATAGCGACCTAGATCTAACAAGATTTGATCATTCTCAGACAAGTGAAGGAATTTAGAACTGCCGTTAATTGAAAGAATGGGTGGAAATGTTGCAATGATTTGTGATCGTTTGCTCGTGTGTCAGACGACGTATATAGCTCGCTGTTGGCTCCTGTCGTCGTCCAACATGTTGGAAGAATTGGTCACCTGACGCGTCACAGAGTGCATCGTGCCGTCGTTTCCGGGGATCGCCACGTGGAGGCTTCTGTCATGATCCCCGATTTGTGATGATCCAGAAGATTAGTGAACATTTTTAGAAATTGGTTAAGAGTGATTTAAAAAACAAATGGAGGAAATGCATCAAAAGTGAATGAGCAAGAAATATTAAAAATAGAAAGAACTTTTACTACTGTATAAAAAGAGAGAAAACAAGGTGTCTATTTCTTGGATGAGACTAAGTTTTTTGTTTTGCAAAGTAAGGAAATAGTAAAAACTGCAAACACAAGTTTAGCATCTGGCTTTACACTTGAAGATACAAAAAATACCTATAACAGTAAAAAAAATCAGAGGCCAAATGAGAGGAGAATGATTACAAAATCACTAGAGAATAGCTGCCAGGAAGACTGATGCAACTCAAGGCAGACAGTTCTGAATCTGATAATTAGCTGCAGACGTTACAGATATTTTGCAGTGATCTGTCAACATTCCCTACAGTCTGAGAAGGTCCCTGTGGATAGCAAACCTACAAAAGTAATATCTTTATTCAAGAAAAGAGGAAAATGTAAAGCAGAGAACAAAATGGCAATTGGCTTAACATCTATCATTGGGAAAATGCTGGAATCCATTACTAGTAACAGGACATTGAGAATAATAATACAATCAAGCAGTGACAGATTTAGGAGAGGGTGTAATATACAGGGTAGGTAAAGGGGAACCAACATTCAATAAGGTGTCACGTAAAAGGTTACTACTCAAGGTAAGAACTCATAACATTGATGGTTATATTAACTGGAATTATGGATTGGCTAACCAACAGAAAACAAAATATTGGGAGAAATCTATCATTTTCAGATTTGCAAATCAGATGGCTGAGTGCCAAGGCCACTAAGTTCCAATCTATATTCAAGACTGATATATAGCCAATGATGCTACAAAAATGGGATGAAAAGCAAGTTGTGAGGAGGATGCAAAGGGAGATTGATAGACTGAGCGAGCTGTGCAAAGAATTGGCAGATGGTGTATAATGAAAAACATCCAATTTTGCAAGAGGAAAATAAACATAAACATTATTTAAATGGAGGGAAACTAGAGAATGTACAGAGGGATTTGGGTGCCCTCATACAGGAAACACAGAAAGTTAGTATGCAGACATAGCAGGCAATTAGAAAAGCATATGTGAATTTGGCCTTTACTGCAAAGGGACTGGGATATAAAAGTAGGTGGCTTGCTATACCTCTTGGACAGACCACTCTGAGTATGATGTGCACTTTTGGCATTATTTATTTAAGGAAGGAAATATTTGTAATTATATCAATTCTGAGATTGTTCAGTGGGCTGATGTATTAGATGACAAGGTTAGTCCAGAAGAAAGGTTGAGTAGGATGGATGTATACTTTGGAGTTTCAAAGAATGAGAAGCAATCTTACTGAAACAAATAAGAATATGCAGGGGTCGATAGGGTTTATAATCAGAGGACCCTTCCTGTAGTTGGGAAATCTAGAATTAGGGTGCATAGTTCCAAATAAGGAGTTGTCCAATTAAGAAGGAAACAAGAAACCTTCTGTGAAGGTGGTGACTCTTTGGAGTTCTTCATCCCAGAGAGTTGTACAAGATGAGTCATTGATTACAGTCAAGAGTAAGATAGATGTTTGGTCTGTTGGGTAGTCGAAGGTTATGCTGAGCAGGTGCAAAGTGGAGAAGACTTGCAGAGTCTCCTGTTTCTATTCATCACATTTTTATTTCAGATTTATCACGCACATGGTATGTTGCCTTTGGAATGCAAACGTGTTCCTGATTTCTATGGTTCTTCCAATTATTAACAGCAAATGCCCACTTTTTCATCACCTGCACGTTGACCACATGCTAGTTAGAGCAATTTTTTAAGTTGCTAAAGCTTCTTAGTATCTTACTTATAATCCTGTAGTGTCTGATTCTTGTCATGTAAATTTACCACTGAGTCAAGACTTCAGTTGCTGTCTTACCTTCCTTCCAGCCTCTCAACACCTACAAATTCAAGGGCCCATGTCTTACTTTCATTAAACAATGTATCCCAGTCCCACTTTCCACAAACTCTCACAATTAAAACCAGCCTGCACCTGAGAGTGGAGCTCCGAAATAACAGATAACTGTCTTTGAATTTTATTTATTTGCATTTGTCTGAGTGAGCTTGTGATCTTGTCTCACAGATGCATAGCTCCAGATTCAGGAACAGTTTTCCCCCCAGCTGTTATCAGGCAACTGAACAGTCTTCTCATCATTTGGATGTGTGGCCCTGACCTGCCTCCAACCTCCTTGGAGATCTCTGAGCTGTCTTTAATCGGACTTCAATGTTACATCTTTGCACTAAATGTTGTACAATTTATCATTTATCCGTGCACTGTGGACAGCTTGATTGTAATCATGTATAGTATTTTCTTTGACTGAATAGCAGGCAAACAAAAGCTGTTCACTGTACACATGACAATAAATTAAATATATACTACTAATCTGGATTTACACACAATAGTGCAAAAAAAAATCAAAGGTTTTCTAAAACTGCCATCTTGCGACTTACCTGCCACAAATTGAGTTCAGTGTTAAATGATCTTGTTATTCTCAATATCAGTCGTCCAAGATTTCTACTAGTGATTGTGTATCTGAAAGGTGAACACAATGTAGGTTTGCTAAGCTGTTCTTTAAAGCAATATTAAACACTTGATCATCCCAAATACATTCCTTTGAAGACGTGAACATACACCCAAACTAAAGGTGCACATCAGGAAAACACAGGCACATCATGTGTGGATTCCTGACAGTCAAGGCCCTTGACTGGCAACATATTCTCAGAAAATGATTCCCAAAACCTGAAGGAAAAAAGTGGTGGGTCATTTTCATATCACTCCCTGTGATACCCTGGTGTACACAAATGACTGCTGAATTTCCACTGTTATTCATCAAACTAAAATTTACCACCTTACTGTAAAATGGTTAGGGAAATGTAGAGAAAGTAAGTTTATCTTTCTTAAATTAGCTGAAGAAAAGAGTTTGTTTTTTTCTTTCGAAGAACTTGCATTTAAACTACCATCCAAAAGGTGATTTATTTTCCACCTTAGATATTTAATCATGATCACCCAGAAAGCTTTTTCGATCCATTGAAATGCATGCTAACATGGTAGTATGTGAGTATCCAATGCAAGTATCATGCAGGGAACATAAGGGGTACATTGTCCCAACATGTGGCATACAAAAAACGCGTGTTACATAGATATTTGCACGCAAAATTGAAAGTGCGATTCTCTTCAACGTTGGGTGCTCAGAGAGCAATAATTGGTGTTGTGAACTGCCAAGTCAAATCGTGATGCTAATTTGAGACTCCTTCCCTTCATAGGGTATATGTGAGATGAGAGAGGGTACCCCACACCTTTGAAGGCCAAAGGGATATTGTAATGTTAGAGGTGTGTGCTTGGGGCAAGGGTTGCTGCATTTGTCCCACCACAAACATGAAAGGTCCTTACAGTGACAATGAAAATGTTGCTGCCATCTGTGATGTGTGGCCCTGATAGCAGGCCTTGTTTAATTGGTGGACTCCACAATGACATCTAAGGTAAGAATGAGTCTTTTAAAGCATCTGGAACAGCCCATCATCATGCTTTTATGATGGCTTGGTCCTGCAATCAAAGTCCAATCTATTCTTGCCACAATATGGCAGCAATAACATCAATCATGCAATGTGTGTTGATGAACACCAGCAGACATTGTAAGTTTAATTCAGAGATACATCATTGAAACAGGCCCTTCGGTCCACCAAGTCCTTGACGACCACCAATTACACTAGTTTTATGTTATTTCACTATCACATCCACTTCTTCCACTGCAGGGGCAATTCTCCGAGGCCGCAAACCCGCAAGTCTTTGGGACGCAGGAGGAAACCAGAGCACCCGCAGGAAACCCATGCAATCACAGGAAGAACAGCAACCAAGGTCAGGATCGAATACGGGTCTCTGACATTGTGAGGCACCAGCTCTACCATAAGGTCATAAGGGATAGGAGTAGAATTGGGCCATTTGGCCCATCAAGTCTACTCCGCCATTCAATCATGGCTGATCTTTCTCTCCTTCCAAACCCCATTTTCCTGCCTTCTCCCCATAACCTTTGACATCTGTACTAATCAAGAATCTGTCTTTCCCTGCATTAAAAATATCCATTGACTTGGCCTCCACAACCTTCTGTGGCAGAGAATTGCACAGATTTACTACACTATGACTAAAGAATTTCCTCCTCATATCCTTCCTAAAAGAGCATCCTTTATTTCTAAGGCTATGACCTCTAGTCTTATACTCTCCCACCAATGGAAACATCCTCCCCACATCCACTCTGTCCTAGCCTTTCACTATTCTCTATGCGTTTCGTTGTCTCTGTACTGTACACTGACAATGACAATTAAAATTGAATCTGAATCTGATGTGTCAATGAGGTCCCCCTCATTCTTCTAAACGCCAGTGAGTACAGGCCCAGTGCCGACAAATGCTCATCATAGGTTAACCTACTCATTTCTGCGATCATTCTTTTAAACCTCCTCTGGACCCTCTCCAGAGCCAGCACCTCCTTCCTCAGATATGTTGCCCACAATTGCTCACAATATTCCAAATGTGGCCTTACCAGCACCTTATAGAGCATCACCATTACATCCCTGTTTTTGTATTCAAGCCTTCTTGAAATAAATGCTAGCATTGAGTTTGCTTTCTTTACTGATTTGACTTGCAGATTACATTTTTGGGAATCCTGCAACAGTACTCCCAGTCCCTTTGCACCTCCCATATCTGGATTCTCACCCCATTTAGAAAATAGTCTATGCCTTTATTCCTACTGCATGACTCCACACTTTGCTATACTATATTCCATCTGCCACTTCTCTGCCCACTCTCCCAGCCTGTCCCTTCTGCAGAGTCCCTGCTTTCTCTACACTACCTGACCCTCCACCTATTTTCGTATCATTTTTGCCACACAGCCTTCAATCCCCTCTTCCAAATCATTAACATACAAGCTGCACCACCGTGCTGTGCAAGCTCAGTGTCCAGGAAGAACCATGATACCATTTATCACTGTGTACTGTGTGTATAGAGGTGCAGATTGCTTGGCACATTCAATCTTAGGCTTTGAAGTAACATTTTCAGCCCAGCTTATTTTCATTTAGGTCACAAATCCGACGTATTGACTGGTTTTCTCTACATTGGTGTTGCCTGACCTGATGAATTATTCCAGCATTCTGTTTTTATTTCAGATATCCAACATTTTCAATTTTGCGCCATTCACTATTGTATCCAACCGTCCATTACCAAACCGCTCCAATTGTGGATTGCTCGCTTATGCACATTTAAAAAAAGGTATTTGAGATATCTGCCTTTGAATTAAATATGCATTGTGAAAAGATTTGAGATTTTACAGAACAATAGGCAGGAGATTGGGGTTGTGAGGGAAAGATGGATCAGCTATGATTGAGTGGTGGAGTAGACCTGATGGGACAAATGGCTTAATTCTGCTGCTAGAACTTATGAATAGAGCTATGATTCTGACCATTAACAACTTGGGAGAAACATAAATTTGAATAAGTTAACTTGTTTGTGAAACTGTACTGGCAGAAGAAAAGATGAGACGTTTCTACCTTTGCACTAAGTATTCCCAGTTGAGTCGTGTCCAATCCCATGCCATCGTTTTTCCGTACTTATTGTATGAAATGTACTGGATTATAGTAAACACATCCTGACTCTTTATTAGACTTTCATTCTTTAGGTATTTTAAGAACCTGTATTATAAAGAAGAAGAAAAATTAGTAGATTGATATTTGAGACAATAATAATAGATTTATATCTATAATGACATATTGGGTATTGGCCATCTGTTTTGTAAGTTGGCCTTCAGTTTCTCCTTGTTGTGGAATTTCAGATTAAATATATTCATAAATTTTGTGTTGCTTGCTCAATCTGCCATGGCCACAGTCTTTGATGACTTTTAACTGAGTACTGCTGAAATGGCAACCAGATAAACAACTAGGGACAATTGAGAAAAGCTTTGAACAGAATTTGAAATTACACCAAAAAACAAATACAGTTTTTGGAAAAAAAATTCAGTTTCTGCAGTGGCAACAGTATTGCAATAAATCTCATGAAGTAGTTCCAGAGCAGTTTTATTAATGTCTAATGTTTTATGTGTCATTCCTAACTGTCACTGTATGTCATGTTGTCACTTGCGGGCGGAGCACCAAGGCAAATTCCTTGTATGTGAATACTTGGCCAATAAACTTATCGTTCATTTTGCAATTACCTGTCCAAAAGTTGTACATCTTCCACTGAAGCCAACCCGTACAGAAGCTTGTCCTTCTCCTGAGCAAGGGGCGTGTCCTGGTACATCTTAAACATGTATTCCCACCAAGTCTGATTCCCAATTCGTTGCATTCCATAACGGTACACAATCAGTCGCAGATTAGGTGCAATACTAGAATAAATAAAATTAATTTGAAATTATTTGCAAACGGCAATCTTCTTTTAAGAGTATTTTTACTAAAATAATGCTGTATTAAGGATGGTGAAATTGGGGTGAGTGAGGAAGAGTGTGCATTTTGTCCCATAATATGAGGCATTAATATTTAACAATTGTGCAATATGATTGCAACCCATTTTCCACCACATTTTGTAAATGAAGGTTGCAAAGTGTGTGTTTACCTTGCGCTCAAAGAATAGAATGCCCATTATAATACATAATCAGGCTGAAAATTGTAATACCAGCCTGCTTGGATTCCCAGGGTTTAGTAACACCATCACCTGAAGTAGGAGCAGCTGGATTCAGCAGACATCTGCCCTTTGTCGCAGAACTGCTCTCTCCAACCCCACAAACAAACCTTCTGCAATCATTGCTGAGAACCCAAGACCATTGTCGGCTTCTATTGAAGTTTGCCCAAATGAGAGCAAGTAAAAAAGGAATAAAAAAGTGGAAATTCTTCTTAAGCAATTCTTAATAAAGCCGATGGATGTTTTATGTGACCACAATTTCTGCCTTCCAGCCCTCCCTCCTCACGGTACTCTCTCGACCTTTCCCTATAAATATCAGAGACAATTTGCTTACCGTTTTCCTGCCAACCATTCTTGAAATAAGCTGGTTGCATTGTGTAATGCTTCAATATCTCCCATGCGGCATGCAAGCCCCAGAACATCTTCCCTTAATAACCTAGGGATACAGCAAAATTAATCTGTAGGCTAGTTGAGGCAATTCAATAGTTGGAGGGATTCATCATTATATTATGACAAAATAGTAAACCTGTTCAAATGGGTGCTTGAATCATTCCAACCAAGTGTACTTGCAATGGGCTTCACCTGCTTTCTCCAATACATCTACAAAACCAAAAATGCCAAGGAAAACATGAATGGTATGAGCTTTCATATTGACTTTTATTCATTCTTTCAAGATATTAATTATAGATCACCTGGAATTTTGGGTAAAGAATATAATCATCTTCTAGCATGTCCCGAATATATGCAATCGATGAAATGGCTTTTGACCAAGGTAAATAATCTTCTTCTTTGCTTAGATATTTTGTCATGTTTAAAGCCACAGAATACTTTAGCAGGGTTGCCCTGCAGAAAAAGACAAACATCACAGGATAAGTAATTAAAATTCAGCACCCTAACATATTTTATTTGTGTCAATACAAATGTTGGTGTCAGGTGACCAGCATCTGCCCTTGATTCATTTGAATGTGCAACATTTATTGACACCAATCTTGAATATTCTGAGCCTCCGCAGCCCTCATGAGCATAGAATTTTAAAGATTTACTGCCCTCTGGATGAAGGCAGTTCTTCGAACCCCAGTCCAAAAAGGACTGTCTTTTCTTTTGGTACAATGTCCTCTAGTTCCAGATACTTCAGCAACATCCCTCAACTTACTATGTCAAGCCCTATATGAAGTTAGTACGTTTCAAGACCACCCCTCATTCTTCTGAATTCTTGAGAATATAGACTCAGTGTATTTTGTCTCCTCTGATGACATTTCTTCCTTTTCATTACACTCCTGTATATCCTTCCTTGAGAAGGGAGACCCGACATGTATGCAATATTACAGAGACTTATGTAATTGCAGTAAGGCATCTTTATTCTTGTATTCAAATCCTTTTGCAATAAATGTTCAACCTCCAAGAACACCCAAATCCATCTGAAGAGCAACACTTCAATTTATCACCATTTACTTTTTTTTATTTATTTTGCAATCAATTTTGATGACCACTAATTTTTCCACATTATATTCATTTTATCTCATGCTCACCCAACCATTTAAGGTCTATATCTTGGTGAAGCTTCTCTGTATCTTCCTAAAGAGCCTGTCTCACTTCCACGACTTAATTCTTTCAACCCGACCATTTGTTTACCCGTGGACATTTTTTAACGGGCTGGAAAAAATGCATACGGCTAGCATAACGAGCCGCTACGATATATCTACAAACTCCTACGACCTCCTATGGACTCGTTACGAACATTCTGCGAGTTTGATTCAGGGGAAAACTCGGGAGAATTCGTGGATTACCCCGTGAAAGTGCGACAGGCCCTTTAGAAATCTGACAGCACATTGTGGTATTAATAGCAAACTTGGATATAAATGGAACAAAAGAAAAGGGGCAGTAACACTTTTGGAAGTATACATTTGGAACTCCAAAGAGATTTAGGGAGAAGAAAGTGCATATTTGCCAAAGCACTAGCCTCGCAAGGCAGTGAGATGTCAATGGCCCAAGTTGTGTAGTGGAAACAGATTCTCCAAACTGTATTCAGGAGCACATTGTTTGCCAACATGTAGTCATCCTAACTGGAGAGAAGTCATAGGTCCAAAGACATGTCCTAAGTTTCTGTAACAAATTTCACTCCTTAATCACCAACTCCATCCCGGTATGTGGTTCTTTTTAGAATAAACCAGATGATTGTCAACCATGTTATTATATTCAATATGTACTATGGACCACATACAATAAGGAAAGCGCTTCCATTACCATAGAATTTAATTCCTTCTACCACTGTGGCTGCTCTGTGTACCATCCATAAAATGTGGCAGACGAGCAATCTGACTGTCCTCAGTGGAGCTCCGAGGCCATTCAGGAAAGCAAACATTTTTAATAGCATTTTTTCTGCATTTTTCCTCCACTCGACAAAAGATGAGGAATGCACAGCCTAAAAGGGCAATGGAAGCAGATTCAACAGAATCTTCCAAAAGGTGTTTGGGAAAAGAGAAGGACAGTGGGTCAAAATGGATGTTTAGTTTAGTTTAGTTTAGTTTAGTTTAGTTTAGTTTAGTTTAGGGATACAGCACGGAAATAGGCCCTGTGGCCCACCGTGTCCGCACCGGCCAGCGATCCCCGCACATTAACTCTATCCTGACACACATTGAGGACAATTTTTTACACTTATACCCGGCTAATTAACCTACAAACCTGTACGTCTTTGGAGTGTGGGAGGAAACCGAAGATCTCAGAGAAAACCCAAGCGGTCACGGGGAGAACGTACAAACTCCATACAGACAGCACCCATAGTCAGGATCAAAACCCGGGTCTCTGGCACTGCAAGCGCTGTAAGGCAGCAACTCTACTGGTGCACCACGTGCCGCCCTTCTGTCAACATGGTGGGCAGTTCTTTATGATGATGCCCCAAATGGTCATTTGAGTTACTGCAATTTCCTAGCATCTGCTACCCTAGTGGAATGTTACTGCCAGGGGTCATGAACAATATCACTGGTGCCTGCAGCTCACCCAAGAAATGATAAAGAAGCAGGAACACGGAATTAGTCCTACCCTCTTTTCTGCTTCATTAATTAGACATCACTGATATTGCACTCGTTCAGCACCCACCCTGATTCTAGAAATGAGATCACTAATTTACATTTCTGTTTTGAGCTTAACACCGTAGTCCTGCGATCAGTGAGATAGAATGCTAACTTGCTGTATCAAATAATGCTCCTTAAGGAAACATTTTCTCTCGAAATTCAAGGATTGCTCCTCAAACACTTACCTTGCAAGTGAAAATGTGTCATCAATAAATCCTGTGCGATCAGTCCGTGAAAATGTCTAAACGGAAAAGCAGATATTATGCCAAGTTTAGAAAGCACAAAGCTCTCCATGCACTGTGGACTGGAAAATGGCAGCAAATACAGTAAATCGAATACCACTGTACCTTAATTGACACACGTGACAACAAAAGACCTTTGAGACCTTTGAGATGGCAATGCTGCTAACACTAAAGAAAGATGCCTATAGTAATTTAGCAATCTATTTGCTGTAGATTTCTTCTTACCTAGTGTTGCCATCTAAGTGCAGTAGAAAACTGTCAGAGACAACAAACCAGTAAGGAAACAACACTGAGATCTATGGCCATTTTTGTTTCAGGGAGGAAAAAAAAATGTCCTACACGTGGAATTAAGTTTGAGGTTAAATTGAGGTAATTCAACCTAAAAATATATTTTGTATACCATGGAATTTTGAATTCATTATTTCACTGATTTGGGCTCCGCACATTTAAAATCCATTTTGGGTTACAGGTTGTTAAGCAGTTATTGCAGCTTAGTGTACAGTGAACAAGATAAGTTGTGGTTCATTCAATAGGCCAAATATTCCCAACACACAGAAACATAGAAAATAGGTGCAGGAGTAGGCCATTCGGCCCTTCGAGCCAGCACCGCCATTCAATATGATCATGGCTGAACATCCAAAATCAGTACCCCATTTTGGCTTTTTCCCCATATCCCTTGATTCCATTAGCCCTAAGAGCTAAATCTAACTCTCTCATGAAAACATCCAGTGAATTGGCCTCCGCTGCCTTCTGTGGCAGGGAATTCCACAGATTCACAACTCTCTGGGTGAAAAGGATTTTCCTCATCTCAGTCCTAAATGGCCTGCCCCTTATTCTTAAACTGTGACCCTTGGTTCTGGACTCCCCCAACATGCAGAACATTTTTCACACCTCCCATGCCCCACCTTCACTTTGACAATCGGACAGTTTCCAGTTTCCTGGTCCCAGCTGGCTAATTGTCACTATGAACATCAAATCTCCATCCCACCATTGTCTGAGGTCCCTACAGTTGTTCATTGAACAAAGACTCAACCAGTCCTTTCGGCAGTCATTCATCGTCTTCACAACAAGCACAAAAATGTCATTGCTTTTCTGCCAATTTAATTCCTGCACTAACTTTCACTTCTTCCAGATCTGATATTTTATCTGCCTATCGTGACTCTTCCATCCCCATCTTGGGGGATAGACTCATGCCAAGCTTATCAACGACAAACCCATAAGCTCCCGCAGTTATCCTGACAGCAATTCCTCCCACCCCATTTCCTGTAAACACTCCATTCCATTCTCACTAGTGTTGTGGCTTCTGACGATGATACTTTTCACATGTTTTAAGAAAGAACTGCAGATGCTAGAAAAATCGAAGGTAGACAAAAATGCTGGAGAAACTCAGCGGGTGAGGCAGCATCTATGGAGCAAAGGAATAGGTGACGTTTTAGGTCCCGACCCGGAACGTCACCTATTTCCTTCGCTCCAGAGATGCTGCCTCACCCGCTGAGTTTCTCCAGCACTTTTGTCCACCTTCCATACTTTATACATTGTTGCTTCTGATAGGTCTTTCACTTTTCTTTAAGTCTGGCCTCTTTGCTATCATCGATGACAGGTCCTCAATTGTGTCTGGTCTACTTCCTGCACTTCTGCTCTGTCAAAGCGGGAAGAAGATTGCTCTTGGCTTCACTTCCACACCATCTCTCTTCAGATTCAATAAATCATCTTCTAATTTCAAACAGGATCGATGAACCACATCTTCTTTCCTTCCATTTCCTCAATCACTCCTCATACCATGTAATGGCATTTTCCCCAGCATCTCAAGGAGTAGCAACACCTGTTATTTTTTTGTCTCCACCGTCCAAGGTCACAAGCATTTCTTCCAGATAAAGCAGTGATTATCTTGTACTTTGAGCATCGAGTTGCCTGCCTCCCACTCTGTGATATCTCTGCGTTTGGCCTTCTGCAGGCTTCCTCGGAAGCCGAACATTGACCTAAAGAACAACACCTGACCTTCTGTCTCAGCACAGATTCAGCAGGATAATCAGCCCTTTCTGTCTGTGCAAGCTCTTGCCAGTCCTGTTCTAACTTCCTCCACCTGTGACATTAACTTGTTTTATTTTCCTTTCACAGATGCTACTTGACCAGCAACCACCAAGTGCTGAGCTCTGCATCTCACAATTCATCCCTTCTCCTTCTCTCCTGCCCTTATTCTTCTCTCTCGACTTATGCTCCTTCAGACAAATCAGCTGTGACTGATTGGGGCGGCACAGTGGCGCAGCGGTAGAGTTGCTGCCTTACAGCGCTTTCAGCACCGGGGACCCGGGTTCGATTCTGACTATGGGTGCTGCCTGTACGTAGTTTGTACGTTCTTCCCGTGGGTTTTCGCCAAGATATTCGGTTCTCCCACACTACAAAGATGTACAGGTCTGTAGGTAAATTGGCTAGGTATAAGTCTAAATTGCCCCGAGTGTGGGTAGGATAGTGTTAATGTGTGGGGATCGCTGGGCCGAAGGGCCTGTTTCTGCCCTGTATCTCTACACAAAACTAAACTAAATAAGTATTCATTACCTTCTCTTAGATGGAGCTAATACCATTTGGCAATGAACTCCTGGTTTCCACCTCGTCATATGACGAGGTGGAAACCAGGAGTTCATTGCCACAGGAGTTCTTCACACACTCTCTAAAATATGATTGCTTTCCCTGTTTTTCAGTTTTGAATAAAGATCATCCACCTGAAATGTTAACCTATGTTTCTTTATACACATGGGCTGCCGAACCCGCCAGGCATTTTTTTTTTTTTAAATTTCAGATTTCTAGCCTTTGCAGTTTTGTTTTGACGTTTAGGTAACATTTTCAGGATTTACTTTTACAGTCACCATATCTGCATTCATTGATTCACCAATTCACGATTCTGCAGATGGAGTCGGAGGATCCTATAATAACACACTCCATGGAAGTGCAGGGATCCCCGAGCAAAATTAATCGTCGCTCCATACGACACTCTCAAATTCCCTCCATTACAATGGTGATATTGACACCCTCACATCACAGCATCCTGAGTGCTTTAAGTCTCCACAGTCCTTGCCATTTACACTTTGGAAGTTGAACTCAGGAGAAAGATCATAAAATCATTCTTACAGTGTGGTTGTTCTGTAGTTCATTGATGATCCTTTGCCAGGCTGTTTCTTCATACTGTACACGAAAGAAGCCAACATGATCCGTGTTTACTTTTAGGATGTCATTAGGTGGCTGATAGATAGTTTCTAAATATTTTGGGGGAAAAAAGAATAGCAACAAGCTATTGTAAGAAAATAGCAAACTAAGCGAATGGCATTTCTAAAATAAACTAATGTATTATTGAAAATACCTCAGGTAGACAAAAACGCTGGAGAAACTCAGCGGGTGAGGCAGCATCTATGGAGCGAAGGAAATAGGCGACGTTGCGGGTCGAGACCCTTCTTCAGACTGAAGAAGGGTCTCGACCCGAAACGTCGCCTATTTCCTTCGCTCCATAGATGCTCCTCACCCGCTGAGTTTCTCCAGCATTTTTGTCTACCTTCAATTTTCCAGCATCTGCAGTTCCTTCTTAAACATTGAAAATACCTCTTCTGCATTTTTGTCAGAATAGTCAGATATTAATTTTAAGATTGAAATGTTAAAGCTTATTTTTATTTATCTTCTTTTTTTTTCTGTGACTAATAGTGCTTTTTTTAGACAAAAAGATGCCAGTACGTAAATACATTAAAAATTAAGCCACATTTATCAACAATTTTTTTTCTATCAATATAGTCAATCTTCTGTTTCTGATTTTGTGACCAAATTCTAATTTAGTAAACAAATAACTAAAACTAAATAACCATGGCTCACTGGTCAACCTGAAGAGTACCTCTAGGACAGACTGGTTTCACCAAGATGCAGCACAGAATGCGACAGGAGATCCTTCTTCAAACTGTATCTCCTCCCCCTTCTGTCGTGGGGTAAACTGATTCCATTGTGGACTCCACCTTTCTTTGATTATCATTGCTTTTTGCATATCTTTCATTCATTTGTTCTCCATCTCTCTATACAATCATCTATACTCCTCTTTTCCCTTTACCCTGGCTCTCAGTCTGAAGAAGGGTCTCGACCCAAAACATCACCTTTTCCTTTTCTCCAGATACGCTGCCTGACCTGCTGAGTTACTCTTATTAATGTATTGTTGGCCAACTTATTGTCAGAAGTAGCCAGGAAGTGACAAACACAGGAAGTTCATGGCCATTGCTTAGGCTTAAAGTAGGTTTCGTGAGGAGCATGCTTCAGATGAATGTAGTGCAAGTTAAGGACCACAGGACAGGGGCAAAATGCACTTCCCTTATTGGGCTTGGAGAAACTCTTCTTATCTGAAGGCTTCTTGCTAACATTCCTACAGATAGCTTAAATGTGTCGAAGGCACCGTGACAACTGATTCAGATACACCAATATCATCAGCCAGCTCCCAGTGATATAAGAGGAGCCTGATCAGAGTATCAAAAGAAGATTCCAGCTGGTTCAAGGAGGAATTCACGGTGTCCTCCGTTGTTAGCATCAAACTTGGAGGAGATCAACTTGGTATTTCATTTCATTTTAACTTGGGGATTTAAAAAACTCGTTGTGTAATGTTTCCTTTGTAACGTAGTGTGATGTTGGGGTGGGTAAGTCAGCTGCTGCTGGTGGGGAGATACTGGGTTACCTGATATTAAAACTTGGTGCTGACACATTTCGAAGTGTAGGAATGAATTTACCCTAAATTCATATTCTGGTTTCATAACAAATAAAATTGCTGTTCCAGTCCTGTGTGTGACAGTTTGCTGCCTTAAAATAGGCTCAATGTCATAATTAACATTTCCAAAGCTTGACTAAACAGAATTCATTTTCTCAGGAAATGTTTGAAGAAACAGTAGAGATGTTTCTATAATTTTCACTTTTGGAATCAACTGGATGTAATTTCCAATGTATGTTTCCAATTGTTAAGGTACATCCTCATGGGGAAAGATATCAAAAATAGTAAGATTAAACGAGAACTTACCAGTTTGAGGTTTGATCTGTATTTTATGAGGAGTTACGATGAGGGATTACGTGAAGAACCCGCTCAGTGCGCAGGCGCGGCATACTTCCAAGCAGCGGTGTGGAATCACAGATAGACACAGTTATTTGAAGTAAACATAGTAAAGATAAGGAGACATCAATTTATTAGTTTGATCCATATAATGAGGGTGGGAGCGGAGGGCACGTAATCCCTCATCGTAACTCCTCATAAAATACAGATCAAACCTCAAACTGGTAAATTCTCGTTTAATCTTACTATTTTACTTCGGAGTCACGTGAGTGACTACGTGAAGACTTCAAAGCTCTGTGATTTCAAACCGTGTAACAGTTCATACTTCACTCGCTGCCGAAGTCATTCGAGGGAGGAAGTATGTTATCGTAATCAACCATGAATCTGTTTGTAAAAACAATAATGGTGTTATTAACAACAACAAGACCAATTGCTCCCCCGGGCTTAAATTATATATTTTTTGCAGATTCTTTTTCTGCAAACGATACAGGTTCTGTCAGTGGTTTGTTATAAAAGTTTGGAACGTATACTCCCTAGACCACCCCGCTGTAGCCAGGATGTGGTCCATAGGCTCGTCCATCCTCTTAGTTACTGACGTGGAAGCTGTTCTGGTGGAATAAGATTTTATACACGTTAGTATTTACTCCAGCAACTCCCAGTACCTGCTTGAGCCACTAGAGATAGTTTAGCTCGTCTCCCGACCATGAGGTTTCCTGTGGCTGACCCATAAGGCTTTTTCCTCTCCCTCGGTATTCCTTATTGTGTCGATCTCTAAGTGGGTCATGACACATAAAACGTGGTTCAGGTGGGTATGCCCGGAATTTCATGACTGGACCTGATGTTCCTGGTCTGTTCTGTTTGGCCAACCCTTGAATGGGCATGTGACACTATCTGGTGTTATAACCATGTTGTCCCATCGCAGTAGATGGGAGAGCTGGCTCTTTGTGTTGATGTAAGGCCACCAGCATGTCCATCTTCAGGGTAGGCTGTTCCAGGGTGAGTGACCTGGCTGGTGATCATCCCCTAAGGTATGTCAGGATTTCACTGACATTCCAATTTGGGTGTACCTATTTCTGGGGAATGGATTGATATACCTCTCCTGTATCTGATCACCAGTGAGCGGTACCCAAGTTGAGTAGGCTAACAGAACATGTCCTTCATTGTGGTGAAGACCTGCCAGGAGCTCCAGTACAGTTTTTTTTTTTTTTTTTGTTATAGTTGAATGTGTAATTCCTGTTTTGGAAACAGTGTACCATTTCTTGATGCTCCTCAGGTATGTTCCCTAGGATATGCGACGGAATGCTGTCATCAGGTTGATAGTGCTCCTGATCCAAGCACAGCAATGGTCTTCCCAATTCTGCAATTCTTTTAATGACCATGTCGAGGATCACTGGGAACCATGCTTGTGGACTTGGTCCACTGTAATTTGCGTAGTACCCGACTGATGAAGCCGTAGTACCTATTGAAGAGGTAGAAGGAAAGGAAAACATAGAGGTTAGGTTCCCCCCCACCCCTCAATACGCGGGAATGTCTCCATTGCCGCTGCCTTGAGATTGGTTTCATGTGACGTAAGTTAGTACGTGGTGATTTAATTGGATATAAGGAATCGATATCTGGTGTGCATATTGCTTAGTGATTTCAGCAAATATTTTTGGTTTAAATGTATGTTTACAGTATTTAGCTCACCTGATAGGTGAGTTACTGATGGTCAAACATGTTTGACGACATACGGTTTCCAATTGTTAATAAATTGTCCCCTAATATCGATGTTCTCCGCCCAAGTGGTTTGGTATATGCCACCACTGATGTTGTTATCTTATAAACGAACATGCAAATTTGGTGGATTACTGAGCAAATGCTTCACTAGAATTAAGTAAGTTAATATATAACATGTTTAAGTCAATTCATATTGGCATTAAGTATTACAAGCTCAGTAACACATCAGGACACATAAGATGTTACTCAAAACAGGTGGAAGTGTACAACCATAATCCTCCTGCCGATAAATTCCATGATAACACTACAGATTAATCCATTTGCCCCCATATTACAGGTATGGAGATAGTTTTGAACACTAGTATCTCAGCTCATAGGAAAGGTACAAAGTTCAGTAGCTGGTAATGCTGCTATATCCCAATTACTTTGCCACGTAGTTGATTGGTGGTTAATGCACCATGACTGATAGTCTTAATGAATACCAGATAACAACGTTGTGGATGGTCAACGTAAATATCTGGATATATATTTTGTGCACCGTTCCCAGAGGCACTGCAATACTGGGTCGATGCGTGGAGTGGACGGAGCAAGCCCCTATTCCATCTCCCTGTTCCAAAATTCAATTTAATATATGGTCCCTAGATAAGGGACGTATCAGATTATTAAACTGATAAGAACAGATACTACACTTGATCTTAGCCAAAAGGCCGAGAAGCGATGCAGCTAAAGCTGTATCCAAGGATAGTTTGTCATTAATATATAGACATGCCATGACGGAATGTTTCTAAGTGTCAGGGCTAGTTGATTCTGGATAACTTTGACTTAAATGCCGCAACGCTCATCATGGTTACTCCATCCAGGTAATTGCGGTATATCCGAAACTTATATGAGAAGGTACTGAATAGTGTGCATCTTCAAGGTCGATGTCTACCATAAAGTATCCTTGGATCCATGGTAGTAGTTACAAATCCCATGAATGGGTATACCTGGTGAAATACTCAAGTGGTTTATCAACGATGGTGCGTCATTCACCATCGTGGGAGGGTAGACCACTTGGGGTGCTTGCTGAATTGGTGGCAAGATATTAATTCTATTCCCCTTGTATTTATTTTTTGGTATATAACTACCAAGAGTGATAGCTTCCTAACCAGGCGTGATTCATCCACCCCTTGTTAGTACAACCCTTAACCTTTATGTGATGGTAGGAACCATACTTATCTGTCTTCATTGTTGTTTTCTTCGGTTTCTGGTTCCTTGTTCTTGTAGGGACGATGTTTGTTGGGGGGTGGCACATTTTCCCCTGGGGCCTGCTCTGGGCCGTGGCCTAAAATGCTACAGGTTTGGCATGCAGGCCCCGAGCTTTCACCAGTACCATGAGGTAGACGCCCCTGGTGGACACGTAGAGGTACTGCTGTCTGGTTTAGTGTGGTGCTCATTCCAGACTCTGCCCTCTTGTGCCGAATAGTTTGAACACTTCGTCCAGTTTTTTAGGACTGGTTTGGTAAGTGCCAGGTAGCAGGATCTGTGCTTATGAGGTCGGCGTTCTCATAGTCCTGTTAATTTCATAGATTGAGGGCAGGTTTGTGAGTTCATTTCAGAAGTTATGAGGTATACCGTTGAACAGTAGGGTCAGGTGTTTTGCCATACTACCCTGCCCTTCTGGAATGAGCAGGTGGACATGATAGCCGACGTCAGGGTACCAAATGCATTTTTAAAATATTTAGGTTAAACGCGCTGCTCAATGTATCCCCCAATAATGGCGGGCACTTTGAGTAAATGCAATTTAGGGGAGGCGTGATAAAACCAACGCCTCATGGCTACCTGTCTTGGAGAGGTTTTTTGGAAAAGACAGGTAGTAAGCTGGCCATCAGTTGAGACTGAAAAGCCATCTCGCTAGTGGTGGAGCCACATAGCGGCCACACCCAGCAGCTCTTCCTGATCCTGTACCTCAAGCATACTCCCGATATTGTTCAGCCAGTGACCGCTCTTCATGACCAGCCCAGCCACTGGTCACCCCAAAGCTAACCACACTAAGGAGGAAGCGATGGGCAGTACCTAGGCACTGTGGAGGGTATGCCTGAACCCTCCAGCGAGACTGCCCCTCACGTAGCGTGTCTCGCAGGAGCTCCTGCTCCAGGAGCCGCTCCAGCGGCTCTACTCTTGCGCCACCTTTCTGTGCTTGCAATTTCTTAACTGTACAGAGTCTGGCACAGAAATTATTTGTTCCGGGGATGAGTAACCGTCAGCTTGGATTGCTTCAATGTGAACAGACCGATACACAATTACTTAATGTTCAGTGCTTTCAGAAAACTGGAACCAACCCTCATGACAATGAGACACTGGTCTCACAAAAGAAGGGTCGATGTTTGAGTTTCCACCAGGAGTGGAAATCCTCGTTTGCTGTAAGTTTGGGCAGACAGTGCCTTTAGATTTTCAGAGGCAGTATTTCATATTCCCACTTTGTAGAAACTACCCATCGTTTTCAGGACCTGTTACCTAGCCTTTGCATGTTCTGTTTTCCCATCATTTCAAATGTTATCAAAAGCCTACCTTTCGGAGTCCCATCTTTGTTCATCTCATTCATACCTGTTTCATTCGACATGTTGAAAAATAAAGTTCCATTTTGTCCATCCAGTGCGTGCCATTGTATGGGAATGTTCCATCGGTAGCTAAAACAAAAGAACAAAGCATTCAATATTCCTTGTACTACTTTATTATTGCATTACACATGGCCAGAATATTTCTTTTTTCTTCTTCATGAGCTCTTATAGCCATGCAGTCCACTCTTTCTCTCCGCATTACTGTGCACTGAAAAGAAAACTAAATTTTCTAAACATAAGCAAATCCAACTGAGGTGTATAGCAACAGCACCATATGAACAGGCTAGAAGAGACCAGTTGATACTCAATCATCTTATGTATATGTTTAAGCAGGAACTGCAGATGCTGGAAAATCGAAGGTACACAAAAATGCTGGAGAAACTCAGCGGGTGCAGCAGCATCTATGGAGCGAAGGAAATAGGCAACGTTTCGGGCCGAAACCCTTCTTCAGACTGATGAAGAACGGTTTCGGCCCGAAACATTGCCTATTTCCTTCGCTCCATAGATGCTGCTGCACCCGCTGAGTTTCTCCAGCATTTTTGTGTATCTTATGTATATCTCTGCTCCACTGTGGTCACTAGTTTTTGTCTATGGAACACATGCACTACAATGCTGACAACTATATTCTGCACTCTGTACCTTTCCATTTGCACCACCTATTGTAGTTAAGTTTAACTTGATTATATTTAGGTATAGTATTATCTGTCGTAGTATTATAGCATATAGTATTATTGCATGCAAAACAAAAATGTTCCCTGTACCTTGGTACACATGGCAATAATAAACCTAAACCTATTAGTAAAGGGCCTGTCCCACGAGCATGCGACTCCATGCGGCAACCGCGACCTAACGTGGTCGCTTGAGCCGTACGGCCTCGAGGGGCTGGTCCCACTTCGATCGCCGGATCCGTATGGAGTTGTGCAGAGCTGGTCCCGACATCGCGCGAGGCTCCGAAAAACTGAGCGTGTTCAAAAATTCCGCGCAGCAACGGCCTACCGCCTCGACGGGCGTGCGCAGCGTCTTGACGCCGTACGCAGCATCTTGACGCAGTACGTCACACGCAAATTTCCCGTGGACTTCGCTCGAACTTCACGTCACTTACTCGACCTCCGCGTAGCCCCCGCTTCCGGTTTGGTCGCGCTCGCCGCATGCAGGCGCATGCTGGTGGGACTGGCCCTGTACGGGGATCACTCGACCTCTGCGTGGCCCCCGCTTCCAGTTTGGTCGCGCTTGCCGCTTGCAGGTCGCATGCTCGTGGGACAGGCCCTTAACTGCTACTTCATGCTCATTCTACAGCTTCTCCAGCCATCAAAATCTCCCAAAATTTGCGGAATAAAATAAAAACCAGGGTTACGATGAGAAACCAGACATTTGGATAAATACCTTTCAAGCCCCAACTTTGAAGAAGTATTGTATAGTCACTAAATGTTTTTGGCTGTAGAAGGAAGTTCTCTTTTTTTTGGGCAGCTCAGTCTGTGTGAACTGCCTGCACTGTGAGCTGCACACAAGGTTTGTGTTGTGAAACTGAAGGTTAGCATTAATGCCACCCTTTCATTAATATCACTTTGTCACTGATGAATACCAAATTAATCTCCAAGGTGAACTGGGGCCTATTTTGAGTGCCTTCATGTAGGATTCCAGGGGCAGTATCCACCTCAAAACAAAGTTAATAGCTTTATCTCCAGCATTGTGAGCAACCCATTTGAAAAGGTTTACTGTACATGCACTTGTTTTAAACAGTTAATATCAATACCAAACTTATTCGCATTTTAAGTCTGAATTGGCAATGTCAGGATGGGCAAGTCACTTGGCCTGCAACAATCCTGAAGTAAAAATCTGACCTTTACATGTAAAACGCTCTGTTTTACGAAATACAGTTTGATTGCTGTTCGAGTACCATCTTGTATTTTTACTTTGTCTAAGGTGGTGGCAAAACAGATGTTTGAAAGAACAGAATATCACAACACAACGCCACCCATACGTTTCATTGAAATCATTCAGCAATATGCAATCCATGAAATCTAGGTACTGTAGCTAGATTTGGATAAATAAAACACAAAATACATGCCATACAAGGATAAGTGCTCAACTCAGAAAACCAAGCCCAAAGCCAAAGTATTATCTATGAATTTTTGTGCGACTGTGGAGACTACTCCCAGCGACCACCAGCGAACATGTGGCGACAAACTAGGCTGTGGGCCGAGCATCAAAAATTTGTCTAGAAATCAGTTTTCGTGACCCAAGTCACAACTACATGATATTTTCCACAGATTTAGATGAAATATAATTGAGAAGGAAGTCATAACTCGTCATTGCCGAAAGTTGCACATTAATTAATTAAACTAATTAGAAAATGAGATCGGGAAAGTAAGCACCATCTAGTGGCCAATGCCCATATTACATGATGGGCAGCCTATTTCCATGTTGCAGTCCATTTAAACTATATATCATTATACCTATATATATTCCAGATAGTAATATAGGTATAATAGTATAATATATTATTATACCTATATATATTCCAGATAGTAATATAGGTATAATAATATTATATTTAGGTATAATAATATTATATTATATATTATTATACCTATATATATTCCAGATAGTAATACACAACTTTGTGTTGCAGCATCTCAGCAGGGACTTTGCTTTCAAGACTTTCTTCCACTGCTAACCACTTAGCTGCACATTTTTCAGACTTAATGCTTTTCTCACTAAATTCAATTACCCTGCTGCAAGTTTCCACGACAAAGAACCTTCATCGGAATCTCCAGTAAAACAGGCATCAGTGAAGCCCTCTCAGCTATGATGTGTGCTAGCCTGAAACAAAGCGCGTGATTGGCCAACTGGCAGACAACTCAATGTTAAACGTGCTTTGATTGGACTAAAAATACCCGAAATGTTTCCGTTTTTTCTCTAATTTAATAAAAATGTGCAAGTCTTGTTCATGACGAGTTTCAGGGGTGATTTATATATATTTTTTACACAATATGTGAACATTTCATGTAGTTCTGTGACTTGGGTCACGAAACACTGGAATAAAGCTCCTCGGCCCACAGTCTAAACTAGTCGCCTGTAGTTGCCTAAAAAATCGCCTAAGTGGGACAGGCCCATTAATATTTCAGGTTGAAGATCCTTCATCAGAAATGGGGAAAAAGAGAAAACCATGTTAGTTCTCTTACTAAATTTGACCCTGTTGGACTTCAATATGTTAAATAAATTGGTCCTCTAATGTATATTTGAAAAGCTTTGAAAGTATGAAGTAAATATTAGTATTCAAAGCAAATTTGTTCTAAACTATTAAAGATATCTTACTTCAGATATGAGGGAGGTTGAGTTAGATTTGCGTTTACATCCAACAGGAAGCGTTTCTGTGTAAGATTTGCATTTGAACCAAGACTCAGCACAGGGAAACCCATTTGTCGTGTCCATGTATCCATCACTTCTTTCACTGGTTCACCGCTGACCTGAATATGAAATGAAATCATCTCTACTTATTATGATAGCCACAACCAGCAGCAAAACCAAACAAAAACAGACACTCAAATCTTACCTACCTGAGCCAGGGCTTCCCAAAAGTCATCTGTTTTCGCATTTTGATACTGATGATCATGGAGGTATTTCTGAAGGTAGAATGCAGTATTTGATTCACATTCTTCAGTTATTATGATCAGAGAGTTCCTCTGTACTATTGCAGATAATATTTTCTTTATTTTGTGGCCCCTTAGTGTTCCAACCCACTCACAGCCCAAATTTATACAAATTATCTCGGCTTAGCCAAGGCCACACGGGTGGCCCCTGTCACCTCCCGTGTTAGTCCCCTGGCCTCCTGCTGGCGACAGACATCTCAATGATGCCGAGGGCGTCAACAACAGAGTGACTAATAATGGGAACTCACGACCAGAGGACTATCCGCACCAACAACCATTTGGGATAACGCAATGCCTGCTTCTTTTTTGAAAATTAAAAAAACGAAACATCTTGTACCTGGCATCCCTTCTGGAATTTTTCTGGAGTTATCCAGTTACGCAGCATACGTAGAATCGACGCACCCTGCAACCAGAAGCATACGGCATATCTTTAACAAAACTGAGTTTCATGAAAGAAGAGGGCAAGTTTTTGTCAAAAAATGAGATTAACAATGAACATCTTTTAGAAATTACCCCAGATGATTTGAGTGATAAAAAGGCCTTCTCTTGCCTGCAATTTAGACTGTGCTACTAGGTTAATAGTAGAGCAAATAGATTAAACCCAATTCACAGTTTAACAGCTGGGACCTATTGAATAATATTTCTGGCTGCAATTCCTTGGATGAGGAAGTAAATGGAACTTTATCATTTTTACCAAGGCAATGTGGATGAAATTAAAGGTGGATCTCAATTACAATCAAACCCTTTAATTCAAAAGGACACAAGGTAGACAGAAATGCTGGAGAAACTCATCGGGTGAGGCAGCATCTATGGAGAGAAGGAATAGGTGACGTTTTGGGTCGAGAACCTACTTCAGACTGATCAAAGGGACTGTTTGGAGGAGGCTCTTTTTTATTACCTTCCAGCTCCAACTCATATCCTTCTGAAGAAGGGTCTCGACCCGAAACATCATCCATTACCTCTGTCCAGAGATGCTGCCTGTCCCGCTGAGTTACTCCAGCATTTTGTCCTCATTCTCCAGAGAAGTCTTGGTGCACCTCAAGAACATTTTTACAAATTACTGCCTTCCACAGAGCTCTGGTGGTGCCACCAAGAACTGGAGAAGATCTTCAGGTTGGTGACTAGTCAGTAAAGGATGCAATGGATACGTTGTTACAATAAATTGGTTTTGACCAATGGTATTTAGATACAGATTCAATCCAATATAAATGCAGATCCAACTCTACTTTCTTCATCTATGAAAACAACATTTTTTTTGTGCTCTTCCTGGCCATTTAATCACACACCCCATAGCATCTCCATCTTTCTGCATATTTTATAGGCCCCTGCATCTGGGATGTCAACCCCCCCCAAAAAAAAATATCAATGGTCCCATTCCTAAAATTGGGCATAAGGTCTATATTCATACCATCTGGGTAGCTGAGTTCAGATAGCAGAGAGAGGAATTGAGAACAATTTTAGCGAGTCCCACGTGATTTTCATTGAGCAGGAATGTGAATTAAAGAAAAACAGAAAAGGTGTCAGACAATCACAGTTCCAGAGTTCTGCGGAAAGGAGAAACTAATCAACATTCGTGACCCTTCTGAACAATTTGTCACGCCAGATTATGACTTTACAGTGAAGAGAATGGATGTTAATCTCCATGCCATTTGAGAAACTTTGAACAAATTACAGATTATGGATAGTATTTTCACACAGAAACTTCAGTATGTTGAATGGTAAGAGATTATCAAGACAAAAATATTATTACATAAAATCAAATCACATCTGTTTGTAAATGAGCAGAGGGTCAGAATCAATAAAAATTCCATTTGTGAGGGACTTTCCTTTCCTCTCCAAATCCATTGAATCTATGTTCCCTGTCATTAAAAGAACTGCAAAAAAAAAGGAAAATCCATACTTTCTTCTTTCACAGATCTGCAGTCTTCCTGAGGGTACCTTACTATTTCTAGTTTATACATGACCTCAGTTTTCAAAGATACACTGGCAACACACAGCTTCACCTCACCACCATCTCATTCTCTGTTTGCCAATAGCCAATACCAGTTGAGGAGAAATCCTCTCCTAGTAAGGATCAGAAAATTTAAAGCCATCATAACTGTACCATCACAAGTGCCACCTCTACCATTCTAAACTTGTCTCAATTTAACTGTTATGTAAAATACCATCCATGCTGTTGTAAGCTCTAGCCTTGACTCTTTCAATCCCCACGAGCGTTTCTTCTGCGAACTGTAGATTATATACATCTTGCAGCCCACTTCCTAACTTGTACCAAGCCCCATTTGTCCATTATTCTTGTCTACACTGGTCAAACAATAGCTCAATTTAAAATAACTTGGCTTGGTTTTCAGAATTATCTATATTCTCTCTCTCCCTCTCTCCATACCAATGAAAATCACGTGGGACTCCATACCACACTAATGCGATCTCAGACCACTCCCCGCTAACTTTTGTTTTAAAACTAGAAGGAATGTCTATGAATAAATCGTTCTGGAGGTTTAACTCGCAAATTTTAAAAGACCCACAAGGGAGTATATATCTAAAAAAACAGATGGACCTATTTTTTGAGATAAATGATACACCAGATATATCCCCCACGCTATTATGGGAATCCTTCAAAGCATTTATTAGAGGAGTCATTATTTCATTTCAAGCTTATCAAAATAAAAAGAATAAGAATGAACAAAGACATTTAGAAGAACAAATAAAACAATTAGATACAGATAATGCTAAAGATCCAACTATGGATAAACATAATAAAATCCTATTATTGAAATTCAAGCTAAATAAATTACTGTCAGAGAAAGTTATAACATTATTTCAAATTACAAAACAAGAACACTTCGAATTCGGGGATAAACCCCACAAACTTTTAGCACGCCAACTGAAAAAACGGGAAAAAGAGAATGCAATATTAAAGATTAAATCAGATAGAGGGGAATTATTAACATTACCCAAGGATATCAATAAAAGATTTGCTCAATTTTACCAGAATCTATACACATCTAAAACGTTAATAGACAATAATAAAATTTCAGAATTTCTAGATAACTGTAACCTACCACAATTAGAACTGAGGGAACAAGAGGAACTGGGAGCACAAATTACTTCTAAGGAGATAGAAGACACAATAAAAACACTAAAGAATGGAAAAACACCAGGACCAGATGGATTCAGTAATGAATTTTATAAATCTTTTTATGACATAGTTACTCCACGATTACAGAAAATGTATACATATGCTTTTGAGGAGCAAAGCTTACCTGAAACACTAGCAGAATCAACGATCATATTAATACTTAAAAAAGATAAAAATATAGAAGAACCAGGTTCATATAGAGCTATTGCTTTGTTAAATACGGATCAAAAAATAATAGCGAAAACACTAGCCAGTAGACTAAGCAGGTATGTTAGTAGATTAATAAATGAGGATCAAACAGGATTTATACCTAAGAGACATTCATTCAATAACTTGAGACGTTTGCTTAACATAATGCACTCACATAAATCTCACGACCAAGAGTTAGCTATCATCTCACTGGATGCAGAAAAAGCGTTTGATCAAGTAGAATGGGATTATATGATTAAAGTATTGCAAAAATTCCAATTGGGAGAGAACTTCATTGCATGGATAAAACTATTATATAACAAACCTACGGCTAGAATACTAACTAATAATATATTATCCTCGAAATTTGAACTATCAAGGGGCAATAGACAAGGTTGTTCATTATCTCCGCTGTTATTTGCTTTGGTAATTGAACCCCTTGCTGAAAAAATAAGAACACACCTGGATATTTACGGTTATAATACAAAATATTCAAATAACAAAATATCCCTATATGCCGATGATGTACTACTGTACATCACAAAACCACAAATTAGTATACCGAATATATTAAATTTAATTGAGGACTTTGGATCCTTTTCAGGATATAGAATAAATTGGAACAAAAGTGAAATTATGTCGATAAAACCAAAAGACTCAACACATCTCAGGAAATTCCCCTTTAAAATAGCTACAGAAAAATTCAAATATTTGGGAATTGAAATTACTAGAAATTACCAGGATATGTTTAAAGCCAATTATAATCCCCTACTTAAGAAATTAAATAATTTGATTAAATTCTGGAAAACACTTCCGATGTCCTTAATAGGCAGAATAAACGCTATAAAAATGATTTTCTTACCACAAATTCTATACCTATTTCAATCAATACCTATATAACTCCCAAAAAAGTTTTTCAAAAAATTGGACTCAGACATTACAAATTTCATATGGGATTATAAACCCCATAGAATACAAAGAACACACCTTAATAAACGAAAAGAGTGGGGGGGTCTAGCGCTCCCTAACTTTATGTATTATAATTGGGCAGTAAATATTAAAAATATGATTCACCTGCTGGACAATTCTGCCCAGCAGGCGGACTGGATTGTAATGGAAAAGGGGGATTGCTCCCCGAGTAATATAGGAGCGATTATCCTCTCACCAATAAATCTGAATAATAAAAATTATAATAAAAACCCAATTATACATAGCACAATTAGAACATGGAAACAAATAAAACAGAATCTAAAATTAAGAAACCTATCTCTCTCAATACCAATAGCCAATAACCCATCGTTTAAACCATCAATCATAGACAAATCATTTATACATTGGGAAAGAATGGGAATCAAAACGCTCGAAGATCTGTATGAAGTGGGAAAATTACTATCATTTCAACAACTACAACTGAAATATAATTTGAAAAATAACCAATATTTTAAATATCTTCAAATTTGTGATTATTTGAAAAAATACACAAAAGACTATCATAATATGCCTTCCGACTTACTGGATGAAGCAATGAAGACAAAGGCGGAATCAGCTAACTTAATATCGTACTTATATAATATCATTTTAAACATAGAAATACCCACAACAGATGGAATTAGAAGAGACTGGGAACAAGAATTAGCTATAAAAATTTCAAAAGAGAGCTGGGATAAACATTTACTACAGGTGCATAAATGCTCGATCAATGTACGACATACGCTTATCCAATTCAAAACATTACATAGACTATATTATTCAAAAACTAAATTAAATAAAATCTTTCCCAATGTTTCACCAATCTGTGATAAATGTCTGTGTCAAGAAGCTACCATAGCGCATTCTTTTATTTTTTGTACAAAAATCCAAAAATTCTGGCATGGAATATTTGATATTTTTTCAAAATTAATTAAAATAAAACTGGTACCAAAACCAGAATGGATCATTTTTGGGATATCGGAAGATATCCCTGAATTAAACGTGTATCAGAAGAATTTACTCAATTACGGGCTAATAATGGGAAAAAAGCTCATACTTAAATTCTGGAAAAATGCGCCCACACCAACAATAAAAATGTGGATATCAAATATGTTTGAAACATTACATCTGGAAGAGATGAGATTCCTCTTAGCAGATAAAGCAAACCAATTCCAAAAGACGTGGTCTACGTTTATGGACCTATTACAAGCATGAGGTGCAATAGTAATTTTTTAAAAATAAATAAATAAATAAATGGTATCAGGACCTGGCATTGGGAGATAAAACAACAAAAACAGACTTGGTTGGTAGTCTTTCTGCGGAGTTTAATGTTATAATAGAGCGATTGTCCTTACTTTCTTTTTCTTTCTTTTCTAGGGTCTACTTTCTTACTTTACTTCCTTCTCTAACTTCTTTTCTAAGGGGCTTTCTTTTCCTAACACTCTTCTGCACTTCACAACTCTTGCGCACCTTCTTTACTTTCCTTACTTCTATCTTTTTCTTAAAGCTTTAAAAAAAAAAAAAAATGAAGCGGTACAAAAAATGTATTAAGATATATGTGTTGTGTGTTATTGTAATTTACCGTACTTCTAAAAAAAAAAAAAAAAAAAAAAAAAAAAAAAAAAAAAAAAAAGTCTTTTAGAATAGTAAATTTCACACTAATGTGTTAATTAAATGTTTGCAATCGCCCACACAATGGCATTTTCATCTCATAGTTTATAAATCATTCAGAAATTGAAAGTGCATCGAAAAGAATTGAGCATACATTTGGATGCCTCACAAAACAGTGCTACAGAAGAGGTCTAATGTGTACTAATTTCATTTTTTACCTTACTATATGATATGCCATCAAATACAGACGTGATTTCTGCTGGGGTTGATACTTTAACAATGATTGGATGGGATGATAACAAAGCATCGTCAGCCATTACGGACAAGACATCATCTGTAAGAATCTGATCTAACTGTGAAAGATAATATTGGAGATGTTATTAATCAATCACTGTGTCCAAGTTACCTTATCAGAGAATTATAGAAACATACAGCACAGAACAAGGTCATTTGTCTTAATGTGCCCATGCCGGCAAAGGCACTTTAAGGCACTCTGTTGGAGGGTCTCGACCCGAAACGTCACTCATTCCTTCTCTCCAGAGATGCTCTCTTTCCCGCTGAGTTACTCCAGCATTTTGTGTCTATCTGCGCTTTAAGGCAAGTTTGGATAATGTTACTAATATACTAGTACGTTAACTTTTGACATGATAAAATCAATTTGAAATTTAAATAAAATGGTAATAATTGAATTACCTGTAAATAATAAAATCTTCCTTTGCATTATAGTTTTTAATTGAAAGAAGATATATATTACTGTACAGTCAGTGACTGTGTTAATTGAATATTTAGCATTATAGCCTAATGATTTATTATCATTCAAGCTGTAACAACTAAAATGAACCCATGGCTATTTCACCACACGTCTTCAACTACATTTCAATTGTACTGAAGGTAGACAAAAAAGCTGGAGAAACTCAGCGGGTGAGGCAGCATCTATGGAGCAAAGGAATAGGCGACGTTTCAGGTCGAGACCCTTCTTCAGACTGATGTTGGGGTGAGTGGAGGGGGGGGGGGGTGCGGGGAAACGAAAGGAAGAGGCGGAGACAGTAGGCTGTGGGGGAGCTGAGAAGGGGGGGGGGAAGGAGGGAGAAAGCAAATAGGCAAAGTCAATGTTCATACCACTGGGGTATAAACTACCCAAATGAAATACGAGGTGCTGCTCCTCCAATTTGCATTTCAATTGTACTGATATTCACTGCACCTTTTTGATGTAAATAAGCTAAACAACTTTCTTTTTTATTTGATAATAATTTTTTTCCCAAAGATATACTTTATCCACAAAATATACACAAATATGGCACAACAAACCAGTTTCAGAACAAGTTGTTTGATTTATATTATGTCTGTATGTCATCAATTTTCCTTTACCTACACTACCTGAGCAGAAAATCTGAGGGTTTTTTGTTACATTGTTTTCCAACCCCTTATTGTACAGAATGATAGGGCCTGAAGTTATGGCTTTTTCCAGTGGTGTCTTTGTGCTGCACTAATATTCAGTACTTTACCCAGGGATTTCGGGACCTTGGAATGTGCCAGCCTGCAACATCTGGTTGTCAACAATTCCTTGCACAAGAAAGACAGTGACTTTTCAGGAGTCCTTAGCAGCCGCTCTTCTCACAGTAGTTGGTGTTAATGTCAGTGATCATCCCTTGTGACTAAGCAGTGATACTCAACTACCCATGATGAACCTTGTCAAAGACCTCTGCACCATTTCCAGACTTTCTTGGCAAATACATCTTCCAGAAAGAGATGAATGGCAATATCAGTATCACCTAAGCCACCTTGGCGATGGTGTGTGGAGGTGCTGAGACCTTGGCCGTGCATTAAACAAAATGGTACTCTCCTCCGCCTAGCGGATCTGGTCCTTACCCTCAACAACTTTTCATTTGACTCCTCCCATTTCCTCCAAATCCAAGACGTAGCTATGGGCACATGCATGGGCCCCAGCTATGCCTGCCTCTTTGTAGGGTACGTCAGGCAATCCTTGTTCGAGGAGTACCGTGGCCCTATCCCCAAACTCTACCTCTGCTACATCGAAGATTGCATTGGTGCTACCTCCTGCACCCTTGCAGAGCTCACTGACTTCATTCATTGCACCACTAACTTCCATCCGGCATTCAAATTTACCTGGAACATTTCCGACATCTCCCTACCATTCCTTGACCTCACTATCTCCATCGCAGGTGACAGACTACTGACCGACATCTACTATAAACCCACTGACTCCCGTGGCTATCTGGATTACACTTCTTCCCACCCTGCTTCCTGTAAGGACTCTATCCCCTACTCCAATTTCTCCGTCTACGCCGAATCTGCTCCCAGGAGGTGTTCCACACCGGAGCATCGGAGATGTCCTCATTCTTTATGGAACAGGGGTTCCCCTCTTTGACTATAGATGAGGCTCTCACCAGGGTTTCTTCTATACCCCGTGACTCTGCTTTCACTCCCCATCCCCCCACTCGTAACAAGGGCAGAGTCCCCCTTGTCCTCACCTTCCACCCTACCAGCCGTCACATACAACAGATAATCCTCCGCCATTTTCGCAACCTCCAATGGGATCCCATCACTGGCCACATCTTCCCATCTCCTCCCCTTTCGGCTTTCCGCAGAGACCGCTCCCTCGTCCCTTCCCACCCAAACTACCCCCTCCCCTGGTACTTTCCCTTGCAACCGCAGGAAATGCTACACTTGTCGCTTTACCTTCCCCTTTTACTCCATCCAAGGATCTAAAGTCTTTCCAGGTGCGGCAGAGGTTTACCTGAACCTCATCCCTCATCTATTGCATCTGCTGCTCTAGGTGTCCGCTTCTCTACATCGGTGAGACCAAGCGTAGACTTGGCGATCGCTTCGCCTAACACCTCCGCTCAGTTCGCAATAACCAACCCGATCTCCCGATGGCTCAGGGTGGGAAGAACTCCCCCTCCCATTCTGAATCCGACTTTTCTGTCCTGGGCCTCCTCCATGGCCAGAGTGAGCACTACCGTAAATTGGAGGAGCAGCACCTCATATTTCGCTTAGGTAGTTTACACCCCATCGGTATGAACATTGATTTCCCCAATTTCAGGTAGTCCTTGCTTTCTCCCTCTTTCCCCTCCCCTTCCCAGCTCTCCCACAGCCCACTGTCTCCACCTCTTCCTGTCTTCTTCCCACCCCTCCCACCCCCACATCAGTCTGGGGAAGGGTCTCGACCCGAAACATCACCTATTCCTTCGCTCCATAGATGCTGCCTCACCCGCTGAGTTTCTCCAGTATTTTTATCTACCTTCGATTTTTCCAGCATCGGCAGCTCCTTCTTACACCTTTACAGACAACATCCATTTTTGATCTCAACCTAAAATAAAAGCAGGCTTGGGTGGCAGCTACAGTGCAGGAATGGATTATGGGTCGTAACAGTGCAATTTCCATAAGCAAGAGGGAGTACCTCTTTGAGACTCCTACCTTCTGCCTCACCTTGGCCACCAAATTTAATCAACCCTAACTTCTCATCCAACTACCATGGAGGTCTTCAATCACTCTCTTCACAGTGAGAGAACTCTTTGTTAACTCCTTGCACAAACAAATTTTGACTGGGTTAACACATCACTGACACTCCCATTAAATGAGTGGGAGCAGGAATTATCACAGAGCGTGTGTTAAGCATTTTATCCCACAATGTGATTTCAGAACCTATTTGAAAAAAATAACTTACCATTAACCAATCAGGCATAGCTGAATTCACTCCAATATACTCGAAATAACTAGCAAATCCTTCATTCAGCCACAAATCATCCCACCAATCCATTGTGACAAGGTTTCCAAACCACTGCAAATACAAATACACATGCTGTTAAGATGTGACTGAGTTTAGTTTCAATATATTTGGTTTCAGTAATTCTGAACCATTTTTGTGCCTCATTTCTCCATCTGATAGCCCTCAACATTTTTTAATAATGACATGACATGTATTTTTCATTGAAGTTACAAATCTTCTTATCGAGTCCACATCACAAGATTAGAAATTGTTCAGCCAGAGCTGAACACACTTCTCAGCATCTGCATACAATGGCGTCTTGCACTTCTTGTGCGTGGTGCTGGAAAGATTGGGGGAAACAGGGCTTTGACGTCAACTCTCTTTCCTTGACCCAAAATTACAAATAGAAATGTAGAAAAAAGTCCCCTTCATTACTATTTTTCATAATGTTAATTTGATTGGAATACTTTTCTTTTGCTATTTCTGCATCATTTTTGTTGTAAATAAGCACGATTACGTATAAATCATGTTGATTAATAAAATACAAGTAGATCAAACGATCTTTTAAAATTTAACGCCGGTTGCTCTGTATTTCTGATTGTTTTGAATCACTTTGAATCACTTCCCTCTGGAAGGCGACTCCGGACTGTCAAAGCTGCCACAGCCAGACATAAAAAACAGCTTTTTGGTAGTAGCTCTACCCAATAACCAAAAATCTGTAGCCTCTTGCTCTGGTATGTTATGTAATTCACATGTTTAATTGATAATGTTTTATTATTAATTTTTATCTGTCATTCCTAACTGTCACTGTATGTCATGTTGTCACTTGTAGGCGGAGCACCAAGGCAAATTCCTTGTATGACAATACTTGGCCAATAAACTTATTCATTCATTGTGGTTTCCACATTATATACTCAGATTGTCCGTTTCTAAAACCTGCTCAAACACCTCAGTCTCAGAAGTTTCTTACAGTACATCATCTCAAAAGTTTGAGATTATGTCTGTCTTAAAGATTTTTATCGAATGAATATTTGGATCCATCAGTTTTGTTACTGGTTAATTGATTTATGCTTTATAACTCTGAAATCATGGCAGTTCCCATTAACTGCACCTTAATTTGGTGTTAGTATTCTCAACCAGTGGGGACATACCAATTCCAGACTCACCACTAAATAGGTGAGGCAAACATGCCAGGTTACAGAAGACATTTACGACAAAGCATAAGTTTTAAGAAAGATTTCACTATCTGCAGCTGTTTATAGATTCATGACATGCAAAAGTTGAACGTTACTGGAAAATGAAAGTTGCATTCTAACTGTACCTGATGAACAAGTTCATGGGCAATAACTGAAGCAACCCGTTGCTGATTGTAGGAGGAAGATTCCTTAGCATCAAATAGCAGGTTCGTCTCTCGGTAGGTGATCAGGCCCCAGTTTTCCATTGCACCCGTCCCAAAGTCAGGGATAGCAATCATATCTACATTGAGAAAGTGTCAAAACGCATATGTGACAAAATGTATAAGCTACATTTATTTCATCTTGAGTGTAAAATATATATAAATAATTGTGAAGGCCCACAAAAATGAGCCAAATGCTCAAAAGGGTCCCAGGACATTATAGTGGGAGTGGTGAGGTTTTGCTGGGTTCAGCTGATTAGCATTTGCAACAAGTGGGTCGGAGCTGTGCGTACATCCTAAGTGTCAGAAAATAACATTCCAGCACCAAAATACATTAAAAAAAATAAGTCCAATATTTGAGAATGTTTTTGCATATTTTCACACGTTAACCTATGGCCACTCCAAACTCCAGCAAGCAAAAAGTTCATTTTATTTTTATCAATATACAGCAACGAGCGACAGGAGATTCTGATATCTGGGATATGAAAACATGGTGCCATGAAAACAATATCCATTTTTAAATTGTAACAGACTGCTTAATGTTTTTATAGCAGCCGATGTACATATAGTATCGTACATTGTGTATGCAAGCAAAGAATCTCACTGTGCTTAGTCACATGTGGCAATAAAGTATTCCTATTCCTATTGAAATATGGACAGAATTCTGGCAAAATAAAATTAATTTTTTACCTGTTCCCCAGGCAACATACATGATCTCTATTAAGAAGTCAATGTTATCTCAGATGAGAGGGCAGCCTACTTCACCAAGAAACAAGTTAAGAAATCTGAAAAACAATTCTGATTTGGGGATAGCTATGCTATATTATTGTCCTATAAAGATCTTGGGCTTTCCTTTATAATTTGTGATGGTAAATAACAATAGTATTTACAAATTCTCTAAACAGAGTAAAAGTTGTTAATATTTATTTCACTATGATAGCAGTATAAGATATATAGCATGTTAAGAAATGGCTCAGAAAATATCACCCAAAAATTAGTGCTAATTTTAAGAAACCTATGCAACCGTAGTGGTTATTTAAACTGAATGAATAATTACAATTTAACCAAAGGCTTTAACCTAGTTATGAACTTGCTTCACCAGTTAGAATTAGTTAGCTCAGCTGTTCTGGGAATCAACCCTGAGCCTAAATTTACAGAGGGCAATAGCTAGTGATCATGGAAGACTAATGGAGAAATCTATGTATTTTTCATATGGTGCTCATAAATTTATATTTGCAGCAAGCAAAGAGTTCATTTTATTTTTATCAATATACAGCAACGGGCGACAGGAGATTCTAATATCTGGGATATCAAAATGGGCAACACATTAAGTGGACCAGACATTCCTTTCCAAAGAATTCATAAGTTATAGGAGCAGAATTAGGCCATTTGGCCCCTCCAGCCTATTCCATCATTCAATCATGGCTGATCTATCTTTCCCTCTCAACTCCACTCTCCTGCCTTCTCCCCATAACTTTTAAGAATTTTAACCAAATAGATTTCTGCTTTATGTGATAAAAAGATAAGGAAGGAACATTCAAGGATCAATTAACACTGTGAATTTCAACGACTTTCCAATAGTGTTCTTTATAAAGATGTTATGAAAATCCTAAGCTTTGAATGTTCCACTCCAAACTCTCCCTGTGCATCTCAATCCTGCGTTGATCTCCATTGTGACAGATAGTTGGCTCAAAATCATCAGTTGAAAATGTTATGATTATTGCAAACTATTCATCTTTATATTTATAATCTGTGACCGACCAACTAGAGAGCGGTCGGTCCTGACCTCCCATCCACCTCATTGGAGACCCTCGCGCCATCTTTAATCGGGCTTGACCTTACGCTAAACGTTATTCCCTTTATCCTGTATCTGTACACTGTGGGTTGCTCGATTGTGATCATGTCCAGTCTTCCCGCACAAGGAAGCTTTTCACTGTACCTCGCTACACGGGACAGCACACTACACTCTCTCTCCCCCTTCTCCCTCGCCTCCTCTCTCCCCCTCTCCCTTCCTCTCCCTCTCTCTCTCCCCCCTTCCTTCTCCCCCCTTCCTTCTCTTTCTCTCTCTCCCTCTTTCTCTCCCTCTACTCCTCTCCCTCTCTTTCTCTCCCTCTATCTCTTTCTCTCTCCCCCTCTCTCTCTCTCCCCCTCTCTCTCCCTCACCCTCTCTCTCTCTCTCTCTCTCCCCCCTTTTCCCTCTCCCTCCACCCTTCCTCCCTCTCTCTCTCTCTCTCACTCTCTCTCTCTCTCCACCTCTCTCTCTCCCCACTTCCTCCCTCTCTCTCTCTCCCTCTCTCTCTCTCCCCCTCTCTCCCCCTCTCTCTCCCATCAGAACTGCCCCCTCCATCGACTCCTCTAAGTCAAGACTAGAAGCTTATCTCGACTCCCAAGCCTTTCCTGACGTCCACTGAGCTAGGGCTATATATATAGACTAGACCGAGTGCAGACCCGTTGGGTCTGTTTCCCCAACGCACTTGTTCCCTATGGGAATGGTAAAAGGAGTTAAAATGGTTAGAAACCAGGAAATCTAGTTGGGTTTGGTGGACCAAGAGCAAGTGTGCGGCGAAACCATTGCTGAATCTATGTCTGGTGTTGTTGATGTCAAGTAGGCCACATCAGTAACTCTGGGTGCAGTGGATGTGCTTAGAGTGGTGCATGCAAACTTTGTCTCACTTGGAAGGACAGCTGGGGTCCCTGGATGGATGTGAGGGAGGAAGTCTAGGGACATGTGTGAGATCTCCTGTGGTTGCAGGGGAATGCATCTGGGAAGGTGATGGTCTGGGTGGGAAGGGATGAGAGAGGCAAGGACTGCAGAGGGAGCGGTCTCTATATAATGCAGAATTGAATTGAATTTCGGTCTGAATGAAATTTCGTTGCCATGCAGTCATACATATAATAAAAAAAGACAAAAACACACAATAAACACAAATTTAACATCCACCACAGTGCGTTCACCAGGCACCTCCTCACTGTGATAGAAGGCAAAAGTCTTAAGTCTTTGTCTCTTCCCTCCTTGTTCTCCCTCTGCTCCGTGGTGGGGATGGGAAAAGGGTGGGGGGTGGGAAGTTGTGACCGGTGGTATGGACACGTTGGAGGTGGCGGACATGTTGGAGAATGGTGCAATGGACGCGGAGGCTGCTGGGGTGAATGGTGGGGCTTTGGGGAACTCTTTCCTTGTTCCGTCTAGGGGATGGTGGAGCAGGGGTAGTACTCTGGGACATAAAGTAGATGCTGTGAGGGATCAGTGCAAAACTGTGTTTAGAAAGAGATATCCTAAAATGGAAAACCTAATCTTGAAAGCAGATGAGGCGGAGATGGAGACATTTAGCGTTGAGGACAGTGTTTTTGCAAGAGGCAGGGTGGGAGGGGGTGTTGTTCAGGTAAACGTGGGAAACAGCGGGTTTGTATTAGACGTCAGTTAATAGTTTGTCCCCTGTAATGATGACAGAGCAATCAAGAAAGGGGAGGGAGGTGTCAGAGATCGTCCAAGTGAATTTGTGAGTAGGAATTTAGTGGTAACATTAATGAAATCAGTGAGGAAAGACACAAAATTCCGGTGTAACTCAGCGAGACAGGCAGCACCTGTGGAGAGAAGGAATGGGTGACGTTTTTGGTCGAGACACTCCTTCAGACTTCAGATGGAAGAAGGGTCTCGACGCAAAATGTCACTCATTCCTTCTCTCCAGAGTTGCTGCCTGTCCCGCTGTTACTCCAGCATGTTGCGTCTATCTTCGTTTTAAACCAGCATCTGCAGTTCCTTCCTACATAATGAAACGAGTGAGTTCTGCACAGGTTCATGAAGCAGTTGTTGATGTAATGGGAAAAAGAGTTGGAAGATGGTGCTAGTGTACGTTTAGAACGAGGATTGTTCAACATGGCCAACAAAAAAGCAGGCAGACACAGAGAGTGCCCCTGACTACACTATACAACCCAATGGAAGGAACATGAAATCCTCCAATTTTAGGTAACTTAAAATAACCCACCTCTCTTTCCCCGATCTCTCTTCCCTGTCCCCCACCTGGACACATACCCATTTCCCCTGTTCCCCCTCCCCTCCCACCTACATTCCTTCCCCTGGCATCACAATTTGCAATTCAACTAGCAACTCCAGTTCCTTGTTCCTAATAGTTCCACCTGCTCACACTATCTTTCAAGATTGTATATATAGATATGAAAATAAAACAAAACAACAGTAATAAGATGGCTGGAATTAAAAAGATCCTAAAAAAGTAATTGTAATTGGTGACAGATGTGGTAGCTTGGTTATCCAAGCCCTCTGATGGAGACAACTCAAGAAGGAACTGCAGATGCTGGAAAATCAAGGGTAGACAAAAGTGCTGGAGAAACTCATGTCTTTCATTTTGTTTCATGGTCGAGCTGCAACTATATAACCATTCGTAATAAAACAGAGAAAAATCACACAGGCATTACCTAGTTTAGGTAGAGAATAATTAAAATTAAAATACGTTTCATAGTAGTCAAATATTAATTTTGTGGTATTTGCTGCAAACTCTGCTGTATGGCGTTGTTTAGGTTGAACATAGATTCTAAGCTGAAAAATGTAAAACAAAGGGATATTAAACAAATATAACAAAACACAATTCAATTTATTCTGAATGAAAATCTTACATCATTGAATACAGATTGCTTTTATCATTCTACTAAATTTCCTCTCCTTCTCGTGAATCTTTTTGGTCACTCTAAGGTCAACTCACAACTGCTAGATGCCTTCTGACATCTCACCCAATTTGCCACAAAGCCTGTAGGCCAGTAAAGTGAGTTCAGGAAGATTAATCTACCACGGTAGCAACAAAGCTATGTTTGAACTCAACACTGATCAGCATCAAATGCGTATGCAGTGTCTTGGCAGCTTATCTCTTCCCTAACTTCCAAGCATTGCTACATTTGTATCTCCCTAACTGCTTATGCCATCTAAAGGGCCTGTCCAGCTTGGACGACCTAATCCACGAGTTTAGAAGACCCTAGATGAGTTGAAAAATATGTCAAGGTCGTGTTGACTCGCCGAAGTAAAAGACCTCATATGACCTCCTACGGCTATGTCCACGACTTCCTACGACTATGTCTACGACCTCCTTCGACTCCCCTCGACCTCAGTCTTCCACACCTAAGACCAACTACGACTAGCTACAAGTGGAAAATGATCACATGATAAAATGATGTCACGTTTGCATTTTTTTCTCGGGCCAGTTACCGACCTACGACTATCTACGACTACCATCACAACCTACCTGCGACCTACCTACGAGTAAAAAGTATCAATTTTTCCATGCCGCCTTTTTTTTACTTGTGGACATTTTTTATCAGGCTGGAAAAAACGCCGCAACCTACTTGGGGCCACGAGTACGCGGAGACCACTCACGAGCATGAGGAAGAGTTACGAAGACCACCTACAACCTCCTATGACCTCGTGGTGATCATTCTGCGAGTATGAGTCAAGGGCAAACACGGCAGAAGTCGCCAATTAGGTCGTGAAAGTGGGACAGGGGCTTAACTCCATTCAGGCAGAAGACAAACTTGTAACCTTTCGTATGCATATGATTGAGCTTTGCTTATCTTTGGAGAGCCACTCATTAGGTAGACTAACAAATTTGCTCTCCAAGCATGAAGTCTGCTTGGGCATCTTCAACCCATCATTCCTGGCACTTTATCAATGAAAATCATCTTAAACTGCGCCGTTACCCATACAACATGATCACACATGGTCAGCATTAACTCCAATTACTGTTACTGCAACCTTAATACAAGACAGGTCATCACTGACAAGTTTTCAGTGAGCTACTTTGCACTGGCTGCAATGCAAAGTCTACAAACTCTCTGTGATGCTGGAAAGTATAAGGGCCACTCTTACTTTGCAAGTCAGTATACACTTAGCAATAAAAAGACTACCTTACACTCAAGCTATTAAATTACTTACAGGGATTCCTCGCGATGATTTTTTTTCTATGTAATCAAATTGATGAACAGCAAAACAAACCAAGTATGTACTCATTGGAACAGATTTTTGGAATGTAGTTTTTTTCAGGTCACCAACCGGTTCTTCTTTCTGCAAAATGTATTAAAGATTCATTAAATCTATTTCTATTACACCATCGACACAAATGTCCCATTCCTTTCAGTGTGTTTATTGCATTTCATATCGGTACTTGTCCATCTCCATAAGATAGTGCAGGTGATAAAGTTACAAGTACTAAGATGTCATGATTTGCTAGTTACCAATGTTTCCAAATCAAGAATCTATGAGTTCCCAAACCTTCCACTCCACCGTCCCTACATTAACCATTCTGCAAACTGCTTCAGCGTCTGGCGGCCCGTTGACAGGGCCAACTTTAAGTTTGGAGTGCTATAGTAATTACCTCAACAGGCATGTTTGAAAGCACTTTATACGGCGGCCTGTGTATTAAAGAGATGGTGTATGTTGCTTTCTTATTGGGTTCATCGAAACATGGAAATGTTTTCCGTGCATCTGTTGGTTCATGGTCAGTAGCCGCAATGCTCCTGTTGGTGCAAGAACATGGTCTTATGGATAGTTAAACACAAATGGCAAACATCTGCAGAACTATCCAAAGTAACAAAATCACTGGCAATCTATTTTCCACCAACTTTTCTTCTGATCGTCAACACAAAACACAGGCCATGAGGAAAAATGAGAAGAAATCTCCAATAAAATGTAAATCCCTTCTACCTCCTGTACTAAATGTCTCTGTAGATAACCAACCTCCCACTGTGCACAAAATACATCATATATATTATGAACGTAGCAAATACATGTTCCTCCCTAAATATTATGCATATTAAGTACTTTAACTGTTGAAATAATTGAACCAATTGTAATAGAACATAAAACTGTACAATTATTATCACAGACAAACTTTGGGACAGAGATTACAATTTTAATACAAACATCTCTTTACCCAATAATTAAAAATCATATTTATTTCATTTTACTAATGGTTCTCTTGTGTCTCTTATAACAGTGCTTATGGATGAGGGAGATGTATTTATTTCGCTTTCTCCAATATATTCTGTGAAACGAAGAATTTATTTAATTTAAAGAAAGATTTAGTTTAGTTTAGAGAGAGTGCAGAAATAGGCCTTTCGGCCCACCGAGTCCATGCCGACCAGCGATCCCCACACATTAACACAAGTCTACACACACTAGGGACAATTTACACTTATACCGAGTGTACAAACCCAAGCCAATTAACCTGCATACCTGTACGTCTTTGAAGTGTTGGAGGAAAGCGAAGATCTCGAAGAAAACCCACGCGGTCACGGGGAGAACGTACAAACTCTATACAAACAGCACCCACAGTCGAGATCGAACCTGGGTCTCTGGTGGTGCAAGCATTGTAAGGCAGCAACTCTACCGCTGTGCCACCGTGCTGCCCCTCAGAAGTTTACTCAGAAGTTAATTGAATCTAAAAATTATAGAAGGTGATCTCTCGTTTGATCTGTTACTTTAATTCTAATTTTGCTAATCCCAATCAGGGCACACAATTTACGCGTCTCAAAAATAACAATATTCTTTATTATAATATCACATTTTCAGGTCTGGTTATTTAGAAGCAAACACAAAAGCTCAGAATCTGTCGTGAAAAATATTGGGGTCCTCTAGCAGTGGACACAGGGTGTTACAGTATACTTTCAGGGTGCACTCCAAGTGGATATAGTCTTGTCACTATAAAATTGGGCTGTTGTGCCGGTAGGTGCAAGTCTGTCACTGAATACCTTGAGTATGGAATTAAAGAGCTAAGATCTGTCATTGCATGGCTCTGGACTAAAGTATCAATGGCTCACAAGGATGAGGCAAGTGGACCAGTACATGAAAGTGTGAGTATTTAGTGAAGTACATCAAAATAAAGCTTGTTTTCTGCGTGGCCCTTGGAATTATTTTTTATTGTAAATCCTATCATTACCGGAAAAATGATGTGTACTACACGAAAAGATACATCACCATAGCATAAAATGTAGCAATCACTGAAATATTGAACTCACTTTCATGGATAGAAACATATAGGATTATACGGTCAGTCCACGTCTTTATTTATCTCTAAGAATGTTCTGTATGGTGTAGCCATTGAGAGATAAGATTAGACCAATAAAATATTTATTTACGTCACTGGCCTCATGAGATTACTGGGGTCAACCCAAAGTGCTAGGTTGATACAGATTCACAAATGCAAAAAATCTACTTGAAGCAGGGATAAATTAATTTCCATCATTCACTTTTATTTCGTATGTTTTTATTTGATTGTGTTTTTAATTGTAATTCTGTCGTTACGGCCTTCAAGCTTCTGTATTGCTTATAGATAACAGATTATTGTTACCAGAGAAAGGAGAAAGATACCTATTATGTTTACTGCAACAAGATGAAAGATTCAATTGTACATCCCATTTGGAGTTATTGACCAAACAATGATAAGATTATGAAGGGATAATTTAATTGGCCAAACTCCATTGTGATAAATTGTAAATTATTGGATCAAAATCTTGTTCTCATTCAGGTTTCTGCTCTCCAGCAGATTGTAATATGATTTTTTTTAATTTATGATTCAGATCTGAGCGGATTATTACATTTTTTAAAATTATGTAGCCAATATAGCCATTATTAACCAAAATATTTTTACCAAATTCAATTTCAGTTTTATAACCATAACATATTATATTGAAAACATACATTAATGGTTGGATGAAAATGTAAATGGTCGAATTAGTAAGTTTGCAGATGCCGCAAAAATTGGTGTAGTTGTGAATAGTGAGGAAGGTTGTCTAAGGAAACAACTGGATATCGATCCGATGGAAGAATGGCCAAATATATAATAATAATAATAATAATAATAATAATAATAATAATACATTTTATTTATGGGCGCCTTTCAAGAGGCTCAAGGACACCTTACAAAAATTTAGCACGTAGAGTAAAAACATGTAAGGGGAATGAAATAAATAGTAGAGACATGACTAGTACACAAAGTAAAGACAGAATACAATTCAAAACACAATATGAGGCAATTAATGCACAGATGAAAAGGGAGGGGGACGTGGGGCTAAGGATAGGAAGAGGTGAAGAGATGGGTCTTGAAGCGGGACTGGAAGATGGTGAGGGACACGGAATTGCGGATCAGTTGGGGGAGGGAGTTCCAGAGCCTGGGAGCTGCCCTGGAGAAGGCTCTGTCCCCAAAACTGCGGAGGTTGGACTTGTGGATGGAGAGGAGACCGGCTGATGTGGATCTGAGGGACCGTGAGGGTTGGTAGGGGGAGAGGAGGTCAGTGAGATATGGGGGGGGCCAGATGGTGGAGGGCTTTGTAGGTGAGGATCAGGATTTTGTAGGTGATCTGGTGGGAGATGGGAAGCCAGTGAAGTTGTTTGATGACTGGAGTGATGTGATGCCAAATATATGGCAGATGGATTCTAATCTTGGCATTTTTGTAGGTCAAATGCAAGAGGACAGTAGGCAGTAAATGTCAGGACACATAGGAGTTTTGCGACACAGGGGGAACGTGAGGTGCAAGTCCATGGCTTTCTGACAATGCCAACACAAAGTGGATATGATGGTAAAGAAGGCACAGTCTTCATTTGTCAGACATTGAGTATAAATGTTGGGAAGTCATATTTGCAGGTGTATAATACTTTGGTAAAGCAACATTTGGAGTATTGTAATCACCACACATTAGGAAGTATAAAGAGGCTTTGGAGAAGAGGTGAAGCAGACGCGGTCTGGACTGAGCATTGGAGGCAGAAGGGGACCTGATAGAAGTTTATAAAATTATGAGATGAATAGATAGGGTAAACAGTCAGACTCTTTTTCCCCATGGTGAAAATGTTAATACTTGAATGCATAGATTTATGGTCAGAGGAAGATAGAAATTTAAAGGCAATGTGAGAGGCGAGATTATATTTTACGGACTGGTAGGTGCATGAGCATGCTGCTGGAGAGGTGATGGAGACAGATACTATTGCAATGTTTAAGAGGCATTTAAACAAACACATGAAAAGGCAGAAGGGTTTAGCTTAGTTTGGCATCATGGTCGGTGCAAAAGTGATCCCTCGCTGTAGTCTATATTTTATGTTCTATAATTATTAATCAGAGAATAGTGTAACGTTGAACTCATCTGTTGATACAATATGTACAACCTCTGCACAGCCATATATCTCAAAACTGATGCAACGAGAAAGATGCTTCAATTAATCAAAATCCAGTCATCCATTAATAAACTCATTTTAATACATCTGAATCTGTCGACACAGCTTTGCAATCAGTTAAATAAAATGAATGTCAAGTTGGAGCAAATTACTTTGATGGAAATATATTAATATTATGCCTCAACATTTAGAAATGTAGATATCGTTGGTTACCCTTGGCCATAGTAATTTTGTAACATATGGAAATAATACTCAAAAAGTTTCATTTCCCAACACAAAATAGTTAGTATTTGGTTGGATTCCAAAATAGGCAACTCTAGATGATAATAAACTGCCTCAATACCACTTTCAATTCATTATACAGTACTTCCTTGTGTGTTCTACATGGTAATCTTTTCCCTGACAGACATTGGAATGGAGTGTCACTTTCAGAGGCATATGTCTAATGTTACCTACCCAAGGTAGCCAAGTGAATGTAATTAGGACCTCACTCCTGAGGATGTTGGCCTTACAGTATTAGTACTAGTTTGCTCATCCTGCTAGTGGATCTGGAGGACTTTGTGTAAACGGTGTTCGTGATTTCTCACCAGAGGTATATGTTGTGGATAGTTCATGTGGCGGCGTTGCCTTGCAGCTGTGGCTCCCCTGAACTCCATTTGTCTTTTCTTTTTTTGTTTTCTTTTGTCCCGTTGTTACAGTTTATTTAGTTGTGTATGTGTGGGGGGTGGGTGAAACATGTTTTTGACTCTTCCTTCAGAGGAGAAGCGACCTTTCTTGCCGTATCCCCCGTCTCCGTCTGCGCTGAGGCCTATCGCGGAGCTGGCGGCCTCCAACTGGGACCGACCTCGAGGTTCTAGAGGCAGAGCCAGCCAGGACTTACCAACGCAAGGCTGGCCAACTTCGGGGCTGTGGTGGCGTTGCGTCCCAACTTCCGACCCGACTTTGGAGCCTCGGAGGCTCGGCCGTGGGCCAGTAGACAACATCGTCGGGAGCTCGCAGGTCACAGGTTGGTGACCTGTTTTTCCGGAGCTCCCGCAACAACAGCTTCGTCCGCTGGACTGGAGGGCGGCAGCTTCGGCAGCTTTGACTGCCTCGGGGCACGGAGTTTGAACCGGCCCGTTTGCAGAGCTCAGATTCAGCCGCGGGACTTGCTTACCATCAACCGGCGGGGTCACAACATCGGAGGCCTGGATTGCCTCAGCGCAGAGGGAGAGCAAGGAGGGAAGAGACAATGACTTTGGGACTTTTTGCCTTCCATCACTGTGGTGGATGTTAAACTGTGTTGAGTGTGTGTTTTGTTATTTATTCTATGTTATGACTGCAGGCTAAACCATTTCGTTGCACTGAAATGCGATGACAATAAAATTGAATCTAATCTAATCTAATGTGTCAGAAATTCTTAAGGGTGCAAGGATCACTGCTTTTTAGTTTAGTTGAGTTTAGTTTAGTTTAGTTTAAAGATACAGCGCGGAAACAGGCCCTTCGGCCCGCCGAGTCTCCACCGATCAGCGATTCCCGCACATTAACACTATCCTACACACACTAGGGACAATGTACACTTATATCAAGCCAATTAACTTACAAACCTGTACGTCTTTGGAGTGTGGGAGGAAACCGAAGATCTCGGAGAAAACCCACGCGGTCATGGGGAGAACAAAACAGACAGCAGCCATAGTCGGAATCGAACCTATGTCTACTGCCGTGCCACCATGCCGCTCTGCTGCTCAATAGACCATGACCTTTGCATGAGGGTCTTGATCTTTAAACACCCTTTTCCTCAGTGAGCCAAAGCCAGTCCTGATGCACTGAAGGTTGTGGTGAATTGGCAAACAGTGACCAGGAATTGGCAAACAGAAGTAGTCAACATTTACAAGATTCGTGGCTGTGGATTTGTGACTGTAATTTATCACTGCCAACATCTTAAATTTCAGCACAGATACCTTTTGCACCAAAGGCCTGTTGTTTATCACTTTTTCAGATACAGACCATTTTTAAAAGGCTGAAGAAGGGTATCGACCCAGAAAGTCCACCATTCCTTCTCTCCAGAATTGCTGCCTGTCCCGCTGAGTTACTCCAGCATGTTGTGTCTATCTTCTACTTCTTTAAGGCCACAGCCCAGTAGAAGCTTGACAAAGGAATGTTAGCCTATAGTGCCACCTGCTGTTCCAATACAAACGTTCCTATACCGTTGACTACAGGGGGCCTCATCAGTTTCAATGCCAGCAGGTTAATTACTTGTTCTTCAGGGAAACACGCCAAGCATAAAACTCATTAAATAGAATGTACCATAAAACAGTTTAGTCTAATGTTACCCCACACATCGTGATTCCATTAATGCAGCATGTGCTTTGTACCAACAAAAGAAATAAGCTTGGGTCAAGAGGACAAGGTAGTTCATGTCACAAAATAGTTTCTTCCATTCCATTTCTTTAGACTGGAGATCAGAAACCACAGCATAATAATCCAAGTATTTTGTAATGCTTCTTGGTTGTATCTGCAGATTTCATGTTGGAAAACAAAGTAAAGCTAATAGCACTCATTGTTGGAGTTCAGACCACAACCTTCAATCTCACAAGCAATTTTAATCAGAGCCATCTGGAAGTTACTGGCGGCAGCACCTTCAACAACTTCCAAAATGGACTCACCGTTACATAGAGTGATTTGGGGACCGTTCCACCAAGTACCCTCAAAAGGCACAATGGATTTCTAACTTCCTGCCATTAAAAAATATTTTTTTATAAATATGGGATTTTGTTCTGTGTAGGAAGGAACTGCAGATGCTGGTTTAAGCTGAAAATCGACACAAAAAGCTGGAATAACTCAGCGGGTCGGACAGCATCTCTGGAATTGACAACGTTTAGGCTCGAGACCCTTCTTCAGACTCTAGACAATAGACAATAGGTGAACGAGTAGACCATTCTTGGTTCTTGGTTTCTTGGTCCTCCAAAATATTCCAAATGGAATTTAAACTTGAGGTGGTGAAGGGAGGGCAAAGCCAGAAAGGGTTATTGGGAAGAAAGAGCTACTTTAAATTTAGTTGCATCTAGTTGGGTAACTATAGTTGGGTGGAGCCCATCGAGCCAAAACCGCCATTACATAGAAACATAGAAAAAACATAGAAAATAGGTGCAGGAGGAGGCCATTCGGCCCTTCGAACCAGCACCGCCATTCATTGTGATCATGGCTGATCGTCCCCAATCAATAACCCGTGCCTGCCTTCTCCCCATATCCCTTGACTCCACTAGCCCCATAGAGCTCTATCTAACTCTCTCTTAAATCCATCCAGTGACTTGGCCTCCACTGCCCTCTGTGGCAGGGAATTCCATAAATTCACAACTCTCTGGGTGAAAAAGTTTTTCCTCACCTCAGTCTTAAATGACCTCCCCTTTATTCTAAGACTGTGGCCCCTGGTTCTGGACTCGCCCAACATTGGGAACATTTTTCCTGCATCTAGCTTGTCCAATCTTTTTATAATTTTATATGTTTCAATAAGATCCACTCTCATGCTTCTAAATTCTAGAGTATACAAGCCCAGCTGCTTCATTCTATCCACAGATGACAGTCCCACCATCCCAGGAATTAACCTTGTGGAGTTTACACTCCAGCCACTACCTCTAACCATTGTATTTAAAAGTATGATCAGCTGCTACAAATATTTATTTTGCTGATATATTTACAGAGATTTTAGGTTGGACAAAGCAAACTGTCCAATGTTTCCAGAGCGTACAAATGTAGAGCCAATCTAGATCAATTGGTCTGCTGTAGCGATGGTCCACAGCTTGGACATCCCAGCCGTCCATATCACCAGCAATCTAACCTGATCCCTTAGCATTGATCCTGATTCCTTCACAATCTGGGATCCTGGTTAAGCTGAAGTGAATGGTGAATTGAAATGAATAAAGAAGACATTCACACCGAGGAAAACGTTTTGGGTGGTGGGGGTCAAGCACACTGGCTGCAGGATATCACTGCAGGAGTTCCACAGCTCAGGTCTGACCATCTTCACCTGCTCCATCCACAACATTTCCATCCAGCATAAGGTCAGAATTATGGATATTTGTTGACAATCATACAAGGTCCCACTCCGTTCATGGCTCTTCTGCAAATGAAGCAGCCCATGCCAGCAGGGCCTAGATAATATTCAGGAATGGCTGCTAGTTAATTAACAGTTAACATTTGCACTATGCATGTCCCAGGCATTGACCATCTCTAGTAAGAAGGTTTCCAAACACCTTCCCTTGAGATTCAATAGCATCATATCCTAGTGAGCCAGCACCAATCGCAATGCAATTGGACCAGTCACATAAGTATTATGCCTACAAGAGCAGTCAGGGGGCTGGTTATCCTGGGGCATGCGACTCACATCCCAGATGTTCAACAGCTTCCCCAACAGCTGCAAAGTATAAATCAAGTGAGTGAATTAATTATTTCCACTTATCTTGATGAGTGAAGTTCCAACCTTGCTCAAGGAGTACCCAACTTGGTTGCCCAATTGTTCCGTCCCCTTTCCACCATCCTCAACACCCGTTTCCATCACTGTTGCACAGTGCATTGCATTTATAAAAAGTACGGCAATTATTTACTTAAGGGCTTGTCCCACTTTCACGACCTAATTCACGACCTCTGCCGAGTTTGCCCTTGACTCATACTCGTAGCATGGTCGTCACGAGGTCGTAGGAGGTCGTAGGCAGGTCGTAGGCAGGTCATAGGCAAGTCGTAGGTAGGTCGTAGGTAGGTCGTAGGTAGGTTGTGATGCTAGTTGTAGGTACTCGTGGCATCAAGTAGGCCGGGGCGTTTTTCTAGCCTGATGAAAAATGTCCATGAGTAAAAAAGGTTGTGAATTTGGTCGTGAAAGTGGGACAGGCCCTTTAGGCTACTCAGATAGCACCTACCAAACACATGACTTCTTCGACGAAAGACAAGGGCAGCAGGCCCTCCGTGTGCAGATTGCCCTCTGAACCCGCACACCATGCTGACTTTGAAGAATATCACTGGTCCCTCACTATCACAGAAACGAAATTCCAGAACTTCGACTCATGCATTTCTCAGCACATGCCCTCTCAATGGCACTGTAAGAGGACTTTTACCAGAAGGGCTGTAGTTAATTAATGCCTCTGTCCCACTTAGGAAACCTGAACGGAAACCCCTGGAGACTTTGCGCCCCACCCAAGGTTTCCGTGCGGTTCCCGGAGGTTGCAGGTGGTTGCCGGAGGTTGCAGGTAGTGGAAGCAGGTAGGGAGACTGACAAAAACCTCCGAGAACCGCACGGAAACCTTGGGTGGGGCGCAAAGTCTCCAGGGGTTTCCGTTCAGGTTTCCTAAGTGGGACAAGGGCATAAGAATCCAGCTCCACACCACCTTTTCAAGGTTAATTAGGGATTAACCTCGGAGGAGTTTCTGTAGTCAGAGGGTGGTGAATCTGTGGAATTCTTTGCCACAGAAGGCTGTGGAGGCAAAGTCAGTGGATGTATTTAAGGCAGAGATAGATGCAGATTCTTGATTCGTACGCGTGTCAGGGGAAATAGGGAGAAGGCAGGAGAATGAGGTTAGGAGGGAGCTAGATCGGCCATGAATGGCCTAATTCTGCTATACTTTATGACATTTCTTATGACAACAAATGCTGGCCTCATCAGGCAAGATCTACAATTAAAATAAATAATAAATGTACACAAAACATAGATATATAAATAAATAAGCAAAGAAACAAAATCATTGCCACTATCCCAGAGCAGTTCCTCGGGAGTCGAGGAAATGTGCAGGAGGACAGATCACTGGAGTGTGGTTTTCACCACTGATATCCAGAGCCATCCTACATGGCAGCTGTGATCTCACATAACAGATGCCCGGCATTCCAATAAATGGACGACTCAGATATTGAATGACTTCTGTCTGTGCTGCACTGGAAGCTAAGGACTTGGCAATAAAGTACAGTATTATGAATAGGATTCAAGTGCCAAATGGAGCTGGCCACTGTTCCCACTCTGCAAAGGATGAGCTGCTAATCCTCGGCAGAAGTTTGTACGACTTTGCTGTTGGATTTCCAATTGTTCCTTGATGTGGCAAGCATACTTTCTAGTTTGCTGTTAATGACCCAAGCGTTTCTCTGTCTGCCCAGTCCGCCACGTGATCCCCTAGCTGCTAAAAACACAAAACCAGTGGCGGACTGGGTCTAAAAATATTGGTTGCCAGGAGACAAAGGGGGCCCACCTACAACTACAATGCTATCATTTAACAGTGGCCCACTTGCCATCACTTGCTATCACTTCATCAGGGGCCCACTTGCCATCGGGCAAGCTGACACCCTGGCCAGTACGCCACTGCACAAAACCCCCTTCCCATTCCCACATTGACCTTTCTGTCCTGGGCCTCCTCCACCTTCAGAGTGAGGCCAAATGTAAACTGGAGGAACAGTACCTCATATTTCGCTTGGGCAGAGTACAACCTAGTGGTATAAATATTGACTTCTCTCACTTCAAGTAACCCTTGCTTTCCCTCTCTCTCCATCCCTCCCCCACACTAGTTCTCCAACCAGTTTCACTGTCCTCCTGATTAATTTTACTGCATGTAGGGCCTGTCCCACTTGGCCGTCATTTACGCCACAGGCCGGTAACGGCTGACGCGTGACAGTCGCGCGCGTCGTCACCCGTCATCATGTGCCTTCAAATCTTTTATCTGCTCTGCAAGTAGAATTAGTCAGCGTATTGATATCATTTGTTAAGTGAAACATTGATAAAATCACTGTTTGCTGGAAAGATTCATTTACTTTTAAACTTTCTGAAATACTCCCAACAATACTCCCAACTCCCAACAAACACAAAATGGTATTCCATTATAGCAGTTTGAGGGTTTGAACCCAGCTTTAAGAATTAGTTTGCACATTTTTTTTAAATGTTGTTAGTAAAATTATTGGTGGTTATTTAAAAAAAACTAATTTGGGTACTAGTGTTTTTTTAGGATATAAAATCTGCAATCCTTACCTGGATGTTGATTTTTGAAACATCCTCAACAAAGGATGTTTCAAAAATACTTATTAAGGTGTTACTCTGAAGGTATTACTCTGAAAGCATTGATGCTTATGGCGTAATTATTTTCTCATTGTGGCCGACTGCCTGTGGGTGGCACGCGGTGGTGCATGGTTGCGCACGGTGACGTAATCATGCGTCACCACACGCTGCATGTACGAGGTCAGGACGCCTGCCTGCGATGCAATACGCCCGCGTGCTTTCGCGATACATCACGCCGGAGGTGCGCAAAGATTTTGTGCCCAACAAAATCCCGGAGCGCCGCGCGATACCGCACGCAATTCCATACCCCACACGCTACCCGTGCGTCTCAACGCGACAACGAGGTCGCGTAAAAGGCGCGCAAATGACGGCCAAGTGGGACAGGCCCTTCTATGCTTCGTTGTTACCTTCCACAGCCAACAATGAACCATTCTGCATTTCATTGAACATCGTTTGCTTTGATCTGTCGTTTTCACATCTGGCCTTTCATATCTCTAGTTCCCATCTTCCCTGACTCAGTCTGAAGAAGGGCCTTGACCCGAAACATCATCCATTCCTTCTCTCCAGAAATGTTGCCTACCCCTTTAGGTTTCTCCAGCATTTTGGGTCTATCTTGATTGTAAACCAGCATCTGCAGTTCCTTCCTACACAGTACTATACCCTTGTGCTATACAGTGATGGGCCTGTGCCTAACACTCCATATCTAGTGTTTATACAGTAATAGACCTGTGCCATCAAACACTGCACACCTCTGACCTGATCTGCATGCAAGCCGGAAGATTGAATGTAGCCTAAAGGGCCTGTCCCACTCGGGTGTCATTTGCGCATCATTTACTCGACATCCTAAAAATTGGTTGGTGTGTGGTGGCGCGTGCATTGGGCGTGGTGAGGCGTGGTGACGTATGCAGTGACGCGCGGTAAGGTGCGTCACCCCAGGATTTTGTGATGCTCAAAATCCTTGCGCGCCACCTGCGTGACATATCCCTTGTACACGCTGACATACTGAAGGCATACGCTGACGTACTGACGGCGTACGTGTAGTGCGTGGTGACGCATGGTTACGCACGGTGACGCACGAACATTGCCTATGCTAATTTATTATGCGTCACCGTGCGTCAACGTCCGTAACCATGCGCCGCCCGTACGCCGTTGGCACGATATTTGCACGTCATTTGAGTGCCGCACCATGTGACCACCCGGGTATAAAGCGCGAGTAGTTTTGAAAAAGTTTTACTGGGAAAATCGTTGCGACGGAGATCGGACTAAGTACGAACGACATCGCAAATGGCTCCCAAAAGAAGCAGGGCCCTCAAGAGCACTTGGCGCCCGACCGTCGTACTGCTAGACGATTTTCACGTGACTGTCGTGTGTCAGTCACTACCGGCCTGTCATGTAAATGATGCGCAAATGATGCCCAAGTGGGACAGGCCCAATGAGGTCTCAGGTTCCTGTGTATTTCCAGGATCCAGGATGTCACGGACAGAGTGCAGAAAATCCTCAAGGGCGAAGGTGAACATCCGGAAGTGGTAGTGCATGTCGGCACAAACGATGTCGGAAAGAAGGGGATGAATATTCTGCAGCATGACTTTAGAGAGCTCGGAAAAATGCTGAAAAGCAGGACCTCCAGGGTTGTTATCTCCGGTTTGCTTCCAGTTCCTCGTGCTGGCGAGAGCAGGAACAGGGAGATACGGGACCTGAACGTGTGGCTGAGGAACTGGTGCACGGGGCAGGGATTTAGATTCTTAGATCACTGGGATCTGTTTTGGGGTAAGGGGGAACTGTACAAAAGGGATGGATTGCATCTTAACAGGTGTGGGACCAGCATTCTGGCAGGCAGGTTTGCCACTGCTACACGGGTGGTTTTAAACTGAATAAGGGGGGTGGGGTGTCGAATGGGCTAGTGGAGGATGGAGTTAAAGGGAAAGGGTTTCTTAAATGTGTGAGCGTAGAGACAGAGGGGTGTAAAATGAGGGTAGAAGCAATAGGTAGCAAGGTGAAAAGTAAAAGTGGCAGGCCGGAAAATCCAGGGCAAAAATCAAAAAGGGCCACTTTACAACATAATTGTATAAGGGGTAAGAGTGTTGTAAAAACAAGCCTGAAGGCTTTGTGTCTCAATGCAAGGAGCATTCGTAATAAGGTGGATGAGTTGAATGTGCAGATAGCTATTAATGACTATGATATAGTTGGGATCACGGAGACATGGCTCCAGGGTGACCAAGGCTGGGAGCTGAACATCCAGGGATATTCAATATTCAGGAGGGATAGAGAGAAAGGAAAAGGAGGTGGGGTAGCGTTGCTGATTAGAGAGGAGATTAACGCAATGGAAAGGAAGGACATTAGTTTGCAGGATGTGGAATCGGTATGGGTAGAGCTGCGAAACACTAAGGGGCAGAAAACGCTGGTGAGTGTTGTGTACAGGCCACCTAACAGTAGTAGTGAAGTTGGAGATGGTATCAAACAGGAAATTAGAAATGCGTGCGACAAAGGCAAAACCGTTATAATGGGTGACTTCAATCTACATATAGATTGGGTGAATCAAATTGGCAGGGGTGCTGAGGAAGAGGATTTTTTGGAATGTATGCGGGATAGTTATCTAAATCAACATGTAGAGGAACCAACGAGAGAGCAGGCTATTTTAGACTGGGTATTGAGTAATGAGGAAGGGTTAGTTAGCAGTCTTGTTGTACGTGCCCCCTTGGGCAAGAGTGACCATAATATGGTTGAGTTCTTCATTAGGATGGAGAGTGACATTGTTAATTCAGAAACAATGGTTCTGAACTTAAAGAAAGGTAACTTTGAGGGTATGAGACGTGAATTGGCCAAGATTGACTGGCAATTAATTCTAAAAGGGTTGACGGTGGATATGCAATGGAAGACATTTAAAGACTGCATGGATGAACTACAAAAATTGTTCATCCCAGTTTGGCAAAAGAATAAATCAGGGAAGGTAGTGCATCCGTGGATAACAAGGGAAATCAGGGATAGTATCAAAGCGAAGGATGATGCGTACAAATTAGCCAGAAAAAGCAGCATACCGGAGGACTGGGAGAAATTCAGAGACCAGCAGAGGAGGACAAAGGGCTTAATTAGGAAAGGAAAAATAGATTATGAAAGAAAACTGGCAGGGAACATAAAAACTGACTGCAAATGTTTTTATAGATATGTGAAAAGAAAGAGATTAGTTAAAACAAATGTAGGTCCCTTGCAGTCAGAAACAGGTGAGTTGATCATGGGGAACAAGGATATGGCGGACCAATTGAATAACTACTTTGGTTCCGTCTTCACTAAGGAAGACATAAATAATCTGCCGGAAATAGCAGGGGACCGCGGGTCAAAGGAGTTGGAGGAATTGAGTGAAATCCAGGTTAGCCGGGTAGTGGTGTTGGGTAAATTAAATGGATTAAAGGCCGATAAATCCCCAGGGCCAGATAGGCTGCATCCCAGAGTACTTAAGGAAGTAGCTCCAGAAATAGTGGATGCGGAAGATTGCTCCCGATGTTGGGGAAGTCCAGGACAAGGGGTCACAGCTTAAGGATAAGGGGGAAATCCTTTAAAACCGAGATGAGAAGAACTTTTTTCACACAGAAAGTGGTGAATCTCTGGAACTCCCTGCCACAGAGGGTAGTCGAGGCCAGTTCATTGGCTATATTTAAGAGGGAGTTAGATGTGGCCCTTGTGGCTAAGGGGATCAGAGGGTATGGAGAGAAGGCAGGTACGGGATACTGAGTTGGATGATCAGCCATGATCATATTGAATGGCGGTGCAGGCTCGAAGGGCCGAATGGCCTACTCCTGCACCTAATTTCTATGTTTCTATGTAATCTTTCAAAACTCTTTAGATTCTGGAGTAGTTCCTGAGGATTGGCGGGTAGCAAACGTAACCCCACTTTTTAAGAAGGGAGGGAGAGAGAAAACGGGGAATTACAGACCAGTTAGTCTAACATCGGTAGTGGGGAAACTGCTAGAGTCAGTTATTAAAGATGGGATAGCAGCACATTTGGAAAGTGGTGAAATCATTGGACAAAGTCAGCATGGATTTACAAAAGGTAAATCATGTCTGACGAATCTTATAGAATTTTTCGAGGATGTAACTAGTAGCGTGGATAGGGGAGAACCAGTGGATGTGGTGTATCTGGACTTCCAGAAGGCTTTCGACAAGGTCCCACATAAGAGATTAGTTTACAAACTTAAAGCACACGGCATTGGGGGTTCAGTATTGATGTGGATAGAGAACTGGCTGGCAAACAGGAAGCAAAGAGTAGGAGTAAACGGGTCCTTTTCACAATGGCGGGCAGTGACTAGTGGGGTACCGCAAGGCTCAGTGCTGGGACCCCAGCTATTTACAATATATATTAATGATCTGGATGAGGGAATTGAAGGCAATATCTCCAAGTTTGCGGATGACACTAAGCTGGGGGGCAGTGTTAGCTGTGAGGAGGATGCTAGGAGACTGCAAGGTGACTTGGATAGGCTGGGTGAGTGGGCAAATGTTTGGCAGGTGCAGTATAATGTGGATAAATGTGAGGTTATTCATTTTGGTGGCAAAAACAGGAAAGCAGACTATTATCTAAATGGTGGCCGACTAGGAAAAGGGGAGATGCAGCGAGACCTGGGTGTCATGGTACACCAGTCATTGAAAGTGGGCATGCAGGTGCAGCAGGCAGTGAAGAAAGCGAATGGTATGTTAGCTTTCATAGCAAAAGGATTTGAGTATAGGAGCAGGGAGGTTCTACTGCAGTTGTACAGGGTCTTGGTGAGACCACACCTGGAGTATTGCGTACAGTTTTGGTCTCCAAATCTGAGGAAGGACATTATTGCCATAGAGGGAGTGCAGAGAAGGTTCACCAGACTGATTCCTGGGATGTCAGGACTGTCTTATGAAGAAAGACTGGATAGACTTGGTTTATACTCTGTAGAATTTAGGAGATTGAGAGGGGATCTTATAGAAACTTACAAAATTCTTAAGGGGTTGGACAGGCTAGATGCAGGAAGATTGCTCCCGATGTTGGGGAAGTCCAGGACAAGGGGTCACAGCTTAAGGATAAGGGGGAAATCCTTTAAAACCGAGATGAGAAGAACTTTTTTCACACAGAGAGTGGTGAATCTCTGGAACTCCCTGCCACAGAGGGTAGTCGAGGCCAGTTCATTGGCTATATTTAAGAGGGAGTTAGATGTGGCCCTTGTGGCTAAGGGGATCAGAGGGTATGGAGAGAAGGCAGGTACGGGATACTGAGTTGGATGATCAGCCATGATCATATTGAATGGCGGTGCAGGCTCGAAGGGCCGAATGGCCTACTCCTGCACCTAATTTCTATGTTTCTATGTTTCTATGTATTTCACCTTTGGTGTCTCACCTTGGGCGTGGCATTGCAATGGATTCAACAGGCAATGGGTTTAATGGTTCAGTAGTATGATTAATAATGCCATTGCGGTGAACTGGTATGTACCATCACAAGAAGAAAAAAACTAGTTAGGTTAGATTTCTTGATTATATGAAAGGAGATAAGCGTAGTTTACTGAGGTCATAGAGACAGAGTGATACAGTGTGGAAACAGGCTCTTCGGCCCATCTTGGCCACACCAGCCAACATGTCCCAGCCACATTAGTCCCACCGGCCCGCGTTTGGTCCATATCCCACCAAACCTGTTCTATCCACGTACCTGTCTCTTTCTTATATGTTGGGATAGTCCCTGTACCGACTACCTCCTCTGGCAGTTTGTTCCATACACCCACCACCCTTTGAGTGAAAAAGTTAACCCTCAGATTCCTATGAAATCTCTTTCCCTTCACCTTAAACCTATGTCCTCTGGTCCTCGATTCACCTAACCTGGCTAAGAGACTCTGCATCTACCCGATCTATTCCTCTCATAATCTTATACACCTCTATAAGATCACCGCTCATCCTCCTGTGCTCCAAGGAATAGAGTCCCAGCCTACTCAACCTCTCCCTATAGCTCCTCTAGACCTGGCAACATCCTCGTAAATCTTCTCTGAATCCTTTCCAGCTTAATAACATATTTTCTGTAACACGGTGCCCAGAACTGAACACAATATTCTAACTGCGGCCTCACCAATGTCATATATAACTGCAACATGACCTGCCATGTGATAGACTGGGTGCAAAAGTGCAAGTTACATCATCATATGCAAGTGGCTCTCAATGGAACAAGCTACAGGCAAGTAAAACCTGGTATATTCACATCTACTCTACCCGTCAACAACGGTAATGAGTTTAATTACTGCCATTGCCTTTTCGCTTGTAAGTCACACCGATTTCAAATTATGCTGAAGCAGATTCTAAATGCAGTTGCAGTATATTTAGTGCTCTTCTGATTATTTTTATTCATAAACAAAGTTCTTGAGAGTTTTGGAGGTCTGCTTTATAAGCATTAGAACAGAATGGAAATAAAGGTAAAAGAGTAAATAAAATGCTTTAAATTGCTTCAAAGATAAATGATATAATTCAACAAAATGCTGACATTTTCATTGACCCAAAAGTGAAATTGATTCTATATTTGTGTTACACCTCTCACAAAAGAAGTCATTATTCTGCCAGTACTGCAATTGTCGACATGATTAGCTTCTGTGGATATTTGGATTCAGCCCCAGATTAAACAGAATCACCAGCTCAATAAGGTCTCCTCCTGGGAACTAATCATAGCATGCTGTTAACATAGTTGGATTTACTAACCGTCTCCACTGAATGTCTGGAGTTTTACTTTTCAGTTCTGCTTATGTTTCAGTGCGACCACGAAAGCAATTCACAAAATAATTCCAATATAAATAAATTAAGCTTAACACTTTACGTGCATTTACGTACACAAGAATCCAACAGCTAGTAATAAAAATCCGTAATATGTTCAGTAAAATATGGTTTAAAAATAACACATGTGGAATATTACATCTGTATTCCAATGTGTTTCAACCCAAGTGTGCGTTCATTACATTTCCAACATATTCAACAAAATAGTCCAAGATTATTATGCATTTATTAAGGTCAATTTTCCACATAGGGAGGCACAATACTTCCTACAAGTATTTTTTTTTAAGTGTGTAAAAAAGGTAATCATGAATCCATTTGAGGATAAAACATAAAGAAAACTGTGATAGGGCCTGAGGAAATGTCTGAGGAATTAAATGTATCTGTGGAGATCACATAAAGCACTGAAGGACATGTCGGGATCTAAGGAATCCCAAAGATCAGCCCTGAACATTGGGGCCTGTGCTTCTAACTCAATGAATTTCATGTTTTACATTGCTCAGAAATCTGTAGTTGGCTTTGCTTCCACACGTAGAGTCATAGAGTGAAACAGTGTGGAAACAGGCCCTTAGGCCTAACTTGCCCACACTGGCCAACAATGTCCCAGCTACACTAGTCCCACTTGCCTGTGCTTGGTCCATATCCCTCCAAACCTGTCCTATCCATGTACTTGCCTAACCGTTTCATAAACAATGGGATAGACCCAGCCGCAATTACCTCCTCTGGCAGCTTGTTCCATACACCCACTGTGTGAAAAGGTTACCCCTCGGATTCCTATTAAACCTTTTCCCCTTCACCTTGAACATATAGCCAGGTCACCATCACCAGAATGTGGATACTTTCTCCCCTCTCCAGGACTATTAAACCCCTGTCCCACTTAGGCAATTTTTTTGGCGACTACAGGTGACTAGGCTGTTGCCACATGGTCGCGGGGTGACGCCTATATGGTCGTGAGTAGTCTCCTCAAGTCCTCTAAAGTGTCATAACGTTTTTCCGGTCGCCACTGGATTTTGTAATGTTCAAAACTTTTTGCCGACTGTGGGCTTGACGTAGCTTGTCTTCTCCTGTCATAGGTGCTGTCATAGGTTGTCGCCAGGATGACGCAGGTTGTCACCATATAACGTTGGGCATCGCCGGGTGCTGACTTCAGTCCATTCCATTGGCGACTACCTACGTCAACCGGCGACAGGTACCGGCGACTAAATTGTCTTCAGTTGTCGCCGACAGGATCGTTGCTTGTCGTAGCTTGTTGCAGGTTGACGTAGGTTGACTTTGTTTGTCGTAGGTTGTTGCCTGTGTGGTCGTAGGTTGATGTAGGTGTGGTTGTAGGTAGACGTCCTAACGGGTCGCCGGTTGTCGATAGCGTGCCGTAGCTTGACGTCGACTAGGTGGTAGGTTGTCGTAGCTTGTCGTACACATTGTCGTAGGGGGGGTCCAGTCACCGCTTTTTCAGAAGCCTGCTACAACTGTGATAGTCGCTGGCAGTCGCCGGAAAAAATCGCCAAACTGGGACCGGCCCGTCAGTCTATCTATCAGCCAATTATAATCTCTTGAAACTTGCAGCAGGTATGTTCTCAGGTCAAACCCTAATTTGTAATCATTGGGCATGCAGACAAAGGTGGACTATTATTATTTTCTGAACTAACCACTATTTAACCAAGCTGAATACCAACTCTGTCACTGCTCCCTACGCTGATCATGACCATACAAGCAAACATCATGCCATTGGTGAGCTAACTGTTATTGATCTCATCTCCTCTGGAGTTCTGCTCTTCACAATGTTAAAGCCCAGTCCCCAACATATGCTAAAGGTTCACAAAATTGCTGGGGAAACTCAGCGGGTGCAGCAGCATCTATGGAGCGAAGGAAATAGGCGACGTTTCGGGCCGAAACCCTTCTTCAGACTGATGGGGGGTGGGGGGGGGGGGGGAAAGAAAGAAGGAAAAGGGGAGGAGGAGGAGGAGCCCGAGGGCGGGCGGATGGGAGGGTGGGAGGAGACAGCTAGAGGGTTAAGGAAGGGGAGGAGACAGCAAGGGCTAGCCAAATTGGGAGAATTCAATGTTAATGCCATAAGGATGCAAGGTCCCCAGACGGAATATGAGGTGCTGTTCCTCCAATTTCCGCTGTTGCTCACTCTGGCAATGGAGGAGACCCAGGACAGAGAGGTCGGATTGTTCCTCAGATTCAAGTCGACAGGATCAATTTTTGCAATTTTAGCAGATTTTTCACTCAAACAGGAACCTGTTAATTGAGTTCAGTATCTTGTAAAATCATGCACATTAGTTATGTCAGGATTAATTTGAGGATATGTCATTTTTTAGCAGTGAGGCAGAGGTTTTTCCCCTGATGTTATTTTTTGCATCCTATTCATGACCTTTTTCCTGACAATAGTCACAAACGTGTGACTAAAACTCCCCTGATGAAGGGGGTGAAATAAATGGGAGAGGATTATCCATTGATATGTCAAATCAAGGGAATTGTATAGCAAAAGGCCATCATTCAGGTTTATCAAAAGTATATGAAGAGTGATGATTTGTCAGATGCTCTGGATGTGGACCAGAACAATGCTTTAGTTGCAAATTAGATACAACACCAACAATGACTGACCAGTTACTCTCTGTAAACCAGACAATGATGGTGGAAGTAACTCAGTGCATAGAGCAACAATAGTAGTACATATTCCATAGCTGTTGAATACTGAAGTAGGTTTGTGGTAATGACTTTGCATGTTGGTTCAAGAACCTGATGATTGATGGGAAGAAGCTGTTCCTGAGCTGTAGGTAATGTTTCACAGGCTCCTATACCTTCTTCCAGATGGTAGCTGACAGAAGAGAGCATGGCCAGAGTATTGTGGGTCTTTGATGATCTGAGCTGGATGCAACCAGTCAGCATGCTCTCCTCTGTACACATCTCTAATAACAACCTGCCAATGAAGACCTCTGTGTCTAAGCAGTCATGGGTATAGAGAGAGTAGACCTCTGGTCCTCCAGTTCATGGTCCACTGGATTTTGCTTCCAGTCACTCTTGGGTCTTGGTAATGCTGAGAGCAGGGTTATTGTTCTGGTACCACTCAGCTAGATTATCGATTGCCCTACTGTACTCTGGCTCATCATTACCCATTATTTAGTTTAGTTTACTTTAGTTTAGTTTCGTTTAGAGATACAGCTCAGAAACAGGCCATTCGGACATGCCGACCAGCGATCCCCGCACATTAACACTATCCTACACACACCGGGGACAATTTACACTTACTGTATCCCAAGCCAATGAAACTACAAACCTGTACGTCTTTGGAGTGTGGGAGGAAACCGAAGATCTCGGAGAAAACCCACGCAGATCACGGGGAGAACGTACAAACTCCGTACAGGCAGCACCCGTAGTCAGGATTGAACCCTGACCTCTGGCGCTGCAAGCGCTGTAAGGCAGCAACACTACCGCTACGCCACCGTGCCATCCTGTGTTCAATTATGTCGGTATCATCGGCAAAGTTAAACATGGAGTTGGAGCTGTGCCTAAGCAGTCATGGGCAGAGAGAAAGTAGAGCAAGGGACTGAGCATGCAGCATTAAGGTGCCCTTCTAAGGCCAAATTTATACTGAAGACAGACAATCATTGCTTTATATGAGTGCAAATAAACTTATGTCAGCATCCATACTCGAGCCGTTGCTTTTTTTTACAATTTTATTTTATGTGCATTTTCCGTTTATACAATATTTACCTGAAGTAAATACATTCTGTCTCCTTTGCAGCCTTCTGAAGTCATATAATTACTTACAGTACAGACCTCTTCAATGTATTGTGTCATCTGGAATTGTTTTTAATCGAGTCTCTGTTGTCAACACCAGATCATTTAGTCAGATCAGTTGGGAGAAGCAACAGGACCAGCAGTAACCGACTGTATGACCAAGCCCACTGTTTATATCCTTCCCTTGAGAAAACCAACCGATGAAAAAAACATTTCAGCACAAATATTTATGAAAAAAAGATGTAGTGAAGAAGTCTGGCGCAGCTGAGGAAGTAAACTATCCCCCCCCCCCCCCCCCCCCCCCAGTTTTCTTCCAGCAGCTGACCAAATTGACAGCCTGGCTAGTTGCCGGATGGGAAATCCAACAGCATAAGGTCGCTGGATATTTTGGATCTGGAGATGGGAGGGAAAGTTGACAGCGGGTCCAGGCAAGGCTTAAGATACAGCAGTTAATATGCAGCTTCATCTGATGGTTTGATCAAATGCCAACATCTATTTCAAGCTGCTCCGACACTCGCTTCACTTCCAAGTTTCCCAAAACTTGGGACGTCCATCTGGCAGCTATTAAATTTGAATTTGGTTGCAGTGGGGAATTTTAATTTATTAATGAAGCACTTCCCTTCTTTGGGAATGCAGTACCGAACTCCCCGAGTAGAATTATGTCCATTTTCACAGGTGCACACACACACGTGGGTCAAGTCAGGGTTGCATTTAAGGTTTGAGTTGTGTCATCCGCTCTCCTTCTCATTCACTGTGTCCTCTCCACAGCTTTATTTCTGGCCTGCCACCGTGGCATTCACACCACTGGTCTCAATTCTATCAAAATATCAAATTATTTAGCATCTGTTTGATGCCTCTTGAGAATCTATACAACATCCGAAGTATCTAAAGAACTCAGATGAAATGTATCAAAAGTCATGAATTTACACATATTAATGGCAGTGATTTCTTAAATGTTCTGTGCTTTTCTAGGAGAGGATTGGTCTTATCTTTTCTGCCTCATCAACTGTCAACCCAAATTTCCACCAACCCTGGTTGTGTGGCAATAAATTATATCTATCTATCTATCTATCTATCTATCTATCTATCTATCTATCTATCTATCTATCTATCTATCTATCTATCTATCTATCTATCTATCTATCTTATTTTTTGTATATATTATGATTTGTGTTTAATAACTGGTCACTATCATAAGTGGATCTAACACTTTCTGTTCAATATCCGAAATGATAAATAGAAAATGCCATGGCTGAGGCACCATAACATAAATACAGGCTGCATGTACTACTTAAGGCAAGCTCGCAAAGCTGACTTTATACACGTGCCTGCTGTAAATAGTGCAAATTTAAAGCCAGTAATTTCTTCCTGTGGAGATAGTCACAAAATGCTGGAATTACTCAGCGGGACAGGCAGCATTTCAGGAGAGAAGGAATGGGTGACATTTCAGGTCGAGATCCTTCTTGACTGTCAGTGGAGAGGGAAGCTAGAGATATGGAAGGGTACAAAGAGCATGTAAGGTGTGAAAAGGTGTGAAAAGGACAGATTAAAGATGATTAAAGCAGATTACAGCAAGGAACTGTACATACATGGTTCGTTGATGGATGAGGGGAAGGCATACAAAAATTAATCAGGAGCACAAGTAATCAGTAGAAGAACTAGGGTGGGGAGGGACAGAGAGAGAGGGAAAGCCAGAGTTTCTTGAAGTTAGAGAAATCAATATTCATACCGCTGGGTTATAAGAAACCCAAGCAAAATATCAGGTGCTGTTCCTCCAATTTGCGTTTGGCCTCACTGTGACAGTGGAGGAGGCCCAGGGCAGAAAGGTCAGTGTGGGAATGGGAGGTGGAGTTAAAGTGTTTAGGAACCGGGAAATCGTGTAGGCCTAGGTGGACTGAGCGAAGGTGTTCAGCAAAACGATAGCGCGGTCTGCGCTTGGTCTCATCGCCATGTAGAAGTCCACACCGAGATTAATGGATACAGTAGATGAGGTCGGAGGTGGTACGAGTGAATTTCTGCCTCATCAGAAAGGGCTGTTGGTGTCCTTGGACGGAGTCGAGGGAGGGGGTTTTGGGACTAGTGTTGCATCTCCTGCGGTTGCAGGGGAAAGTACTGCGGAGGGGTAGTTAGGGGGGGAAGGGATGAGTTAACCTGGGAGGTGCGGAGAGAACGGTCTCTACGGAAAGTGGAAAGGGGTGGAGATGGGAAGTTGTGGCTAGTGGTGGAATCCCGTTGGAGGTGGCGAAAATGTTGGAGGATTATGTGCTGCGTGCGACGGCTGATGGGGTGAAGGTGAGGACAAGGGGGGGCTCTGTCCCTGTTGCGACTAGGAGGAGGGATAGCAAAGGCTACAGGATACCAAGGAGACCCGTGTGAGGACCTCATCTATGATGGAAGAAAGGAACCCCCATGCCCTACAGAATGAGGATATCTCGGATGTCTTGGTATGGAACATCTCAATTTGGGCGCAGATGTGGCATAGACATAGGAATTGGGAGTAGGGGATAGAGTCTAATGGGAAGATCTATAGTCTAGATAGCTTCGGGAGTCAGTGGGTACATAATAGATGTCAGTTGATAGTCTATGTCCTGTGATGGAGACGGTGAGATCAAGAACAGGAAGTGAGATGTCGGAGACGGTCCGTCAATTTATGTGCAGGATGGAAATTGCTCTTTGAACATAAAAACAATAAAAATACACATTTGCAATAATCCAAAATGAAAATTCAATGGTGGACTAAATGGCCCTTCAATCACAAATAGTAGGTAAACATTTCTACACATAATTTCTGAAATAATTGAGTAAAGGGAAATACTTTTTGTTTTAATTTGCATCTAATTAGTGTTCCACCCATATTAATTTTTCTTCAATTTCAAACCAGTGGTATACATATGACATGACACCTTATCTGTAAGATTTTATGCATGTTTCCAATGTCATTGGAGGTCAAATATGCCAAGTACTTCCACTGGCAGGTAGGTAACTTTATTTCCTTCTCGGAAAAAAAAAAAACATTTCTAGGGATCACTTTCCTCCACAGTGCTGGAAGAACTTAAAGGATCAGGCAACACCACTGGCAGATATGGGATACGTGATGTTTCTGACCAGGTTTCTTTTTCAGATTGATGCAAGTAGGGGGGGAGAGCACGAAGAGAGATTAGAGTGGAACAAAACCTAGCATGGATACAGATGAGGGGGGTTGATTGGCAGACTGGTGGACATAGACCAGAGATGAAAAAGAGACAAGAGGCAGTGAGATTAGGAGCTAAGAGGTGTGAAATATGAGGCCAGTGGAAGGGTTAAAGGTGGAAAGGGACGGGGAATATACTGTTTGTGTGAAATTTGCATGTTCTTCATGTGACCACATGGGTTTCAGCAGGATGTTCCAGTTTACTCCTAATCCCAACGACATCTTGATTTATCGGAAAATTGGCTTTCGTAAATTGCCCCTAGAGTGTAGGTGAGTAGATGTGAAAGTGTGATACCATAGAACTCGTGTGAATAGGTGATTAATAGTGGGGTGCACGAAACGGGCTGAAGAGCCTGTTTCCACGCTGTGTCTTTCAATCAATGAACTGCTGTGTCCTCCAGTTTGCTTGTGATCTAACTCTGGTAATTGAGGCCCAAGACAGAAAGGTCAGCAATGGGAAGGGAAGGGGAGTTTAAATGGCCTCCTTATATATCTCATTGATGTAAAGGAGGCCACATCGGGTAGTACTGAAGGCAGGAGATGAGGTTAGAGGAGGTACATATGAACCTCTGGATGAGGTTAGAGGAAGTGCATGTCAACCTTTGCCGGGGATCCGTCATGATGCAAAGCCAGCAGAAGGATGAAATGACAATTACAATGTAATGGTTTGCTATTATCAGAAATAGGAAGATGTTCTCCTTCATTTCAGTTTCAACACTTGAATATATAATTTTCTACCACAAGGTTAGACCTTATGGTAGGGACGGATGGATCTTACTTCCCCATGATGATTGCCAGGCTACTTCCAGTGTATAAAATAAGTGGTGTGGAACAACACAAACTATTGGAAGAAAATGCTGGAAGGACTCAGCACGTCAGATAATACCTGTGTAAAGAGAAACAGAATGAACATCTCAGGTCAAGACACTTCAGAGCTGGAAAAGGGAGAACACAAGTGAGCTTGAACTTGCAGAGATTGGGAGAGGAACTGATAAAACAAAGACAATATATGTAACAGTACAGTATTTTAAAACATATTGTCCCTATGACAAATCTCTCTTTTTTTTTTCCACTTTCAAAGTTGTCATTTTACTAAACAGACAAGTCTCCAAAGGTTTATTTGTCAGGTTTAAATTGGTTTGACAAGAAACACACTCCCTCTCTCTCTCCCTCCCTCTTTCTTTTTCTCTTTCCTTTTCTTTCTTTCCCTCATACACACACTCAAACTACCCTCATTAATCTAATGACCAGATGGCTCATTTACAGTTTATCGCAACACTATCCTATCCTATGAGATATTATCTATTCAATATTATGAAACATGGATAAGGAAAGGCTCTTCGCCCACTTTAACAGCAACTGAGTAGATGCATGAGGTTTCCGTAACTGTTTTACTTGGCAAGTTTTTTTTTTCCTTTGGATAGGTGAATGTCATTTTAGAACAGCAACAGAACAACTTGTACAAGAGGCGAGGCTAAGTCTGGGCCATAGTTCATTATCAAAGCAGCTGGACCACAGGCAATGTCGTCTTTCTTGCCAAGAGTTGCATGTTTAGACAAAATAAAACAGGTTGTGTCTGTATTCTCAGGTCTGAACAAATGATAACATTGGAAGAAGAGCAGGAGCATTTGGTGTACTGGACAGCAGTTAGCCATTACTCAATATTGGTTAGTGCCGCTCATCAGATCATGATTAGGAAAGAATTCCAAGACTAAGGAATGGGTGACATTTTGGGTCAAGACCCTTCTTCAGACTGGTCAGGGGTGAGGGAAATCAGACTATGAAAGTACATCAGTCTATGAAAGTAAGCATGCAGGTACAGCAGGCAGTGAAGAAAGCAAATGGCATGTTGGCCTTTATAACAAGAGGAATCAAATATAGGAGCAAAGAGGTCCTCCTGCAGTTGTACAGAGCCCTAATGAGACCACACCTGGAGTATTGTGTGCAGTTTTGGTCCCCTAATTTGAGGAAGGACATTCTTGCTATTGAGGGAGTGCAGCGTAGGTTTACAAGCTTAATTCCTGGGATGGAGGGACTGTCATGTGCTGAGAGAATGGAGCAGCTGGGTTTGTACACTCTGGAGTTTAGAAGGATGAGAGGATATCTCATTGAAACATAAGATTGTTAAGGGCTGGGGCACGCTAGAGGGAGGAAACATGTTCCCGATGTTGGGGGAGTCCAGAACCAGGGGCCACAGTTTAAGAATAAGGAGTAAGCCCTTTAGAACGGAGACGAGGAAACACTTTTTCTCACAGAGAGTGGTGAGTCTGTGGAATTCTCTGCCTCAGAGGGCGGTGGTGGCAGGTTCTCTGGATGCTTTCAAGAGAGAGCTAGATACGGTTCTTAAAGATAGCGGAGTCAGGGGATATGGGGAGAAGGCATGAACGGGGTACTGATTGGGGATGATCTCATTGAATGGCGGTGCTGGCTCGAAGGGCCGAATGGCCTACTCCTGCACCTATTGTCTATTGTTTATTATTGAAATACATAGATAAGGAAGTGTAAGGTGTGATAATAGGACAAAGGGAATGGAGATCAAAGAAAATGTAGAATAGATCATTGTTAGCTGGGAGAAGGTAAAATGTCATCGGAGGCAGTTAGACTAGTCGGAGAACTGGGAAGGGGGAGGGATGGAGAGAGAGGGAAAGCAAGGGTGACTTGAAGTTAGAGAAGTTAATGTTCATACCACTGGGGTGTAAGTTGCCCAAGTGAAATATGAGGTTTGTTTCCTCCAATTTGTGTTGGGCCTCACTCTGAGGAGGCCCAGGCCTGAAAGGTCAGTATGGGAATGGGAGGGTGACGTAAAGTGTTGAGCAACTGATTTAAGGGTACAGACCAGCTCTGTTTGCAGAAATGATTAAATTGCCAAAATATTTCAATAGCTGTAAAGTCCTTTAAAATATCCTGAGATTGTGCAAGACACCATACGTGTATATCCCATTTTCCTGTTACAAAGTACACTTTGACATTTAGAACACAACTCTAGCAATCTTAGTGTCATCTGCAAACTTACTAAGCAATCATATAAGACAAAAATGCTGGAGAAACTCAGCGGGTGAGGCAGCATTTATGGAGCGAACGAAATAGGCAATGTATCAGGTCGAGGCTTGCCTATTTCAATCGCTCCATAGATGCTGCCTCACCCACTGAGTTTCTCCAGCATTTTTGTCTACCTTCGATATTCCAGCATCTGCAGTTGCTTCTTAAGCAATTATATGTATTCATAAATAACAGAGGTCCCGGCACAGATCCCTACAGATCTCCACTGGCCATAGACCTCCAACCTAAATAATGCCCACCCATCACAGCCCTCTGTCTATTAACAAGGCAGTTCTTGATCTATAAACCAAGTCACCATGAAGTGATATGGGCAGAATTATGCCATTCGGCCCATCAAATCTACTCCACCATTCAATCATGGCTGATCTGTCTTTCACTCTTAACCCCATTCTCTTGCCTTCTCCCCATAATCCCATGACATCTATGTGTCTTAATCTTCTGGATCAGCCTACCATAGGGGACTATCTTACCTAAATCCATGTAGACAATATCACCCTAACACTCTACCCTCATCGCTCATCTCAGTCACCTCTTGGTATTAATGCAGTAAATAATTTCTTGATATTAGGGCAGCAAATCGGCTAAGACAGGAAACTGGCATCGAAGAGTAAGGACTTCAGGAGGAGGAGGAGATGGATCATCTGCTTGGCTCTTATGAGTGATGGTGGCTTCAGCCTATAACCATGCATTGGGAATTGTTTATTGAATTGAATTGAATTGAATCCCTTTATTGTCATTCAGACCTTACGGTCTGAACGAAATTTCGTGCCTGCAGTCATACATACATCATACAATAATAAACAACAGTAAACACAAATTAACGTCCACCACAGTGTATCCACCAAGCACCTCCTCACTGTGGTGGAGGCAAAAAATCTTAGGGTTACTGTCTCTTCCCTCCTCTTCTCCCTCTGCGCTGAGGCGATTCCCCACCGGGCGATGGCACAACAGTCCCGCGGCTCACCGAACCCCGCAACGGGCCGGCTCAAACACCGCGGCCCGGGGGTGGTCGAAGCTGCCGCCCTCCAGTCCAGCATACGCAGCCGCTGGCCCGCGGCTGAACCCAGGACTCAGGTCACCGCCGCCAGAACGCCGTCCCAGCCACCGGAGCACCGTTCCAGCCCCGAGCCGGATCGCCCTCACGTGAGTGCCGTTCTCCCTCGGGCTGGGCCACTCCGACGGGAGTGCCGTTCCTCCCTCGGGCTGGGCCACTCCGACGGGAGTGCCGTTCCTCCCTCGGGCTGGGCCACTCCGACGGGAGTGCCGTTCTCCCTCGGGCTGGGCCACTCCGACGGGAGTGCCACAGCCCCTCGCGGGAGAGTCTTGGCCCCTCGCCAGGCCGTCCTCACGGGAGCGCAGTTCCAGCCCCGAGCTGGGCCCCCCTCACGGGAGCGAACCCAGGGCAAGCCCTGACAGGCTGCCTCCGGAGTCCCGAGGTCGCCAGCTCCGCCATTAGGCCTCAGCGCAGACGGAGGCAGAGAGGGGGGGATACGATGAAAAAGTCGTATTCCCCCCAAGGGAGAGACAGCAAACCCCTTTTCAACCCCCCACCCCCCCCCCCCCCACATAAACACAACCTAAAAACCAAAAACGCAACTACACAAAACGAAAAAAACAACACAAAAAAGTAAAGACAAACGGACTGCAGGCAAGCCGCAGCCGTTCCCAGCGCCGCCACTTCCGGAGTGCAACTTTTCTCCTTCTTTCTCTTAATTAAGTTATCGACCAGGATTGATTGAGGAACAAGCAGAGTTTTGAACTGTTCGGCAGGCTGTGTTTTACTTTGTTCTATCTATAACATGCCACTTCCTCAGTTTGGAATGTCATAGAGTCATAGAGTGATTCAGTGTGGAAACAGGCCCTTTGGCCCAATTTGCCCACACCGACCAACATGTCCCAGCTACACTAGTCCCACCTGCCTGCGTTTGGTCCATATCCCTCCAAACTTGTCCCATCCGTATACCTATTCACCTGTTTCTTAAACATTGGAATAGTCCCAACCTTATTAGTCTGTCTATATATGAAGGATAAATGTTAATGTGATCATGTGGAAAAACCTTGCTCCTCTTCAAAAAGTACCAAATGACATATTTCATCCACATGACAATGGAAAAGGCAGGTTTATACAAAAAAAATGGTACATCGAACTGTTGAATACTTCCTCAGAATGGTTTGATCTAAATATATCCCAAAACTTTAAGTGTGATTTGAAGCAATATTTTTCTGATTTGGGGAAAGATGCATAGAGTGGTTAACAGCAGGGAAACAGATCCTTCAGCCCAACTTGCCCACACAAGCCAACAATGTCCCAGCTACACTAGTCCCACCTGCCTGCATTTGGTCCATTTCACTCCAAGCATGTCCTACGCATGTACCTGTGTAACTGTTTCTTAAATTTTGGGATAGTCCCAGCCTCAACTGCCTCCTCTGGCAGCTTGTTCCATACATCCACCTCCCTTTGTGTGAAAATGTTACCCCTCAGATTCCTATTAAATCGTTTCCGCTTCACCTCAAACCTATGCCCTCTGGTCCGCGATTAACCTACTCTGGGCAAGAGACTCTGTGCATCTCGATCTATTCCTCTGATAATCTTATACACCTCTATAAGATCACGATAAAGATCACTTAAGATATGTCAATCGGAGGAAAAGTAGTGTTCATGAAACTACTGCAAGAATACATCGGTTTGCCTCCCCTACCTAAAATAGCCACGATTTTCCTATTTATAGAACCGCGAGCACCATTGATCTGAGATCCTGGAAGCAGAATCGTACCATTTGTCACTTAACCAGTGAAGTAAATTGAGTAAAATATAAGCACAGCGCCGAGGAGCTCCGCTCTCTGCACGTGTAGCGCATCTATATTTAATATCCTCCTCCGTAGCAGTTCAAATGCCTGGGCACGCGAAACGAGGAGTTTCCATCCTTCATGCCAAGTACTATGTTGCACTCTGGGGTACAAGTGGTTGAATGGGGACGGGGTTCGCTTTCCTCCAATTCCCCCCGCGCACCCTGGCACAAAAATCCCATGGGATGCATCACCAAGATCTACCCGGAGAGCAAAGGCGGCGAGACAGACCTTCCTCAATGAGAGATGGGATCCACAGAAGGACCGATTGACAAAATGCTACTGATAGACACAAGAAGCTGGAGCAACTCAGCGGGACATGGAGCATCTCTGGAGAGGAGGAAAGGGTGACGTTTCGGGTCGAGACCCTTCCTAGACAAAAAAAAAATGTTGCATTCCTCCTTCCCAATTGCCTGTTTCCATTGAAAAGCGGCAAAAGCAATCGCGGAAACTTACTTGACAATGTTGTTTTCCACGTATGTGGTCTTGTAGAAGCCGACCAGTGATCCCAGCAGACTGCTGTGGAAGTGCAGAGTGAGCAGATACTCGTGGCCGGCGAGGGTGGCGGGCAGTTCCTCCTCGGCTTCAACCACCAGGTACTGGTGGGCTCTGTACTCGAAGCAGCGGCGCAAGGCGAGCGGGGTGGGCGAAGCCAGGCTGCCGCCGCGGCTGAGGGTGGGCAGCGCGGTCAGTCTGCCTTCCTTGGTGTGCAGCCAAATGTACTTGGTGGGCCGGGTGGTGTGGATGTGGACGACCACCGTGCCGGTGTAGAAGCCTCCCTCCATGTCGGGCTTGAGCTCCAGCTGGTAGTGCTTCGGCTCGATGTAGTCCGGCAGCCGAAAGTTGCTCCACGGCCCGTCCGGGTCGGCGTGGGGAGGGCAGTAGTCGGTGGCCGGCGGCTGCTGGGTGCTGCCTGGGCTGGCCGGGGTGGTCACCGTCTCCTCATCGCACACGTTAGTGCGGCCGCTCAGCCCCACACCCAGCCCCACGGCCAGGCCCACAGCGACCACCACCCCGCACAGGACGATGGCGATGTACTTGTATTTGAAGCATCTTTCCTTACGCTCCCCCTCGTCGTAGTCGATACGCTGCATGATTTGCTGGCCGCCCCCACGGGTTGGCACGGCGGCAAAATAATATATATATATATATATATAATATATATCAGCGACCGACCCCCGTAACGCGCGGGAAGTGGGGAGGGGAACGAAAAAAGAAAGAAGAAAGAAAAAGTTTGGTGGCCTGAAGGAACGGCGTCCCAGTTCGTACTGCACGTAGCGGGATGTCTTCCAGTGGGTTAAATATGAAACGGCGGCGGGTTAATTAGTGAGGAGAAGCTCAGCTTTCAGAGGTCGACGGCGAGTCAACACCCAGGAGCGAGTCCAGGGATGCAAAGTGCAAGCTGTGTGTTTAACTATTCACACTCACCTTGAATCCTCGGGAACTTCACTGCGACCTTTTTATAGGGGTTAAAAAATGTATGCAGATTATTTCGCGGGTGCAAAATAAAATAATAACTTATGTGTGTGTGTGTGTGTGTGTTTTTTATTGCTCGCTTGTGTGGGAACATAGTTGTGTTTGTTTTTATCGTGTTCTCTTCTTCTGGACTCAAGCCAACATAACCCCGGGGGAACCAACTCACCCTGAATGATACGAATGGCAACTTTTATCTAATTTAGAATTTTGCCGTTATGTACCCCTCAAGGAAAATTGCACCCTTTTTGCAATAATTGTAATACTTTCTAAGGATAGTCCATCACATTCGCATGCTAGTTCAGGTACTTTGAGGCAAATCTGTGTCCTTCGATAGAATACATTTCCTTGTTTGGCTCTCCTGCGAAGACTGGCATCCGCGCCACAGAAGTAGAACAAAGCACTCTGGGCTGATATAAAACATATTTAACGCATCTCATTTCCAATAATTCAGTTGCTTCGCATTTCCCGTGCCGTCCCACCCGCAGAGCATCCTCACATCTTCAGTCACGATGAACGGTACTCTTTTATTCGTTAATGCGGGACCCAAAAGACTCCCAGGGCTTTGAGAATCAGTCCTAAAATTTGCATTGAATTACCAAAACTTAAAATGCGCCGTAATATCCAATAGCCTACTGCATGTCCAAAATTTATGAAAACTGATACATTGGTGGCTTTCCAATACATTGTGGCCTGGACCTCTCTTGGGGTTTGTCTGGCTTCTTTCCAGTTCATATCATTAGTTTCGGTGACTTATTTAACTCACAATTTCCTCAGCATTATTCTTTTTTTTTAAACTCAATTCACCTCTCAGTACTTCTTTTTCAGAGCTTCTCATTTAGTTGCAGGAATCTAAATAAATTTGCCACGACTTTTTCCTTGTTCTCCCCAACCACAACTTCACAAGTCATAGTAGAATTAGACCATTCGGCCCATCGTGCATGCTCCGCCATTCAATCATGGCTGATCAAGTTGGCAATATGCAGAGTACTGCCCTGCCGACTACAAATTCAGAAGGTTCAGAAGGATCTCTGCATCCTAATCCCATTTCCCTGCCTCTCCCCATAACCCTTGACACCCGTTCTAATCAAGAATTTGGCCGTCTTTGCCTTAAAAATATCCACTGACTTGGCCTCCACAGCCCTCTGTGGCAATGAGTTTCACAGATTAACTACCCTCTGACTAAAGAACTTCCTCCTCATCTCCTTTGTAAAAGAGCACCCTTTAATTCTGAGGCTATGACCTCTGGTCCTAGACTCTCCCACTAGTGGAAACATCCTCTCCACATCCATTCTCTATGCCTTTCATTATTCTGTAAGTTTCAATGAGGTCCACCCCTCAACTTTCTAAACTCCACTGACTTGGCCTCCACAGCCCTCCGTGGCAATGTTCCACAGATTAACTACTCTCTGTCTAAAGACCCACCTTCCTTTATACTGTAATAGCAGGTCAAGCAACATCTATGGAATGCTAAATAGTTAATGTTTCAAGGTTGAAACCTTTTGTTGGAACTCCCCACAGTTGCTGACTGACCTGCTGAATCTTTACACCATTTTCTGTTATTATTTCAGTTTTTTATTCCAGCATATTTTTTTATTAAAAAAAAAATCTCATTATTCCATTTTCCTACTTTTCAAAGTATTTTTGAACTTACAAAAGTGCCCTCAAATTACCTGCTGAATTACTTTCCATTTCTCATTTAGCCCTTTCGCCACAAAGTGTTTAAGAAGGAACTCAGCGGGTGAGGCAGCATCTATGGAGCGAAGGAAATAGGCAATGTTTCGGGTCGAAACCTTTCTTCAGGCCATAAAGCCCTGTTTTTTTTTTTACAAGAACCACATTTGCTACATGCCTTGTGATTTCCTTTGATATTCCATTTTTATCAATTGTCTCCTCATCAAGTTTCAGTTTACTCGTAATCATTCCAAAGATTCTTTGGTGTAATACAGCTTCATTTTATTTATGTCCTTCAATCCTTTGAAGATTTTCTTTTCACCTGACCTAAGGTCTTATTTTTTTTAAATTATTGAACTTCATCTTTCCTAAGATACTACCATTACTTTTGACTCTTCATTATTCTTATATGTTGTAAATCTTGAATTAATTATACTATAGTCACTATGTTTCAACTAGTTTTCATATTGCAATACTTATTTAAATTTAACATTGCTTCTCTCCTAGTTAGTCCAGAGATACATTTATGTAAGCAGCCCTATGTACAGTATACGAAGCATTCACTTTCCAGAACGTATGCATTAACATGAGATAGTTGGAATCACTTCACATGAATGTAAAAAGTAGAACAATCGCCATAAGTGATTTCAACTAAACCCATTTGTAATGCACGCGATCAGAATGGGGCATTCTTTCTTAGATGGCATGCAGATAAGTATTTCTCTAGGCCACAAAATAAAGAAGCACTTTTTGTATTAGTCCCAGTAAATAATTGGAGTATTGTAGGCAGTTTTGGTCTCCCCAATACCAAGGGATGTGGATGCTTTGGAAAGGGTGCAGAGGAGGTTTACCAGCATGATGCCTGGGTTAAAAGGAACTAGCTATAAGGAGATTTTGCAGGGCAGTGAGAGAGGAGGTTATTAAACTGTCTTCAGAGAGAGGAGGAGAACTTCTTCAAGTCTGAAGAAAGGTCTGGACCCAAAACGTTGCCTATTTCCTTCGTTCCATAGATGTTGCCTCACCTGCTGAGTTTCTCCAGCATTTTTGTCTACCTTTAGCTATAAGGAGAGGTTGGACAGACCTAGATTGTTTTCTCTGGAATAGTGAAGATTCAGAGGAAATCTGGTAGAATTATTTAAAGTTATTAGAGGAATTGATCAGTTAGACAGTCATATTCTTTTCTCCCAGAGTGGAATTGTCAAAGACTAGGAGGTGTAGCTTTTAAGTGAGAGGAGGAAAGTTTAAAGGAGATGTGGGAGGCAAGTTTTTTACACAGTGGGTGGTGGGCACTTGGAATGCGTTGCCAGTGGTGGTGGTTGAGGCAGACACGATTGTGACATTTTTGCATGGGCACGTGGACATGCATGGGTGTTGGGATATGGATTACGTGCAGGCAGATGTCTACGTATCATGTTCTCTTTTTTTTAGCACATGATAAAGGAAATAGTCTGAAGAATATTGCCCATGAGAAATCCTTAAACTTCATTGGAAGATCTTATAGTAAAATTCTATCAACAATATTCTTTTGAATGCTTTACCACAGTTTCAGATGTCTATTAGAAAAGGATTTGTGAACTATTCCAGGGAACTTCCTGGTCATGACTGCACAAAATGTATTTAATCCCAATCCAATAGATTTGCTCACTAAATGCACTTTAATTGCTCTCTCTCAATTAAGTATGCTTTTTGTTCCACTGTTCCACAATCCTGATCAGAAGCACCTCATGACTCCGCTTCATGTCTGCTTTACACTTACCCAATTTTGTTTTAGTTTAGTTTAGTTTAAAGATACAGCACAGAAACAGGCCCTTCGGCCCATCGGGTCTGTGCCGACCAGCGATCTCCGCACATTAACACTATCCTACACTCACTATGGACAATTTTTACATTTACCAAGCCAATTACCCTACAAGCCTGGATGTCTGGAATGTCGGAGGAAACCGAAAATCTTGGAGAAAGCCCACGCAGGTCATGGGGAGAACCTACAAACTCCGTACAGACAGCACTCGTAGTCGGGATCGAACCCGGGTCTCCGGCACTGCATTCGCTGTAAAGCAGCAACTCTGCCCCTGCGCCACCGTGACTGTCCCAACTGTTCTATAAACGCAGTTCCTTTGTCTTGTGCTGAAGATGTTTCACTTCTCCCTTTTGCTATCCTTATGTTCCAACACTCCTTTTCCATATGTTGGTGATGATAATCCAGAAACCTCTCGCTCTCTGTAATTCCACAGAGACGGATGAATTACCGATGGAACCAGAAATTCGGATATTTGCTTTTTCTGTTCTGGATTCAATAAGTGATAGATCTCTTCTAAGGAGGGCTCCCGACACTGATACCTTCAGAGTCTAACAAAAAAGACCCAAACTCTTGTTAGAGCATCAGGCTAGCCACCATTCACACGGATAGAAATAGATAAAACCCCACTAAAGAAGGGTCTCGTCCAGAAACGTCACCCATTCCTTCTCTCCAGAGATGCTGCCTGTCCTGTTTGAGTTGCTCCAGACTTTTGTGTCTATCTAAAATCTTTGATATATCTGTACCTGTGTGCAGAAGACACAAAGGCCTAATATTTGATGAGGCTAAAATCATCACTGGCCTCCACCAACTCAAGAACAATTTACGCAAGGTCAGTGCAAATTCCAATTTTATTGTTCTGGGCAAGAAAGTGCTCGAGTGTATGGACTTAGTCCACTTTGATTCTGTTTTGATTGTAGTTTTGTGTAGAACTTGTGAACTTGGGACACCAATGGGAAACCCATACATGGAACTTTGAATAAAGCAAGGAAGGCTCAGGGATACAGCAACTGAAATAAATAATAGAAACAAAATAGTGATATAGGAGTCAGGAAAGGTTACAATGGAAGTCAAAATGTTAGACGCTGAGCTGAGAAATGGGATTGCGCACTGGAAAGCACTCTTTTAGATTTCACGTGAACCTTGGAAGAGGCTATATTCATATATTGGTTTATCAGTAACTTTAATCTACACATTGATTGAATTAATCATACTGACGAGGGAACTGTGAGAGATGAATTTATGGAGTGTGTCATGAATGGTCTCTTAGAGCACAATGCTATATAACCAATCCGGAACCAGTCTTCTTTATATCTGGTGATATGTAATGTGACAGGATTAATGAAAGATGTTGTAATAATGGATCTCTGGGGAATATTGATCGTGATATGGTAGAACTGGATTTATGATAGAGGCGGCACGGTGGCGCAGCGATAGAGTTGCTGCCTTACAGCGCTGCAGCGCCGGAGACTCGGTTTCGATCCCGATTACGCGCACCGTTCTTTACAGAGTTTGTATGTTCTCCCCGTGAGCTGCGTGGGTTTTCTCCGAGATCTTCAGTTTCCTCCCAAGCTCCAAAGATTTACAGGTATGTAGGTTAATTGGCTTGGTAAATGCGAAAATTGTCCCTAGTGTGTGTAGGAGAGTGTGCGGGGATCGCCGGTCGACGCGGACCCGGTGGGCCAAAGGGCCTATTTCCGCATTGTATCTCTAAACTAAAGTATATTCTGGATAAAGTTTGAGGGCAAACACCAGGGTACATATGTTCTCAAGTAATGGTAATTACTACAGTGTGAAAGTGGAGTTCTGGGAGAGGACTGGTTAAATTGTTGAGATATGTCAATGCATGAGTTGTAGCAGATATTTAAACAGCTAGTTCTCAGCACTCAACAGAAATTGATCCCAATTAGAAAGAGATATTTCAGAGGAATGATGAACCCTATGTAGGAAATAATAAATCAAAGACAACGGCATATAAAGTGGCAAGGTGGAGTATTAGGCTAGTGGACTGAGAAATTTACAAGAACATGCAGTGAAAAACTAAGAGATTGATGAGGAAGAAGATATTTGTTTTAGAGAGAAAACTGGTAAGTAAAATTAAAACAAACTGTAAGGTGTTCTCTGACTATATTAAGGAGGAGGGGATACCTAAAGTTTGTGATCGTCTAGAGCAGTGGTTCCCAACCTTTTTTAGCTCATGGCCCCCTTGGGATCTTTTAATTTTTCTGTGCCCCCCTCCCCCGACATTATTAGCGGAAAAAAAGTACTTCAATATTATAATACCTTCCATAAAAATATCAGTGTCTATTAATTGCACATATATTCTCATTTATTCTATTCCACAAACATCAAAAAAATTTCAACTACATAGATTTAAATTTATTAGAACTGAAATTTAGGAGGCAACAGGGTGATAGCTCTGTGGCCCCCTTCATTGAACCTGTGGCCCCCTAAATCCCCCAAAATTTCTGTGGCCCCCCTGAAATTTGCCATGGCCCCTTTGAGGCCATATGGCCCCAGGTTGGGAATCACTGGTCCAGAGAAGAAAACTTGGGGAAAATGTAAAATAAGTAAACGGCAGATAAATTAAATCAATACGTTGCATTGATCTCAAAGATCTCAAATAGGCTATTTCAAACATAATGGAAGAACTGGTAACAATGGGGATGACGTTAAACTAACAGGATTGAAGGCAGACAAATTGTTAGATCAAAAGTTTTTATAGGCTGAAACAGGCTGCAGAGATGAGGCCCTTGGCTGAAATTTTCCAAAACACACTTGTGTTAGGGGGAGGTACCAGCTGATTGAAAAAGAACACACATGTGAGTCCATTGTTCAAGAAGGAAGGAAAAAATATATTTTTTAAAGGGTAAGCCTATAACTTAACATCTGTTGCTGGCAGACGGCTAGAGAATATAATCAGGAAAGAAATAAAAATAGTCAATCAGAAAAGTTAAAATATAATCAATCCGTCAACATCATTTTATGAAAGGTAAATTTGCTGGAGTTCTTAGAGGATGTTACAAGCAGAGGTGATAGAGGAAAACCTGTAGATACTGTGTATTTGAATTATCAGAAGGTATTTAATAAGGAATCACACAAAAGACTGCTGCACAAGATTGTGTACTGTGATATTGGGGAAGTTATTTGCATGGATGGAAGATTGGGTATCAAATGGAAAACAGAGAATTGGAATAAATAGTAAGATTAAATGAGAACTTACCAGTTTGAAGTTTGATCTGTATTTTATGAGGAGTTACGATGAGGGACACAATAATTGAAATAAACATAGTAAAGAAAAGGCAAACTTAAACACCAGTTGATCTCTATAATTGAAGGTGGGAGCGGAGGGCACGTAATCCCTCTTCGTAACTCCTCATAAAATACAGATCAAACTTCGAACTGGTAAGTTCTCGTTTAATCTAACTATTTTACTTCGGAGTCACGTGAGTGACTACGTGAAGATTTTAAAGCTCTGTGATTTCAAAACGTGTAACAGTTCATACTTCACTCACTGCCGAAGTTATTCGAGGGAGGAAGTATGTTATCGTAATCAACCATGAATCTGTTTGTAAAAACAATAATGGTGTTTATTAAACAATAACAAAAAACAAAATTGCTCCCCCGGGCTTAAATTATATATTTGCAGATCCTAATATTTTTTCTGCAAACGATGCAAGTTCTGCCAACGGCTTGTTATAAAAAGTTTGAAACGTTTTTTCCCCAGACCACCCCGCTGTAGCCAGGATGGGCACGTCCATCCTCTTAGCCGCCGACGTGGATGCTGCCTTGGTGGAGTGAGATTTATACACGTTAGTATTTACACCAGCGGCTTTCAGCACCTGCTTGAGCCATCTTGAAATAGTTTGGCTCGTCACCCGACCATGAGGTTTCTTGTGGCTGACCCATAAGGCTTTTTCTCTCCCTCGGGGATTTCTTGTTGTGTCAATATAGTTCAATAAGTGGGCCATGACACATAACCGTGGTTCAGGTGGGTAAGTCTGGAATTCCATGATTGGGCTTGATGTTCCTGGCCTGCTCTGTTTGACCAGCCCCTGGATGGTAAATGAGACACGGTCTGGTGTTACAACCATGTTATCCAATTGTAGTAGATGGAGGAACTGGACTCTTTGTGCTGAGACAAGTGCCATCAGCATGACCGTCTTCAGGGTTAATTGTTCCAGGGTGAGGGACCTGGCTGGTGACCATCCCCTAAGGTATGTCAGGATCACACTGACATCCCAGATTTGGGTATACCTAGGTCTGGGGGGATTAGAGTTAAATATGCCTCTCATGAGCTTGATCACCAGCGGGTGGGACCCCATGGCCTGTTGTCCTGGTGCCTGAACCTGACAGAGCACTTCTGGCTGTATTAATGGCGCTGTAGCTGAGTCCTTCATTGTGGTGAAGGCCTGCCAGGAACTCCAGTACATTGGTTACAGTTGTAGTTGAATATGTGGTTCCTGTGTTCGAACAGTATCTTTCCCACTTCTTGATGTTTGACAAGTATTGTTTCCTTGTGGATATGCGGTGGGATGCTGTCATCGTGTTGATAGTGTTGTCTGACAATCCCAGGCCCAGCAGAGGCCTTTTCAAAATCTGCAACCCAGGAGTTTAATTTTATCATGGCATGGGTGGCTTATGCCTGATACCGGGTGAGTTAACAAATCTGGGCTACTGGGAAAAGTCATTGGGGTCTCGACGACCATGTCGAGGACCACTGGGAACCATGGCTGTGTAGGCCAGTCGGGTACTATCAAAATACCTGAAGCAGAGTCCATCTGTATTTTGCGTAGTACCCGACTGATGAGGCAGAAGGGAGGAAAGGCATAAAAGAAGAATTTTCCCCAGTCCAGCGTGAACGCATCTATCGCTGCTGCCTCAGGGTCTGGTTCCCAAGCGACATACATTGGAACCTGGTGATTTAGTCTGGATGCAAACCGATCGATATCTGGCGTGCCATATTGCTTTGTAATTTTAGCAAATGCTTTGGGATTTAACATCCATTCGGTGTTATCATTGAATTTGCGTGACCTGGTGTCTGCCACTGTATTTAGCTTACCTGGTAGATAAGTTGCTGATAGCCAAATATGTCTGTCGACACACCATTGCCAGATTGTGTTGACCAAATTATCACATGATATCGATTTTATACCGCTCATATGGTTAATATAGGCCACCACCGTGGTATTATCTATTTGTAAACGAACATGCAAGTGATGACTCTAGATTAGTCTTGAGCCCTCATGAGACTCTGATGACTCTTGAGCACTGGCATCTGTTTGAATAATTAACGTTGGGTTAATGATGACGATAGGGCTGGAACTATGCCAAACATTCCCTACCCACCACTGTAGCTCTGATATTGCTTCAATGGGTAATTTCATGACTCGGTCAAAGTAACCTGCATGTCGTTTTAATGCCTGCACTTTTGCTCTTTGTAAGTTTTGATAGTGCAGAGGTCCAAATTGTGTAGCTGGAAATGCTGCTACCATTTTTCCAATTACTCTTGCCACTTGTCGAATGGTTGGTCGATCGTTGACCATTAAATTGTTACATGTTTGTGCCAATTCTGCTGCTTTCTCTTTTGGCAAGGTTACAGACATGTGGACTGAGTTAATTGTGAATCCCAGGTAGTCCATGGTTGTGGATGGCGTCAACTTAGATTTATCTGGATGTAAGACAAATCTCAAGGTTTCAAACAATTGTTTGGTAGCTGACACAGCAGATATAGCCAATTCCATGGTTTTGCCTACTATTAAGATATCATCAAGATATGCCATGACAATATGTTTCTGTTTTCTTAATATTGCCAAGGCTGGTTTTAATATCTTGGTGAATAATCTTGGGGCTGATGTTAAACCATTAGGCAATGCTTTAAACTGTCATAGTTGCCCCATCCAGGTAAATTTCAGGTATCTGTGATGATCCTTTTGAATGGGTACTGAATAGAAAGCATCTTTAAGGTCGATGCTTGCCATGAAGTATCCTTTGGAAATCAGTTGTTTGGCAGTTACAAACGTTTCCATTTTGAAATGTATATACTTAACAAACATATTTAGTGAAGTTAAGTCAATGATGATGCGACGTCCACCATCTTTTTTGGTTTAAGTGAATATATTTGATACAAATTCCAAGGGTTCATGTTTGTTTTTTTCAATGATACCCTTTGTGAGTAGCCTCACCAGTTCTTCTTGACCCTCTAGTTTTTCTTTAACTGAGAGGGTAAAGACCCTTGGGGTGTATGCTGAACTGGTGGCATGTTTTCTTGAACAAATTCTATTTTGTATCCACGAATGCTGTTGAGTATATATTTATCATTCGTGATAGACCTCCATGCTTCCACAAACAGTTGTAATCTCCCCCTGTTAGTATAGATCCCCCACTTTTTATATGCTGGTAGGAACCAGACCCACCTACCTCCATGGTTACAGGTGTTTCTTCTGTTTCTTCGTTGGACGTTGTGTTGTCTGATGTGCTGCTGGTTGGGGGTGGCACATTTTCCATGGGGTCCGCTCTGGGCCCTGGCCTAAAAAAGGCTTTCGTGGATAATGTGTGACCCCGAGCTTTCACCAGTCCCATGAGGCTGACGTCGACTGGTGGACGCGGTGGGGTACTGCCGCTTGGGTTTTGTGGGTCTGCTCGTTCCCGGGCCTGCCCTCATGCGGCCAAATGTTTTGGACTCTTCTTCCAGGACCTTCATTTTTTTAGAGAGCTCCTTACCGAAGAGCAGGATTGGTGGCTCTGAGGCCAGTGTTTTGCACAACCCTGCGAATTTCGGGTTGAGGGCAGGTCTTATTATCTCCTTACGGAGGTTGTTGTCCTCGAATTGGGTGTTACACAGCAGAGCTAATGTATCTTGCTTGTTTGTGGTCATTTCCACCCCATCCACGGAACGAGCATAAGAAGTGATGGCTGACGTCAGGAACCTGAGAATCCGCTGTTACTTTAATTCTTGGTTGCGGATGTTCTGCCCAACGTGCCCCCAGATATGGCTGTTGACGGCCTGCACGTTGAGCGAGGCGCAATTTTCTGGGGCCGAATACAGCTCTAGTGCCTCATTGACTACCTGCTCTTGTAGGGGTTTGAAGGACAGGTAGTCTATGCTGGCCGCCAGTTTTGGCTCTTTTTTTAAAAAAAATTTAATTTATTTATTTATTTTTTATTAGAAGTACAGTAAATTACAGTAATACACAGCACATATATCTTATTACGTTTGTTGTACCACTTCATTTTTCGAGCTTTAAAAAAGGTAGAAATAAAAGAAGTAAGGAAAGTGAGCAAGAATCGTGAAGGTGCAGGAAAGTGTTGGGAAAAGAAAGCCCCTTAGGGAAGAAGTTTGAGAAGGAAGTAAAGAAAGGAAATAAGACCCTAGAAAGAAAAGAAAAAAAAGGAAAAACAATCGCTCTATTGTAACACAAAACTCCGCAAAAAAGGATATACCAACCGTGTTTTTTTAAAATTTATTTTATACCAGATCCTGGTACCATTTATATTTTAAATTACTATTGCACCTTATGCTTGTAATAGTTCCATAAATGCAGACCACGTCTTTTGGAAGTGGTCTGCTTTGCCTGCTAGGAGGAGTCTCATCTCTTCCAAGTGTAGTGTTTCGAACATGTTTGAAATCCACATTTTTATTGTTGGTATTGGAGCATTTTTCCAAAATTTGAGTATAAGCTTTTTTCCCATTATTAGCCCGTAATTAAGTAAGTTCTTTTGAAACACGTTTAATTCGGGGTTACCTTCTGATATTCCAAAAATGATCCATTCTGCTTTTGGTACAAGTTTTATTTTAAATAATTTTGTGAAGATTTCAAATATTTAGTTCCAGAATTTTTGGATTTTTATACAAAAAACAAAAGAGTGCGCTATGGTAGCTTCTTGTGACTGACATTTATCACAAATGGGTGAGACGTTGGGGAAAAGTTTATTTATTTTAGTTTTTGAATAATATAGTCTATGTAATGTTTTATATTGAATTAGAGTATGTCGTACGTTGATCGAGCATTTATGCACATATAGTAAGTGTTTTGGCTCTAATGGTCGTCCTGCTCGTGGAGCTGCCACGTAGCAGTTGACCACACCCAGCAGCTCTTCCTGGTCCTGTACCCCAAGCGTACTCCCGCCACCTTCGGCCAGTGACCCCTCTTCTTGACCAGCCCAGCCCTGGTCGCCAACGCTGCCCTCGGCTGAAGGGGAAGCAATGGCCAGTGCCTTGTGGCGGGAGTGCCTGAACTCCCTTGGCGAGACTGCTCCAGCTCCCGAAGCAAGTCTCACTGGAGCATTTGCTCCATGAGCCACTCCATGCGGCTCATGCGGCTGTCTCTGCCGCTCTCGGGCGGTGAGACGTCCTCGTCGGAGGTGTCGGACACTACCGGCCGGTTTGTCTTCCGTGTTGATTTACTTTCAGCCCGCTGCTCAGGCTGCGCTAGCGGGACTGGGCTCGGCTCGGTGTCAGGAATAGCGGACCGCAGGGTGTGCGGTCCTGCCGCCTCTCGCCCCCCACTGATGGAACGCTCCTCTGTTGGAGTCGAACGGGGGGCGGTCTTTTTTGCTTGCCTTGTTTTGCTCATGTTTCCAGTTGTCTCGACCTGGTGAGACAAAGCAAAGCAACTTTTTTCGAAATACAACCTCAGAATAAACTTACCTGACGGTCCGTCTTTTTTAAGCTGTAGCGGGAGCGCCCTGTACTCCCGTTCGTCGCTGTTGCACAGCGTGAACGCTCATGTCGCGCATGCGTGCTGGACGGGTTCTTCACGTAGTCACTTACGTGACTCCGAAGTAAAATTGGTATTTTTCAAGCTGGAATGATAAAACTGGTGGAGTCCCATTTGTCAGTTCTTGGTCATCAAATGATTTAATATTTATATTATTGATTCGGAGGACAAGGCAGAATGTAAAGTGCTCAAATTTGCTGATGACAAACAATTAGGTAAGAGTCTCGTTGAGATGAGGATATTTGGACAGGATGAATATAGTTTGAGTGAATAGGTGAAAACATGATATATGGATTTAACGTGGGAAAGTGTGAAGTCATGCACTTCAATGAGAGAAATCCAAAGGCAGACCATTACCTGAAAGGAGAAAGACTGCAGATGCATGACGTTCAGAAGGACCTGGACATTCTTGGGCAAAAAAAAAGCAAATTAGTTAGCAGTCAGGTGAAGCAAGTGGTGAGGAAGACATGTAGCAGATTGCCCTTTATTACAAAAGAGGTTGAGGTTTAGAAATAGGGAAGTATTATCACATTGTACTTGTGAGGTCACGTCTTGAGTACTGTGCACAGATTTGGTCCCCTTATTTCAGAATGGATAAACTGGCATTGGAGGCAGTCGAAAAAGATTGCCATGGAACAGCACAACACAGGAGTAGGCCCTTCGGCCCACAATGTCTGTGCCGAACATGATGCCAAGAAAACTCTTATCTACCATTTTTTTCATATGGCTATATGGTAATTTGCATATCACTGTACCTTAATTGGTACATGTGACAACGAAAAACCTTTGAAACATTTGAAACATTATCCATATCCCACCATACCATGGAGATACATGAGCCTATCCAAAAGCTTTTAAAATTCCACTCTATGCCTGCCTCACCACCATCCCTGGTAGAGCATTCCAGGGTGAGGTATCACTGGAATTCAGAACCTTGGAGGATTGATGAAGCTCGGATCATTTGAGGTATTTAAAGAGTAGACAAACTTGTGAAATATCATAGAACTGAGAGCTACAGGGAACTTACAAAGAAATGGAGATGAGGCTTGGGTTAAGATTGACTATGATCAAATTGAATAGTGGGGAAGGCTTGAGAGGCCGAATGGCCTTCTCCCGCTCCTACTTTATTGTGCATAGAATTGGGTCTCAAATAAAGAATGAATCAAGGAGAAAAGGAATATTTTCTGAATATTTAAGTTCTAGGAGGTGTTTTGTGTAGTTTCCAATGATTTGGTAATGTTATTTGAGGCCAGAGAAAGTACTAATGTCAAGAAAATAGAATGAGTAGGTCCATCAAGCGTGAGAAACATAAGGTGGTAAAGTGTTGGAAGCTGTTTCTGAAGAATTCAAATAACCAAAATTTGATTTGGCTTGTGAAAGTTTACAGAGGAACAAGGTCTTGCCATTTGCTTTAAGAAAGAACTGAAGATTTTGTGTCTTAACTTGAGAGTTAATCATCAGTTTTTGCTTATTTTACCATCATGTTATAGGAAAGATGTTGTCAAACTGGAAAGGGTACAGAGAAGATTTACGAGGATGTCGCCAGGGCTAATAGAGGTTGAGTTGGCTGGGACTCTATTCCTTGGAGCACAGGAGGATGAGGGGTGATCTTATTGAGGTGCATAAATCAGGTAGATGCACAGAGTCTCTTGCCCAGAGTAGGTGAATTGAGGACCAGAGCGCATCGGTTTAAGGTGAAGGGGAAAAGATTTAATAGGAATCTGAGGGGTAACTTTTTCACACAAAGGGTGATGGGTGTATGGAACAAGCTGCCAGAGGAGATAGTTGAGGCAGGGACTATACCAATATTTAAGCAACAGTTAGACAGGTACATGGATAGGACAGGTTTGGAGGGATATGGACCAAATGCAGGCAGGTGAGACTAGTGTAGCTGGGACATGGTGGCCGGTGTGGGCAAGTTGGGCCAAAGAGCCTGTTTCCACACTGTACCACTCTATGACTCTATGCATTTTCCCTCAAGTCAGAAGATTATGGATTCAAATCACACTCTTAAGGATTTGGGATATATTTGGATCTAACCATTCTGAGGAAGTGTTCAACAGTCCGATGTACCCTTTTTTGTATAAACCAGCCTTTTCCATTGTCATGTGGATGAAATATGTACTTTGGCACTTTTTAAAGAGGAGCAATGTTCTTCCACATGGTCTCATTAACATTTATCCTTCATACAAAGACCGACTGACTACTCTTTGTGAGACCTTGCTCAGCACAAATTGGCTATTGTGCTACTTCTCTTGTAGCAGTGTTTACCCATTACCAACTGGTTCATTTCATGGATTCTGTCCATTCACATACTTTACACCCTCCACAGTCAACCACGATAGCTTTATAAGGCATTCAATATTACTTGTATTGATACTGACTGCAATTGCATTTGATGATCCCTTATTTTAACTGTTAAAAAGTGCAACATTCAGAATCCTTCTTGCGGCCTAATTTCTAATAAAAGCAATGATGCCTAAAACATAGCTGAAACCAAATGAAGTCATCAGCTCTTATCTGTTATCTGCAATATAGTTGGCAAATAAAAATACTTTTTGGCACTGCACTTTTATCTTAGCTGCTATCGTATCTTTTCAAGGTCATCGAAATTATTTTGAAAAAAGAGAGAAATTGTCCATCTTCATTTTGTTAAAAACAGGAGCAGATATTGAAATATAATTGATACGCAAGGAAATATTTTAATAATCAGAAATCTACAACCTCTTTCATTTCATAGATCCAAAATGAGCAAGCAATCCTGGTTGAGGGAAATTACCAAGAAAATTGGGGTGCCAGTTAAATCATGGAGGAGTATCTCAGCTGCTGTTTCCTGATGTCCAAAAGAAAAGGTTTAAAGTTCAATCAATATATTTTCTGTTGCACAATACCACCACAAAACTTCCCGAACGAATTAAGAGTATTATAAAACAGAAATGTGATCATATTTGACCTGGAGCCCTTCAATTTTATTCAATGTTTGCTCTTCTGGGTGAGATGCTAACTGCATTTCGTTGTCTCTGTACTGTACACTGCACAATGACAATAAAGATTGAATCTGAATCTGAATCTAAATTTGCACCAATGACTCAAGTGCAGTTTCCCAAGCAACAACAGGAGATGCACCACCTATTTTTTCCCTTATCCCCTCCCACCATCCAGAGATCCAAACAGACTTACAACGTGAAGCGGCAGTTCCATTGTCCCAATCAAGTGTACTCCAATGTTCACAATATGGTGTTTTGCACATTGAAAAACTAACCACTTTATAAAATGCCTTCATTCAGTCTAAAAAGGTGACTTGGGTGGCCCAGTTGCCTGTTATTTTAATTCTTCAACCCACTCCTATTCTGACTTTTATGTTTTTTTGATCCCCGGCACAAAGTCCAATTCAAGTTTAAGTTAAGGAGCGGAATATCATTGTCCATCTAGACACATTGCAGCTCTTGGGTTCAATATTGAAAATAATAGTTTCAGGTAACTACCTTTTCTTCACGCATTCGCTTTCTGCCGATGCTACGTAATCTACTGGGAATTTCCAGCACTTTCTTTTGTGACGCCACCACTTGCTGTGCTCAGCATCTTAGCCTCCGTCTTGCTCTATTGGCTCTCTTCTCTCAGTACCATTATACATTCATTAAGTAGATGGCACCACCTTTTGTGCCAGCTTGACAACCAGGCTTGCCCTTTATTCTCTCTGCCCCTCCCTTTGGCAACATGTTTACTCACTTTTCTAGTTCTGATGGGCAATTGACGTGACAATTTAATCCATTTCTCTCTTCACAGATTCTACCTGATCTGCTGAGTATTTTCATCATTTTTCGTTGTTATTTTCAATGATCATAAATTTGACCAATATTTTTTTTAAGTAACGGAGAGGGAGGAATAATCTTTTAGGGAATTTCAGGTTAATTGATCACATTAAATCACCCCTAGTTTGTGGGTGAGTGGTAGGATCTGGCGAAATTTGATGGGAATGTAGGGAGAATAACTTGCAGGAAACATTAAGAGGAGAATGGGATTGCCCTGTGAACCAACATAGGCTCAACAGGCCGGATGCGCCTGTTCTATGCCATAAGAAAATTCAGGCAAAAATGGGCAACTACTATGTCTGCTGGGAATCAGAAATAAAATTAAAAATTGCGAGGATTACATCTTGGGTCGCCTCAAAGAAGAGAAAAACATTGTTATTGGTTCATATTGATGACCTTTCACCTGTACTGGATGAGAGAGAAACACAAATGCTTTCTGATGCGGAGAAAGGGATGAGAAGATAAAGTAAGAGGGAGAGTCTGTGATAGAGTGCTAGCTGGAGGTCGTCACCACCTCTGTTCAGAGTGGTTAAACTTTGGACACAGTAGTGCCAAGTTCCATCTGTTGCCATATCAAGCATTCACATGCCACCTTTGTATGATGTACCTGTCCTGCTGGAAGTGCAAATAAGGTTGAAATATATATTAATGTGTGCTTTAGAGTCATGGTAGGTAAGCAAATATAACTTGGGGTATTTGAGGATAATTGCTAGAGATCGGTGCTTGTGAAGTTCTTTTAAATGTGGTGCGTTGAGCAGGGTTGGTATTGGTACTCGTATTGATGCATTATTGTCACGTGTACTAAGATGCAGTGGAAAATGTTGATTTGCATCCTATACAGTCAAGTCATACAACACATGACTACAATCAAACCTTGCACAAGTGCAACAGGTAGTGTAAAGTGAAAAATAACCAGAGTGCAGAATGTACAGCATTACAGTGTTACTCCAGAGAAATTGCAGATAGAAAAAAAGTACAAAGGCCATAAGATAATAGGTTGGGAGATTGATGACTACACCCTTAGCTTTTGAAAGGTCCATATGACTTTAATCATATGTAAGAACTCTTTAAATCTCTTCCACCACTAAGGCCAGTGATGAGGCAATACCACTGGTATTTCCCTCGTGTTCCACCACCTCCCTGTGCCTCTGCGTGGAAGACCGACTGAGCCCAAGAGGTTTGTGGACATTTCTCTGAGTGAAATATTCCACCTGGAAGCTGAGGCCTGTATTAGTGAATTGGTTGCTTGCTCATGGACCTGTGTGGCCATCCCTCTCTCCAGAACTCACCAAGATGTACAATGACATCAGTACAGTTTCAAGATTCAAGATACATTTATTCGTCACATGTGCCAGATGGCACAGTGAAATGAAATTCCCACACAGCCATACAATAAAAATAAAGAACACAACACACTATAGAATTTGACATAAAACATCCCCACACAGCAGAATCAAAGTTTCCCACTGTGTGGGAAGGCACCAAAGTCAGTCTCTTCCTCCACTGTTCCTCGTGGTCAGGGCCTCCCCAAGCCCTCCGCAGTTGCAGCTACGGGTGGCCCGATGTCCAGGACCGCTCGCCGGGGTGATACAAGTCCGACGTCGGGGCTGCGGGATGTCTTCATCGGCGTGGACACCAGAGTCAGCCCCCTCCTACCGGAGTCGGCGGCTTCCAAAGTCCGCAGGCCGCACCGGGTGGAGACTGCTGCTGCAGACCCTCTGCAAGGCGCCCCAGGAATCCACGATGTTGTTCAGCGCCGCCCGCGTTGGAAGCTCTCCGCACCAGAGCTCCACGATGTTGGAGCAGCGGCCCAACGCTCCGGAGCTCCAAACGGCGACCCAGGTAGGCATCGCCCGCTCCGCGGTGACTGCAGCGCTGCGCCGCCGCTGTAGCAGCCCCGGTCCGGTTCCCGGCAGGAAAGGCCGCTCCGATCCAGCTGGTAGGCCGCGAGGTGGGGGGCGAGGACGCGACTCTGAGAAATAGTCGCGTCCCCGCCAGGAAGAGACTGGGAAACGGTTTCCCCCTTACCCTGCCCCCCTCCCCCACATAGAAAAGTAAAAGTTTCCCCCTAAAACAGACTTTGGACTAAAAGATAGAAATGACAGACAGGCTGTTGGCAGAGGCTGCTGCCAGTGCAGCGCCCCTAGAGGTTTAGTTTATTGTCACGTGTACCGAGGTACAGTGAAAGGCTATTGTCGCGCGCTAACCAGTCAGCAGAAAGACAATTCATGTTTACAATAGATCCATTTATAGTGTATAGATACATGATAAGAGAATAGCGATTAGTGCAAGGTAAAGCCAGCAAAGTCCGATCAAGAATAGTCTGTGTGTCACCAAAGAGGTAGATAGTAGTTCAGGACTGCTCTCTGGTTGTTGGTAGGATGATTCAGTTGCCTGATAACAGCTGGGAAGAAAATGTCCCTATATCTGGTGGATAAAAATGCTGGTGAGACTCAGCAGGTGAGGCAGCATCAATGGAGCAAATGAATAGGTGTTGCTTCGGGTTGAGACCCTTCTTCAGTCTGAAGCTCCATAGATGTAGTGATTATACTCCCTCACCTCCCTTATAAGTGTTGCAGATCGTTTGGGGGAAGATTCCACGATTGGATGAGGCGAATACACAAAAACTCTGCAGTAATTGAAATGGTTCCCAACACTGCATTATTTAGTTTTTAAGCATGATCTACAGAGTAGATTGCACAAGCAAATAAATAACAAACCAATTCTCAATGTACATGCCTTGATGTGAGATAAACAATGACGTTCCTGGATGGGTAAGCATAGTTGATTTTGTAGGTCGTATACACTCAAGGCTAGACAGCAGCATCATGTCATAATCTTTATAACCCAGAAACTCAACGCTAATGAAAAATCCACACTGTACAAGACAAAGAAATGCTTATTCAAGGAGTGAATATTTAGGGATGTGTGCAGAGAGTCTGGATGTCTTTATCTTGTAAAGTGTTTTTAGTGTTTAGTGTTATTGGAGCTCTGGGCAACTGAGATTATTATATCATGCTGTTGGCTGGTGCTTTGTCAATGGAGAATAGGCTTTGGTGTGCCCAGAGGTGAATCACTTGCTGGAGAATACCCAACTAGTTCATGTAGCTGCAGCATGGATTTGGCTGGTTCACTCATAACAACACAAGAAAATCAAGACCAGGAGGAGGCTTCAACTGGCTTCAACTCCTCATCTGTGCCAGACTTCCATTCCTTGTTCTTTCAAATATGTATTTATCTCTAATTTACATATATATTGCATGATATGGGTTCCATCACCCTCTGGGGAAGAGGATTTCTAAGATCCTCCACCCAAGGGATTTCTGCACAATTTAGCTTTAATTGACCAAATACTTTACTTTGTAGCTTTGTCCCATTACTCATTACTCTCCCACTGGTGAGAACATCACAACATCTACCTCAGGATCTTATCATTGGAATAAGGTCACCCCCTCATTCTCCAATGAATACAGACCAAAGCAGTCTAACTTGGCCTAGTGGGACAACCCTCTCGTCCAGGAATCAGCCTGGTGAATCTCCCTTGGACTGCCTCCAGCACTTTTTTTAGGTAAGACTAACAAAACGATGCACAAGTGTCCCAGAATGGCTTTGCCAACATCCTGTACAACTGCAACAGAAATGCCCCATTCTTAAACACTAACCCTTTTGCCATGAAGGCCAAAATACCATTTTCCTACTTAATGTGTGCTATTACAAAGTGGTCAGCCAATATTGGATGGAACAAAATGTTCTCCCCAATGAGCTCAGTGCTTTCTATACATGCTTTAAACAGAAGGTTATCATCTGCTTCATTTGAGTATGCCTGTATCATGTGTCACTGCGGCAGATGTAAGATTGGCCTTCCAGAGAGTCAATCTGCTGGAATTTAGGAAAGCTCAATTTAATGAAACCTAGTCAACATGTTTTTGTGGTACAAGTCCATGGCTGCCCTTCAGGACGTGCGGATCAGCTGGCAAAAATATTCACAGACATTTTTAACCTCTCACTACTCCATTCTGAGGTCTCCACCTTCTCTAGGCTGAAGTCAGTATGGTTTTGTAAAGGGGAGGTCTTGCTTGACAAATTTGTTGGAATTCTTTGAAGAAGTAAATAGCAGGACAGACAAAGGAGAGTCAGTAGATGTTGTTTACTTAGATTTTCAGAAAACCTTTGATAAGGTGCCAAGCTCACGTCAGGCTGTTAGTGAAGATTAGAGCCCAATGTATCAAAGGGCAGATACTAGCATGGATAGCAAGTTGGCTGGAAAGCAGAAGACAAAGAGTAGCAATAAAGGAGGCTTTTTCTGGTTGGCTCCAGTAACTAGTGGAGTTCCACAAGGTTCGGTGATGGGCAGTGCCGGATTTACGTATAAGCTAAACAAGCTATAGCTTAGGGCCCCCACTTTCTAGGGGGCCCCCCAAAAAAATTGATGGGCCTCGATGTCTAGGGGGGCCTCCGGCCAAGGCAGACCACCTACCGTTCAACTCTGGGCGGCCCCCCTCTCTCTCTCCATCTCCCCCCGCTATCCGTGTCCGGGCCGCCGGGCTCCGCTCGCTCCTCATCCGCCGGCACGGCAGGCCGCCTTGCACATGCGCACAACCACGGCCAGCACATCATCGGCCGCCCTGTGCATGCGCACTGCAACGGCAACTGGTCGGCGCTGGGCACTTTCTCCCTCGCTTTGAATTGTGGGAGATTTGGCCGCCATGGCTGTCCGGTCGTTGGGGGCCTCACAAGTGGAACAGCTTAGGGCCTCTCTTCATCTAAATCCGGCACTGGTGATGGGGCCGCTACTCTTCAAGTTGTATATTAATGATTTGGATGAGGGGATTGAAGGCTTTGTGGCCAAGTTTGCAGATGATATGAAAATAGGTGGAGAGGCAGATAGTGTGGAGAAAGCAGGGACTCTGCAGATGTGGCTTTACCAACATCCTGTACAACAGCAACAGAAACGCCCCATTCTTAAACACCAACCCATTTGCCATGAAGGCCAAAATGCCATTTACCTACTTAATATTGTGTGCTATCATGGGCTACAAAATGTAGCCTGTGATAGCCAGTATTGGTGGGAACAATGCTTTTTATACTTTCAATCCTTGCTTACACTCTTCCCTCAAAAAGTCAGGCTCTTAGTTAATGTACCTGCCTCTTATGCCACACTTTGTCAGTTGTACTTAGGAAATCTAAACAGTACATCTCTACGTTCCCTTCTATCGATTCTCCCTCCGACATCCTCAAGAAAAAAATTGAGTGCATTAGTCAAATAAAATTTATATTTAGGTTTCCTAAGTGATTAATTATTTCCTCTTTGATTATTGACTCTCTCAACTAGGATCATCCTTGCCTAACAATTGTCCACTGTAAATGCCCATTACTACTTATCAGTCCTTTCTATGAATCTTGCAATCTGATTATATGTTATGGTTCCTTTCTTGAGACGTTTAAAAAAAATGTTTTTTTAGAGATACAGCATAGAGACAGGCCCTTCAGAACGCCGACCAATGATCATCCATACACTAGTTCTATCCTACACGCTAGGTACATACGACCCCACGTGACTGACTAATTAATTTGTCCCCACATGCTGGGCATGATCTGGACATGCCTACGGCCGCAGTCCATAGATCACAAACACACCCTCCCTCTCTGCTCTGGCAGAAAGTCTTGGCCCAGTCCGCTGATGTTTCAGATAAAAACTGTAATTCTTCTTCAATTTTATATAGACTCTCTGGACAACCAGTCACCAGGGGTCACAGTTTAAGGGTAAGGGGGAAATCTTTTAGGACCGAGATGAGGAAAACATTTTTGAGTGGTGAATCTCTGGAATTCTCTGCCACAGAAGGTAGATGAGGCCAGTTCATTGGCTATATTTAAGAGGGAGTTAGATGTGGCCCTTGTGGCTAAAGGAATCAGGGGGTATGGAGAGAAGGCAGGTACAGGATACTGAGTTGGATGATCAGCCATGATCATATTGATGATGGTGCAGGCTCGAAGGGCCGAATGGCCTACTCCTGCACCTATTTTCTATTTTTCTATGTTTATAATGACACTCATGACTTTTCAGGACAAGCTGGGGTCCTGTGTACCAAAAGCTTCCTCAATTTCTGTCTTGATAGGGAATAGAAAGTGAATGGTGAATCCGCTAGGCGCCGGCACCACATGGGGTGCCACAACGAAGACACTGTGCATGTCCACAGTGGCCCTGGTGTTCTCAGCCGCCGAGTACTGCTCCCCGGTCTGGTGCTGTAGCCCTCACGCCAAGAAGCTGGATGCTGCCCTCAACAGCGCCCTGCGGACTGTCTCCGGATGCCTACGATCCACCCCAGTAAACCAACTGCCCGTCCTCGCTGGCATTGCCCCAGCCAACATCAGACGGGAAGCAGCCACACTGGCCCTCTCTCGAAAGGCACAGACCAGTGAATCCCACCTCCTCCATCAGATTGTCACAGAGATACCATGACAAGTGCGCCTCAAGTCACGGCATCCCTTTGCCACGCAAGCCCAAGGGCTGCTCTGCACAACACCGGCTGATGCTTCTAAGGCCGCCTGGGTCAAGACGAGATGGAGAGACCAGTGATGTCAGTGGAACCATCTAGGCTACACCAGTACATCGATGACCCCATGGACGTCCCTGGCCAGGACCTGCCCCGAAAGCAGTGGACAACCCTCAACCGTTTGAGGACAGGCATCGGATGCTATGGCGTAACGATGAAGAGGTGGGGCCTCGTGGACAGCGCCTCCTGCGAGTGTGGGGAACAAACACAGAGAGTGGAGCACATCGTCACCAGTTGCCCCAAACACCGGCCACCGAATGGTGAACGAGGTCTGATTGACCTGGACGATGACACGTTGGCCTGGTTCGCCTCAACCGAGCTGCAGGTCTAAAAGACATGCGACAGAAGAAGAAGTGAATCCACTCAGAAACAAGCACTCAACTGCAAATTTATCAAAGTTAGCATCCATTCCACGTCAGCCACAGCCTGTCCCAAAAAATGGGACAGAAAATACTTTTAATACACTAAAAATATCTTTATAAAATGTCAGGTCTTTGGCAGGAAAATCTTTTTTTAAACAACGATTTCATTATTAAGCACAATCTTGATTTTATTGATTTTAACTGAAACTTGGTTGGACCAAAATAACAGTGCAGCTGTTCATATTGAGTCAACCACTTCCACCTTCAGTTTTATGAGTAAGGCTACAGTGCGTACGAAAGGAGGAAGTGTCGCCATAATGTTTAATGACTTACTCGAATGCAAGCAAATATCTTACGAGAAATGTGTTTCTTTTGAGTATGTGGCTCGTCAGCTGAAATCTTCTCGAGGAGCTATGTTTGTAAATATCTACAGGCCGCCTAAATATTGTGCAAGCTTCTTTGATGAGTTTACTGAACAGCTGTATAATAATCTGTATTGGCTCCCAGGACAGAGGGACTAAAGAACAGTAGGTACACAAAAAAGCTGGAGAAACTCAGCGGGTGCAGCAGCATCTATGGAGCGAAGGAAATAGGCAACGTTTCGGGCCGAAACCCTTCTTCAGACAGTGTTGTGTACCTCATAACTACGGACTGACTCAGCATGTGATGGAGCCCACACACAAGGGGCACACACACTTCATTATCTCCAAGGGTCTGAACATTTCCAAGATTGTGGAAACTGATGTTGCTCTCTCTGATCATTCCTATGTTTTATTTGACAGCACTATCTCCGTGCACACAAATGTTCAAGAAGAGATAGTCACGAAACGGTATATCACTGAAAACACCAGCGAAACATTTATTCAGCTTTATCCTTTCACATCCGCACCCTCTTGGGTCTCAGTCAATGAGCTTGTAGATTATTTCAATTACAAAATCACAAATGTTATTGATGCCATTGCACCCACTAAGGTGAAGGGTATCTCTAGTAAGGAAAGATCACCATGAAGAAACGGCACACTGGTAAGAACAGCAAAAAGAGAGTGCCGAAAAGCTGACTGCAGGTGGCGAAAAACAAATCTCCAGGTTCACTATGACATCTATAGGGAAAGACTTTGCATTTATGGCTTGGAGCTGAGAAATGCAAGGCGGTCCTTCTTCTCTGACATCATCGCCAAAAACAATAATAATGCACGTGCCTTGTTTGCTACTGTCGACAGGCTAACAACCCCTCCTGTGTCAGTAGACTCTGAACTTTTTTTCACCAGGGCCTGCAATGAATTTGCCTCCTTCTTCACTGACAAAATTCAGCAAATTAGACAAGCAATCACTGCCTCCATATCAGGTACAGGATGCGTGTCATCCGTGTGTCCACATAAGGCCAATTTAAATGCCATGACACAATTTTGTGCAATCAACCATAAAAACATAGAGGCCATTATGCAACATCTGAAATCCTCCTCATGCAGCCTTGTTATTCTGCCAACAGGATTTTAAAAAAATGTTTCAAATTATTTGGCCTCAGAACAAATCGTAAACACGTCGTTTCTCTCAGGTGTCTTCCAAAGGCCCTGAAAACTGCAGTCATCAAGCCACTCTTAAAAAAGAACAATCTAGACACCTCATTAATGTGCAATTACAGGCCCATATCAAACCTTCCATTTTTAAGTAAAATTTATTGAAAAAGCTGTTTTTCAACAGCTTAACAACCTTTTGTCACTACCAACAGTTTTGATGTTCCAGTCAGGTTTTCGACCACACCACTGCACTGAGACTCCTCTTGTTAAGGTCTTCAATGACATCCACTTAAATACAGACAATGGCAAAATTTCAGTCTTAGCATTACTGGATCTCAGTGCTACATTTGACACGGTCGACCACGCCATATTATTAGACCGATTGGAAAACTGGGTTGGACTTTCTGGCACAGTACTAAACTGGTTTGAATCCTACTTAAAGAACAGGGACTACTTTGTGTCTATAGGTAATTACACATCAGAGTGGACAAATATGGAATGTGGAGTTCCCCTGGGCTCCATTCTGGAGCCTCTTCTGTTTAACATCTATCTACATGCTCCCACTGGCTCAGATTATGGAAAACAACAAAATAAGTTACCATAATTGTGCAGACACACAAATTTACATAACCATATCACCAGGGGACTATGATCCAATCCGAATACTGAGTAACTGCATCGAACAAATCAACGATTGGATGTGCCAAAACTTTCGTCAATTAAACAAAGACAAAACTAAGGTCGTTGTTTATGGAGCCAAAGAGGAACGATTGTCAGAACTTTCATATGAAGAAAGACTGGATAGACTCGGCTTGTACTCGCTAGAATTTAGAAGATTGAGAGAGGATCTTATAGAAACTTATAAAATTCTTAAGGGGTTGGACAGGCTAGATGCAGGAAGATTGTTCCCGATGTTGGGGAAGTCCAGAACAAGAGGTCACAGTTTAAGGATAAGAGGGAAATCGTTTAGGACCGAGATGAGAAAAAAAAAATTCACACAGAGAGTGGTGAATCTGTGGAATTCTCTGCCACAGAAGGTAGTTGAGGCCAGTTCATTGGCTATATTTAAGAGGTGAGTTAGATGTGGCTCTTGTGGCTAAAGGGATCAGGGGGTATGGAGAGAAGGCAATTACAGGATGATCAGCCATGATCATATTGAATGGCGGTGCAGGCTCGAAAAGCCGAATGGCCTACTCCTGCACCTATTTTCTATGTTTCTATATTTCTATGAAAGTCAGTGCTCAGCTTCAATCGGCAATGTTAAAAACCACGGACAAAGCCAGAACTCTTGGTGTAATCATGGACTCAGACCTGAATTTCCACAGCCACTTTAAGACAATTACTAAGTCAGCTTACTGTCACCTTAAGAATATATCAAGGGTTAAAGGACTTATGGTTCAGCAGGATTTGGAAAAACGCGTCCATGCATTTATCTTCAGTAGACTTGACTAAAATAATGCTGTCTTCACAGGTCTCCCTAAAAAATCGACTAGACATCTGCTCGAGTCCTCTCTGAGACCAAGAAAGTGGATCACATCACTCCAGTTTTGAGGTCATTACACTGGCTTCCAGTCTGCCAAATAATTGATTTTTAAGTTTAAGTATCCTTTATTGTCATTCAGACATTTCAGTCTGAACGAAATTGTACACCTTGCAGTCATAACATAGAATAAAATAACAAAACACACACTTAACACAGCTTAACATCCACCACAGTGAGTCCACCAGGCATTTCAAAATATTACTGTTGGTTTATAAAGCACTGAATGGTCTTGGGCCAAAATATATTTCTGATCTCCTGCTACATTATGAACCATCCAGACCTCTGAGGTCGTCTAGGACATGTTTGCTTTCTGTCCCCAGAGTCAGAACTAAATATGGAGAAGCAGTGTTTAGTTTTTATGCACCACAGAAAAATGCAGGTCCGCTCCAACTCTCAGTTCTTTTAAATCGGGGCTGGAGACTTTTCTGTTTGATGCTGCTTTTAATTACTTTTAATTTTAATAAAAATTAAATAATTATTCATTTCTAACACTGCACTGTAACTTTTATTCTTTTATTTTATACTTGTCTTATTCTATTTTAGCTTGTTTTTATTTTCTATTCTTTAAAATGACTTTCAATTGCTTTTGATTGATTTTTAATGCTTTGTGTAAAGCACTTTGAATTGCCTTGTTGCTGAACTGTGCTATATAAATAAACTTGCTTGCTTGCTTGCTAGGGACAATTTACAGAAGCCAATTATTCTACAAACCTGCACATCTTTGGAGTGTGGGAGGAAACCAGAACACCTGGAGAAACCCCTCATGGTCACAGGGAGAGCGTGCAAACTCAGTATAGACAGCAACTGTAGTCAGGATCGAGCCCAGGTCACTGGCACTGTAAGGCAATATGTCTACTGCTGTGCCATTGTGTTGTGTAATTGTCAGCAAGTGTCCCCACATTGGACAGAATAGAAAGATATTAGTGAAGCTACTGTAAGCTACCGTAAGTATGTTAAAGCCTTTGAACTACCTAGATGGATGTCCATGTTGATACCACAGTTGTAGGCTTATGCCCCTGTCCCACTTAGGAAACCAGAACGGAAACCTCTGGAGACTTTGCGCCCCACCCAAGGTTTCCGTGCGATTCCCGGAGGTTGCAGGTGGTTGCCGGAGGTTGCAGGTAGTGGAGGCAGGTAGTGAGACTGACAAAAACCTCCGGGAACTGCACGGAAACCTTGGGTGGGGCGCAAAGTCTCCAGAGGTTTCCGTTCAGGTTTCCTAAGTGGGACAGGGGCACTACAACAACCATAGCCATCATTGTTTCCGTTTCATATGACGCACAACTACTGACGCTGTTTCTTCTAGATGCTCATTGATTTCAGTTTATCCAGGCTTGTTGACGGCGTATCTGACTACAGACAGCCAGCCACTCTTACAGAACCCAGCTAGTTGATCAATTTTTGGACCAAAGCTGGAGCCAATTTAATCTGGTGAAATCTAAATAGAAACATACATAGAAATTAGGTGCAGGAGTAGGCCATTCGGCCCTTCGAGCCTGCACCGCCATTCAATATGATCATGGCTGATCATCCAACTCAGTATCCCGTACCTGCCTTCGCTCCATACCCTCTGATCCCCTTAGCCACAAGGGCCACTTCTAACTCCCTCTTAAATATAGCCAATGAACTGGCCTCGACTACCCTCTGTGGCAGAGAGTTCCAGAGATTCACCACTCTCTGTGTGAAAAAAGTTCTTCTCATCTCGGTTTTAAAGGATTTCCCCCTTATCCTTAAGCTGTGACCCCCTTGTCCTGGACTTTCCCAATATCGGGAGCAATCTTCCTGCATCTAGCCTGTCCAACCCCTTAAGAATTTTGTAAGTTTCTATAAGATCCCCTCTCAATCTCCTAAATTCTAGAGAGTATAAACCAAGCCTATCCAGTCTTTCTTCATAAGACAGTCCTGACATCCCAGGAATCAGTCTGGCGAACCTTCTCTGCACTCCCTCTATGGCAATAATGTCCTTCCTCAGATTTGGAGACCAAAACTGTACGCAATACTCCAGGTGTGGTCTCACCAAGACCCTGTACAACTGCAGTAGAACCTCCCTGCTCCTATACTCAAATCCTTTTGCTATGAAAGCTAACATACCATTCGCTTTCTTCACTGCCTGCTGCACCTGCATGCCTACTTTCAATGACTGGTGTACCATGACACCCAGGTCTCGCTGCATCTCCCCTTTTCCTAGTCGGCCACCATTTAGATAATAGTCTGCGTTCCTGTTTTTGCCACCAAAATGGATAACCTCACATTTATCCACATTATACTGCATCTGCCAAACATTTGCCCACTCACCCAGCCTATCCAAGTCACCTTGCAGTCTCCTAGCATCCTCCTCACAGCTAACACTGCCCCCCAGCTTAGTGTCATCCGCAAACTTGGAGATATTGCCTTCAATTCCCTCATCCAGATCATTAATATATATTGTAAATAGCTGGGGTCCCAGCACTGAGCCTTGCGGTACCCCATTAGTCACTGCCTGCCATTGTGAAAAGGACCCGTTTACTCCTACTCTTTGCTTCCTGTTTGCCAGCCAGTTCTCTATCCACATCAATACTGAACCCCCAATGCTGTGTGCTTTAAGTTTGCTCCAGAGGACATGTTATCACAAATATAAGCAGCTGGATCTGGATTCTGGAACTCCAATTATATTTTTTCTATTCCCTTTTGAAAGTTAGTATTGTATCTGTTTATGGTTGAGTAGTTACAATCACAACAACACTGTGTGAAAATGTTATTAGTCTGTAAATCTTTCATTCACATTATAAATCATACTTGACAATCTGCTTTGGGCCAAGCTTGTGTATAAGAGCTTTCAAATCCTTATGGAATATTTGCAACCCTTACAAAATTTGACTGTAACTCAAAAACCAAATGTTAAAGTATAACAATACAAAAAGTGAAGTGAAACATAAGAACTTATTTGTTGAAATCTGCAAAATAAATTTGGCATTTGTTGGGTTCAGCTGATAAATATTTGTAACATTATATAGTTAGGACTTACACATTCGAAAATAAGTTAATTACATACACCCTTTACAATTATTTTTGAACTGTGTAATGATTTAGCTTTGTCTTTGTGGCTGTAGAGTGAGAAGAAGGTTGGGAGAGAAAGGCAAAAGGAAAGCAGAGAAAAGAGCATATAAGGAGTTGGCATTGGGAGAGGAGGGGAGTGTGGCCCAGCAACAAAGTAAACTGATGCTGGCTTTAAATCGTAGGGTGTTCAGACTCTGTACCTGGGAGTACTTTCCTCTGTTTCCCTCCCCCTCCCCCATATATTTGATCACTCTCTTGTTTTCAAGAGAGTTAGATTTAGCTCTTGGGGCAAAAGGAAGCAAGGGATATGCGGAAAAAGCAGGAACGGGATACTGATTTTAGATGATCAGACATGATCATATTGAATGGTGGTGCTGGCTCAAAGGACCGAATGGCCTATTTTTCTACGTTTCTCTGTTTCTATATTTGATCTCTTCTTTCCCATCTATGGAGAGAAGGAATTGGCGACATTTCGGGTCGAGACCCTTCTTCAGACCCTTCTTCTCTCTATCCTTCCTTTTGTCTTTCTCCCACTTTTTCCTGCTTTTTCCTCTCTACGTTTCTGTTTCTTCCCTACTCTTTTTTCTCTCTCTCGCTTCCACGATCAATATCACTCAAAATTCTTGCATTAAATTTACAACTGATAATTACAGTGGACCAAGCTCCTGTAATCAAGGCCAAATAATGTTGGAGTCCAGTGAATTATTCAGAGATATTTGACGTGCAGTAATACGGAAGCTTATGTTGATAATCCAGAGGTGTGAGTTGAAATTCTTAATGGCCGCTGTAGAATTCATTTCTAGTTAATTAAATAATTTGCATTTTAAAAAGTCCAAGTTATGCAACTGCTGGATTGAATTAAAAATTATTTGTTTCATTATTCGCTTGCAACCATGTATGGTTGTATACGTATGTATACGTACAAATTAGTACCAGGAATATATCTGTCCTCAGCCACCGATACAAACCTCTAAGAAAGCCAAGGAACTACACATCATCTTTAAATTAGCACTTTCAATTTTCCAAACTCAACATTGAGTCATTCGGCCTGGGAAAAGATCCTTTGGCCCAATGTGGCTGTATTAACAATCAAGCATCCATCCACACTAATTCCATTCTTGCATCCCAATCAATCCCTTCTCCCCAAGTCCCCTGCCATTCACCTAAATTAAGGGCAGTTTCTCTACCATACCGCGCGCCTTTGGAATATGGGTGGAACCAGAGCCGCCAGGAAAACCAACATAGTCACTGTGGGAGCACTTCTTCTTCTGTCGTATGTCTTTTAGACCTGCAGCTCGGTTGAGGCGAGCCAGGCCAACGTGTCATCGTCCAGGTCAATCAGACCTTGTTCACCATTCGGTGGCCGGTGTTTGGGGCAACTGGTGACGATGTGCTCCACTGTCTGTGTTTGTTCCCCACACTGGCAGGAGACGATGTCCACGAGGCCCCACCTCTTCATCGTTACTCCATAGCGTCCGATGCCTGTCCTCAAGCGGTTGAGGGTTGTCCACTGCTTTTGGGGAAGGTCCTGGCCAGGGACGTCCATGGGGTCATTGATCTACTGGTGTAGCCTAGATGGTTCCGCTGACTTCCACTGGTCTCTCCATCTCGTCTTGACCCAGGCGGCCTTAGAAGCGTCAGCCGGTGTTGTGCAGAGCAGCCCTTGAGCTTGCGTGGCAAATGGTTGCCGTGGCTTGAGGCGCACTTACATAGAAACATAGAAACATAGAAATTAGGTGCAGGAGTAGGCCATTCGGCCCTTCGAGCCTGCACCACCATTCAATATGATCATGGCTGATCATCCAACTCAGTATCCCGTACCTGCCTTCTCTCCATACCCTCTGATCCCTTTAGCCACAAGGGCCACATCTAACTCCCTCTTAAATATAGCCAATGAACTGGCCTCAACTACCCTCTGTGGCAGAGAGTTCCAGAGATTCACCACTCTCTGTGTGAAAAAAGTTCTTCTCATCTCGGTTTTAAAGGATTTCCCCCTTATCCTTAAGCTGTGACCCCTTGTCCTGGACTTCCCCAACATCGGGAGCAAACTTCCTGCATCTAGCCTGTCCAACCCCTTAAGAATTTTGTAAGTTTCTATAAGATCCCCTCTCAATCTCCTAAATTCTAGAGAGTATAAACCAAGTCTATCCAGTCTTTCTTCATAAGACAGTCCTGACATCCCAGGAATCAGTCTGGTGAACCTTCTCTGCACTCCCTCTATGGCAATAATGTCCTTCCTCAGATTTGGAGACCAAAACTGTACGCAATACTCCAGGTGTGGTCTCACCAAGACCCTGTACAACTGCAGTAGAACCTCCCTGCTCCTATACTCAAATCCTTTTGCTATGAAAGCTAACATACCATTCGCTTTCTTCACTGCCTGCTGCACCTGCATGCCCACTTTCAATGACTGGTGTACCATGACACCCAGGTCTCGCTGCATCTCCCCTTTTCCTAGTCGGCCACCATTTAGATAATAGTCTGCTTTCCTGTTTTTGCCACCAAAATGGATAACCTCACATTTATCCACATTATACTGCATCTGCCAAACATTTGCCCACTCACCCAGCCTATCCAAGTCACCTTGCAGTCTCCTAGCATCCTCCTCACAGCTAACACTGCCCCCCAGCTTAGTGTCATCCGCAAACTTGGAGATATTGCCTTCAATTCCCTCATCCAGATCATTAATATATATTGTAAATAGCTGGGGTCCCAGCACTGAGCCTTGCGGTACCCCATTAGTCACTGCCTGCCATTGTGAAAAGGACCCGTTTACTCCTACTCTTTGCTTCCTGTTTGCCAGCCAGTTCTCTATCCACATCAATACTGAACCCCCAATGCCATGTGCTTTAAGTTTGTATACTAATCTCTTATGTGGGACCTTGTCGAAAGCCTTCTGGAAGTCCAGATACACCACATCCACTGGTTCTCCCCTATCCACGCTACTAGTTACATCCTCGAAAAATTCTATAAGATTCGTCAGACATGATTTACCTTTTGTAAATCCATGCCGACTTTGTCCAATGATTTCACCACTTTCCAAATGTGCTGCTATCCCATCTTTAATAACTGACTCTAGCAGTTTCCCCACTACCGATGTTAGACTAACTGGTCTGTAATTCCCCGTTTTCTCTCTCCCTCCCTTCTTAAAAAGTGGGGTTACGTTTGCTACCCGCCAATCCTCAGGAACTACTCCAGAATCTAAAGAGTTTTGAAAGATTATTACTAATGCATCCACTATTTCTGGAGCTACTTCCTTAAGTATTCTGGGATGCAGCCTATCTGGCCCTGGGGATTTATCGGCCTTTAATCCATTCAATTTACCCAACACCACTTCCCGGCTAACCTGGATTTCACTCAATTCCTCCAACTCCTTTGACCCGCGGTCCCCTGCTATTTCCGGCAGATTATTTATGTCTTCCTTAGTGAAGACGGAACCAAAGTAGTTATTCAATTGGTCCGCCATATCCTTGTTCCCCATGATCAACTCACCTGTTTCTGACTGCAAGGGACCTACATTTGTTTTAACTAATCTCTTTCTTTTCACATATCTATAAAAACTTTTGCAGTCAGTTTTTATGTTCCCTGCCAGTTTTCTTTCATAATCTATTTTTCCTTTCCTAATTAAGCCCTTTGTCCTCCTCTGCTGGTCTCTGAATTTCTCCCAGTCCTCCGGTATGCTGCTTATTCTGGCTAATTTGTACGCATCATCCTTCGCTTTGATACTATCCCTGATTTCCCTTGTTATCCACGGATGCACTACCTTCCCTGATTTATTCTTTTGCCAAACTGGGATGAACAATTTTTGTAGTTCATCCATGCAGTCTTTAAATGTCTTCCATTGCATATCCACCGTCAACCCTTTTAGAATTAATTGCCAGTCAATCTCAGCCAATTCACGTCTCATACCCTCAAAGTTACCTTTCTTTAAGTTCAGAACCATTGTTTCTGAATTAACTATGTCGCTCTCCATCCTAATGAAGAACTCAACCATATTATGGTCACTCTTGCCCAAGGGGGCACGTACAACAAGACTGCTAACTAACCCTTCCTCATTACTCAATACCCAGTCTAAAATAGCCTGCTCTCTCGTTGGTTCCTCTACATGTTGATTTAGATAACTATCCCGCATACATTCCAAGAAATCCTCTTCCTCAGCACCCCTGCCAATTTGATTCGCACAATCTATATGTAGATTGAAGTCACCCATTATAACGGTTTTGCCTTTGTCGCACGCATTTCTAATTTCCTGTTTGATACCATCTCCAACTTCACTACTACTGTTAGGTGGCCTGTACACAACACCCACCAGCGTTTACTGCCCCTTAGTGTTTCGCAGCTCTACCCATGCCGATTCCACATCCTCCAAACTAATGTCCTTCCTTTCCATTGCGTTAATAAGATAAGATAAGATAAGATAGCCTTTTATTGTCATCCAGACCGAAGTCTGAACGAAATTGAAGCAGTCATACATACAATACAATACAATAAAAAAACCAACAATAAACACATATTAACATCCACCACAGTGAGTCCACCCAACATCTCCTCACTGTGATGGAGGCAAAAGTCTTAGGGCTGCAGTCTCAGGGCTGCAGGCTGCAGTCTCTTCCCTCCTCTTCTCCTTCTGCGCTGAGGCGATACCCCCCGGGCGATGTTAAAACCTGTCCCGCGGCTCAAACACCGCGGCCCGGGGTAGTCGAAGCTGCCGCTCACCAGACCTGCTGACGCAGCCGCTGGCCCACGGCCGAACCCCGGTCTCAGGCCACCGCCACCAGAACTGCCGTCCCAGCCCCCGGAGCATCGTTCCAGCCCCGAGCCGGATCGCCCTCACGTGAGTACTCGTAGGCAATCTCCTCTCTAATCGTAGGTAATCTCCTCTCTAATCAGCAATGATACCCCACCTCCTTTTCCTTTCTCTCTATCCCTCCTGAATATTGAATATCCCTGGATGTTCAGCTCCCAGCCTTAGTCACCCTGGAGCCATGTCTCCGTGATCCCAACTATATCATAGTCATTAATAGCTATCTGCACATTCAACTCATCCACCTTATTACGAATGCTCCTTGCATTGAGACACAAAGCCTTCAGGCTTGTTTTTACAACACTCTTACCCCTTATACAATTTTGTTGAAAAGTGGCCCTTTTTGATTTTTGCCCTGGTTTTGTCTGCCTGCCACTTTTACTTTTCACCTTGCTACCTATTGCTTCTACCCTCATTTTACACCCCTCTGCCTCTACGCTCACACATTTAAGAAACCCTTTCCCTTTAACTCCATCCTCCACTATCCCATTCGACACCCCATCCCCCTTATTCAGTTTAAAACCACCCGTGTAGCAGTGGCAAACCTGCCTGCCAGAATGCTGGTCCCACACCTGTTAAGATGCAATCCGTCCCTTTTGTACAGTTCCCCGTTACCCCAAAACAGATCCCAGTGATCTAAGAATCTAAATCCCTGCCCCGTGCACCAGTTCCTCAGCCACACGTTCAGGTCCCGTATCTCCCTGTTCCTGCTCTCGCCAGCACGAGGAACTGGAAGCAAACCGGAGATAACAACCCTGGAGGTCCTGCTTTTCAGCATTTTTCCGAGCTCTCTAAAGTCACGCTGCAGAATATTCATCCCCTTCTTTCCGACATCGTTTGTGCCGACATGCACTACCACTTCCGGATGTTCACCTTCGCCCTTGAGGATTTTCTGCACTCTGTCCGTGACATCCTGGATCCTGGCACCAGGAAGGCAGCACACCATCCTCGCATCCCGTCTGTTGCCGCAGAAACCCCTGTCCGTACCTCTCACAATGGAGTCTCCCACTACAATGGCGTTGCCTGCCTTAGGCCTTTTTGGTTTTGGCTCAACAGCCCTATTCGCATCACAAGCCAGTCCGCCGCCCAGTGTAAACACCTCTTCTGTCTTAGATTAGATTAGATTAGATTAGATTCGTTTTATTGTCATTCAGACCTTTCGGTCTGAACGAAATTTTGTTTCCCTGCAGTCATACATATAATTTTTAAAAATGGCAAAAACACACAATCAACACAAATTTAACATCCACCACAGTGAGTTCACCAAACACCTCCTCACTGTGGTGGAAGGCAAAATCTTAAAGTCTCTGTCTCTTCCCCCTTTGTTCTCCCTCTGCGTCGAGGCGACGGTTCAAACTCCGCGGGTGGTTGCTGCCTCCGCCGCAACTCCAGGGCCGAGTCGGGTCTCCGCCGCTGCTGCTGCTGCTGCTGCCGCCACCGCAGCTTCTGTGCCGAGCCGGGTCTCCGCTGCCGCTGCTGTTGCTGCTACAGCTCCAGGGCCGAGTCAGGTCTCCGCTGCCGCTGCTGTTGCTGCTACAGCTCCAGGGCCGAGCCGGGTCTCCGCTGCCGCTGCTGCCGCCACAGCTTCTGTGCCGAGCCGGGTCTCCGCTGCCGCTGCTGCCGCCGCCACCGCTCCAGGGCCGAGCCGGGTCTCCGCTGCCGCTGCTGCCGCCGCCACCGCTCCAGGGCCGAGTCAGGTCTCCGCTGCCGCTGCTGCCGCCGCTACCGCTCCAGGGCCGAGCCGGGTCTCCGCTGCCGCTGCTGCCGCCGCCACAGCTTCTGTGCCAAGTCAGGTCTCCGCTGCCGCTGCTGCCGCCGCCACAGCTTCTGTGCCAAGTCAGGTCTCCGCTGCCGCTGCTGCCGCCGCCACAGTTTCGGGGCCGAGTCAGGTCTCCGCTGCCGCTGCTGCCGCTGCTGCCGCTGCTACAGCTTCGGTGCCGAGTCCGGTCTCCGCTGCTGCTGCTGTTGCTGCTACAGCTCCGATGTCGCCAGCTCCGCCATTAGGCCTCGGCGCAGACGGAGACGGGAAATACGACCGAAGAAAAAGTCGCATCCCCCGAAGGAAGAGACCAAAACATGTTTCTCCCACCCCACCCACACACATACACAACTTAATAAAACAAAATTAACTAAAACATGACAATGAACAAAACGAAAGAAAAAAAACAGACGGACTGCAGGTGGGCCGCAGCTGTTAAGCCAGCGCCGCCATCTTGGATTCTGTCCCGACAGCTTCTAAGTGGGTGAACCTGTTCACAGAGGTACAACACCCGGGGACGTTGGCATTCCATGCTTCCCTCCCTTTCTCACTGTCTCCCACCTTCTCTCTTCCAGTACCTTAGGTGTACCTTACTTGTCGTGGTGTCTCTGTGACGATCTGATGGAGGAGGTGGGATTCACTGGTCTGTGCCTTTCGAGAGAGGGCCAGTGTGGCTGCTTCTCATCTGATGTTGGCTGGGGCGATGCCAGCGAGGACGGGCAGTTGGTTTACTGGGGTGGATCGTAGGCATCCGGAGACAGTCTGCAGGGCGCTGTTGAGGGCAGCATCCAGCTTCTTGGCGTGAGGGCTACAGCACCAGACCGGGGCGCAGTACACGGCGGCTGAGAACACCAGGGCCACTGTGGACATGCGCAGTGTCTTCATCGTGGCTCCCCATGTGGTGCCAGCTAGGCGGCGAATCAGTGCGGCACGGGCGCTTGTCTTTGCCTTGGCACCTTCCAGGTGTTGTTTGATTGACAACGTTCTGTCGAGCTTCACACCGAGGTACGTGGGGACGGGCTGGGACCGTAACCGGGCGTTATCCACCATGATGTTCATCTCGCGGGTCGCTTCCCTGTTGTTGAGGTGGAACATTGAAGATGTTGTCTTACCCATGCTGAGCTTGAGGCGCCAGTTCCACAGGTATGAACGTGCAAACTCTACTCAATCAGCACCAGAGGTCCAGATCAAATCTAAGTCACTGGATTTGTGAGGCAGCAGAACTAACAGTTCTACCATTATTCAGTTTAAACAATCCATACCACAGTCATCCTTTCTATTTTTCTAGACATCGGGTGCTGGAAATGATCCTGTTTTCTATGTTAACTCTTCCATTAGCCTGATCATCTGTTTCTCCGGTTGCCATATTTACTCCACATTAGCTTTGATTTGATCATGTCAGCTTTTCACCATTATTGATCTTCCTTTCCTTCCCTTTGCCCTTTCCACGACTCTCCTTGCTTTAAATATAGGACATCTCCAAATGTTTCCATTTTTGATGAAAAGTCATCAAGCTTCTCTTCCCGCAGATCCCACCTATTGTATTTTTCTCTCAGTGGGATAACATCATCTCCAGCATCAAGGAATCTGTTGTTAAAAGATCAAGGTTATCCCAAAACTCCAAGAAAAATGCAAATTCCAGTGGAAAAATCATTGGGATGTGCTATGACTATTCGTCTTTAGTCCATTCTGTATTCATTGCCCTAAATGATTGAGAAAACTGATCCCTTGCTGTTGACATCAGGGGGAAATGTTGTCTAATATGCAGAAGGCAAGTGGAATGTGATGTAGATAAAAGTCTAGAGGTTTACATGAATATTCTTCAAAATTTAGGCAGGATGTCTATCTTGGCAATCAATATATAAATAAAATATCTTACGCATTGTGTGTAGAAAGGTCAGCTTGATAGTCAGAGCAACATGGAAAATAGGTGCAGGAGTAGGCCATTCAGCCCTTCGAGCCAGCACCCCATTCAATATGATCATTTTTGATCATCTAAAATAAGCACCCCATTCCCTTTTTTCCCCCATATCCCTTGATTCCATGTCAAATGATCTTTCTATGCATCCAGGATCACATTGCCCTTATCATGCGTATTTTGAATGAGGCCGCTGGCTCGTCCTGGAATGAATGATGGACAACCAACCTGACAATTCTGTGGAAGCGGATGTTTTGAAGTAGACAATGGAGTGGTCATCAGAGCACATTTTGTGTTGTCTGCATACGTTTTACTCATATATTCTCATCATTTATAGATATTATGAACAATAAGAGTTCCAGCACTGATCCCTGGTGGACACCACCAGACACAGATTTCCTGCCAGAATAAAAATGGTCATCAGAGCACATGTTGAAATTAACCTATGGGTACAGATGATGTCATTTAATGGATCAATAGTTAAGAAAGGGCAGGATGCCAGGTTGACCTTTTATGTAATGTTGTGGTTTTGTTGTAAGTAACTAAGAAAACTGATGAAGACAAAATGGTGCACATGGACCATTTACAGTGCCCTCCATAATGATTGTGATCAAGACCCAATGGGGGGACTATGTATAAATAGTAACATAGAATTTAATCCAAACATGTGCGAGGTAATGCACTTTGATTGGTTAAATTTAATTAGGCATATAGAGCAAATGGTTGAGATCTTAGGAGTGTTGCTGTAGAGAAAGACCTGGAGATAGTGAATGTCATTTAATATGCTTGCCTTCAAAAAGTGAGGTATTGAGTGCAAGAGTCTGGACAGCTATTTGCATTTGAACAAAACATAGATTAGATCAGACAGAGCATTGTGTACATTTCAGGAGGGATGCAATAACCGTAAAGGTCTGTCCCACTATACGAGTTTACCCAAGAGCTCTCCTTAGTTTAAAAAAAAATCAAACTTGCGGTAAGTACGTAGAATGTACGTAGCGGCTACGTCGGAGCTCGGGACGTCTCTTAGCGGCTTGTAACGCTAACGACAGGCAGGCAGGGAACTCGCTATCAAAATGTGGAGGGGACAGGGGACACAATTTTTTGACGGCCGCGCGCGCATGCGCACACACACACACACACACACACACACACACACACACACACACACACACACACACACACACACACAAACACACACACACACACACACACACACACACACACACACACACACACACACACACACACACACACAAACACACACACACACACACACACACACACACACACACACACACACACACACACACACACACACACACGCGCGAGGCTTCAGAGGCTCAATCCAGCGTTAAATGCTGCTCAACTCTGCCTGTCTTGCCGGGTTAACCTACAAGCTATGACTGGACTGACGGGATACCAGCGCTGCTTCTTCGCACTGGCCATATTTCCCGCAAGCCCAGGCAGGTTCACCTGGCGGGACAGGCAGAGTTGAGCTGGGTTTAGCGCTGCTTCTCTGCGCTGGCTGTGGGCCTGAGGATACAGCTCCCGTCTGACTCCTGACCTCCCTGGCCACCCGTGGGGGGGGGGGGGGGTGGGGCACTCGGGTGGGGACGGGACAGCGCCGGAGACCCGGCCGGATCGACCCTGACTGCGGATGAGGCGCAGGTCTGTGCTACATCTCCCTCCTCTAATCACCGCACTCTATCCTCAGTCCCACCCCTACCCCCCCACTCCTCCCTCCTCCAATCATCGCGCTGAATCATTATGCCCCGCCCCCATTGCCTGCTGACCGACCTCTCTCTCGTCCAATCGGCGCCCTCGATCAGTAGTCCCACCTCCACCGTCTCGCGGAAAGCGGAGATTTTAAAATCCGGATGTCAAAAACTTGGGTGATGTCCCCCACCTCACAAAACATGGGGGGGACGTGTCCCTTCTGGCCCCCCCGGGTTTTCCGCCCCTGCAGGTACTTGGGAAACACGGTAAGCTCGTGACGTTGTTTCAACATGTTCTAAAATGTCCACGAGAGCCCCGAGTACCTGCAAGCGGCTATTACCGTAATTCTCCGAGTTCGAATCAGGGGAAACTCGGGAGAACTCTTGAATTACCTCGTACAGTGGGACAGGCCCTTTAGACAAGAGTAGACAAGACTTTTAAGTGTAGAAAAGACTCACCAAGATATTGCCTGGGATGAACAATTATCATTATAAGAATAGAGTAACATTTCAGGTTGAGACCCTTCTTCTCGACCCGAAACATCACCTATTCCTTTTCTCCAGAGATGCTGCCTGACCCGCTGTGTTACGCCAGCAATTTGTGTCTATCTTTGGTGTAAGATTAAAAAGACTGGGCTTGTATTCACGAGTTTAGAAGGATGAGGGGCAAACTTATAGAAACATATAAAATTATAAAAGGACTGGACAAGCTAGATGCAGGAAAAATGTTCCCAATGTTGGGCGAGTCCAGAACCAGGGGCCACACAGTCTTAGAATAAAGGGGAGGTCATTTAAAACTGAGGTGAGAAAAAACTTTTTCACCCAGAGAGTTGTGAATTTATGGAATTCCCTGCCACAGAGGGCAGTGGAGGCCAAGTCACGGGATGGATTTAAGAGAGAGTTAGATAGAGCTCTAGGGGCTAGTGGAATCAAGGGATATGGGGAGAAGGCAGGCACGGGTTATTGATAGGGGACGATCAGCCATGATCACAATGAATGGCGGTGCTGGCTCAAAGGGCCAAATGGCCTCCTCCTGCACCTATTTTCTATGATTCTATTTAAGCAAGCATCTGCAGCTCCTTCCTACATGTTATAAGGAGAGATTGGATAGGCTGGATTTATTCTCACTGGAACATAAGAGTTCAGTTTAATTTATTGTCACATGTATAGCGAAATATAGTGAAAACCTTTTGTTGCGTGCTAACCAGTAGAAAGACAGCACATGATTACAATCGATACATGATAAGAGAATAATTGGCTTGGTAAAATTGTAAATTGTCCTTTGTGCGTGCAGGATAGCATTAGTGTGCGGGATTCACTGACTTTTTGGGCCAAAGGGTCTGTTTCAACGCTGTATCTCTGAACCAAACTAAACCAAATCTAAGAAAGTAGATGGGTGAACTTGTGGAAAGGGAGTAGGTGAACACTGAGGCCATTTCCCTTCAAAACAGGTCTATATCCTTTTGGATATTGTTCTGGGGATGGGTGGCCAGGGATGAGCAGCAGTAGCAATCAGGTCTGTGGCACCAAACCTGATTCTGAGGCACAGCGGGCAACAGACAATAGGTGCAGGAGTAGGACATTTCGCCCTTCGAGCCAGCACCGCCATTCACTGTGATAATGGCAGATCATCCACAATCAGTGCCCTGTTCCTGCCTTCTCCCCATATCCCGTGACTCCGCTATCTTTAAGAGTTCTATCTAACTCTCTCTTGAAAGCATCCAGAGAATCGGCCTCCACTGCCCTCTGAGGCAGAGAATTCCACAGACTCACTTCTGGGTGAAAACGTTTTTCCTCATCTCCCTTCTAAATGACCTACCCCTTATTCTTAAACTGCGGCCCCTGGTTCTGGACTCCCCCAACATTGGGAACATGTTTCCTGCCTCTAGCTTGTCCAATCCCTTAATGCCAGACAGACCCATAGTGGTAGGACACTTGTTAGCTTGGGGGGCAGAGAAGAGATTGTGTGGCAGCAAGCGGGACTCCAGGATGGTGTGTTGTCTCCCTGATGCTGGGGTCCGAGATGTCTCCAAACAGATGCTTCACCTTCTCAAAATGGAGTGTGAGCAGCCAGATGTTGTTGTGCATGTTGGCATACATGACCTGGGTCGGAAAAGGGATGAGGCCCTGCAAAATGAATACAGGGAGGTAGGCAAAAGGTTAAAAAAGCATGATCTCCAGGGTAGAGAACTTCAGATTGCTGCTGGTGCGAACAAGAAGAGAGGCTAGATGAACACACAGTTGAGGAGTTGGTATAAGTGGCAGGGGTTCAGACGTTTGGACCATTGGGATCTTTTGGGGCAGAGGTGACCTGCACAAGAGGGATGGGTTGCGATTGAACTGCAGGGGAACTGATATCATAGAAATTAGGTGCAGGAGTAGGCCATTCGGCCCTTCGAGCCTGCACCGCCATTCAATATGACCATGGCTGATCATCCAACTCAGTATCCCGTACCTGCCTTCTCTCCATACCCTCTGATCCCCTTAGCCACAAGGGCCACATCTAACTCCCTCTTAAATATAGCCAATGAACTGGCCTCGACTACCCTCTGTGGCAGAGTGTTCCAGAGATTCACCACTCTCTGTGTGAAAAAAGTTCTTCTCATCTCGGTTTTAAAGGATTTCCCCCTTATCCTTAAGCTGTGACCCCTTGTCTTGGACTTCCCCAACATCGGGAGCAATCTTCCTGCATCTAGCCTGTCCAACCCCTTAAGAATTTTATAAGTTTTCTTAAGGGGTTGGACAGGCTAGATGCAGGAAGATTGCTCCCGATGTTAGGGAAGTCCAGGACAAGGGGTCACAGCTTAAGGATAAGGGGGAAATCCTTTAAAACCGAGAATATCCTGGCAGGCACGTTTGCTAGTGCTACTTGGGTGGGTTTAAACTAGAGTGGCAGAGGGGGCAGGATCCAGTGCAGGTGAAAGGCTGGAAGTCAATATGGAAGGAGATGAAATAATGCTAAGTGGACAGGATAGGCAGGAGTACGACAGGGATCGAAGAAGGACTGATGAATTTTGTTGCATTTATTTTAATGCAAGAGGCCTGACGGGCAAGTCGGGTGAAGTCAGGGTGTGGGTAGGTACGTGCAACTGGGACGTGCAACTGACATGAAGACAGGGAAACTGGGACAGTTAATGGAGATGACTTGAGGACAGTCCGTATTATAGTTGAGGAGGCGCTGGACATCCCAATGTGTTGACAAATCTCCCAGGCCTGGTCAGATATTTCAGAGAACACGTTGGGAAGCTAGAGAAGAAATTGCAGGAATCCTGGTTGAGAAATATGAATCATCATGAGACACAGGAGAGGTGCTGGAAGACGGGATGGTGGCTAATATTGTGCATCTGGAGTTTAGAAGGATGAGGGGTTATCTTATAGAAACATAAAAAATTATAAATGGACTGGACAAGCTAGATGCAGGAAAAATGTTCCCTATGTTGGGCGAGTCCAGAACCAGGGGCCACAGTCTTAGAATAAAGGGGAGGTCATTTAAGACTGAGGTGAGAAAAAACTTTTTCTCCCAGAGAGTTGTGAATTTATGGAATTCCCTGCCACAGAGGGCAGTGGAGGCCAAATCGCTGGATGGATTTAAGAGAAAGTTAGATAGAGCTCTAGGGGCTAGTGGAGTCAAGGGATATGGGGAGAAGGCAGGCATGGGTTATTGATAGGGGACGATCAGCCATGATCACAATGAATGGTGGTGCTGGCTCGAAGGGCCGAATGGCCTCCTCCTGCACCTATTTTCTATGTTTCTACATTTCTATCTATTTAAGAAGGGCTGCAAGGTAAATTCTGGGACTATAAGACCAGTGAGCCTAACATCTGTGGTAGGCAAGTTACTGGAGAGGATTCTGAAGAATAAGATGCATTTAGACAGACAGGGCAAATAGGTATAGTCAGCGTGGTTCTGTACGTGGGAGATGGTGTCTTACGAATCTGGTTGAGTATTTTGAAGAAGTAATTTAAAAATAACTGATGAGAATAAAGCCATAGACATTTTCTACGTGGACAAAGCAAAGCATTTGATCAGGTTCTGCCAAGTAGGCAGCTCTGGAAGGTTAGATCGCATGGCATCCATGGAGAATTAGCTGCCCGGATAGAGAATTGGCTTCATGGAATAAAGCAGAAGGTGATGGTGGATTGTTTTTCAAACTTGAGGTCTGAGACTAATGGTGTACCTCGGGGATACAGAGAAGGTTTGCAGGGATGCTGGAAAGGATGCAGAGAGGATTTGCGAGGATGTTGCCAGAAATTGAAGATCTGAGTTATAGGGTGAGGTTGGACAAGCTGGGACTTCATTCCTTGGAGCTCAGGACCCTGAGGTGTCATCTCATAGAGGTATATAAGATCATGAGGGTAATAGATAGGGTAACTGCACAGAGCCTTTTGCCCAGAGCAGGGGAATCAAGAACCAGAGGACATAGGTTTAAGATGTGTGGGGAAATATTTAATAGGAAGCAGAGAGACAACTTTTGCGAACAGAGTGGTGGTTATATGGAATGTGCTGCCAGAGGAGGTAGTTGAGGCAAGTACTATATCATAATTTAAAAGACGTTTGGACAGGTGCATGGATAGTGGTACGAGCGTAAATGCGGCATCTTGGTCGGCATGGGCAAGTTGGGCTGAAGGCCTATTTCCGTGGTGTATGGCCCGATGGCTGTTTGACCTAATGTAGGTTTTCTCTCAGTGAAAGCACTGCTCTCTCAGAGAAATCAAGTTGGCTGAGCCAGTGGCGTAGCGTGGGGGGGGGCCAGAGGGGCGGTTGCCCCGGGCGCTAAATTTTTAGGGGCGCAAAAAAATTGTTGGATACATTTTTTTTATAAAATGGCAAAAAAAATTGTTCTAAAGGCACGCTGCACCTCTTTGGCAGCCTTCCCCTGAATTATTGTAATAAAATGTAAAAATGTTTGCCATTTTATAATTTTTTTTATCCAACAATTTTAACCAACCAGCGATTCTCCCTCTGCGCCGAGGCCGCTGCCGCTGTACCAGCTGCCGCTGTCATCCACTGGGCCCGTGGTCGGGTCGAGTGGCCGCTGCTGCCGGAACATGCCCCAGCTCTGAGTTCTGGTCGCCGCTGCCGCTGCTCCAGCTCCGATGCCGTGTGGCCGCTGCCGCTGCCCCCGCTCCGAGGCCCGGTCGCCGCTGCCGCCGCCCCAGCACCGAGGCCAGGCCGCCGCTGTCGGTGCCGCTGCCGCCATCCCAGCCGCTGCCGCCGCCGTCCCAGCTCCGATCCCGGGCGGCCGCTGCCGCTGTCCCAGCTCCGAGGCCAGGTCGCCGCTGCCGCCGCCCCAGCTCCGAGGCCAGGCCGCCGCTGTTGCTGCCGCTGCCGCCATCCCAGCCGCTGCCGCCGCCGTCCCAGTTCCAATCCCAGGCTGCCGCTGCCGCTGTCCCAGCTCCGAGGCCAGGCCGCCGCTGCCGCTGTCAAAGCCGCCGCTGCCGCTGCCCAGCTCCGAGTTCTGGTCGCCGCTGCCGCTGCCCCAGCTCCGAGGCCGCCAGCTCCGCCATCAGGCCTCGGCGCAGGCGGAGACGGGGGATACGACAAAAGAAGTCGCATCCCCCGAGGGAAGAGACCAAAAACGTGTTCCCCCCCACCCCCACATACACAACATAATAAACCAAAAATCAACTAAACAGGACAAAAGAACAACACAAAAAAAGAAAAAAAACCAGACAGACTGCAGGCGAGCCGCAGCTGCTAAGGCAGCGCCGCCATCTTTTTGTTAGGTTGAGAAAATAAATACAAAACTTGGATTTATAACAGCTCATGGGCCATGGCTAGCCGCTAATGAGGAGGTGCAATATTTTAAACTGCCCCGGGCGCTCAAAACCCACCCTACGCCACTGGGCTGAGCTCATGTCACTGAATTCTGTTACAAGGAAAGAGCAGTCCTGCAACCCTCATTCCAGTCATGTGTGTTTGCTGATCACACTACAGTCACATCTACAATCAGTGATATTGTTCTTCATTTTGTCACTTGTAGTGCATCTTTAATGAAATAAATTCAAATGAAAAAGACCTTGTTACAATCTTCGCAGGATGTTAATTGCTGTGAAGATAGATACAAAAAGCTCAGCGGGTCGGGCAGCATCTCTTCAGACAAAGAACAGGTGACGTTTTGGTTCAATACCCTTCTTCAGAGAGATTGCTGCAGTACATACTGTCATCCTTTATTGTAATTAAAGTCCAGAGTTTGACAAAATACTTTAAATGAGAAGTAGGCATGTTATAACCAGGTTATTTGAAATTTACATTTGGAATAACTCACTCTTTGTTGACCACAGTACAGCAGTTAAAGAACATTGTTGTCTCTGCCTTAATTGCATAATGAGTACATCATAACAGAACATGTTTTTCTCAGCACTTAACAAGGGACTGCTGGGAGAAAGCTTCTAAATCTTAAAAGAGAAAATCATCTTTGGTCCTTGAACAATGAAAATGAATGTGTGGGCTGAGCATATCTGAGCACACACACACACACATGCACACGCGCACAGCCACACACAAACACAAACACACGCACACACACACGCAAACGCGCACCCGCACACACACAGGCGCACACACACAGGCGCACACACACAGCCACATACACACGCACACACATACACACGCGCACACAAACGCGCACACACACACACATACACGCACGCACACACAGCCACACACACACGCAAACGCGCGCGCACACACACACAAATGCACACGCACAGCCACACACACACATGAACACGTGCACCCACACAGCCACACACACACATACACATGCTCATGCACATGCACAGCCACACACACACGCACATGCGCACAAGCACAGCCACACACACACACTCGCACACACACACAGACACACACACACGCACAGGCGCACACACAATGCCGCACACACACACACGCACATACACAGGTACAGCCACACACACACACACACACACACACACACACACACACACACACACACACACACACACACACACACACACACACACACAGCTACACACACACACAACCACACACACAGCTACACACACAGCCACACACACACAGCTACACACACACAGCTACACACACACACACACAACCACACACACACAACCACACACACAGCTACACACACACAGCTACACACACACACAGCTACACACACACACACACACACACACATACACACAGCTATACACACATAGCTACACACATACACACAGCTACACACACACACAGCCACACACACACACAACCACACACACAGCTACACACACACACTCACGCACACTCACACACACACAGCTACACACACACAGCCACACACACACACACACACACACACAGCTACACACACACAGCCACACACACACACACACACAACCACACACACACACACACACAACCACACACACACACACACACAGCCACACACACACAACCATACACACAGCTACACACACACACATAGCTACACACACACAGCCACACACACACAACCATACACACAGCTACACACACACACATAGCTACACACACACAGCCACACACACAAACAAAGCCACACTCACGCATAGCCACACGCATGCACACACAGCCACACACACACAAATGCACACACACAGCCATGCCCACACACCCACACAGCCGCACACAGTCGCTCGCACACACACACGCACACAAAGCAGCGCACACACACACACACGCACTCACAAATACAGCCGCACCCACACACACACAGCCACACTGACACACACCCATACTGGCGCACACACACAGCCACACACACAGAGCTGCACACACACATGCACAATAAACACTGCCACACACATGCACACACACTGGTGCGCACATGCACACACACACAGCCGCACACACACACATACACACACAGCCACACAGGCACATACAGCCACAGGCACACATACACATGCATGCACATGCACAGCCACACACACACATGCATAGCCACACACACTAGCACAGCCACACACACACACACACACATAGCCACACACACACACTGCTGCACACACACGCACATCCACACACTCTACAGACACACGCACAGCCACAGACAGATGCACACACACACACACACACACACACACACACACACACACACACACACACACACGCACGCACGCACACACACACACACACTCACACACACACACACACACACACACACACACACACCATCACTGACAAAAGACAAATTTCTTCCTAATTTTTAAGAAAGCACCTCAAAAGTAAAATTTGATAATATTCCAGTTGTTACATTTTTCATATGCTGCGTTACTTTACAAATTCATTGTAGTTGGCTGTCCGGCCACTGGTTTGTCAGGTATTTTGGGGTTAAATCTTAAGCTAATCATTACAGGGCAACAGACCACAATAATGACCACAAGGACATATGGTGCAGAATACTATTCCCCACAGTTGTTGATCTCTGCACTAAAGGAAAAGATTCAATGGAAATCTATTGTGGCTGTTGCCGACTCCAGTGTTTGAAAGAATTTTGGAAATAAAACATAAAAAATATGCATTTTTGTATTTGAACTGTGTTGGCCTTCACACAGATTATTAAAGATCTGTGTATCCATATTCTGACAATAGAACTTGCAGTAAACCACTGTGAGTGTACCATTCCATGGATTGGCACCACTGCTCTATTTACCCACCTTTGCTCTGTATACTGGGATAGGTTAAACTAAAAGCAATCTGTAAAACAGAATCTTCAAAACTTAATTCAATCCAGAACCCCAATCTTTTGGCAGCAAGTTTCAATTTACTGAGTTTGAAAAAGAACATCAATATTTCATTCCTGAGTGTGCCTGATTCTCATTTAAGATTAAAATTATGTTTTGAGTTCATTTAGTAATATGTCAGAAGTGGGAAGGTCAGTTATTATTATGCACATTATAGTGCATCTATTACTTGGGCAAAGTCCAATGTCTTCAATGGGGTAAAGGAAAATTGAACAATACCCTAGCTTATGCAAAGACCATTCAGAAGCCTTATAATGGAGGGGAAGAACATGCTTCAGAGTCTAGCGGTGTACATTTTCAAGCGACTGTATGTTTTGCTGGATGGGAGCATGGAGAAGAAAGGATGACAAGGAGTCTTTGATCATTTTGGCTGCTTTTCAGAAGCAATGTGAGGTATAGATGGCAGGAAGTCTGGTCTGTGTGATAGACTTGGGCTTAACATCCACAGCTCTGCAATTTCCTAGGGAGAGCTATTCCTGAACCAAGCTGTGATGCGACCCAACAGTATGCTTTCTGTGGGGTATCTGTAGAAGTGTGTAAGTGTCACTGGAGACATGCCAAATTTCCTCAGTATCCTCGGGAGGTAGAGGTGCCAGTGGGCCTTCTTGGTCGTCACATGAATGTGGTCGGTCCATGACAGATCATTAGTAATATTAACACCAGGAAGCTCTCAACCATTTTCACATCCATGCCATTGATAGACACAAAAAGCTGGAGTAACTCAGCGGGACAGGCAGCATCTCTTGAGAGAAGGAATGGGTGACGTTTCGGGTCGAGACCCTTCTCCATGCCATTGATACTGACTGTACTCCATCATGCTTCCTGAAGTCAATATCTAGCACCTTCATCTTGTTGATATTGATGGAGAGGTCCTGACACCATGTCACTAAGTTCTCTATCTCCTTCCTGTACTATTAAGTTCTGTCACGAGTGGTGGGAAACACAGTGATGGCTGTGGCATTGATGTCTAGCTAAAGTGGAAAGATTCTTGTCGGAGATAGTTATTGCTTGGCAATTGTGTGAATGTTAATTCCTCCTTCCAGTCCCATGTGTGAGTGCTCTCTGGGACTTGCAGCAAGCAGGCGTGGATCACTCCTATTTTCCAAACTGTGGTGACAAGAACGGGAGACCTCTGTCAATGTTGGGAAGGAAGACCTAGGGAACTTCCCGAAGGACCTTCTGCAGCAATGCCAGGGGGCAGGACAATTGATCTCCAACATGTACAATCACACTTCCATCCCTCATCCCACCTTGCATGCAAGTTTAAACCACCTTTTATATCTCTCCCTGTTCTGATGAACAGTCTTTGGCTTGAAACATTGACTTTGCTTTTCTTTCCTTAGATGGTGTCAGATCTGCAGAACATTTCTTGCATTTCCTGCTGTTATTTTAGATTTGCAGCCAACAATTTTTTTAAATGTCATAACCATATTTCCTCCTGGAGCAGTGTGACTCCAGCTAGTGTATAAGTTGTAAAATATGTTGGTGAGACCGCATTTAGAATATTGTGTTCAGTTCTGGGAAAGATATTGTCTATGACTCTCTATGACTGGTGAAGGTTTCTCCCCTGGGTTCTCATTGACCTAGGTTTTACTAAGTTAGCCCTCAGTCAGTCAGAGCTTTGATGTCAGGGACAGTCACACTCCCCTCACTTCTGCAATTCGGCTCCTCTTTGGATCGACGCTGTGAAGAACCCTGGAGCTGAGTGAGTTTCACAAAACTGCTGCCATTCCATCTTTAAACATCAGCAGAATCAATCAAATATTTTCACCCTGCAATTAGTATGGCGAATGGAAAATACACCAAGTTGCTGTTAAGGAAGTTTGCCGGTGGCGATAATTTCTGAAGCCATCAATAATAATAATAATAAGTTACGTTGTTCAAACCGTGTGTACTTTTGGTACGGGGGGAAATAACATCAATCCATGTAGCCTCATCTGGCAGACATACATATTGATTAGTTAGCGAGGAAGCCAGCAGCTGTGGCATTGAAAGTAAGTGGCAGAAAGAGATACAGTTCTCAAACCTTTCCATTGGATTCACAATATACAGCCCTGACAAGCAAAGTGAGCACCAGAGGCCAAATCTATAACAGGCAACCAACGTCTCTCAGCCTGTGGTACTGCATGTTGCAGCATATAGATCTTCTTTCCAATCACTTATTATCCCTCTCAGCAATTTGCATTCATATCATTACACAAATATTTTTGAGTTTTAGTGCCACTGGCCATTTCACCTAAATAAGGTGCATTAAGTGTTCAGCAAAGTGCTTTCTCACTGGGGTATTTTATTCTAATGTCTGGATGGAGAAATGATCGATTTGCCTGGAATAAAATGGTGTTTTACCGTATGGAGAAACGGATAGTTAATCAGGGACATGTTAAACAAATCTAGGCAACCACATTACGGCCACTTCCATTTCTTAATTTTATGTAATTTGATGCAAGCCAATTAAAATCTAAATTCCCAGCTGCTTCCGAAGAAGAGCCTTAAGCTACAGGCTAGCCTTTTGCTCACAGTGCACTGAATTAATTTCAGACCAGAGGTTAGAAGTACACGCAGCTGAAGCATGAAATCCAGGGGCGAGTCCTGCCAGTAGCAACATTCTCACACTGCCTGCAAACATTGAGGAGGATATAATCTTTTCATTCAATGCCAGTAGCGGGCACAAACTCATAGGATGTGCACCCACAATTTCTAGAGCTATTTCACGAAGTGCAGCGAGTTTGCATTTGCCTCCTCCACTAATTCCCATCTGAATCCTTACACGCACATTATACCGGAGATTCAATCTGGTCTCATTTATAATCTGGGAATGCCTAATACGGTGACTCCATTCTGTTTCCTGGCAGAATTTTGGCAAGTTGAGGTCACATGACTGTGTAGGTTTTTGTCTGTCCAGGTCCGTGGATATGGCTGCAGTTTTAAATTCTTCAGCATCCTCGTGATAAGGGGCAGCACCAGTGCACTGCTGGAGCTGCTGTTTCACAGTGCCAGAGACCATGGTTCAATTCGGACTTTGGGTGCTGTCTACGTGGAGTTTGCACGTTCTCCCTGTGACCAGGTGGAGCCAGCAAATGGCTGCCTCGCCAACAGTCTGTCTGTTTTTGTTATTTTAAGTACGTGTTAAAGAGTATGTTTTAGTGTTCCTTGACTTGTTTTATGTGGGGGGGTGTGGGAAATTTATTTTCAATCTCTCACCCTCGATGGAGATGCAATTTTTTTCCGCATCATATCTGCGCCCCTACTGCGGCTTAACATCGTGGAGTGGTGTGGCCTTCCCTGGAGACCGTCCCAGCGCTTCAACCGCGGGTGCGGCGCTGACTTACCATCGTGGAGCTTGCGATCCCTTTGCTGGAGATCGACGTGGAGAGCTCCAACCGCGGCCTGTGGTCGTTAACATCGTGGAGCTCGCTGTCCCTGTTTAGAGACTGATTCGGGAGCTCCAAGTCACGGAGAGTTTCAACCATCCCGATGAGGGAGTTTTAATCACCCCGACGCGAGGGCTTGGGATCGCCAGCTGAGGGAGCTTTGGCGGCACCGACTGCGGATGGTTCGACAGCCCTGACTGCGGGAGAATAAAGAGGGAGAGGATTGGACTTTATTAACTTCCATCACAGTGAGGAATGCAAGGAGCCGCTGTGGTGGATGTTCATGTTAACTTTTATTTCATGTGGCTGTGTGTCTTGCTACTTTCCACTTAGTATGACTGTATGGTAACTCAAATTTCACTGTACCTTAATTGGTACACGTGACAATAAACTGACATTGAAAGATTGAAACCTTGACTGCGTGGGTTTCCTCCGGTGCTCCAGTTTCCTCCCATACCGAACGATATGTGGGTTTGTGGGTTAATTGGCCTCAGTAAATTATCTTCAGTGGGATAACATAGAACGGCTGTAAATGGGTGATCAATGCTCGATGTGGGAAGGGCCTGTTTCCATGCTGTTTCTTTTAATCAATCAAATCGGCTCATAGCTTAGATGGAAGGTAATTCGACCATCATTAAATTGCCATGACAGAAACATTGTCACTGTCTTCCCATTTCAAAACAAAAATACATCTTAGGAGAATACCACCAACAGAGACAACTTATCAGCTAAGGTCATATCTTGGGGATTGCAAACTCAGTCAAAAATTCATCTGATCAGAATTATTTAACAATATTTTGAAATCTGACACATAATTTATTTTTTATTCAAAAAAATTAATTGTACTACAATATATTCCACAACAACATTGGAACATGCTATTTTACTTTATTCACTGTACAAATCAGTCCAATATATTCACATAAAATGTCACCCTGAAATATTGTCAGAGTGAAAGACTTGAGGAGTTTTCCCCTCAGGATGAGGTGATAGCAGGCCCTGAGACTGTGGTCTTTCACCCCGAGATATGTGAGAAATACTTTCCCCTGGATTCTCGCTGGTGACCACCAAACTTCCTGCAACTCACGTTTCTGCACCTTGGAATGTGCCGATCCGAGTTAGGAACATAGAAATATTGGGCATTTGTGGGCATTTTTTTGCGCTGGAAGACTGGATTTTGCAGAGACATCTTCTTTAAGGCTGTAGACCCAGAGACCCAGGTTCGATCCGGACAATAGGTGCTGTCTGTATGGATTTTGTACTTTCTCTCTGTGACCATGCAAGCTTTTTCCAGGTGCTCCTGTTTCCTCTCACATTCAACAGACGTACAGATTTGTAGGTTTATTTGCTTTTATAAATTGAGCCTAGTGTGTAAGATAGAACTAGAACTAGTGTAAGTAAGTAAGTAAATTTATTGGCCAAGTATTCATATATAAGGAATTTGCCTTGGTGCTCTGCCCACAAGTAACAACATGACATACAGTGACAGTTACGAATGACTCAGAAAACACTAGACATTAATAATAATAAAACATTAATGATAAAACACCATTGATCAAGCATGTGAACCAATAAAATACCCGATCAAAGGGAGGCTACAGATATTTGGCTGATGAGTAGAGCAACTACTCGTGGATAAAAACTGTTTTTATGTCTGGCTGTGGCGGCTTTGACAGTCCGGAGTCGCCTTCCAGAGGGAAGTGATTCTAAGAGTTTGTGGCCAGGGTGAGCTGCCCGCTCGCTTCCTGGACCTTGCAGTGTGCAGTTCATCAATGGAGGGAAGGTTGCAGCCAATGACCTTCTATGCTGATCGGACAATTCGCTGCAGCCTCCAGGTGTCGTGCTTGGTAGCTGAGCCAAACCAGACCAAGATGGAGAAGGTGAGAACAGACTCTACGATGGCCGTGTAGAATTGGATCATCATTACCTGTGGCAGATTGTGCTTCCTCAGCTGCCGGAGGAAGTACATCCTCTGTTGTGCCTTTTTGACTATTACATAGAAACATAGAAACATAGAAAATAGTTGCAGGAATAGGCCATTCGGCCCTTCGAGCCTGCACCGCCATTCAATATGATCATGGCTGATCATCCAATTCAGTATCCTGTACCTGCCTTCTCTCCATACCCCCTGTTCCCTTTAGCCACAAGGGCCACATCTAACTCCCTCTTAAATATAGCCAATGATCTGGCCTCAACTACCTTCGGTGGCAGAGAATTCCAGAGATTCACCACTCTCTGTGTGAAATTTTTTTTTCTCATCTCGGTCCTAAAAGATTTCCCCCTTATCCTTAAACTGTGACCCCTTGTTCTGGACTTCCCCGACATCGGGAACAATCTTCCTGCATCTAACCTGTTCAACCGCTTAAGAATTTTGTAAGTTTCTATAAGATCCCCCCTCAATCTTCTAAATTCTAGCGAGTACAAGCCGAGTCTATCCAGTCTTTATTCATATGAAAGTCCTGACATCCCAGGAATCAGTCTGGTGAACCTTCTCTGTACTCCCTCTATGGCAAGAATGTCTTTCCTCAGACTAGGAGACCAAATTAATGATCATTGGTCGGCGTGGACTCAGTGAGCTGAAGGGCCTGTTGCTACACTATACCTCCAAAACTAAAACCAATCATTTTCAGGCAAACCATGTGCATCTTTCATCAAGTTTATGATCCGTTTTATAATTCAGCGACAGGTTTTGTTTTGGCTCAGTGTAGATTTCTAGGAACAGTCCTTATAGATGGCACCAATGCTGCTCTTCCTCGCGTAGTCTGACATGCAATCAGATAGAAGCACAATGTTGTACAAAACCAGCATGCCTGGCCCATCCAGTCTTGCGAAACCAACTTGGCTGGTTAATGTCTTCCAAGGTTTTATCTGTTTTTGTAGTGAGGATCGACCTTGTCAGTGGATGATCTCCAAGATAGGAGACCGGAATGAACTTGCTGTTCTAATTTCAAGGTCAGCACGGAAGGCTTGGCTGATTCCTCATATGTCCAACTGCAAGGATGTTACTGAAACACCTTCTTCCTTAAGGCTGTTTAACGCAGAGTATTGGAGGAGGAAGCATGACCATGTCCCATCCTGCTCCATGGAGTAGGCTCTGGATCAGAAGGTGACCTGTAGGCCCAACAGGTCACGTCAGCAATGGCTGCCTCGCCAACAGTCTGTTTGTCCTTTCATTCTTTGTATTTAAATAGTGTGTGTTAAATGTATGTTTTTAGTGTTCTTTAGCTTGTTTTATGGGGGGTTGAGGGAAACTTTTTCTAATCTCTTACCTCGATGGAGATGCAATTTCTTCCCATATTGTATCTCCGTACGCACTGCGGCCTAACATCGAGGATTTGGCGGCCTTTGCTGGAGACCGACTTTTGAGAGCTCCACCGTGGGTGCCTACAGGACTTTAACATCGTGGAGCCCACGATCCCTTTGCCAGGGATCGACCTTGGAGCTCCAACCTTGGGTGCTTGCGGACTTACATCACAAAGCCCGCGGTCTCTGGTCAGAGACCGACATCGGGAACTCCAAGCCACGGGAGTTTCAACCGCCCCGATACAGGAGCTTTGATCGCCTCGACGGATGGTTCGACTGCCCCAACCACAGGAGAAATAAAGAGGAAGAAAATGTTGGACTTTTTTGCCTTCTATCACAGTGAGGAATGTGAGAAATCTGCTGTGGTGGATGTTTATGTTAACTTTTATGTAGTTGTGTGTCTTATTGCTTTTTTTTATGGCTGTATGGTAATTCGCATATCACTGTACCTTAATTGGAGCATGTGACAATAAAAGACCTTTGAATCCTTTGAAACCATGAAAATGTGGTCATTGTTGTCCCTCCTTCACATTCACTCTCACCAACTGCAACAGGAGCAATTTCTGCTTGTTTATCTGGAGTTGAAGCTGTTCCTCCAGACAGACAAGCCTTCAACACTTTCAAGGCTGAAGAATCTGAAGACCCCATTGATGCCGGCCTTGATTGCTTCGTAGGAGGGCATTTGGGAGACATAGAGTGGTGTTTCAATCTGTATAAACTGTTCTCAATTCCTCAAGGCTTTCTCGGGTCACTAGTTTCATGGCCAACCACATTGACACGACATCCAAGAAGGCCCACCAACTGCTCCATGTCCTGAGGAGATGGAGAACATGTGGTGTGTTTCCAGTGACTCTAACACACTTCTACAGATGCTCTATGCTGTCGGGTTGAACCACAGCTTAGTTTGGGAACAGCTCTGCCCAAGACCGCAATAAATTGCAGAGAGTTTTGGATGTGGCCTAGACCATCACACAGACCAGACACCCCACCATTTACTCCAATCACACTTTGTGCTGTCTGAGAAAAGCAGGCAACATAATCAAAGAATTGTCCCACCTCGGTCATTCCTTCTTCTCCCTGCTCCCATCCCGCTGAAGGTGCAAAAGCTTAAAAATGCACACCACCAGACTCGGGGACAGCTTCTTCCTGCCTTTTACCAGGCTTCTGAATGGTCCTTCCATGATTTAGGAAACTGCTCAATTCTCCTCATCTCCGCTGAGGACCCGGGGCCTTGTTTATGGAAGTGATGCACAACAATGGTCCGTCTATTGTACTTCAGATTGACTTGATTGTATTAATATATGGTATGTGTGATTTGTTTCGAAAGCATCCAAAACAAAGCTTTTCACTGCACCTTAGTACACATGACAATAATAAACCGAAACCCTATGAGTTGTACTAATGTCTCTGCTCTAAATTTCTAGTCTTCAAATGGGTGACAGTCAGCTGGCATGAGTACATAGTCAGGGAAGACCACCTTGGTGGATCTGATCATGGGTGCTTGGGAAACAAAGAGAATGTTCAATTGGGTGGGAAAGAACTGCAGATACTGGTTTACACCGATGATAGACACAAAATGCTGGGGTAACTCAACGGGTCTGGCAGCATCTCTGGAGAAAAGGAATAGGTGATGTTTCGGGTCGAGACCCTTTCTCAGACCGGAAAGGTTTTGACCTGAAACATACTTATTCCTTTCTCCAAAGGTGCTGCCTGACCCGTTAAATTGCTCCAGCATTTTGTGAATGTCTATTGGGGATTGGACTGAGTCTGCCGTTACAAAAGATTTCAACAACAGATGAAATCAAATTTGCTGTTGGCCCTGCTGGATTGTCCAGCAGATAATGATAATGTAGATGAAGTCACCAGCCCAATCGACTTTACTAGGACATTACCATCAGTGGAGGGATCTGTTGAAAGTTGGCTAGCCATTCGTTCTTTAGAGCATACAGGCAGTTTAGCTGGTGCAGGGTATTTCTGTGCATTTCATCTGTTATGAAGAGACGACCACCAACCACCTATTTTACTTCGGAGTCACGTGAGTGACTATGTGAAGACCCCGCCAGCACGCATGCACTACATATCGTCTCACGCATTGCACAGCGACGGGCGGGGGAAGTGCTCTCCCGCGGCAAAGTTTAAAAACAGGACCTACAGGTAAGTTCTCTTATCTGAGGTCGTATTTCTTTCCCTTGTTGTGTTTTCTGTTCTAGCAACAATGGACAAGGGGAAGAAGTCAAAGAGGGTCGCGTCTCGTGTGGCTGTGGGGAACCGCGAAAGTTCCGGCAGTCAAGGGAGACCAGCGGCACCTGGACCGCATCCTCTGCGGTCCGTAGTCACCGACGCTAATCCTGCTCAGCTGAGTCCAGCGCCGCGAGCTGCACAGCCCGAACCAGCGCAGTGGACTGGAGGCAAAGCCAAGCAGAAGTCGGTCCGGCCGGTTGACTCGGATGAGTCGGGCCAGGGGGACTCGCTGCCGGGGAGCAGTGGAGATGACGCCTTTCCCGCAAGGAGCGGCTGATGGAGCAAATGCTCCAACGTGACATGCTCCAGGAGATGGAGCATTGGGCACCATGGGGGTCATCGCACACCCATAACAGCACCTTACCCAGGGCTGTTCAATGCATCTCCCTCGACAGAGGGGAGCATGCGGGCCAGGGCTGGGCTGGTCCCAAAGAAGGGGTATGGCTGAAGAAACCGGCAGTGTGCTGGGGGTGCAGGATCCTAAAGAGCTGCTGGGAGTGGTCACCAAATTTGCGGTGCCACCGCAATCAGGACAGCAGTTGCAGACCAAGCTGGCGGCCAGCATCGACTACCTTTCTTTCCATCCACTACAGGAACAGGTAGTCAACAAGGCTATGGAGAAGTATATGCCTCCTGAGAACTGCATTTTGTTAAATGTCTCTGCAGTAAACAGTGCGATCTGGGGGTACATTGGGGCTGGCATAAGAACCCAGGAATCAAACTGCAGAAGATTCTAAAGCTTCTGACATCGGGCATCACGGCGTTCGCTCGTTCCGTCGATGGTACGTAAATGACGGACACTAAGCAGGATACATGGCCACTGCTCTGCAATACTCAGTACGAGATAAATTGCCTAAGAAAGAGCGCAATAAAACCTGCACTAAACCTCAAATTTGCAGGGTTGTGTAAAACAGCTGCAACATAACCACAAATACTGCTATTTGGGGGAAACTTGTCAAAACAAGTCAAGGAGCTTAATGAAGAGGCTAAAGCCATCGGGTTCATGAGGGCATCATCAGGAACGAGCAAGACCACACACCCCAGACGGCAGCACCCCTATGCATCCACCAGCAGGCATCGACACCAGGATGCTGGTGAAAGCATGAGGGCCACGCAACAACCACAAAGGTCTTTTTTAGGCCAAGGCCCAGAGCAACCCTCATGGACAATGCGCCAACCCCGCACTCCGGTGCCTCGTTCGCAGAAGAGGCAGAAGCTGAAGAAATGAACGTGCCACCGGTAACCATGGAGGTAGGTGGGTCTGGTTCTTTCCAGAACATAAAAGGTGTAGGTCCTGTACTAACAGGGGGAAGGTTACTCTTGTTTTGGGAGGCATGGAGGTCTATTACTACTGATAATTATATACTACAAAGTATTCAGGGATATGAAATTGAGTTCATCCAAAAAGGCATGCCCCCAGTTCAACATGTGCCTAACCGAGAGTTTGTACTCTCACAACAGGAGAAATTGGAAGGACATGCAGAACTGGGGAGGTTATATGCAAAAGGTGTAATAGAGAGGTCGGAACATGACTCTCTAGAATTTGTATCCAATATATTCACGAACACCAAAAAAGATGGTGGATGTCGCATCATCATTGACTTAACAAAACTGAATACTTTTGTAAAGTATATTCATTTCAAAATGGAAACATTTGTTACTGCCAAACAATTAGTTTCTGAAGGATACTTCATGGCATGCATCGATCTAAAAGATGCATACTATTCAGTATCCATACATAAGGATCATCGTCGATACCTAAAATTTAACTGGATTGAGGAACAACGACAGTATAAAGCGTTGCCTAATGAGTTAACATCAGCCCCAAGACTATTTACCAAGATATTAAAACCGGCCTTGGCAATACTCAGGAAACAAAAACATATTGTCATGGCATATCTTGATGATATATTAATTGTGGGGAAAACCCTGGAACTAGCTAAATCAGCAGTTTTAGCTACCAAACATTTGTACTGGGGTTCATCATCCATCCAGATAAATCTAAGTTGATGCCATCCACAACTATGAACTATCTGGGATTCACAATTAACACTATCCACATGTCTGTAACATTGCCAAAGAGTAAAGCAGCAGACTTGGCGGAAGCCTGCAACAAATTGGTTGTTACAAGTCAACCATCCATTCGACAGGTGGCAAGAGTAATTGGTAAACTAGTAGCAGCATTTCCAGCTACTCAGTTTGGACCTTTGCATTATCAAAATTTACAAAGAGCAAAGGTGCAAGCGCTAAAACAACATGCAGGTCATTTTGATCGACCTATGCAGTTACCAGCCAAAGCGATTTTGGAGTTGGTGGAAGGGAAATATTTGGCATAGTTCCAGCCCCATCATTATTAGTAACCCATCATTCACATTACAAATGGATGCCAACGCTCATGGCTGGGGAGCAACTAACACTATATCCAGTACTAGTGGTAGATGGAACATACAGGAATCATCGTTACTACAAACACTGGGTATAAACTATTTAGAGATGTTGGGTGCGTTTCATGGGCTAAAAGCCTACTGTTCAACAATGCACCATTTGCATGTCCGCCTGCAAATTGATAATACCACAGTGGTGGCATATATTAATCATATGGGTGGAATAAATCGATATCATGTGACAATCTGGCCAATGCAATAGACATATTTGGCTATCATCAACTTACCTACCAGGTAAGCTTAATACAGTGGCAAACACCAGGTCACGAAATTTTAATGACAACACTGAATGGATGTTGGACCACAAAGTATTTGCTGATATTACTATGCGATATGGAACACCAGATATCGATCTCTTTGCATCTAGACTCAATCACCAGTTACCAACATATGTCGCTTGGGAACCAGACCCTTGGGGCAGCAGCAATGGACGCTTTCTCGCTGGACTGGGGAAAATTGTTTTTCTATGCTTTTCCCCCCTTCTGCCTCATCAGTCAGGTTCTACGCAAAATACAAATGGACTCAGCATCAGGTATTTTGGTAGTACCCGATTGGCCTACTCAGCCATGGTTCCCTGTGGCCCTCGACATGGTCTCGGAACCATATATGTCCATCGCTAAACGACCAGATCTTTTGGTCCATCCTGTAACGGGCAAGAGTCACCCATGCCATGACAAGATCAATCTGTTGGTTTGCAGAATCTAAAGAGACCATTGCTGGATCTGGGACTGACGGACAGGACCATGAACATGATCACGGCAGCCTATCGAGAGTCAACAAAGAAGCAATACCTCTCCAGTATAAGAAAATGGGAATTGTATTGCTCAAGGACTGGTGTCGTGTATAATACAGCTACAGTCACCAATGTCCTGGAATTCCTGTCCAGCCTTCATTTTGATGAAGGACAGAGCTACAGTGCTATCAATTGCGCTAGGAGTGCCCTGTCAGCATACTTGTGGCAGGCACCAGAGCAGCATTCCATGTGATCCCACCCTCTAGTTGCTAAACTCATGAGGGGCATTTACAACACGAACCCTCCAGATATGGGACATCAGTGTTGTACTAACATTGCTCAGGGGTTGGTTACCAGCAATGTCCCTGTCCCTGGAAAAGCTCACGTTAAAAACAGTTATGCTGATGGCACTGGTCTCAGCTCAAAGGGTCCAGTCCCTACACAAACTGAGACTGGACAATATGATGGTATCAACAGATAAGATAAACTTTCGGATCTTGGAGTTGGTTAAACAAAACAGACCAGGAACATCAGGACTGAATTTGGAATTCCGGGCATACCCATCAGATACCCGACTGTGTGTTATGACACACCTTCTGCTATACTTTAAGTCTACTAAAACCTTAAGAGGTAGTGAATTGGCGCTATGGGTCAGCCATAAACAGCCTCATGGCAGGGTATCAGCACAGACCATCTCTAGATGGCTCAGACAGGTTTTGGGAGCTGCTGGGGTGGATACTGACATTTTTTAATCTCATTCCACCAGGATAGCAGCAACATTGGCAGCTAGAGACATGGAAGTGCCTATGGACCATATCCTGGCTACAGCAGGATAGTCTGGAGAGAAGACCTTCCAACTCTTTTATAATAAACCGATCACCAAACCTGCGGTGTTTGCAGAAACAATTTTGAATTCTGTAATATAATTTATCCCAAGGGATCATTATTTTTTTTTAAATAAATTGTTATTGTTTGAATTTTGATTCATGTCTGAATATGATAACATACTTCCTCCCTTGGACGACTACGGCAGTGAGTGAAGCATGGACTCATTCCACGGCATGAAATCACAGATCTTTAAAATCTTCAAGTAGTCACTCACATGACACCGAAGTAAAATAGTAAGACTAAACGAGAACTTACCCGTTTGAAGTTTGATCTTTATTTTATGAGGAGTTACGTCGAGGGAATACGTGCCCTCCATGCCCACCCTCTATCCTAAAGGTCCTGATATTCTAGTTCTTCTTATCTTACTATGTTTATTTCAGCTACTGTTGTCTGTGATTTCCCACCGCTGCTTTGAAGAATGTCGCGCATGCGTGCTGGCGGGGTCTTCACGTAATCCCTCGACGTAACTCCTCATAAAATAAAGATCAAACTTCAAACTGGTAAGTTCTCGTTTAATCTTACTATTTTACTTCAGTGACAAACAATTTGCCTCCCCACAGAAGAATACCATGTCCAGATGAGCAGCAATCACTGCCTCCTAAACATACTCATTTCCTGTGGGTCCACCATGGTCACTACTGCTGAGAGTTGTGGAGGAGCCGCAACCCCATGCTCTTGATTAAAAAAAACAGTAGATTGGCCTTGACTTTGTGGAATTCTTTGTCACAAAAGGCTGTGGAGGCCAAGTCAATGGATATTTTTAAGGCAGAGAAAGATAGATTCTTGATTAGTACGGGTGTAAGGGGTTGTGGGGACAAGGCAGGAGAATGGGGTTAGGAGGGAGAGATAGATCAGCATGATGGAATGGCGGATAGACTTGATGGGCCGAATGACACAATTCTGCTGCTATTACTTATGAGATAACCCAACACACCGCACACTATGCATATTAAATGTTGCGATCCTTTGAACCATTGTTATATTTTTATTAAATTCATTTTATTAAGGTCCAAAGTCACAAGACCACAGTCAGTTGCTCGGTGCCAGCAAGCCCAAGGCTTGTGTAAACTGTGCATTTGTACTTGTTGAGATTCTGGTCCTGATCTTCCCCGGGGCGATCAGTTCCATTCATTCTTCATTTCAATGTCCATGGGAGAATTATGCCTCGGATTAATGATTGAGCTTTCTTGCTGGGAGCACATTTTTTTATCAAATTATCCCTTCTGAAGCTAATGGGAGGTCAGGTAATATTTACATGACATGAAAAAAAATAACTATAACTTGGTTTTCGAGTGGAGGCATGTGGAATAAAAATTGATGAAACACAAAGGTATAATTTCGTCATTTTGCAATTCATATCTGGAGCCACGTTCATCAGAGCACTCTTTCACCCAGCTCAGTTTCATTGGGTTTCTCATCACGCGATGGAGCAGATGTACACTGAAACTCACCATTAGAGTCACATTCATCTTAGCAACTGCCTCCAGCCCAAAACTAATACTCAAAGATCCAACTTAAATGTCACTCTTTGTACTTGAAGCCATTTGCGATTGCAGGTGGCTCTTCAGTATTCCTGAAATCACAGGTCTCATTGTTTCTTGAGATGCATTCTTAACGTCATGCCTCTACCCATATACATGACTCTGCCCTGCACTTCATCAATTATAATCATACAGCATGGAAACAGGCCCTTTGGCCCAACTCATCCACACCAATGAAGATTCTGCATCTAAGCTAGTCTCATTTGCCTGTGTTTGGTCAATATCTTTCTGATGTTTCCTCTCCATGCATGTGTCCACATGTCTTTTAAATGTCCCTGTTTTACCTGCCTCAACTCCCTCCTCTGGTAGCTCGTTCCATATGCCCACCCCCCTCTGCGAAAAAGTTGCTCCTCAGATTCCTCGTAAATCTTCCATTCCCACGTTAAATCTCTGCCCTCTAGTTCTTGATTCCCCTACTCTGAGGGGAAAAAGACTGTGTATTTACCCTATCTACTCCCCTTATCATTTTATACACCTGTATCAGATCACCCCTCAGCATCCTGCCCTCCAAGAAATAAACTACGAACCTGTACAACCTTTCCAGTTTAATAACATTTTTCCAAAACTGAACACAATACTCCATGTGCAGGCTGAACAACATCTTGTACAACTTCTGAACTTAATTCCCTAACTATAACCATATACCCATATAACAATTACAGCACGGAAACAGGCCATCTCGTCCGTGCCGAACTAATGACGGCCAAAGCATTTTTCAACACCTGATCGACCAGTGACACTGCTTTCAGGGAACTATGTACATACATGTACTCCTACATCCTTCAGCTCTGCAACACCTCCCATCCACTGAGCCCTACCATTCATTGTCAAGGGTCTGCCTTGGGTTAACTTCCAAAAATGCAACACCTCACTCTTATCTGAACTAAACCATTACCCATTCTTTGCCCCATTTGCCCAGCTGATCAAGATCTTGTATTTCTTGATAACCATCTTCAACGTCTATAATACTTTCCACGTTAGTGTCACCTGCAAACTTACTAATCGTGCCTTGTACATTCTCATCCAAATCATTGATATAGATGACTTAACAGCAAATGGCCCAGCACTAATCCCTGAGCCACACAAATCGTCACGGTCCTCCATGCCAAAAAACTATCTTCGACCACCACACTCTGCTTTTTACCAGAAAGTCAATTCTGCATCCAATTAGCTCGCTCTTCCTGAACGGCATGTCTTCCAGAGCAGCCTACTATGCAAACCTTATCAAAGGAACCTAGATGAGCTGCTTTGCTGTCCTGCCTGGATCACAGAGCTCACCTGCATTGATTTTACTTTTATTCCCCACTCCCCCACCCTTTAATGTTAGGGTGGCCACGGTGATGCAGCAGTAGAGTTGCTGCCTTACAGCACGCAGTGGAGCAGGTAGACGGGATTACATGATACCCGTGGTGGGGGGAACTACCCCCGACCTGACGAGGGGAGGTCCTGCAAGTTGCACACCTACCTCAGCTGGAAATATAAGACTGGCCCTTCTTTATCGCTGGGTTTACACCCGAGAGCTCTCCACCCAGTAGCACCATGGGAGTTCCTTCACCATAACTGCAGTGGTTCAAGAAGGCATCTCACCCCCACCATTTGTTATTTGGGGCTTGCCAATGAATGCTGGTTTTGCTAATGAGCCTTAATCCCAAAAACAAGATAAATAAAAGGTTGAGACTCATTCAGAAATTCAAGTAAACTTGCATCGAACAAATAGGTAGATAGACACAAAGTGCTGGAGTGATTCAATGGGTCAGGCAGCATCTCTGGAGAAAAAAGGATGGGTGACGTTTCGGTTCAGGACCCTTCTTCAGACTGAAGGTGTCTGCTGGTCTGCTTTATCTTTGGTACATACCAGCATCTGCAGTTCCTTTCTGGGGAGGGAGATTGCAACCTTCACGTGGTCAACCCTATTTTGACTAACGCAATCAACCCGACGTGCACAAACAAATAGATCAAATAGAACAAGTTGACCTACAACTTTAGCCTGTGTACTCCATATGCAAGAAGTAGAAAAAGTTCCTTTCTCAACAAACAGCTTCCTTACACACACTATCCATCAACATAAATACTAGCCCACTGACCTCCATCCAGAGGTAAACCTGAGCAGTGGCTGTAATGATTCTTCAGATTTCTTTATCCATCGCATTTTCCGTTTAGTTTCACAACCTCTCGGGAACGCTCAACATTCATGAAAGCGCCATTACAAAACGAATCGTATCCCTTTCGTCCAGATTTGGTTGAGAAATCTAATCTTCGGATTGCTTCACAATACCGACCTTAGTTTCAATCTTCATGGTAACAGTGAACGTACTGACTGGGGTACTTTGGAAAGTGGACCCGAGGTCCTGTCAAAGCACACCCTCCCCCCCCCCCCCCCTCACAGTTACTTTTCCAAAGATGCCATCATTAAAAAAGACCTTCATTCACGGTTGGCTCAAGAGTAAATCGGGAGACGAACTTGGAACATCGCAGAAATGACAAGTAAACGGCAAACTTGTCATACCCGTGGGAACTCGGTTAAACTCTTGATCATATACTTGGAATCTCGTACACAACCACGAGTCTTTCACTTGGGGTACCCCGTGGGTCAGCTCGCACCGTGAGACAGGGCTATTAGTAATATACGTGTGGAATTTGGATGTTCCCTACATCTGTCAAATCCAGCTACACTAAAACGTCTCCATCAGCATGCTCTATCCTAGAGAAAAAGAACAATGTCAGCCCAGAAGTAGGAATTGATTTTTAGTTCTAAAACGATTCAAAATAGTACAGGAAATTCCTCAAGATTTTGATTCATCTCAACCCAGAATTTGAAGAGCAAGAAAGTGTCATTGATAATCAGAGAATACCCCAAAGCACTTTGTAGCCAATTATGTACTTTAGAAGTGTAGAAAAGAACTTTGCTCATAGCCGACCTTTCCAAAGGGAAATGCTATAGTGAATGACTTTTCTTTTTTTTTTAGAGATACAGCGCCCTTTGGCTCACCGAGTCCGCGCCGACCAGACATCCCCGCACTTTAACTCTATCCTACACACATTATGGACAATTTACACATTCACCAAACCGAAGATCTCGAAGAAAACCCATGCGGCCACGGGGAGAAAGTACAAACTCCGTACAGACAGCACCAGTAGTCGGGATTGAACCCGGGTCTCTGGCGCTGTAAGGCAGCAACTCTATCGCTGCGCCACTGTGGCACTTGTTCGCATAGTTTATGCAAAACAATGTGCTTCTGTTTGAACAAAGGTAACAAGGAAGAAACATAACAGGATGGGAATGAGAAGTCAGTTTGAACTTCAGTGCTGTAAACTCTAAAGAGATTAATCTGATGAATCAACTCTCACAAGCAGATAACCAAACCCTGGCAATGGCAGAATATTTCAGCACTTTGCAACCTTCATAGACGATTGCCTTATTTTGTTAATCATTGTCAAAATAAAAGTTACACATTTGCCAATTTCATCCAAATTATTGGCAACTATTAAATGCAAGTTCGACATAAGGAAAGGGCCCTGGAGAAGGGTTTTTTTAAAACCTTGAGCTGAAATACAGAAGAGTTTTGATGCTGTGTGTTATCTGTTATTCAGCTCCAAACTGTAAAGCTGCTTTAAGTTTGTGTTTATGTGCCAAATATTAATACTTACCCATGTGTTCCCAGAGTTTCCAAACTGTGGAAATTCATAGTTCCCAGCCAGAAATTCTTTCATTTCAGAATATTATGCACATTCATTTTTATTTAATTTTAATGGTGCTTGATTCCTGGAGAATTTGCTACGATTTCTCGAAGCGCATGGACAGTGGGAAGAGTTCCCTGGGACAATTTGGAAAATTCACTCATATCCATCCACTAATAACATCAACTCCTCCATTAGCAATCATACTCATACCCATGGTCCCCTAATATCATGACCCATCAGCTGCACAGTCAGGAGTGCATAACCAATGGAAGCTCCAGCATTAACAGAAGGCCCCATTAGTCAATAAGCATAACAAGGTCTCCTATTTATAATTACAGTCATGTTGTCCCTTACAGGCACAATACTGCTGCTCCACGTTAAAAACGCATGGGATAGGCCATAGCTCATACATAATCTAGGTGAGAGAAATGGCTCAAACATAGAATAAAATGAATAGAATAGAATGCCTTTTATTGTCATTCAAACAGACAAGGTTTGAACAAAATTTCATTACCACAGTCATGACATTACAAAAAAAAAACAAGACACACACTTAACGCAACTTACACAAACATCCATCACAGTGTATCTCCAACACCTCCTCACTGTGATGGAAGGCCCAGTAATCCAACTGCAGCGTCGAGGCGACTGGGGCTCACGATCTTAAAGCCCCTGGCGGGCGATGGTAAGTCCCGCGGCCGTTTAAGCCGCACCGGGCGATGTTAGGCCCTGCTCCGAGTCATTTAAACCCTGCGATTCTGGCGGGAGAAGTTGCCGTTGCGGGAGCTCCGAAAAGCAGTCTCCCACCGGGGACCTGCGAGCTCCCGATGTTCCTGCCATCGGGGCTGCGGCCGACAGCCACACGCCACCACAGCTCTCCCCGCTCCGAAGCCGCCCAGCTCCATGATGGAAAGTCCGCAGGCTCCACGACTGGAGCCCTCAGGTTGGTTCCGGTTGGAGGCCACCGCCGGCTCCACGATGTTAGGCCCAACGACATCGGTGACCCGACAGGGAAAAAGTCGGGTCCCTGAACAGGGAAGAGATTAAATGGTTTACCCCACAACCCCCCCCCCCCCCCCCCCATATATACTCAGCTAAAAAATAATACAAAATTAGAACCAAAAACATACATTTAACGAGACAAAAATTTAAAAAAAAGACAGACGGACTGCAGTCGAGCCTCTGCCATTAGGCTCCGCCACAAATATGAAAGGGTAACTGGTGGAACCTCATTCTGATGAGACACTGGTCACATCTTTCCATCTCCACCCCTTTCCGCCTTCAGCAGAGACTGTTCCCTCCGCAACTCCCTGGTTAACGCATCCCTTCCCACCCAAACCACCCCCTTCCTAAGTACCTTCCCCTGGAACCGCAGGAGATGCAACACCTGTCCCTATTCCTCCTCCCTCGACTGTGCAGGAAGTCAGGCAGTTCGGCAGAGGTTCACTCGCAACTCCACCCAACCTCATCTACTGTATCCATTGATCAAGGTGGTTGACACGGCAAGGCCGAACGTAGACTGGGCGATCGTTTCATAAAACACCTTTGCTCAGTTCACCTGGGCCTACCTGATCTCTCGGTTGCCAAACACCTTAATTCTCCTTCCCATTCCCATACTGACCTTTCTGTCCTAGGCCTCCTCCATCATCAGAGTGAGGCCAAATGCAAATTGGAGGAACAGCGTCTCATATTTTGTTTGGGCAGCTTACAACCCAGGGGTATGAATATTGATTTTTCTAACTTCAAGTAACCCTTGCATCCCTTCTCTCTCCATCCCTCCCTCATCCTAGTAATTGTACTTGTTTCAAAGTTGTCCTGGTGAGTCTCATTGTTTGTAACTTGTTCCCACCTAGCTCACAGCTATCAATGGCCTGTTCATCTTCATCATCGTTACTTTCTTGCATATCTTTCAATCATTGGTTCGATATCTCTCTATATCACCGTCTATATCTCTCGTTTCCCTTTCCCCAGGCTCTCCGACTGAAGAAGGGTATTGATCCAAAACGTCATCTATTCCTTCTCTGCAGAGATGCTGCCTGGCCCGCTGAGTTACTCCAGCTTTTTCGGTCTCTCATTCTCATCATGTTCTTCCGTACCAATTCCAAGACGGTTCAAACTCTTCTTCTTCTTTTTCTTCTTCTTCTTCTTGTGTATGGCGTGCACAGCCTAAAGTTGTAGGACAACTTGTTCTATTTGATCTTATTTGATTGTGCACGACGGATTAATTGCATTTGTCGGAACAGGGCGGACCACGTGCAGGTTGCAATCTCCCACCCCAATTCAAACTCAAAAGAATACTCATATGTATTGGAAGGCAAGGCCCAGTATTCAATCTTCATTTTATACAACATGATACCAGTGAACCTTCAGAAATTCAGTTTACAATATTGATAATGTTGGTAGGTGCCATTTTAACAATGGTAGCATGTGACCAAGTACCTGCTGCTAAGAGGCTGATATATGCATTTTAGTGATCGATTTAGAAAAACCTTGTTTGCATCTGTAGAAGAAAGCCATACTGTCCAAACACTGTACGTTTTTGATTAATTTTTTTTATTTTTTTTAATTTATTTTTTATTTTAATTTTATTAGAAGTTAATACAGTACAAAACAATACAATGGCACCTAATTTTAGGTGCCAACTATGTCATACCGTAATCCATTCTATGTACAACCTCTAGTTTTATGTTATGAGAAGGAAGTAAGCAAGACAAGAAAAAGAAAACAATAGAAAGGGGAAAAAGTAGAAAAATAGATGGTAGAGAGTAGAAAGACGTGAAGTGTGTATATAAAAAATAATTAAAAAAAGAAAAAAAAAAGTGGAAAGTAGAAATAGAAGAGAAGGCCCCTTAAAAGAGAAATTTTCAAATCTATATTCGGAGATGTAAATCTATCCACGTCATGAACTGAAATCAGCAATCCTTATGGTACCGCTGCATCACATGATTCCAAAAAGTCGATGAAAGGAGACCAACTCCTTAAGAATTGGTCATATTTATCTATTAGTCGGAGTCTCATTTCTTCAAGGCGTGCTATGTCCATCATATTCCTAATCCACATTTTAACAGTTGGTATGGTTGTATTTTTCCAAAATTTAAGTATCAATTTCTTTCCAATTATTAACCCATAATTTAAAAAAACATTTTGGTCTTTATTTAAATTGGTATCTTCTCCTATTATTCCAAATATAATCCATTCAATTTTGGGTTCTATTTTTGACTTGAAGAGCTTTGTAAATATATCAAATATATCGCTCCAAAATTTATTCAACTTTGTACATCCTACAAATGAATGTGTTATATTAGCGTTTTGAAACAAACATTTATCACATCTGGGAGAGACGTTTGGATAAAATTTATTCAACCTCGTTTTTGAATAATATAGTCTATGTAATAATTTGAATTGAATTAAATTATGTCTTGCATTAATAGAACAGTTATGTGTATTCATCAGATACTTTTCCCATCTATCCTTCGAGATCTTTATCATTAGCTCATGTTCCCAATCTTCCCTTAGTGCTTCTGTTGAGGGTGATTCTCTATATAATATATTATTATAAAAGTATGATATTAATTTTTGTGAATCAGCCTTAATATTCATTGCTTCTTCTAAAGGGTCTAAAAATATAGTTTGAAATCTATGTATATATTTCTTCATAAAGTTACATACCTGTATATATTTAAAATATTGATTATCCTTCAATTTAAATTTTAATTTTAATTGTTGAAATGATAACAGTTTGCCCAATTCATACATATCCCCTACTTTCCTAATCCCCAGTCTATCCCATTGTTGATATGTGTTGTCGATGAGAGAAGGTTTAAATGCAGGGTTGTTCAATAGTGGGGTTAGTACTGATAAATTATTTAATTTCAAGGATACTTTTATTTGTTTCCAAATTCTTATTATATTGTGAATAATTGGGTTCTTCTTATATCAGAGGCGGCTGAAAGAAGCAGCCGGTGGATTTGGCTCAAGCGGAAGGACCCATGCTGGGCCCCAAGTATTTCAGGGTGAATCTTTGGGACGGTTTGACATGGGACACGCGCTGAGGGCTGATCATCCTGCAGCGGGCCGCCCTTGTGGAGGGTGTATAGTGATAAAAGGCCGAAACACCCAGTGATGCAAGGGTACACTACTGATGATGTGTCCTGTGCCCAACTGTCCTGAAGGTTACCCAGGCCAAGATATACGTATCCACTCCCCGCCCCCCCCCCCCCCCCCGCCCCCCCACCAATGTTGAGCGTCTACCACTCTCAACAATCAACGAATGTCGTGAATGCTCCCCACCTATTGGCACAAGGGACTTCTTAACATCTTGTCCTGTGTATTTGATTCTGATAATCTGGACTCGTCCAGTGACTGCTGTGAAAGGACAGCTGACAACATGGGAAAGTCCACGTGACAGCTTGGAGAGACAGCTGACAGGAGGGAACAGACCCCACTGGGGCCGTCATGGGCTAGCTACCCATGATAGCAGTCCCCAACGCTGTTTCAGTTAGTTGGAGACACCCGCTAAATGCTACTAAAAGTAAATTAAAGAGAATACCCCTAGAGCCTGCGAGAGCGGGGGCGGAAGATGGCTCACTGATTGATAACACGGTTACAGACCCAGGAACTGAAACGACTACGGACAAGGAGAGCATGGCACATGAGACATCCACAACAGCTGCGGGACACAAACTTCAGGTGTGCATTTGTGGTTGGGAGAAAATTACATCAGTGAAGGGCTTGAAGATCCACCAAGGGAGGAAAAAGTGCTTGAGAGAGCAGAGACATGGGCCTCGCATTGACCAGTACTTCTTACGAAGCAACCAGTCAAATCAGTCGAGTGAAGCACAGCGACAGGACTCAAACCAAAGTTCGCAGAGCATCAGCACCCATGTCACTGAAGAGGGTGATACAAGCACAGAAATGCCGGTGGAGGAGCCCACGCAACAACGACAAAGACCTCCATTGGAGGGAAAGATCAAAGGGCACAAACCTGGAGTGAAATGGCCCAAAGCTGTTGAAAAGAAAGAGTGGGAGACGGTCAACAGTGACCTTATACATATCTTGGAGCAACAAGCGGGCACAGCAGTGGAAAAGCTTGAAAGGATGGGCAACACAATCTACAGCTATGGAGAAGAACGGTTTGGGGTGAGTAAAGGGAGAGGTGGAAAGAAATTACCAACACCAATCAAGTCCAGGAGGCAGCAGGAGATCGAGAGGCTAATCAGAGAGAGGAGACAGTTGAAAAAGCAATGGAAAAAAGCAACTGAGGCAGAGAGAGAAGGTCTCATGCTACTCCAAGAGGACATCAAGAGCCGATTGGCAACCTTGCGAAAAGCAGAGAACTTGAGGAAACTTCGCAGGAAGAAAGAACACACAAGAACACGGTTCTACAAAGACCCTTTCAAGTTCATCAAAGACCTCTTCGCAAAGGAAAAAAGTGGAACTTTGAAAACATCAAAACGGGAATTGGAGGAACACCTGGAAAAGGCCCACCAAGACACGAAAAGGCATGAGCAGTTAGTCATCCCACATGACATCCCGCCTATTCAACCACCTGAATTCAACCTGGACACCAGCCCTCCAAGATGGAAAGAGGTAGAGAACACTGTCCGGCGAGCAAGAGCAGCATCAGCTCCGGGGCCAAATGGAGTACCATACAAGCTCTACAAGCACGCACCGGATGTGTTACGCTTTCTATGGAAGCTCATGAGGGTGGTGTGGAAGAAGCAAACAATACCTAAGGCGTGGCGAAGGGCCGGCGGCGTGCTAATACCTAAAGAAAAGGATGCGTCAGACATCAGCCAATTCCGGCCAATATGTCTCCTCAACGTCGAGGGAAAAATCTTTTTCAGCATTGTATCACAAAGGCTGTCCACCTATCTGGTAACAAACAAGTACATTGATACATCTGTACAGAAAGCATTAATTCCAGGATTTTCGGGCTGCTTGGAGCATACAAGCATGATCTGGCACCAGATCCAAGCAGCTAAGAAGGAGAATAGAGACCTACATGTGATCTTCCTCGATCTGGCCAATGCATTTGGTTCAGTTCCCCATGAACTCCTTTGGGAATCTTTTGCCTTTTTCCATGTACCAGAGCTCATCACCACACTGGTCAAGAGCTATTTCCAAGACCTGCAGCTGTGCTTCACAACAGCTGACTTCAGTACAACATGGCAGCGCTTGGAAGTAGGCATCATGGCAGGCTGCACAGTCTCACCCTTGGCCTTTACAATGGCCATGGAAGTCATCATCAGGGCCTCAAAATGGGTGGTGGGCGGTGAACGAACCAGGGCTGGGCTCTGTCTGCCACCCATCAGGGCATACATGGACGACATGACCACACTAACCACTACTGCAGCATGCACCAAGCGGCTACTTGGAAAGCTGCAGGAGAACATCAAGCGGGCCCGAATGAAGATCAAACCAAGTAAATCTCGAAGCATCTCCATAGTCAAGGGGGTGCTTAGAGACACAAGGTTCTGTATCGGTGACGACCCTATACCAACAGTGTCTGAACAGCCAGTTAAAAGCCTGGGCAGATGGTACAATGCAAGTCTCAAGGATAAAGAGCAGGTGGAACAACTAAGGCAAGAAATTGTCAATGGCCTGGAGAACATCAATCAGACCCTACTGCCTGGGAAACTGAAGCTCTGGTGCCTACAGTTTGGACTCCTTCCTCGGACAATGTGGCCACTGACCATTTATGAAGCCCCAATAACAACTGTGGAGAAGATGGAGCGAACCATAACTTCATACGCGAAGAAATGGCTCGGGGTCCCACGATGTCTAACTAACATCGGCCTATATGGCAAAGGGGCCCTGGAACTACCTCTCACTAGTCTAACAGAGGAATACAAGTGTTCTAAAGTAAGACTTCAGATGACACTGAGGGACTCTAGAGACAAGACCATCAGTGCTGTTGCGCCGCCCCTAGTAACTGGCCGGAAGTGGACGCCATCTGATGCAGTACAGCAAGCTTCATCAGCCCTGAGATACAAAGACATCGTGGGGCAAGTCCAGCAGGGAAGAGGAGGCTTTGGCCTTACGACAAGTAAACCAACTTGGCGAAAGGTCACAACATCAGAGCGGAGGACATTGGTGGTCGAGGAGGTGCGGCGACAAGAGGAGGCCGCAAGAAGTGCAAAGGCGGTCTCTCTTGCCAAACAGGGGCAATGGATGCAGTGGGAAGGTGTGGAGCGGAGGAAGATCAGCTGGAAAGAACTATGGGAAATGGAAGCAAGCAAGATCAGCTTCATCATCAGAGCGACTTATGACGTGCTTCCATCACCAAAGAACCTCCATCAGTGGTACGGCGAGGATCCAACCTGTGCCCTCTGCCCAACTCCAGCGACCCTCAAACACATCAGATCATAAGATCATAAGATCACTCGGAAGACCATAAGATCACTCTCAGAGGCGGCTGAAAGAAGCAGCCGGTGGATTTGGCTCAAGCGGAAGGACCCATGCTGGGCCCCAAGTATTTCAGGGTGAATCTTTGGGACGGTTTGACACGGGACACGCGCTGAGGGCTGATCATCCTGCAGCGGGCCGCCCTTGTGGAGGGTGTATAGTGATAAAAGGCCGAAACACCCAGTGATGCAAGGGTACACTACTGATGATGTGTCCTGTGCCCAACTGTCCTGAAGGTTACCCAGGCCAAGATATACGTATCCACTCCCCCCCCCCCCCGCCCCCCCACCGATGTTGAGCGTCTACCACTCTCAACAATCAACGAATGTCGTGAAATGCTCCCCACCTATTGGCACAAGGGACTTCTTAACATCTTGTCCTGTGTATTTGATTCCTTCAATTTTATCGGTGAGAGCAGGATCGTTCCTATATCGTGCGGATAGCACTCCTCTTTCTCCATTTTTATCCACTCCAACTGCTGAGTGGAACTATCCAGCCAGTACATTATGTTCTTAATATGCACTGCCCAGTAGTAATACATAAAGTTAGGTAATGATAAACCCCCAACTTCTTTAGATTTGCACAAATGCTTTCGTTGAATTCTATGTGTTCTGTAATCCCCTATAAAATTAGTGATAGTGGAATCTAGTTTTTTGAAAAAATATTTTGGAATATATATTGGGATCGCTTGAAACAAATATATTAATTGTGGTAAGAAAGTCATTTTTATAGCGTTAATTCTACCTATCAATGAGAGCGGAAGCGTTTTCCAAAATTCAATCATATCATTCAAGTTATTTAATAGTGGTATAAAATTGGCACTAAATAATGATTTGTGTCTTCTCGTAATTTGAATACCCAGATACTTGAATTTTTCTGTTGCAATTTTGAAGGGGAATTTTAGTAAGTGTCTCGAATCCTGTGGTTTTAAAGACATAATTTCGCTTTTATTCCAATTTATTCTTTATCCTGAAAAAGAGCCGAATTCCTCAATTAGTGTTAATAAGGTGGGTGTACTCGTTTGTGTATTAGTAATATATAAAAGGATATCATCAGCATATAGTGAAATTTTATTCTTTGAGTCCTTAGTGTTATATCCGTGAATATTCGGGTGATTTCTAATCCTTTCGGCCAACGGTTTTATCATAAGGGCAAATAGCAATGGTGATAAGGCACACCCTTGCCTATTACCCCTTGGTAAGTAAAATTTTGGAGATAGCGTATTGTTAGTTAGTATTCTTGCCGTAGGTCTATCGTAAAGTAGTTTAACCCATCTAATAAAATTCTCTCCCATATTGAATTTTTGGAGTACCTTGTATAAATACTGCCATTCTACTTGATAAAATGCCTTCTCTGCATCCAGCGTGACACCTGAAATATCTTCATTGTCCTCATTATGAGAGTACTTTATATTGAAAAGCCTTCTCAAATTATTAAATGATTGTCTTTTGGGTATAAATCCCGTTTGATCCGTATTTATTAAATTGTTAATATAATTATTTAGCCTTCTAGCTAGAATCTTTGCTAAAATTTTCTGATCCGTATTTAGTAGTGAAGTAGCTCTATAAGAACCCGGTTCATCTAAATCTTTATCTTTTTTTGGTATAAGTGTTATTGTTGCTTCTGCTAGGGTTTCTGATAGTTTATTTTCAGTATTAGCCTGCGTGTATAAATTGAATAATCTTGGTACAATTGACTCCTGAAATCTTTTATAAAATTCATTACTAAAACTGTCTGGTCCTGGGGTCTTCCCATTTTTCAGTGAGTTTATTATTTGTTTTATTTCTTCATTAGTAATCCGTGCTCCTAATTGCTCTTGTTCTAAACTATCCAATTTTGGGAGCTTGCAATTATCTAAAAAATTTGTAATTTTACTTACATCTGTATTTATTTTAGATGTATATAAATTGTGATAAAATTGGGCAAACCTCTTATTAATATCCTTAGGCAGTGTTAAAAACTCACCCTTATCCGATTTAATTTCAGTAATAGTTTTTTCCTTTTCTCGTTGCTTCAGTTGCCTCGCAAGTAGTTTATGTGGCTTATCCCCAAATTCGAAGTGTGCTTGTTTTGTAATTTGGAATAATCTTATTACTCTAGCTGATAGTATTCTATTGACTTTATATTTCAATAAAGTTATCTTATTATGTTTATTTATGGTTGGGTCAGTTGCATTGTCCAGTTCTAGTAGTTTTATTTTCTGTTCTATCCGCTGAAGTTCTCTTTTATTTTCCTTATTTTGAAAACTTTGGTAAGAAATTATGACACTGCGAATATATGCCTTGAAGGTTTCCCATAATAGCGGTGCAGAAATACCCGGCGTGTCATTTATTTCGAAAAAAAGTTTTATTTGTTCTTTTATATACTCATAACCCTGCGGCTTATTTAATATATGTACATTGAATCTCCAAAAAGGTTTTATACTCGGCATTCCCTCAATTTTAAGTATAAAAGTCAATGGTGAATGATCAGTAATAATACTATTATGATATGATGGTTTATTCGTATACGGGATTAATTTTGTGTCCAATAAATATAGTCAATTCGCGAATAAGTTTTGTGAACTGATGAATAAAATGAGTATTCCCTACCACTTGGATTTGCTATTCTCCAAATATCAGCTATGTTATTATTTTTTATATAAGTATTTAAAAATTCACAGGTCTTAGTTTTAACAAGACGCTTCCCTAGCTTTATTGATTTATCTAAGTATGGATCTATAACACAGTTAAAATCTCCCCCCATTATTATATTTTGATAATTATGCTCTGCGATTAAATCTATTATTTTCCTAAAAAATTGTGGGTTATCAAAATTAGGCGCGTAAATATTTATCATAGTTAATGGTGTATTGTAAATTTCTCCCGTGACTATAACATATCTTCCCTCTTTATCAGATATAGATTTCTTTAATTTAAAAGGTATACCCTTCCGAATTATAATAGCCGTGCCTCTTGCTTTAGAGGTGAATGAGGAGTAATAGGTTTGACCTATCCAATTTGCCCTTAATCTGATCTGAGTTTGTTGTTTCAGATGTGTCTCTTGTAGGAAAGCAATATCCATATTTAATGATTTTAAGTGTGCCAGAATTTTACCCCTCTTAATTGTTTAATAATGCACCTCTATTTGTCCACTTAAAATCCAACTATATTTTAGTATCCTGGAGACAGAGGCAGAAAATTGATATCCGAAGTGCTGGGTCATGAAACCATAAACATTAGGCTCTGTGCCTGGATTAGAATAGCAATCATAGATTTGATCTTTCCCCGAGAAAATATCACAATGACATAGGCTGGCAGATAGCTAGTTGCATGATTCAATTAAGATTGAACTCAGTTGATAAAGAAACCCAAGACATGGCGTTTCTAGGCAAATAATCTATCTAAAGGAGGAAAGTCACAGAGGATTAAACTGGGTATGGCCAAGGTTGAACTGCATTGAACTGGGACAGGTTGAAAGCCTCGGTCACAAGGAAAGAGGATTTTATCACACAACAAAGCCTTCCAATGAGGCTCCGACAGTGAATTAGATGCCTTATAAGCATATTACACAGCCTCAAAATAGCCAGTATTAATTCTCTACCCAGAACCAGCACAGGTAGAATCCTATGACACTTCTTTAAAGGTACTAAAATTTAAAGCAAATGTAATTAAAAGTATGTTTATCAGATATCAGATTGTTTATGGAATACAAAGTCCAGCATGAATGAACAATAAATACATGAAGCAGTGTTAACTTGAGAAAAGTGCAACACAGACAAGTGAACCACAGAGCTATCCAGAGTAAGGCTAGGGTTGTTTGATAGTTAACTGAAGGAAACAATTAAAATAGAGAGGCAGTGGCGCTGACGGACGAGAAGTCGAAGCAAAGAAGTCGAAGCCAAAGAACCGAATGGAAACGAGGCCGAAACGCCAATAAACCGAAAGAGTACGAAGGCAAAACGCCTACTAACCAAAAGGATGGGACGCCTAAATGCAAACTAACCGAAAGGGCATGACGCCTAAAAGCCAACGAACCGAAAAGCTGCGTCGCCTAAAAACAAACTTACCGAATGGCCGCTCTGTCGAAACTCCACCTACCCGATAGGCGGCGTCGCCTACAGGCCAAAGGACCGCCTGCCGCTGAACAGAAAAGTCCAATAACGGACATGACGTTGCCGGGGGGCGGGACTTGTCAGCGATTGGTCCAGACCCCTGCGTCCATCACATCTCTGTGAAGGGATGAACATTGTCCCACACCTCCGCTCCACCTGACCCGCAGCCCACGGAGGGTGGCCGTGGGAGAGTGGGGGCTGTCCCGAGGGATGCGCAACTTCGGCCACTTTTAACTTGGTGCTTGGGTTCAGATTGCCCAGTCACCTATGGCTTGTGTGAGAAAATGAACCCCCATGCTCCCGTCTCCCCCTTCTCTCTCCCCTCTTCTCTCTCTCTCCCCCTCTCTCTCTCGCTTCTCACTCTCCCCCTCTCTCTCTCCTCCTCTCTCTCTCTCCACTCTTCTCTATCGCCCCCTCTCTCTCTCCCCTCTTCTCTCTCACCTCCTCTCTCTCTCCACTCTTCTCTCTCTCCACCTCTCTCTCCCCTCTCTCTCTCCCTTCTCTCTCTCCGCCTCTCTCCCTCCCTTCTCTCTCTCCCCCTTCTCTCTCTCCTCTCCACTCTTCCCCTCCTCTCTCCGCCCCCCCCCCCCTCGCCCTTCTCTCTCTCCCCTTATAAAACAATGATGGAAATAGTTAGTGTTTATATCAATATATATTATAAGAAGAAATATACACATGAAAAAAAGGCAAACAACTGGAGGAACTTAACGAATCAGGCAGCTTCTATGGAGGGAAATTAATAGATATCGGTTTTTTTCCTACAGATTCCAGCATCTCTCGTCTCTTGTGACTCCATTGTATATATTTTGTGTTCTGCTCCAAACCAGCTTCTGCTTTTGGGGGCTTACTTGGCTTCACTCATTAGATCTTTAATGGATCTCCACAGCACTGCTTTTGTAGACGTGTACAAACAACAAACTTGCAGCACATACTTCCTGAAGATCAAAACTCAATCTCCACCTTCCCTGAAAGTTTAGATTTAACAGTTTGTATTGACTTTTTTAGATTTTCATTTTCAGTAGCTGTGGAAGACCAAGAGGTCATGCTTAAACATGACTTAAGGGCCTGTCCCACTTGGGTGAACTAATCCGCGCGTTCTGGCGAGTTTGCCCTCGACTCATACTCGCAGCATGGTTGACACAAGGTCGTAGGAGGTCTTCGTAACTCTCCTTCATGCTCGAGAGTGGTCTCCGCGTACTCGAGGCCTCAGCTAGGTCGCGGCGTTTTTTTAATATGTTAAAAAATGCCCGCGAATAAAAAAAGGTCGCCATGGAAAAAATCGATACTTTTTTACTCGTAGGTTTAGTCGTAGTAGGTCGTAGTAGGTCGTAGTAGGTCGGCATGTTAGTCGTGTATAAACGAGGGTAGTCGAAGGTAGTCGAAGGCAGTCGTAGATCATCATAGCCAAAGAGAGGTCCAAGAGGTCATCTTCACTCTCCACTATTTGGTGTCCAATTTTCACAAAGTTAGTCGTAGCTAGTCGTAGCTAGTCGAAGGAGGTCTTCTACATAGTCAAAGGAGGTCTTCAACATATCATTCTTTCAAACTCTTCTAAACTCGCCAATTAGGTCGCCCAAGTGGGACAGCTCCTTTCAGGTTCCAGATTTTTAAACCAGCATTACATCTGCTGGAATCTCATCAGTAACTGTGCAGGCCATAATTATTTACCTTATTTACAATTAGTCCAGATGAGTAAACTGGGAATAACATATCCAAGTTTTCCATTGACCATTGGGGATAAGTGGGAATGTAAAATGGGCAGGTGGAACTATGAAAACAAGAAGATTTATTAATAAATTCAATGACGGGGCAATCTTGCAGCACATGGGTTTTACTGTAGACAGATATTAAGTTATCTAGCTTGCACCATTAAGGATGAAACACAATACTTCCTAAATTATGACAAATTTGAATCAGTAGAAAAAGAAACTTTGTGTTCCAAGTATATAGATTATTAGAATGACATGCACAGGTGAGGAAAACAATCAAGCAATCACATGCAAAAATTGTCTCCAAATCTAGTGTAATGGAATATAAATGCATACTGATCCCCTTAAAAATTTGGTTTTATTTACAAAGTTTGCTTATATTTCATGGTCCAGAAAGCTGCAAAAGAATTTAATGTTACCTTGTAAGGAACAGCAAATTTGTGAAAAGTCGTGAGAGTATTGGGGTGGGATGGGAGTCATTGTGAGAGTCATCTTCTTTCGTGTCTGTCTTCCATGTTTCAAATGTTGACATCGGTGTCATCGCCCGTCCTGAAAAGGACGCAAGCTTCTGGCGACAATCAGTGGGAGCCATCACTTGTTGCAATAGATGATGGTGGTAACAGAATAAGCTCAGGATACTTCCAGTTTCCAGCCCCGCGATGTGGACGCTTCTGTTTTGGGGCCATGAAGAGAGTTAGTGGGTTTGATAATTAATTTTGGGCAAGGGGAGAAAATTCATTCAGAAACAGTGTTCTTTCTCAGAGTAAGGTACAAAGTGCTGGAGTAACTCTGCAGGTCAGACAGCGTCTCTGGAGAATTATGGATAGGGGACATTTCTTTGGAGCTGCACGTTGGCACAGTAGAAGAGTTTAGCAGTGTCAGAGACCTGGGTTCAATACTGACTATGGGTGCTGTCCGTATGGAGTTTGTACATTTTCCGTGACCGCGTGGGTTCTCTCCGGGTGCCCTGGTTTCCTCCCGCACTCTAAAGATGTACAGGTTTGCAGGTTAATTGGCTTTGGCAAAATTGTGCCTAGTAGACTTGGTGGGCCAAAGTGCCTGTTTCTGTACTGTATCTTTGAAACTAAAACTAAGAGCAGCAGTTTGCAGTAAAGTAAAGTCAGTCTAAAGTAAAGTTTTGGGTCTTCTTCAGCCTGAAGTTTCGGACTCTTCGTCAGTCTGAAGAAGGATCCTGACCCAAAATGTCACCTATCCATGTTGAGTCTGAAGAAGGGTCCCGACCCAAAACATCGCCTGTCCATGTTCTCCAGAGTTGCCGTCTGACCTGTTGATTTATTCTCGCACTTTTGTTCTTTTTTTGTAAATCAACATCTGCAGTTCCTTGTGTCTTCTTTCTCAGAGGAATCTTATTCTTTCCAAAAGTAAATCTGGTTTTATGCATGGCTTTCGAATGAACAGAGTGACACTACTAATCAAAATTGTACAATCTTTTTATGCCTCTTGGTACATTGCATCAAATTGATGCATGTTTTGCAATTTTATGGTGAGGGCCTATTTCACAGATACATTTAATCAGCTCATGTGATACCATATTTCCATATCCTTTGAACTGTCATAAAAGTAAACTATAGCACAGTTGTTCCTGATGAGATATTGGCCCTCTCAGCACTATATATCAGAATCATCATCCGTATAAACATTATTATGCTAGCCCACTGTCTGTCACTGCTTGTAAAGGTGCCACCCTGATTTTGTTTTCCACTTAAATTAAGAGTTACCTTCAAATATTGTTCCTACAATTATCAGATTTTTCTTGGGTCCTGGAAATTTGGGAAAATGTATCTTTTAAATGTGCTGTGTATTAGTCAATCCATAAACTAATAGAGGTGGTGACAGTTATTTTCTTGAATCTGCACATTGAGTGAACTTCAGTCAGCTGTTGAGAATGCTGATACAGGGGGAATTTGTCGTCTCCCTAAATTTAGTCAAAAATAATCCAAGGTCCTTTCTCCTTTGACACAGTGCCAAAACGAAACAATTTTGGATCCATTTGCTAATAAGTGACAAATGACAACTTGGCTAATCTTTAAGTTGCTTCAGCATCTTTTGAATAACCGAATGCCATTATTGTCGAACAATTTACAATTACAACCAGTGGAAAGACAATGCTGTCGCAACCGAGTGAAAGAACGACCATGAAGTGGAGTCGTGGCCCAGATTGGATCATGCATCATCTTATTAAAAGGCTGAACAGGGTCAAATAGTCACATGATGTTGTTCCTATGTTTTTATTCTTGTCCTCAGCCACAGCCTGGATCTTTGCCAAGTTGTGGCTCTGATCACAAAGGTAAAGGGCCTGTCCCACCAGCATGCGACTGCATGCGACAAGCGCGACCTAACGTGGTCGCTTGAGCCGTACGGCCTCGCGTGGCCGATCCCACTTCGATCGCCGGAGCCGTATGGAGTTGTGCGGGGCTGGTCCCGACATCGCGCGGGGCTCCGAAAAACTGACACTGTCCAAAAGTTCAGTGCGGCAATAGCCTGCCGGCCCGCTGCCGCATTGAGGCCGTACGCAGCGCCTCGACGGCGTACGCAGCATCATGATGTCGTACGCAGTGTCTTGATGGCGTACGCCTAGCACATGGCATTGCGCGATGATGTCACCGCCCGGTGTGCCGTTGCGCGATGACGTAACCGCCCGATGCCGTGCGACGTCCAAATTCAGTCGGCCTGCCTCCTGCCCAGCTGATTGGTGAGTATGATATCGGGACCAGCCCAGCACAACTCCAGATGGCTCCGCGGTTGGAAGTAGGACAGGCCCCACGAGGCCGTACGCTTCAACCCACCACGTTTGGTCGCGCTAGACGCATGCAATCGCATGCTGGTGGGACAGGCTCTTAAGTCTTAACATAGAATGTATAACACTGAGCAGTGCAGCACATGGACAGGCCCTTCAGCCCACAATGATAATTCAAGCTGCACATCTGCCTGCACATGGTCTTTATCTCTCCATCCCCTGTCTGCTTCCATCAGTTCCATTGGTAGTGTGTTCCAAGTACTCATACTCTCTGTGTGGAAAACTCATCGAGCAAATCTCCTTTATTTGACATCTCCAACTAGAGTCCATTTGTTGTCAATACTTCTTTTATGTATGCTGTTGAATACCAGGTGTTGTCTTATCCTCCCCCAGGAAACCTGCATTTCATGGCTCTCTTCTCCTGCATGGGAGATGCATGATGTCTATCAGATGCGACCTGTAAACTGTGACACCATTGTATCTGGGATTATTACACAGACGACTGCTGAGCAAAATGTAGAAAATCCATCCCGATGGCCCGATGGCCACATACAAGGTATTGGATATGTGTCCAACTATTGGCCTTAAGAGAAAATAGTGAACAAGAGAAAATGCTGGTAGACAAAAATGCTGGATAAACTCAGCGGGTGAGGCAGCATCTATGGAGCGAAGGAAATAGGCGACGTTTCGGGCCAAAACCCTTCTTCAGACTGTGTTGTGTTGACAAAGTAAACATGTACCAAAAAATGACACGAAATGCTGGAGTAACTCAGCAGGTCTGGCACCATTTCTGCAGAAGATGAATAGGTGACATTTCAGGTTGAGACCCTTCTTCAAACTAATTGTAGGGGAGGAGAAGAAAGTTGGAAAACGGGAGAGGCAGGGCAAAGTGAGGCAGGTAATGGGTTGACATAGGCAAACAGTCAAGAGTAATCCATTTCATTGTCATACGTCCCAGATAGAACAATGAAATTCTTACTTGCAGCAGCACAACAGAACATGTAAACATAGTACACTGTAAACAATATAATAAACAAGGAAAAAAAAGTTCATTATGTGTGTGTGTGTGTGTGTGTAATAATAATAATAATATAATAATAATCTTTATTGTCATGTACGAGACAACGAAATTTTGTTGGAGCAGTCCTCCAGCTGCACAGGAATATGAGTATAAAAATAAGTTTAAAAAAAGAACTATTAAACATTTAGACTATAACATACAGGAGTATGGGCGGCTGTGTGAGAGGGGGGGAATCAGTGTGGGAGGGGGATAGAGTTCAGTAGTGTCACAGCTCTATGGTAGAAGCTGTTTTTCCAGTCTTGTCGTGCGGGCGCTCAGTGTCCTGTATCGTCTTCCTGAGGGCAGGAGGGTGAAGAGACAGTGTCCAGGGTGTGTGCTGTCTCTAATGATGCCCTTGACCCGCCGGATGCAGCGGGTCCGGTAGATGTCCTCCAGTCTGGGGAGCTGGGTGCCAGTGATCCTCTCAGCAGTCTTAATGACGCGTTGGAGAGCTTTCCTGTTCTCTGCGGTACAGCCAGAGTACCATACTGTGATGCAGTATGTGAGAACTGACTCGATGGCTGACCTGTAGAAGCTCACCAGCAGCTGTTGTGGGAGACGTGCCCTCTTCAAGCACCTCAGGAAGTGAAGCCTTTGAAGTCCTTTCTTGGCCGTCGCCGTGATGTTGACGGTCCAGGTCAGGTCGTGGCTGATGTTGACCCCGAGGTACCTGATGTTCTGCCAGCATCCACTGTCTCGCCATTAATGGTGATGGGCTTGATGGACGAAGGTCTTCGGTCTCCTCCTGAAGTCCAGGATCATCTCCTTTGTTTTTGCTGCGTTGAGGATCAGGTTGTTCTCACGGCTCCAGCTCACAGGTTCTCTACCTCTGTCCTGCTAGGCGGCCTCGTTGTACTCGTGATCCTGCCTACCACGATGGTGTCCTCTGCAAACTTTAATATGGTGTTGGCCTCGTTGGGTGGGTTTGCAGTCAAGAGTGGTAGAGGGAGAAGAGGAAGTGGCTCAACACACAGCCCCGTGGGTGCACTGATGTTCAGGGTGATGCTGGAGGAGACCTGCCTCCCATGCGCACAGTCTGTGGTCGGCCGGTGAGAAAATCCAGGACCCATCTGCTCAGGTGTGTGTTGAGGCCCAGGTGGTCCAGCTTAGTGACTAGTTTATGGGGGGGGATGGTGTTAAAGGCGGAGCTATAATCTATGAATAGCATCCGCACATAACTGTCCCGCTGGTCAAGGTGTGTCAGGGTGGAGTGGAGGGCCAGTGACACTGCGTCCTCCGTCGACCTGTTTGCCCTATAGGCAAATTGGTGGTGGTCTAAGGAGGGGGGGATGCTGTTCTTCAAGTGTCCCAGTACCAGACGTTTGAAGCACTTCATCACCACCGGTGTCAGCGCCACTGGCCGATAGTCGTTGAGAGACCTGATGGCTGATTGTTTTGGCACAGGGATGATTGTGGCTGTCTTGAGGCATGTGGGGACGGAGGCCTGCACAGGGAGGTGTTAAACAGGTCCGTGAGCACCGCAGTCAGCTCCCCTGCGCAGTGCTTCAGAACCTGTGTGTGTGTGTGTGTGTGTGTGTGTGTGTGTGTGTGTGTGTGTATATACATACATACATATATATATATATACATACACACACATACATACTGTATACAGATAACAAGGACCGTGATTGCGAACCTGCGTTATGTTAGCAACCAACCGCTCAGCAATCTACTTCTGAGGCAAAGAACATGGAAACGTTAGATTACAGGAGGAGATTGGTTGATTAAGAAGTTGGAAATATTTATTTACTTTTTTTTAATTTTAGTTGCCTCCCCTATTTTAATGTTCTGATTTATTTATTTCAGACCAGACTCGAGCTCCTTGTAAGGAGTTAAGGATGTTGTACTCTCAAGCACCGGCTGCAGCCTCCACATAGCTGCTGCTTCATCTTATTCTCCAACTTGGGACATTTGCTCTTTTGTTCTTTTGTATCGCCGGCAGACTACGTTGGATGTTCACCATTTCCTTTTTACTGGCAAATTCAGGCCATCTTCCAAAGGCATGTTCAGATTTTTTAAAACAAAACTTGGCCCTTGCATGCACTCTCCTCTCGGCCACCCCCCCCCCCCCCCCCCCCCCCCCCCTTCCCTGATTTTTCTGGCTCACTAGACTCAGAGAGTCATAGAGTGATACAGTTTGGAAAGAGGCCCTTCAGCCCAAGTTACCCACACCGGCCAACATGTCCCAGCTACAATAGTCCCACCTGTGTTTGCTTCATATCCCTCCAAACCTGTCCTATCCATGTACCTGGCTAACTGTGTCTTAAGCATTGGGATATTCCCTGCCTCAACTACATTGTCAGGCAGCTCCTTCCATACATCCATTACCTTTTGTGTAAAAATGTACCTCTCAGATTCCTATTAAATCTTTGCCCCTTCACCTTAAACCTATGTCCTCTATTCCTCGATTCCCCTACTCTGAGTAAGAGACTGTGCATCTACTTGATCGATTCCTCTTGTTATTTTACACACCTCTATTAGATCACCCCTTATCATCCTGCACACCAAGGTATAGAGTCCCGACCTACTCAACCTATCCCTACAGCTCAGACATCTGGTCCTGGAAACATCCTCGTAAATCTTCTCTGTATCCTTTCAAGCTTGACAACATCTTTCCTATACCATGAAGCCTAGAACTGAACACAATACCCTAAATACAATACAATTTATTTGTTATCATTTGAACCTCTTGAGATTCAAATGAAATTTGGTTTCTGCAGTCATACACACAAGAAAAAAGAACCAAGACACAACACAATTTACACAAACATCCATCACAGTGAATCTCCTCCTCACTGTGATGGAAGGCAAAGTCTTATCTCTCCCCTGCACTCCTCCCAATGTCAGAGTTAAAGCCCCCGGCGGGCGATGGTAAGTGTCCCGCGGCCATTAAAGCCGCGCCGGGTGATGCAAGGCCACACTCCGGGTCTTGGTGTTGGAGCCCCCGGCGGGCGATGGTAAGTGTCCCACGGCCGTTAAAGCCGCGCCGGGCGATGTAAGGTCCTGCTCCAGGTCATCCTCAACCCCGCAACTTGGGCGGGAAAAGTCGCCGTTGCGGAAGCCCCGAAAAGCGGTCTCCCACCAGGGACCCGCGGGCTCCCGGTGTCACCGTCCACCAGACCTGCGGTTGGAGCCTCCGAATCTCCAGGGTCGGGCCTCAGCAGTGCCACCACCGCTCCTCCCACTCCGAACTCGGCCAGCTCCATGATGGTAAGTAAGTCCGCAGCTCCGCGACTGGAGCCCCAGGTCGTTCCGGTTGGAGGCCGCCCACGGTGCTCGGCCCCAACAACAACGGAGACCCGACAGAGAAAAGGTCGGGTTCTCCGTGCAGGGGAAAGATTTAAAAGTTTCCCCCACCACCCCCCCCCCCCACCCCCTGCCCCCCACACACATACTCAGTTAAAAAAAAAACACTATAACTACATTTAAACAAGACAAGAAAAGCCGCCCACCCGACTCACCATAGAAACATAGAACATAGAACATAGAAAAATAGGTGCTGGAGTAGGCCCTTCGAGCCAGCTCAATATCATCATAGCTGATCATCTAAAATCAGTACCCCATTCCAGCTTTTTCCTGCTTTTTCCCCAAATCCTACACCAACGTCTTTACAACTCCTAAACTTCCATACTCCTCTCCCGTCTTCCCAGGAAAACTGGCTCTTTTGCACCAGAAGTCTATTTAAATGAACAGGCTTTGTGGTTTCTAATGTTAGTAGCATTGAGTTTTGCTGCTGGAACTTCACTATTCACAGACTCCCTCATAGCTGATTTACCATTCATCTTGTTGCTTCTTTCATTAATTTGAAGATCACAGCATTTTACTGTATTATTTTCTACATGTGCTTGTTCCATGATCAAATAAGGTTTTATCATTGTTTGCAATGTGCTCGAATCTGTCAAGGAAACGACTGCGGCCTCAAACATTACATGAGGGCTAATCAACTTTGTTAGCAAATGACTTCTATAAGGTAAAGCAAGTTGACATGCACAACTTATTTTAAGATTTTGTTTGGCATTGAGCTAGGATTTAATACTGCCAGAGTTATTAATGTTACCGCTATCTGAATTCCTATGATTTCCCAATTCATAGCTGCAGATAAGTGAGCTAATTTTATCACAAAATATTCTCATTTGGCATTGACGATAGGAGTTATCTTCAAGATATGGGCCAATTGGTCTAAATCATTGGATTTTGTGGACAGCTGGGCAGCTTGCCATTGCTCTTGCAATTATCTTCTGAAGCTTGCAGACCTTCGCATCTAGTCGTCGATGTCTTAAAACCTTAATGCAGAGTTCCTGTTTTTACTTTAGATTGCCAGCATCCGCAGTTTGTTTTTGATTTTCACTTGAATTTACAGCCGTTTGTTTTTAAGGAACATGTAACGTGATGAAGTTCTACCCTGCACTCCGACAGAATGTCTGTCTGTTTGTCTTGCATGGTTTTTTTTTTTTTTGCGTTTTGTCCCTGATAAGCTGGTGATCAAAACCCCATTTCCACAGACATATGACTTTCCTTTGTCTCCAGCTCCAACCGTGAGAGCTGGGAGGGCCGTTGAGAACGTAGAAGGGGGCCCAGTTGAGGTCTGCCGAGAATTAAGGGGAACCCTGCGGGGGGTCCACTGAGGACAAAGGGGGGACCCTGCAGTGGGGGAGCATTGAGTGTGAAGGGGGAACCGGGTGGGGGGTGCCAACAAAACGAAAGGGGGGCCCTCCGGTGGGGTCGGCGAGAGCGAAGGGGTACCATCTGGTTAGGGCCGCCATCTGCCACGTGTGATGACAGACCTGGTTCGCCGCTGCGAGCTGAAGATAAGTCCATTCGATGAACTTTATGTAACTTTGTCGGCGCCTGAAATGAGGCGACTGTTGTGTACTGTCTGGGTGAAGTCTGCTGTATGATTTTACAGGGTTGTCCACAAAACCAGGCCTGTCACTGTACCTCGGTACATGTGACAATAAGGTATTATTGAACTCATCCCATCGAAAATATGTCCTTCACGATCCAGATCTATCCCGGATTATGGGGATGTTCAGACTATTCAATGTATCTGGAGGCACTGTTCTCTTCATATCATCAGATTCACATTCAATCCCATTAGCAAATGTATGCTCCTGGATACTGTCAGCAACAATGCCAACTCACTCTATTTTAGCACTTGGTGGTCCACGTTCCACTTTATTCTCTCCTGCATTCAATGCTGTCTTAGCCGACTCTTCTCTTTCCTTTCAGAAGTCAACGATTGGGAACGCCAACAGCTCTTGAGATCCTTGGGATCTCTCATCCCTTTCACTTTCTTCACACACATCTCTCCCACTAGTCAAAAAACCGCTGTTGTGTTTTCACTATCGCTTCTGATCCTCCGTTCTCTGATCCCGAATGGTCAGCCCTCAGCAGCAGGCTCCCCTATATCCCCAGCTCAACAAATTCTGCATTTGAAATAACATTGAAATCTTCCCCCACCTCCACCTCCATGCCCCTTTTTTCTAGCCAGGAGACTTCACCTCAAACTCTCGACCCTTTCACCCGTTTTTGATACTCTCAATCACCTGGACCACGCCATCAGAACAATTACCCTCGACAGATCTGTTTATTGCTAACTGCTGACATGGCATTGGTTAGCTTGATCTTCCTACGCCCCTGTCACACACTAACAAAAATCATTTTGAACTTGGTGCATTCTTATTCACCAAGAACTAAGTCCAACATTGTTCACAAACCTTGTGCCAAGGCTGGTGCTATGTGGCTCTGATGAAATGACCTTTATCACAGAGTCTAGATGTCAGTTCTCAGATTCCTCCTTTCGATCACAGTCACTCCCTGTGCTTTCTCCTCTTTTGTTTAGTTTAGAGATACAACGCAGAAACAGGCTCTTCAGCCCACCGGATCCGCGCCGACCAGTGCTCCCCACATATTAACACTATCCTACACACACTAGGGACAATTTTTACCAAGCCAATTAACCTACATACGTACATGTACGTCTTTGGAGTGTGGGAAGAAACCGAAGTTCTCAGAGAAAACCCACGCAGGTCACGGGGAGAACTTACAAACTCAGTACAGATGAAACATTGGAAACTGGTCCAATCCCTACCCATTTGCATCCATGACATGTCTGATGCCCTCCACATTTGACTATTTCCAACGAGCTGATCCCGACAGGCTCATTTTTACCATGAACTTACAATTTCTTCACACCTTCACCCCGCATCAGGATGATCTGAAGGCCATCTTCATCTCCACCGCTGACCTTGTTCTCACATTGAACAACTCTTCCTCCAACTCCATTCAATTGCTTCAGATCAAATGTGTAGTTATGGGTATTTGTGTGGGCCCAAGCTATGTCTGTCTTTTTGTAGGTTATGTGGAACAGTCTTTGGCACAGTCCTAGCCAGGCCCACTCCCACAACCTTGTCTGGTTCATTGATGACTGCATTGACTTTCATTCCTTTTGCTGCCGATTTCTCACCTTTACATGGTCAAACCCTAACTCTTCATTTACATCTCTATATTACTGTCTCCATCTCATGAGATGGGCTGACTACTAACATTTATTACAAAGAACTACAGATGCTAGTTATATCAAATATTTATTCAAAGTTCGACACAAAAAGCTGGAGTAACTCAGCGGGACAGGCAGCATCTCAGTAGAGAAGGAATGGGTGATGTTTCTGGACCCGAAACGTCGCCCATTCCTTCTCTCCAGAGATGTTGCCTGTCCCGCTGAGTTACTCCAGCTTTTTGTGTCGAGCTTCGGTTCAAACCAGCATCTGTAGTTCCTTCCTACACGTAGATTCAAAGTGCTGGGGTAAATCAACAGGTCAGGCAGCATCTCTGGAGAAAAATGGTGGGTGACAATTCAGGTCGGGACCTGTCTTCAGACTGAAAAAGGGACCCAACCCGAAACGTCACCCATCCTTTTTCTCGCTAGATCCAGCCTGACCCACTGAGTTACTCCAACATTTTGTGTCTATCTTTGCTCTGTACCGTCAAACTTATAATTTCAGACCTCCATTTCATGTTTTTTATTTGTTTTAGAATAACGTTATTCCAATCTTAACTAAACATAGATTTAAAAGTTCTTGGTTTGTGTTAAACCAACTGTTCACAATTGAGGAGGAGCCGAAGGTCAAGTGTTTGACGTGTCCGTAGACAAGAGTGTACGGAACCTCTGAATGATGTCCTGCTATTGGAAAGGGAAGGGGTGAGATTACATTGTTTGCTGCACTCATTGCAAGGCCACAGTCTCATTTCAAGAGCTGCAGCAAGTGTTGTCTGCCTCTCTGTATTTTTTAAGCTGCTCACCATTTTTGGCTCCCAGCAAATGGTGAGCCATTGAGAGGTATAGAAGTGTGAAAACGCACACCTAAAGTTTCAGGGACAGTTTCTTCCCAGCTGTTATTAGGCAACTGAACCATTCTACCAACAACTATCGATCAGTCCTAAGCTACCATCCATCTAATGTAATTGGCGACCCACAGACTATCTTTGATTCGACTTTACTGGGCATTATCTTCCACTAAAAGTTATTCCCTTATCATGCATCTGTACACTGTGGATGGCTCAATTGTAATCATGTATTGTCTTTACACTGACTAGTTGGCACGCAACAAAAGCTTTTCACTTTACCTCGGTACACGTGACAATAAACTAATCTGGAACTAAACTAAATTGGAACTAGAGGTGGTTAATGATCTATGCTTGTTGTGACATCTTCAGTTGTTGGGTCTCACATTATCTTTATTTCTACTATCTGTTCTTGAGGCCACGAGGTTGTTTGGCCCTCCATAAAAATAAAGTTATCTTATGAGTCCAACTACCTCCTGCCAAAGAGATACTCCCAAAACTAGACCGTGAATTCCACCAGACTAGTGGTATGGCAGATGTGAACTTCGTTACGTGACAACTTACAAAGATACACATGAAACAATACTAACCATTATTCCTGGCTTTCGTCAACCTCACAGAAGTCTTTCAGTTCACCAACTATGAGATACTATGGAGAACCTCCCTCTAATTTCCCTCCCCTTAAAAAAATTGTCTCCAGTCTGCAGTATTTATGCGATAACATGTAAGCTGCGCTTGAGTGCACAATAGTGGGTCTTGTATAGACCTTATCGCAGTGCAGACTGCAGTCAAACAAGGATGTCTCATCATCCTGACTCATCTTAATCTTCCATGTCCAAATATTGTACCTCACCTTCAACATGCTTCACAGTTTAAGAATAAGGGGTCGGCCATTTAGGACTGAGATGAGGAAAAACCTTTTCACCCAGAGAGTTGTAAATCAGTGGAATTCTCTGCCACAGAAGGCAATGGAGGCCAATTCACTGGGTGTTTTCAAGAGAGAGTTAAGCCCCTGCCCCACTTACGTGTCCTTGGCACGCTAATTACGCGACCTCGTGATCGCGTTGAGGCGTGACGGTCCCGCGAAGGTCGCCCGCACACAGCCGTCTGGAGTGCGTGACGTCATTTGAAGATGGACACAAAATGCAGGAGTAACTCAGCGGGACCGGCAGCATCTCTGGAGAGAAGCAATGGGTGATGTTTCGTGTCGAGACTCTTCTTCAGTCTGAAAGAAGGATTAGGGTTAGGGACCCGAAACGTCATCCATTCCTTCTCTCCAGAGATGCTGCCAGTCCCGCTGAGTTACTCCTGCATTTTGTGTCTATCTTCAATTTTCTTAGCCCCGCTCTGGGAGTAGGAGTGAGGGCGGATCCGGACCGCAACGACCATGAGCCCCAGGCCGAGCTCGGCGATCGTTTGCCAGCTTTTGCTGCTGTAGGAGGTGAGACGTTGCATTGCGCCAGGGTCTTGGGCCTGTCCCACTTTGGCCGTCAGTTATGCGATAGGCCGGTGGCGCGCGAAGGTCTCGTTCGCTTCAAAATTTCGGAGCGCCGCGAGGTACCACGCACAACTCCATACCCCTCCGCGTTTCTCAGTGGGACCGGCCCCGCGCGGCCAAAAGATGCCCGTGCGCCTCAACACGATGACGAGGTTGTGTAATTTGCGTGCCAAGGACACGCAAGTGGGACAAGGCCTTTAGATAAAACACTTAGGGCTAACGGAATCAAGGGATATGGGGAGAAGGCAGGAACGGGGTACTGATTTTGTATGATCACCATGATCATATTGAATGGCAGTGCTGGTCGAATGGCCTACTCCTGTACCTATTTTCTTTGTTTCTATGTTTCTTTGTTACTAAATTGACCCTTGCGTTGATTTCAGCTGTTTTGACCGTCTGAGGAATGCAGCTGCAGCATTCAACTAGGAAAGTGAAGGGTATTCCATCAATCACCTTGATCTGCACCCACCGTCCTCTCCACTGCTAACACTCATGGCTGCTGTGTGCATCATTTACAAAATGCACTGCAGATACCCACCCAGGCATTTCCAGCATCACTTTCCCAAACTTGCTCTCTGCTCCCAAACCTGCTCCCCAAACCTTTGGATATCAATGTAGGTATGTTACAATACTTACCTTCAGCGGCACTGCAATTCTGCCACTGGCCGTGTGCGTGATTTTGGCGCGTTTGAAGGGGGGGCGGGGTTAAAACGGGGTTTTTTCCGACCTGGTCCTGAATTATATTTTGTTGGAGTGCAAGATGTTGCTAAAGAATCGTTCCTACGGCCGTTCTGTTTATTTAAAAAAAAAATTCACCCGACAAGTTAATCGCTGGAAAGATTTTAAAATCAGCTTCTGAAGCCGTCAATGCTGACAACGGGGACGGATTTTATGGAGGACCAGGTAAAAGAAAGTAGTTTATTTTTATGTATAAAAGTGTTTCTTAAGATGTATTTAATTCACATTTTCCCCCGAAGAACCGGCAGTGTATTTGCTGCCGATATGGGGGACTAAATTCACCACATCTGAACGTTCCAAATGGTCCCGTTCCAGAAAATCCCACTCGCAAGCTGATTTAAATGGCCATTAATTTACAGGTATTAAACATTAAATTCCTTCCATTTGGCCTATAAACCCATGACAATGAGATTTAAAAATTATGTTATATTCTGAATTCTTGTGTGAATGTTATTTGGACACTTAGGCTATTTAAAAATGTTAATCTATTCTTAAGAAATGGATAGATGTTTTGATCTAGTAATTGAATTTTGTAATTAGCTACAATTAGGTAACTAACTAATTATATGCTTTAATTTCAAGTCATCTAAGTAAGATTGTTTCATATTTGTTTCAGAATGCTTTAATCTATAATAACTGAAAATTTCTTTCAGTTCTCTTAAATTTTAAGAAAGTTATCGGCCTTTAAATGTTCTCGATCACAGCTTTTGTGTTAAGTCAATGAAAAAGCAATAGGGAACAAGATGCCAATTTCTGAGTATGAAAATCGCCATAACCTTTTTAATACTGAAGATATGAAAGTGAATTTGGTGTCAAATTAAACTTATGTTTATGCTTTATCTGATGGGATAAATTAAAGACTTGATTTTTAAAATCTAAAAATTTTGTGACATTGGTACAAGGCAAGATGAGCAAAAGTGGGTGGCATTGCGGATAGGGAAGATAACTGTCAACAATTGCGGCAGGATATCGACAGGTGGGTCGAGGAATGGTTGATGGTTCAATGGTTCAATTGTGCTTTATTTGTCACATGTGAAACTGCACAATTAAATTTCATTTTTCACATTCACACACGCTGGTGCTGCCATGCCACCATTGACACCATTTCTGAAGTCCAACATCCGGTGTGTTTGCGTGCTCGGTCTACTGGAGCTGTACCCGATCCAGGTACAGGTTACTTCCAATGGATCGGCCCACGGACTATCATCCCTCTCCTCGCCCGGCCACCTTTGTGTCACGGGGGCGCCTCCTGAAGCCGACCTTGAAGGCGTTGGAGGCATTACCCCGGTTCACCCTCCTACCGCCCCTTGCTCTTTGCGTTCGACGTCTCCAGCAGTTCCGCGGTCCGCTGAGTGTTCAGGTCCTCCAGGCGGGCTCCCGGCCCCGTGGCAATGCCACCTCGAGAAGGCCTCTGAAGCGTGGATCCTCAAGAAAGCCGAAGAACACTGCAGCTGGGCAGGGCATACACTGATACCCAGTGGAAATGCACATTTCAAGCTCCATGTTACATGTGACCCCCTGAAGCAAGTGCTGCGCCCAATATCTGATGACATGAACATGAAATAAGGAATTTAAACCATTACCGTACTTTACTGTTGAGCTGTTGCCACATAGCTCCTGCAACCCGCTTTCAGTCTTGAATCCAGAACTGTTTGGGTGGAGTTAGCACATTCTCAATGTGGGGATACGGGTTTCATATGTGTACCCCAGCTTCTAGATTCCAAAGATTATAGACTAATTGGCCACTGCAATTGTTCTTAATGAGTCAGTAAACAGCAAAATCTGGGAGAATGATAGAAATTGTAGGATGATAGATGTATAAAGTTTGAAGGACATTGACTGTACTTTTTGAGAAGGCTCCGCTCCTTCAATGTTTAGTTTAGTTTAGGGATACAGTGCGTAAACAGCCCACTGGTTCCGCACCGACCAGTGATCCCCGCACATTAACACCATTCTACATCCATTAGGGACAATTTTTTACATTTACCAAGCCAAGTAACTTACAAACCTGTACATCTTTGGAGTGTGGGAGGAAACCGAAGATCTCGGAGAAAACCCACGCAGGTCACGGGGAGAATGTACAAACTTCGTACAACAGCACCCGTAGTCGGGATCGAACCTGGGTCTTCGACGCTGCATTAGCTGTAAGGCAGCAACTCTACTGCTGCCCCAAACATCTGCAGAAATATGCTGGGGATGTTCTACCAATTGGTGATGGCTTGTGCCATCTTCTTCGCTGTGGTCTGCTGGGATAGCAAGACGAAGGCCGCGGACGCCAACAGAATTAACAAACTCATCAGGAAGGCTGGCTCTGTCTTAGGGGCGGAGTTGGATTCATGGGATGTGGTCTTGGAGGGGAGGAGCATCCTGGGCAATATAGCTCACCCCCTCCATGATAAACTGGTCAGCCTGAGGAGCACCTTCAGCAACGGACTGGTTCCACCAAGATGCAGCACAGAATGCCACAGGAGATCTTTCTTCCCTGTGGCTATCAAACTGTACAACTCCGCCCCATTCAGGAGATAAAACTCCAACAAATTTTTTAAATTACTGGCCTGGTAATTACTGGCTGAGCAAAGGTCTTCCAGGCCAAGGCCCAAGCCGGTCCTCAGTAAATGTATGGAATCCACGCACCACAGCAGTCCTTCTCTCCAAACTAAGGACGGAAATAGAACCCACATCAGGGGCCTTTGGGCATAACATAAGACCACCGGTAGCCATGGAGGTAGGTGGGTCTGGTTCTTTCCAAAACATGGGGTAGGTGGACCATTTACAAGTTGGTAATATTTACACTTGATTTGTACAAATAACAATAATAACATGAAATTAGTTTATACTGCACAGTATACAAGGTTTCCAAGCAGGCTTCCGGGCCAGGATAGCCTTTCGAGACAGGCTCGGAAACATGGCCAGAGTTGTCTTTCGAGACAGGCTCGGAATTATAGCAGGCGTGGCCTGATCATTGTGAAAGTTGGTAAAGGTAGGTTCATCCTTGATTTACCCATGCATGTGCAGTATAGACATTTCAGCATAGGAAACTTTGTTACTGTTTAACAACTGATTTCCATAGGAATGCATCGAACTCAAAGGTACATACTATTCAGTTCCCATTCACATGGATCACTGGAGATATTTGAAATTTAACTGGATGGGGCAATAATAACAGTTAAAGCGTGCAAAATGGGCTAACTTCAGCTCACAGGTTATTTACCAAATTACTAAAAACCAGGGCTCGGGCTGCTCAGAGCCCAAAATCACTTGTTATGGCCTATCTGGAAGATATTCTAAACGCTGTATTTTGCTAAAATTAACTGTTTCAGTCGCAAGTTATATTTGAGATTCTCATCCATCCGGTAAAATTTAAGTTGATACCAACTGGAGTTATTGATTATTGGGTTTTACCTTTAACTCTATTACTTTGTCTGTGGCAAGAGATTAGAATTAGTAGAAGCGCCTCAAGTAACCAGTGGCAATATAGTGGCTGTGCCTTTCAGCAGCGCAATTTGGGCCTTGCATTAACAGAACTTACAAACGTGCAAAGGACCAAGCTCTTTAGTACCATTTAGGTCTTTGTTACCAGACCTATGCTAGTACCAGCTGAAGCTATCAAAGTCACAATGGTGGACGAACAGTATTCAGCATTGCTAATATCTTTTGGTCTGTAAATGTTCAGTTATATTACAACCAGATGCTAATGCTCAAATATGGAAAATTATTGATACCATCTCTAGTTACGGAGGCAGATGCGATTTGCATGAGTTACCAATTCTTCAGTTATATGGTATCAACTACCTGTAGACACTGGGTGCATTCTATGGGTTAAAGGTTATTGTGCGCATATGCATAATCTGCATTCTCAACTCCAAGTTGATACACTTTGGTGGTGGCATATATTAATCAAATGGGTGCAATCAACTCAGTATCCTGTGATAGTTTACATAACCTCATTTGGCACTGGTGTATCATCACGTAAAATCAAAGATAACAGAATGTATGTTAAGTATTAAATCATAAAGTATTTAATGACATTGTCCGAAAATCGAGATGTTTTGCAACCAGCCTCAATCACCAGTTGCAAAAAATATGTGGCATGGCAGTGGCGATGGATGTATTCTCGCTACACTGGGGAGGAATGTCCTTTTATGTCTTTCCTCCATTTTGCCTGATCAGTCGGGTCTTGCAAAAATTCAGCAAGTTCCCGCTTCAGGCATTTCTCGTAGTGCCTGACTGGCCTATACAGCCATGGTTCACGCTGATGTTGGGAATGCTAAAAGAACCTTATATGGTTATTTCTCGACACAAAAATTGCTGGTTTAGCCCGTGACTCGGGAAACCATCCTCTGCATGATAAAATAAATTCATTGACTTGCAGATTCTGAGAAGACCGTTCCTGCGGCTTGGGTTGTCAGACCGAACCATGGACGTGCTCACTGCAGATTGCAGGGATAGCACCAAAAAAGCAGTACATTTCCTCATAAGAAGATGGGAAATATTTTGTTTAAATGCTAATATTACATATAATTCGGCACGGATGACTGACGTCTTGAAGTTCAGTTTTATATGTGTCTTTGACAATCATTAAGTTACAGTGCCATTAACTGCCAAATGTGCCTTCTCATCATATTGGCTGCGGGGAGCAGGATCCACTCTGTTGGGTCTCACCCTCTGATATCTGGATTATGAAGGGTATCTTCAACTCAAAACCTCCCAGGCCCAGGTGCGCAGAGATATGGGATGTTAACATTGCTAACGCCGCTTCGCAGGTGGGCTCCAGCTACATCCCAGTCCTTGGTCAAACTCACTTACAAAGTGGTTATGCTCATGGCACTGGGTTCAGCGCAACGGGTCCAGTCATTGCATAAGCTGTGACTGGACAGGATGATTACATCTGCAGGCAAAATAACATTTTATGTTTATGACTTAGTCAAGCAGAGTAGACCAGGGGCATCAGGTCTCAAACTAGATATGTTGGCATATCCCATGGACCTTTGGTTGTGTGTGGTAACACATCTACACCAGTATGTTAAGGTCACCAAGAGCCTTAGATACTCTGAACTAGCAATGTTTGTTAGTTACATAAAGCCTCCTAAGAAGGTATCAGTACAGACCATCTCCGGGTGGTTAAAACGGGTTCTGGCTTATACAGGAGTGAACACTGACATTTTCAAGTTTAACTCCACCAGGGCTGCAACAACATCAGCAGCAGGGTTATGGACGTTTCACTGGACCACATCCTAGCGGCTGCAGGATGGTCAAATGAACGATCTTTCCAAACATTTATGACTAACCCATTGCCAGGTATTTGCCAACTCTATTTTAGGTTCTGTTTTATAGTTTCCTCCCGGTTGAGGGGGGTTACTATTATCATTATTTGTTCATTAAAAAGCATCAACATGTTTATATCTGTCATGACTGAATGCATTATTAATGTTCACTCATCCTTGGTCAACTGATGCAGTGTGTGACGCATGGACTCGTTTCCATGGCATGAAATCACAGAGCTTTGAAATCTTCACGTAGTCACTCACGTGACTCCAAAGTAAAATAGTAAGATTAAATGAGAACTTACCAGTTTGAAGTTTGATCTTTATTTTATGAGGAGTTACGTTGAGGGATTACGTGCCCTCCACTCCCAACCCTCTCTCATAAAGGTCAGCTGGTAGTTCTAGTTTCTTGGACCTTGCTATATTCAGTTCAACAACTGTTATCTGTGATTTCACACCGCTGCTTTGAAGATTGACGTGCATGCGGGCTGGCGGGCTCTTCACATAATCCCTCAACGTAACTCCTCATAAAATAAAGATCAAACTTCAAACTGGTAAGTTCTCGTTTAATCTTACTATTTTTTGTAGGACTCTGATTCGATCAGCATCTTCATTGAATAGTGAAATAACAGCTAAATATGCAGACCCTCTGACTGTACTGTGTTTACCTGGAGATAGCTTAGATTAAAATTAACATATTTTCCAAGCTAATGTATTAGTCTTTGTAAGCAAATGATCTTAAATCCTAGTCAAGAACAGGGTGCAGCACAAATATCAATCATTTTATTGAAATTGTGACCTGGAAAATTAAAAGTGCTGAACAATTTGTTACCTGATTACCTATGATGAAGTACATTACTTTGCCAGTACAGTAACTAGACGATCTTTATCTTTCACTACCCTTTTCATTTTAAACAATCCCTTTGTACAACCTCTTGACGGCTATATATTTTTGTGCAAGAACATTTTAACATATTTTATTCCAAATATGCTCTTGGGCCAGGAACTCTGCTGTGGTCAATTATCTAATAGTTAGTATAGCCGTGGATGTTTCCTTTCTGCATTTCTCCCTTTAAAGATTGTTGTTCTTTGTGGTCATTATGGTAATAATCAAGCTGGATCATTTAATGTTAAGAATTCAACACTGGGCTTCTATGCTGTTTAGTGTTGCCATGTACAGAATCAACAAGGAGACGCAAGAAAGGACATATCAATAACTATTGATAATCTCTAGATGTTGTTTTAAATATATACCCTCTGAAATGTACACAAATTGAATTACATGTTGTCTCTATAGTACATATTGCAGTATGAAGCATTTCTTTTGAAACATTGAGCAATTCAATGCCCCGATTAGAGTCATGGAGTGATACAGCGTGGAAACGGGATGCAAGCAGAAGCCTCCACGTGGCGCATCCTGGGCAATTCCGACGACAGAAACTGTACCACAGTGACTGACTGAAGTAGCCAATTCTGCAACCACCGACCGTCAACTGTCACTGACGTGGTATAGAAGATGGCCGGACATGAGGAAGAAGACAGCGTGGAAACAGGCCATTCGGCCCAACTTGCCCACACCGGCCAACATGGCCCAGCTGTGCTAGTCCCACCTGCCTGCGTTTGGTCCATATCCCTCCAAACCTGTCCTATTCATATACCTGTCTAATTGTTTCTTAAACATTGGGATAGTCCCAGCATCAACTACCTCCTGTGGCAGCTTGTTCCATACATCCACCACCCTTCATGTGAAAAAGCTACCCCTTAGATTCCTATTGAATCTTTTCCCCTTCATCTTAAAACTATGACCTCTGGTCCTCCATTCCCCTCCCTACTCTGGGCAAGAAACTCTGCGCATCTACCCGATCTAGTCCTCTCATGTTTTGTATACACCTCTATAAGATCACCCCCTCATCCTCCTGTGCTCCAAGGAATAGAGTCAACCTCTCATTTTAGCTTGGACCTTCTAGTCCTGGCAACATCCACGTAAATCTTCTCCATTCCCTTTCCAGCTTGACAACACCTTTTCTATAACATGGTGCCTAGAACTGAACACAATACTCTAAATGCGGCCTCACCGATGTCTTATACAACTGCAACATATTCTCCCAACTTCTATACTCAATACTCTGACTCTTGAAGGCCAATGTGCCAAAAGCCTTTTTGACCAGCTTATCCACCTGCGACTTGACCTTCAAGGAACCATGCATCTGTACTCCTAGATCACTCTGCTCTACAACACTCCCCAGAGCCCTACCATTGACTCATGTTAGTCTTCCCAAAATGCAACACCTCTCTTTTTTCGGTATTAAATTCCATCAACCATTCTTCAGCCCACCAGGCCAATCGATCCAAATCGTGTTGCAATCTTTCACAACCATCTTCACTATTTGCAAACCACACACTTTTGTATCATCAGCAAACTTGCTAATCTTGCCATGTATGCTCTCATCCAAATCATCGATATATTAACAAACTGTAATGGGCCCATCACCGAACCCTGAGGCACACCACTAGTCACAGGCCGCCAGTCAGAGAAGCAACCTTCCACCATCACCCTCTGCTTCCATCCATGAAACAAATTTGCTATCCATTCAGCTATCTCTCCTTGGATTCCATGTGATCCCAGAGCAGCTTATAATAATACATTTTATTTAATGGGCGCCTTTCAGACATCTCAAGGACACCTTACATAGATTAATCGGAATAAAAACATATAATCGGAATAAAATAAGTAATAAAGACATCACAGAGACACAAATTAAAAACAGATTTCAATCCAAAAACAGAAAATTCAAAAACACAATGAAGAGAGAGCAGCGGCAGCCAAAGCGCGCCAGCGTCCACTCTCTCTTCACGGCAGCCATCTAAGACACAGACTTACAGGATTACAATTAGACAAAAGAAATCATCCCCCCACAGTGGATAGCACTGTGGGGGAAGGCACAATGCCCAGTCCCCACCCCAAGTTCACCCCAAAGTCAGGCCTATTGAGGCCACCGCAATTGCCTCTACGGAGGCCCGATGTTCTCACCGGGTGGTCTTGCCCCGGCGTCGGGAGAGTCCTCTCGGCGGCTGGGCCACCTGGAACGGCCGCTTCCTGGTTGGAGACCGCGGCTGCCGAAGCCGACAAGGCCGCGCCGGTTTGGAGCTCCCGGGCTCCCGATGATAAAGTCGGCGCCGCCTCTCCGCACTGCCGCCTCTCCGCACTGCCGCCTCTCCGCACGCCGCCTCTCCGCACGCCGCCTCTCCGCTCCGCAGACCCGCAGCCCGGAGATGTTGCTCTCGGCGGTCCAGCTCACCAGAGATCCAGCGCGTTGCTCCAGCGCGGCGACCCAGGCAAGGCATCGCCCGCTCCACTCCACTCCGCTCAGTGCTGTGCCGCCACCGAGGCCCAGGTGCTGGGCGGTCCCCGCCAGGAAACGGCGCTCCAAGCCCGCTGGTAGGCCACGAGGACGGGTCGACGGGCAGCCCGGAGAAAAGGCTGCCACACCAACCAGGTAGGGACCTAGAAATAAAGTTTACTCCTACCCCCCACATTAAAAAGTCCATATCCCCTACAAACAAAAAAAAAAAAAAAAAGCCTACCATGCGGAACCTTGTCAGTGCAATCATTTCATGCTTGTGAATCTCTTTAACATTCACAAACACAGTAAACCCCCATTATAATGACGAGGACAATAGACAATAGACAATAGGCACAGGAGTAGGCCATTCGACCCTTCGGGCCAGCACCGCCATTCAATGTGATCATGGCGGATCATCCCCAATCAGTACCCCGTTCCTTCCTTCTCCCCATATCCCCTGACTTTGCTATCTTTAAGAGCCCTATCTAGCTCTCTCTTGAAAGTACCCAGCCTCCACCGTCCTCTGAGGCAGAGAATTCCACAGACTCACAACTCTCTGGGAGAAAAAGTGTTTCCTCGTCTCCGTTCTAAATAGCTTACCCCATATTCTTAAACTGTGGCCCCTGGTTTACAATGCCCGCTGTGGTGACCGTAATGAGCCTGGGGCAGGGTGGGGGCAGGCCCAGTGGCTGGGGAGGCAGTGTGGGAGCAGTGGGCATTGCAAGTGGCTGGAGAGGCAGTGTGGGAGCAGCGGGCAATTGCAAGCCTGGTGAAGCTGCAAGAGGGCAGTGGGCAATGGAAGTGGCAGGGAAGGAGGCACAACCCAGGTGTGGCATGGGCAACCATTGGTAGCTCAGTCCGATATAACCAAAATCCATTATGAAGAAGTCCATTAAAACAAGGGTTTACTGTACTAAAAATCACTCTGAATATGTTAAAAAGCAAAAGAATAATGTCAAATTTTAAGTTGGAGACACAAGGAACTGCTGACGTTGGTTTACCAAAAAAATTCACAAGAAGTGCTGGAGAAACTCAACAGATCAGGCAGCATGACTGGAGGACAAGGATTGGTGACATTTTGGGTTGGGACCTTTCTTAAGACGTTTCTTAAATTTAAAGTTATTTACCATTTAAAATAAAAAAAGGAGACATTCACCAAAAGTACTTTAAAATATTTCAGCCACCTGAACCAATGCAAACCATAACCTCCATCCACACATTTTATTGGCCCAGTTGATTTCTTCCATTTATTTTAATTGAATCATTGCTCCAGGTTTGACCAGCAATATGAAATTGCCAGCGTGAAACTTGGAAGTTGCATAGGTTGGTGCAGTGCCAGCCGTCTCCATGGGGACTCCACCTGCACCACACAGGTGCCTCGGAACCAGTCTGCTGAATGCAAGGCCGAGCCTCACTGCGTGCTTGAGAATAGCCGGCCGGCATTAGCTCACACATTGGAGCAGATCTTGGCAGAGGATCTGCCTCATTATTCATCTTCTGATTCAAAGTTCTCTGCAGTCAGTCGCAATTGTCCGTAAATTGCGGGCAACTCGTTATCGCAGCCAAAAGGTTATAAAAAACAGCAAAGTACCATGCATACCTTGAGATGTAGATTTGAAAAAGTGGGGAAGGTTTAATCCGTACATCCCTGCATGAAACATTGGCCTTTGGACTTTGCAGTGCTTTGAGGAGTAATATTAACGCATTTATACAAAATTTGGCTTTTGTTGATTAATAACCAGACTCATGTTTTGGGGAAAGAATAACTGGGAAAGAAGCTTTGTATCTCCACCTGCAGCTACACGAGAATTGGCCCCATAGATTTGAAGTTAGGTTATGAAAGCATACAGAAGGTATTTCCAGGACTGCTTTGTGGCAATGTGAAGCAATGGAAGGTGTCATGTTAAATCCCTTTTTAATATTATAGTTACACCAGATTTATTTCTGAGTAATTTGCACAAGATGTGCACTAAAATGCATTTATAACACTTTTAGATATATTTGACGGGGAATATGTGATGTTTTTACTCATGAAATTTACACACTGAAATGTACTAATATGCCACAGCAGAACTGCAGTCCTAGAGTATTTGAACAAGTGGCCATACAACGTGAAACAGTTCAGATCCATTGCCAAACAGCAGGTCTGGCATTTAAAGGAGAGTTATTTTCAACATTCTCCAGATTGCAATCCCAAATGCTTATACAAATACTTATCAAGATGATCCATAAATCAACGTGTAGTTCAAGGGTATGACCAGAACTTTGGACTGAAGAGTTAGATGGCAAACAAGAAAAGATTTATACATCAGAGCAATAAATACTTGGAAAGGGGGAGAAAGCAAGTTGAATGAGAAGGCTGAGGGAAACCAGATTAATGTGACACCAGTGAAATCTGCAAATCATTATAAATACTAAATCCTCCTCTGACACTCAGAGCCTACATTGAGAAATCAGAACTTAAGTGACAGGCAAAGCAAGACTGAGAACGAACGTCTTAAAGCAATTTCCATGGACATAATAAAAATATTTGTTAAGTAAATGTCCAGTTAACTTTACTGTCTCAGTTTTTCCATGTTGATTCAACATTCAAGAGTCAAGAGTGTTTTATTGTCATATTTCCCAGAAAGAGCAATGAACTTTGTACTTGCAGCAACACAACAGAATATGTAAACATAGTACACTGTAAACAATATATCAAATGAGAAAAAAAAAGTTCAGTGTGTGTGTATATTTACAATACCCACCCATGCACATATATATTATACTAGACTAAGTGGGACCCGTTGGGTCCCAGTCACACGGGAAGCCTGACCCCCCCAATGCAACCCATTCCCCAACGCACTTTCCCCAACACCATCAGCACTTGAAGACAACAATCATTAACGGAACAGTATGTGAGGCCTTGGTTCACATTAGGAACTGGGGCAGGAGGTCACGGAGGCAAGGTCATGACTTTGGGTCTACGATAATATTTGTGCACACAAAAAATTGTATTACTTATGGTAATGATATTACGCAAAAAATGGTATTACAGACACAGCCCCAATGTGTCATGATTGTTACAGTATAACGTCCTGAGACTTCACTCCAACATGGCAATGCACATTCATGTTTAAATGCCTGCTTTCTCATTGTCAGCTTCTGCGACAATATGGGAGATAATCGTTAGACTAGGGCCTCTTGAAACAACATCGTGAATATCCCCATCAGGTGGTCTGCACATTTGTGAGGTTGCTGATCTGAAAGTCAGCACCAATAGTAATACAACTATAACTCAGTACAGGTAGTCCTGCTATAAATCGAAGGTAGACACAAAATGCTGGAGTAACTCAGCGCGACAGGCAGCATCTCTGCAGAGAAAGAATGGGTGACGTTTCGGGTTGAGACCCTTCTTCAGACCTGCTGTAACGTATGTCTCTATTAGTCGCATTGCATATAATGTGAATGTTGAATTAGGAATACAATTTCCATTTTGCGACCAAAGTAGTTATAAGGTAATTTTGATTAGGAACTAGAGAACCACTTTGAATTAGTTTGAAATTGACCAGCAGAGAAAGATCTGTTTTGGATTGAAATAGTATAGGGGAAAAAAAAACTGTTTCCATGTAACGTCCCACAGTAAACAGACACCATTAAGAACACAACTGCTGTTGAAATTAACAAGCAATCACTTCTTTTGACACTCCGCATTCATACTCCATGAGACAATGTAGCATACAGCCATTAGGATTTTTAGCTTAGCTTATTGCTATTGAAAATACCTTTATTTTTGAAAGTCCTGCAGAAAAAAATAACTTGGTTATTGAGATAGATGCAAAAAGCTGGAGAAACTCAGCGGGTCAGACAGCATCTCTGGAGAGAAGGAATGGGTGACATTTCAGGTTGTCATGCTGGAAAGGGTGCAGAGAAGATTTACGAGGATGTTGCCAGAACTAGAGGGCCTGAGTTATAGGGTCTGTTTCTACACTGTATGACTATGAGTCTAAAACTCTCAAGTTCCAAATCCCCTTCCCCCCCATTGACAACGTTTTCTTTATAACACAATTTTCTCCAACATGAGGTTTCTTATGGAACACAACTATCACACTGTAGCAGAACTACCTGTGCCATATTTAAATTTTGGTATATGAGATCCGCTCATTTTTAAGAATCAAATAAATCTGCGGCTTTCTAGCACAAAGCTGTTCCAGTGAGTTGAGTATTACACTGCTGGTTATAGAATTGAACTAGTGGCCAGAGGATCTAAGGTGATGGAGGAACTGAAGGAAATACACATTAGGCAGGAAATGGTGTTGGATAGACTGATGGGAATGAAGGCTGATAAATCCCCAGGGCCTGATGGTCGGCATCCCAGGTTACTTAAGGAAGTGGCTCTAGAAAACGTGGACGCATTGATGATCATTTTCCAATGTTCTATAGATTCATGATCAGTTCCTGTGGATTGGAGGGTAGTTAATGTTATCCCATTTTTTAAGAAATGCGGGAGAGAGAAAACAGGGAATTATAGACCAGTTAGCCAGACAGCGGTGGTGGGGAAGTTGCTGGAGTCAATCATAAAAGATGAAATAGCAGCACATTTAGGCAGCAGTAGCAGGATCGGTCCGAGTCAGCATGGATTTACGAAGGGGAAATCATGCTTGGCTAATCTTCTGGAATTTTTGGGGGATGTAACTGCGAAAATGAACAAGGGAGAGCCAGTGGATGTAGTATACCTGGAATTTCAGAAAGCATTTGATAAGGTTCCACATAGGAGATTAGTGGCCAGAATTAGAGCATATGGTATTGGGAGTAGGGTGCTGACATGAATAGAAAATTGGTTGGCAGACAGGAAACAAAGAGTAGGGATTAACATGTCCCTTTCAGAATGGCAGGCAGTGACTAGTTGGGTTCCGCAAGGCTCAGTGCTGGTACCACAGCTATTTACAATATATATTAATGATTTTGATGAAGGGATTAAAAGTAACATTAACAAATTTGCAGATGACACAAAGCTGGGGGGCAGTGTGAACTGTGAGGAGGATGCTGTGAGGATGCATGGTGACTTGGACAGGTTGGGTGAGTGGGCAGATGCATGGCAGATGCAGTTTAATGTGGATAAATGTGAGGTTATCCACTTTGGTGGCAAAAACAGGAAGGCAGATTATTATCTGAATGGTGTCAAGTTGGGAAAAGGGGAAGTACAATGGGATCTGGGGGTCCTTGTTCATCAGTCACTGAAAGTAAGCATGCACGTACAGCAGTCAGTGAAGAAAGCGAATGGCATGTTAGCCTTCATAACGAGAGGAGTTGAGTATAGGAGCAAAGAGGTCCTTCTGCAGTTGTGCAGGGCCCTAGTGAGATCACACCTGAAGTATTGTGCACAGTTTTGGTCACCAAAATTGAGGAAGCACATTTTTGCTATTGAGGGAGCATAGCGTAGGTTCACAAGGTTAATTCCTGGGATGGCTGGACTGTCATATGTTGATAGAATTGAGCAGCTGGGTTTGTATACTCTGGAGTTTAGAAGGGGAATTAAGCCATTTAGAACGGAGATGATGAAATACTTTTTCACACAGAGAGTTGTGAGCCTGTGTAATTTTCTGTCTCAGTGGGCGATGGAGGATGGTTTATTTATTTATTTAATTCTTTATTTCAAACAGAATAAAAAGCAAGTATGAAACAACATACAAAAAACAAAACAAGAATATTTATAAAGTGTCATAAACAATATCTATAAATAAATGAAATCGTATGTGTCCGAAAAGGAGCAGGAAGAAGCCAAAGCTTATTAATTCCCACCCCTTATTCAACTGCTTCTAATTAACTTATATAAATTTAGCAGCTATATGTACACCATATGTACACTAGCAGCTTTATGTACACCAAATTATTTACATTTATACACTAATCAAATATTTACAAAGCCATACAAAAAAAGAGAGAAAAAAAGAAATAAAGAAAAGAAAAAACCCTCATATACTATACAGTATCTTAGTCATATATACAACCCATCACCCTATAATCACCCTTCCCAATACAATCAGTATAACAAATAGCCCACTCACAATCACCTATCCTCATCCCAATATCCTTTAAAAAAAGTGTTTTTGTACATCTTTTTAAACTGAATTATGTTTGTGCTAAGTTTTATCTCCTGTTCCAGGCCATTCCACAAATTCACCCCACAGATTGCTATGCACATACTTTTAAGAGTTGTTCTGACATTGAGTTTTTTTTAATTATGTTCCCCTCTCAAATTATATCCACCCATCTCTGGTTTTCTGGATGCTTTCAAGAGAGAGTTGGATAGAGCTCTTAATGATAGTGGAGTCAAGGGATACGGGGAGAAAGCAGGAGCGGGGTACTGATTGTGGATGATCAGCCATGATCACATTGAACGGTGGTGATGGTTTGTAGGGCCAAATGGCCTACTCCTGCACCTATTGTCTATTGTATACGGTTGTAACATGGGCTTCTGGAGCTGCTACAGTGAAATGGGCTACAAAACTGCAATAGCTGAATTACAAAGGTACACAAAATTGCTGGGGAAACTCAGCGGGTGCAGCAGCATCTATGGAGCGAAGGAAATAGGCGACGTTTCGGGCCGAAACCCTTCTTCAGACTGATGGGGGGTGGGGGGGGGGAGAAAGAAGGAAAAGGGGAGGAGGAGGAGGAGCCCGAGGGCGGACAGATGGGAGGGTGGGAGGAAACAGCTAGAGGGTTAAGGAAGGGGAGGAGACAGCAAGGGCTAGCAAAATTGGGAGAATTCAATGTTAATGCCATACGGACGCAAGGTCCCCAGACGGAATATGAGGTGCTGTTCCTCCAATTTCCGCTGTTGCTCACTCTGGCAATGGAGGAGACCCAGGACAGAGAGGTCAGATTGGGAATGGGAGGGGGAGTTGAAGTGCTGAGCCACCGGGAGTTCAGGTAGGTTATTGCGGACTGAGCGGAGGTGTTCGGCGAAACGATCGCCCAACCTACGCTTGGTCTCCCCGATGAAAATCAGCTGACATCTAGAGCAGCGGATGCAGTAGATGAGGTTGCAGGAGATACAGGTGAACCTTTGTCGCACCTGGAACGACTGCTTGGGTCCTTGAATGGAGTCGAGGGGGGAGGTGAAGGGACAGGTGTTGCATTTCTTGCGGTTGCAACGGAAAGTGCCCGGGGAGGGGGTGGTGTGGGAGGGAAGGGAAGAATTGACGAGGGAGTTGCGGAGGGAGGGGTCTTTGCGGAAGGCAGACATGGGGGGAGATGGGAAGATGTGGCGAGTGGTGGGGTCACGTTGGAGGTGGCGGAAATGGTGGAGGATTATGTGTTGTATTTGCCGGCTGGTGGGGTGAAAGGTGAGGACCAGAGGGACTCTGCCCTTGTTGCGAGTGCGGGGATGGGGAGAGAGAGCAGTGTTACGGGGTATGGATGAGACCCTGGTGTGAGCCTCATCTATGGTGGCGGAGGGGAATCCCCGTTCCCTGAAGAACGAGGACATTTCCGATGCCCTGGTATGGAACGTCTCATCCTGGGAACAGATGCGGCGTAGGCGGAGGAATTGGGAGTAGGGGATGGAGTCTTTACAGGGGGCAGGGTGGGAAGACGTGTAGTCCAGATAGCCATGTGAGTCAGTGGGTTTGTAATGTATGTCGGTCAGGAGTCTGTCCCCTGCGATGGAGATGGTGAGGTCAAGGAATGGTAGGGAAGTGTCGGAAATCGTCCAGGTGTATTGGAGTGCCGGATGGAAGTTGGTGGTGAAGTGGATGAAGTTAGTCAGTTGTGTGTAGGTGCAGGAGGTGGCCCCAAAGCAGTCGTCAGTGTAGCGGAGGTAGAGGTCGGGGATGGGGCCCTGGTACGCATTGAACAAGGATTGTTCAACGTACCCGACAAAGAGGCAGGCGTAGCTGGGGCCCATGCGTGTGCCCATAGCTACGCCTTGTGTTTGGAGGAAATGGGAGGAGTCAAATATAAAGTTGTTGAGGGTGAGGACCAACTCCGCTAAGCGGAGGAGAGTGTCAGTGGCTGGGTATAGGTTGCTCCTCTGGTCGAGGAAGAACCGGAGGGCTCCGAGGCCATCCTGGTGGGGGATGGAGGTGTAGAGTGACCGGACATCCATGGTGAAGATGAGGGGGTGAGGGCCCAGAGAGTGGAATGCGTGGAGGCGGCGGAGAGTGTCTGAGGTGTCTAGAACATAGGTGGGGAGGGATGTGACCAAGGGGGATAGGATGGAGTCAAGGTATGTGGAGATGAGTTCGGTGGGGCACGAACACGCAGAGACAATGGGTCTGCCGGGAGAGCCGGGTTGGTGGATAGCTGAATTACAGATGCTTTGTAACGTTTCTGAGCTGGCAGCAATACTGCTCTGAAATTCAGGTTCAGATTCAGATTCAGATTCAGAAAACTTTATTGTCTGTCGTAACAGAAAATCTTCTTTGACGTGGCTCAACATACAACCAGGACAATGTACTGATAAGCAGTCATACAACACAGATTTCTGCGAGCACACACAGTGTGTATAGATCTTAAAAGCAAGTATAAAGATTAGAAACTATAAAAATAGACAAGATAAAAGTTGTGGATACGTGTAAAGTGACAGTGCGTCAGGGTTAATTTGTCCCTTGTTCATTTTTTATTTAAGCTGTTTATGGCAATGGGTATGCTTGAGTTTTTGTGGATGTTTTTCTTGGATAGGGGGACTTTATATCGGCGGCCTGATGGCAGAAGTTGGAAGGTCTTGTGCAGGGGGTGGGTGGGATCCTGTGTAATGAGGTTGGATTTAATTTTAAAATATCTTTTTGTTATGCCTTCACTATTCTATGCACTACTGCATGCAAAACATTAAAAATACTGCAGATTACAGACTTCAATTTCATGTAATTGCATTGAATTCAGAGAGGGATGTTGCTCCTGTATCTTCCCTTTTGATCTATTTTTTATTTTGTTTTTTGAAAAATGGATCACACACAATTTTCCAGACTGCATTTTTAAGATATGAGGGAATGCAAAATGAAAAACTATTTTTTTGTACTTACTTCTCCATCCAAGTTTTTTTTTAATATACTTGATTTATAACATTTACAGATACACAATTATGTGTATAACGTCCACTGTATTATATGTCACTATTCACACTACAAGACATATAATTCCATTACATCATGAAGTCAATTTATTATCCAATTACATTCCATAGGGCATACCCAAAGGGCTTGTATTGTTTCCAGCCCCTTAATGTGCAGTGACAGGAAGGCCTTAAACTGTGGACTCTGCCCATTGAACTAATGTAGTCCCAGTTCCGCTGTAGACTGTCCTCAAGGCAATTCCTCCCATTTGAGGTAGGACGTTCTTGCTGTTGAGGGAGTGCAGCATAGGTTCACCAGGTAAATTCCCAGGATGGTGGGACTGTCATATTTTGAAAAAATGGAGCGGCTGGGCTTATATACTCTGGAATTTAGGATGAGAGGGAATCTTATTGAAACATATAAGATCATTAAGGGTTTGGACACGCTAGAGGCAGGAAACATGTTCCCGATGTTGGGGGAGTCCAGAACCAGGGGTCACAGTTTAAGAATAAGGGGTAAGCCATTTAGAATGGAGATGAGGAAACACTTTTTCACACAGAGAGATGTCAGTCTTTGGAATTTTCTGCCACAGAGGGTGGTGGAGGCCGGTCCTCTGGATACTTTCAAGAGAGAGCTATATAGGGCTCTTAAAGATAGCGGAGTCAGGGGATATGGGAGAAGGCAGAAATGGTGTACTGATTGTGGATGATCAACCATGATCACATTGAATGGCACTGCTGGCCAGAGGGGCCGAATGGCCTACTCCTGCACCTATTGTCTATTGTCTATTGTCTCAGTGAGGCTGAAATTGGCACTCATCTCTTCCTGCAATGTGGCTTTGTCAAAAACTGACATAGTGCTGCTGCCTCATGGCTCCATTAACTGGGTTTGATCCTGAATTCTGGTGCTGTCTGTGTGGAGCTTACATGCACTCCCTACTTGGGTTTCACCTGTGTGCTTTGATTTCCACCCACATCCCCAAAAAATGTACAATCTAACACTAAGTGACTATTGTCATTTACCCCTTTCTGTGAGTTGGTGATAGGAGAATCAAGGGGAACGTATGGCCTTGTGAGAGAGAATATGTTACAGGGAATTGAGTGAATAAAGAGATACATGGGATTGCTCAGAGAGCTAGTATAAATTTGATGGGCTGTATAACCTCCTACATCATTAAGAAAAATATGAGATTTATTGATACAACCAGCAGCATGCAATCCTCAGCACATTGACATGGGTGTTGGAATGTGGTAGTCCATAATATTCAGTCATGGACAGCTCCTTACAGGTTTTGGGCAGCCACAGTGTGCATTCGATCAGGTTGATAACCTTCCTGCAGCAGTCAATGTTTGTCTGAGCGTATGTTGCTGGGAACAGCTAGTGGAGCAGTGACTCCTATGTTATGCGGTGGCTTGGGATGGACCTTGATGAAGGGCACTGCAAACCTTTCCAGACGTTCTTGGCAGACACGCCATTCACACAGCACTGAGTAAACATCTCATCTACACTTCTGCCAGCGCAAGAACAGAGAGCAATGGGACTGACACGCCACAGGGGCATAAACGACTTGACAGAGAGGGTCTTTGCACCAAAACCCAGGCACAGTCTTGTAAGTTCTGATGAAGATGGATTGGAGCAAATACCTTGGGAAACCATCCAAAGAATCCCCTTTTATTGCAGTATTTAGTGGATATGTTATTGGTTGATTGACCTGTAGTGAAAGCCATTCTACTAGAGACAGGCTCTATGGCACAATCCAATGGTCTCCGACCTGTCTGACTGTCTCCGATTACACTTTATTTCTGTTTGTTTTCTTGTTACCTCCTCCCAACTAACAATGATCTGTTCTACATTTAACTTCATCTCCATCCGCTTTGTCTAATTTTCACTCCTTACACTTCCTTATCTCTGTGACTCTCAGTCTGAAGAAGGGTCTCAACCCAAAATGTCACCCATTCCTTCTATCCAGAGATGCTGCCTGTCCCGCTGAGGTACTCCAGCATTTTGTGTCTATCTTCGGGAAAAAAAAGATTATGTGTCCAGAACTTTCCTTCACATATTGGACATGGAGAACCTCAATACATATTGCAAACTTGGCTATTGTTTCGCTGAGCATGCGGTCTGAGAAGGCCTACTGATCTCCTGGTTGCTAAATATTTTACCTTTCCATCCCAACCCCCTACTGACCCGGGCCTTCTCCATTGGCATGCTGAGGTCTCATGCAAACTGGAGGAACAGCACCTCATATTCTGCTTGGGCAGCTTAGAGCAGGATGGAATGAACATTGAATTTTACTTCGGAGTCACGTGAGTGACTACGTGAAGAGCCCGCTCAGCACGCATGCACGTCATTGCGTTCACGCAGGCAACAGCGACGCAGCAGGGGTCAGGCGTTCCCGCTACAAGCCTGAAGGAAAGGAACGTTAGGCAAGTACTTACCTTCAGTTTAAAGTCGGACTTTGTGTTTGTTTTTGCTCCAGGGGGAGCAAAGCAGCAGAGGGAAGCGGCCCCCGTTCGACTCCAGGGAAGGAGCCGACAGTGGAGGGGGGAGAGGCGGCAACGGGACCGCACACGCTGCGGTCCACAGACACGGGTGCTGCGCTGATGCCCAGTCCGCTAAAACAACTGTCTGACCAACAGCAGCGGACTGGAGGGAAATTTAAAAACCGGCCGGCACCCCTGCAGACTCCCGACAAGGAGACTCGCCGCCCGAGAACCGCTGAAATGCCGCCCAAAAACGGCAGACAGCCTCTAACAGCAAGGTCAGGACCAACCTCAGGCTGGAGACAGACACGGAAGATGGGATCAGCACTTCAAACAAGAAACAAGAGTGTCTGTTTCTCCAAGCCAGAGGAAGGTCATGGAGCTAAAAACTCCAGCGAGACTGCCTCAGGAGCAGGGGCAAGTCCGCCAAGGGAGCTAACACTCCCACTCCAGTGCCTAACAGCACTGGCCATCTCCCTTGTCGAGGGATTGATGGGAACCAGAGCTGGGCTGGTCAAGAAGAGGGGTCACTGGCTGAACAACATCGGGAGTATGCTTGAGGTACAGGATCAGGAAGAGCTGCTGGGTGTGGCCGCTATGTGGCTCCACCACTAGCGAGATGGCTTTTCAGTCTCAACTGGCGGCCAGCTTACTACCTGTTCTTTTCAAAAAACCTCTCCAAGACAGGTAGTCATGAGGTGTTGGATTTCATCACGCCTCCCCCAAATTGCATTTACTCAAAGTGCCCACCGTTATTGGGGGGTACATTGAGCATAGCTTTTAAAAACCCAAATATCTTTAAATGAATTTGATATCCCTGACGTCGGCTATCATTTTCGCATGCTCTTTAGAGGGTCAGGGTAGTATGGCAAAACACCTGACCTACTGTTCGCAGTGCTCCGCAACTTCTCAGGAAGTTATAAAATCTGCCCTCAACTCAAAAATGTTTACAGGACTGTGAGAACGCCGACCTCACAACCACAGATCCTGAAGCAAGCCTAAAGAACTGGACGAAGTGTCCAAAATATTTGGCGCAAGAGGGCAGGGTCTGGAATGAGCACCACACGTAAACCAGCCAGCAGTACCTCTAACGCGTCCACCAGGAGGGTCTACCTCATGGTACTGGTGAAAGCTCGGGGCCTGCATGCCAATCCCGTAAGCCTTTCAGGCCAGGGCCCAGAGCAGGCCCCATGGAAAATGCGCCACACCCCAACAAACATCATCCCTACAGACAAGGAACCAGAAACCGAAGAAACAACAGTGAAGACAGATAAGTATGGTTCTTACCATCACATAAAGGTGAAGGGTTTGTACTAACAGAGGGGAGGGAATCACACCTGGTTGGGAAGCTATCCTCTTGGTGATTATATTCCAAAAAATATACAAGGGAGAATAGAATTAATATCTTGCCACCAGTACAGCATGGGGTCTACCCTCCCTCTAATAAACATGAGGGTCTAGCTTCTGGGGAAAAATATACCTGGGGTCATAAGAAATCCCATATGAGCCTTGGGTACCTAAAAAACCCCAGATGGTGAATGTCGCACCATCATTGATTAAAACCACATGAGTATTCACCAGGGGTACCCACTTATGGAATCTGTAACTGCTACCATGGATTCCAGGATACTTTATGGTAGACATCGACTTTAAAGATGCATACTATTCAGTACCCCTTTATAAGGATTCGGATATACCACAATTTACCTGGATGGGGTAACCATGGCAAGCATTGCCATTTTTCATTCACTGCACATCTCGCATATGTATGTGACTAGACTTGGCTAATATGAGCTGAAGCTATCCAGAATCAAATCAACCCTGACACTTTAAGGAACATTACGTCATGGCATATCTATATTTTCATGACAGACTATCCTTGGATGTAGCTATCAGCAGCATTAGCTACTAACTTATTTAGCCTGGACTCTGTCATATATCCAGATATCTACGTTGACCCCATCCACAACATTGTCTATCTGGAATTCATTAATACTATCAGTTATGGCACATCAACCACCTATCATCTACGTGATAGAGTATTGGGATCAGTAGCAGCTTTACTATCTACTGAACATTGTACCTTTCCAGTGAGCTAGATACGTGTGTTCAATTATATTCCATACCTAGAATATGGTGGCAAATGGGCTAATCTGGAGTTATCATCACTTAGACACTGGGCATTAACCTAGTTAGTAATATTGAGTATGTTCTATTGAGTATATTCATCGGACTGGCTGTAAGGCCACAAATGGACCTGACCTCGGGGTTTTTCATAGGAAGAGAACTTAACATTTCTGATGCCTTCCCCACAGTGGAGATTGATTCTGCTGTGGGGGGACGTATGTGTCAAACTCTATACATGTGTTGTGTCCATTTTTTCTTGTTTGTTAACCTTTTTCTATGGTATGCAAACATCCAAAGTTGTTTTTAAGTGTCATTATGGAATTCGTGTGTAGCAGCCTCAAGCTCTTCAGAGAAGGAAGGATTGTATTTGTATGCTTCCACCTTTTTTTCTTGAGTAACATTCTTGTGTGTCCTGATATAGATACTGAGCTTTGCTAGCACTTGGTGCCAATGCGAGTTGACTTTAAACGTGCTATATAATAAAATAACTTACCATTAATGAAGCATATTGCTCAGTAGTGCACCGGTTTGCATGTTCGTTAATAAATTAACAACATCACAGTGGTGACATATACCAAACCACTTGGGCAGAATAAAATCGATATTATGTGACAATTTATTTAACAATTGGTAACAGTATGTCGTCAAACATGTTTGACCATCAGTAACTTACCTATCAGGTGAGCTAAATACTGTAAACGAACATTTAAACCAAAAGTATTTGCTGAGATTACAAAGCAATATGGTCACCAGATATCGACTTCCTTATATTCCAATTAAATCGCCACGTACCAATGTTTGTCGCATGAAACCAAACTCAAGGCAGCGGCATGGATACATTCCCACGTATTGAGGGGGCGGGGGGGAATCTAATCTCTATGTTCTCCCTTTCTTCTACCTCATCAATAGGTACTTGGGCCTCATCAGTTGGGTACTACGCAAAATACAGTGGACTAAACCCACAGTCATGGTTCCCAGTGGTCCTCGACATGGCCATTAAAAGACCACTGCTGGGCCTGGATTGCAGAATTGGGAAGACCACTGCTGGGCCTGGATCAGACAGCACTATCAACATGATGACAGCATTCCGTCGCATGTCCACTAGGGAACATACCTGACGAACATCAAGAAGTGGGAAGAAACTGCTCAAACACAGGAACTACACATTCAACTACAACAAAAACCTGTACTGGAGTTCTGGCAGGACTTCACCACAATAAAGGATTCAGCCAGAAGTGCTCTGTCAGCCTACTTAACTCAGGCACCAGGACCACAGGCCATAGGGTACCTCCCGCTGGTGATCAAATTCAGGAGAGGTTAATCCCCCAGACCCAGGTACACCCAAATCTGGGATGTCAGTGTGGACCTGACGTACCTTAGGGGATGGTCACCAGCCAGGTCCCTCAACCTGGAACAGCCTACCCTGAAGGGACATGCTGATGGGCTTCTCTCAGCACAAAGAGTCCAGTTCCTCCATCCACTACGATTGGACAATATGGTCCACTACACCACGTTACATTACTATTAAGGACTGGGCAAACAGAGCAGACCAGGAACATCAGGTCTAGTCATGGAATTCCGGGCATACCCACCTGAACCACGGTTATGTATCATGACCCACTTATTGAACTACATCGACACAATAAGTAATCCTCGAGGGAGAGAAAAAGCCTTATGGGTCAGCCACAAGAAACGTTATGGTCAGGTGATGAGCCAACTATCTCAAGTGGCTCAAGCAGGTACTGGGAGTTGCTGGAGTACATATTAACGTGTATAAATCTTATTCCACCAGGACAGCATCCACATCAGTGACTAAGAGGATGGGCGTGCCAATGGACCACATCCTGGCTACAGCGGGGTGGTCTAGGGAGTATACATTCCAAACTTTTATAACAAACCACTGACAGAACCTGTATCGTTTGCAGAAAAAGAATCTGCAAAAAATATATAATTTAAGCCCGGGGGAGCACTTGGTCTTGTTGTTGTTAATAACACCATTATTGTTTTTACAAACAGATTCATGGTTGATTACGATAACATACTTCCTCCCTCGAATGACTTCGGCAGCGAGTGAAGTATGAACTGTTACACGGTTTGAAATCACAGAGCTTTAAAATCTTCACGTAGTTACTCACGTGACTCCGAAGTAAAATAGTAAGATTAAACGAGAACTTACCAGTTTGAAGTTTGATCTGTATTTTATGAGGAGTTACGATGAGGGATTACGTGCCCTCCGCTCCCACCCTCAATAATATGGGTCAAACTGATAACTAAGGTCTCCTTTTCTTTACTATGTTTATTTCAATAACTGTGTCTATCTGTGATTCCACACCGCTGCTTTGAAGTATGCCGCGCATGCGTGCTGAGCGGGCTCTTCACGTAATCCCTCATCGTAACTCCTCATAAAATACAGATCAAACTTCAAACTGGTAAGTTCTCGTTTAATCTTACTATTTTATGTAACCTCTAACAACCCCTCCTCCTTCCCCTTTCTAACCCCCCTACCCTCCCTCCATTCCTTCATTCACCATTTGCAACTCATCAATTAGTTTGTCTGACCCATGGCTGTGCAGCCATGATCACAATGAATGGCCTCCTCCTGCACCTATTTTCTATGTTTCTATGTTTCTATGTTTATACCCCATTATAACATCTCTTTGTCCAAACCTTTCCAAATTCTCCCTTTGCCGGTGTTCACCTCTTGCCTGCCACGCTACTGCCCGTCTTCTAGCCTTCTTCACCAACCCCCCCCCCCCCCCACCCATCCCCCCAATCCCCCCGAACCCTTACAATCAGTTTGAAGAAGGTTCCCGATTCGAAATATCACCTTTCCACATTCTCCAGCACTTTGTGTCTCTTTAATTTTGTAAACCAGCATCTGCAGTTCTCTGTTTCGAAGTAATAATATTTGTGGTCTGCGTACCTGAGTTCTATGCAGCTCGATACACAGCCACACACATTAGGATAAGGACCTAATGGCTATTTCCCCCCCACTCTTTCTCCCTGGTTTCTTACAAGATTTGTACATCAAGTCTCTGTGGAGATGATCTATTTTCAATATGCAAATGAAATGGACAATGGCTGAGCTGACTGCAAGTGTTGCCCAGTTTAGCAACAACAACACGAGCTTGATTTTGAGGATAAGGTTTTTCTTTCATGCAAGAGGGTGTGTGTTTCTGTAATTCCAATTTCTGTTTCACTTTACCAAGTACTCCACCCAGTTTTTGTTGCATTTCCCATACCATATTACAATTGGACCTGACAGTAAAAGCACCCAACGGCTGTTTTGACTAATTGCCAAATAAGTTAGATTCACTTCTTCTATTATTCACTCTTCCTCTGAGGCCAGTTCATCCTGCAATTTGTTGGTCAATCTGTGATCAAGGGTCGATCTAGAGGATGGTGAGGTTTATCATGCAAAGAGAGGATTTAATCTGCAGCCAAGGACCATAACCCTTTTTGTGCCATGCCCTTCCTGATGGCTCTGGCAAAGGCTCAGTACAACACACAAACACAGCAAACAAAAAAAGAACACAAAGTGCTGGAGAAACTCAGCGGGTCAGGCAGCATCTGCGGTGGACATGGATTGGCGACTTTTTCGGTCAAGACTTTCAAACCATGTCCCGACCCAAAATGTTGCCAATCCAAGTCCTCCACAGATGATGCCTGCCCCGCCGATTTGCTCCAGCACTTTGTGTTTTTTTTTTGTAAACCAGCACTTGCAGTTTCTTGTTTCTACCCAAATAAGAGAGACTTTCCTAAGTTTTGATCAGGAGGCTTTCCATTTCCCACGCGTAAATTTGGACTGTTCTAATGATTTCTATGTAAAGGAGTTGTATAGGTGGGCGGCGCGACTCTTGTCAGCAGCGGCCTCTGCAGTCCGTCTGCGTTTTTATTATTTTATGTCTATGTTTTAATGTAGTTTTTGTTATTTTTTGTTGGGGTATGTGTGTGGGGGGGTGGGGGTGGGGTGGGAGGGAGGGGGTAACTTTTAAATCTCTCCCTGCACGGGAGACCCGACCTTTTCTTTGTCGGGTCTCCGTTGTCGTTGGGGCTGCAACGAGGAGCGGCCTCCAACAGGAAGACCGGGGGCTCTGGTGCCGACTACTCACCTCACCGTCGCGGAGCTGGCCGAGTCCAGAGCGGGTGGAGCGGTGGTGGAGCGCTGCTGCGGCCCGACCTCCGGAGGTTCGGAGGCTGCAACTGCGGGTCTGGCGGACGGTGGCACCGGGAGCCCGCGGGTCCCTGGAGGGAGACCGCTTTTCAGGGCTCCCGCAACGGCGACTTCTCCCGCCCGAGTTGCGGGGTTGAAGAGCTCCTGGAGCGGGGCCTTACATCATCGCCCCGCGCGGCTTGGAATGGCCGCGGGACTTTGCGAGCGCACGCCGGGGGCTCCAACAACAAGACCCGGTGCGCAGCCTTGCATCACCCGGCGTGGCTTTAATGGCCGCGGGACAATTCGCCATCGCCAGCCGGGGGCTTTGACTTTGACTCTGACATCGGGGGGGAGAGTGCAGTGGAGAGATAAGTTTTTTTGGCCTTCCATCACAGCAATGTGATGGATGTTTATGTAAATTATGTTGTGTCTTGGGTCTATTTGTTTGTAATGTATGGCTGCAGAAACGTCATTTCGTTTGGACCTCAAGGGGTCCAAATGACAAATAAATTGTATCGTATCGTATCGTTTCGTATCCAATTCCTTCCCTAAACCCCATTTATGAGGCCATATTCTCCATGTACGTGAGCAATATTCTTCTAAAAGCTCTCTCCTGGTCTAAGCTGACTAAACAGGTGCCTCCGCCATTGCCATGCATGTTGTCTTTCACGTCTCTTAGTGCAAGGCTGCCAGGTACTGTGCAAGTCTGGTCCAATACAATACAATATAATAATACTCTATTAGCCAAGTATGTTTTGCAACATACGAGGAATGTCATTTGCCAAGTCAGTCATACAAATAAAAAGCAACGGAACATACAAAACACATTTTAACATAAACGTCCATCATAGAGACTCCACCACAAGCAACGGAATACATTTAAAATAACATTTTAACATAAACATCCATCACAGTGCCTCTTCCGCATTCCTCCCTATGATGGAAAGCGAAAAAAAGTTAAAGCTCCTCCTCCTCCTCTCCCGCAGTCGGGAGCCTCTAACCTTCCGTTAACGGGACAATCTTGACTCCCATAGCTGGCGGCGTTTGGGCCCTTGGCGTCGGGCGATCAGCTCCCGCATCGGGGGGATGTCAGCTCCCCCGCGCCGGGCGATCGGACCCCGGGTCGGGGCTTGTCGAATCTCTGCGTCGTTGGAGCTTCTCGACTCGGTCTCTACCCGAGACTGCGAGCTCTCGATGTAAAGTCTGCAGGCCGCAGTTGGAGCGATCCCAGGCAAGAGATCGGCTCCGATGTAAGTCCACGCCCCAGGGTGGGGCCCAAGGTCAGTCCAAGGAGGCCTCCAGCTCCATCGATGGTAGGCCGCAGAGCGACCAGAAATGCGACCAGAAAATTACTCGCATCTCCGGCAAGGTAAGAAACTGAAAAATGTTTCCCCCTCCCCCACATTAAACAAGTCGGAGAACATTTACACAGACTTTTTAAACGCACTAAAAATAACAAAAAAAGATGAAAAAACAGACAGACTGTTGGCGGGGCTGGCAATCGTGTGGCGCCCCAGGTGGAAAGTTTTTTTTTGTAGAAATACAGCGCTGAGTCCACACCGACCAGTGATCCACGCACATTAACACTCTACACACACTAGAGACATTTTTTTTACATTTATACATTTATACCGAGCCAATTAACCTACAAACCTGTACGTCTTTGGAGTGTGAGAGGAAACCGAAGATCTCAGAGAAAACCCATGCAGGTCATGGGGAGAACGTACAAACACCGCACAGACAGCACCCGTAGCCAGGATTTAACCCAGGTCTTGGGCGCCGTGCCATCGTGCCAACTTGATGGTGATGGCCTTATGCAGAATCCCGTAAATAGTAACACGGAGTGCCAATTTCTAATCTCCTTTCTCTCCTCCTTCCGCTAATAGGTGAAAGGAGTCGCGTCCTTCATTGTTGAGTTCTGCCACCTTAAGTGGGGGGCTACCATCGACTCCACAGTCAAAAAGGCACAACAGAGGATGTACTTCCTGCGGCAGCTGAGGAAGCACAATCTGCCACAGGCAATGATGATCCAATTCTACACGGCCATCGTAGAATCTGTTCTCACCTTCTCCATCATGGTCTGGTTTGGCTCAGCCACCAAGCACGACACCTGGAGGCTGCAGCGAATCGTCCGATCAGCAGAGAAGATTATTGGCTGCAACCTTCCCTCCATTGATGAACTGTACACTGCAAGGGCCAGGAAGCGAGCGGGCAAGATCATCTCTGACCCCTCTCACCCTGGCCACAAACTCTTTGAATCACTTCCCTCTGGAAGGCGACTCTGGATTGTCAAAGCTGCCACAGCCAGACATTAAAACAGTTTTTATCCACGAGTAGTTGCTCTACTCATCAGCCAAAAATCTGTAGCCTCCCTTTGATCTGGTATTTTGTTGGTTCACATGCTTGATCAATGGTGTTTTATCATTAATGTCTTATTATTATTATTAATGTTTAGTGTTTTCTGAGTCATTCGTAACCGTCACTGTATGTCATGTTGTTACTTGTGGGCGGAGCATCACCGCAAATTCCTTGTATGTGAATACTTGGCCAATAAACTTACTTACTTATGTTACATACAAGTCTGGACCGATACTATCTCAACAGAGCCAAGCACAGTTTAACTCCCAGTTCATTGTTCCCAGCTGTTTTAATCATCTTAAAGGAACAGATAGACATTGTCAGGGTGTCCATTATTAATGGTTAGTCCAGACGCTACTTGCCATGATCTCAATCCTCTGTGATAGAGGACAGAAAGTTCTAGGAAGCTGTGCCATTTATGACCTTCACAACATGTAGCGCATTGTGGAAGGATTTGTTATTCCTTCATTTGTTAGACTTTAAAAACATTACTAAGTATTTTTTTCTTTAAACCTCCCACTTTCATATTTATCCTTCACAGAATGGGAGATTTCAATGTCCACTTTTTTTTCCCCCTCTGGTGCATTGTAAAGCACTTTTAGGTCACCCAGACCGTGAAACAGATGCTCTGTAGCAGTCCATCGCCACTGCGTCAATGATCCTCCATAACATCAGCTCACAAGGTGAGCCTTTCTGTCTGACTTGCTCTCACATAAGTCATCGCTGTGGCATCTCTGAGTGCTTTGACTAATTTATTGGCAATTAGCAGCTGAGTTATGGGCAGTTTGTGCAATGGAAAGAACGTCCATTTTGACCCGTAAAGCCATCAGGAAGGAAGTTTTCATTCCATCAGTCAGAGCTGGATTTGTCCCAAGACCTGAAGGTGAAAAGACAACATTTTACTCAATCCATTCTGAAAACTGCCCATTCCCTGCTCTGGTAGTACTTTAATTGGATTTTTTTTTAGTGTTGTTGCGGCATCGTAGCATTTGCCAGTTCATTTTATGGGTAGTTTTTTCTACATTAATTTGCAATAGCATAAATAATTCACTGAAAGTACATTTTTATGTCATTCTATATATATTTCAAATTAATCCTGCATTACCATATAAATATTCCAAAACTTTAAGCGTGATAATGAATCAATCGTCCTCAGATCTTCCTAATGATTTAACGGTTAGCATTAGACGGCGTCCAAAGATTTTTTTTACAGTAGTAAAGCAGTGTCTCAATGAGTGAAAATCATTTTACATTTCTTAATAAGGTGATGCTTCCAATGGATTAAACTAGCAGTGATCTCTTTGCTATTTGCACAGTATAAATATTTTACACGTACTCTCTTTTGCTGCATCCCAATTACATATCTGAAATGTATTCCATGGGTTTGGAGTGAAATGTAACCCTGGGGGATACTTGTTTCTGATCAGGTACTTGCACATAGTTTTGCCACTATGTCTTACCGTTAAGGTACAGGGGAAATAAAAGTGATGCGGTATTGAGAAGGGAAAAGATGCTGATTTGGGAACAATTTGAATTGAACCCATCTTTCGGGCAGATCTCAACGAGACTCACCGTATTGCTCATGGCCCTGTCCCACTGTATGAGTTCTTTCAAGAGTTCTCCCGCATTTGCCCTGATTCGAACTCGGAGATTTACGGTAATGACCGCTCGTAGGTACTCGGGGCTCTCATGGACATTTTTCAACATGTTGAAAAATCTTCACGAGTCTTCCTGAGCTTACCTGTACCTGTCGTTAGCATTATGAGCTGCTAAGAGACATCCCGAGCTCCGACATACCCGCTATGTACATTCTACATGCTTCCTTGAGTTTGATTTTTTTTTTTAACTCGGGAGAGCTCTTGAATGAACTCGTACAGTGGGACAGGGCCATCACTCTCCAATATCATTACTCTCAAGTATGTAAGCAGGAACTTGCTAGCAGATGGATGCTAGCTTAAACCGAAAATAGACACAAAATGCTGGAGTAACTCAGCAGGACAGGCAGCATCTCTGGAGAGAAGGAATGGGTGACGTTTTGGATCGAGACCCTTCTTCAGACTGAGAGTCAGGGGAAAGGGAAACGAGATATATACAGAGTAGATGCTGATGTAGAGATATCTAGAACAAATGAATGAAACATATCCAAAAAGTAACGATGATAAAGGAAACAGGCCATTGTTAGTGAGAAAGGAAACAGGCCATTGGTGTCCATCATTATTTTCAATGCTATATATTTGCGTTTTTTATGCCCGAGCAGAATTTTTAACCCGGAATGATGCTGAGGAAAAAATAACAATGGATCAGCTGTTCATTTCCTGCTACCACTGTAAATTAAAACCAGCCCCAGAATATAAGAATTTAGAATGTTTGAATTTAAGGCACGGATTTGCCTGAATTTCCTGTTCCATCGAATCCTTGAACCATGTGCTACAGAAACAAAAATAATTTACTCCACATGTATACACTGGTGTGTGCTTCTGTAAATCACCAGTCTAGTTCATGTTCACTCGAAATCCCTTCAATGTCACTTTTTTTTAAAAGGTCAAAATTGATCAACACCCCAAAATTGACAATTGATAAATTGGAGGCAATCATGTAAAATATAGACTCCAATGTCTCTGGTAGTAACAAGGAACTGTAGTTGCTGGTTTATACAAAATGACACAAAGTGCTGGAGTAACTCAGTGGGTCCGGCAGCACCTCTGGAGAACATTGATAGGTAAAGTTTTGGGACAGGACCCTTCTTCAGACTTGAGTCCAAAGTCTGAAGAAGGCTCCCGTTCTGAACTGTCACCTATCCATGTTCTCCAGAGGTGCTGTCTGATCTGTGTAGTTACTCCTGCACTTTGTGTCACTTGTTGCTTTAAGTTGTATTAATTATTGTAGGTACATGTTGGGTGTGAGAGTTTGGAATGAGAAAAAGTAAGTATGTTTGTGACTCTAGTAATCCACAATGTTTAGCATTTCCATGATGGATATAAAATGTTCTGGGCCCCCATCTAGTGGTAAGTGATAGAAATACATGGGGATAAATGTGCACCGATTTCACTGAGAGCAAATCTAAGAAATCAAACTCTGACATTTTGAGTTACCTTATGGTCTCAGGGATACAGACTACTGAATGGAAAATGTAACATATACCCTGTTCACAGCCAATTGTTGCCCAGTACTGTCACATAAAATTTGGTTAAAAATTGCTGTCTCTACAGCAGTTAAAAATCACACAAACAACAGCAATATTTCCAAGTAATATAATGGATTGCAGCGCGTAGTGGCACACTGGTAGAATTACTGCCTTACAGCGTCACAGCCCCGGGTTCGACCCTGACCACAGGTGCTGTCTGTACGGAGTTTGTGCGTTCTCCCCTTGACCGACATGGGTTTTCTCCGGGTACTCTGGTTTCCTCCCACACCCCAAAGACGTACGGGTTTGTAGGTTACTTGGCTTTGGTAAAATGTAAATTGTCCCTAGTGTGTAGGATACTGCTGGTACTGTATATGGGGTGATTGCTGGTCGGCGCAAACTCGGTGGCCAAAGGGCCTGTTTCCAAGCTGTTTCTCAAAAGTAAACTAAAGTAAAGTAAAAGTAATGGACTTAATTAGCAAGATGAGCTAAAGCAGTAATAATAATATTTTGTTTTGGAAGCAGCTGATCCTGACTGACAAAGGTCCTAAGCGCCTCACAGTACTGTTTTATTAGACCCCACATGCATTTGATAACATTCCACACATAAAAGCTACATCAATTCAAGTTCAAAATCTGAGAAGAATAAGAACTTGGCTGAAGGGTTGTTCTTAAGGAGAAGTTATGTCAGGGATGGGTGGTATTGAGTTCAACACCTCAGGTCTTGGCATCTAGTATACTGCTGTTTAAATGTACATTAATAATCTGGTTTGAGAAATCCAAGCAAAGCGATTTGATTAAAAGTCCCAAATAGGAAATGCAGTTGGTGAATACAAAGCAGGACATGTGGAAGAAAAGTTAAGCAACATGTATACTGCAGAATTGACTCTGATAAAGATGTCCTTGGAATCAAATGACTCAAAACTCAATGGGGATCATTTTAACTATTTAGCAATAGTAAGATTGTCCGGCAGTCACAGTGGCGCAGCGATAGAGTTGTTGCCTTACAGCGCTTACAGTGCCGGAGACCCGGGTACGGGTGCTGTCTGTACGGAGTTTGTACGTTCTTTCCTTGACCGGGTGGATTTTGTCCGAGATCTTCAGTTTCCTCCCACACTCTAAAGAAGTACAGGTTTGGAGATTAATTGGCTTGGTGTATGTGTAAGTTGTCCCTAGTGTGTGTAGGATAGTGTTAAGCTGCCGAGACCACTGGTCGGTGCGGACTCGGTGGGACGAAGGGCCTGTTTCCGCCATGTACCTCCAAACTAAACTAAGGCAATGTAAGAACAGTTCACCTCTTGCCTTTCATTTCCAGTGATTTTGATAGGATTGAAGACTGGATAACTTACAGAATGGCAAATGAACCGACAGTCAGCCCTTTCACCCTGACCAATTAACCACGACCTCTATAATCATTAATCAATGAAGCTGAACATTGCAAAGCAAATTCAAACCCTAGAATATGTCCCAGGAAATTATTACTGAATCATGGATAGCTCTGGTTGGATTAGACCATTGTGTTCAATGCCAGACAATGCAAAAACAATTACCTTTATGTTCTGGAGATAACAGAAAGAAGGGACACTGATACCTTGGGTTTGACAACTAGGGTGTGAACAAGTGTGAAAAGATGATGCTTGAAGATTTGTAGGTCCTGTATGTATTCAACAAGAGAAATCTCCAATATTACTTTGCAAGAATACAACTAGAAATCCTGGTTTGGGGGTGAACAGTGGATAACTTTTAAACTGGATCAGGGCATTCATTGTTCATAGAAGTAACATATAAGCCTGTCCCACTTAGGTGATTTTTCAGGCGACAGCTGGCCACTGTTAAGTTGCCGGCAGTCACCTGAAAAACTGGCAACTGGAACGGCGACTGTCAAAGTGGAACACACACACACACTAACACATCGCAGGCGGGAGACAGGGCAAGCAGGGGGGGGGACTGTCTGAAATTCACATGGTGCAAAGCCAAGGTGATACAGACACACACCGCGATGAACAGGAAAGTTGGCGCTGTAATTAAGATGGCTAAAGCACAGTGTACAGTAAGTCCTTTAAAAGAGGGGGGGGGGGAGAGAAGGAGGGAGAAGGAGTGGAGACAACTTTTAAGAAGCCAGAGATACACGTCTGTGAAGCTTGGCGGACATTAACATTACCGATTGGTTATTCCTGATTCTGAAAACGACTGCTGACGCGTTATTCCCCAATAAGCCAATGAGCACTGGCTACAACGTACAAGAACCTACAAAAACCTACAAGAACCTTCGACCTCCTGGCGACTCACCTACGACACGAGAATTCTCGCTACTCTCCATGGCGGCTTCATTCTGGTCTCCGTTAATTTTTCAACATGTTGGAATATTTGTGGCGACCATAATGAGGCCGTAACCAGTTCCCAGAATGCGGGAACTCCTCACGACCATGAAGGCGACTCCCCGGAAACCACACGCGAACATGTGGCGAATGCATAGTCCCCTGCAGTTGCCTAAAAAGTCGCCTAAGTGGGACAGGCCCATAAGGCTTTGGATTCCATTTTTATTTGGATGGAAGTGAATATCAATAGTGATGTATAACTGGAGGGTGAATCAATGTTGGCTGCTTGCCAATATTACTCAAGGTCGGAATTACTACCCAGGAATAATCAGCACTATTGAACGTTATAGGCAAAACAAAATTAAGGAACAATTACATGATGTTTTATTTCAATTATAAGGATTTTTCTGAGTCGATGATTTAAGATATATAACCATATAACCATATAACAATTACAGCACGGAAACAGGCCATTTCGACCCTTCTAGTCCGTGCCAAACACATAATCTCCCCTAGTCCCATATACCTGCGCTCAGACCATAACCCTCCATTCCTTTCCCATCCATATAACTATCCAATTTATTTTTAAATGATAAAAACGAACCTGCCTCCACCACCTTCACTGGAAGCTCATTCCACACAGCTACCACTCTCTGAGTAAAGATGTTCCCCCTCATGTTACCCTTAAACTTCAGTCCCTTAATTCTCAAGTCATGTCCCCTTGTTTGAATCTTCCCTACTCTCAGTGGGAAAAGCTTTTCCACGTCAACTCTGTCTATCCCTCTCATCATTTTAAAAACCTCTATCAAGTCCCCCCTTAACCTTCTGCGCTCCAAAGAATAAAGCCCTAACTTGTTCAACCTTTCTCTGTAACTTAGTTGCTGAAACCCAGGCAACATTCTAGTAAATCTCCTCTGTACTCTCTCTATTTTGTTGACATCCTTCCTATAATTAGGCGACCAAAATTGTACACCATACTCCAGAATTGGCCTCACCAATGCCTTGTACAATTTTAACATTACATCCCAACTTCTATACTCAATGCTCTGATTTATAAAGGCCAGCACACCAAAAGCTTTCTTTACCACCCTATCTACATGAGATTCCACTTTCAGGGAACTGTGCACAGTTATTCCCAGATCCCTCTGTTCACCTACATTCTTCAATTCCCTACCATTTACCATGTACGTCCTATTTTGATTTGTCCTGCCAAGATGTAGCACCTCACACTTATCAGCATTAAACTCCATCTGCCATCTTTCAGCCCACTCTTCCAACTGGCATAAATCTCTCTGTAGACTTTGAAACTCTACTTCATTATCCGCAACCCCACCTATCTTAGTATCATCTGCATACTTACTAATCCAATTTACCACACCATCGTCCAGATCATTGATGTACATGACAAACAACAGTGGACCCAACACAGATCCCTGTGGCACCCCACTCGTCACTGGCCTCCAACCTGACAAACAACCATCCACCATTACTCTCTGGCATCTCCCATTCAGCCACTGTTGAATCCATCTTGCTACTCCACCATTAATACCCAACCATTGAACCTTCTTAACCAACCTTCCATGAGGAACCTTGTCAAAGGCCTTACTGAAGTCCATATACACAACATCCACTGCTTTACCCTCATCAATTTCCTGAGTAACATCTTCAAAAAATTCAAGAAGATTAGTTAAACATGACCTTCCAAGCACAAATCCATGTTGACTGTTCCTAATCAGACCCTGTTTATCCAGATGCTTATATATATTATCTCTAAGTATTCTTTCCATTAATTTGCCCACCACTGACGTCAAACTAACAGGTCTATAATTGCTAGGTTTACTCTTAGACCCCTTTTTAAACAATGGAACAACATGCGCAGTACGCCAATCCTCCGGCACTATTCCCGTTTCTAATGACATTTGAAATATTTCTGCCATAGCCCCTGCTATTTCTACACTAACTTCCCTCAATGTCCTAGGGAATATCCTGTCCGGACCTGGAGACTTATCCACTTTTATATTTCTCAAAAGTGTCAGTACTTCCTCTTCTTTGATCCTCATAGTTTCCATAGCTACTTTACTTGTTTCCCTTACCTCACATAATTCAATATCCTTCTCCTTGGTGAATACCGAAGAAAAGAAACTGTTCAATATCTCCCCCATCTCTTTTGGCTCTGCAGATAGTTGGCCACTCTGACTCTCTAATGGACCAATTTTATCCCTCGTTATCCTTTTGCTATTAATATAGCGGTAGAAACCCTTCGGATTTACTTTTACCTTACTTGCCAAAGCAACCTCATATCTTCTTTTAGCTTTTCTAATTTCTTTCTTAAGATTCTTTTTACATTCTTTATACTCCTCAAGCACCTCATTTACTCCATGCTGCCTATAACTATTGTAGATCTCCCTCTTTTTCCGAACCAAGTGTCCAATTTCCCTTGAAAACCATGGCTCTTTACAATTTTTACGATTTCCTTTCAGCTGAACAGGGCCATAAAGATTCTGTACTCTTAAAATTTCACCTTTAAATGTACTCCATTTCTCTTCCACATCTTTCCCATAAAACAAACTGTCCCAATTTACTCCTTTTAAATCCTTTCGCATCTCCTCAAAGTTAGCCTTTCTCCAATCAAAAATCTCAACCCTAGGTCCAGTTTTGTCCCTCTCCATAATTATATTGAAACTAATGTTATTGTGATCACTGGACCCGAACTGTTCCCCAACGCATACCTCTGCCACCTGACCCATCTCATTTCCTAACAGGAGGTCCAGTACCGCCCCTTCTCTAGTAGGTACTTCTATGTATTGTTGCAAAAAACTATCCTGCACACATTTTACAAACTCCAACCCATCCAGCCCATTTACAGAATGTGTTTCCCAGTCTATGTGTGGAAAATTGAAATCTCCCACAATCACTACCTTGTGCTTACTACTAATATCTGCAATCTCCTTACATATTTGCTCTTCCAATTCTCGCTCCCCATTTGGCGGTCTATAATACACCCCTATAAGTGTTGCTACCCCTTTCCCATTTCTCAGTTCCACCCAAATAGCCACCCTAGACGAGCCCTCTAATCTATCCTGCCAAAGCACTGCTGTAATATCTTCCCTGATAAGCAATGCAACACCTCCACCTCTTGCCACTCCAATTCTATCACACCTGAAGCAACGAAATCCTGGAATATTTAGTTTCCAATCACAGCCCTCCTGCAACCATGTTTCACTGATCGCCACAACATCATACTTCCAGGTGTCAATCCAGGCTCTAAGTTCATCCACTTTTCTTACAATGCTCCTAGCATTAAAATATACACATTTAAGAAACCCACCCTCTCTTATTCTCTGATTATTTTCTTTTTCTTCTCTCTCCCCTACATTTTGGGTCAGAGTGCTAACATTCTCTGCCCCCTGCTTCACACACTGACTGCTAGCTTTCCCAATTTGAGTCCCTCCCCCCAACCATACTAGTTTAAAGTCTCCCCAGTAGCCTTTGCAAATCTCCCCGCCAGGATATTGGTCCCCCTTGAGTTCAAGTGCAACCCGTCCTTTCTGTACAGGTCGCACCTTCCCCAAAAGAGGTCCCAATGATCCAGAAACTTGAATCCATACCCACTGCACCAGTCCCTCATCCACGCATTTATCCTCCACCTCGCTCCATTCCTACTCTCACTGTCGCGTGGCACAGGCAGTAATCCTGAGATTGTTACCTTTCCAGTCCTTCTCCTTAACTCTCTACCTAACTCCCTAAATTCTTCTTTCAGGACCTCTTCTCTTTTTTTACCTATGTCGTTGGTACCTATATGCACCACAACCTCAGGCTCCTCTCCCTCCCATTTCAGGATTTCTTGGACACGTTCAGACACATCCCTGACCCTGGCACCAGGGAGGCAAACTACCATCCGGGACTCCTGTCTGCGTCCACAGAATCGCCTATCCGACCCCCTGACTATAGAGTCCCCTATTACAATTGCCCTCCCCTTCTTTTCCTTACCCTTCTGAGCAACCGGACCGGTCTTTGTGCCAGAGGCCCGGCCGCTGTCGCTGCCCCCAGGTAGGCTGTCTCCCCCACCCTTACTCAAGCATGAGTACTTATTTTCAAGGTGTACAGCCACCGGGGTACTCACCAGTCCCTGCCTCTGCCCGTTGCCCTTCCTAACTGTGACCCAGTTTTCTGTCTCCCGTGGTCTTGGAGTGACCACCTCCCTGTAACTCCTTTCTATGACCTCCTCGCTCTCCCTGAGCAGACAGAGGTAATCAAGTTGCTGTTGCAGGTTCCTGACACGGTCCCTTAGGAGCCCCATCTCGACGCACCTTGCGCAGATGTGGACGTCTGGAGGGCACTCCGACTCCATGACCTCCCACATCTGACATCCAGAACAGTAAACTGCCCTGGCCCTCATTCTCCCCCTTATTTGAATACAATAAAGCCTTACAATTACAATACAAATACAATACAAGCCAATCAGCTGCTTCCGCTGGTCCTCTTCCACCAATCAGAGGCTTCCACCAGAATCAGAATCCTTCTCTGGAAGTGAGATGGAACGTTGCAGATTTGGGTAACTCACAGCTCCAGGTAACTCCTCCTCTCACCAACGGCTCCCCGGGCCTCTGTAGAAGCAAACCCCGCGCTGTATTTATACTCACAGCTCCAGGTAACTCCTCCTCTCACCAACGGCTCCCCGGGCCTCTGTAGAAGCAAACCCCGTGCTGTATTTATACTCACAGCTCCAGGTAAGTCCTCCTCTCACCAACGGCTCCCCGGGCCTCTGTAGAAGCAAACCCCGCGCTGTATTTATACTCACAGCTGCAGGTAAGTCCTCCTCTCACCAACGGCTCCCCAGGCCTCTGTAGAAGCAAACCCCGCGCTGTATTTATACTCACAGCTCCAGGTAAGTCCTCCTCTCACCAACGGCTCCCCGGGCCTCTGTAGAAGCAAACCCCGCACTGTATTTATACTCACAGCTCCAGGTAAGTCCTCCTCTCACCAACGGCTCCCCGGGCCTCTGTAGAAGCAAACCCCGCGCTGTATTTATACTCACAGCTCCAGGTAAGTCCTCCTCTCACCAACGGCTCCCCGGGCCTCTGTAGAAGCAAACCCCGCGCTGTATTTATACTCACAGCTCCAGGTAAGTCCTCCTCTCACCAATGGCTCCCCGGGCCTCTGTAGAAGCAAACCCCGCGCTGTATTTATACTCACAGCTCCAGGATGACCCGTGTTTTCCCCATTTGAACTCTCACTGTGAATCATCACTCATCAAGCATGGTGATTTTGGCAAATCTGCTGCATAATCAAGGATGAGTCGCACCCTGGCCACTCCCTCTTCTCCCCTCTTCTATCAAGCAAAAGTGTGAAAACACACACCACCACATTCAGGGACCATTTCTTCCCAGCTGTTATCAGGCAACTGAATCATCCTACAACAACCAGAGACCAGTGCTGAACTACTATCTACCTCTTTGGTGACCCTCGGATTATCCTTGATTGGACTTTGCTGGCTTTACCTTGCACTAAATATTATTCCCTTATCATGTATCTATACACTGTAAGTGGATCGATTGTAATCATGTATTGTCATTCTGCTGATCGGTTAGCATGCAACAAAAGCTTTTCACTGTACTTCGGTACACGTGACAATAAAATAAACTGAAGTGAAACTGAACTAATGTTATTGGTGCCTTTAGAATATATTGAAGTTATCAATTTAAGAGAGATGAGAGAGAAAAAGGTGAAAGGTGCAATCATTCTTTTGTCTTTGTCTCTAATGTAAGTTATTGGAGCAAATCCTCCAAAATTATGGAAGAACTCGGATAAGGACATGGACATTTTAAAAAGACAGATTTGCTGGCTGCAACGGAAAACCCCCCAATCCACAAAGAAAGAATCAGTTTGAAGTTTCAAACCTGTCTGTCCTGTGAACTTGGGCATCACACAACTATGCAAATGGTGTGGACAGGAAAGGCTGAGACGGAGATAACGAGATTATCTTGGATACACAAAGGAAGAAACCGAGCCTCAGCAGACGGTGGTAAACAGGCCAGCAGCAAGCACAATCACCATCGTGGATGACCCATCCATCGGGACAATGGGAGCCCATCCAGGCGATGGGATAACGATCAGGCTGTGGGATCATGACATCAGCAAACTCCTTATCATCGGAAGCCTATTGTTCATGCCAGATCGAAACTGGGAATCATCAAAAGAACCCTTTTATCCAGAGGACCACCTGGGGGTTTCAAAGGAAACTCAGGTATAAAAGCCGGAGTCAAGCCAGAACTCGCTCTCTTTCTGCTCTGCTGGACGGCTCGTGAGCCCAACCGATCGACCTAGCTGTAAGTATCCCGGTGACCTGGTGAAGTTCCCGAAATAGGATAGTTGAGAGACGAAAGGGAAAGGGGGAGTATACTTGCAAGTAAAATTGTGTAAAGTAAGTTTTACGACGTGCCCGATAGAGTTCCGTCCATAGTCTTAGTTTAAAGCATAAGTTTAGCCACGTATTATGTAGTGTTGGTGAGATTCGATTTCTCATTGTTTAATAAAGCCTGTAAATTTTAGACTTGCTTTGAGTCCATCTTGGTTTCTGTTTTCTCTCATCAGCACACTCTGGTCAATTCAACCTTTTATCATATCCCACCATAATGCCGAGGTCTAGAACCTAGGGGAATCCCTTTTGTTGTATTCTCTCTCTTGGAAACCGCTCGAGTGGAGTGGTGGCCGTTTGACCCTCCGACAAGGGAGAGAATAACTCGGGCAGTTGGGCCCGAAGTGGAGTAAAGGGAAACGCAAAACCCCTACAGAATGGCGACCGCGGCAGGACCTCGGTGGTTTGGGATATGTGATTTGCCAGAGGGGGTGAGAGAACGTAGCAAGATGGAGGAGAGAATCTCCTCTTATCTATTTAAAAAGATCAATCTCACCAAACAATGGGTGATAGCATTGTTGACAGCACAGCAACCTGCAGGAGCTGCGGCTCAATGGACGGAAAGCAAAGCGTATAATAAAGGGCAGCAAAAGGCAGTTTGGCTAGCGTGCCTATCACAGCAGGTAGCCAAAATGCAGAGACAGGTAGATAGTCTGGAAGAGCAACTGAGAGAAGCTAGGGCCAGCGCTGAGGAAGGCGCTAGAGAAGGGGAAGGGCTATATGAGGAACTCAGTGAAGCCAGGCAGTGTATCTTGCAGGCGAGGGAGTCCCACAGAAATGCCCAGGAATTCCTCCAATGCCAGGTGGTAGAGGCAAAGGAGAGGGAACGGAACGCCCAGGAACTCCTGGCTCAGAGTACACAGAAGTGCAGGGAGCTGGAGGGAAAGTTCCAAGATATCCAAGCAGCATACAGGGTGGCCAGTAGCGAGCTAGGGGATAGTGATCACGGGCTTTGCCAGGCAAGGATAGCGCAGCTGGAGGAGACTCTGTCCAAGACTAGGGGACGGGTTCACCTGGTAGGACCAGGGGGGTCCCCCGGGGGCAGAGGGCTTCCTTCAGCAGATGATTCCTCAGGGGCAAAGGGGAATAGACCGCCTCCTGAGGCGCCGGGGATAGGTCCGGGTCGGCAGGTGGGGTTCGGGTTGTCCGGGGAGGGACAGGCCCAAGGAGGGGCGGGAGAGCACCCTCAGTTAGTGGCGTCCATGCCATGTGTAGCACACCACGAGGTGGTGGGGTTACCGATCATGGTGGGAGAGCCGGGGGTAAAGGGGCAACAGCCCCGAGTAGGGCAGATGTGCCCGGTACGGCAAAGGAAATATGGTCCCCCGGTAGGGCAGGCAGATAGGGGGCCCATAGAGTGATATCATCATTCACCATGGGGCACACGTGCTGAGGGGGATGGTGGCTCATGTTCCCAAATTAACCAGGGCGGGAGACCCGTCATTGCATTTTATGGAGGTGCAGCAGGCAGCCGACATAAACGATTGCGATGAGGTAGAACGGGTAAAGCTGCTACTGATGACCCTAGATTCATACCTATGCAAGGCGGTGACCTCCAGGGAAGGGGGAAGACCTGAAACATGGGTAGCGGCACAGACAGCGGTTTTGGAGGCCATGGGGTTGGATCAGGGTAGTCCTTTCACCAGGGTGGGGGAGACGAAGCAGCAGGTAGCTGAGTCCCCGGACATGTTCGCAGACAGGCTGTGGGCAGTGTATGAGGGAGCGTGTGGGATGCCTTTAGATAGGCAGAATTTAGATGAGAGAACAGCTCACTGGCTGAAGACTCTGGTGGCGAATTGCCTCCCGCGAGTTAGAGCAAGGGCCGAGCACTGGTTCGACCCAGCTGACCCAAACCTTAACGAGGCGGAGGTGATCAGGAAGCTCACCCTTGCGTACCGCAATGGGGAGAGAAGTGAAGAGAAGCCCTTTAAGGGCAAGGTGCACGAAACAGTACCGGCACCCCCCAAAAGGAGGCAGTGGAAACAGGAAGGCAGCCAGACCTCTTCCGAGATGAGGCTGGTGTGCTACGGGTGTGGGAAGCCCGGGCACTACAAGAGGGAGTGCAGAAACCTAAGTAGAGCAGTGGGGGATAGGACCCCGGTAACGGCCGACCCAGCCCCCGAGGTAACAATAGATGTAAGAGATCTAATTACCTATTTGCAGTCAAAGGCGGGAGGGTCCGGACAGGTAGCCATGGCAACAGGCCAGGGCACGCCCATATCCGCACCCCCGGCACCTTTATGACTGCCAGCGAAACAGCCCACATTCCTATGCCCGTTAAAGTATTGCCCATGTGGGAGACCCTGGGTCAAGATGGAGGTCCAGGATGTGGTCGGGAGTTACCTGTTGGACACAGGTGCTTCCAGTACTATTGTCCACATGGACAATCCCCGTACATCCCCTCTATCTAGTGGGGTACCCTATAGTCTTGTCGGTTTTACAGGAGACGAGAAGACGGGGTTTTTCTCTGTTCCCTTGTCCATTCAATTAGGAGCACTCCAGGCGCAGTGGAAATGCGTCCTGATGAGTTGGGAGCAGGAGGGAAAGGGGATACTAGGCGCCGACTTTATAGTGGCCCACCAGGTCCTGGTGGACCTGAGGAACCACTGTTTGTGGGGCATAACAGGAGAAGGGGCTGAGAGAGAGAAGGAGGTAATGGTCATCGAGAGGGCATCAGAGAGAGGGGCTCTGTGTGTCGTGACGCCCAGAGAGGGGTACGATCTAGAGGTCCTAGTGAGGCAGACCCCGACAGAGTATCGAGGCCATGTTAAGCGAAATTTGGCCGCATTCGCTACTCACAAGCACGACTGTGGAAGGGTCACAGGAACAGAGGTCAGGATAGACGGGGATCCCATGTCCCGACCGCAGAAACAGTATAGTTTTCCCCGAGAAGCGGTGGCTGACTTAGAAGTCGCCCTGAGTTCACTGGTTAAGCAAGGCGTTTTGAGGCCCATAGCCACCCACGTGAACTCACCGCTCTGGCCCGTATGGAAGCCAGACAATTCCTGGAGGGCCACGGTAGATTATAGGGTCCTGAATAAGAATATTCCGGCTTGCGCACCAACTGTGGCAGCTGTAGCAGACCTATTAGCGGAAATTCCAGCGTCTGCGTCTGTATTTACGGTGCTAGACGTCTCGAACGGTTTCTGGTCTATCCCAGTCAGGAAGGAAGACCAGTACAAATTTGCTTTCACATTCAAGGGGCAGCAGTACACGTGGAACTGTCTTCCCCAAGGGTTCCACAATAGCATATGGCAGAATGTTTAAAGGAATTTAGTGAGCCCCACAAGATCGTCCAGTATGTGGACAATATTTTGCTATTCACGGACACCAGTGAGGAACATGGGCCCCTAGTAAATGAACTGCTGGAGCTGCTCTGTAAGAGCGGTTTAAAAATAAATCCCAAGAAGGCACAGATAGGGTTACAAGAGGTAAAGTTCTTGGGACTGACCCTTAGGGCCGGAGAAAGGGGTATCGATACAGCAAGAAGGCAGGCAGTGCAGGAACTCCCAGTCCCAACGGACGTGGGGGGGGGTAAGATCGTTTCTGGGAGTCACGGGCTACTGCCGAGACTTTATAGAGGACTATGCCGCGACCGCAACACCTCTGCACCGGCTGCTACGCAAAGAGGTAGAGTGGGAGTGGGATGAGCAGTGCGAGTCGGCATTCGTCCATCTGAAGCGGGACCTGCAAAAGGCCCCAGCTCTGGGAGCCATTGACTACAGGGAGGAATCTTTTCTGGAGGTAGCCGCAAGCAGCGATGGCCTGAGCGCAGTGCTCCTCCAGGAACGGCACGGCAAGTTAAGGCCAGTGGTGTATTCCTCCAGAGTCCTCACAGAGGTAGAAAGGTCCTATTCAAACTGTGAGCAGCACCTGCTAGCCACATACTGGGCAATGAAGAGGGTACAGGTCTTCATAAGAATGTCCCCCATAACCCTCCTGACCCACCATACCCCAACCCAGATGCTGCTGGACGGTCGGATTAAGGATGGGACCGTTAGCAGTGCGAGGATCACTCGCTGGACCCTTCTCCTTTCCCAAATGGCCTTACGGGTTGAGAGGCTATGTGAGACCAAGCTCGCAGCCAATTTGGTGTACCCAGGGGAGCCACACCATTGCTCGGTGGAAAGGGTATGGGAGGTGGACTTTGGGCTTAGAGCAGGGTTACATCCCACGGGTAGGGAAATATACGTGGACGGGTCCAGTTTCAGTGTCCGAGGGCATACGGCTCACGGGCTGTGGGATCTGGGACCCTGAGGCAGAGATAGCCCTAGCTCTTAAACTCCCACATACGTTAAGCGCCCAGCAGGCCGAGCTGGCGGCGGTAATGTACGTGGTGACCCATCCCGAGCGTTTCCCCACTCCATACACCATATGTTCAGACAGCATGTTCACATGCAATTCCTGCACGGAATATCTGGCCATCTGGTCCCGCCGAGGGTACACCTCATCGGACGGGAAGCCCCTGACCACTAAACCCCTATTAGAGAGGATTGTAGCAGCCGTAGGGAAGGGCGGGGATAGATATATCCATAAGGTGAAGGCCCATTCCAAAACGGAGCCACGGGGCGAGGGAAATCAGAGGGCGGATGGCTTGGCCAGGGAAGGAGCCAGGAGTGGGAATGCATGGGATCCCCATGAGGAAGGACAGGTAGCTGCAGCCAGGGAGCAGCCTCGGGAAAAGGAGAGTGCGGGAGTGGCTTTGGCCCCGGACCTGACCACGGTCCAGACACAAGACCCCATTTTAAAGGTTGCCTCAGCAGCCATTTGCAGGCAGGAGAAGATAGAGGGACCATATGGGGGTAAAGATCAAGAACAGACCCGGGTTGATGTGGAAACCGTAGGGGAGCCAGGCGAGCTCACAGGTAGTCAGCCTGAAGTAGCCGGCTGTGTTCCAGGGCGAGGACTGGAAGCAGCGGAGAAGGAGGCTGACTCCAGCCCTCCGCAGGCAGGTACCGTAGACTGCCTAAGAGAGGCAGAACTAGCAGAAGCAAAGGATATGGAGGTATCACCTCTGGTGTGGGAACCCCCGGTCAGACGTAGGAGTGACAGGGTCACTAAACCCCCAGTAAGGTGGTCCCCATCCCTAATTAAACCTAGGGCTGGGGCCAGCCACAGGAGGGCCGGGAAGGAGAGTGGCCGAAACAGGGCACTACGGAGTGCAGCTGGAGGGAGCCCAGTCTCCACAGGGAACGTAGGGGTATCTCGAAACCCCGTAGTGCAAAGAGAGGTGAGTGGCAATCAGGCCCCTCGACAGGAGGAGTTCTGGCCTGCACGGGTGGGCCCACCAGAGGGGTGGCCCCAGCATGACGGGGACCAGTTGTGAGTTTGCCACCCGGAGACGGGTGGCGTTGTATATAGCATTGGTTTGTGTGTGGTTTGTGTAGTTAGCGTTTGGTAATGAGATATAAGGTTTTGTATAGATACAGCGGAGTACAGGGACGGACAGTACGGGAACGTCGGCTGCATCGAAGGGATGTGCTGTGGAAAAGTAAACCACAACAGACAAAGACAAAACCCCGAATGCCATTATTAGGCGGATAGCTTTGTGGAGGCAAGGAGGTGTTTTGCTTTGTTTTCCAGATGGGTAGCCCTGCCGTATGGATGATGGCAATGATGTGCCTCCGGATGTGCGTGGCGCGTCGCGGGGTCACGGTGGAGTCCATCGTATTTGACTGAAGTGCGGTTACCCGCATGGTGCCCCCGCGAGACGAAATTATTATATGAGGCCCTACTAAAAGACATGTTCCAGAAATTCCACAACCTGGATTTTGGGGACATAGACATAGAAGAGATGTACCGCGGGGGAGGGGATTTCACTTTGGGGTCCGGTAGGCAAAGACGAGGGGTGGTTAACGACGGGTTTACAGCATTTAACACGGGGACGTCTATTATTAATAGCATGGACAACGTAGAACTGGCCCTGCAGATCAATCAGTTGAAGGGCCAGTTACGAAAGGTTCTGGGGGAGGAAAATGCGGTGGTAGGATCGGGACTGCACGAAGAGGTGGCAATGACTCTAGATCTAAAAGAAATCATAGCACAATTGGAGACACATGCAAAAACGATAAACGCTTTGATTAAAGAGGACCGGAATGCGTCCGATCAGGCTGCACAGAATGAGGTGTGTGGGCTGTATGGTGCGTGGTTGTTGGGGGAGGGGAGGAGCAACCTGGAAGACCTGAGGCAAGGTCGGGTCCCCTCCTGGATAAGCAACCAGCACCTAGCAGCGCTACACCCTTATAACAGCACTTTGAGTCCTTGTCAGCTTCGTGTGGCCTCCGAGGCCTACCCGGTACCGGTGGATTGCGGAAATCCAATCACACCATAATGGGAGTGGTCGTAAGAATCCCAGTGATGGGAACCTCGGCACGACCAGCTCCTCTGTACCGAGTGGAGAACGTGGGAGTTGTTCGTGGGGGGGGGTGCATATTCGCTACGGGAAGGTCCCGCCCTATGTCATAGTGAGGGAGCAAGCTGTGACAGGCATTGACCTTTTGGGTTGTCGGAGCCGGGGAGCACAGGTAATCCTGTGTCCCCAGCACATGGGCGCTGAGGCTAGGCCTCAGTGTGGGTTCAGGACTGTTGGGGCACAGCCTATAAACTGCACCATGGAGGCGATGGCGGCAGACCATGTCCCTCCACAGGTGGCGTATATAGGCAGTGGGACGTACTGTGTCACCACAAGTGCCCAGCGGTATCAGCACGGATCACAGCTGTGGTGCCCGATACCGCACAGCAGCTTCTGCTTAAACCCAGGGCAGAAGTCCATGTGGCACAGCAGCGAATATTACCCATCCTGGAACCTTCTTCGATTCACCTCTCGGTACGAGGAAATGTAACTGACTTATTTAACTATGTTGCCCATTTCGGGTATGATATTCCCCCAGTGAATGAAAAATCAAAAGAGTTGCGGGTGGCGGTCGAGTTGTCGCACAAACTCTTCTTTTCCCTGGAACAAAAGACTCTGGATATCGCCAGGGAGATCGAAGAGATCAAGTCTCCAAGTTGGTGGGACCTGGAGTCCTGGATCATAGTTCCAGCATGGGTCCGCATCGTGTCCCATGTTCTGATCATCTGCCAGATGATAATTGTGGTGTATTTGCTATGCATTAATTGCAGATTTAAAAGGCGGAGGAGGATGGCCAAATTACAACAGCTGGTAAATCGAGCCGCCCGACGTCACCGTAACGACAACCCATCACTGTAAAATGTCTGTACTCTAATGCAATAGTTTTTGTACATATGTTGTAATCCCTGCATTTTCAGGGAATGGTCGTGAGGGTACTGTATGGTTTGTGTGAATTATGTAAAGTAAAAGGTGTATAGTGTAAGTTAATGCTGCTTCGAGGGTCCTAGTTTAGCAATAAGGGGGCTTTCGGTGTACATAATTTCACCTTCTCACTAAGCAGTGTTTACAGCTCTTGAGGCTGGAGGATTGCCCACTAACTTTGTCAATCGATACGGTCGGTGCAAGCCTGGACGTATCGTAGGGGCATGTAAGTTATTGGAGCAAATCCTCCAAAATAATGGAAGAACTTGGATAAGGACATGGACATTTTAAAAAGACAAATTTGCTGGCTGCAACTGGAAAAAACCCCAATCCACAAGAAAGAATCGGTTTCAAGTTTCAAACCTGTCTGGCCTGTGGACTTGGGCATCACACAGCTATGCGAATGGTGTGGGCAGGAAAGGCTGAGACGGAGATAACGAGATTATCTTGGAAACACAAAGGAAGGTACCAAGCCTCAGCAGACGGTGGTAAACAGGCCAGCAGCAAGCACAATCACCATCGTGGATGACCCATCCATCGGGACAACGGGAGCCCATCCAGGCGATGGGATAACGATCAGGCTGAGGGATCATGACATCAGTAAAATCCTTATCATCGGAAGCCTATTGTTCATGCCAGATCGAAACTGGGAATCATCAAAAGAACCCTTTTATCCAGAGGACCAACTGGGGGGTTTCCAGAACTCGCTCTCTTTCTGCTCTGCTGGACGGCTCGTGAGCCCAACTGATCGACCTAGCTGTAAGTATCCCGGTGACCTGGTGAAGTTCCCGAAATAGGATAGTTGAGAGACGAAAGGGAAAGTATACTTGCAACTAAAATTGTGTAAAGTAAGTTTTACGACGTGCCCGATAGAGTTCCGTCCATAGTCTTAGTTTAAAGCATAAGTTTAGCCACATATTATGTAGTGTTGGTGAGATTCGATTTCTCATTGTTTAATAAAGCCTGTAAATTTTAGACTTGCTTTGAGTCCATCTTGGTTTCTGTTTTCTCTCATCAGCACACTCTGGTCAATTCAACCTTTTATCATATCCCACCATAATTCCGAGGTCTAGAACCTAGGGGAATCCCTTTTGTTGTATTCTCTCTCTTGGAAACCGCTCGAGTGGAGTGGTGGCCGTTTGACCCTCCGACAAGGGAGGGAATAATTCGGGCAGTTGGGCCCGAAGTGGAGCAAAGGGAAACGCAAAACCCCTACACTAATGGTTGCTTTATTTGGACTTTTTCTCATCTCAGTCTCTGTCAGTCCTTGCCTCTTCAATACGTATCAATATCCCATCCAACTTTCCTGACATACAAGCCACTGACAATGACAATGGCAATCCAAGTTAGGTCAGCAGTTAGGAAAACTTTTGCAAGCACAGCTGAACCCACCAAGAAACCCTTCGCTGAGGATAAGGTGAAAAATAGGACTGAGAAACAACAGGCAAAAGTGAAGGAATATGAAGAAAATGTGCTGACATGTGTCACAATTTTTCAGTGGGTGAGAATCAGTTTATGGCACGGACACCCTGGGGAAACGATGGAAGGCAACTGAGTTGAATCCTTCTGGATTATAATATGCGGTCTTTTATTCAGAAAAAAACAACTTTGGTACAGAAAATAATTATCATGAAAACATGCTCGGAGGGGGAACGTGATTTTAACAATGATTGCCAAAGAGTCAGGTCGGGGGGAGTCCCCCCCCACCATGGGTACCATGTAATCCCGTGCTACCTGCTCCATGGTCAGATAGTCGGCGACTAAACCGTCTCCCCCACCTGGTTTGCCAGGTGAGGAGGGGGCTGTGGACCCCCAGCAGGACCAAAAACAAGACCTGTCAAAGGGCGGATGAGTTCCTAGCGAGACAACGGCCATCTACACTTCAGTTGAAGTTGCAATCACTGTCGTACATAGCATTGTAAGACACTGTGCCCGTTGATGTTTTCAATGATGATGATGTTGATGATGATCTGCCACAGGAGTCATTTCAACATACGTTGAGGACAAATTGAAAACAGATTGCTTGTTAGACACAAAGTGCTGGAGTAACTCAATGGGTCAGGCAACATCTCTGGAGAACATGGATAGGTGACGTTTTGGGTAACGACACTTACGTCAGTCTAAAGGGTCCCGACTCGAAACGCCACCCATGCATGTTCTCCAGAGATACTGCCTGACTTGCTGAGTTACTCTAGCATTTTGTGTCTTTTCTTTTGTAAACCAGCATCTGCAATTCCTTGTTTCTGGATTGATTAGCAAACTTCTCCATCACGATTGTTTCAAACGGTTACCAGGATGGCAGAAGATGAATCAGATGGATTTTTCTCTTTATAAGCAAACGGACCATTTGGTTAATTGAGCCTGTTTAAATGCCCCTTTGCTGTAAGATACAGAGAGGTATATGCTCTGATTTGTTATATTTCTATACCTCAATGACTTCAATGCACAAGCTATTCCTTGGAACGTGGACTGAAATAATTTCATCACACCTGACTCCCAGGCCTGAAGAAGAGTCTCGACCTTGAAACGTCACCCATTCCTTCTCTTCAGAGATGCTGCCTGTCCCGCTGAGTTACTCCAGCATTTCGTGTCCATCTTTGGTGTAAACCTGCATCTGCAGTTCGTTCCTACACCAAAATAATTTCCGTTGGAAGTGCAGAAACTTGATGAAAGAGGCCCTGTGTTCTACTTGAAATCTGCTTGTCTCCCATCAGAAGGAATGACTGCAAACTGGGCGTTGCTGACCAGCACAATGGAAGGCTCAGGAGCAGTGCTGTGGAGCAAGGAGGGACTCTTGCAAAGGACCCGTGGGAGAAGGTTTCTTTACAATGCCACTGCGCCGCCCCATGTAGCTGTGAAGCATGATGAGCAGAGCCGTACGGAGGAACAACTCCCCAGTTCTGGTCAGGCTGTTGATGAAAAACTCTTCTGTGTATTTGTAAACAAAACCCCAATTCCCCATTCTCTTGCAGTCTGTTACCTTATCTTCATTCTGCCACTGAACATTACATCAATTGCTTGGTCACAGTGCAAAAAATAAAGAAACATTTTAATTCAGTTTTATAAATCAAACTATGCCAGATCACATCAACATTTTCACAACACAACTTTGAGGTGTCTACATCGCCAATTTTAAGCATCTTCACAGAGGCATGAAAAATCAGGGATGGCTGGTTAAAAGACAACAGCAGGATCTCTGGAATATTACTGAGACTGGAATTGGCATTGGTTTATTGTGTACCGATTTACAGAGGAAAATTTTGCATTGCGTACTATCCTGGCTGATCATACTATTGTACAATTGGTAGTGCAAAAGAGAAAATGAACATAATGCAGAATATGATGTTACATCATTATATTTGGCACGGTGGCGCAGTGATAGAGTTGCTGCCTAATGCCCCTGTCCCACTTTGGAATCCTGAATAGAAACCTTTGGAGACTTTGCACCCCACCCAAGGTTTCCGTCCGGTTCCCAGAGGTTCCCGGAGGTTTTTGTCAGTCTCCCTACCTGTTTCCACTACCTGCAACCTCCGGCAACCACCTGCAACCTCCGGGAACCGCACGGAAACCTTGGGTGGGGCGCAAAGTCTCCAGAGGTTTCCGTTCAGGTTTCCTAAGTGGGACAGGGGCATTACAACGAATGCAGCGCAGGAGACCTGGGTTCGATCCTGACTGTGGGTGCTGCCTGTATGGAGTTTGTACTTTCTCCCCGTGACCTGTATGGGTTTTCTCCGAGATCGGTTTCCTCCCACACTCCAGAGACCTACAGGTATGCAGGTTAATTGGCTTGGTAAATGTAAAAATTGTCGCTAGTGGGTGTAGGATAGTGTTAATATGCGGGGATTGCTGGTATGCGCGGACCCTGTGGGCCAAAGGGCCTGTTTCCATGCTGTATCTCTAAACTAAACTAAATTGCAAGAGAAACTCAAGACCTTGATATGACCAGTCATGTCCACAATAGTCCCTGCATTAATTTAGTACAGTCAATGGTGTCTCCTATTAAATCACTTTTTTGAACTTAATTGGGGGTACAGCAGAGAGCATATTGACTCTTTGCATCACGGTCTGGTTCGCCCAGGAACAAAGGAGATTACAAAAAGTGGTGAACACTGCCCGCCCCTTCATGGGTTCTGACCTCCACACTACAGAAGGGATCTATAGGAGGCACTGTCTCAAAAAGGCAGCCAGCATCACCGGGGACCCACAACACCCTGGCCGCACACTCATTTCTCACCTGCCATCGGGAAAAAGGTACAGAAGCCTGAAAACTTTAACAACCTGGTTTAGGAAAAGCTTCTTCCCAACAACCATCAGGCTATTGAACACTAAGAACTCAAAATAAACTCCAAACTATGAACTGCCTGGGTTGAACTGGGGACTTTGGACTTTTATGTTTAAGAAGGAACTGCAGATGCTGGAAAATCGAAGGTACACAAAAAATGCTGGAGAAACTCAGCGGGTGCAGCAGCATCTATGGAGCGAAGGAAATAGGCAACGTTTCAGGCCCGAAACGTTGCCTATTTCCTTCGCTCCATAGATGCTGCTGCACCCGCTGACTTTGGACTTTTGTTTTGTTTTACACTATATTGAGATTTTTATTTATTGATCTGTTTATTGTGCTATCTATTGAGTACTGTGTTTGCAAACCCGTTGTGCTGCTGCAAGTAAGAATTTCATTGTTCCATTTCGGTACATATGTGAATTCAACACACTTGACCCTTGACCCTTGAAGAAATACCCTCTTATCTTCAGCACCCTGTATAGAATTTGGATGGTACTGAGCAGCCTCTTATTAATTCAGGTGTCCAGTAAAATCTTCTAACGTCAGCAGTGAATCCCTTCATACAATGGGAATAGCAGTAAAGTAGACAATATGATTCTAGTTGTACTGCATCCATACACTGTAACGACAGTATACATGGAAATGTGGGTTGCTTGACTAATAACATGCTTAGGTGACACCTGAAACCAAAATATTGTGTACAGTGTACAGAGGCAGGTGCCCAGTCCGACTTTCCTTTGGGTGGCATTTCTCTTAGCATTGATCACTACAGTAATAACCCCGTTATTTTTTTTGTTAACATCACCAGCCGACACTTACTGAATGTAATCCGGTTTCTAGGCACGTCTCTCTCCTCCTTTCCCTATTCTCCAAGACTGTCAGCGCTGCGATGAGAACAAAGAGGCCCGATCCCTCCCACATGGTCCTACCCTTTGTTGTTTGCGAGGCCTGTGTGTGTTGTCGGTCGCTTGCTGTGGCTACAGTTCACCTTGTGTTTAAGTGTCGTAAGCCACCTTTGATGGTGCTAGACACCCATGACACTGTTGACGCACGCCAGCAATAAACTGTGCCTTTCGTTTGCCTTGCCAAATGAGGAGGTGGCAGGACTGGTGTGATGCCTGCGTCAGAAGCAGCAGCCGCTGTTTGTCTGCTGTGATGCTATTAAATCAGTTCCATGCTCCTTGCCATTTGGTGCGTGTAATACTGTTTCTGACCCCCGAGTGGCAGTCTCACTCTCTCCTAATATCCCCTGATGCTGTGAATGATCAATGCTGTTTCTCATAAAGGAAGAAAGTATAACACAGAATGCTGGAGTAACTCAGCGGGACAGGCAGCATCTCTGCGGAGAAGGAACGGGTGACATCTCGGGTCGAGACCCTTCTTCAGACCTGGCCCAGTCTCGACCCGAAATGTCACCCATTCCTTCTCTCCAGAGATGCTGCCTGTCCCACTCAGTAACTCCAGCATTTTGTGTCTAACTTCAGTATAAACCAGCATCTACAGTTCCTTCCTACACAAAGAATAACACAACATACTCAATACACAAAGTCCTATCCTTCTATTCCACCGATGTTTAATCTGGTTGCCTGTTAAATATTTGTGTTGAACCTATGCACACTCTGTGATGTGACTGTTTCATCCCAAAGACAACAACAGCATGTTTAAACATTTATGCCTGGTAGTAACTTTCCTGGAAAACTAGCACACCATCTCTGCTAACTTCAGTGAAGTAAGAGAATCTGTGCGGAGTTGATGGGAACATGAGGAACATAAAATGGGCTTGGAGAAGCTTAATGCAAATGTATCCTTGACAGTCTACATGGACACTGAGGGTCAAGGGCCGGTTTGCCTGCTGTGCTTTGTATAACTCAGTGATTTTATGGTTCGAGAAGAAGTACAGGAGATATTATGTGACGAACCACTTATAATATTTGATCAGACGACCTTCCACCAGGAAGTTCTTGCCCTGGAAGTTCGATGTGTTTAAAATATTCTTTATCATTCATTCCTTCAACATACTGTAGGTCATTCCTTCAAAATATCAGGAAAGCTTTAAAAAAAAAGGGGCTATTTGTCCCAAAAGAACTTTGCATTCAGTGCCCATGAGTGATGTTTTTTTACTGTTACGTAGAAAAACTAGGTGCAGGAGTAGGCCATTCAGCCCTTCGAGCCAGCACCACCTTTCAATATGATCATGGTTGATCATCCAAAATCAGTACCCCATTCCTGCTTCCTCCCCATATCCCTTGATTCCGTTAGCCCAAAGAGCTAAATCTAACTCTCTCTTGAAAACGTCCAGTGAATTGGCCTCCCCTGCCTTCTGTTGCAGAGAATTCCACAGATTCACAATTCTCTGGGTGAAAACGTTTTTCCTCATCTCAGTCCTAAATGGCCTACACTTTATTCTTAATGTTATAGCTCTCGCTCCCATTGTAACAGCCACTCTCTTGTTTTAGGCAAATGGTTATTCCCCACAGTTGTGGGTTTGTTGCGCTGCCTCAGGGCCTGGCTGGTCGGTGCATGTTTGCTGTCCCATGGGAAAGTTCTTATTCTTATATCTCTGTCCAGGTCAGGGATTTTCTACAATGTATCTCTGGTATCGTCTTCAGTCTGAGATAGTCTATGTTCTGTCCCTGTATCTGTGACCAGGCGTTTTTTGTCACCAAGCCCTTATTTTGTTGCAACAAGTACTCATTTTGCTGATTGTGTGTGAAGTTCTGTTTCTCGGGTTGTTTTGCGTGATTAAAATTATAATTTGAGAGAGGTGAGGATTGGTGGGTGGTGGACGGCTCATCGGGGGAATTTTTATCAATGCATTTGATGGGGCCCATCATAGGACATTACACAATATCATTCTCTATTGACTTCAAAAGAGACCACAACAGGCAAGGTATAAATCCAGCATCGAGCAAATCTTGACATTTCCTGGGGAGTTGCTTTTTAAAATTGCCCGCAGTTTCCCTCAGGGCGAGGATCGACTGTCCTAAGTGGGCAGCAGAGTGGAGCGGCTGGTAGAGCTGCTGCCTCACAGTGCTAGAGACCCAGGTTTGACCCTGACCTTGGGTGCTGTCTGTGTAGACTTTGCATCTTCCACCCGTGACCGCATGGGTTTCAACCGGGTGCTCCCATTTCCTCCCACATCGCAAAGGCCTGTGGGCTCGTAGGTTAGTCAGTCTCTGTAATTGCCCATGAATGTGAAGGGAGTGGAGCCAAAAGTGATTCAACATTGAACCAGTTTGATCAGGCGATTGATGGTCGGTGTGGACTAAGTCGGCCGATGGGCCTGTTTCCATGCTGTATTTCTAAAAACTACAAATTGGCCAACAGAGCCTAGTTTTAATATCGGTCATCTGAAAAAAAGGGTAGCATTCCTTTAGTACAACACTGAACGGGCAAGCTGCTGAATTAAGTCTTGAAGAAGGGTCTTGACCCGAAACGTCTCCCATTCCTTCTCTCCAGAGATGCCACCAGCCCCGCTGAGTTACTCCAGCATTTTGTGTCCATCATCGGTTTAAACCAGCATCTGCAGTTCCTTCGTACACATGAATGAAGCCTTCAGCAGTTTCAGGTAGGAATGTTAGTCTGGACAGGAAGGGAATATCACGCCTATCCATTTCATTGCTGAGGTTTTGTTAACAGCCCATCATGAACTTGAATTGCTAAACATACCTTCATCTTGTGAATCTGTGGAATTCTCTGCCTCAGAAGGCAGTGGAGGCCAATTCTCTGGATGCTTTCAAGAGAGAATCAGATAGAGCTCTTAAAGAGTCAGGGGATATGGTGAGAAGGCAAGAACGGGTACTGAGTGTGGATGATCAACCATGATCACATTGAATGGCGGTGCTGTTTCGAAGGGCCGAATGGCCTACTCCTGCACCTATTGTCTATTGTCTATCATGAAAATGGTCATATCGTGTTTATGCATCACTATAATTAATTCGGCTCACTGAGTGAATCAACACAAAGTTAATTGGCTGACGTGTTGGGATGGGAAGAGTCCCTAGCATTTGAAGCTGCTGCTGTCATCTGCCTTCTCTCACTTTCCATGCGTGAACCGTGAGTATAGTTTATATTACTGCCCGCTCCCTATTCCTCAGCAAACCAAGTGCTTGCAAAAAGTCAAAAGCAAGATGGTGAAACAAAGGTGTCCAAAAATAAATAGGTCTGAACAAAGGACCACCATGAGTGGGGGAGAGGAAACAATAACGTGATAAGCAAATAGAGTCAAGCAGAGATAGACAGGGAAGAGGAGCAAAAGATGGCAGAAATCAATGGGCGGGAAGGGGTGAAAATGTGTAAGTCCCATTGTACAACGGATTCATGCCCATGTGACTGCACTAAGCAATGCTAATTTCAACCATCAGAGGGCAGAGGTGGGTCAAACATTTGATTGAGTATCTGCATATCACTCTTCCTGCTTCCACCCAGTAACATTCTATCAGCTCTCTGCCATTCCTACTTTATGAGGCAAATCAGTACTGGGCTTTATTAAACAAGCCTGCTGCTTTCCCACGTGGGTGTGAAGGATCTATTTTTCAAAAGTACAGGCGGCTTTTCTCCAGTGTCCTGGTCAAAATGTATCTCTCAATCAGCATGATTAAAATGGATCGTCTGCCCAATGCTATTCAAAGGAACTTTAAGCACATAGCTGCTGCCTGTGCTACATCACAACAGTAACTGCATTGCACGAGTGCTCCATTTACTATGAAGTGCCTTGGGAACATCACAAATCATGAAAGGTGCTAAAGGGCCTGTCCCACTTGGCGATTTTTTCAGCGACTGCCGGCGTCATATCAGGGTCAGCAAAAGATTTAGAACAATTCAAAATCCAGCGGCGACGAAACAAATGTTGCGATACTTGAGGAAACACCGTGCGTCAATACGTCATCATGCCGTGGCATCGCCGCGTTACGCCGCGTTACGCCGTGTCACGCCGTATCACGACTCGACTTTTTCGATGACCTGATACGTCAGTCAATGATGCCGGCAGTCGCCGTAAAAAACGGCAATTGGGACAGCCTCTTAAATGATTCATGCTTTCCCTTTCTCTACCATTTCATCCATCTTTCTCCCCCTACGTAAGCATGTTATTTCTATTTGAAAGGCATGCATCGTTTCCTAACTCACTCTAAGCCAGACATTTGCGTTCACTGATTATTGCATAAATAATTTCATTGAATTTGATTTAATTGCGCTACCACAGGAATAAACTGTCCATGCAAACCAGACACTACAGAACATGCCCCAGTCTGCATATGAACTCCTGCAAATCACCCACACTTGGAAACAGTAGTGGTGAAAGTAGTTAAGTATTAGCTGTGGGTGCAATGCTTCGAATCGTGCTCCCCTCCCATTGACGGCTTGACTGCTCAGGAAAGTGTTGTTTCACATACGATTATGATCTCCACTCACTAGATTTACTTGATCTCGGGTTTCGCAAGGTTCTGGTATTTTATTCCACCACACCCCTCATCTATCACAGTTCATGGCATTGTTGACACAGTACTTATCCACTCCAAGCCACTGCAAGTGATTTTGCACATAACAAACAAGCCTGGATTTACCTGTAGATAATTAATGGCCTTGATTCGCATTAGTTGTGCTGCAATAGAACAAAAGCAATTTTTCTGCTCAGAATATAATCTGCACTGAAAATGATATACAATTGTCTCAGTCTACCTCCCTTGTGTAATTAAGCCATCCAATTTACCCCAATTGCCTCTGTAGAAAGAAAAAAAACAGTCACGGATTCGATGGGAGTTGCATGTTCAAGACAAAGGGCAGATAGATTTTGAGAGGGGAACATTTGAGAGGGGATGAATAATTTGAGAGGGGAACATAATTTAAAAAAACTCAATGTCAGAACAACTCTTAAAAGTATGTGCATAGCAATCTGTGGTGTGAATTTGTGGAATGGTCTGGAACAGGAGATAAAACTTAGCACAAGCATAATTCAGTTTAAAAAGATGTACAAAAACACTTGTTTAAAAGGATATTGGGATGAGGATAGGTGATTGTGATATTTGTTATACTGATTGTATTGGGAAGGGTGATTATAGAGTGATGGGTTGTATGGTATATAAGGGTTTTTTCTTTTCTTTTTCTTTTTTTCTTTTTTGTATGGCTTTGTAAATATTTGATTAGTGTTCAAATGTAAATAATTTGGTGTACATATAGTGGCTGGTGTACACATGGTGTACATATAGCTGCTAAATTTGTATAAGATAATTACAAGCAGTTGAATTAGGGGTGGGAATTAATAAGCTTTGGCTTCTTCCTGCTCCTTTTCGGACACATACGATTTCATTTATTTAAAGATATTGTTTATGACACTTTATAAATATTTTTGTTTTGTTTTTTGTATGTTGTTTCACACTTGCTTTTTATTCATTTATTCTGTTCGAAATAAATAAATAAATAAATAAATAAATAGATAAATAGATAAATAGATAAATAGACACAAAATGCTGGAGTAACTCAGGCTGCATCTCTGGATGGATGGAATGGGTGGCGTTCCGCTTCGAGAACCTCCCTCAGACTGAATCAGGAAAGATACAGAGGTAAGGAAATGTATGGTGTGAAAACAAGACAAAGGTGGTGGAGATCAAGGAAAATGTAGAATAGATCATTGTTAGCTGGGAGAAAGGATCAAAACGTGGTCGTAGAGTCGGAGAGCAGGAGGATTCACGGAGGGGGAGCAGCAAGAGACGATGTTACAGAACTCTCGTCGGAGAGAGGAGAAGAACTTCCTCAAAGTAGACATACCTTGAGGAGATTTCGTAGTGGAACAGACAAAATGTTGCATGAAGGAACTGCAGCTGCTCCAAGACAAAGGGCAGCTGAGCAAGTCATCGCTAGCCGTTGATTTCTGCCATCTATTCCTCCTCCCTATCTATCTCTGCTTGATTCTTACTGGCAAAGTTACAAAAGTGTTCAACGTAGTCCACAATGGTCCCCCTTTGTTCTCGATGACTCCCCGATACCGAGCCCATCTTTGTTCTCGCTGTGGCAAGTCCTCTGACTGACCTCTGTCTAAGGTCTAAGCGGAAGCTCAGAGGGGATAGAGCCTTTTCTGTTGCTGCTCCGGCACTCTGGAACACCTTGCCGTTGCACATCAGACAGGCCCCCTCACTGTCCATTTTCAAATCCTCCCTAAAAACATATTTTTATTCTTTGGCTTTCGACACTGGCTGAGGCATTGCTCCTGTTTTTAGTGCTTTTAATGTCTTTTAATTTTTAGTGTGTTTTTTATAGTCCTTCGTTTTACGGTTTTTAATGGTTTTTAATTGTTTGTAATAGCTTTTTGTTCATGATTTCTCATGTACAGCACTTTGTGGCAACTGTAGTTGTTTAAAGTGCTTTATAAATAAAGTTATTATTATTATTACCTCTGGCACTCACCGTGCGCCCATCCGACCTCCAGCGTCATCTTGGGGTTTCAACTTTGTTGATATCATCAGCTGGGTTCTACATTGTTACAGATGGACCCACCAACGTCGGATTACGGGAAGTGGAAGAATAGCAACCGTTCTGGTGTAAAGGAAAGACATTCCCCCACCTGACTGCCACTGGCTTTGTAGGACCTGCTTCTTTTAGATACCTAAACAGTTCATTTCATTTTAAAAGATGATACGTATAGACATGGAAATCACACAAAAACAAATTTAGATTCAGCCACTGCAATCAATACATTTCTGGGTCTGTATAACAGGTGTAATGTAATGTACTGCTATTTCTACCATGGTGGTATTGTTGTTAAAACTCACTGTTTTATCAGTTCTGGTGTAGGCTGCACGTGGCTTCTGCTCGATCGGTGTTGCTTGTCTGTTTCAGTCTCAATATTGGATGATACTCTATTATCACATGCAATATGTCAGTGAAATTCTTCGTTTTGCACAGCTCACACAAAGTATGCAAAGAGTTGCCAAGTATAAAGTCGACAATAGTCCCTCGTTGGTGTCGCCGCCCCCCCCCCCCCATGCCATGTCCTTCTTTGTTCACGGCAGCCCCCCCATGCAAGGCCCCTCTGTTCTCGCCGACCCCACCACGCTGGGTTCACCTTTATTCTCTCAACCCCCCCATGCTGGGCCCCTCTTTGTTCTCTCGGCAGTGCGTCCTTGATCGGCCTCTGGCACCCACCCGGCCTGGAGCATAATACTGTACAATCTAGGGGTTCAACTTTGTTGATAACTTTAGCTGGGTTCTAAGTTGTTACAACTGGACCCACACCAGCCTGGCTACGTTCTCATTTCACTCTGACCATTGGGACGAAGGTGTAGGAATCTGAAAATCAGGTCCAACAACCATCAGGCACTTGGACACTACACAATACTAAACTCAACTATGAAATGCTATGGCTGTCTGCCACATGACGTCTGAAGAAGGTTCTCGACCAGAAACGCCACCCGTTCCTTCTCTCCAGAGATGCTGCCTGTCGCTCTGAGTTACTCCAGCATTTTGTGCCTATCTTTGTTATGAACAAAGGGCGGTATTCAGTTGCACTAAGGTCCTTGGGTTTCTTGCACTAATGTTGTGGTTAGTACTTTATTGATTTTTTAAATTATATATTATCCATGCATATTGTGTTTATAGGCCTGTTATTTGCTGCGAGTGAGAATATCATTGTTCCGGCAACTGACAATTGTACTGTGCATGAGACAATTCAAAACTCTTGACTCTTGACTCCTTCCTTCAGAGCAACACAGAGGATAATTTAGCAGACGCGGTTTCCTCTGCATCAGTCATTGTATTACTTCTTCTGGTTTTCTGGGGAGATGTAATTTGCTTGGCAAAGTTGTCTTGAACTTTCTGCCATTCAGTCACTCAGCGAGCACTATCTTGTCAGTCTTAAAAATTGCAGTCCAAAGTGGCCATTGTTAAAGGAAAGTGGCATGGTGGTGCAGCGGTAGAGCTGCTGCCTTACAGCGCTTCCAGCACCCGAGACCCAGGTACGATCCCGACTAAGGGTGCTGTCTCTACGGAGTTTGTACCTTCTCCCTGTGACCGTGTGAGTTTTCCCCGAGATCGTTGGTTTCATCCCACACCCCAAAGGCATGTCGATAAATTGGCTTGATATTAGTGTAAATTGTCCCTAGTGTGTGAAGAATAGTGTTAATGTTCGGGGATCACTGTGGTGTGGACTCAGTGGGCCGAAGGGCCTGTTTCCGTGCTGTATCTCTAAATTAAAACTAAACGAAATAGTAAGCATGGTCAGGGGGTATTATGTATAGTAGCAATTGATTTAGTCATTGAGTCAAACAGCTCGGAAACAGGCCCTTCGACCCAACACATCTATGTTGACCAAAATGCCCCATCAACACGTTCCACCTCCCCTCGTTTGCCCACATAGCTCTAAATCCTTCTGATCCATGTACGCATCTAATATATATTTTAAATTACAAAATTCTTAAGGGGTTGGACAGGCTAGATGTAGGAAGATTGTTCCCGATGTTGGGGATGTCCAGAACAAGGGGTCACAGTTTATGGATAAGGGGGAAATCTTTTCGGACCGAGATGAGGAAAACATTTTTCACACAGAGTGGTGAATCTGTGGAATTCTCTGCCACAGAAGGTAGTTGAGGTCAATTAATTGGCTATATTTAAGAGGGTTAGATGTGGCCCTTGTGGCTAAAGGGATCAGGGGGTATGGAGAGAAGGCAGGTACAGGATACTGAGTTGGATGATCAGCCATGATCATATTGAATGGCGGTGCAGACTCGAAGGGCCGAATGGCCTACTCCTGCACCTATTTTCTATGTTTCTATGTTTCTAACCAGCCTTTAAACTACTTCCAAGCGGTAATTGGTTTTGAAATTACAAGGACAACTGCATTAACAAACACTGTTGTCTGTTGTCTATGAAGGGAGTTGGCTATCAACTCACAGCAGAAGGCCACTTAAGGAATTTGCTTTGGAAACTGACAAAGACAACGTTTGATCTCTCAAGGATGAATCTCTGATGACAAGCTCTCTTTATGAGTATGTCTTTTAAGTAATGGGACAAAGGTAATGGGACATTCTTGTATGCATTGGCCAAATGGAAAGACAACAGGATTAGGTTAATTGGATCACATCATAAACCTAGTCATGGCAACACTAAAGGGGAAGTGTAACATCAGACACTAAGATGAGTTTTGCCATTATCTGCAGGTTCAGTCAAGAGCAGAGCAGTTGCCATACCAGGCTGCAATGGATCACATCAGAATGCTTTCTGTAAAAGTTTAATAATAATAATAATAATAATAATAATAATAATAATAATAATAATAATAATAATAATAATAATAATAATAATAATAATAATAATAATAATATATTTTATTGTCATTGTACATAAGTGCAACGAGATTTGGGTTTGCAGCTTCCATCCGATGTCATAATTAATAAAATTTAGATTTAGATACCCCAAGAAACATGGTTTGTAAAAAGAACATTACAACAGTCTAAAGTGCAGATGTGTCTGTGCGACGTGACCATCCGAGGGAGACAGTCCATGGGGGGTGGACCATGGGAGGAGAATCCTCTTGGACAAACCGGATCTTCTCAGACACCAATGAACATAAATAAACTGGTGCAATTTCTTAATCAGTTTAGGGTTGAACCCCCACGCTTCCCAACAACAAACGTTTTGAATTTGAAGAAGGGTCTCAACCCGAAACATGAGTTCTCAAGAAGGGTCCCGACCGGAAATATCACCCATTCCTTCTCCCCAGAGATGCTGCCTGTCTCTCTGAGTTACTCCAGCATTTTGTGTCTATCTTTGGTGTAAACCAGCATCTGCAGTTCATTGATAGACACAAAAAGCTGGAGTAACTCAGCGGGTCGGACAGCAACACAGGAGAAAAGGAATAGGTGTCCTTTTGGGTCGAGCCAATTCTTCAGACTGAGAGTCAGGGGAATGGGAAATGGGAGATATAGTCGGTGATGTAGAGAGATATAGAAGAAATGAATGACAAATATGTAAAAAAGTTACGATGATAAAGTAAACAGGCCATTGTTAGCTGTGTCCTATGTGAGAATGGGTAAAGATAATGAGACTCAACAAGACAACGTTGTAACTGGTACGACTTGTGTGGGGGAGGGATGTAGAGAGAGGGGATGCAAGGTTACTGGGCTGCAAGCTGCCCAAGCGAAATATGAGATGCTGTTCCTCCAATTTGTAATTGGTCTCACTCTGACGATGGAGGAGGCCGAGGACAGAAAGGTCAGTGTAGGAATGGGAAGGGGAATTAAAGTATTTGGCAACAGGGAGATCAAGTAGTTCCAGGCAGACTGTGAGAAGATGTCCAACGAAACGATCGCCCCATCTACGTTTGGTCTCGTCAATGTACTGGAGTCCACACCGAACAACAGTTCCTACCTACATAACTAACTTTTTTGTCCTGCTGACATTAAGGGCTAGGTTGTTGTCTTGACAACAGCACACAAGGTTCTCAATCTCTTGCCTGTGGTGGTGTCAGGACCACACTACTCTTGCTATACTCTCATTTCACTCCTGCCATCAGGGAAGAAGGTTTTGGAGTCTGAAAATATAACATCCAGGTTCAGGAACAGCTTCTTCCTAACAACCATCAGGCTATTGAACACTACAAACTCCAATTAAACTCTGAACAACAAACTATCCAAGGCTCCAGAGAAGCTGCCTGTCCCGCTGAGTTACTCCAGCTTTTTGTGTGTATCTTCTGTTTAAACCAGCAGGTCCTTGTTTCTATGTTTCTAACAGTCCCGCCATCCCGGGATGGTGGGAGTGTCATATGCTGAGAGAATGGAGCGGCTGGGCTTGTACACTCTGGAATTTACAAGGATGAGAGGGTATCTCATTGAAACATATAAGATTGTTAAGGGCTTGCACACGCCAGAGGCAGGAAACATATTCCCGATATTGGGGGAGTCCAGAACCAGGGGTCACAGTTTAAGAATAAGGAGTAAGCCATTTAGAACGGAGACAAGGAAACACTTTTTCTCACAGAGAGTGGTGAGTCTATGGAATTCTCTGCCTCAGAGGGCGGTGGAGGCAGGTTCTCTGGATTCTTTCAAGAGAGAGCTAGATAGGGCTCTTAAAAATAGGGGAGTCAGGGGATATGGGGAGAAGGCAGGAACGGGGTACTGATTGGGGATGATCAGCCATGATCACATTGAATGGCGGTGCTGGCTCGAAGGGCCAAATGACCTACTCCTGCACCTATTGTCTATTGTTTATTGCTACACAAACTATCTTGGTTGCTCAGGGAACTTTGCGTTTTATTTTTTTGAGTTTTTATATTTATTAATCTTTTATTTTGTTTGATTATTACATTATCTATTTATTGTATTTCCAAACCTGTTGTGCTGCTGAAAGTAGGAATTTCATTATTTTGTTTCGGTACACATGACAACAAAGCACTCTTGACTCTTGGAGCATTTCTTGAACCAATGGGGACAATAGACTGTTGAACTGAGGGTTACAGGGTATATTCAAATAAGGAAACAGTCTTGCTCGTGCCTACATGACTTTGTTTATTTGCTCCAGCATTTGGTGATCAGTTCCTAAGATAAATTTATTTCCCTAGATACAGCAGCCAAGCCTATGACACTCGTATACAATTGCTAATAGCTCTGTTTCTATGTACCTTGCTCGTGTGAGTGTTTTAAATACAAATGCTATAGACTTGAAACCTTGTCGCATGTGCAAGAGTCATTCACCTGGATAATGATAGTTCAACCTATATTGTAATATGACAGAAGAGAGACACAAAATGCTGGAGTAACTCAGCGGGACAGGCAGCATCTCTAGAGAGAAGGATGTTTCGAGTTGAGACCCTTCTTCAGACTCGATCCGAAACGTCACCCACTCCTTCTCTCCAGAGATGCTGTCTGTCCCGCTGAGTTACTCCAACATTTTGTGTCTATCTTTGGTTTAAACCAACATCTGCAGTTCCTTCATACACATTGCAGGATGACAGGTTTGTCTCAGTGTACACCACCTCCTCAAATTTGTTAAACCTTGCTTGAATGAATTATATTTAGCAAGTTATCTCAGGTTTGTTGTGTGTGAAGAATTAAATCATTCACGTGTAGGATTGGTCCTAGAAAGCTTCCCTGGTCTGGATTTACAGGTAGAAATGAGATTTCAAAGAATCGAGTGAGTGTGTGATTACAACATCTAGTATGTCCTCAAAAACTCCCCGACCTCTGTGAAATGGATATTATGGTTTCATTAAAATTGGCTCATTTTACTCTTCCTTTGATATTTCCTCCATGTGTTTTCACTTTCAATTTCCACACTTGGTTCCCAATAGCTGACTTGCTATGTAATCTGAAGTTTAATTTGTATCTGAAGCATTTTTTTCTGTGATCTCATCATCATCCAGAGCTCCTGTGTGATTTTCCTTCACTCAGATTTTCTTTCTCCTGCCTCAGTTGATTATACAGTCATAGAGTGACACAGCATGGAAACAGGCCCTTCAGCCCAACTTGCCCACACCGGCCAACATGTCCCAGATTCACTAGTCCCATCTGCCCACGTTTGGTCCATATCACTCCAAACCTGTCCTATTCATGTACCTGTCTAACTGTTTCTTAGATGTTGGGATATCAACTGCCTCCTCTGGCAGCTTGTTCCATACATCCACCACCCTTTGTGTGGAAAAGCTATCCCTCAGATTCCTATTAAATCTTTTCTACTTCACCTTAAACCTATATCCTCTGGTGCTCTATTCACCTACTCTGGGCAAGAGAATCTGTTCATCTACCCAATCTATTCCTCTCATGATTTTATACACTTTAATCGACTGCATCCATCCTCTTTCCCGACACTGATCTGGAGTTTGGCTGTTCATCTTCATGCGTCCATTTTTGTTTTCCTGTTGATCTATAGTTTATGCTATAATCAGCCCTGCATTTTTGATAACATTTTTACATGTCGGGGTACACTGGCCCCCAAATGAGTTGGTTGGTCCTATAACCTCTTGTACACTTCCTTGAATTTGTAATTATATATTGTGTTTCTAATCCTCGTAGAGATAGTCAAGAGTTTTATTGTCATCTGTCCCAGATAGGACAATGAAATTCTTGCTTGCTGCAGCACAACAGAATATGTAAACATAGTACGTACCAGGAGAAAAACAGTTCAGTGTGTGTATACACACATGCACACATACTCAATAAATAAACAAATATAGTGCATTAATAATAATAATAGTCTGTTGTAGTTCAGAGCTTATTTGTTGTCGTATTTAATAGTAAGATTAAACGAGAACTTGCCAGTTTGAAGTTTGATCTTTATTTTATGAGGAGTTACGTCGAGGGATTACGTGAAGACCCCGCCAGCACGCATGCACGACATTCTTCAAAGCAGCGGTGTGAAATCACAGTAATAGTAAGTGAAATAAACATAGTAAGATAAGAGAACTAGGATACCAGTTGACCTTTATGATAGAGGGTGGGCGTGGAGGGCACGTGATCCCTCGACGTAACTCCTCATAAAATAAAGATCAAACTTCAAACTGGTAAGTTCTCGTTTAATCTTACTATTTTACTTCGGAGTCACGTGAGTGACTACGTGAAGATTTTAAAGATCTGTGATTTCATGCCGTGGAACAAATCCATGCTTCACTCACTGCCGAAGTCATCCAAGGGAGGAAGTATGTTATCGTAATCAGACATGAATCAAATTTGAAACAATAACGATTTATTTTAACAAATAAATTAATGCTCCCTCGGGCTAAATTATATTGCAGAACTTAAAATACTTTCTGCAAATACCGCAGATTTGGCGATCGGCTTATTATAAAATATTTGGAAGGTCTTTTCCCTAGACTATCCTGCTGTCACCAGGATATGGTCCATTGGCACCTCCATGTTTCTAGCTGCCGATGTTGCTGCTGCCCTGGTGGACTGAGATTTTAAAATGTCAGTATCCACCCCAGCAGCTCCCAGAACCTGTCTGAGCCATCTAGAGGTGGTCTGTACTGACACCAGGCCATGAGGCTGTTTAAAGCTGACCCATAGCACCAATTTGCTTCCTCTTAAGGTTTTTGTCGTCTTAAGGTATAGCAGTAGGTGTGTCATAACACACAGACGGGTGTCAGATGGGTATGCCTGGAATTCCAAATTCAGTCCTGATGTTCCTGGTCTACTTTGTTTGACCAACTCCAAGATTCGGAAGGTTATCTTGTCTGTTGATGTATTCATATTGTCCAGTCTTAGTTTGTGTAGGGACTGGACCCTTTGAGCTGAGACCAATGCCATCAGCATTACTGTTTTGAATGTGAGCTGTTCCAGGGACAGGGACATTGCTGGTGACCAACCCCTTAGCAATGTGAGTACAACACTGACGTCCCAAATCTGGGAGTACCTCGGTCTGGCAGGGTTGGTATTGTAAATACCCCTCATGAGCAACTAGAGGGTGGGATCCCATGGACTGCTGTCTTGGTGCCTGCCACAAGTATGCGGACAGAGCACTCCTCGCACTATTGATAGCGCTATAGCTCAGTCCATCGTCAAAATAAAGGCTGGATAGGAATTCCAGGACATTGGTGACTGTAGCTGTATTGTATGCTACACCAGTCCTTGAGCAGTACAATTCCCGTTTCCTGATGCTGGAGAGGTACTGCTTCTTAGTTGACTCTCGATAGGCCGCCGTGATCATGTTCATGGTCCTGTCCATCAGTCCCAGATCCAGCAAAGGTCTTTTCAGATTTGGCAAGCCAACAGATTGATCCTGTCATGGCACGGATGACTCTCGCCCGTAACAGGATGGACCAGAAGATCTGGTCTTTTAGTGATGGTCATATATGGTTCAGAGACCATGTCGAGGACCACAAGGAACCATGGCTGTGTAGGCCAATCGGGTACTACCAAAATACCTGAAGCTGAGTCCATTTGTATTTTGCGTAGGTCCCGACTGATGAGGCAGAAGGGAGGAAAAGCATAGAACATTTTTTTCCCCCAATTCAGCGAAAAAGCGTCCATCGCTGCTGCCCCAGGGTCTGGTTCCCAAGCGACATATGTTGGCAACTGGTGATTTAGTCTAGATGCAAAGAGATCGATATCAGGTGTACCATATCGCTTAGAAATATCAGCAAATACTTTGTGGTTCAACATCCATTCGGTGTTGTCATTAAATTTTCGTGACCTGGTGTCTGCCATTGTATTGAGCTTACCTGGTAGGTAAGTTGCTGATAGCCAAATATGTCTGTCGACACACTATTGCCAGATTGTATTGGACAGATTGTCACACGATATTGATTTTATTCCACCCACATGATTAATATATGCCACCACCGTGGTATTATCAATTTGTAGGCGGACATGCAGATGGTGCATAGTTGAACAGTAAGCTTTCAACCCATAAAACGCACCAACCATTTCTAAATAATTTATACCCAGTGTTTGTAGTAATGATGATTCTTGTAAGTTCCATCTACCACCAGTACTGGACATAGTGTTAGCTGCTCCCCAGCCATGAGAGTTGGCATCCATTTGTAATGTGAGTGATGGGTTACTGATAACGATGGGGCTGGAACTATGCCAAATATTTCCCTTCCACAATTGTAACTCCAAAATTGTTTTTGTTTCCTTAGTGTTGCCAAGGCCGGTTTCAATATATTGGTAAATAGTATTGGGGCTGATATTAAACCATTAGGCAACGCTTTATACTGCCATAGTTGCCCCATGCAGTTAAATTTTAGGTATCGACGATGATCCTTATGTATGGATACTGAATAGTATGCATCTTTCAGATCGATGCATGCCATGAAGTATCCTTCAGAACCTACTGTTTGGCAGTAACAAATGTTTCCATTTTGAAATGAATATATTTTACAAAAGTATTCAGTCTAGTTAAGTCAATGATGATGCGACATCCACCATCTTTCTTGGTTTTCGTAAAAATGTTGGATACAAATTCCAGAGAGTCATGTGACGACCTCTCTATTACATCTTTAGCATGTAACCTCACCAGTTCTGCATGCCCTTCCAACTTCTCCTGTTGTCAGAGTACAAACTCCCGGTTAGGTATATGTTGAACTGGTGGCATACCTTTTTGGATTAACTCAATTTTGTATCCCTGAATACTTTGTAGTATATATTTATCAGTTGTAATAGTCCTCCATGCTTCCAAAAACAAGTGTAACCTTCCCCCTGTTAGTACAGGACTTACTCCTTTTATGTTAGGAACCAGACCCACCTACCTCCATGGTTACCGGTGGTACGTTCATTTCTTCGGCTTCTGCCTCTTCTGCGGTCGAGGTGCCGGAGTGTGCGGTTGACGCACTTCCATGAGGGTCACTCTGGGCCTTGGCCTAAAAAAAACCTTTGTGGTTGCTGCGCGGCCCTCATGCTTTCACCAGCATCCTGGTGTCGATCCCTGCTGGTGGATGCCTGCTGGTGGACGACGGTGCTGCCGTCTGGGGAATGTGGTCTTGCTCGTTCCTGCGGACGCCCTCATGAGCCTCATCATCAAGGCTTTAGACTCGTCATTGAGCTCTTTTACTTGTTTAGACAAGTCTCCCCCAAACAGCAGTATCTGCGGTTGTGCTGTAGATGTTTTGCACAACCCTGTGAATTTGTGGTTCAGAGCAGGTTTGATTGCGTTCTTCCTTAAGCAATTTATTTTGTACTGGGTATTACAAAGCAATGCCAGTGTGTCCTGCTGATTGTCCGTCATTTCAGTACCATCAACGGAATGAGCGTATGATGTTATGCCCGAAGTCAGAAGTTTTAGGATCTTCTGAAGTTTGACCTCCTGGGCTCTTATGCCAATCCCGATGTACCCCCAGATTTGACTGTTGACTGCGGGTACGTTCAATGAAATGCAGTTTTCAGGAGGCATATATCTATCCATTGCATCATTAACTACCTGTTCCTGCAGAGGGTGGAAGGACAGGTAGTCTATGCTGGCCGCCAGTTTGGTCTGTAACGGTTGTCCCGATTGCGGTGGTACTGCATACTTGGTGACCACTCCCAGCAGCTCTTTAGGATCCTGCACCCCCAGCACACTGCCAGTTTCTTCAGCCATGTCCCCTCTTCAAGACCAGCCCAGCCCTGGCCCGCAATGCTCCTCTCTGTCGAGGGAGGTGCATTGGACAGCGCCGGATACGGTGCTGTTGTGGGAGTGCGAAGACTCCCATAGTGAGCTTGCTCCATCTCCCGGAGCAAGTCACGTTGGAGCATCTGCTCCATCAACCGCTCCATGCGGGAGAGGCGGTCACCTCCACTGCTCTCGGGCAGCGCGTCCTCCTGGCCGGACTCATCCGAGTCTATCGGCCGGACCGACTTATGCTTCGCCTTGCCTCCAACCCGCTGCGCTGGTTCGGGCTGAGCAGGATTGATGTCGGAGACTGTGGACCGCAGAGACTGCGGTCCAGGTGCCGCTGGTCGCCCCCCACTGCCGGAACTTTCGCGGTTCACCGCAGTCACCCGGGATGCGACCCTCTTTGTCTTCTTGCCCTTGCCCATTGTTGCTGTTACACAAATGACAACAAGGGCAAGAAAAAACAACCTCAGAATAAGAGAAACTTACCTGTAGGTCCCGTTTTTAAACTTTGCCGCGGAAGAGCACTTCCCCCGCCCATCGCTGTGCAATGCGTGAGATGATATGTCGCGCATGCGTGCTGGCGGGGTCTTCACGTAGTCACTCACGTGACTCCGATGTAAAATAGCCTGATGGCTGTAGGGAAGAAGCTGTTCCTGAATCTGGAAATCACAGTTTTCAGGCTCCTGTACCTTCTTCCAGATGGCAATGGTGAAAAGAGTGTGTGGCCAGGATGGTGTGGGTCTTTGATGATGTTGGCTGCCTTTTTTGGGGCAGCGACTTCGATAGATCCCTTCGATGGTGGGGAGGTCAGAGACGATCATGGACTGGGCCGTGTTCACTGCCCAGATCACTGACATGATTCCTACCTCAGGCTTTGAAACACACTTCTATATATTTTGTTCACTTTTCATTTGCACACCTTTCCCCCGATGGTTAAACTTTCACCCTCTGATTGTTTCAAAATGCCTGCTGTGCCAGACCTCCCCCAGCTGCTGAAAGGATCGGATCCTTTCTCATCCACCAAAGGCTGTTGTTGACATTCTCCTCAGGTCTCCCGCCTTTCAGAAAACTGTTAATGTCAGCTTGCATCTTTGCTTGCATCTTACAAATGCCTCCATGGGATGTTGAAAAACTCTGAGCCCAGCATGGGTGGAGATTCTGCAGTCACGACAGACTACCTTTCATACCATTAACACAGATCAGAGCTGATCTGTCTTTGAATTAAGATCAGATCATTCACACAGCATCGAATGCTACCCTCGTGGCATTTGGCACCATACTCTGCAATGTTGTTCCCAGGAGCTTGGAGTCTTAACAATATTTCACAATACGATCTGTAGCTTCATTCATGTTTATTTTCAGACTAACTGTCAAAAGAGTGAAGTGTATTTTCTATCCAGAATATCATGCAGTATTGAGTGACGCACCCCAAATGTACAAAAAATATACTTGCACCTGTAATAATATAGATCCATCTTCTTTCATATAACGCCTCACTAGAAATCTGGTGAAGGTCAGGTTGACCCCTGGTGAATGTACTTTCTGTTACTTCCAACTGACTTTGTATTGATGCATTTCTATTGTTCTACTTGTGTGAGCTCATGAGACAGAAACCACAATATTTGACATCTGAATTGGCAAAAAAAAATGTATTGACAAAGCTACAAGAACTTTCCAGTCCATTAAAACCGACATGCTCCGACAGGAACCGAGAATTGGAGAATTGGACAAAGTGTAAAATATGCAGTTGTTTTACATTCTCTCTGAAGCTGAACATCCCATCCAGTTGGAGATAATAAGCAAGTTGAACCGAGAAATTGAGCGTTTTTATGTGTGCGTGTCTGTGTGTGTGTGTGTGTGTTTGAGAGAGAGAGAGAGAGAGAGGGAGGGAGGGAGAGATAGAGGGAAGGGGCAGTGAGGGGAGGGGGAGAGGGGGAGAGGAAGAGAGGGGGAGCGGGGGAGAAGGAGAGAGAGTTTCAGCATTCTTTCAGCATTCAAATACCATGATGGTGCAATTCTATAACAAACTCTTAAAAATAAATATAACTCCCTCCTTCCATCCCAAGAGAATGGAAAATTACCGATTGGTCATGCAGGTTGACTTCCTTGAGTTAATGATAAAACAATGGTTTTGTGAGGCAAATTTCATTTTTTTGATACTCATCTAATCCCAGTTTAAAGCTATGGACATGAATTAGTCCTTTGAAAAAAAATCTAAGCTATAGGGTGTGTTCTCCCACCATGTATAAACATCATTAGACCTTCCAGAGGACGGATGTGCCTCGGACCATGCTAGGACGAACACCTTGATCAATTGATGTATGGCCTTTGGCTGGGTAATTGGCCCAAATGAGAGTGTTGCCCAGGGCGGTCTGGGTGGCGCAGCGGTAGAGTTGCTGCCTTACAGCGAATGCAGTGCCGAACTACGGGTGCTGTCTGTGTGGAATTTGTACGTTCTCCCCGTCACCTGCGTGGGTTTTCTCCGAAATCTTTGTTTTCCTCCCACACTCCAAAGATGGACAGGTTTGTAGGTTAATGGCTTGGGAAATGTAAAAAATGTCCCCTGTGGGTGTAGGATAGTGTTAATGTGCAGGGATCGCTGGTCGGCACGGACCCGGTTGGCCGAAGGACCTGTTTCCGCGCTGTATCTCTAAACTAAAAAAATAAATTAAATAACTGCATGAAAGAGACAGTCATGACATTTTGCTCAGATATTTGGGGAGGGATCTACTATCTCTGACTGAGATTCCTATCCCTTAATCATGCTGCTTTTTCATCACTGTGTTGTCACCTATGTATTGGAGGGATACCACCAACACATCTCTGCAAAATCCTCCAGGCATAAATGAGCAACTTCATGCCATCTCCCGGTGGCTCAGCACTTCAACTCCCCCACCCATTCCGAATCTGACCATTCTGTCCTGAGCCTCCTCCATGGCCAGAGTGAGTCCCACCGCAAATTGGAGGAGCAGCACCTCATATTTCGCTTGGGTAGTTACACCCCAGCGGTATGAACATTGACCTCCAATTTCAGGTAGTCCTTGCTTTCTCCCTCCTTCCCCTCGCCTTCCCAGCTCTCCCACAGCCTACTGTCTCTGCCGCTTCTTCAGGAGGCTGCTTTAGCTCATAGTTCAAGCTGGAACTGAATGACGGAACTGATAATCTAGGATGGAATTGCAGCTCAGAATTGAACAAGTCTGCATGTGGGAAGCACTTTCTACCCCTCGTGTCCTTAGATTGGAGGAAAGTTTCACATTGCATGTCTGAAGGGCAATTTTCTCTCATCAAGAAAAGTAAAATGTGTTAAGGGCCTGTCCCACTTACATGTCCTTGGCACGCTAATTACGCGACCTCGCCGTCGCGTTGAGGCACATGGGCATCGTGTGGCCGCGCGGGGACGGTCCCACTGAGAAGTGCGGAGGGGTATGGAGTTGTGTGCAATATGTTGGGGGTTGGGGGATGTTGGGGGAGTTGGGGGTTGGGGGATGTTGGGGGAGTCCAGAACCAGGGGCCACAGTTTAAGAATAAGGAGTAAGCAATTGAGAACAGAGATGAGGAAACACTTTTTCTCACAGAGAGTGGTGAGTCTGTGGAATTCTCTGCCTCAGGGGGCGGTGGAGGCAGGTTCCCTGGATGCTTTCAAGAGAGAGCTAGATAGGGCTCTTAAAAATAGCGGAGTCAGGGGATATGCGGAGAAGGCAGGAACCGGATACTGATTGGGGATGATCAGCCATGATCACATTGAATGGCGGTGCTGGCTCGAAGGGCCAAATGGCCTACTCCTGCACCTATTGTCCATTGTCTATTGTCTATTGTCATATCATGCGGGGCTCCGAAATGTTGTAGCGAACAAAATCTTTGCGTTCCAACGGCCTGTCGCGGAACTGACGGCCAAAGTGGGACACGCTCAAGACCCTGGTGCGACACAACGTCTCACCTCCAACAGCAGCAGAAGCAGGCAAACGATTGCCAAGCTCGGCCTGGGGATCACAACAGTTGCGGTCAGGATCCGCCCCCACTTCTACTCCCAGAGAGGGGCTAAGAAAATTAAAGATAGACACAAAATACTGTAGTAGCTCAGCGGGACTGGCAGCATCTCTGGAGAGAAGGAATGGATGATGTTTCTGGTCAAGACCCTTCTTTCAGACTGAAGAAGAGTTTTGACACAAAACGTCACCCATTGCTTCTCTCCAGAGATGCTGCCGGTCCCGCTGAGTTACTCCGGCTATTTGTGTCCATCTTCAAATGACGTCACACGCTCCAGATGGCTGTGCGGGCGCATGAAATCACATGCGACCTTCATGGGACCGTCGCGCCTCAACGCGACCACGAGGTTGCGTAATTAGCATGTCAAGGACACTTAAGTGGGACAGGGGCTTAAGAAAAAACCTTCCAAATTCAGATTTGGTAAGTATGGATATGGGATGTTGGTGGGTGGTGATTTAGGGTGGCTGGGGGTGACAGGAAGGGGCATTGCTGGTACAATTGAGGGTCATTATTTACATAAAGGATTTGGACCCAAAAATTAGAATGACCAGGAAATTGCAGGAGCCTTTGTTGAGATTTACGAGTCGCCATTAAATACAGGCGAGATTTCGGAAGACTGGACGATGGCAAATGTTGTCTCTCTATTCAAGAAGGGCTGCAGGAAAAAGAATGGGAACTAAAGGCCAACGAGC